>NC_080794.1:43209281-44704281 GCF_028018385.1 Neofelis nebulosa | reverse complement strand
TTTTTTTTTTTTCCAGAAGAGACTATTTCAATAAGTAAAAAGCAACTTAGTAACAAGTGAATTGTTCACATTCACCAGATCAACCTATTTGAACATTCTTCTGTGTTTACCTACCCATTACTACAGCATATAAGAAATTGTCAGATATTCCAAACTACATTTCTAAAATTACACAGAGCACTTGCTCTGCATTTGTTTCCTTCCAGTATTTTTTAGCATGACTCAAAATCATATGCTTCTGGCTAACATTTTTCTAGTTAATGTCATTGAAGATTTCTTTGTAAATGGTGTCTTAGAGCCTACCCATGTTTTATCTCTGGCCTTCCACCTCCAGGATTAAATTTCAGAAACTAACCTTTCTTTGTAGAATCAGTAATGTGGTATCTGGCAAAACACTCAAGGTAACAAGTAGATCAATTATTTCCTAAACAGTAAACAGGAAATCATATTTTGAGAAAAAGAGAGCTCAGTGCAATTAAACTGCAAGCCTTCTATATGCTCCTAGACCACATACCAGGCCTTTCTTCCATCTTCCTCAACTATTCACAATCTCACATGCTGTTCAAAGTTAATAAATATTCATCGATGATTGATGACACAGAGCAAACGCTACTCAGTCTAATACCCTCAGATATTTACCAAGCGGCCAACATCAGTGAAATTTTCATCTCATTGCTCAACTGGGTTCCCTGCCTCCGGGCTCTCCCTGCTGCAATCTGCCCTGTGTTTTAACACTAAATTAATCTTTCTGAAGCCCTACTTTTATCATTTCACTCTCTCGTTAAAAAACATGCAATGTATACTTTGCCAGCTGGACTATGTCCAAATTCTCCAACATCACTGATAAAATCTTTCATTTTCTGGCCCCATCTCTTGCCAGCCACCTTTCCATCAACCTCTCCTACTCACTTAACTCTACACACTAGCCATACTCAAAACCAGTCAAATCCTGAAATGTGCCAAATGGGCAATGCATACTCATTCCCTTTTCCAGCTATTTGTTGTTTTAAACAGTCCCCCACCCAGCACCATCCATGATCCCCTGTGCCTAGATAATTTCTGTTACCTGCAAATTTCAGTTGTAATATTCCTTATTCCTTAGGAAAGCATTCTTGGACCTACTACCTTGGTTGGGGTTTCTCTGCTTTGCGCTTCCTAGCGCCTTGTAGTTCCCTATCTGAAGCTGGCTGAATGATGACCCCTCAAAGATATCGAGCTCTAATCTCTAGAACCTGTAAATCGTACCTTATAACAAAAAGGATTTTCAGATGTAATTAAATTAAGGATCTTGAGAAGGGGAGATTATCCTGGATTATCAAGGTGGGCCCTAAATGTCATCACAAGGGTCCTTATGAGAGGAAAGCAGAAGGGATTTCGTAGAGATAGAAGGGGCCAACACACACAGAAGAGAAGGGGGGATGAAAATGGAAGCTGGGAAAGGGAAGAAGGGAGTCTCCGCTAGAGCTTCTGGAGGGAATGCAGCCTACCACACCTTGATTGTAGCCCAGTGATGCTGATTTTGGACTTTTGGCCTGAAGGACGGTAAGAGAACAAATTTCTATTGTTTTAAGCCACCAAATTTGTGGCGATTTGTTGCAGCAGCCTCAGGAAACTAATACACTCTCACAGTTCTATCAATCGGGGGCCTGTCATACAGCAGATGGCACAGTCAGGTTGGCTAATGAGAAGAGTTAAATAAAGGGAGGGTATAGTAGCCCAGGGCTAATGATAATAATTTGCCTTTACCACTTCTGAGAGGAGAGAAGAAGGAAACAGCTGCCGGACCTCAAAGAAGAGCTGGATGAACAGAGCTCCCCAATAGGAGTCATGGCCTTTAGTAGGGGTACAAGGCCAATGCAAAGTGACCCCGCAGGGAGAAAGTCGGGAGAATAAATATCCCAACCTCACTCTCTTCCCTCCTGATCTCCCTCCTTTTGAGTGAACCCAGAAGCTAGGGACAAGGGTGTCTTTTCATACATTCCACAAAAGTCAGAGCCCGAAGCAAAGCACAAGGGGGTGGTGGAAGTGGAATGGTAGGGAGTTGGGTGGCATCCAGCACAACATCCAACTCAGGTAACTAACTACCTGGTTCCCTCACGCTGCTTTATACACCATGAGCACAACTACCCCATCTGTCCCAGCATGGCGTCGGGCATATCCTGAGGACTTTATAAAATACGTATTGAACAAAATGAATTAGTAAAACAGCTCATAGAAAAAGTAGAGACCCTTCACAATTGGGGTCTAGTCTCCCATTTCCAGTCTCATTTTCCATTACTTGCCTTCATGAACCCTTTGCTGGAGGCCAGTATGAACCACAGAATAGTACCCAAGCTATATGCCCCCTTACCCACCTCCACCCCTTTGCTCATGCCATTTCCTCTTCCGAAGCCACCATCCCCATCCGCACACCTACTGAACTGCGGTCGTTCTTTGAAGGCCGTCTTATGGGCTGTCTCCTCCATGATGTCGGTCTGGATCACCTCATCAGAAATGGTCCCTCCCTTGCTGGCATTCTTTCAGCTCTTGTTTGTAGTTCCCTGTAGCAAGTAATATTTTATTGTTGTGTTCAGTTGATATGGATGTGCACGTCATAACTCAACTTGAAGACCCAAATTTCCTTGAGAACTGCCTCTCAGTCTCATAGAACAACATATCCTGAACAGGATTTGGCCAGTGACTTTTAAAAATAAGTGCATGAGAAACATTATTGAATAAATTAATTAACCATAAAGTTTTTGGGAATTAGCATATTTCATGGTCACTTAATCCTCATCTCCCCGTGTTTCTACTATCGAATGCTGAAAGAATCGTCTTTGAATGTCACTCTTATCTCTTTCCATAACAGTAGCTTCTTTATTTAATAAAAGTCACAAGAGAAAAGAGTTTCAAATGAAGCTTAGGTTCTCCCTCTTGGCTTACATAGTTAGTAATTAATAATGGCACTGCATATTTTACCATGAAGCATCATTATGAAGAATTTGCCCAAGGATGGTGGGAGGTAGAGGTAGGAGTAGTGACAGACCTTTAGGAATTTCTCTGGCATTTTTTAAGTCTGTCTTGAGGTAGGAATTTACCAGTTTTTAGCATTCTTCAGAACTCAAAATAAGTTAAAACTGCATTTTCATATAATTGCTTATAAAAGGGGAAAAATAGAAAGAAAACAGCCATCAGAATTCAAAAGAGTGACATGTACACTAACCAAATGTGATGATGTTTTAATAAAAGTCATATTAGATGAACAAATAACATATGTGAGGAGGCTAAAATGACATATTCTGCTGCAAAGTTATATACCTTTAAGCATCCAAATAAACATTTAAAACAATCCTAACCCACAATTACCAGGAATATTTAGCAACGCTTATGAGAGTTTATGAAATTTACTGTCCCATTTCACTATAGTATCATCTAGAAAGGGAACACAGAGCTGAGTATATCTCCCTGGGGACCATTATAAAAGATGGTATGAATCCCTAACATATTGATTTTATTGCTGTCAAAAATAAACACATACTTTCATACGTAAAAGCTATGTAGTTCAGTAACTATATTTTGCAAATGACTGCAGCATCATAATGACATCCCAGAAAAACTCATATGTGAATGCCTTTTGAAATGTTTAAGCTCTTTAATATTTGAATTGCTTATAAATGTTTATCTGTGTTATGTTTTTCTTCCAAAACCTACCAAGCTTACATCGTTGTAATGCATAAGTCAATATTTGCATATGGATGCGAGTAAACACAGCTTTGCTGTAGATTCATTTAGATGCAATGGGCAGAATAAATATATATTTTCTAAAGGAATAGATCCTCTTGGCTATTCACTTAGGGCTCAAAAGCAAATGAATGTTCAATGTTTCATAGCTATTTAAACCAGTGGGGACTTAATAGCTAAATTCCTAAAGAAGAATAAAAAGTATTTGAAAATGAAGAACCCTGGGCATTACTCAGAACTGAAGCAGCTTCCTATTCCTTGAGCATGGAAGTTCCACACATTCTGCACTGCAAGGCCTTGTGCAGGCACTATCACAGAACAGAGACCAATGGCCAGGGCATCTTCTGGGTCCTTAGGATACCTTGATGGGACAGAGTTGATACCGGATAGATTGGACTACGTTAACTGATCAAGCTAACGGCACAGAAGAGCATAAGGAGACACCTCAAACTCATATCAAGGATAATTTTTGCATCAGATTTATATAAATTGTATAACCTCCTTCTTCTACATTGATTGTGGAATAAATGCAACCTCCGTATGCTGTAAACTACCCCAGATTTCTAAAATGAAGGCTTCCATCATCCTTTTGAAGATTCAAAATTGTTCACCATTTAAGTACCTAGACATTCTGAGTTACTATGCCCAGGAATGAACAGGAATGATGCAAGAGACTAACAGACATGCACTGAAACAATTAACTTGACAAAGGGATGAGCCAAAGGAACACGTGTCTAAGACTCAAGCTCCGGCATCTTAAGACCAAAGTCAAACTCCCAACAACAAAAACGTAGTCAGAGATTTCCAAGGTTTCCTGCTTGCCCCCATAAATTTCTCCATTTTGTGTTAATATTAGGCTTTAGGACAGGTTAACAGGCACTAGGAATAAATGCTGAATCATAAGTAAATTCCACACTCAGGAGCTCCTCCCATCTACTAGTGGAAACAATGCATGAGAATTAAGAGTTACAAATGTTTGGTCAGTGGAGAAATGCAATTATAGGTGAGTGATCGGGCAATGCTTCATGAAGAAGGCAATGAAGTTGGGCCAGGGAATATGAGTAGTTTTGGGTTATGGACATGGGGAAAGGTTACATTCCAGAGAGAATTAATAACATAATAATAAAAATGGTGGTGATGATAATGGTAATGATGATGTAGTTATTATATTTCAGTCAATAAACTCTGGTACGAAATAATTATTTTCTTTATTTTCCATAAATCAACTTACTGACTCCAAGACCCTTTGCTAGGCTAATGGGAACTACATCCTTAATCACTCTTGAGCCCTCAATCCTCCTACTCCAGTGTTGTTTCAAGGTTCTGAGGTTTAAAACTTCCAAGATATCAAGGAAGCCTCTTTCGAACCGCCTGGGTGACTCAGTTGGTTAAGCGTCCAACTTTGGCTCAGGTCATGAACTTGCGGTTCATGAGTTCAAGCCCCACGTTGGGCTCTATGCTGACAGCTCAGAACCTTGAACCTGTTTCAGATTCTGTGTCTCCCTCTCTCTCTGTTCCTCCCCCACTCTCATTCTGTCTCTATCTCTCTCAAAGATAAATAAATATTTTTTTAAAAAATTTTAATAAAATAAAATAAAAGGAAGCCTCTTTAATCATTGGTCATCTGCCCCCATTGACTTCTGCTTATATGCCTATTGTCTCAGTCCCTGTGGTGTCTTTGAGGTAGCCACTCTGCTATTAGCTTCTAAGCCTTAGACACAGGAATTCTAGTGAGGCTGGAATCAGCCTCTCTACTACAATATTCGTACTTTCTATCGGATCCTACCATTCCCCAGATATTATCAAGGCAGTTTTCTGCTTCCAGTTAAGAGCCAAAGACTCTATCTTGCCTGAGAATCTCTTTTAGTTTGCAGACAGTCCCTCCTTTTCACTGCATTTCTCTCAGAGGCTTTCCTGAGCTTTTTGAACACTGTTCCCTTCAATGGTCATAGTCTATTCAAAACACAATCCAGGAAGTCTTGAGTCCAAAAGACCTTGAGCCTGATAAGAAGAAGAGTGAAAGACAAAACATAATAAAACTTAAATTAATGTCTCAAGGAGTATCTTCCATCTTAACTAGTATTTTCTAAGCTTTTAACTACTCTACCAGACATCTTCTCCTAACAAATCCTTTTGACACTTGTGGGGAAGATACTCTTATCTTCACGTTACAAATTAATGCGTTAAGTAACTTGCTTAAGGTCTCACAGCTAGTAAATGACAGAGCAAGGAACAATCTGACTTCAGAGCTTAACATGTCACCACTGTGATATGTCCAAGAATATGGACAAAGACAAAAAGGCAAGTAACCTAAAGAGATATGAACAGCAGAAAATGATTTTAATAACAAAATTGAAGTCAGATTGTAAAAACCCTTGAGGGTCTTTTTTCGCCAGTAACATGATTATCTATGTGGAATATCTGAAAGAATTGACTAAAGCATCCTTATGGAATTAGTAAGCAATTATAGCAAGGTTGCAGGATACAAAGTTAATATACAAAAGTCAATTGCTTTCCTATATACCAGCAATGAACAAGCAGAAACTGAAATTAAAAACATAATACCATTTACATTAACATCCCCCAAAATGAAGTTGTTTAGGTATAAATCTAACAACATATGTACAAGATATAAAGAAACAGTAAAACTCTGTTCA
Source organism: Neofelis nebulosa (assembly GCF_028018385.1). Taxonomy (NCBI): domain Eukaryota; kingdom Metazoa; phylum Chordata; class Mammalia; order Carnivora; family Felidae; genus Neofelis; species Neofelis nebulosa. Next base: position 44,697,904 of record NC_080794.1, on the reverse strand, counting down.
GAGAAATTGAAGAACTAAATAAGAGGATATATTCCATGTTCATAAATAGGAAGACTCAATATTGTCAAGATATGAGTCTCCCCAACTTGAGCTATAGATTTGATGCAATCCCAGTCAAAATTCCAGTATGTTATTTTGTAGATATCAACAAATTGATTCTAAAATGTGTAGGAAAAAACAAAGGACTCAGAATAGTTGATACAATATGGAAAGAGAATACAAAGTTAGAGAACTGACACTACCCAACTTCGAGACATATTATAAAGCTACAGTAATCTAAACAGCATGGTATTAGTGAAAAAATAGACAAATAGATCAATCAAAAGGTATAGACAGCCCAGAAATAGACATATATATATATATATATATATATATATATATATATAGACATATATATATATACATATACATATATGTCTATATATATATATGTCTATATATATATATATAGTCCATTGATCTTTGACAAAGGAACAAAGGCAATATAATGGAGCAAAGGTAGTCTTTTCAACAAATGGTACTGGAACAACTGGACATTGAAAGAAAGAAAGAAAGAAAGAAAGAAAGAAAGAAAGAAAGAAAGAAAGAAAGAGAAGGAAGGAAGGAAGGAAGGAAGGAAGGAAGGAAGGAAGGAAGGAAGGAAGGAAGAAGAAAGAAAGAAAGAAAGAAAGAAAGAAAGAAAGAAAGAAAGAAAGAAAGAAAGAAAAGGGAGGGAGGGAGGGAGGGAGGGAGGGAGGGAGGGAGGAAGGAAGGAAGGAAGGAAGGAAGGAAGGAAGGAAAGAAAGAAAGAAAGAAAGAAAGAAAGAAAGAAAGAAAGAAAAAGAAAAAACAATCTAGACACAGACTTTATGCCCTTCATAAAAATTAACTCAAAATGGATTATAGACCTAAAGGTAAAGTGCAAAACTATAAAATTCCTAGGATATAACATAGAAGAAAACCTAGATGACCTTGGGTATGGCAATAATTTTTTTTAATTTTAGAGAGAGAACATGCTTAAACAGTGGAGAAGGGCAGAGGAAGAGAGAGAATCATTTTTTTTAAGTTTATTTATTTTTGAGAGACAGACAGAGACAGAGCATGAGCAAGGGAAGGGCAGAGAGAGAGGGAGACACAGAATATGAAGCAGGCTCCAGGCTCTGTCAGCACAGATCCTGACATGGGGCTCAATCCCACAAATCATGAGATCATGACCTGAGCCAAAGTCAGATGCTTAACCAACCGAGCCATCCAGGTGCCCTAAGAGAGACAGACAATATTAAGCAGGCTCTAAGCTCAGCGCTGATCTCAATGAGGGCTCGATCCCACGATCCTGGGATCATGACCTGAGCTGAAATCAAGAGTTGGACGCTTAACCAACTGAGCCACCCAAGTGTTCCTGGCAATGACTTTTTAGATACAATACCAAAGGTATGATCCATGAAAGCACTAATAAGCTAGACTTAATTAAAGTTAAAAACTTCTGTTTTGTGAAAGGGACTATCAGGAGAATGATAAGACAAGCCACAAGGCTGGGACAAAATATTTTCAAAAGACATATCTGATAAAGGACTGTTATCCAAAATATACAAAGAAGTTTAATATATATATGTGTGTATATATATATATATATACACACATATATATATGTATACACACACACACACACATTTACATGTATATAGTTTTAAAAAGTTTCAATACTCAACAATAAGAAAACAACCAGATTTTGAAATAGGCCAAAAACCTTAAAAGACACCTTACCAAAGAAGATATATAGATAGAATAGGCATATGAAAAGATGCTCCACATTATATGTCATTAGAGATATGCAAATTAAAACAATGACATACTACTACACACCTATTCAAATGACCAAAGTCTGAAACACTGACAGCATCAAATGCAGGCGAGGATGTGGAGCAGCACGAATTCTCACTCACTGCTACTAGGAAGGCAAAATGGTACAACCACTTTGGAAGGCAATTTGGCAGTTTCTTACACGGTTAAATATACTTTTACCAAATGATCCAGCAGTCACACTCCTTGGTATTTACCCAAAGCGGTTGAAAATGTATGTCCACACAAAAAACTGCACACAGATGGTTATAGAAACTTTATTCATGGTTGCCTAAGCTTGGAAGCAACCCAAGATGTCCTGCAGGAGGTGAATATATACACAAATTGTGGTACTCCAGACAATGGAATATTATTCAATGCTAAAAGGAAATGAGATATCAAACCATGAAAAAACAGAAGAACCTTCAATACATATTACTAAATGAAAGGAGCCAATTTGAAGGCTATACACTGTAGGATTCCAACTACATGACATTCTGGAAAAAGGCAAGAATATGGACACAGTAAGAGATCAGTCGTTGCTGGGGGCTGGGAAAATTGAGAAATGAATAGGCTGAACACAGGGGATTTTTAGCATGGTGAAACTATTCTGTATAATATAATGGCAGACACATGTCATTATACATTGTCCAAACCCAGAATATGTACAACCCTGTATCAGAGATCTCCAGAGAAACATAACCAATAGGACATAAAGATATACAAAGGGAGATTTATTGTGGGAATTGGCTCACATGATTATGCAGGCTGAGAAGTCCCACAGTATGCCATCTTCAAGCTGCAGAAGCAGGAAGGCTGGTCATATAATTTAACCCAAATCCAAGTCCAAAGACCTGAGGACCAGAAGCTGCGATGTCCAAAGGTAAGAGAAGATGGGTGTCCTACTCAAGAAAAGAAAAAGATAATTAGCCCTCATTTGCTTGTTATTCTCTTTGGGCCCTCAAAGGACTGGATGATGCCCATCCACACTGATGAGGGTAGATCTTTCCTCAGTCTACTGATTTGAATGTTAATCATTTCCAAAAACACCCTCACAGACACACCCAGAAATGTTTTACTAGCTATCTGGGAATCTATCAGCCCAATCAAGTTGACACATGAAATTAACCATCAGAAACATCAAGAGTGAATGCTAATGTCAACTATGGGCTTTGAGTGATAATGATGCATCAATGTAGGTTGATCAGCTGCAACAAATGTACTGCTCTGGTGTAGAGTGGTTACAGTGGGTGGCTACGCATATGAGCCGGTAGGGGTATATAGGAATTCTTTGTACTTTCTGCTCAGTTTGGCTGTGAACTTAAAACTGCTCAAAAAAAAAACCTATTTAAAAGGAAAAAAATTATAGAGAGCCCACTTATAGTCAGTATTTTATTCCTAAGCAGCAGTGATCCACAGAAGATTTCAATAAACAAAAGAATGATATAACTCTACCTCCAAGGGTTAATCTGGGGTAATGCACAAAAGCATGGGAGGGGAGAGAGGGGAAGGAAACAGAATCCCATGTGGTCTATGGAGAAGCTAGCAAAGGATTCGACAAGGCCATTGCCTCGGGAATGGAAGGAAGGGAAGAGAAATCAATGATGTCACAGTGATGGGACCCACATGGTTTGGCATTTAGCTAGATGCCACCATTTGTTAGATGCCATTTGTAGATGAGCAGAAAAGGGAAAGTAAAATGTGGCCAAAAGTCCTATGGGACTAAAAGAATAATGACACTATCAAAAGAAGTATGGAACATGGAAGGAAATAGAAGTAAGAAGGGTGTAGGATAGCTCCAAAATAAAGTTAGCACACATCCCACAAAGGACCTCTAGAGTATAATTCTAAAGGGTTCATCTAAATCACATTCCCACAGTACGCAGATGAGTTTTGCAGATGTTTGGAACGACTGCCTAACAGGCTACTAATCTTCTCACTCGCTCTGTAGCTGGGATCCCTGGAAACAGCAAGTGATGCTCTACAGTAACCAGCTTCTCTGCCCTGGAGGGAGAAAATTGGTTAAATCAACCATATACAGCTCACCTAAGAAGCTGTGTTCAGGGAGACAGCTATGCTGTCAGAGAGAGGGATTTGGACTTTAAATCAAAGGACCTGGGTTTTGTGTGCCATTCTTGCCACTTAATGAACTTGAACCAGGAATAAGTTATTCTCCTTTCTTACCGTCAGTGTCTTCTTATTTAAAGTGTGAATAATACTATGTACCTCCTAGGATTGTAATGAGAATAAATGGGGTCATTCATGTGAAGGAGTTTTGTAAAGAGCTATGCAGAAGTGAAGGGTGTAAAAGTTCTTTCTACTCAGCAGAGTGAGAATCCCATATTTGATTGTAGATCCTGGACAGAAAAGATTTCACCAAAAGGAAGGAAACAAGGTTTACATTCACCAAAGTAATTTCAACCTACTGAATTCATTGTGTATGTATAAGAGGCATTGTCCGGGGCCTTCTTTTGGACAGAAAATATAAAAGCTACTATTTCTGACCAAGTCAAAATAGACTAGGAGGACCCCAGGTATCTCTAATATATGCATATCCATCTTAGGAATTCTAAAATATTTGTGATAAGCCCAAGGACACGCATTTACATAAGAGCTTTTAATTACCTAGGAAAAAACTGTAAAAAGAACAACCATTGCAGCCACAATGCCTGGGAAGCTTCCATGGTTCTAACTGTCTCAGCAAGGAGAGTTATAAACAAGCGTGGTTTGTTTCCTGAAAGGCCTGTTCTTGCCTAGCAAGGTCATTTTCTGGCCATTGAAAGAGTAATACCAAGGTGGGTGTAGCCATGAGGACCAAATAAATACTGGCCCTGGATCAGAGCCGCCTTCTCCCAGGCATGGAGTCCTACCCTTTGCTCTGAGCTGGTTTCCCCAGTACCCACACCACAACCTCTCACCTCTGTCCCTCTGCCTCTCTTTGTCCTCCTGGATCATTTATAGATTTTTAGTTCAGCATGTCGCAAGACTGTCCAGTTCAGTTAGCGCTGATTGACAACAAACCCAAAACTTAATGGCTGAAAACAACATGCATTTATTAGTTCCTGTGAGTCGGCGGCTCAGGGAGCAGTTCTGCTGATCTGGACTGGGCTTAGATGATCTCATTTTGGGTCACTGGTGCATTGGGATTTAGCTGCTGGGTTGCTGGGGCCTAGCTGGTCTAGGCCATTTTTGACTGGGGTATCTTGGCCCTCCTACATGTGTCGCATCCCTCTAGCAGGCTAGCCCAGAGAACTTCCTTATGACAGTGGCATGATCCAGAAGAGAAAAAAAGAAAAGTGCATATATTTTTTCAAGCCTCAGCTTGTGTCAAGTTTGCCACTGTCTGGTTCTCATTTATATGCACTGTTCTCTGGAGATGAGTCCTGACTTCCTCCCTTCTCCAGTCCAGACCTTACAAGAGCACTTAATTTTTATTTAGAAAATGAGGACAATGGTTCACATATTTTTTTCACCACTTATTTTTATCACTTATGAAGATGTGCTAACTTTTTTAATATTTGCTTATTTTTTTTTGAGAGAGAGAGAGAGAGAGAGAGAGAGAGAGAGAATGAGCAGAAGAAAGGCAGAGAGAGAGAGAGACAGAGAGAGAGTCCCAAGCCAGCGGTGCAGAGCCCTACACGGAGCTCAATCCCACAAACCATGAACTCATGACCCCAGCTGAAATCAAGAGTCAGACGCTTAACTGACTGAGCCACCCCGGCGTCCCTGATGTGTGACAAATTTATCTGCTATTACAAAACATTCCTCTACAGCACGGATAAAATCCTGCCTGCTGTATGTTTTTGTATTGCCTGCAAGCTAAGAATGGTTTTTACATTTTCAGATGGTTGGGGGTGAAAATGAAAAGAAGAATATTATTCTGTGACTCAGGTAAACTGTATGAAGTTCAAACTTCAGGGTCCATAACTAAAGTTTTATTGGAATATAGCCACACTCATTGATTTATGTATTATCTATGGCAGCTTTCCCGCTACAAGAGCAAAATTAAATTGTTGGAATAGAGACCATATGGCCCCCAAAGCCTAAAATATTTACTATACCTGGATCTTGACTGAAAAAGTTTGACAATTCCTGTTCTATAGCATGATTTCCAAAGGCTGAACAGTAATTATTTTTTGTGGCTATACTGTCAGGATCTAAGGTACAAGTGATGAATATGGAAGTCATGCTTAACTTTTAGTATTACAGATAACAATTTTGACAAAAATATTGTGTACATTTCTGAATTATTACTTAGATGAATTCTTAGAAATAGAATTATTCAGGCAAAGATAAACACATTTTTTCAGGCTTTGATAAATGTTGCCAATTTGCCATACCTTTAAGATAGATAAAATGTCATTTAAAACACAATTTTATTCCCAGGTTTTAAGTTATTTTTATTAGAAATGGATACAGAACTTGCTCAAAGAACAATTTGATCTCTGATTGAGATAGTCATTTGACTTTTCCTTTTCCCTTAATGATGTGATCAATTTTGTAAATGTTCCCTTGCTCGTACTGGCAGTTGAGGGATTATCACCAGCCTCTTGAGCAAAAGAAATTGAAGAAGGATATCAGATCCCAGTGTATCCCTTAATGCATGTATAAAAAATGGTAAGACTTCCTCATTTAAAAAAAAAACAAACATAATTATCTTACAAAGCAACTATTTATCTGTGACTGTTAACCACACCTATGGGAAAACTCTTTCTTGAATTTGTAGAACTGTCCACCTATCGATGTCTTGTATAACAAGAGACTTCTCTTTCTGTTGCCCAAGTTCCAAGTGTTTTATTTTATTTTATTTATCTGTTACACCCTATTCCACCTACTATCTCCTAACTGCTTCCATTCTAAGACTCTTTATTTTTTCTACAATATCCTATAGGATATCTACAGGTATCTTCTTACTCAGTCTGGCTATGTAGACATGTTCTGAATTCAGTTCTCTCTTTCCCACAAATAAAAAAGAGGAAGACCCACTGAGACATTTATTGGAGGAATGAACGTTTATCATAATCCAAAACAGAAAAAAAATATGTCTAAGCTAAAGACCATGAAAAGAAGCCCAGAATCAAAATCTGGTGGGATCACATACAGATGCCAAGTCCAAAAGGCAGCCTCAAAATCACAAACCGGATCTTGAGGCAAGATTCAGAAGCCAGAGAGAAAATGATGAGAATAGAAGGCAGTCAGAAACAGATATTCCCCATCAATTTCTGTAACCATCTTTAAAGTGAATATGCCTTACCTTTTTTAGGTACTGAAAGTGTCAGACTATTTTAAAAGTAAAGACAGACTGTAAATTGGAATAATCAATAAAATAGCTATCTATCATTTAACCATATGGATTAAGATTTATTTTAAGACGAGTTTGTACAGAAAATTTTTTTCTACCTTCTCTTGGCCCTTATGGAAATTATATATTTGCTACCCTTATGTATTTAAAAGGATGAAAAAGGTAAATATCGCCTTTGAGTACACTCAACTGCAAGTTAAATATGTAGATTAGAACCAACTATTAGAAGTCATTATGATGTGATTGTTCTATTTAATAATCTGAAGCATACAGTGTCTCTAGAGACTCAGGTTCCCTTTAAGGATCAAGCCTAAGTATGTAATAACTAGCTCCCAGTCTTGCTGAGAAGCTAAGATGAAACACTGTCCCCTTTAACAAATTATCTCTTTAAAAGAGTGCTGTAAATAAAGTGATAAAGGAGGGAGAGAGAACAAAAAACAAGCCAGACCAGATAAGATGATGATGCATGGAAGGAAGGACACAAAGGACACATCAAAGCCAGGTTCACTCTCTCCCCCAACCCATCTCTCTCTCTCTCTCTCTCTCTCTCTCTCTCTCTCTCTCTCTCTCTCTCACACACACACACACACACACACACACAGTAATTACAGAACATAAACTTAGGAGTGATAAAGATGACCATTTCAATGAAAGTCTTCAAATTCCACCCCCTCAGAACTGATTAAATGGGCTGAACAATTTCAGATATAAGCAAAACACTTACATGCAATGAAAATAAAACAAGAATGTCTGCTTTCATCACTTCTATTTGACATGGTGCTGGAGGTTCTAGCCAGGTCGAGAAGGCAAGAGAAAAAAATAAAAGGAAAGAAAGGAGTAGAACTCTCTATACACAGGTGGCATAAACAGAAAATACTAAGGAACCCACTAAAAAAAAACTATTAGAACTAATAAATTTAGCAAGGTTGCAGGATACAAAATCAATATAGAAATATCAGTTGCATTTTTGTATATTTGCAAATTAATCTGAAAATTTGCAAATTAATAAGAAAACAATTCCACTCACAATAGTATCAAAAAGAATAAAATACTTGGGAATAAATTTAACAAAAGAGGTTCAAAACTGATACTCTGAAGACTACAAAATATTGTTGATATTCAATAAGATCTAAGTAAATGGAAAAACAGCACATGTTCATGGATCATAAGATTTAACATTGTTAAGATGGCAATGCTCCCAAAACTGATCTACAAATGCCATGCAATCCCTATCAGAATCCTAGTTTACTTCTTTGGAGAAAGTGACAAGCTTAATCTAAAATACATATGGAATTGAAGGAATCCAGAGGAGCCAAACAATCTTGAGGGAAAACAAGTAGAAGGATTTATACTTCCTGATTTCAAAACATAGTACAAAAGAATGGTAGTCAAGACATTGTGGTATTAGCATAAAAATAGGCACATGAGTGAAAGGAATAGAATGTGAGTCAAGAAGTAATCCATCTATCTATAATTGACTGCTTTTCAACAAGAATGCCAAGATCATGAGGAAAGAATAGTCTTTTCAATAAATAATACTAAGAAAATGGATATCCATATACAAAACTATGAGGTTGAGCTCTTAGTTCACATTATATACAAAAATTAACCCAAAATGAATCAAAGACCTACATATAAGTGCTAAAATTATTAAAACTCTTAGAAGAGAACACAAGGGTAAATCTTCATGACCTTGGATTTAGTATCAGGTTCTTAGATAATAACACTCAAAACATGAATAACAAGAGAAAATAGAAAAATTATATTTCATCAAAATTAAAAAGTGCTATGTTTCAAGGACGCTATCAAGAAAGTGAAAATTTAACTCACCAAATGAGAGAAAGTATTTGTAAATCACACATCTGATAAGGCACTGTCTAGAATACATAGAGAACTCTTACAATTCAGTAATAAAGACAAATAACCTACTTAAAGAATGAGCAAAGGATGGGAATAGTCAGAAGATCTACAAATGGCCAATAAGCACATGAAAAGATGCTCACATCATCATTTCATCAGTCATCAAGAAAATATTAATCAAAACCACTTTACATCCACTGGGATGTCTAGAATCAAAATGGCATACAATGAATGTTTATAACGACATAAAGAAATGGTAACCCTCACACACTGTTAGCAAGAATGTAAAATAATGAAACCACTTTGGAAAACAGTCTAGCAGTTCCTCAGATATAGAATTATCATATGACCCAGGAATTCTGTCTAGGTTTTTAGCTAATAGAAGTGAGAATAAATGTACAGCAGTCCCCCTTTACCCAATCAAGATACAGTCTAGGACCCCCAGTGGATAGTATGGAACACTATATATGTTTTCCTTTACATACATACCTCTGATAAAGTTTAATGTATAAATGAAGCACTGTAGGACATTAACAACAGCTAATGATGAAATTGAACAATTATGACAATATACTGCAGTAACAGTTATGTGAATGTGGTCTCTTTCTCAAAATACCTTACTATACTGTACTCACTCTTCTTGTGACGTGAGATGATAAATGCCCATGTCATAAGATGAAGTGAGGCGAATGTGGTTAGTATTGTGATATAGCATTAGGCTATTATTGACCCACTGGTGATATGTCAGGAGGAGGATTATCTGCTTCCAGACCATGGTTGACTGCAAGTAACTAAAATGACAGAAAGCAAAACCATGGATAAGGGGGGACTACTGTACTCACACACACACACACACACACACACACACGCACACAAATGTACTTAAAAATTTATAGCAGCATATTCATAATAGCCAAAAGGTAGAAACAACGCAAATATCTACCAACTGATGAATAGAGAAAAAAGTGTGATGTGCCCATACAATGAACCACTATTCAGTCATAAGTAGGAATGACATACTGATGCAGGCAACAACTTAGATAAACCTCGAAAACATTATACCAAATGAAATGAGCCAGGGGCGCCTGGGTGGCTCAGTCGGTTGAGCATCCGACTTCAGCTCAGGTCATGATCTCATGGTTCGTGGGTTCGAGCCCTGTGTCAGGCTCTGTGCTGACAGCTCAGAGCATGGAGCCTGCTTCGGATTCTGTGTCTCCCTCCCTCTCTGCCCCTAATCCACTCGCATTCTGTCTCTGTCTCTCTCAAAAATAAATAAATATTTAAAAATTTTAATAAAAAAAATGAAATAAGCCAGTCACAAAAGTCCACATTTCATATGATTCCATCCACATGAAAAGCCACTATAGGGAAATCTACAGAGAAAGAAGATTGGGTTGGGGGTGAATAGGGTAATAAAATAGTAATAGCAAGGTGGAGTTTCTTTGTGAGGTGACAAAAATATTCTAAAGTGAAATGGGGTGATAGTTTCACACACCTGTGAATATCTGAAAAATCATTGAATTATACACTTTGAATGTGCAAATTATATGGTGTATATATACAAATAAAGCTATTCCAAAGAAAAAAGGAAACAAATCCCAGCATCAGAAGAGATTATTCATTCCTAGTCTAAACTCTTCAAAAAAACATGGGTTTTTTTTTTTGCATATGGGATATTAGAACAACATGTTGAACAGTAATCTTTCTTTAACCCCAAACAAGGATTCCCTGAGGAATACCAGTCACGTACAGCCTAACTACGAAGTTGTGCTAGATTTGGAAGGCCCCATCCTTGCTGTGGGCTGTACAGGTACTGCTAACTTGAACTAGAACCATGGTACCTTGCGGCACTCAAGTTCACAGGCACGTGCATTCTGGGGCCTCTGCATCCTGATCTGTGCACTTGGCACATTCGCCCTTGCTCCCGGCTCTGCGGTTTGTCCTGGACATCAAACGAGATCATGAAAAGCACTTTGAAAAGATGCTTTGAAAAGACATTATCAAAACTCAGGACATTATTTCTTAGCATCCCTTTCAAACAAAGCTTCCAGCCACTGGCCCTCTGGGGAAAGCAGATTAAGGACAAAGCAAAAACAAAACTCCAACTAGTGTTTTCATGCAAATTCAAAAGGTGTTTTTCATTAATTAAGCTGTGAAGGTCACGAACTGGTATATCCTTCGGCTGTTCCCACCAGTCTTACAAAGGGAGAAATCAAGTCACAGCCTTGGTCTGAGGACCAGATGTTTTCCAAGTGACATAGCTCGTGGCTACAGGGCAGAAAAGTAGTAAGAAATTTCAAACTCTTTCTTTTTTAGTGCACTCTTAGTGGGAAAAAAGAAAACCTATAAAGTTTTTAAAAAATCTAATAATGCTGATCACACATTGAGCATACTTAATTTTCTTTTCAAAGCATTTTCTCTGTTGGTAGTAGATTTGAGGTTGCCATGCCTTAAGCTGAGAAAGTATGTCTTAAAGAAAAATAAATAAATAAGGAAACAAGCATCATGCAGTCGGTTGTAAGTAACCACTTTACAAAGGGAATTATAAAGGAGGGCCAAGCAGTCTTTCCTGGGAATCCCTCCCTTGCAGGCCCTGGCCATTTCTGCTGCTACATAAATTCACAACATGAGAGGGCTCCAAGTTCTCCAATTATGATTTCCAGTATTAAAATAATGACTTCAATTATCCAAGTCCCTTCACATATATTATCCTTTTTGATCATCACAATGTGAGGGAAGCAATGTGTCTCCCACTCATGAATCACAGAATCAGGAATAGTGCTCAGCTCTGCACCCATCTGTCCTGCCCCATGTCCTGTGCAGAGGCAGAGGATTCCTCAACACCCTTGTGTGGAAAACCACACAAGAACTCTTGTCACGCAGCAGCTCCCTCCAAACCACCGCACCCAGAGGCTTGACAGCCTTAGCATGGCTTCCTCCAGCCCAAGGCCACATTGCCGTGGTGATGGCTGAGGCCCGCCCCCCCCGCCCCCCCACGCTTTGAGTTCCTGTCTAAAAAAGCTCAAGGTTGTCAGAAAAATTCATGTTTTATTCTAGCCAGCACCTGACCATAGGCCCCTGACACCCTCCTATCTTAGAGTATTTACTAAAAAATAAAGCTTACGGTTGTAAATTCTTCCTCTACCCACTCCAGATATATATGTATGTGTCTCCTACAACCCAAGATTGTCTTTCTCAAGGACTTGAAGGTCATTCCTTTGAAATGCAATCATCAGGAAAGGTAGGGCCTCTGTGTCCCAGTCTCTGTGGGAGGACAGATCAGTTAGCTAGCAGACATAGCTGGTCTGATCACACTTACATTGACCCACCCTCCTACCAGCTTTTTGTAATTGTTTTGTAATTCCCTGGCCCTGTTTGAGCGCTGCTCACCGCCCCTTCCCCTCGCTGGTCCCTCATTTTTCTTTTAAAACACAGTCACCTCTGTATAAACCAGCATGGAGCTCAGCTCTTTCCCCTACTGTCTGCAGTTCCTGAATAAAATCCATTTTCACCACTTTATAATCTGGTTTTGTTTATCTTTCTTAGACACACACACACACACACACACACACACACACACACACACACACACAAATGTGGGCAAACCCTGTCAGGTCTCCTCTTCATTATATCTTGTACCCAACCCAAGGCCCTACCTCTGTCCTCTTCCCTCAGTCTTCACGGCTTCCCACCTGTACCGATGGAACAACCTCCTTTGTGTCTCTCTGCCTCAAATCCATCTCCCAAGCAATCCACTCTGCATCCTCCTCCCAAAGTATAGGTTGCATCATGCCCCTTCCTCTCTTCAAAAACACCTGCGGTGTTGACAAGCTAATTAGCATTCAATACTCTGCACTGGCTGGTCTAAGGCTCAGTTTCATTTGTATCCCTGAGCTAACATGCCAGGGGAATGAAGGGGCAGGAAGAAGCAAGTCTACCACCTACGTCCCCTCCACGGGGTCCCAGGTGAAGACAGCCTCACAGAATGGTAGCATGGCGGTCTGAGGAAAACCCCTGATCTCGCCATTCACAGAAAGCTTCAGCGCTATCCCAACCATGGCCTGAGAACGCGCCCTGATGAAAGAACCACTGTCCTCTGAAACAACCCAGAATCTCATAAAATCCTGCCTCATTTAGGCCAAAATTGGCCATTCTTCATCCTCATTCTCTTCTTTGGGTTGGGACGAAACAGAATGAAAACCAGAATTAGTGATACTGACAACCAGGATCTATTGAGCGCCTTCTTTGAGGCAAGCATCTTACAAGATGCCTGCTTGCATTTTCTCATGTAACTTTCATGATGCTCATCGCTGTGAGGAAGATCTATTATCATGCCCATTTAATAGATGAAAGACTGAGGCCGAACATGGAACTGCACCTATCTCTAAAGAATATATCCCATAAGTGGCAAAGCTGGGACATGAATCCAGGTCCCTGTGTCCTTAGAGCTTGGGATCTTGATGGCTAAACAACATGGTGGGCAAGCATCTAAACATTTTTAAACAACCGTCGTTCAATTTTAGGGTCTCCAAACCATTTCCCATAATACATAAACTGCATTCCTCTTGTAATTCCAGGCATTTTCCTCTGAACTTGGGCCAGTGAATCTAGAATGATATAAAAATAGCAGGTCAAGGAAGATCCGGGCAGTGTCCAAGGAAGACACTTCTCATTCATTTAACATCATGCTCTCATTAGGTTTTTTATTTTTCGTTGTTCATTTAAAAGACTTGTTCTCCATCCCTCTCAATTCATCAAGATAAATTTCAGATAGATTAAAGAGTGAAATATTTTTCTTGAAAAAAAATCAATGAAAAAACTAGAAGAAAAGTGACATATTTTTCAAAGCTTTTTAAAAAAAAAGATCATTTTCTAAACCTAGCAGTAACACAAGAAACAAACAAAAGAAAATATTGAAGGATTTGACTCCAAAAAAAAAAATTCTAACTTCTGCACATAAAAAGCAACTAAAATACAAAGACAAACAGGAGACTGAAAATAATTTTCTCAGGAAATGTGACAAGGGTAAGTGCCCTTATTAAATAGTCTCTATTGAGTATGCCGATCGATAAGAAAAACATTAAGATAAATGGCCATCAGCAGGAGATTTACCAAAGAGAAAATACAACCTGTGAACTAACAAGCTGGGGCCTCAAAAGAAACAAAGAAATGTGAATAATAACAAGTTACCAGTTTTCACCTAGTAATTAGTAAAAGATTTAAAAAGATGTTCAAGGCTCTCAGAGGATGCAGCAAATTCAGGATGCTCATACTTTTTCTGGAGGCAGTATAACTTGATAGAGACTTCTGGAAAGAAATTTGGCAATAAAGTCCACAGCTCTTTTTTTCTTTTCATTTTTATTCTCGTTAGTTAACATACAATATAGTGTGGTCTTGACTTTGAAAGTAGAATCCAGTCATTCATCACTTACATATAAGACCCACTGCTCATCCCAAAGATTGCCCTCCTTAATGCCCATCACCCATTTTGCCCACCCCCATCAACCCTCAATTTGTTCTCTGTATTTGAGTCTCTTATGGTTTGCCTCCCTCTCAGTTTTTATCTTCGTTTTCCTTCCCTTCCCCTATGATTATCTGTTAAGTTTCTCAAATTCCACATATAAGTGAAATCATGTAATATCTGTCTTTCTCTAACTTATTTCACTTAGCATAATACCCTCCAGTTTCATCCACGTTGTTGCAAATGGCAAGATTTCATTCTTTTTCATAAGTAAGTAGTATTCCATTGTGTGTGTATGTATGTATGTGTGTGTGTGTGTGTGTGTGTGTGTGTGTATCCATTCGTCAGTTGATGGACATTTGAGCTCTTTCCATAATTTGGCTATTGTTGATAGTGCTGCTATAAACATTGGGGTGCATGTGCCCCTTCGAATCAGCACTCCTGTATCCTTTAGATAAATTTCTAGTAGTGTAATTGCTGGGTCATAGGGTAGTTTCAAGGAAACTCCACACTGTTTTCCAGAGTGGTTGCACTAGTTTGCATTCCCACCAGCAGTGCAAAAGAGATCCTCTTTCTCCACATCCTTGCCAACATCTGTTGTTGCCTGAGTTGTTAATTTTAGCCACTCTGCCCAGTGTGAGGTGGTATCTCATTGTGGTTTTGATTTGTATTTGATTTGTATGCTGAGCATCTTTTCATGTGTCTGTTTGCCATCTGGATGTCTTCTTTGGAAAAGTGTCTATTGATGTCTTCTGCCCATTTCTTCACTGGATTATTTGTTTTTTGGGTATTGAGTTTAGTAAGTTCTTTATAGATTTTTGATTCTAACCCTTTATCTGATATGTCATTTGCAAATATCTTCTCCCATTCCATCACTTGCCTTTTAGTTTTGTTGATTGTTTCTTTTGCTGTGCAGAAGCTTTTTATCTTGATGAGGTCCCAATAGTTCATTTTTGCTTTTATTTCCCTTGCCTCCAGAGACATGTCAAGAAAGAAGTTGGTATGGCCGAGGTCAAAGGGGTTGCTGCCTGTTTTCTCCTGTAGGATTTGATGATTTCCTGTCTCACATTTAGGTCTTCCATCCATTTTGAATTTATTTTCCACAGCTTTTTTTAAAGTCTTATAGTGGGACCAATAATCTGACTTCTTAGTATTCAAAATACATAAAAAGCTAAAAAGGTGTAAGATAATTATAGTTGTTTGAATCAGAAATGCCCAAATATTACAATAATAATAGAAGCATGTCTGTGTCATTTGTGCAATGTATGTTATATTTACTTCATAAATTACTATTTTATTATGTAAATATCATATTTATACTTTTTTAATATTTATTTTTGAGAGAGAGAGAGAAGGGGAGGGGCAAAGAAGAGGGGGGGGAGAGAGAGAGAGAGAGAGAGAGAGAGAGAGAATCCCAATCAGACTCCATGCTAACAGTGCTGACTTCAAGCTTGATCTCAAGAACCATGACTCTGTGCCAGACAGTATTCTGAATATTGACCACTAATTTCTCACAAAAACCTCATGAAGTAAATTTTATCATTATCCCCATCTCATAGATAAGACAACTGAAGTATAAATACATTAAGTAATTGGCTGAAGTTTATACAGCTAGATTCAAATGGAGCTAAGATTCTGACTGATAATGGTTCAAATTAAGATTTGTTTTTGACTGTATGATTGGTGTGAAAGAAATATGCATTCAGTAGAAACTGTGCTTTGAAGCTTCAGTTTTGATCTTTTCCCAAGCTAGCAATACAGGGCACAATCCTCTCTTGTTTTGCTGGGTAGGAACAGTGAGCCACAGCTCCCAGCCAGCCATGAGATCACGAGGGCAAAAAACCCACACCCTCACAACCATTCTGCTCTTCACTTTCAATACAGCATTCAATAAATTACCAGAAATGCCACGCTTTATTATAAAATAGCCTTTTGTTAGATGATTTTGCCCAACTGTTGACTAACATATTGTGTTCTGAGCACACTTCAGATACGCTGAGCTGAGGGCTGTACTGTTTGGTAGGTTAAGTGTTTTTAAATGCTTTTGACTTACAGTATTTCCAACTTACACTGGGTTTATCAGGACATAACCCCATTGTAGGTCAAGTAAGACCTGTATGCACCATTTCAAATATTTTGAATGGAATCATTCTAAACATAGTTCTTCATTTGCTGTTCTAATATAATAGTGTATTCTGAACATTTTCATGTCATTATTTATCTATCTCCCATTTAATGATTGGGAGAATGGATTAAAAAATATGACCAACTCTGGGGCACGTGGGTGGCTCAGTTGGTGAAGTGTCCAACTCTTGATTTCAGCTCAGGTCATGATCTTATGGTTTGTGAGTTCGAGCCCCACATTGGGCTCTGTGCTGACAGCATAGAACCTGCTTGGGATTCTCTCTCTTTCTCTCTCTGCCCCTCCCCTACTTGTGTGCACTCAAAATAAATAAATAAACTTTAAACAATATATGACCAACTCTATGCTGTCTGCAAAAAGATCACTTCAGATATCATGATACAGGCATGTTGAAAGTAAAAGTATGGGAAAAGAATATTATGTAAGCATTGATTCAAGGAAACCCGGTATAATTATACCAATATCAGATAAAGTAAGATTTTCAAGTTACCTACAAGTTACTTACTTCAAGTTACTTACTTTTCAAGTAAGTTAAAGTTGATTTTCAAGACAAAGAAAATCAACAGGGAAAAAGAGGAACGTTATCCAATGATAATAGGATCAATCCATCAAGAAGATATAGGAAGCTTTAATGTGCATTCACCAAACATCAGCACACAGTATATAAAGTAAACGCTGATATAACAAAAGGAGAATAGACAAATCCAGCATTACGGTTGGAGACATCAACACACCTTTTGCATCAGCTGGTAGAACACCTGAACAAAAATGTCACTAGGACAAGGAAGTCAACAACACCATCAACCAACACGATCCAGTCAACATTTACACAACACACTACCACACAATCACAGAATGTACATTATTTTCAAGTGCCCACAAAACGCATAGCAAGATAGACCGTATCCTGGGCCACAAAACAAACCAAAAGCAAATGTAAAAGAATGGAAATCACACGGAGTGTGTTCTCCAACCACAGTGGAATTAGATCAGAAGTCACGGGATGGCTCAGTTGGTTACGCGTTGGACTTTGGCTACGGTCATGATCTCGCGGTCCGTGAGTTCGAGCCCTGTGGTGGACTCTGCGCTGACAGCTCAGAGCCTGGAGCCTGTTTCAGATTCTGTGTCTCCCTCTCTCTCTCTTTCTCTGCCCGCCCCTTAAAAATAAATAAACATTAATTTTTTTTTAAATCAGAAGTCAGTATTTGAATGAAAACAGGAAAATCGCTAGATACTTTGGAAATTACACAACATTTTTCTAAAGACTCCATGGGTCAAAGGGAAATTAAAAAAAAAAATACACTGAACTGGGGCACCTGGGTGGCTCAGTCGGTTAAGCGTCTGACTTCAGCTCAGGTCATGACCTCAAGGTTCGTGAGTTCAAGCCCCGTGTCAGGCTTTGTGCTGACAGCTGGGAGCCTGAAGCCTGCTTCAGATTTTGTGTCTCCCTCTCTCTCTGTTCTGCCCCTCTCGTACTCTCTCTCTCTCTCTCTCTCTCAAAAATAAATAAAGGTTAAAAAATTTTTTAAAAATACATTGAACTGAATGGAAGTGAAAATACAGCGTATGAAAATTTGTGCGACATAGCCATAGCAGTGCTAAGAAGGAAAATCATAGCTCTTAAATGCATTTTTTTTTAAAAAAGAGGAAAGTTTCAAGTCAGTGAAGTTCCACCTTAAAAACCTAGAAAAAAAGAGAAAAAAATAAACCCAAAGCAAACAGAAGGAAGAAAATAATAAGCAGCAAAAATCAATGAAACTGAAAAAAAGAGAGAGAAAGAGGAAATGAATGGAATAAAAAGTGGGTTTTGTAGTGGTCAGCCTACAAGTGCCATATGTATTTGGATAAATTGATACTAAAGTGTCAGATATGCATATGCCTGGGTCTCTGCATGCAAGACCTCAGGTGCTTTGGGGAAGACACACAAGTAGTGAAATAACCACAAAACTGTAATGAGAGATGAGCCCACATAGGCCCGTGAGACCTAAAGATATGGTTTGGTTCCAACTCCCTCTGCACCTCCAGCTGAATGCTAGAACCATGCCCGCCTGAAAACTAAAGCACCTGCTCCAGAATTCAAAATTAGGGGACAGTTCTGCCTCCATATCACACACTTTGAAGCATTTCTGCTGGCTATATTAAGATTGGAGCTGTTTAAATGAAAGCACAAGAGAAGGTACGTTTGTGGAGGTCATGGTGCAGAGACTTGGGCACACCATGGGCCAAGAAATCCACTTCTCCGGTGCAGTGCACCACGGTGCATGGGGGAAACCAGAGAAAGGAGAAGGAAATGAGCATATGTGTGTCCCTCTGGATGGGGCCTCAATCTAAGAAGACCCCGGCAACATCAGGCACACCCATCCACATTCCATTGACAAGGGGCTCAGCACCCGGCCTCGAAATTATCCCAAGGGTTTCTTGTTCCTCTTGTTTGTTCTATCCACGTTTTAATGCTAACTCTGATGAGTGTTTACTTAAGTAAATATTGTGAAAGACATAATTTATTTTAGCAGAGGAATGAACACAAGAAAACAGCAGTGCACAGCCCTCAAATGCAAACAAAAATGTACTGCAGCCAATGGTTTAAGAAAAGATGCTGAGAAATTCTGAAAATAAGCTTTCTGTTTTCGAAGTGCAAAGTGGGGAACAGAGTCGGGAGGGCGGGCCCAGCCTCCTCCTTTTCCTCCTTACTGGGCACCACAGCTAGCTGCCCCGGACAGAGGCTAGGCTCCGTGACCCACGTGCAGGGTCACCATCGCTCGTCATCCTGCCCTCCTCCAGAACCCCTCACTGTGGGAACTCTGGACCCAGGGTCCATGTCATAACCACACAGAGTCGCCACTCCGCCCCAGGCACAACTGTGGCTCCCAGATTTGCCAAACACTTGAAAGCTCTCTCTGCTGACCACTGTCACTCGTAAGGTGTTTTAATCCATTAAGGCTGCTGTAACAAAATAGCACGGACTGGTGGCTTCTAAACAATGGGAATTTGTTCCTTACAGTCCTGGGAGGCTGGAAATTCTAAGAACAAGGCACCAACACATTTGATGTCTGGTGAGAACCTACCCAATAGGCAGCCATCTTCTCACTGTACGTCACCTGGTGGAAGGGGCAAGGGGGTTTTAAGAGGTCACTAATGCCATTTGGGAGGGCTCCACCCTCATGACCTGACCTATTCACCTCCCCAAAGCCTCACCTTTGGTATTAACCATCACTTAGGGGTTAGGTTTCAACATATGAATTTCAGAGGCAAACAAACATTCAAACCATAGCATGAGTATAAGAGCCTGGTGCCTTCCCTGAAAACAATTCCCACACTTTATCGCTTTCCTGTGCGGCCTGGCCCTTGAAGAAGTGAACATAGTGCCTTCCTCCTTTTACAAATGGACAAACTGAGACTCAGACAGAAAAACAGTTGCTTTCCCATTTTGGTCTGTATCTAGTAGGCCACAACTAAGATTTTCACCATCAAAAGCATAATAAATTAGTCAATTATAAAACAATTTAGGCACTAATACATTGATGTTTGCTTACAAATAGTAAGAAAGGGGAGCCTGGGTGGCTCAGTCGGTTAAGCATCCGACTTGGGCTCAGGTCATGATCTCACAGTTTGTGAGTTTGAGCCCCACGTCAGACTCTGTGCTGACAGCTCAGAGCCTGGAGCCTGCTTCGGATTCTGTGTCTGCCTCTCTCTCTGCCCCTCCCCTGCTCATGCTCTGTCTCTCTCTGTCTTAAAAATAAACATTAAAAGAAAAAAGAAATAGGAAGAAAACTGTACATATATATGTATATCATTTATATTTCTTCTGAGGTTTAAGATACTTGCAGAATGAAAAAAAATATGCAACTTTAATATGATGTTTCTATGCCAATCATGATACAGTCTCTCCTTTGAGTAGGAAGCTCTGTTTCAAGACAAAGTGGACATATTGTATGGTGAGTTCTGCAAGGAACGCTGACCGGTCACCATGGCACTATAGCATTGAGATCAGTGAATTTTACAGAAACAGAAGGGAATGTCAACAGCCTTCCTTCAATCTTTTTTTCCTTCCTACTTCTGTCAAAATATCACAAGACTCAATAGGAAAAGAAAAGAAAATTGGCCCCCATCAACCTTTATCTGTCCTTTAAAAACCTTTATTGTTTTCCATCTGAAAAAAAAAAAGACAATTCTGAAACTTTCCTCCACAGGAATTAACTTGTAACTTGGCAGTTGCAGAACCAAGGGTTACAACTTTGTCCAAACCACACCGCCAAGAGAGCCCTCTACAGTCCCTAAATGCTGGTGCCTCCGTAGGATTTAGGAGGAGACCTGGGGAGCTAAGTGCTCAGAGAATGGAAAATTCATCGACTTTCTTTCTCCTTGACTCCTGTACCTCCTGAAACATCAACTCTTCCCTACGTCTCTAATCTGCCAGCATGCCCAATAGATTTTGGACTTCTGTCTCCCTATCTTTGTCTCTCTCTGCCTCTCCCCATACACACGCACTCCTGGCTCCTTTCTCTGGAGAACTCTAACTACTCCAACCATCTTCCCCACTCCTTGCTGCCATCTTTCACACACACACACACACACACACACACACACACACACAGTGTCTCTTCGGATGACCCAATTCTTTATTTCACATATCCATAGATGCTATGAAATACAAAGAATATTTTTCAGTTTCTTCTGATTTGACTTTCCAGTGGCATTTAGCGCAAATGACCACTCTTTTCTTAAAACACTCATGTGTGGGCATCCAAAACATTCCACAATCCTGATTCTCTCCTCCCACCCTGGAGCCTGTCCTCACAACGCTTTGTAGTTCTGTCTTTATCCCATCCTCAGAGTGACACTTCTCAAAGCCGGAGTTCCTCTGGGGTCAGTTCTGAGCCCTCCCTTTGCAGAGTCTAATCTCTCTCCAAGTAACTTCATCCACAGCATGGTCTCAGTCCAGCCCTGATCTCTCTAAGGTCTGGATTCACATAGTCAACTGCCCCTTTGACATCTCCACCTGGCTACTCAAATGTAATTTTGCTTTGGCAGATGAGAAGTCTGGTTTTCTTTGGGAAGAAGGGAACTAGCGTCCAAAAGAGGCAGCCAAGGGACATTTTGCTTCATCTTTGTGCAGAAGGGTTCCTCCTCCTTGTTTATCATTGCAATCCAAAGATCAGTGTGGTCCTTCTCTAACTTGGACAATGGCCTCTCTGACAATTAGCTATTTCTTCATTTAAGTTTTAGCTAGTTGACATACAGTGCAACACTGGTTTCAGGGGCAGAATTTAGTGATGCATCACTTACATACAACACCCAGTGCTCATCCCAAAAAGTGCCCTCCATAATACCCATCACCCACCTAGCCCGTCTCCTACCCACCTCCCTCTGTCGACCCATAGTTTGCTCTCTATCATTAAGAGTCTTCTTGTGGTTTATTTCCCTCTCTTCTCTTTTCCCCCGTCCCTTCCCATATGTTCATCTGTTTTGTTTCTTAAATGCCACATGTGAGTGAAATCATGTGGTAGTTGCCTTTCTCTGATGTATTTTGCTTAGCATAATACATTCTAGCTCCAACCAGGTCATTGCAAATGGCAAGACTTCATTCTTTTTGATGGCTGAGTAATAGTCATATATATGTATGTATATATAGTCATATATATATATATATATATATATATATATATATACACAGAGAGAGAGAGACCACATCTTCTTTATCCATTTATCTATTTAAAAAAATTTTTTTTATGTTTATTTATTTCTGAGACAGGAGAGACAGAGCATGAGTGGGGGAGGGGCAGAGAGAGAGAGGGAGACACAGAATCAGAAGCAGGCTCCAGGCTCTGAGCTGTCAGCACAGAGACCGATGCGGGGCTCGAACTCACAAACCGTGAGATCATGACCTGAGCCAAAGTCGGTTGCTCAACCGACTGAGCCACCCAGGCACCCCTATCCATTTATCTATTGATGGACATTTGGGCTCTATCCATAGTTTGGCTATTGTTGATAATGCTGTTATAAACATTGGGATGCATGTACCCCTTTGAATCTGTATTTTTGTATCCTTGGGGTAAATACATAACAATGCAATTGCTGGATTGTAGGGTAGTTTTATGTATAGTTTCTTGAGGAACCTCCATACCGTTCTCCAGTGTGGCTGCACTGGTTTGCATTACCACCAACAGCACAAGAGGGTTCCCTTTTCTCTGCATCCTCACTGCTTGTTGTTTCTTGTATTGTTAATTTTAGCCATTCTGACAGGTGTGAGGTGGTATCATCGTGGTTTTGATTTGTATTTCCCTGATGATGAGTGATGTTGAGCATTTTTTCATGTGTCTGTTAGGCATCTGGATGTCTTCTTTGAAAAAGTGTCTGTTTATGTCTTCTGCCCATTTCTTAACTGAGTTATTTGTTTTTGAGGTGTTAAGTTTGATAAGTTCTTTACAGAATCTAACCCTTTATCAGATGTGTGATTTGCAAATATCTTCTCCTTTCCATAGGCTGCCTTTTAGTTTTGTTGATGTTTCCTTTGTTGGGCAGAAGCTTTTTATCTTGATGAGGTCCCAATAGTTCATGTTTGCTTTTGTTTCCCTTGGCTTCGACAATGTATCTAGCAAGAAATTGTTGCAGCCGAGGTCAGAGAGGTTACTGCCTGTGTTCTTCTCCAGGATGTTGGCGGTTTCCTATCTTACATTTAGGTCTCTCGTCCATTTTGAATTCACGTTCATGCACGGTGTAAGCAGTGGTCCAGTTTCATTCTTCTGGCCTGTCGCCATCCAGTTTTCCCAACACCATTTGTTGAAGACAGTGTCTTGTTCCCATTGGATATTCTTTCCTGCATTGTTGAAAATTAGTGGACCGTATAGTTGTGGGAAATTTAGCCATTCTTGTGGTGTCCAATTCCCAGAGAAACCCAGCTGAGCCAAGTGTTCGAGAGAACTCAGCGGAGCTCACTGAGAGTAAGCACCAACCCCACCCCCCCATCTCAAGTATCTCTGCTGGTGCAAGTTTGCCTTAGGGTTTTCAAGTGGAGTTGAAAACTGCCTTTAGGTCTTTTCTAAAGGTCTTTAGCGCATAAATAGGAAATTATCTGGTCTGGCCAGATGAGGAACCCTGGGTATGAGAGGTAGCAGTAGTAATGATGAATGTCTGCTGAGCCCCACATGGAACTGATCAAGCCCCAGTAACTGATCAAGAGCACAGCCATAAATAGCAAACCTTTATCTTCATGCTTTGGGACACGCTTACTTTCTTAGCTGGTGAAAATGATCAAGATTTCCTAAGAATGTCGTTAGTTTTCTGTTTCCATGTGTAATAAGTGAACAATTTTCACTCTTTACAGAACTTTCAAGTTCCTTTTTATAAGGAAATATCAAGGCATATTATGGAACTAATATGCCTTATATTGGTCAAAATCGACCTTTTCTAGAGACAATCACAGGGGTCTTCTCACTCCTATTTGTAGCTTTGGTTTTAGATTTTAAAAATAGCTTTGCAGCAAGTGTTAAAATCAGAAGAATGAGAATCCTCCAGCTTTCTTAGTCTGCAGGATCTTGTAGGCTCTAGTATACTGTAGTCTCAAAGAATGGCTGATTTATCAAGCTTTATCTTAGGCTTTCATTTGCGTGGTGTTCGTGAATATACTTTGCTTTTAGGTTTCTTAGTCCTTAGGGTCTATTTGGGGAGAAGGGGTGGAGGAGGGGATAATGTTTGTTTGCTTTGTTTAGTTTTTTAACCCTTCATCTTCACAAAAGCAAAAAAAAAGTCTATTTAAAGTCTTGCGAGAAGCACAGCAACAGCATCACCTGTAAATCATTAGAACTACTACTCTCGGGCCCACCCAGATCTTCTACAGAATTGGAATCTCTCTCTCTCTCTCTCTTTTTTTTTTAATGTTTATTTATTATTGAGAGACAGAGAGACACAGAGCGTGAGCAGGGGAGGGGTAAAGAGAGGGGGAGACACAGAATCCGAAGCAGGCTCCAAGCTCTGAGCTGTCAGCACAGAACCCGAGGCGGGGCTCGAACCCACAAACCACGAGATCATGACCTGAGCCGAAGTCAGTTGCCTAACCCACTGAGCCACCCAGGCGCCCCAAGGGAATCTCTCTTTTAATAAGAATCTCGGATGGTTTGTGCATCATTTAAACTGGAGAAATACTGATTTAAAGCATTAAACATCTTCTGTGTCTCTATATCCTGTATCTGTAAAATAGGGATAAAACCAATTGTGTCTATCACAGGATAGTATGAGATTCAAAGAAAATAACGAATGTGGTAGTGTTGTCCAGATGACAAGTATTAATGTCAGTCAATGGATTAAGAATTTACACAGTTATAGTGAGACTTAAGTAAAATGTGCATGGCTTGATACTTGGCGTAATGAAAGATTCAATCACAGAATTAATTATCCATTTATTCATCCAATGAATATTTATTAAGCTCCTCTTAGATACCAGGCACTGCTACCACTCTGCTGTCACAGATGGAGACGTAAAAATTAGACAAGAGGTCCACAGCTAGAGGAATTCTACAGAGTGGTTAGAGGCCAGGCTCTGGGGTACAGAGCCCTTTTACCCACCAACAGACTAAAAAAGTATGTTTAGAGCCTACTTCCCTTCCCTTCTCAGAGCTGGTTAATTCCCATTTACATTTAACCCTGCTATGGCGATTCAGAGCCAACCTAGTATTAATAATGCAAACTAGCATGCAATGTTGGGAAAATAAAATATTATCCCTTAACACTTGCTCTCCTCATGATGCATGAGGAAACTAAAGTCCGTGAGGCACAAACACAAGACTTAGTGAACATTTCCATAGAAGCAAACACAGCAGACCTATAAGCAACATAACACTAGAACAAACTGAGTAGACCCAGTAGTTGGAAATGACTTTCAATTCTTGAGAAAGGGGGTTTGCTTGGAATGCTGACCTCTTCATTGAATCACGGTCCTCAAAAAGCCTAAGGAACCTGAGAAAACAGCTCATCTGGGAGACTTTGGCACACATGCAGGGAGAAGGAAAGTGGGGAAAAAAGAGGGAAAGAGCATAGCCAGTAATAAAGCTCTGACTAGTCAAGTCACACACAGGCATCTGGGTTTACTGATCTGTTCCCACGTCTTCGTTGCGTAGGGAGAATTGAGATCTGAGAAATTAAGTTTTTTAAATGTTTATTCATTTTTGAGAAAGAGAGTGTGTATGCAGGGAAGGGGCAGAGAGACAGGAGGGCAGAAGACCCGAAGTGGGCTCTGTGCTGACAGCAGTCAGCCTGATGTGGGGCTTGAACTCACGAACCACATGATCATGACCTGAGCCTGTCAGACACTCAACCAACGGAGCCACTCAGGTGCCCCCAAAGAGATTACGTCTTTAGGTTTTCCATAACACTATAGAATTCAAAGCTATTCTAATTACACCGAAAATCTCACCATCTGCTCCAGAAACAATTTATGTTAATAAAAACCTGTCAGGTAGTACCTGTGGCTGTGGAAAAAGAGAACACTGTGATGGGGGTGGTAGGAGAAGATGTTAAAGGGTGGTTTTTGCATCAAATGAAAAGCTGATGCTAAAATTCATAAGGAAATCCATATGGACCCAGAAGAGCCAAAATAATCTTAAAAAAGAACAAAGGTGAAGAATCCACACTTCCCAATTATACAGTTTACTACACCAAGCTATGTGATACTGGCATAAGTATAGGTACACAGATCAATGGAATAGAATTGAGATTCTAGAAATAACCCCTCACATTTATAGTCAACCGCTTTTTGACAAGCATGCCAAGACAATCCAAGGGCAGGGGGAATGGTATTTTCCAAAAATAATGTCGGGATCGTTGAATATCCATATGCAGAAGAATGAACTTGGACTCTTAACTCACCCAATCAACTGAAAAAAGGATCACAGACCTAAATATAAGAGATAAAACTGTAGAACCTTTAGAAGAAAAGATTAAAGTAAATTTTCCTAATCTTCATTTCAGCTAAAGTTTCTGTGATAATACACCAAAGGCACAAGCAATAACAACAAAAAAAAAAAGTAGGCAAATTGGACTATATCAAAACTAAAATGAGTTTAATAGAGCTCTCCAAACAGCAGACTAACTGTATCAGAACACCCTGGGGAAAAAGAAAGGGAGGCTGTGTGAAAACAGAATCTTAAGTCATACCCTCTGAGAGTATGAAAGTTGTGCTTCTAAAAGGTCCCCCAGGGATACCTGGCTGGCTCAGTCAGTTAAGCATCTGACTTTGACTTAGGTTTTCCTCTCATGGTTCGCAAGTTCAAGCCCCGTATCGGGCTCTCTGCTGTCAGCACAGAGCCCACTTCACATCCTCTGCCCCCTCTCTCTCCGCCCCTTCCCCCCCTCTCAAAAATAAATGTAAACAAAAAAAAAATTTTTAATTCCCCAAATATTTTAAAAATTTTCTTAATGTTTATTTATTTTTGAGAGACAGAGCACAAGCAGGGGAGGAGCAGAGAAAGAGGGAGATGTGGAATCTGAGGCAGGCTCCAGGTTCTGAGCCGTCAGACCAGAGCCCCACTCGGGACTCAAACCCACAAACCGCGAGACCATGACCTGAGCCAAAGTCAAACACTTAACCAACTGAGCCACCCCCCCCCCCCACCAAAATACTATTCATGCCAACATACAACTGGAGCTGGAACCCCTGATCGAGAGACTGAAGCAAAACTGGGTGCCTCAGTCGGTTAAGCATCTGACTTCAGCTCAGGTCATGATCTGCGGATTTGTGGGTTCAAGCCCTGCTTCCGGCTCTGTGCTGACAGCTCAGAGCCTGGAGCCTGCTTTGGATTCTGTGTCTCCCTCTCTCTCTGCCCCTCCCCCGCTCACACTCTTGTCTCTCACAAAAATAAATAAACATTAAAAAAAAAGAGAGAGAGATTGAAGGAAAACATTACATAAAATGAGAGAAAAATTTAGGTGAATAGTTTCTCACCTCAATACGAGGGAGCATTTTAAATACATAAAAGCAAAGAAATAAGCTATTTATTGATTCATTGATTCATTAAATAAATACTTACTGGGACTACTGGGTACATGCATTTTGGCTACGTGAAATGTTGAAATTTCTGTATATCATCAGATACAATATTTAGAAACAAACTGGGAAAAGGTATTTGCAATGTCTACAGTTAAGAAAAGATGTCTTTGATAAGTTTTTTAAAACTCTTACAATTCACTTAAAAAAGACAAGTAATAGAAAATGGGGAGTTGACGTGGATGGTCCACAAAGAAAGTAAGTTCCCAAAATTAAAATGCAAATAAGTGAAAACCTGTTTGGCTTTTCTAATATTCATACAAATGGAGACTGTTGAGATAGAATAGTATGCATGGCTCTCAAGATGTTAAATACGAAACAAATGGAATGAATGCCAAAGTTATGGCAATGCTTTCTTACGTTGCTCTTGGCCATTAAAACCGTCACATATATGAGTCTCATTTTCTTTGTCTGTCAGCTTTCATTAGGTCATATTGTGGAAATAAACAACCCCTAAATCTCCATGGCTTATGTCAATAAAGGTTTATTACCTATGGTACATTTTGGCTGTGGGCTGGCTGTGGCATTTCTCCACATTTCCTCCTTCTGAGTTCCAGACCCCTAACAGGGACATGTTGTTATCTGGCATAAAGAAAAGCACAGTGCTGGCAACAGCAATGGTTCTCAACGCTTCTGCTACCGAGTAGCATACCCCACTTCCAGTCATGTTCCATCGGCCAGTGTGAAGTTATGTGGCCAAGCCTGATATAAACGAATAGAAGAGTACAAAGAAAGGGCTCTGATACAATGGTCTGAAAGGAGAACAGCAGAGACTATGATCATGATCTGCTCTCTTGATCACAAATGTTCACTTTTCACCTTTTTGCATGAAAAATACACTCCTCCATACCCCAAGGGGAAATATCTCCCAAAGGCTTAATCATGGCTTTAGACCCAAAATATCTTTTGAAACGCTTCTGCACCCAGTCTATCTGTGGCTCCTCTTGATGTGGAGAGCTATGAACTAGAGACAAGTTATCTGCACCACCACACACACACACACACACACACACACACACACACACACACACGGCATATAATGAATGGGTCAAGAGGGACCAGATAACCAAACAAATACTTCCATGTGGAAAGAGAAAGGATAGACACACATCAGTTACTGGTCCAAAACATTCTGAAACCCTACGGGTCAAATGTTTAAAAATCCCTTTAACCTCGGGGCACCTGGGTGGCTCAGTCAGTTAAGTGTCCGACTTCAGCTCAGGTCATGATCTCCTAGTTCATGAGTTCGAACCCTACATCGGGCTCTGTGCTGAAGCTCGGAGCCTGGAGCCTGCTTCAGATTCTGTGTCGCCCTCTCTCTCTGTACCCCACACCCCGCATTCATGCTCTATCTCTGTCTCTCTCTCAAAAATAAATAAATATTTTTTTAAAAAATTTTTTAATAAAAAAATAAAAATCCCTTTAACCTAAGATTGGGAATCCATTGTTCTTTATGACTATGCTCTCTTGAAAATCCCCCCTTTTTCACTGCCCTTCTTGTCCACCTCTGAAGATGGCACTGGAGAATATGCCCCTCTTATGGACCGAGGACCTATTTCTTCTTACAGAAGATTAAGTGTCCTAAGGCCACTTAAGTCTTCAGCAGTCTCAGTCTCTTTAAGCCATGCTGGTATCTTTTTTTGGCAATAAGACTTTCTCAAAAACATAGCTATTTATTTCTTTGATTGGCAACACATGTAAGGGGCACCTATAAGTCTTTTTGAGACATGCCAAAGCATATCTCAACTTTATAAATGGGTTATAAATGAGAACCGAACACATCTTTCAACCATGAGCATCCCGGAATTTCTAGATTCTATATTCCCTTTCAATTCTGCTTGCAGATCGGCCAGTTCTTTTCTGAGGTGACTTCATTGCTTCGGCACATTTCCAATAGCAGCCAACTCACATTCTATTTTCCCAGTTTCTCCTAAAGCCATGAGTCCATTAGATTCATTATCTACTTTCGAAGCTGTTGGTTTGCAAAGTGGCTCCCATATACAGAGCATGCAAGGAAACAAGCAGGCTGCTTCGGATGGGTAAGTGGCAGGTTTAAGGAGCAAAAGAACTTACTTACAAGGCTTGTCGTGGGCAACTGGAAGAGAAGTAGAATTATGCTCTGCTGTCACAATCTTCAAGTTTATATAGGGGGGCACATAGGTGGCTCAGTCAGTTAAGTGTCCGACTTCAGCTCAGGTCATGATCTCATGGTTTGTGGGTTCAAGTCCCACATCCGGCTCTGTGCTGACAGCTCAGATCCTGGAGCCTGCTTCAGATTCTGTGTCTCCCTCTCTCTACCCCTCCCCATTTGTGCTCTGTCTCTCAAAAATGAATAAACATTAAAATTTTTTGTTTGAATAAAGTTTATATAGAGGCCTCACCTGAGTTCACTCACATGTATCACCCAGTTAGTCTCAACAAGGACTTATTCTCTCCAACCATGTTCTTGAAAGGGCTCCCACCACGGGCATGGTGAGAATAATGAACATTCCAAGGATGGGGAGGGGGTGAGGAGCCCCCAGTTGCCAGGAACCAGCTCCCAGGTCACCCGTGGTCACATCCTCTTGATGACCTCTTGCAACACAAGCTGTTGTAGGCACAAAAAAGTTTTACCAAGGGTTTTAGCATTGCCACATATTTTAGATTCCATTGTTGTTTTTATTGTCACACAGCACCCCTTTTCTGGAACCAATTTTTGTATTGGTCAATGTTTTGCTATGTTTTAGTACATTTTGCTACCATAACAAACCCACAAATCCAAGGGACTTATAGCAGCAAAGGTTTAGTTCTCATTCATGCTCATGTTGGCTGCAGATCAGCTGTGGCTCTGCTCCCCAGGTCTCCTTCATTCTGGGGTCTAGGCTGAGAGAGAGCCCTTATCTGAGACCTGTTATTCTTAGAGCAGGTGGAAAAAAGTGAGGGTCGAAACACCAGTGCCTTGCAAAGCTTTTGTAGAGAGAAGGCACCCATCATTTACGCTCAAGTTCCATTGGTCAAAGCAAGTCATAAGATCAAGCCTGACTTCAATGAGAGAACCAATTACTAAGACCCTTCCCTTGGAAAGGTCCTGGATGGCCCTTGCAGAGACCAGCATGGGGGGAGGAGGGGAACCAATAAATATTTTGAACAGATAGTACAGTGTTCCACATCTCCTTCACAGAAGTGTGAGGATTTAATTTGTAAAGTGGCCTCATACAGTTCCTGGAACGTAGGAGTTACTCAATAAATAATCATTTATTTCCCTTTTCATTCCTTTTCCTCTCCCTTTACCTTCACAACACTGAGATCTTAGTATTTTATGATTTTGCTGATAGCATCTGGAAATGAGAACAATGAAATGAAAAAAAGATAATAAAAATAATCATCTGTCTGTTTCTTCATTTCCAAAGTGGAGGCCATGTAGGAAATGTTATGACCTAATTTGTCCATTGTTATCTTACAGGATTTACAGTATAGCTCTCTCTTGTATCCTTTCAAAATTTTAATGGATATATGCCGTGTATCGGTTTTAAAGTCAGCACAAAAATTTAGGAACCCAGGTGTCATTAGGGGTTTCTTGGGTCCTTATTGCCAACAATCAAATATACTTTCCTCGCTTGAAGACTTTACCCTGAACCGACCTGCACTGGCAAAAGCTGAATGCATTTCAGGACTTATTGCCTGATTATATGTGAGCCATCATTTGCTTTCCTTCCTGAATTGTCTCCTTTTGAGTCATTGCCTCTACTCGAGGCTCCATCGTGCAATGACCAAAACAGCTGGATTTCTGTGGCGGCTTTTCTCTATAAAAATAAAATTTTAAAAACCAGAAAAGAAACTGCTGAAGTGCAACATTTTCCCAAGGCAGTGTTACTCACCTATTTAGTCAAACTTTCTCTCTATTGCTGAGCTTGGACAGCATCTTTACAAAGTAACAAGACATCATTAATCCTTCCCCTCCTTCTTCCTTCCGCCATGTTACTCAGCCAGAGGACATAAGCATGGGTAATCCAAGTGGCAGGCTTTAGTTCATTTATTCTCACCATTGCCTAAATAGTTCTTGAATAAAGACAAGGTTTCCCTTCGCAATTAGTCCTTTCTCTCTTTCCTTCTTTGCAAACAGAACCAGATTCAAGCATCAGCTGTGAGGACTATCTAGACATCTGCCACCATAAGCCTTTAAGTAAATACAACTGACCCAATGATGACAATCACACCAGCTAAGACTAAAAGCCAGAGGAGCAGCAGGGGACAAAGGTTGAGGATACTGGGATGCATAAGCATCCTAAAACAGAGTTTGATAGAAAGGCAGGAGGCTGGCACATTGATCTGAAGCACCACATGAAACACGATCCCTGAGAAGTTGGCCCAGGAACCCTTTGTCCTTGTGTCTCTGGGCCAGGGATGTATTAGAGCCAGCTTGTACCAGTTTGACAAAACTGCTTGTAAACCAGGTGTTAAATTGTTGTTAGCCTGAAATTGGCCATGTGGGAGAATGTGCACCATAGAAACGGATAAATGCCACCAATCAGGGCTTTTGCTTTCAGGAGCCAGTTGTTACACATTTACCAGCCCGTCACAGGTGCCTTGGTTGCTGCTCTGAAGCTAAAGCCTGTGGAAAGAAGAGCTTCACATCTCCTTCCCCTGGACATTTACATCCAGATTCTGGTCAGGAAGCAGCAGAAACATTAAGAAAGTCTGGCCATCATGACCCTGTCATTGGTCATTAACCACAAAGTCTGTTCAAGGTCTGTTTTAGGAGTCGTCCTCCACTGACACAGCTAGGCTACCATCTGAGGACGGCAACTGTCATTCCTGTTGTTTATACCAAGCAAGATGGTCTTGGAGGAGATCGAGAATGTAAAGGCATGGAAAAAAATGGGCATGAGGTTTTACTTGCCTGTGGCTTAGCTGTTTGGGTGAGACAGAAAGAGGTGGTGAACCACCCCCGCCCCACCACCACCATAATGCTGCTTAGTCTCTTTTCAGAATAACACCATAGTAAGAGAAAATATTTCCATGAGGGAATGAGACCAGAAAACCAGGTCTGACTCTACTGCTGACACTGACAGTGTGACCTAGAAAACAAGTCGCCAAACTGCGGTTGCAAGTGACCATTCTACCCCAGAGATTTTCAAACAGTGGCTGATTAATAGACCCTACCACATGCTTGGGGGATAATGGAAAAACAAATGGAACTAAACTGAGAAGGAAGGAAGGAAGGAAGGAAGGAAGGAAGGAAGGAAGGAAGGAAGGAAGGAAGGAAGGAAGGAAGGAAGGAAGGAAGGAAGGAAGGGGAAGGAAGGAAGGAAGGAAGGGGAAGGATAGGGAGAAAGAGGGAGGAAAGGGAGAAAGGAGGGAAGGAGGGAGGGAGGAAGAAGGGAATGAATGGAGGAAGAGAGAGAGAGAAAGAAAGTGAGAGGGAGGTAGGCAGGAAGGAAGGAACAGAGAAAGGGAGAGGGAAGAAGGGGAGAGAGAGAATAGAAAAGGAAAAAGGAAGGAAAGAAGAAAGTAGAAGAGAAATGAAAAAGAAGGAAAGAAAGAAAAAGAAATTGGAAGGTGAGGTTAAAATGACAGGTTTTCTCCTCTGTAGGAATTTTCAAAATGTTCATTTTTCCTAAGTCTCCCTGAACTCAATAATTGACTTTAAAATAAGTAAATGTCATAAATGTGAACCTAATAAAATAACATATATTAATAAAATGTCACTTCTATATGTTTGTATATTTGGGACTTGTATGTAAGATAAGACTTTACTTGAGAAAAAATTCCCAGTGCTGAAGATTAAGTTTGAAAACTACCCAACCACTCAATAATTCAAAGATGAATTATTTATTCAGTAAGTATTTTATTGTGGTCTATTACAAGATACGATGCTAACTCTGTACATTTAGCAATCAAGAGGGAACACAGATCCTGTTCTTAAAAAGCCCAAAGCTGGATTTGCAGTCAAGGGTTCATTCTTTAAACTATCCCCTTTGCTCTAAAAAAAGCAATTTCACATTTTTCATTGACTTTTTAAGAAAAAATTAAGACAAAGTCCCTTTCAAAGAGAAAAGAAATTTCTCAGTGAACCAAAACAGAAAGCAAACTAAATTTTAAGAAGGCACTGAGGCCATGACCTTGTTGACTCCAGATCAAAACTATAAAGACTGGAAATTCAACTACAGGCAATAATGGAGACCCCAAATCCCAAGAGTCAAAGAGGGAAAGAGCCAGCCTGCCACATACGACAGGGCTTGGGCAGACACCCTCATATGAAAGAGGGTCAAAAACAAACTATGACCATTGCTGCCCCAGGCAGCAGCTTGCACCAGTAACAGCAGTTCTGGAAGGGCCGTGAGAAAGCTGATCATGTGGGACCAATTCCTGCAAATGCAATGGCTCTGATATAAGCATGAGATGTGAAGCCTGCTTCTGAGGTTCCATTTGGCCAGATGGGGACAGCCACAAAGCTGCAGGACAGGGAGAAGTGAGTGCAGAGAGAGAAAACAAAACCCCACTCAGTGTGAGCCCCAAGGAAAGGAAACCCAACCACATGGGGAAAAGCTAACTCTAAGCAGAGTGGCCAACAAAATCAACCATGAAAGGATGAGTTCACTCTCAACAAAATGCAAACACTTAGAACAATCACATACCGACTTCACAATTGGTATGTTTAAGATCCTCGAAGAGATAATGTAAGAATAGCAGCCATTTTTAAAAGGACAAAAAAATTATGCAACAAAACAGATCGGGTCACCCCAGACAAGAAACCGGAGAAAGTGCCCAAGCAAAGGACGCCTCTATGTCTGGCTCAGAAACCCCACAAAATACCCACCACCTCCCCTACCCACCACATGGCTAAATCTCCCTTGGGGATGGTGCCACTATCACCCCGTGTGGTGCCCAGCCCTGCACAGACCGGCTCCGAGGCAATCAAAGGACAATCTCAAAACATCATGGCCAGCCCAGTTGTGCCAAATTTCACTTGGTTGAATTTTTTTTCATGGGCAAGAAAACCTGAAAATATTTCCCCTTCTCTTTACAATATGGATGTTCTAAATATGAACAGAAATGGGTATCACCCATCACCCAACCATAAGCAAGTGATTTGGACAGGACTTCCTCCAAGGAGACCCCAGAAGGGAGTCAAGGGAGCAGGACAGGAAACAAGAAGCCACAAGACAAGGGTGCGGTTTCAGGCTGAGTCTCTGTCTCCGCCTATTCCCATATAAATTGCAGCTAAGAGGTTCTCCCACCCTGAGCCAGGGGGGCTGGGCTGTCACACTCTCATGCCCCTTGGTCATTGGCAGAAACTCCCAAGCACTTGCCTCTCTCAGTGCCTATGGCAAGAGAGTCACAGAAAAGGTAAAAGGCATCTCAAGGGATTTAGGTAGAGCTCAAATATTGTCTGCTGCAGTTACCTTTCCTCTTGGTCAGCGCCTGGGAAGGTTTTGTGATGAGTTTACACTTCCAGAGAATGAACTCAACCAAGAACAGAAGGAAAATGCAATTCAGGTGTACAACAAGTGAAGAATAGGCCAGGACCATAAAACCCTGAATATAAATTAATAGGAGGGCTTCAGGAAACAACAAATTACTTGGTCCAGATGAGCTACAGAACTTAAATTTGCTTCAAACTATCACCAAAGCTATGGCTCTCACAATCTCATCATTTATTTGAAAAGAACATAAGATTAATTTGGAGGCAATTGGTAGTTTTAGAAGTCATAAATAGATAAATAGAAATATAAATAGATATAAATAATAAATAGATATAATAAAGTGATATAATCCTTTTGTATTTTGTAGAGGTACTTCCAATAACATTCTTGCCATTAAGTAATCTGACAAAATAACTTCAGTAGATGTGCTTCATTTGCTTAACAAATGATTTATGATCTTTCAGTTAATTGACAGGTAAAGTAGGAATTTAAACAAAATGGTTTAGCTTCTGGTAAACTTGATACCTATAGATAAAATCAATGGAGAGCAGTTTGAGATTTAATAACTTAGTAAACATAAATTTATGGATTGGAGTTTTTAGAGCAATCTATGTGGTCCAGGCACACATCTTTTTTTTTTAATTCATTTATTTTGAGAGAGAGAGAGAGACTGCAAATGGGGGAGGGGCAGAGAGAGAGAGGGAAAGAGAGAATCCCAAGCAGGCTCTGCGCTGCCACCCAGAGGCCCATGCGGGGCTTGAACTCACAAAACCATGAGATCATGACCTGTGCCAAAACCAAGAGTCTGACGCTCTACTGACTGAGCCACCCAGACACTCCCAGGCACACTTCTTAAAATAAAGGAGAGTAAAAGAAAAACCATATTATCAAAATGTGTGAGCTGCTTTAGGGGCCAGGAATAATTCCCTGTATCCCCTTTGCCAAAGTATTGGCATGATTAATAGACCTTTATTCTCTGGTGCCCATACCCTGCCTGTGGCTGCCAGAAGTGCAGTGACAACAGAGTGTGGATATCCCCAAGTCAGGCTGTAGAGAGGACAGCAAGGGTCCATGATGAGGACATTGGGTCAAGGCTTTTACTTGAGGTATTTTGCAATCAACTGAAAAGTAAACATTTTTTATTAAGAAAAAAAAAACAGGCAGAAGAGATTACTATTTTTAAAAAGAACAAATTATAAATAAAATTTAAAAATAAAAATATGGCCATCAAAAGTGGGAACTAAAAATATGGTCATGGAAACTTTTTAAACGCATGGCAGCAGGTTCAATAAACTCTAGACTGGACAGAATTCTGCTGGACCAGAAAATTAAACTGGATATTGGTGAATTGGAAGCTCTCTGAGGATTTTACCCAGAGAGAAAGTAGATTAAAAAGTATGAGGAAGAAAGTAAGAGATCTGGAGAAAGATTGAAAGGCTCTAACAAACTTTTAATAAGGGTGCCCAAGCAAAAAGCAGAGGGAATAGAGAAGCAATATGCATAGAAACCACAGCCAAGAATGTTCTAGCAGGAAAAAGGACAGAAGTTTTTTAGACCAAAAGCTGAACAAGAGGAATAGAAATAAATGCTCAAGTAAATAAGCTGTGGTGATGGATATAAAAATCAAGGGTACAGAGAAAGTGCAGAAGCCAGAAGACAACTAAATTACTCTCAAACTCCCATAAGCAACAGAGATGCCAAGAGACAACAGGATGGCAACTCTCAGTGCTGATGGCTGTATGTGACCCAGAAGTATAGATATTTACAAATCTTCACTTGTGAGTTACAGCATAATAAATACATTTCAGACTTACAAAACGGAAAATTTACCACTCACAGACCATCACTGAAAGAATTACTAACTATATTTCAACAAGGAAAAAAAACATAAACACAAAGGGAAGTTTGTGATGCAAAAAGGAATAGAGAGCAGAGAAAGTGGCCAAAAATTGTCCATAAACATAATAAAACTAAGAGTTTTGTGTTATAAATATAGAACCAAAGCATTTGACAACAGTAACAAGAGAGGTAGAATCAAAGAACAGTTTGTTTCTGCATTTTTTTTATGGAGAGATAGTATGCTCAAACTTAAGAATAACGATTACAAGAAATATCATTGGCTTGCCAAACAATAGGGAAAATAAGAGGGAAATAAGAACATTGTATCAATTCAGAAGAAAAGTAGATTAAAAGTAAATCCAGAGTGTGATAAGCAAAAAAAAAAAAAAAATTACTTATAGTAATTACAGGAACAGTTCAATAATTACGCAAAATATAAATGCATTAAATTTTCCCAGAAGAAAAAAGAGAATTATGATATATGACATATATCATATATTACATGATATTGTATATTATATGATATATAATGCAAAAATACACACACACACACACATATATATGCTGCTTATTAGACGTACACTAAAATAATATAATACAAAAGCCCAAATCTAGTAGGAAAGGGGAACCGTCAACTTAAACACAAGGCAAAAGATGTGAGTCCTCAGAAATACCAAACAAGCTCTGTGAAAGTTCAAAAGAGAAGGAGAAGAAATAGAGAATCCATGAAATATGAAACTAGACAAAGAAGTCCTCACGGAAGAGGAAACATCTGAGTTGAGTCTTGAAGAATGGATTGGACTGGGCTGGTAGAGATGGAAGAACATCCATGGCTAAGGAATCAGAGGATCGTGGCATTTGTAAGACGGAAGGTTTGACTGCTGTATGTGACTTGACACATTATTTTTGGGCAAGGCAAGCCACTGGAATCTTATGCATTGGGGAATAACATTATATTCTCAAATCCCAAAGATTTTAGGTGTCAAGGAGTGGATGGGAAAAAAAGAATGTGAAGAAATGAATAAATATAGACTTCATGATGATACTGATGTCACAGTCTTCCACTACAAGCTTTCAAGATCATCTTGCTTACAGATTCACTGGACAGTGGCCTGTTTTCCCAGAACTTCATTTTTCATCAAGACAGTTGGGAGCTAGGCTTCTAGGGCTGCCATACAAATATGGTGAAGAGTGTGAACCAGATTCACAAACCTTGGAAATCATTGCTATGTGGTATTTCCCATACATTTCCTCTGTGCTGCGGCTCTGGTTAGGGCAGGGTGAAGTAGAAAAGTAAACCTCGAGGAGAGAAAAACATAGCTTAAGCTCCTTCTATCTTCAAGGAATCATGATTCGTAAGTATTTACTTATGTATTGTGGGAGAACAATCCAAGATTGTCCTCTTTATGTTGATCGCTATTTTTTCAGTTGTTCCTGTCCTGCATAGTCTACAAACAGATTTTCATTTGGCTTTGTATTTTTATTTGCCTAGAGGTCATTTCTGTTCTCATTATATTTTTATTATGAAATGTTTTAAATATATACAAAAATAGGGATATCATATCATCTATAAGTATTAATGTTTTACTATGTATCTCTAAAGGGTGACTCTTCTTTTGAAGATTTATCAATAATACCATGATCATATCTAAAACAATTCATGATAATTCCTTAGCATAAATACATCTACATTCAGTGTCCAGATCTCCCCAAATGTTTTATCAGTTGTGTTTTTTAAAAAAACAGTTAGTTTGTTTGAAACAGAAATCAATTTGATGTAACTCTTAAATCTCTTGTAATTTGTAGATATCCTCCACTTTTTTTATTTTCCTTCAATTTTTTATGTGCTTTTATTTTTCTGTAGAAACAGGATTTGTCTTGTAGAGTTTCCTACACTTTGGACTTTGCTGATTGCATTCCTGTGGTATCATTAACATGTTCCTTTGTTCCCTGTGCTTTCCAAAAATAGTACTTAGATCTAGAAGCTTCACCAGAGTCAGAGTTCGAATGAAATTCTAGGAAAATAGGTCACTTTCCAGTGAACCTATGAGCAAAATAATCTTGAAAGCTTGTACTAGAAGACTGTGACATCAGGAAAAACATGAAGTCTATATTTATTTTTCCACATCCCTCTTTTGTGTACATACACATACACACACACACACACACACACACACACACACACATACACACACAAGCATGACTGTTTCAGAGGTGGTGGTGTTTATTTCCATCGGGATATACACAAATGTCTGATTTCCTTTCCTACTGTGATGTTCTCAACCACTTACATGCCTCGTTTGGCTCCATTGCCTGGATTCATTAATGCTTTAGACACTGCAAAATGATCTAACTCTATCATCCTTTGTATATCAGCTGAAATTCTTCTTTTAAAAAAATGTTTATTTATTTTGAGAGAGATAGAGAGAGCGCTCAAGCAGGGGAGGGAGAGAGAGATCTCACAAACTGTGAGATCATGACCTGAGCCAAAATCCAGAGTCAGACATAACCGAACAAGTTACCCAGGAGCTCCAAGATAAAATTCTTCTATACAGAGAAGCTACTCTTCCTCAATTCATTATCCAGAAGGAGAAATCTGAAAATAAAGGTAGGATAAATGTTTGCTATTTTCTCTTCATTTTCTAGATTTTAAAATAGTGATTCCCTAGAATCTTCCAAAAGTTATTGATAAGTTTTCTTTTCTTATTATCATTGTGAACACATCCACTGAGATCTAGTTGATATGTTTTAATCCATCACATTGTTATCCTTATGGATTACCAACTTGTCCCATCTTTAGCCAGCAGGAGCTTATTCAGGTGGCCTTCTGAGCCCTTTGACACATATCTAGTAGTATTGAATAGCTTCTTTGCTATGTAGTACAACAAGTTCTTTTAGGCCATTCTTGAACCTTTTCTTCCCCAGATCTGGAATCAGCCAGTTCTCCAAGAAGCTGTCACTGTAAATGGTATTAGAGATTGTAATCTAAACACCAAGGATGTTCACTGCTTACTGGGTTGGTCATCCCTTCCCAGCCCTTTCAGTCAACAGATAGGAAAAAAAAATTTTTAATGTTTATTCATTTTTGAGAGAGGGGGAGAGAGAGAGATACAAAATCCAAAGCAGGCTCCAGGCTCTGAGCTGTCAGCACAGAGCCGGATGTGGGGCTCAAACCCACAAACCATGAGATCATGACCTGAGCCAAAGTCAGACACTTAACTAACTGACTGAGCCACCCAGGTGCCCCAGAAAATGCTTTAAGGTAAAATACAGTCACAATGATGATTCAAATTCAGAGTTATAGAGTTTTCACTTAACCTCATCCATCTTACACCTTCCTTTTCTTTCAACCATGCCAAAAATCTTTTTTTATTATTAAATATAATTTATTGTCAAATTTGTTTCTATACAACACCTAGTGCTCATCCCAACAGGTGCCCTCCTCAGTGCCCATCACTCACTTTCCCCTCCCCCCACCCCCCATCAACCCTCAGTTTGTTCTCAGTATTTAAGAGTCTCTTATGGTTTGCCTCCCTCCCTCTCTGTAACTTTTTTCCCCCTTCCCCTCCCCCATGGTCTTCTGTTAGGTTTCTCAGGATCCACATATGAGTGAAAACATATGGTACCTGTCTTTCTCTGCCTGACTTATTCCACTTAGCATAATACCCTCCAGTTCCATCCACATTGCTGCAAATGGCCAGATTTCATTCTTTCTCATTGCCAAGTAGTATTCCATTGTATATATAAAACACATCTTCTTTATCCATTCATCAGTTGATGGACATTTAGGCTCTTTCCATAATTTGGCTATTGTTGTAAGTGCTGCTATAAACATTGGGGTACAAGTGCCCCTATGCATCAGCACTCTGTATCCCTTGGGTAAATTCCTAGCAGTGCTATTGCTGGGTCATAGGGTAGATCTATTTTTAATTTTTTGAGGAACCTCCACACTGTTTTCCAGAGAGGCTGTACCAGTTTTCATTCCCACGAACAGTGCAATTTTAATGTAAGCAACATAATCATTCACTTGATTTGTTCCATGATATAAACCTAGTCCCAGAATAATATCAACACTACTACCACCAATATGATTACTGAATACAATTTAAGATATTTTGCAATTCTTTTCAACCTTAGAGAAAATTCCTCTAATGATGTAAAAGTACTGTGTTTTAGTGCCACTAGGAATAGTTCCTTTCTGTGTGGTTATACCAACAATTGGATTCACACGTTAATTTGTTTCATTTTTCTGAGAATCTTTTTCAAGTTCAATTCACTTTCTTACCATTTCATCTGTTGACTTTATATCTCATTCCCTTACCCCCATCTCTTCGCCTATTCTTGTTTCATGAATACTGTGCTTTCTAAAATTCAGATGTTAAGTATACATTTTTCTACATCCTAGTTATAAATAATTTTTGCCTCAGGATTATTTGAAAGGCCTCATTCTGTTTGTTGTTTGTTTTGTTTTTCTGCTATTTCATTCTTGAACATGGTTCTTTCTATTTAGAACTAGTATTTGTGTTTTTTAGTTTAATTCCAGTATAACGAACATACAGTGTTATATTAGTTTCAGGTGTACAGGATGGTGTGATTCAACACTTTCGTATATCACTCAGTGCTCATCATTCACGTGCATTCCTTAATCCCCATCATCTATTTCACCCACTCCCTGACCCTCCTTCCTTCTGGTAACCATCAGTTTGCTCTCTATAGTTAAGAGTCTGTTTCTTGGCTTCTCTCTCTCTCTCTCTCTTTCT
Organism: Neofelis nebulosa; assembly: GCF_028018385.1. NCBI lineage: Eukaryota > Metazoa > Chordata > Mammalia > Carnivora > Felidae > Neofelis > Neofelis nebulosa. Next base: position 44,656,277 of record NC_080794.1, on the reverse strand, counting down.
CTCTCTCTCTCTCCCCTTTGCTCATTTGTTTTGTTTCCTAAATTCCACATATGAGTGAAATCATATGGTATTTGTCTTTCTCTGACTGATGTATTTCACTTAGCTTTACATTCTCTAGTTCCATCCATGTTATTGCAAATGGCGAGATTTCATTCTTTTTTTGTGGTTGAATAATATTTCATTGTGTGTGTGTGCGCGTGTGTGTGTATATATATATATATATATATATATATATATATATATATATATAATCAGAGCAGTAGGAAATACAGTAGATGCTAGAATTTGGAGCCAGGGAGGTGAAGGTAGACATCGTTTTTTTCCAATGGGCTGCTTTCCGATTGGGCTGTTTCCATATTGGCTATTGTAAATAATGCTGCTACAAACATTGGGATGCATGTATCCCTTTAATTAGTGTTTTTGTATTCTTTGGGTAAATACCCAGTAGCACAATTACTGGATCATAGGATAGTTCTCTTTTTAAGTTTTTGAGGAAACTCCACATTATTTTCCACAGTGGCTACACCAGTTTGTATTCCCACCAACAGTGCAAGAGGGTTCCTTTTTCTCCACATCCTCACCACCTTGTTATTTCTTATGTTTTTGACCTTAGCCATCTGACAGGTGTGAGGTGATATCTCACTGTAGTTTTGTTTGGGTTTCCCTGATGATGAGTGATATTGAGCATTTTCATGTGTCCTTTGGCCATCTGTATGTCCTCTTTGGAGAAATGCCTGTTCATGTATTCTGCCCATTTCTAATTAGATTATTTGTGTTTTAGGTATTTATTTGTATAAGTTCTTTATATATTTTGGATACTAACCCTTTAATGGATATGTCATTTGGAAATATCTTCTCCCATTCAATAAGTTGCCTTTTAGTTTTATGGATTGTTTCGTTCTCTGTGCAGAAACTTTTTATTTTGATGTATAAGACTAGTATTTGTTAATAGAGTAGATGGTTTGCCTTTCCTGCCTATTCTCCAATGCAGATGCTGGATTAGGCATAATAATTGATAGTAATATATTTATTGAGGCCTTAGTATGTACTAAGAAGTATGAACTAAGAACCAAGTACTATGTACTGAAAACTAACTTAATCTCCCTTGTAACCCTATGGCATAGATATTGCTATCTCTATTTTAGAAATGAGAAATCCAAGATATGGAATACTTTACACAAAATAACACAGCTAGCAAGTGCCAGAGCCAAGTAAAATTCCTTCTTAGAGTTTAAGCTAGAGGAAAAACTGACGTCCACCTCCCCAGCTCCAAATTCTGTATTTCCTACTGCTACTACTGTACTGTATTTCCTACCGTATTTCCCACTGCTCTGATTTTAGGTATAACTGAAGGCAAAGAATGTAATTCCTAGTAAAGTTGAGAGTATGCTGGGGATTCTCTTTTGAGCAAATGCAGTTCATAAAAATCTGTAAACTGCTACCCACTTCCATCATTCCCTGTTCCCAGAGTCCACCTTTTCTCCATCCTGTTCTACAACAGCCTCCAGAATGCAATGCACAATAGCCAGTCCCTCCCTAGGTTGTACATGGAAATTACAGACTCACAACTCTACTTCCTACTTATTCCCCAGCAACTGGTGCCATCCTTCTCAGAGAGGACAGTGGGCAGAACCTGTGCCACCAAAGTAGTTGAGAATTTGGGGGCCATTTTGGAGTGCCCAGTAGATAACAAAATTATCAAACAATGTTATAAGTCACTTGCATTGCTAAGAAAAAGAAGCTATGAGACAATAGGTCTGATCAACCTTTCATCAGAATTGTACTTAGGGAAATTTCTGCCAAATTATTGTGATGATTGACTGTTCCTATTTTCAGAACTGTTTTTCTAGAATTTCATTAACATTCTTATGGCAACTGGGATTGATTGCCGGGGGCCATTTAAAGTAGAAGTCCTCTACATGTTGAATAATTTAAACTTCACAACAAACCAATGAGGCAAAGGTTAATTTTCCAAATTGCCAAGTAAGGAAACTTTGACTTAGAGAAAATTTGGCCAAGGTCACAAGGCCATTAAGTGGCAAAGACTGAATTCCAAAAAGCTTGCCATGACTCCACCTAGCAAGAAGCATCCCCGTGCCTAATGTCCAGGAGAGAAACAATTCTGAGCTCCCAGATACAAGGCCTTACATGCTGTTAGTTATCTACTTAATCTCCAGCCTGCTTTGAAACAAAGCACTTTAACTCACAAAGACCTCCCAGCCCTGCTTGGGGTGATGTCCTTAATGTCTCCTATATTTCTCCACCTACTCAGGCCTTTCAGCACCAATGGTGCTATGTACCAATGGTCTCACTGTTTCTCTTCCCAATGTGAAAGCAAAATCCTTCCCATATCCTTCATCAATCTAAGACTCACCACACCAAACAGGGTCCAGAAACCTCAGCTGCTTCCTTGCCCAGTGAGGTTTCACAGTGAGAAAGTATCTCCTTTAGATACAGCAAGACACACACAATAAAACCTTGGCTATTCTGGTCTCAGGCTGCGTAGTTTCCCTCACAGGACCTCAGTTTTCCCCATTTGAAAAATGAAGGACACATCCTACTTGTTCTCTGGCAGGTGAGGTCCCTCCCAGGAGAGAATTCCATGGCTGGAGGAATGAAATGGGGCCGTTTCAGAAGGAAGCCTCTGAAAAGTGAGCTCTGCTTGGCTCCACCTCAGCTGGTTTTCTCGTTATTAGGGACTAGAGCAAAACCAAGTTAGATTGCCCATTTTCTCCCTCAAGGTACTGGGCATATCAACAAACACAGGGACAGGGATTCCAATGAGAGGCGATAACTGTTAGAATGCGCATTCGTTCCCCATACAGGAACTTGGAGACCATAGTGGGCATGCTTCTCAGTCAAAACAATAACTGATTGTGTGACTTGAAAATATTAGAAGTGGGGCCTTCACTTTCTGTCTCCCTTCCTTTGATCCTGGATAGGACTCCAGCACAGGCACAGAACTGTGCCCTCTGTCACGGCCCACTCAGCCAGCACATCCGGTGCCTGCCGGAAGAGCTCTGAGGATTCAGGGGATGCCAAGTCTTCACTGCTTTGGATGGAAAGCTCAAGGTCCAAGGTCACCATGAATTAGTAGCCATTCTAAGACTCCAGCCAAGATCTCCTGGCTCCCCTTGGGTTCTCCTCCTTCCCAAGCGCATATGACTCCTCTCCGTCCTTAATTCCTCAGTAGAAACTTCTCACAGCTTTAACTTCTTTTTAATCAAGACAAATAAAAATGTTTTTAATTAATTGCCTTGGTGTTTATGCCTCACACCCAGCTGCTCTTTGCAATCTGGCAGGTCCCATCTGTCTGTGATTCAGCAGACTGCTCCAGCATTCACTGTGCCTCTCCCATCCTCTTACTGAGCCACCCCTGGGCACCCACAACATCATCCCAGGTACTGGGTAGACAGGCACTTAAGGAGTTATAGCCCAGAAGGGGACACACCAGCAGAGAACTCCTGATGAGGATTATACATGTGGGATGTGCAAAAATCGGAGACAGCGACAACCACACCGCAAGGAATCAGGAAAGATTTGCCAGAGGAGCTGGCTTTGTGCCTTAAAGAATGCATTGACCACATGGAGGAGTGATCGTTTTGTAAAAGGCAAAGAACAACAGAAACTTCCCAACGCTAACAAAAGGAAGAAAGGAATAAATAAAATACTCGACCTGTATAATAAACACTGCGGAGTTAACAAACTTCCTCTTGGGGTCTGCAAATCCTCCCTATCAGAACTAAATAAATTGCATTCAGATGTTAGTGCTGATTCCCAAAATCTGACCAGAACCAAATTAACACAGTCCACAAGGAAAAGAGTTTTGAAGAAGATGTGAAACCCCACTTTGTCCTCAAGGTACTCTGTGTGAAAGAAGTCCAGCAGAGTGACCAAGAGGCAGGGGAGAGGAGGAAGGATGACAAAGGATCCCAGGATGAGCTTGCAGAGTGCTGATTTCTGTTCAGATACCCCAACATGATAAGGATGCTACGAAAGTAGCCCAGGAGTCTTCCTGTGGAAGGCCATTCCCTGACTGTCTTCAACCAGCTAGCTTAGCATTCTGGAGCTCAGCATTTACCACAGTTCATCAAACGATCTGGCCTCTACTGCCTCCTAGATCAAGACAGTGACACCTCTCTGGTAACTGCCTCTCTCTGAAGGCTGCAGAGAACAATTTACAACTTACTTAGTGGCTGAGACAACATGAGTCTATTAGCTCATGGTTTCTGTAGGTCAGATGTCTCCCCTGCACTATATGACTGTGTTCTCTGCTTAGGGTCTCATAAGACCAAAGTCAAGGTGTCATTCAGCCAGCCTGGGCTCTTTTCTGGAAGCTCTGGGGGAAAACCCACTTTCAGGCTCATTCAGGTTATTGTCAGTTCCTCATAGTTGTAGAAATGAGGTCCCTGTTTCCTTGACATTAAGAGGCTTCCTGTGCTTTAAATCTCTGACTTCCTTTCCATCTTCTGCTTAGTCCACCCAGCTGATCCAGGATAATCTTCCTATCTTAAAGTCTATAATTAGTAACCTTAATTCTATTGGCAATGTTTATTCTTTCTTGTAAACAGCATGTTTGTAGGCGTGGTATCCCATCACATTTGCAGTCCCAGGAATCAGATGGAATCCTCTAGGGTTCATGAATCTGCCTACCAGACCATCTTTCTCCCCTTGAGTGTCCATCACCTTGCTATCTAGTCTTATAAGTCAGTCCCAAAAAACCTTGGTGGTCTTCACCTTCAAAGAACATCTACCTTAGCTGGGAAATTCAAAATAAGACATAATCAATAATCATACCAATCATTAAAACTGCATTCATATGGCCCCTTATAGTTCCTACCAATCTACGGTATTCCCTAAATGCCATGTATCATTCTATTTTATTTCCCTGTTTTCTTTGCACTTCTCCGTAACCCTCAAAAAGCCAGGCTTGATTTTGTCCAACGATTTCCTCCATAAAGGTCCTCACTAAAGTCCTCCCAGGTCTGACTACTTGAAATGAATGTGCCTTTCCCACCTGCTGCATTTGTCAAGTGGCAGCTCTTGTTATATTCATCCCGGGCCATGGCACTTTGTCGGCATTGCTGACTCCTTCAAGGTCAATGTATAGGAAGCCCTCCTGGCTCACACTCACTCCTTGAACTTGGCAATGAGTTACTCTAATGAAGCTGACAATGGACAGAGTAAATAAGTGATCTATAGATCACCACCAAATCTCTGAATCCTCTCAAGTCAAAGCAGAAAGAATAAGATGTTCAAATCTGATCAAGACCTGCCTCAATATGATAATCTATACCTTTACAATAGTATTAATGCAATATGTTTGACATTTTATGTATGATCCTACATTCCAAGGATCTATGTGGACCTTGGAAAAGAGAGTGAAAAAGCCAAACGTCAGCAGTGTCCAGGAGAATCCAATGTTTTTCCACCCTGGATAAGACATCCCTCAAGAATCCTGCTACGTGAGCCCAGGACTGAAACTCTCTAATGAAGAATTCAGAGTCTCAGATGCTTAGTTGAAGGAAAAGTGTGCCATTGTAAATAAACACATCAATAGTCTAAGCTCACATCAGTCTCCTGTGAAGCTTGTTTCTATGAAGAAACCCTTGAGAGCCCAGAAAAATGCTAGCTGCCAAGGTCAAATGTGAAGGTCTGCATACCAAAGAAGTACACTGAAAGGAGGCCCTGTTCAGTGGCTGGTCTACTTGCCTCCCTGTCAGCAGTGGGTCTTCTGAAACTGTGATTTGCACATCCCATCACCAACAGGCTGCTGGGGGAGGGCTCCGGAGCTGGGCAGTTGGGATACATAAGATAGCCCCCAAACATTTCTGCCTTCCCTTCAAGAGACAGAGCTTCTGCCTCTCCCCTGAAATCTAGGGTGGGTCTGTGGCTGCTTTGACCACCAAACTGTAGAGAAAACCACATCTTGAGATTTGCAAGCCCAGGCACTGAGAAAGCCTGACCACTCCCAGCTCCTCCAGTTGGATCCCCAAAGCTGACCATGGGAAAAGTCCAGAATAGAGAGAAAGAGAGACCATATGGAGAGGACCCTTAGGACAAGATGTCACATAGAGATAGAGGCTGCATAGAGTAGCATCGATGGTCCAGCCCCATCTGACCACAAGGGCTTGAGAAATCTCAAGAGAGACCACAGAGGAGCCAGCCAGCTGAGCCCCCGTCAACCCATGGAATTAGAAGATATCATTAGATGGTTTTTGTTTAAGCCACTAACTTTGGGATAGTTTTTGGACAGAAATAGCTCAACAATAAGCCATCCAAGGCAATTTCCCCTTACCTCCTTTTCAAGTGAGCCTAATAACTGTTTACTGGATTGAGTGAGTTCAAAGCTTTACTCTACAGATCTCACTGGCTTCTCTCCTTCTGTATGAGACCTATTTAAGCAAGAAACTAGCCTCAAATTGGTTTAGCAGCTTGTCTGATATTGCTTACCTAGTCAGAAAAAAATTGAACTAAATACAGATCAAAAGCTGACAACCTGTGCTGTCCCCTTTCCGTAGCCCAGCCCAGCCCTAATGCATACCTCCAGCCCCACTGTCTGTCCTTCACACATTCTCGGAATTGGGCTCTGAGAGCCTTTTTCAGCACACCAGAAAACTGGCAGAAATGCAGGGACAGCTTCTTCGGAACCATAGTCCCCATAGCTTCTAAAATAGCACACAGCACACAGTGGGAACCTAATAAATGCCTGATGTTTAAAACACAGATCCATTTATCACAATAAAAACAGAGCAGACTAAAAATTACAAGAAATATGCCAACCACCAAGATTTGTCTCTTGTGGGTTTGTTCTGGTCACCCTTTTTGCAGCAGCCTGACATGGGGAGAACCGTTTCCATGCTTTTCCTAGATTGATGTAATCGAATCTCTGGTGGATGAAGTGGGTTGTTGCAAAAATGTATTCAGCTTCCAAAATGTACTGTAAGAGGAGTCCCTGGATCCTTCCCACAATGACTTTGCCCTGACGTAGACAGCCTGAGAATGGGGTGCACATCCTTAGCTCTTTAATTAAATTGACAGAGTCAGTTATTTTTCCTTAATCAATGCTGTGACTATGTCATTTAAAAAAGCCTGCAATCCCTCTTTCAGCCTGGCAGGAAAAGAAAAAGTACAGTGTGGCCAATCCATTCGGAAGAGCTTCTGTGACATATGTCCCTGAGTAGGACAGGAGATGAAAGTTCCAATCTCCTTTTGACACAAACTTCATTTGGGGTCTGGTGTAAATCAAGACTAAAGTGCACATATTTATTAAGCACTTGCTGTGGGTGAAGCACTGTGCTTGCTAAGGGTTAGAGGAAATGCTCATAATAAAAACACCAAACGTGCATTATGCTTATCAGATTAGAAAACACTTTCTCATATTGGCTCATTCAATCCCCATAATGTTCCTGAAAACAGATAGACCGATCGCTGTTTCGCAGAAAACTGAGGTCATCATAAGCTATGTGATAGGCCCCTGGTTACTCACCTGTGACACAGTAGGGCCAAGACTTCAAAAGGAAATTGTGATTCCACGTTTATTATCCTTTCCAGGATGTGATGAATTGGAAAATGAATAATGTATAATAGCATCAAGATAACGTAGATGGTCAAGGAAGGAAAAGACCTTCTGTGTAGTCTGAGGGGGTCTGGTTAGGCTTCTAGGATTCAGGCTGGGTGCAGAAGGCTTGCCTGTCCCCTGAGTGTGTCTGAGAGCAGTGGGCTCAAGGACTGAGGAGCAGGGCCTCCTTGTGGACACAGAGAACTTCTTCCTGCCTGAAGAGCAGGTTGGGAAATCCTTGAGGCTTTCACACCTCCAGGGCACTGGCGCCCTACAGATGGCCCAGGAGATGCTGTGATCACCCCCTTCTCACAGAGGAAGGCCTGAGACAAGAGTTATAGCAGATCATCCACAGCTGCACAGGTGGGTGCCCTGGCCCCTACTCCAGAATTCTGCCTCTTGAGCCATGCTGCTATTTGCTGCATGTTCTTTCAAAGGACCGTAGGGACTTAGTGATACAGCCATGTTAAAGACATATTCTCCACGTCCCTACTGAAGCCTCCCCCAGGACACACGCCTCTTATACCCAAGCAACATGTCTAATGAGAAGAGCAACGGCTGTAGAGTCAGGGTTCAAATCCTGTATAGCCGCCGTAAAACATAGCCATAAATTCTCTGACACGCATTCCATGGAGAGGTGGGGTCCACATAAAATGGGACTGACTTGTGACTGCTTCGGCCTATCCAGTGGGGAGGAGATGGCTGATTTGCGAGGTCAAGGGAAGCTTTATAGCTCTTGCTTTGATCTTGAGGAATGCTTGGTCTCTGATGGTCCTCTTGGGATGCTTCCTCCAAAAGCCAGGCACCATATTGGATAAGCCCAACCTACATACAGAGGCCACATGTAGGTGCTCTTGGTAACAGTTCCAGCAGAACCCAGACTTCCAGAAATCCCCTCACCCCCACAACCAGAACACCTACAGTCACTAGAGTCCTTGGTGGAGCAGAGATATCCCACTGTGCCCTTCCCAGAGTCCTGACCCACAGAATCTGTGAGTGTCATAAATGGCTATCATTTTATACCACTAAATTTTGAGACTTTGTTACACGCCAAAGGAAACCAGAACACCTCATTTCTAGGTACTGACTGAGTGACTGTGGCCAGAAAGCTATCCTTTTTAAAGAGCCCTTTCTACAAAATAGATTATTTAAAAATAAAATCTTGCTTCGCACGATGCCAGCAGGACAAAATGAGACAGAGAAAGTGGACCACGTGGCACGGAGCACAGTAAGGGTGTGAGCCTCCATGTGAGGTGAGAAAGGGACTCTAGTTGTCCTGACAAGTGCTCCGCATCCTGCATCTTGTCAGACACCCCCCTCCCCATGTCCGCCCAGGACTTAGACTACTTAGATGAGGCCTTTCAAACCACCTCCTCTCAGCCTGGCCACAGCTGATTGCCTGGTAGGATGCGAAGCACCATGGCAGAGTGGGGGTTTTTCATGTGTGACACCCCCTTCTCTCTGGAGAGCCTGATCTTGACAACAGTAGGGAGATGGCTTCATGCGGTGGCCTTTGCCAAAGCCCACCTGTCTCTCACAGTGACTCAGCACAGGCTGGACACCCCCATTCATTATAATCACCAAGTAGGGGGGCTTTGGGGCCTCCTCAGCCAATACTTCTCTTCACATTGAATTCCATGTGAGTCTCCTGATCAAAGTTCAAGCATGTCTGGCACATGTGCTCACAGGATGGCACGGAGCTAAGGAAATAATTGCCTGTGTGGGTCTCTTCCCTTCTGAGGGCCAGCATGAGGACCGTCCTTTCAAGACTGAGACAAGGTTCCAAGCATCCTAGGAGGTGATAATTAGCTTCCTGCCCCCACAGGTTCGGGCCTGTGAGAGCAGAGGAGGGAAGGGCCACGCCCACTCCCTGTGTGACCAGATGGAACCTGCCACACACTCTGAGAGAAAACAGCTCACAAGTCTTTAATGCAGTGCTGAGACACTCCACACACAAGTCTGTTACTCTTCAGAAAAAAAAAAAAATTTTAACTCCTCTAAATCAGACATAACTAAATCATAGAAACTTCTCCTCCAAGACCAAAAAGAAGCAAGATTAGTCAATACAGCCGTCTCATAAATACACAGCGTCTACAGGAGCGCCATAGATATCTGTGTGAAATCATTCTCATTCTAGAGTCTGAGAAGATGAGATCTCTGAGAGACAGAGGCTCATACACTGAAATCATCAAAATTCAGAGCAGGAAAGGTCATAAGAGGTTGCCCAGTCCATTTCAAACTGTTCTTATTAGAGATGAGAAAACTGAGGCCCTTGGCCTGCAAGAGATAACTTAAACCCTCAAATACACAGAGATAACAATTTTTTTAAATGTTTGTTTGTTCGTTTTGAGAGAAAGAGAGAGAGAGAATGAGCAGGGGAGGGGCAGAGAAAGAGAGACAGAAAATCTCAAGCAGGCTCCATGTTGTCAGTGCAGAGCCTGACACAGGACTCGATCCCACGAACTGTGAAATCATGACCTGAGCCAAAATCAAGAGTCAGACACTTAACCAAATGACCATCCAGGCGCCCCCAGAGATAATATTTCTGAGGAGCCAATATCTCCATTGGCATACTCTTGACCATGTGGGGCTTTGGAATGATTCTAGAAGCTGCACTTAAATAGCCACAAACCTAGAGCTTTGTAGGGAGATTCATTCCACAGCATATCTTGAGGGGCTGTTGAGTCATGTACGGAAACAGTTATGAGGAACAGTCCTCACCCAGGAAGACCAGATCCTTCTTTTGTGGATATGATGGTCTCCTAAAGAGCAACAACCACAGTCACAGCAAAGACAATTTCAGATAATCAGCTCTCTAATGACCATAGAAAAGATGATGCTATAGAGAATACCTAGGGCAGGGTAGGGTTAGAGATGCTATAAAGGGCAAGCAAGGTTTATTTGAAGAGGGAACATTTAAGCAAATCTGAGGAATGAAACAGATCCAAATATGTGGCAAACTCTCCAGCCGGAGGGAAGATCTCCTGAACTAGTGGAGGGTGGTTTGAAGCAAGGACTTAGCTGAAGGATTTTAAGTGGCATGGTCTCCTGTACAGAATGCCTGCTACAGAGTGGAAACTGGATGAAAAGAAGTAAGGCCAGTAGCTGTGGATAAATCCGTTTGGGAAACCATACAGTAGCCCTAGAAACAGAGGTAGTTTGGACCAGAGTTGTAACCATGGAAATGGAGAGGCAGATGTGTTCTCCTGGAAAGTGACCACCAGTGCCAACCCCCGAGGGAAGCCTGTCTACCTGTGAGCCAGTGGGAAGGAAGCATGGACTCTGTTTTCAGTCTCCAATGGGGCCATCCAGATCCACATGAATGAGGCCCATTCCAGCTGAGGCTGCCCCTCTCGTGACAACTACTGGTCTTTCCATTTAGCTGCATCCTAACACAAGCAATTACCCACATTTTACTTATTTATTTTTGAATGTAATTTATGGTCAAATTGATTTCCATACAACACCCAGTGCTCATCCCAAAAAGCACCCTCCTCAATGCCCATCACCCACTTTCTCCTCTTCCCCACACTCCATCAACCCTCAGTTTGTTTTCAGTATTTAAGAGCCTCTTATGGTTTGCCTCCCTCCCTCTCTGTAACTTTTTCCCCCTTCCCCTCCCCCATGGTCTTCTGTTAAGTTTCTCAGGATCCACATATGAATGAAAACATACGGTATCTGTCTTTCTCTGCCTGACCTATGTCACTTAGCATAATACCCTCCAGTTCCATCCACATTGCTGCAAATGGCCAGATTTCATTCTTTCTCGTTGCCAAGTAGTACCCCATTGTATATATAAACCACATCTTCTTTATCCATTCATCAGTTGATGGACATTTAGGCTCTTTCCATAATTTGGCTATTGTTGAAAGTGCTGCTATAAACATTGGGGTACAAGTGCCCCTATGCATCAGCACTCCTATATCCCTTGAATTACCCACATTTTAAACATCTATCTCATTTATGTGCAGCCCACTCAAGAGTAGTCAAGGAATAATAACCAACATAATCCTGACTGCTTTAGCCAAGAAGCAGATGTGATAGTCTTTGATATTTCATAGAGTAATAATGCTCAGACGGTCAAGGTAGCCTGGTTTCTGCTCCAAAACATTCTGCTTTCAGCTCCATCTCAATCAGGCAATTGTTCTTGTCCATAAGGGGCACAGTGAATCTCCCCATCACCCTGTGAGGCAGAGAAGATAGCACCCCCAGAATCTAGGGAGCAATGGCCAGAATTAGTTGGTAGACAGAGAGAGAATGCATTCAGGGCCATGCCAAGGAGAAAAGTAGCAATTCTGAGGTCTCCTAGAGGGTATAAATAGGAAGGGCCTGATTTAAATGAAGTCCCACTGGACCTGAAGGGACACTGCTCAGTAGGCCATACCTGTGTGATGATTTTCCCACTGCCTGAGTGAGCAGGAATTGAAGGCTGGCTTCGGATTCCTCCTATGGCTTCTCTTTATCAATTGCACACACAAATGGAAAGGGAATGGAAGCTGCTCTTCCTCTCAGGGTATGAAAAACCCTAGAACCAGGAGCTACAAGAATAAGATGACCCTCCAGAGATTAAACCATCACTAACACTATAATAGGCCACCCACAGGACCAAACCAAGGGACATTGACCAAAGAATACTTGAACCACCAAATTCTGCCGAAGGGGTCTTCATGTTACCTCAAGGAACAGCGGCCATAATTATAGTTCAGTAAGCAGAAACCTAGTCACTAGCCCTGTCCCCTCTTTGGAAAACGGCTGTATGCAGCATGGGATACAAACGCAGAGCATTCATGTTAAAAAGACAGAAAGAGAGAGTGCCCAGGCAGGTCCCCAAGACAGGGTGTCCTGACACAAAACCACAACCTCCCCATGTCAACACAGAGATGGAGACCTCTGGATGATCTCTGGACACCACGTCTCACCTCAGGATGATTCCAGACTTCCCCACACCATAAGCAAATGCACCACCTAGAAAAATGGAAACATGCAGCATGAATAGGAAAAAGAAGGCTATAACTGAGAAGAGATTTAGGGTCCCACTGTTGGCCTACCACTGTGGAGGAGAATCAGTCTTCTGTGAAGAGCTCCACTGGTACCTGCCATCCCTCAAGTGTCTGGGACTCACATCAGGAGACTCCTCTGCACACAGAGTTCTGTTGTTGACCCCAGGTGTCATTTGGAACAGTGACAATGCAGGGACTCATCCACGGCTCTTGCATTAATGGAGGAAAGTGACAGCATTTCCAGAGCTCCATGTGGCTAATTTATCACGCAGCATGACCCGCTGACATCTACAGCTGTGTGGCATCTACTACGAGCCTATCCAAAGAGGAGATTTTTAAATTTTTTTTTCAACGTTTTTAATTTATTTTTGGGATAGAGAGAGACAGAGCATGAACGGGGGAGGGGCAGAGAGAGAGGGAGACACAGAATCGGAAACAGGCTCCAGGCTCCGAGCCATCAGCCCAGAGCCTGACGCGGGGCTCGAACTCACGGACCGCGAGATCGTGACCTGGCTGAAGTCGGACGCTTAACCGACTGCGCCACCCAGGCGCCCCGCAAAGAGGAGATTTTTAAATGTAACATTAATCATGTGGAAAACTTCTGGAAAGGCTAGTGTAGACAAGCACATATTCTGAAGCTGGTGAGCTGAGGAATGAGTAGAATGTCACTACACTGAGATCTGTGGGATTCGGGAATTCAGTACAAAGAAAGTTTCCAACAAAAATGTGGAATAAGACTGCTGTCATTCCTGAGGACGCCTCCCCAGGCCAGGGTCTTACCATCACCCTTTCCTCTTTCCTCCTTCTGGCCTGTCTCTATTCTAAACTGTCAGCTCTTTGAGAGAAAGTTCTTGTTTTATTCATTGCTTCTGGCTCCTAAAGCAGTGCCTAGCATATAGTAAGTGCTCAGTAAACATTTATCAAATGGAAATTGATCCTACCCTGACTAGATCCACAGAAACATCCAGAACTCTTCCTGATAACCCCTCAGTGGTTCCAAGAGGAGAGGCAACCTCTTTAGAGGTGTGCAGACATACTAGGTAGGAAATTCTGATCCTACAGCAGAGGAGAGTGTCCCTAGAGGGGCCCAGCTTTGTGCCAGGCACCACGGAGGGGACAGCAGCAAGCAGACTCTGATTCTGATCAGAGACCTACCACTTGCAACCTACATGGCTCAGCTACATTGTTTCATGACAAAAAACCTCCACGTCTCCACCTCTCAAATGAGGACATAAAAATCCCACTCCTTCCATTTAAAAAAAAAAAAACCCTCTAAAGACCAACACTAGGAAGAAGGTAAGAAAGCATAGGTTTTACTCTGAGCCATATTCCTACTTGGCAAGACAATTAGCCTCTCTGGGCTACTGCATTCTCCTAAGTAAGAGGAGACCTTACTATTCTGCTCTTCTGTGAATCCATAGATATGGAAGTACCTACTTTTGAGTTGATGTCTTGTGTATTTTTTTAAAAGTTGTTTTACAGGCATTTGTAGTAAGCTTTTCCATTTAGCGCCTCAAAAAAAAATGGGTTTGCAAAAAATCCTGACAAAACGTTTATAATTAGATGCCCTTGTGAACACCGTATGATTCCAGCACAGAGGCAAGAGGATTTCTCCACTCTTTCAATAATAGTTGGAAATAATTAAGCACTTTCTATAACACTGAAAAGTATAGTTTTATATCTCAAAATGAATGTACTTTAACAGACTAAAACAGATTGTTGCCCCTTGGAGTCCACATGTTAAATTATTATTATTCTGATTTTCACACCATGATTACAATGCGTTCCATTTAGCACTGTAGATTGTATTTGCTAGGTAGGTCTAGATAATTTATTACTTATCCACTCAGTGGTTCTTATATAGCACCTGAGCAAAAGCTAAGGACAAAATGTAAGCCTTTACTCTAAACAGACTTAATTTTCAATACTCAGAGCAGAGCCTTATTCTGTCTGAACAGAGCTGGCGTGACTTAATTCCTTTGTCACAATCTCCCTGGATAATAATTCCTTAATTGCTTCTTAGATGGAAATATTAATCATGGGGCAGCCTTTAATAAGACCAAAATTATGGTGTTTCTTATCCCCAAAGGCTAATAGGGGGAAAAATTATTCTTCACTTCCTTTCTTCCCTTTCCTGGTACACAGCTTGTGTGACATCCATCAGTTTCTCTCTGAATTATATTTAAGCCAATGTGTCATCAATCCTCAGAAATTCTGAGTTCCTTGAGGAAGGGAATCATGTCTGATTCATCTCTGTCTGGATTTGCCACAGAATCTAGATCCAATAACTGAAACAGGCTGACTGCATACAAACACAACTGATTTAAGTAAATTTGGGGAACTGCCTTGAAAACTGCATCATTGTTTCTATTGGATGGTGTGATGGTTGGTCAGTTGGTTGGCTGGTCTAGGTTGGTCTGGGGGAGAAGATGGGATTTAGGAAAGTTGATCATTCACTAAGGAGTAGCAATTAAGCCTCAACCACAAGGTAGATTCTGTGCTCTGCACTGGAGACACAGAATTAAAGGTATAGATTTCCTGCCCTCCAGCAATTCATTATGTCAGGGAAGACAGACTCACACTTATTAAAAGAGAAATTCACAGAACAAATGATTAAACACTATAATAGAGGTAAGAACAGTGTGTTTGTCCTATAGATACCATCCAGGGTGACTCTCCTGGTGTGACACATGCGTGGAGAGTTTACACTCATTGTCCCAATGTAATGGTGTAAGAAACCCTTTTGGACCCCATCTTGCAGAGGCTTAAGATCTCTGGGACGAGAAAAGTTTGTTCACAGAGGAGGGGAGCAAATCCGTATTACATAACTGAGCAGTTAATTGGTCTTCCAACCTTGCTGTGAAGATAAGACAGAGTGCCCCACACAGAGACCTTTTAGACAGAATTACTTCCAGTGTTCTTGGTTAAATATGGAAAGCAGCCATTTGATCTGCTATTAAATCTAAGTTGGAGAAATAAGTGATGTGACTGGATTTTTGCACTGTATTTGCAGAGACTTCATTGAAACACAGGAAACACAGTTTGGAAAAGGTTGATTTAGAGAATTATCTCAACGAAACAATCAATGCAAATGGCAGAGCAGGGGGTTAAGTCCTATATCACAAAAGGAAGAGATCAAAATATGAAAATAGGCAGCTGAAAAAAAGACAAAAAGAAGTCAAGAGCGAGAAAATGTGTGTGTGGAGGGGGGTTATTAGAGTTTAATATTCAGCAAATATAGGAAGGGAAGAACTTACCAAAATTTGTGTTGGTTATGAATTTGGAGAAAAAAAAAGTTTACTTTGAGTTTTTCCTTAAACCATATACTAAATAAACTTTTAAATGAATTACAGAGCTACCTGCTAAGATATTAAATTCCAATTATAGAAGAAATAGACTATAAACTTGAGTATCAAGTATGTAAATTAGAAGTAATAGAAGAAATCACAAAGAATAGATCATCAGATTTAATTACATATAATTAAAGTTTCTGCATAGTGAAAGAAACCAAAATACAAAGGCAGATGAGAAAAGAAATACTTCTGTTAATATATCTTTAGAAAAAACAAAGAGGTAATAATTCCATTCTGTTAGGAACAAAGAAATATCAATGTTAAAAAGGAAAACAATTAAATAGTAGATGAATAAGCAAAATATTCCCAATAGAATAAAAGGTATTATTATCATTATTCTATTATTCTATTTATGATTATTAAGTGGCATTTAAACAATGATGACTGCCTTGAATTATGGTAAGTGTTGAGTATATATGACTCTGAGCCTTTCTTGTAAAAATTACTTGATAATGGATTTGACTCCCAAGAAATGATTAAAATTAAAAATCAGATATGAAAAACTGTGGTAAAAGATAAGTGGAGATTATGGAATCTATTTAAATATACAACTAAAACTCAAGTATTATGAAATTTAAAGACACGAATGCAAATGTCCTAAAAGAAGGAAAAGTAATACTATAACAAACAAAAGTAGAGACATGAGGGAAATGGAGACAAGAAAAAAAGTGAAAAGTGCTCACTTTTTAAAATCCTGCACAGCAAGCAGCTGGTTGATAAAGTGTCTACTGTTTAAAAGATGTAATTCTTAGAACGTTTTGTGTGTTTATTTATTTTGAGAAAGAGAGAGAGACAGCAAGTGGGAGAGGGGCAGAGAAAGAAGGAGAGAGAGAATCCCAAGCAGGCTCCGCACTATCAGCACAGAGCCCGACACTGGGCCCCAACCCACAAACCCTGAGATCGTGACCTGAGCCGAAATCAAGAGTCAGACACTCGACCGACTGAGTTACTCAGGCTTCCTTTAAAGTTGCAAGTTTAAAAGCTAACCCCCACCTGGTAATATTTTCTATGCTGTTCCTTAACTCCAGAAGGATCTCTGGGGGAAGGGAGCAATGGCATGTAATAAAGAAACAAACATTCATCTGAAACTCAGCACTTCCTTCAGTTTCCTTCTGCTGTCATAGACCAGGAAAATTAATTTTAATGCTTTTAATTCAAAGATGGCAGTTGAAGACCTGGCCCCTGTTGTGCCCTACTGCTCAGACTCAGGGTACAGCCAGGCTGGGTGTGGCCCTCTTACAGGGCACCCCCCCCCCCTTCCCAAGAGGTGTCTTGAAACAAGCAGACATGCAGTTTGGGGAAATTTTATGTAAAATTAAAATTTTAAGTTATCGAAGTTGCTACAATAACCCTGGTTGTTGGAGACTCGCAGCAGGAAGTGACAGAGAGGAGTAGGAAATTAAAGCATTCAAGGGAAAGAAGGGTTACTAGTTCCCTTAGAATACGAAGAGAAAGCTGTAGAGAAGGTAGGGGCATATCAGGCCTTCCCAATTAAAACGAGGGAACAGAAGAATAAAAAATGTGTTCTGTTGACTCACCAGACATAAAGACAGAGAGAAAAAGGAGAGAGTGAAATAAAATAAATGGCAAGCTTTAAATAAAATGACAGGAATAAAATCTAAGCTATCACCTATCATCCGGAATTTCCAGATCGATGCACAGACTATTAGGTTGTGTTAGAAACAACACCATACCCTGTGTTATTCACAAGAAACCCCTAGAGCAGAGCGACAAATGTGGAAAATGAGGGCGACAGAAAGAATACTCACAAGTGAAAATATACAAGCAAGCAAACAAAAAGCAATAGCAATAATCTCAATATCAAATAACCTCAATTTCAAGTCCAAAGCATCTCACACGGTAGATGGTGTAAGGGTAAAAGATATAGTCCATGATGGCATTATAATAGTCATATATACTTTATAGCAAATAACATAGCATCCAAATCAAAATCTCCTATAAATACTTTAAGATATGAGTCAGATACAATTTAAATTTAAAATATAATTATGTCTGTAAAGTGTTACAGATTAAGTTGGCAAAAAGCCAACAAAGAATGAAGATTTGATTGAGAACAGCTACATTGATCGATTGATTGACTCCTGTCTTACATCCAAAGAAATTTTACAATACTGATTTCATCTTTAGCCAAAGGAAAAGCTTGGTGAAATTCAAAAATCTACAAAACTATAGTCTGATCATGATTCAACTGCATGAGAAAACAATTCAAATGTCATCGTAACCAACGGAGTTCTGAAAGTTACGAAAATCTCTTGGGCTAGATTAAAAAGGAAATCGAAATCAAAACTACAAGTCATTTTCTTTTTGTTTTTGTTTCGTTTTTGAGAGAGAAAAAGAGGAATCATGCACATGAAAGTGAGCAAAGGAGGGGCAGAGGGAGAGGAAAACAGAGAGAGAGAATCTAAAGTAGGCTCCACGCCCAGTGCAGAGCCTGGCACGGGGCTCGATCACACAACCGTGAGATCATGACCTGAGCCAAAATCAAGAGTTGGACGCTTAACCGACTGAGCCGTCCAGGAGCCCCAAAACTACAAATCATTATTCTTTAAATGATGCAAAGAATAGAATTAAATCCAACTGAGGTGGGAATATAACATCCAGAAGACAGTATTGTTTGATGGTGAGTCAGACTGCCTGGAGCTGTGTGATTCTGAAAAAGCTACTTAACGTCTCTGTGCTCCAGTGTTCTCCCCATTGCAAAATGCTGATAATAACAGCACACAGGGATGTGGTGGCGATTAAGTAAGTGGGCACGTAAAACACCTAGGAGTTCAGCACACAAGACGTGTTCTTGAATAATCTGTATCTGGTTGTCTTCATTCCTCCCTGGACCTACCTTCCTTCCTCATCCTGCTCCCTTCTCACTTTTTAAATTCTCTACAATGTGTTTCTATTACTTTTGTAATAAAAAAAACACATAAAAATGTCTAATGGAGCTATTTCATTGCTAATCACGTTATTAATGAAATTCAAAGGGAAAAGACTTAAGCAGAATCAGAAATATCATCATTCCTCAGGTCAGTACAATATGATGGTCATCCCCCTTTCTCTGCTAGAGGTGTGTCAGGGTGGGGAGAGGCTGCAAATCAGCCTAGAATGGTTTAATTTGTGGCCATTCCAACTAGGAGAAAGGGCCTCCACTTCTGAGAAGGCTGCCTACTGGGACCTACCATAATTTCTATTAGAAGAGCAGATCTTCTTTGCTGCATAGAGAGCTGTAGCAACATAGAAAGTAAAAATAGCCTGTGAGCTTTCTAGGCATCTATTTCCAAAAGCTTAATTGCTAAAGAAGGAAGAACAGAGATTGGTGTAAGAGTTTTCCCCGAACCTCTTGTGACCATATCCAGACTGAAAACAGAGTCTTCAGAGGGCAGACAGCGAGAAAAAAGTGCATGATCTGTGTGGGTCCCAAGACAGGAAGCATCCAGGAGGCATGGCCGGCAACTGGACAGACCCCAGAAAGAACTGGCTGTGGGACCAGAGTGGGCAGCCCCCAAGTGGACCCCATGCACCAAGGGGAACATAGGTGCAAAGCAGAGTGCGGGACACAGAAGTCCATGCCTAATGAAAAGGTCAGTGGCCAGCAGTACCTGACCACTACGGACAAATCGTACAAGGACCTGGGATTCTAACACAATCTTGCATGTCAGGAACCCCCAGGAAAGAATGATATCAAGGTTTCCCAGTTGCCCCTGAGAAACCTTCCTCTCTCTTGAGGCAAACCCCTTTGCCACACCAGGAACCCATGTGACATGCTACCTAGCTACCTAGCCCTGAGGTGAATTTCCTCGGAGTCCATAACGAGCATTTCTTAACAGGGGTTATGGCTGAATAGGGATTGCTCTCTAGTGTGTTTTTCAGACCTTTCCGGGAGATAGACCTCAGAGGTTTAAGTTCAGTTTTGATGCTCTATGATGTACTGTGAAGACCACCTCTGAGATCCTTCTGTTTTCCTCCCTTTCCCTTCTCCCACTCTACGGATGGAACTGAGAACGGAAATGACCCCTGCAGCCCACACAGCTGGGCAGAGCAGAGCTGTGGCCGCCCAGCGCAGATAAATGCGGGGCCTTCTCTTCTTAGGTCCAGACAGGATGTTCACAGCCCAGGGAACTCAGCTTTCCTCACCCTCCCAGGAGCTGAGGACACCTACCCCCACAAACACACATAGCCTGTGCTGCTGCGTAGGAAGCTGCTCCAAAGACATGACCCCAGGCTCTGAATATGTTCAGGTCTGCTCCTGGTCCCCTGCAAGTGACCTGCCTGTTGAAGAGGCACAACTCATGAGATATAATCACAAACTTATTCAATGTCTCCGTCTCCCTCTTCTTCTTCCTCTGGAACCTGACACCATCCTCCATATCCTCTGAATTCATTCTAGGACTTGACTTGTAGCATGTCCTCAATCAATATTTGTTGACAACTGATTGCATCCCTACGTAATCATTACATTAACATGGTAACATAGTTCAATTAACAATAGCATCTGCAACTTGTTATGTAAAACACTCCATATGTGTCATCTCTGGCACCATGACCTTCTACAGGCATCACAGACACTGTACAGATGACAAAACTAAGACCCAAGTTGCACAGCGATCAGAGTTTTGAACACACACTCTGTCTGAATCCAGATCAAAACCTACATAAAACGGCGATTGCTTTCTCTTAGCGAGAATTGTCTAATGCCCTTTAAATTTGCTCAGTGGGATTAATTTTTTATCTACTCCTAGGAATAATTCCCAGGACTTTCCTGGTCATTTCTGGTTATTATAAAGTCCTGTAGCCACTTGAAGCCACAAAGCTCAGTCCCGATTGTGAAATTAGAAGGTCTGGCTCCATCTAATAATTAACACTTCAATCTTAATTTGAAAGTAACACTTAATCCTCCTCCTCTGCTAGTTTCCTGCGGTCACAAAGATTCTCTCTTCTTGCTCACCTCTTTTCCCACTTGCTACCTTCTGTTTCTCTTCCTTTCTTAATATTTTGAATATGGAAACTTCCAAGCATACACAAATAAAGAAGAATAAAAGAAATCCATTACTCTCCTTCAACAATTATCACCTGCCCGGCTCATGGCGGATCTTGCTTCAACTATCCCTTTCCCACCACCGCCATCTGACCGCAGGGATGCCTCCTCCAGCACTGGCCCACGGAGAAGTGACGGGAACAGGAAGTCTTTTTTTTTTTTAAGAGCACGTGCACACGCTGGAGCAGGGAGAGGGGCAGAGACAGAATCCCAAGCAGGCTCCACACTGTTAGTGCAGAGCCCCGACGTGGGGCTCAATCCCACAAACCTGAGCCAAAAGCCAGTGTCAGAGGCTTCACCAACTGAGCCACCCAGGCACCATGGGAACAGGAAGTTTTACCAGAATAAAAGTGTCACAAACTCTTTTGTACACTGCCCTGGCCAGTGTTTACGGCAGAACTTTTCCTAGATGGGCAGCTGCGGTGGGTTCTCTGGAGAATCCTGTAGGTAGCTCTCCCCTGCTGCTCCCTCGATGTGAAATGACACATCTCTGTTTTGGTGAGTGGCTGACTCCTCCTACAGCACCTCAAGAATGTGGTGGTCCAGCTCTAGTGTTTTTCTTGCTGAGGTCCCAGCGGCCTTGCAGGAGGCCCTGTGGCCAAGAATGAAGATGACCCAGACCAGCTCCCTCACTTGCAGAGCCTTCACTGCTCCGTGGAAAACACTCAGCCCGGCCCTGATAAATTCCGGAAACACAGATGAGTGTTGGTCACCTCTGCACCACCTTCAGCAGTTCATCTGCAGCGATCCTACCTCACACCCCTTAGACTTCTCAGCAGGTCCCTTAATAAGCTCACATAGCAGTCCCACAGGAGCACCTTTTACAGTGCTTAAAGTGAGGGACAGGCGTCCCAACACGTTTCCAAAAAATCATTTCTCCTTTGCAACCCTTTTATATCCTCAATGCGAAGACAAGTTTAAGTGCCCTCCATCAGCACTACTTTACAGTGTGGTCTTGGAATACCAGAGAAGGAACTTATCCTGGACAGCAGGTCAGTGCTCTGCTTCCTTCAGGAGGAAAGCCTTGCTATTGCCCTCTCAACAGTAGCCAAATTATGGAAAGAGCCTAAATGTCCATCAACTGATGAATGGATAAAGAAATTGTGGTTTATACGCACAATGGAATACTACGTGGCAATGAGAAAGAATGAAATATGGCCTTTTGTAGCAACGTGGACAGAACTGGAGAGTGTTATGCTAAGTGAAATAAGTCATACAGAGAAGGACAGATTCCATATGTTTTCACTCCTATGTGGATCCTGAGAAACTTAACAGAAGACTGTGCGGGAGGGGAAGGAAAAAAAAAAAGGCTAGAGAGGGAGGGAGCCAAAACATAAGAGACTCCTAAAAACTGAGAACAAACTGAGGGTTTATGGGGGTGGGAGCGAAAGGTGGGTGGGTGATGGGTATTGAGGAGGGCACCTGTTGGGATGAGCACTGGGTGTTTTATAGAAACCAATTTGACAATAAATTTCATTTTAAAAAAAAGGCAAGCCTTGCTATTAATAATAATAATAATTTTCAAAAGTCAGCTAAACTAACGATGTGCCTAGGGACATAGTTGATTCACTTCCTAGTTCAAGGCCCTTATGCCATTGTAGACCAGGAGCATTCAGCTTGTGGACTGGCTTAAACAATTCTTGGCCATTTACTGTGGAATGTGGTGGAAGCATTGGAATATAGCATTCATTGCTTGTGCCAAACTTTGGTTCCTCACCCAAACCGAGACAGAAAAAATCCTATCAAAAGACTGAGGTATGTAAGAAAAGATTAAGGACCCACTTGGACCTGCCCAGAGAAATTACAAAGATCCAGGTTCTAGAAAGTTTCAAGAGACATGGTTCCTGGCCTTGAGTTCCTGTTCCTCTGAGATGGTCAGGCCTCCCCTTGCCCTTCCTGTCGACACACACCGTGCAGCTTCACACTCCAGCTCCCTGATTCTGACGAGGTCGGGCAGCAGGCCTGATTCCCAGCTTCAAGGGCTGTATTTCCTCGTCTATGGGCTTTCTCTCAACAGAGTCTACTTTTTTTTTTTTAATGTTTATTTATTTTTGAGAGAGAGAGAGAGAGACTAGGGGAGGGACAGGGAGAGGGGACAGAGGATCTGAAGCAGTCTGCACCGACAGCAGCGAGCCCCACGTGGGGCTCTAACTCGCCAACCAGGAGATCACACCCCGAGACGAAGCCAGACGCTCAATGGGCTGAGCCACCCAGGCGTCCCCAGAGTCTGCCTTGTCCTTCCACCTCATCAACAGATGACTGACGAGTTCGTGTATAAAAAACCCTATCTCCCTCGTTCTTTGGTGGGGGGGAGGGGGGTTCCACTCAGCGACGAAGGTCCTACACTGGCTGCCAGAGTTTCCCTGTGAGGCCCAGGCCAAAACTCACCTCTCCAGCCTGGGAATTCTCCAAAGGGAAGATCCTTCCAGGCTAGCAGCAACTTCCGGGAGAAGCTTGCGAAGGAGCCTGCAATGCTAACGCTTGGCCAGTAGGAGGCCCTGGGAAGAACACTGACGACAAGGTGCTACATTTGCTTGCGTGCCCTGGATGTATTTCACCCACCTTCAGGAAGGGCGCACTGTGAGCAAAAGGCCATCAGAAGCCAGACTAGGAGAGGCGTGTCCCTGGGGTTGGCACCAGAGTCTTTCAAAAAGGACTCCAGGTGGACAGTTAGAAACTGTCTTCCCAGACTAAGCACTTGGGCTTTCTATTATCTGTTGTCCAGATCATTCATTGCTCACCCCCACTTTCAAAGAGGCCTTGAATTCTGGCTCTCAGCCTTGCCCCCACTGCTGGAGCAATGAGTCGCTCTGTGGTGTGGATATTGCACGGGCCGTGCCTGTCCTCTGCCGGGTGCCGCCCCTCCCTCGCTCTGGCCTCACCTTCCATGTGCCTGTACAGGTGTCCAGGGCACCCAAGAACCCTGCTCGGGTGGGCAGCTGGGACACGAGCCCTGTGCACAAATGAGGTGAGGCAGGGGCAGTGAGTTCAGAAAACTCATGATCTGCTGGGGACACTGTGAGAAAAGTTATGGGCAAATGTGGTTTCACGGTTTTATGTCAGAACCCTGACTCTACCATACGAGAAGGACCTCTGAAAGTAAAAAATAAAAATAGGTATGTTACCTTAGGAAAACCATTTCTTCTTTCTGAGCTTCCATTTCTTCCCCTTGAAAATGCAAACTGTAATCTTCTTCATGGGGTTTGAAGGACACGGTAGGCACATTTGCAAAAACAGTTTGTAAAATGCAAAGTGGGATAAAATGAAAGGATTGGTAACATCTGAATAAATGATATGTTCATATTATATAGTTCTCATATGCTAATGGTTAGACTAATTATATAACATTATCCTTCTACCATTATATACAAAATTCATCACAAACCGTATCTAATCTCTCAGTAAATCCTGCCAGCAATGACTTGGGAATACAGCCAGAATCCCCCTGCATCTCTCCACTGCTGCAGTGACAACCTGGGTCACTTGACCCTAGCAGCCACCCTTGGCCTCCACATTCCCTACTCCCACTGCTGACAGTAGCCTTTTCCCAGCAGGTGATTTTTTTTTTAGTTGTGGTAAAATAATAGATGAGCCTTTAAAAAAAGAAAAAAAGGTTTATTTATTTATTTTAGGGAGAGAGAGCAAACAGAGAAGGACCAGAGAGAGAATCTCAAGCAGGCTTCATGCCATCATCACAGAGCCCTACATGGGGCTAGAACTCTCGAACCACAAGATCATGACCTGAGCCAGAATCAAGAGTTGCTGGCTGAACCAACTGAGCCACCCAGGCACCCCAATAGATGATCCTGTTAAACGTAAGTCAATCACATAATTCTGCTGTGTGAACGTGACTGATGCCCCACAAGTTTCCAGAAGGGCCTCTCAGGCTGTTCGTCACCTGGTCCCTGCTCCTCTCCGACCGGACTCCCCACATTTCTGTTACATTCCAGCAAGGCTGGCCTCCCTGCTGTACCTCATACAACAGCATGGCCATGCCTCGGAGCATTTGAACTTGAATCTGCTGCCTGGAATGCTCTCCTCCAAATATCTGATAGCCCACCTCGTTACCTCCTTCAGGATTCTGCTTACATGCCACTGTCCGAGAGGCATTAATCTCCCAAGCCCTGGTATAAAAGGCAAATTTGCCATCAGCACCCAGCTCCATGCCCTATACCCCATGCCCTTGTTCATTTCTCCAGAGCATGTACAGCATCTCACAGATCAGACACCTGTTTGCTCACTTAGAACCTGCCGTCCTCAACTCTCAACTAGACTGTAACCTCCTTGAGGGCATACACTTTGCTTCGTTCATCTGAAGAGTGAGTGGCATAAAGCAGTTACCTCATGCATGTGTATTCTGTGTGAGTGAGTGGACAAACGAATGACAGACTCATCAGTCAACCCAACTAATCAACAATACACTCCACAGAGCTCATCGAGTGTTACAAGAACCATAGGGGAAAATGGATATGGCGTACTTTGTAATCTGCAAAGCGATGCTGAGGCGGGTTTTTAACGCAGGAGCTCAGGATCGAACTAGGGAATCTCTGCACATAGGTTTACAAGGTGTCAGAGATAACTTCATCCAAACTGGAACCTTCACTCTTTGCATGGATGCATCGACATTGGCCTGCGTCATTTTTTTCCAAGCATCCTGAATGGACCAGACCCCTTTGGTCCCCACAAGAACTCTGCAAGGGTAGAAATCCAACCCCACCCCCAGGCTCTATTTATACTCCTTAATGCCTCTTTATGAAAGTTAAAGTGGTCAGAAGCTGAGAGAGGCACAAATGTGTGGACAGCACGACTGATTTTTCCTTCCTCCGAACCCCCCGCACCGCCCCTCCCTGGCTGCCAAATTGTACGGCTAACCAAACAGGCTAAATGGCCCAGCAGGGATGTCCCTCTCCATGGCTCTTCCCATGACCCCCACCTCCCTCCACTGCCACTCGAAAGAACCCCCGTTTCTCTCTCCCCTGCTGTAGACCTTCCAGACACAGAAAGAAGCCACCACAGTCGCAGGGATCCACCCCACCACCGGTTTGCTGCTATTCTTATTTTTAGGCCTGCTGCTGTTCCTGAAGAGGAAATAAAAGCAAATAAAATTCAGGCTGCTGCCATTGATCTCCAGTCATTTCTGAACGTTGCTACAGCAACCAACAGGGGCTTGAAAGTCAGTATCTTTCCTTCCTCCCCACTGCCTTCTCCACCTCATTGTCTGGCCCAGGACAGGGCCAACCGGGTAACACCAGCACCATGTCCTGTCATGAGGCTTCTGTCTGAGGCCTCCATTCGGAGGATGGAGCCACCCGGGGGCCCGAGCCAGGCAATCGTCACTGCCTCTGTGGCCCATCAACCAACAGCCCCGCCCCCTAGCCCAGCCTGGCCCCAGGATGCCACGTAAAGGGAGACAGAGCAAGGACCCGATTGCTATTATAGACTCTGGAAAACAAAGAGGGGCAAAAAGGAAAGTGACTTACAACACTTTTAGGAAGAAAGTTTTACAACCTGGACTTTCCCTGCTTCCTTCTGAGGTGCTGGGAGACCCTTCAGCAGCCCTGGCAAGTGAAGAGTTTTGATTTGGGTGGCCCTGCACTCTCCCCACTCAAGCCCCTCAGGGACCTGGTGTGCCCCCACCCCCACTCCATTCCACCAGGGACCTGGCTTCCTGCTCATCCCCTTTCCTTCCCTGTTGGGGATTCCGGAAAGAATCTGGCTAAAATTCACATGCTGATTACTGGGGCACAAAGAGTAACATATGGGCATGGGGGGAGGAAAGCTTTAAGCCCAGTTCAGGTCAGAGCTGGGACCCCAGCCCCTCACGCAGCCTGCAGTCAAATGACAATTGCAGTGATGAGAACAGCCACACAGTCTCCAGCACACCCGGGTATGAGCCAGGGAGCTCACAAGGGCATAGTCAAAACCCAGTCGTGCGTGTGTGTGTGTGTGTGTGTGTGTGTGTGTGTGTGTGTGAGAGAGAGAGAGAGAGAGAGAGAGAGAGAGAGAGAGAGAGAGCACGAGATGGTTAAAGAGCAAACTCTCCACTGCTGCTGCAGTACCGTGGTTGATGGTGCACCAAAGGGCATAACTTTATGGGAAATGACTTCCAGGTAATAGGTAGCAAATTCAGAGCTGTTCTATTTCCACCCAAAGCAGGGCAGTCTATAAAACCCTTCCCACACCAGCAGCAGGGCAGCGGGAAGAAGGTGTTTTGTTCCAGACAGCTGCTGCGGCCATTACTTGCTGAGAGCGTTGGGATGGAAAGACCCTTGCAGTGGCCTGGATCTCTGCAGAACAAAGTAGCAACAAAGTAGCCACACGGCACAAAGTAGCTGCGGCCTGCAGAAATGCAATTCATGGAAAAGCACAGCAGTGGGGCCCCAATGGCAGCCCTGTTGCTGGCCCACAATGGAGTTCTAACTAGCCCTTCTGCTTCCCTCCTCTGATCCCTCTAGTCTCAGAGTAAGTGCTTCTTCTCCCTGAATGTTTCATGCCAGATGCGCTCCCTGTCTGCTTCTCGCTTCCACTCCCTTTAGAGGCTAAGACCTTGGGAAATAAAACCATGAAGACTTCTGGCCATTTCTGCTTTCAGTTCTCTCTCACCCTTGGAGATCAGAGCCCGAGCATCAGCATGGATGGAAGAAGAGGAGAAAAGAAACTAGATTACTCTATCAAAGCATATACCCATAGAAGACTAGCATGAGTCAGGTAGGCTGGATCCTCCTCTGTGTTAGCCACTTATTCTCATGGCCTGGGTCAATCCCCTCCCTTTCTAGTCCTGGGTTTACCAGCTCATACCCAGGGGCAGAGGACTGACATATAGTTCACAGTTCCTTCCCAAATATGTATGTGTCCTTAAGGCGAGAAACTATGGAGTTTGGGATAGGATGCAAATTTAATGTATACTTAACAATAATCATTAATGCTTATGGAATAATTTGAAGTATTATAAATAATTATAACTGTTTCAAGTGCATTGCATGCATTGTTCAGTTAATCCTCACAGGATCTCTTGAGGGAGGCGCTATTCTGGTTCTCTTTTTAGAAAGAAGGAAGTTGAGTGATGGGTATTGAAGAGGGCATCTTTTGGGATGAGCACTGGGTGTTGTATGGAAACCAATTTGACAATAAATTTCATTTATTAAATTAATTAATTAATTAATTAATTAAAAATAAAATCTTAAAAAAAAAAGAAAGAAGGAAGTTGAGACACAGAGAGGGCAAGTAACTTGCCCAAAGTCACACAGTTTGGAATTGGTGGAATCATAACATACTCAGGGTGACAGAGAGCAGGACCCCTGGCTCTTCACCACCAGGTTTAATCTCTGGGTCCTATCTGAGACATACTCTAGAGACCATGGAAATAATAATTTAGAGGTCAGGCAGTGCCTGTCTCCCACACTTACCCAGCTGCACTCTCCTCAGCACCCTCAGTGGGACAATGAGAATCAGATGCCTGCAGAGATGGACAACAGGAGCACCAAGGCTGGGGTCCAGCCAGGTCACGCAAGCACAGACCAGCTGGTTTGTTAGATTTCTGGAACACTTCCAAACTGACAAAAAGTCGGCGCCCAGCCCCTTTCCTGCAAAGCGCTTCTCCCCACCCCCACCCAGGATCCAACAATGAAGGGGTAACCCCTGGCCTTGCATGGGGCCTCCAGAAGGTGCCTGCGGACCTGGCTGGTGGGGCCCAGAGAGGTTGCTGTGGCTTATCCTATCAGCCCTACATAGGCCTGCTGCTCTTCCCAAGTCAGGCGTCGGGGGTGACAGATGAGTCTAGAGCCTTCAGTAGCCTCCCGACAGACCAGCTTTGAACCTCTTTCCTTGTCCGGGCTGTGTGTGTGACCTGACTCTCGGTTTTCCCAGGCCAGGCTGCTTGGCCATGCTCCTGGGTGGCAGAGCTCCTGGAGCATGGCTCTATTCCTATTTCTCAGTCGTGGACCCAGATGGGTGCCCCAGGTTGGCACTGGCACCTCCACTATATGCTGCTGGACTCAGCCCTTCCCCCTACCCACCCCCTCCCATCTACTCTTCAGAGTTACTGAATCTTGAATCTTGCTGGCCTAAATAGCAGGTCCCTCTTGGAAACGGGTGGACACTCCAGCCACCAATATGGGCTCTCCCACTCCCCGAGCTCTTTTTCCCCTATTTAAATCCAATTCAGCATTATTGGGAACCTACTGCATGCCAAGAGTTAGCAGTACATGACCTAGTTGGGAAAACTGTCCTGTGCACAACTGATGGTGGTAACAGCTGCTTAGATATGGTGTCCCTGAGTCCCTCACACTTATTAATCTTCAGAGTAAGCTCATGAAATATGAACTGTTACCACCTCCATTTTACAGAAGAGGGCTCTGAGGCACAGAGAGGTTTAGTAATCTGCCCAGGTCACACAGCAAGTTTTAGAAGTGTCTGGATTCGACCCAGCAGCTGTACCTGCAACTGCCATTGGCAGCGGCTGATGTTCTGTGGCACAAAGGGAGGAGTGACAGCACGGGAAAGACCTGAGTCGTCCCCGGCTCTTTAGAGATATGAATTCAATCCAAAATGGGCATATTCAGGAAAATGCTTATAATTGATTGGTTTATCCCAAGACTTCTCACATCTCAAGGACAGCTTCAGAGAAAATGCAGTTGGCCAGCTGCTGTGCGAAGGGCCGAGGTGTTCAGGGAGAATTTCCTTTATTGGTTACCGGGAAGTTTTTCACTCCTGTTCTAGAAAAAGCTCCAGGCTCAGGCTGGGGGGAAAAAAGAGCATTCTCATTGGCCCTGGAGCCTGGCCCACTGGCCAGGTGAGGACAGATCCCTCTTTCTCACTCTCCAGGAGAGAAGGCACCAGCCCGGCGCCCTCATGGCACAGTGGCCACTCCTGCAGGCCTGCAGTTTGGGAAAACCTCAAGCAGACATTTTTCCAGCCAGAGCCCGCGCTCCTGGATAATCGGCTGGATAGTGCCACCTGCTGGAGAAACGGAAATTCTTCTCTCCAGCAGCAGCACCGGAGAACCTTGCTTGCTGGGGCCACTTCCCCGCTGGTCCTTGGCTATCTCTTCTACCCCGACCCTGGCCAGAGACAGACCTTCATCCCGTCACCAAAAAACTCGTGCAGTGGGCATCTGGATCTTCCATGGGTTCAATCGGCAGGATTGTTCATTTATTTATTTGCACTGATTTTCTTCTTTCTGCTGCTTTCAGGGCTCAAAGACCATCCTCACCCTTTCCCCTCAGTTAGGGACCCTAAGTCCCCAACTCTTTGAACCTCCGTTTCCTTATCTATTAATATGCAGGGCTGTGTGAACAAGATAACGCACCTGTTTCAGGAACTCAGTGAGATGGGCAAGGAGACTTAGTGATGATTGCACACCCACCCCAGTGAAGCCTTGTGTTTGCTGGACATGTCACGGCTGGCCCCTAAGAGCTGGGAAATATATGTCTGTAGACAGGCTCAGGTTCTCAAATATTACTGGATATTATTACTCAATATTACAGGGTCTCAAAAATTACTATTTCCTCTGTAAAATGTGCACAGAAGAACAAAGCCCTTTTGAGATAAAGTTTCATCAACTTAATCACGTATGGGACTTGCAGGGCACAGAACTCAAAGCAAAGCCCCAGCACAACAATAAATTACTACATAACATTGACTCTCAGAGTTTTATCAGAACCATGAGGCTATACCTGGGATGCCATGCTCTGCTCTATTTCACTTAATAAGTGTTATTTTTCTTTCTTTTCTCTCTTGCTCCTTGCTCCCTAATGAGCCCATTCTTTCCCATCTGTTACTGGCTGAATTGTGTCTCCCCTCCCAAAATTCACACATCAAGCCCTAACTCCCAGTATCTCAGAATATGACTGTATTTGGAGAGAGGGCCTTCACCGAAGTAATTAAGTTAAAATGAGGCCATTACTATGGGACCTAATCCAATCTGATTGGTGTCCTATGAGAAAATCTTAAAACACAATGGTAAGCCGCAGGCTGAAAACAAAATTTTTCAAAACAAAGAGTTTGCATTCAGAATATATAAAGAACACTTCCAATTCAAAAAAAAAAAAAAAAGACCAAGAAAACCTAATAAAAAATGGACAAAAGATTAGAATAGACATTACCAAGGGGCGCCTGGGTGGCTCAGTCAGTTAAGCGTCCAACTTCAGCTCAGGTCATGATCTCACATTCGTGAATTCGAGCCCCATGTTGGGCTCTCTGCTGACAGCTCAGGGCCTGGAGCCTGCTTCAGATTCTGTGTCTCCCTCTGTCTGTGTTCCTCCCCTGCTCACACTCTGTCTCTCCTTCCTTCAAAAATAAAAATAAATACTAAAAAAAAAACTTAAGAATAGACATTACCCAAAAGAAGATATACAAGTGGCTAAGAAGCACGCGTTCACCATCACCCGTCCTCAGGGCAATGCTAATTAAAACCACAATGAAGTACTACCCTACGCGCATCAGAATGACACAGTTAAAAAGACTGTCAATACCAAGTGCTGTGAGGCTGGGGAGGTGTTGGCGAAGCTGCAACCCTCTCCTACATCGCTGCTGGGAGTGCAAAATGTTACAGCCAACTTCCAGAACAAGATGACCATCCCTTGTAAGGTTAAATGCTCATTTACCAGACTGTCAAGCAATTCCTTTCCCAGGTATTTACCCTAGAGATATAAAAGCATATGCCCTCACAAAACATGGATAGCATGATTCATAATGGACAAAAAATGGAAACAACACCATGGAATACTATGGAGCAAGAAAAAGGAACAAAATATTAATACTTATGACAACACGAATGAATCTCAGAAATGTTATACCACATAAAAGAAGTCACACAGAAAAGGCTATGTGCCGAAGGATTCTATTTATAGGAAATTCTAGAAAAGGTAGGGTGCCTGAGTGGCTCAGTTAGTTAAGCGTCTGACTCTTGATTTCAGCTCACGTCATGATCTCAAGGTTCATGAGTTCAAGCCCTGCCATTGGGCTCTGAGCTGACAGTGAGGAACCTGCTTGGAATTCTTTCTCTCCTTGTCTCTGTCTCTCTTTCTCTGTCCCTCCCAAGCACATATGCTTCCTCTCTGTCTCAAAAATAATAAATAAATAAACTTTAAATTCTAGAAAAGGCAACACTATAGTGATAGAAAGCAGATCAATGTATGCCTGGCACTGGGGTAGAGAAATGGGATTAGTGGGAGCAAAGGGGCACAGGGAGTCTTGTTAGGGTAAAGGGGCTGGTCTTAATATTAGGTAGGATGGGGGTGCCCGGGGGGCTCAGTCAGTGAAGCGTCCTACTTCAGCTCAGGTCATGATCTCACAGTAGGTGAGTTCAAGCCCCGTGTTGGGCTCTGTGCTGACAGCCTGGAGCCTGCTTCGGATTCTGTGTCTCCCTTTCTCTCTGCCCCTCCCCCGCTTATGCTGTGTCTGTCTCTGTCTCTGTCTCTCTCTCTCTCAAAAATAAATAAATGTTAAAAATATATGTATTGGGTAGGATGGTGGTAACATGATTGTATATACTTAGCAAAATTCATCAAAGTGTACTTTGAAAATGGGTGAATATTGTTATATTTAATTATTTCCATAATAAACAAAAAGAAAACAAGAAAAAGTCAAATAAAAGAGGAAATCTGGCCACAGAAAGAGATGCCAGGGCTGCAGGTGGAGGAAAGACCGTGAGATCTCACAGCAAGAAGGTGGCCATCTGCAAGCCAAGGAGAGAGGCTGCAGGAGAAGCCAAACCTGCTGGCATCTTGATCTTGAACTAAAGCCTCCTGAACTGTGAGAAAATAAATTTCTGCTGATTCAGGCCCCTGGGGCTGTGGTATTTGGTTACAGCAGCCCTAGCGGACTAATACACCATCATAGTCCAATAAAGACAGCTGCTGCTCAGTGAGACAGAACTTCTGTCCACACAGAGGTCAGACAGGAGGCATGAGTCCGCCAGGGCATGGACCCACACTGGCAGCAGGCCTGGGCCTGGCCAGGATCCGCACATCTGGTTTCCTGCCTCAGTTCCAGGTGGGGCACTGAACTGAGCCGGCACCCCGGGCAGTCTGGCGGGACCTGCCTGAGGCTCTGGGGGATGGCTGCCTGAATTTCTGCTTCTCTCCATCCCTACCAGACAGTCACCAGGTTCCCTGCAGAGGAGACAATTCATACAAACCAGTGTCCAGATGCAGGGGTCACAGAAGGGCAGGGTCACCCTTCTATGGGGCTCTAAAGAGAGGCTAAAGTTATGGCTGTGTAAGATGTTTACAACAGAAACATTGGTTTCTCAAATGGCTCTTGGGTTACTAAAGTGAATTTCCTCTAAAGCTGAAAAGTCTCCATCCATCTGCTTGATGGTACTTTCCCCAGAGGCACAGAAGGCAGAGGCTGGGCAAGCTGGTACAGAGCCAGGCTGGGAAAGAGGTGACAAGTCAACCCACAACTGGGGTGGGTGCTGTGGATGTCCCCCTACCAGCAATGGAGCTGTATCTTTGCACCAAATATAGTACAAAACAATAATAAGAGAAATTGGCTCTGACTTGTCAATTGCTGCAAAAAGTTTCACAAAGATTTGCAAAATCCATCATAGTTAATTACACATGCAAAACATTTTATATTGAAAATAATATCATGTCATTAAGACACACCAAAACCATTCCAGAACTTACGGCATTTAAATCTTTTTTTTTTTTTCAACATTTTTTATTTATTTTGGGACAGAGAGAGACAGAGCGTGAACGGGGGAGGGGCAGAGAGAGAGGGAGACACAGAACCGGAAGAGGGCTCCAGGCTCCGAGCCATCGGCCCAGAGCCTGACGCGGGGCTCGAACTCACGGACCGCGAGATCGTGACCTGGCTGAAGTCGGACGCTCAACCGACTGCGCCACCCAGGCGCCCCAAGAACTTACGGCATTTAAATCAAGAGCACCGGGTTGCAGCTGGAGCCTTAGCTGGATCCAGATCTGCTGGAAAGACTGAGGGTTTCCTGTTCAACAAAAAGGGAACCGGGCAGGGTGGCCTTGACCCAGGGACAGAGATACTGGCCCAGGCACCTGGGACAAAGGATCACACAGCCGTGGCAGAATATGCCCTCAGGCCAGTCTCAGAAATCTGCCCGGTTCCCAAAGCGAACAAAAATCAAATCAGCAAATCGGATAACAGCCTTTCCCTTAAAAGCTCGGAAGCTGAAGACTCAGGCCGTGGGCAGCACCTAGTTTGGTCCTGAGGCAGCATAGACCAAAGCATTCATGGATTTGTTTTCTGTGTACTTCCTGCCCTTCCCGCTGGTTACCCTGGGGGCACCCCAGCTGAAACAAAGACTCCAGGAGACAGGTGCTGATCTTGGAGAAAGACAGCCTCTCTCCACCGTGCTTTCATCAGAAGCGGGAGATTTTATTTTGCTCCGCAAATGTATTTGAGACTAAGGCTAGAGGGAAGGAAGGGAGCGGCTGGCAGTGCCAGGATCAGTCAAGAAACAAGAGGAGGAAGGAGCGTCCTTGCAGAAGGAAGAAGAAAAACCAGCAAGCCAAAGGATCAGGGAGCAGATTGAAAGGGCCCAGGCTCAAGCCACCCTCTCGCTAGCCCGGCCTGCAGACAACAGCCCTGGCCGCATGCAAAGCTCTGTGAGCCGATGACTGGGACTTTGCTCTGTTGGTGGGGCTGAGAGCACCAGGAGAGAACCCTGCCCCTGATGGCCATGGGGCATCCCTACAATCCAGGGCCGTGGTGGCCCAGCCCTGGTGTTACAGTGTTATGTAATGCCTGGTAGCCAAAAGGGGAAGGAGACCTCCAACCCGTCTTGCCACAGCATTAGCTGGCCCCGCGGGGTCTTCAGAACATGAGGCATGGTATCTGGCAGAGGTCTACGGCTCCCAGTAGATATTCATTCATGGAGAGGCCTGGAGGGAGCAGAGAGAGGGGGTCTGACAAAGCATGCACACAGCAAAAGCTGAGCCATTTGTGAGCGCTCTGGAGCTCCAGGAGGGCCTGGATTAAGGAGGGAGGGTCGAGGCCCCCCGTGAGGTTATATGTCAGGGACCCTGAAATGCAGAGGGTTCCTGTGAGCATAACCCCAATTTATGCCCCCTAGCCACAGTGGAGAGGAACTGGGCTGATCCAAGCCATGGGTGACAATGCCCTTCCCCATTTGGGAAAAGCCATCTGTTAAGGTTATAGCATATCTAATGGGAATGAAAATAATGACAAGCGCGTCACAAACCATGCAAATGAAAAAGGAATGCGTGTTTTTTTAATTCCAGGCAAATGAAAAGTTGTACAAGAAAGAAAATGTGACTACGGGACCAACTTGACCTGCAGGGAGCAGTCTTTTTCATTACATTAAGAGGATTTGGGTGGCTGAGGAAACTAAAGAGAGGGAGGGGGCAAGAAACAGGAGAGCTGACCCCACATCTACTGACAAGAAATCCATAGATAATTGCCTAATAGTGATAAATCAAGAAACAGTAGGTTAACCTTGTATTTCAAGACAATAAAGTTAATACTAGAAAGAACGACTAAAGAGTTGAGAGAGGTTGTGTCTAGGGAGCAGCACTGGGTGGGAAGGGGGAGGCCGGGGTCTGCTGGGTCCTGCGTTCTTCTCTGCTTGATCTCAGACCCGTGAACTCCCCACTCTGGGCCTCAGTGTCGCCATTTGTATCATGATGGTGCCATCTAAGTGACCTTTAGTGGCTGTCCAGCTCTGTGGCTTGGAGTTCGGGGCATGTGGGTTTATGTGGATGGATGCACTATGGGTACTGGGTGTGAGGATAAATACATTTCTCATGCTCATGGCAGCCTGAGTGTCACACAGAACCAGGCCACACCTGCCCCCCACACACCTCAGAAGGGTGCTCAAACTCCAACAGGCACAGGGTCTGTCCAGGGCAGCCTCGGCCCTTCTGTAACTAAGCCAAAGGAAACCCTGCCCACCTGCTCCCAGGCTGAGGGCAGAGCCACAGGAAGGCACCTCTGAACCAGCATCACTGATGGTCCTGGAGTCATTCCAGCACACTTGGCAATTGGGGCTCTTCGTTGCAGATGCTGCCATCACCCTGCGGGAGGCACCCGTACATCTGCAACCTCCTCCCTGCATCCCACATTCCACCCCCGAAGGACTGACCATATTAGCACCTTCTTATGTGAATGGGAACATGCAGATGTATGCTGAATGAATGAACAAGTGAATGAATGCATGAACGAAATCATAGACCAGTTTGTTCCCTAGGCATTGAATGTCTTTCCTGGGCTCCAGAATTGAAGGAATTAAGGCAGTGAAGAGATACAAAGCAGGTGGAAACTGACATGCATATTCTGCTCAGCGAGAACAAGGAAATAACAGTGAAAACTTATTTTCACTGACTTCTTTGTACAGGCTTCCTCTGGAGACAACACCGTTGTGGGAAAATGAAGGAAGCGTCCCTACAGAAAGGTAACTTTCGGGGCGCCTGGGTGGCTCAGTCGGTTAAGCGGCCGACTTCGGCTCAGGTCGTATTCTCACGGTCCGTGAGTTCGAGCCCCGCGTCGGGCTCTGTGCTGACAGCTCAGAGCCTGGAGACTGTTTCAGATTCTGTGTCTCCCTCTCTCTGACCCTCCCCCATTCATGCTCTGTCTCTCTCTGTCTCAAAAAAATAAATAAACTTAAAAAAAAAATTAAAAAAAAAAAAAAAGGTAACTTTCCTCAAACCTTCCAGGGAGAAGGAAAGATCGCAGCGTAGGAGGACGCTGGGCTCACCGCGTCCTGCTGATCACTTGGATTCCACCTACACCTGCCTAAATAACCCAGAAAACCGCCAGAGGATTAGCAGAACGGAGTCTCCGGAGCCAAGCACAGACGAGAGGCCCATGGAAAAGGGTAGGAAGGGCAGCGAGGCGGTGCGCGCTCCACGGGCTGGCGGGAGGGAGCTGGGGCGGAGGGGCAGCCTGCCAGCCAAGCAGAGCCTCTGAGTCTGGCTTGCAAAAGCGAGGGGCTGGACGGAGTATGTTCGGACAGCAAGCGGGACTTGACATCTGGAAGGTTATAAGCCAACAGCTCTGCTCGGAGAACGGGAGGGCTGGAGGACAACGGGAGGGAGAGAGAGTTGCTGAGCCCCAGGGTGACAGAACTCAGTTTGGCGGGGAACAAAGGCGCTCACCCATCCCCCAGCCATCTCCAAAGGCGCCATCTCCCTCGCCCATCCCCCAGCCAAAATCCCAAAGGGAACCAGTTCCAGCCAGGGAACCTGCTTGCACCGCGCAAACACCCAACGCTGTGCTTCTGCGGATCCATCCCTCTGGCGGGTCTGACTCCCTCCCGGTGCCGCAGGGCCCCTCCCGAAGCAGATCTCCAAAGGAAAAGCGAGCTGAGCCTGCCCCTCCCGCCCCCGGGGCACCTTGCCCATCCACCCCAGCTAATACGCCAGATCCCCAGCACCACAAGCCTGGCAGTGTGCAAGTAGCCCAGACGGGCCACGCCACCCCACAGTGAATCCCACCCCTAGGAGAGGGAAAGAGAAAGCACACACCAGTCTGACTGTGGCCCTAGCGGTGGGCTGGGGGCAGACATCAGGTCTGACTGCGGCCCCGCCCACCAACTCGAGTTATTCAAGACAGCACAGGGGAAGTGCCCTGCAGTTCCGCACCACTCCAGGGACTATCCAAAATGACCAAACGGAAGAATTCCCCTCAAAAGGATCTCCAGGAAATAACAACAGCTAACGAACTGATCAAAAAGGATTTAAACAATATACAGAAAGTGAATTTAGAATAATAGTCATAAAATTAATCGCTGGGCTTGAAAACAGTATAGAGGACAGCAGAGAATCTATTGCTACAGAGATCAGGGACTAAGGAATAGTCAGGAGGAGCTAAAAAATGCTATAAACGAGCTGCAAAATAAAATGGAAACAACCACGGCTCGGATTGAAGAGGCAGAGGAGAGAATAGGTGAGCTAGAAGATAAAATTATGGAAAAAGAGGAAGGTGAGAAAAATAGAGACAAAAAAATCCAGGAGTATGAGGGGAAAATTAGAGAACTAAGTGATGCACTAAAGAGAAATAATCTATGCATAATTGGTATTCCAGAGGAGGAAGAGAGAGGGAAAGGTGCTGAAGGTGTACTTGAAGAAAGAATAACTGAGAAATTCCCTGAACTGGGGAAGGAAAAAGGCACTGAAATCCAAGAGGCACAGAGAACTCCCTTCAGACGTAACTTGAATCGATCTTCTGCACGACATATCATAGTGAAACTGGCAAAATACAAGGATAAAGAGAAAATTCTGAAAGCAGCGAGGGATAAACGTGCTCTAACATATAAAGGGAGACCTCTAAGACTCGTGACTGATCTCTCTTCTGAAACCTGGCAGGCCAGAAAGGAATGGCAGGAGATCTTCAATGTGATGAACAGAAAAAATATGCAGCCGAGAATCCTTTATCCAGCAAGTCTGTCATTTAGAATAGAAGGAGAGATAAAGGTCTTCCCAAACAAACAAAAACTGAAGGAATTCGTCACCACTAAACCAGCCCTACAAGAGATCCTAAGGGGATCCTGTGAGACAAAGTACCAGAGACATCGCTACAAGCATAAAACAATCACACATCACAATGACCCTAAACCCATATCTTTCTATAATAACACTGAATGTAAATGGACTAAATGTGCCAACCAAAAGACATAGGGTATCAGAATGGATAAAAAAACAAGACTCATCTATTTGCTGTCTACAAGAGACTCATTTTAGACCTGAGGACACCTTCAGATTGAGAGTGAGGGGATGGAGAACTATTTATCATGCTACTGGAAGCCAAAAGAAAGCTGGAGTAGCCATACTTATATCAGACAAACTAGACTTTAAATTAAAGGCTGTAACAAGAGATGAAGAAGGGCATTACATAATAATTACAGGGACTATCCATCAGGAAGAGCTAACAATTATAAATGTCTATGTGCTGAATACAGGAGCCCCCAAATATATAAAACAATTACTCACAAACATAAGCAACCTTATTGATAAGAATGTGGTCATTGCAGGGGACTTTAACGCTGCACTTACAGAAATGGATAGATCATCTAGACACACGGTCAATAAAGAAACAAGGGCCCTGAATGATACATTGGATCAGATGGACTTGACAGATATATTTAGAACTCTGCATCCCAAAGCAACAGAATATACTTTCTTCTCGAGTACACATGGAACATTCTCCAAGATAGATCACATACTGGGTCACAAAACAGCCCTTCATAAGTATACAAGAATTGAGATCATACCATGCATACTTTCAGACCACAATGCTATGAACCTTGAAATCAACCACAGGAAAAAGTCTGGAAAACCTCCAAAAGCATGGAGGTTAAAGAACACCCTATTAAAGAATGAGTGGGTCAACCAGGCAATTAGAGAAGAAATTAAAAAATATATGGAAACAAACGAAAATGAAAATACAACAATCCAAATGCTTTGGGATGAACCGAAGGCAGTCCTGAGAGGAAAATACATTGCAATCCAGGCCTATCTCAAGAAACAAGAAAAATCCCAAATACAAAATCTAACAGCACACCTAAAGGAAATAGAAGCAGAACAGCAAAGACAGCCTAAACCCAGCAGAAGAAGAGAAATAATAAAGATCAGAGCAGAAATAAACAATATAGAATCTAAAAAAATTGTAGAGCAGATCAACGAAACCAAGAGTTGGTTTTTTGAAAAAAATAAAATTGATAAACCTCTAGCCAGGGTTCTCAAAAAGAAAAGGGAGATGACCCAAATAGATAAAATCATGAATGAAAATGGAATTATTACAACCAATCCCTCAGGGATACAAGCAATTATCAGGGAATACTATGAAAAATTATATGCCAACAAACTGGACAACCTGGAAGAAATGGACAAATTCCTAAACACCCACATGCTTCCAAAACTCAATCAGGAGGAAATAGAAAGCTTGAACAGACCCATAACCAGCGAAGAAATTGATTCAGTTATCAAAAATCTCCCAACAAATAAGAGTCCAAGACCAAATGGTTTCCCAGGGGAGTTCTACCAGACGTTTAAAGCAGAGATAATACCTATCCTTCTCAAGCTATTCCAAAAAAGAGAAAGGGAAGGAAAACTTCCAGACTCATTCTATGAAGCCAGTATTACTTTGATTCCTAAACCAGACAGAGACCCAGTAAAAAAAGAGAACTACAGGCCAATATCCCTGATGAATATGGATGCAAAAATTCTCAATAAGATACTAGCAAATCGAGTTCAATAGCATATAAAAAGAATTATTCACCATGATCAAGTGGGATTCATTCCTGGGATGCAGGGCTGGTTCAACATTCGCAAATCAATCAATGTGATACATCACATTAATAAAAGAAAAGAACCATATGATCCTGTCAATTGATGCAGAAAAGGCATTTGACAAAATTCAGCAACGTTTCTTAATACAAACCCTTCAGAAAGTCGGGATAGAAGGAACATATTTAAACATCATAAAAGCCATTTATGAAAAGCCCACAGCTAATGTCATCCTCAACGGGGAAAAACTGAGAGCTTTTTCCCTGAGATCAGGAACACGACAGGGATGTCCACACTCACCGCTGTTGTTTAACATAGTGTTGGAAGTTCTAACATCAGCAATCAGACAACAAAAGGAAATCAAAGGCATCAAAATTGGCAAAGATGAAGTCAACCTTTTGCTTTTTGCAGATGACATGATATTATACATGGAAAATCCGATAGACTCCACCAAAAGTCTGCTAGAACTGATACATGAATTCAGCAAAGTTGCAGGATACAAAATCAATGTACAGAAATCAGTTGCATTCTTATACACCAATAATGAAGCAACAGAAAGACAAATAAAGAAACTGATCCCATTCACAATTGCACCAAGAAGCATAAAATACCTAGGAATAAATCTAACCAAAGATGTAAAAGATCTGTATGCTGAAAACTATAGAAAGCTTATGAAGAAAATTGAAGAAGATATAAAGAAATGGAAAAACATTCCGTGCTCATGGATTGGAAGAATAAATATTGTCAAAATGTCAATACTACCCAAAGCTATCTACACATTCAATGCAATCCCAATCAAAATTGCACCAGCATTCTTCTCGAAACTAGAACAAGCAATCCTAAAATTCGTATGGAACCACAAAAGGCCCCGAATAGCCAAAGTAATTTTGAAGAAGAAGACCAAAGCGGGAGGCATCACAATCCCAGACTTTAGCCTCTACTACAAAGCTCTAATCATCAAGACAGCATGGTATTGGCACAAAGACAGACACATATACCAATGGAATAGAATAGAAACCCCAGAACTAGACCCACAAACGTATGGCCAACTCATCTTTGACAAAGCAGGAAAGAATATCCAATGGAAAAAAGACAGTCTCTTTAACAAATAGTGCTGGGAGAACTGGACAGCAACATGCAGAAGATTGAAACTAGACCACTTTCTCACACCATTCACAAAAATAAACTCAAAATGGATAAAGGACCTGAATGTGAGACAAGAAACCATCAAAACCCTAGAGGAGAAAGCAGGAAAAGACCTCTCTGACCTCAGCCGTAGCAATCTCTTACTTGACACATCCCCAAAGGCAAGGGAATTAAAAGCAAAAATGAACTACTGGGACCTTATGAAGATAAAAAGCTTCTGCACAGCAAAGGAAACAACCAACAAAACTAAAAGGCAACCAACGGAATGGGAAAAGATATTTTCAAATGACATATCGGACAAAGGGCTAGTATCCAAAATCTATAAAGAGCTCACCAAACTCCACACCCGAAAACCAAATAACCCAGTGAAGAAATGGGCAGAAAACATGAATAGACACTTCTCTAAAGAAGACATCCAGATGGCCAACAGGCACATGAAAAGATACTCAACGTCGCTCCTCATCAGGGAAATACAAATCAAAACCACACTCAGATATCACCTCACGCCAGTCAGAGTGGCCAAAATGAACAAATCAGGAGACTATAGATGCTGGAGAAGATGTGGAGAAATGGGAACCCTCTTGCACTGTTGGTGGGAATGCAAATTGGTGCAGCCACTCTGGAAAACAGTGTGGAGGTTCCTCAAAAAATTAAAAATAGACCTACCCTATGACCCAGCAATAGCACTGCTAGGAATTTACCCAAGGGATACAGGAGTACTGATGCACAGGGGCACTTGTACCCCAATGTTTATAGGAGAACTCCCAACAATAGCCAAATTATGGAAAGAGCCTAAATGTCCATCAACTGATGAATGGATAAAGAAATTGTGGTTTATATACACAATGGAATACTACGTGGCAATGAGAAAGAATGAAATATGGCCCTTTGTAGCAACGTGGATGGAACTGGAGAGTGTGATGCTAAGTGAAATAAGCCAGACAGAGAAAGACAGATACCATATGGTTTCACTCTTATGTGGATCCTGAGAAACTTAACAGAAACCCATGGGGGAGGGAAAGGAAAAAAAAAAGAGGTTAGAGTGGGAGAGAGCCAAAGCATAAGAGACTCTTAAAAACTGAGAACAAACTGAGGGTTGATGGGGGGTGGGAGGGAGGGGAGGGTGGGTGATGGGTATTGAGGAGGGCACCTTTTGGGATGAGCCCTGGGTGTTGTATGGAAACCAATTTGACAATAAATTTCATATATTGAA
This sequence comes from Neofelis nebulosa, assembly GCF_028018385.1. Taxonomy (NCBI): domain Eukaryota; kingdom Metazoa; phylum Chordata; class Mammalia; order Carnivora; family Felidae; genus Neofelis; species Neofelis nebulosa. The sequence goes on along the minus strand of NC_080794.1, from coordinate 44,613,734 downwards.
AAAAAATAAAACATATACAAAGTTGAAAAAAAACAAAAAAACAACACAAAAAAAACCTTCCAGGAAATCTTCTAGGCCTGGCACCCAGCATGGCCGCATGTAGCCGTGTGGCCAAAAGGCCCTTTCTTTTACTCATAAAACAAGCTGGGACAGGGAAAGCTGGCGTGTTTTGACACTTCAGGAGATCCTGGTTATCTTTGAGACTGAAGCTCTGAGGACAGGAAAATAGCGTGTGGTTCACACCCAGTATACGTCACCAACTTTTTATACATGTTCTCATTAAATCCTGACAATGACCTTGTGACATAGGGATCATTACCCTGATTGCAAATGAAGACACTAGAACTCACAAGCTAATCTATCCTCCCTTGGGTCGCATCGCCAGTGAATGTCAAAGCTGAGGTCAACCCAAAAACGCATCCTTCTCCCTTATCTACCCACTTGCACACGACTTGTTTCACAGCGTTCTTGTCCTAGCTGAAGAGGGACACCGGGCATCAGACCCCAGGAGGGAGGTGTGAGGTGCCTTCTCTGCTCCTCTATTTCCCAGGCTGGGGAGTGGATGGAAGTTCACAGCAGTCTGATGGTCAAAGGGGGGGGCGGGGGGGGGGGCCTTGTTGAGAGGGAAGTCCGGGAAGGGAATCGGTGCAACTATATTCCTTACAAATGGGGAACTCAATCACCTCGTGGTAACTCTGTTCCCCTCCGAATGCGTCTCTCCATTTTTCCCTGTTTCCAATATTTTAAATGCACTTAAATGAAGTGATTATTTAAGGATTTCTGCGGGTTTTCTGGTATTTGTTTGAGGGCTTTTTTCCTTTTTAATTTTGTTTTTGTTTGCCAGTGTTGAGTCATCAAAATATCGTGAAGCTCTTTTCTGGCTCACTAATTGATGTACTCCTGCCTAATTGCCTGATGTTTCATTTCTTCTTCGTTAAAATGACACAAGGTTTTCGGCTTTGTTGCTTCACTACCCCTCCATCTGCACCTCCTCCAGGATGACAGCACACACCCCACAGATCATTGGTCCTGGGCAGGAGGTGGGAAGCAGGAGCGGGGAAGGGTCGGGGCAGGGGACAGTGGCCTGCCAAGAAAGCTCCCCGCCTTCCCGAAGCTCCTTCCCCAGCACCCCTGCCTGACATCATCTAGCAGATCTCCTGACATCATTAGCAGGCCTGGCTTGTCTATGCCCTGATCTGCCAAAGGATTTTTAAAGCCTCCAGCCAGAAACTGCAGCCTTAAACCAATTGACCTCATGCATGCCATAGTACTATGCTCTGCAGGCACCCAGCACAGGTGAGAGACCCGCCTGATGCTAGAGGCGTGGACCCTTCCCAACAATACGTTTCTGATCTCTAGCTTTCACCTCACCTCTGGTTCCATGAGCTTACCTTGGAATCACAGGACTGATTGTTCTTCCAGCCCCACACATGGCTTAGTGTGCGTGCTGGCCACTGACTGTCTGCCTGGGGGTGCCCCAGGCCAACCTTGTCTGGCTGTGACCATGGGCTTGTCCAGGAGGCCCTGCCTCTTCCAGGTTCACCCAGGTCCCAGGATAGGAAAGCAAACCCCAGTAAGTACTTGGCAACATTAGAACTTTCCATAGATTCCATAGATTCCAAGATTCCATAGAATCTTGCCAAAACCAGAAGTTGACTGGGAGCTGATATGATGATCCCGACCTCCCGTACTATAGAAGAGAAAATACTGAGGCCCAGTGAGAGGAAAGTAGAGTCCAAAGCCACAGTGTGAGTCAGGGGCAGAGCTGGGACCAGACCAGGAGCCAGACTTCTAACCTGGTGCTGTGCTAAGTCCAGACCTGACTTCTCTCCACCCCACCCAGCATACCCATCTCCTAGCTCTCTGTCTGCGGACCACTTTATTGCGTTCTCCAGAGTCTTACGCTCATGAGTTTACAATTTATTCTGCACTTTTCTCAAGTTTTCTTGAGCTTAAGAATTATCTGGGGTGCTTATCAAAGCAATGGATTGCTGGGGCCTAACCTAGGCATCCTGGTTTAGAATTTCTGGGGGACGGGTGCCTGGGTGCCTCAGTTGGTTAAGCATCTAACTCTCACTTTTGGCTCAGGTCATGATCTCACAGTTTCATGAGTTCGAGCCCCCCGTTGGGCTCTGCACTGACAGCTTAGGATTCTCTGTCTCTCCCTCTCTCTCTGCCCCTCCCCCACTCATGCTGTCTCTGTCTGTCTCAAAATAAATAAACTTAGAAAAAAAAAAAAGAACTTCCAGGGGAGAGTCCTGATATTCCAATAGTTTTTTTTTTTTTTCATGTTTGTTTATTTTGAGAGAGAGACAGGGAGGCAGAGAGACAGGGAGAGAGGGAGAATCCCAAGCAGGTTCCATGCTGTCAGCGCAGAGCCCAGCATAGGGCTCGATGTCACGTACTGCAAGATCATGGCCTGAGTCAAAATCAAGAGTCCGACGCTTAACTTACCGAGTCACTCAGGGACCCCTCCAGTAATTCTTGTCATCAAGGAAGTTTGAAAAACTTTGCAGAGGCAATTGGGAGTCATTGAAGGTTTTGGAGCAGGGTCATAACATAAATAGTCATGCTTCTGCAAGATTAATTAGGTGGCTCTGTGGAAATCAGACTGTCCGCATCAAGCTGTAAAGAGCTCTGATAAGGGGTACCTGGGAAGGTATCTCTAAGATCTGAGTGGAGGGGTGAGACGTGTAGGTCCTGCAGCCATTTCTGCCTCTCATGATGCCTCCTTCCCGTCCCCAGTTGAGAGGAACGGCATGCACATATGACACAGCAGGGGGACGATTGGGTTGTCCCTCTAGGGATTTAGCACTGGTGTCTGAAAGAGTCTCTGCCTCATCTCCCTGGTCTACCCCTGCCCAGATCAAAGCCCACCCCTACCCTGATGTCCTGAGCAGAGCACATCTCCTCCTCCTTTGAGTACTCGTGTCACCTGTCCTTGACCTCTCCTCCAACCCTAGTTACTTCCTTCCATCCTAAATCAGGGAGGTACATGTCTACTTCACCACTAGACTATAAAGTCTGTTAGGAATTGAGACTCCAGCTCATTCATTTTTGTTTCTACCCAAGATTCCTTGGACATAGACTACAACACATTGGTCTGGGCATCCAAATGTATTTCTCTAACTACAACTCCACTTGTTCCACAGAAACTCTGAATCCTCTAAACTTTCTTCCAGCCAATTCTCTAAGTGGCCAGGAGGTTTCTTATATGAGCTTTGAGAATGAGACCTCTTAGCTACCATGGGACACCTGCAATTTACCTCTTGTCTTCTGTCTTCCAAGAGCTGTTACAATATCTCTTTCCTTTACCTACTCAAAGAGTGGGGCAAGGCCCAGTGCCCTGCATGGCCCAGTTGCTGCTCGTTAGGCACTGAAGCTCAATGGCAAGTACATGGGAAGTCAATGTCACTGCCACCCCCAGTTCTAAATCTATCCATGCCTTGTCTTTTCTGTGTCCCACAAAGACACAGTCAACACGTTTATTCATTCAGTATAGATTACTGTGCATCTGCTTGGTGCCAGGGCCATTAAGATACAACCCATTCAGACTCACTTAAGACATCTGTCAGAAGTGCCTGGAGTGAAGGCCTGTCTTCCTTGGAATCCCACGTCAACCCTCAAAAGGACCCTCTTGACCTGAAGCCATACATATGCACGATGATGCTCTCTTCCTCCATCAAAATGTCAAGAGAGACCCAATATCTTCTTGTGAATTAACTCTAGGGTCAAATCCCACCTCCATACAGTCCTCCAGACCATGCTAACTCCCAGAATAAACATACCTTAGGCCCACACTAACAAATGTCTCTTGAATATTAAATGAATGTCTTTCCCACACAAATTCTAAACAAAGACATCCTCTCTGCTCTCCTCCTTGACCCTTCATACACATTCTCCTAAACACACTAACTAAGAAGGCTTCGTGGCTCTTAAAGGACTTTCAGCACTATGGTTGAGGGCCTCATAGCATCAGGGAGAAGTAATTAGAGAGTACAATTATATTAATCCTCTTTTACAAATGAGGCAAGTGAGACTCAGAGAAGTTAAGAGCTTCTCAGAACTGGGAGAATTGGATGTGGTATTTGAATCCAGGTTCTTTGCTCCTCGTTGCTGTTTTTTTCATTCCACCTTCTCTAGGGGTGAGGAAAAGGCCCCTTGATCAAGGACCTACTCTGGTCCAGGTGTCTTATATGCTTCATCTCATCTAATCCTTGCAGTGGCCCCATGAGACAGATGTCATCACCCCCATTTTATAAATGGGGTGACTGAGATACAGGGTGGTCAAGTAACTTGCCAAGATCATCCAGCAAATAGGTGATGGGAGCAGGATTCCTATTTAGGTCACCTGGATCTGAAACCCATGACTTTGCCCCTCACCACATTGCCCTGCCATGTAGAAAACTGTATATCCTATGACTTTCTCATTAGAAAACCAGCCCTCATGCTACTGCAATCCTCATAAATAAGTTACCCCCCCCCCAGTCAATTAAGACATGAGCAGAAAAGGATACTGTAATTCCCAGACTGCTAACCAGCTGAGTAGAGCACACTGTGTATCTGGTCTGTGCTGTCCCTGTGTGATATCATACAAATTCCCAGCAACCACCAATCTTAAAAGTTAACAAGTGCATTAGCCCAGAGATCTCGCTGTAGGACTCAATGCCCTTCCACATCATAAAAGTACCTAAAAGGGGCACCTGGGTGGCTCAGTTGGTTGAGGGACCAGCTCTTGGTTTAGGCTCAGGTCATGATCTCACCATTTGTGAGATCAGGCCCCACCTCGGGCTCTGCACCAACAGCACAGAGCCTCCTTGGGATTCTCTCTCCCTCTCTCTCTGCCCCTCCTTCCCCTCCTTGCACCCTCTCTCCCTCTTTCTCAAAATAAACAAGTAAACATTAAAAACAATTTTTAAGTATCTAAAATCACCAAACTTCTAGGAGTTTGACTGGAAATTGAAAGGGTTGTTGTAAAATCATATTTGTAGAAGCTTTATTATGATGTAAATTATACCCACTACAAACTCAGATTTTAGCTCATTTTTCAGACAGGCAGTGGTATAGACTTTCTTAGGTCTTCCCTCCTACAGTTTTACTTTCCACTGGGAAGTAGAAAGAGAGAAAAGGAAGTGGTAGGTGAGGTGGACTTGAGATCACGGTGGGGGCAAAGCATCTGGGTCATAGGGCAGAATGCACCAGGACCTCATTTGGGGACTACAGGAACCCCTCCAGGGTGATTTCCAACAGACACTGCCTTGCCTTTCTCACTTTTCCACCTCTCATTCTTCCCACCCCTGTCATTGCCCTGTGCACCGAGTGGGGCAATGAAGGGTGTTGAGGACACCAGCCCACCTGACTGCTATTCCAGAGAAATCCTCATGCTTCCAGGGCTGGCCTCCTCCAGGTGCTGAGCACAGGCCGGAGTACTTCCACTATTTCACAATCCTCTGGATGAGGGACCATAAGGCAAGCTGAAGGCCAAGCACAAACTAGTACCCCACCCCCCACCCCCACCCCTGCCACCTAGGGTAGGATATGTGTTATATTCCTCAGGCACTCCTGGCTGCCCAATGATAAAGGAAAGGGTAAGAAAACCGATGGTTAACTGATGAGTCTCCATCAGTTTACAAATATCTCATCAATAGCCTAATCTCTAGGAATTCCCTACTGTCTTAAAGATAATGCTTTGCTAGAAGGAAAAACCACTTTAGCTTGACAATTGCCAGGCTTCCAGTAATCTATGAGTCTTCTTTAGCATATGGAAATCCCTTCAAGAAACTTCCTCTTGACTTTTCTCCCCCAATTCCACAGTATATAAGCAGTCACTCTTCACAACCCCAGTGCAGCTCTTTCTGCCCACAGGGCCATGCTTTACTAAAATCACTTTTTTGCACCAAAGACATCTTCAAGAATTCTTTCTTGGCCATCAGCTCCGAACCCCCTTCGCCCCCAAACCCCCTCACTCTCGTGCATGGGTTTGCCCATGCTTCCTCCTCCATCCCTTCTAACATGCTTTCCATAATTCGGAGATTCTTCGTGTTTTGTCTCCTGCGAGTTCATTTATTTTTCCTGTAAGGCGTTCCCCTAGGATTTGAGCACAGACTCACAACGCGCTGCGTCTGCCTTCTTGAGCTCCTACGCCATTTCTCCAACACTGCCCTGACTCCAGCTTTCTCCCGGGTGTACCAAGTACTTTTCCTAAAACACTGCATGTTTGAAACCGAGCTACTGTTATGTGCCCACAATAGAGGCGGGTAAAAGACAGCTGGCTTCAAGAAGCACCCTATAAGAATCAGGACCAGAGTTGAGTGGCACGGAGAGGTTTCTGAAAAGGCAGCATCATCTCATCGTGCCCCGCATTTGGCTTCCTTGTCTTCCTCCACTGCCTTCTCCTTACAGATGCTCTGTTCTGGTTAATGGACTCATCATTCGTTCAGTCATTCAGTCCAGAGAGTGGGGGACAGCCCTGAACTCTTACAACCAATCAGCAGTCAAGTGCTGTCAATTTTGTCCCTTTGATATGTCTCAAACATGCCCTCTTCTTTCTATCCCTAGATGATATTACCTGATTCCAGCCCTTCTCCTCTCCCTCGTGGATGATTGCAGTGGCTTCCTCACTGGGCTGCCTGCTGTGGTTTTCCCCTGAATAATCCAATCCTCCCTCAACTCTGCTGCCTCAGGGGTCTTGAGAAAATGCAAACTCTAACCTCTAAAAGCATTGTATTTGCTAGCGCCCTCCTGCAGCTTTCTGTCCCTCCAGCCCCAGGACTGTGCAGACTCTAAGCATTTTCCTTCTTGCACCTGGCAATATACAGACATTCCCAGGTGCAGAGACAGACCGTGCTAGTTCCTACCCATATCCCTCAGTGCGGTCTGGTCTCTTCATCTATATTCGCCCTGCCCAGGGCTCCCAAAACGTTGCCAATCACCTGCCAGGGAAATCCCTATTGTTCTTCAAAGTCCTCTTCAGGTATGGTCTGATGAACCAACACTTACCTAACACATCTAATCTCCCCTTAGCACTAACTAGTCCTTCCTCTATATGCTCTATATACTTGAGCAAACGTGTTTACCTCCTGTCTGTCTCCCTGGACTACTCAAAAACAGACGTCTTGCTTTCTTTGTCACACATCCAGAGGTCCTGTCCCCCTGAATGAACAGAACTCAATTAAACCAACCAACTCATTGCAGAAAACCTCTTTTGTGAAAAGAGTCTGAGTACGTACTTCTCTATCATCCTTGAAAATGATATTTAAAAGTAAAAGATGACGACACATTTCAAGGTAAGGTAAAATTACTCACTCTCATCCTAGGTACTGGCAAATGGCACAAGGTGCCCCGAGATTAACAGGGAAAGAAGATCAAGCTACTGAGTGGGGCAGCGACCATAGGACAAGTCACTGGGTTCCAACATACAATGAATTTTATGGGAAAGATTTGGGAATATTATTCTGTGGCACAGGATATGATTCCCCAACATGGAGAGTAAAGAGGACAATGAACCCCAAAAATGCATCAAGAGGCTATTATAGGACTAGCATTTTGTTAAACATTCTATAAACATTGGATCCCTCAACGGTCATGTAAGATACATGTTATTAGTGATTTGCAAATAAAGAATTAGGTTAAATACAGAAAATAGTCCTAGTTTTATGCTAATAAACGAGAAAATAAGAATCTAAACTCAAATCTGACTAGTTCAAAGACCAACTTCCCAGACTAAATGTCAAATCAAAATAAAGAACATAAAAGTCATAATATAAAATGATGGGCAATAAGAAAGGAACACCCCAAAATCATAACTATAGTGGTTAGGATTAAGGTCAGCTTCAGTTAACAGTGACATAAAATGACAGTGGCTTAAAGCGGGTTTATGTTTGTCTTATTTCAAAGTCTGAAGGCAGGCAAGCCAGGGCCAGGTTAGTGTCTGCAGCATCATCAGTCACTACCATTCCCAGGGGACAGCCCTCCTGCTCATGTCCCATCATGAAGCTCCAGCCATCACATCCATATTCCAAGAAGCAAGGACAGAAGGAGAGGAAGAAGGGGCAAAGCACTCCGGAAGCTATTATACAACAATGCCATTTACCCTTATTGCCTGGAACCTAATTACGCGCCTTCATCTGAATGCAGAGGAGGATGGGAAATGTAGTCTTATTCAATGCAGCCATGTGCCCTGGTAAAAAATCAAAGCTTATGTGAAACGGAAAATGGAAATTAGGGTAAACAAGTAACTGCCTCTGCCACAGGCACTTAATACTAAATGTATTATAAATATTGTTTCAAAATTATTGTATTAATATGCCACTGTTCCTACAAAAGAAAATGCATCCATTTGTATATTAATGTGGGCTCATTCAGAAAGACTCCAACCTTTATTTGCAAACCTGGCAAGTCAGAAAGTATGAAAGTAAGTGATGATTACTTTCCTCATGGCTTGGGTTCAAGTGAGGAGGGGGAAAGTGAGTTTTATCATTAATTATGATAATAGAGAAAATGTGGTTACTCGGAGCACACATCACATTTAATGGGGGATTGCTGAAGGCATTTGCTCTACTGTTAGATACAAGGCAAGGATGCCATTTTCACAACTCTTAACACTACGAGAGATAATAGCCAATCAGTTAGATAAGAGGAGGAAATCACAGTAAGAGCAAAATAGAACGTATGGCTTTTATATCAACAGAGAAAAACTCAATCTACCCAACGAAACACAGAAAAGAGGAAAAACACACAAAACAAATGGAAAATATGACCTAAGATGGCAAATAAGTTCTAATCTAATAATAGTAAACCCAAATGGGTTAAACTTACCAATTTAAAATGAGACTCTCCACATTGGATTAAAGAAAACAATATCTACCAACATGTTGTCTTAGATACATTTCAAACCAAGAAATAGAGAAAAGCTAAAAAGTATTTAAATGAGGAGAGATATACCAGGCAAATATGAAACCAAAAAAAGGCTGGGAGAGCAGTTTCAATACCTGACAAAATGGAATTCAAAGACCAAAGAGTAATGTTACATATATATTGATCAAAAGAAATAGTAGGGTAAAAAAAATATAATGATGAATATTTATATATCTTACAATATAATTGTAATAATAATTCAAAATATACAAAGCAATAACCTCCAGGATTGTGGGAAGAGATTTATAAATCAACAATTACAGTTAAGAATTTAATATCCCCTTCTCAGAAACTGATAAATAAAGCCATAAAAATTGAGCAAAAGTAGAGACTATCTGGATAATGCAATTATTGAAGATAGAGGACTTCATACCCAATAAGTACAGAGTATGCATTCTTTCTAATTACATATTTAACCTGCACCAAGAAATGACCATCTATAACACCATGGAAGTGTCAATAAATTCTAAAAGGTATATTCTACTATGACAAAGGTATGTATGTTCTCTACTCAGATTCCAATAGAGACTACTAACAAAACATTAAGTTCAAAATTCTATGTATCAGGAAATAGGATTAGATATGACTAATAACTTTTGGTCTAACAAATCATAACTGAAATTAATAAATGCTCTAAGACTCAGTAACAATTAAGACACTCCATTTCAAAATCTGTGGGAATAGAAGAACTTTCCAGATACTCATAAATTCATCTAAACAGTAAAAACAGAAATTGAAAAGCTCCAATTCAAGAAATTGCAAAAAGGCAAAAATAAATGAAATTGGTAACTAAAAAATAGACATTGTACAAAACCAAAAGCTAGTTCTTTGAAGAAATTAACAACATAGAACTTTGGCAACACTGATCAGAACAAAACGGGGAAAATTAAAAAGTGGAATGATAGGAAACACCTACAGGCACAATATAAATAAAATAATAAATAAAACAACTACACATGAATAAATCTTAAAACCTGAGATAAAGTAAGAGATTTCTTGACAATACTTCTGGGAGGAGCAGAACGTGGGTCTGACCCAGTGAGAAGCAATAGCCCACGGCCCCAGATCCCTGCCCCACCGACTAAGGGTCTGAGCCCAGATGCCAGAAGTCTACCTGCCATTCTTCATACCCCAAGGCTCATCTCTGAGAAGACACCCACCTTCCATCACTCTAGTCTCAGAATTTTCTGAAACTCAGATGTGACCAGATAGCACCCTTTGGTGGTTCTGAGACACTCACAGCCAAGGGGAGGCTAAGGACACATGACACCTGAATATGACATGGTATCTCTGATGCAATCCTGAAACTGAAAGGCCCCTTAGGTAAAAACTCAAAAAGGCTGAATAAAGTATGGACTTCAGTTAAAAATAATATATCAATAGGGGCACCTGGGTAGATTAGTTGACTGAGCGTCTGACTTTGGCTCAGGTCATGATCTCACAGTTCATGAGTTCAATCCCCACATTGGGCTCTGTGCTGACAGTTCAGAGCCTGGAGCCTGCTTCGGATTCTGTGCCTCCCACTCTCTCTCTGCCCCTCCCCTGCTTGTGCTCTGTCTGTCTATCTCTCTCTCTCAAATATAAATAAACAGCAAAAAAAAATTTTTTTTAATAATAATAATATATCAATATTGGTTCATACATTGTAATCAATGTATCCAGTTATTATAAGATATTAATAATAGGGGAAACTGGGTGTGGGATACATGGGAATTCTCTGTTCTCTCTTGGCAATTTTTCTGTAAATCTAAAAACTATTGTAAAATGAACAGTTATTAAGTTAAAAAGAAACTAGTAGAGGGGGAAAAAAAACTTTCAATAATTTCCCAACACTTCTTTTCTTTTTTTAAATTTTTTTTAAATGTTTTATTTATTTTTGAGACAGAGAGAGACAGGGCATGAGCAGGGGAGGGGCAGAGAGAGAGGGAGACACAGAATCCGAAGCAGGCTCCAGGCTCTGAGATGTCAGCACAGAGCCCGACGCAGGGCTCAAACCATGAGATCATGGCCTGAGCCGAAGTCAGACACTTAACCGAATAAGCCACCCAGGCGCCCCCCTCCCCCAACACTTCTAAATTCCAGTCCCTTATCTTGGGAAATGTAGCCCTTTGTGTGATGACATTCCTAGGGGACAGAGATCAGTAATCAGGGCTGCAAGAGAGAGATGGAAAGAAATGGAAAGCCTGCTTCTTGTCACTTATCCAGACTACAGGACAGAATGTGGGTGGAACACTTTAAAAAAATTTTTTTAATGTTTATATATATTTGAGAGAGAGACAGAGACACAGCGTGAGTCAGGGAGGGGCAGACAGAAACAGAGTCTGAAGCAAGCTCCAGGCTCTGAGCTGTCAGCACAGAGCCTGACGTGGGGCTCGAACTCACAAGCCATGAGATCATGACCTGAGCCAAAGTCAGATGCTTAACCGACTGAGCCACGCAGGTGCCCCTGGGTAGAACACTTTAAAGACAGAGCCTGGGAAAGAAAGAAAAAAGAAATAGCTTAGGCTTGGGAAGCGTCCTAATTTTGATCAGCAAAACGTTCCCCAAAAGGAGCCCTGGCATGCCTTGAGAACACGTAGTCACAGCTATAGGGACATCTGCTACTCTGCACCCTAAGCTTGAGACCTATGGAGTTGCAGCAGCCCAGGCTAGAACCCCAACAATGCCCAGTAGGGGGTCCTTCCACCATCCAAAGCATTAAGACATGATCAATCATGGTTCAGTCATCTCTAAAGAGCCTACCTGGCTCACAGGCTGCTCTGCATGGCCGCAGCCCCAGATCATTTTCAGATCATCCTCAACCCTTGGCTGGCCATACCAAACACTAGACAACTGCCATGGGTCCTTGCCCAAGCTTGCCCCTTTCAGGTCAAGTTCCCAGGGCTCAGTCCAAACTCACTCACAGATTGCCACAATTTTATGAGAGAGTGCTAGAACACAATAGATGAGTTCTATACTTCCAGCTCTAAAAAATTTTCTGAATTTCTCCATGAACTCTACAAAACTGGACTGTTAAATCTCCTTCTTCCTACTTCAGACTCCTCATCTTCAATTCCTCTGTAGCTCTGCTGGAAATGAATGAAACCCCCTAAGAGCCTCCAGCTTTCTTTCTACCCAGACCCCAGGAAAAGAGAATTCTGTGCTTGAAAATGGGTGGGTTGCAGGAGAAATGCCAGGTGGCCACACAGAGAAGCTACTTTGCAAGTTACATTTCCATCTACATCCCCCTCATTCATCTTTTGGCAAAGAGCAGAGAGAGGATTAAGAATGAGGAGGATTCCATCAAGTCAGGCAAAATTAATTAGCTGCAATTTCACTGCTGAGCTGCCAGGTAAATTTCACAGTGTAATCACTCCAAGTTCCTGCATTAACACGACAATAACACCTTATAAGCATTCAATATCCCATTTCCCTCCATGCATGGTCAAGCCTAAGAATTAGGTACTAGCCCAGCCGCCATGCTTGGTTTAGATCTGGGAAGAATCAAATTTTGTAGAATGGTTCTCGTAAAGAAACACAATAGCTGCTATCTCCATTTTCCCTCCTCTCCACTCACCTCTCCACTCTGGAAAGAGGTTGGACTCCTCTCTCTGGGCCTGTGAGCGAGGCTGGCTAGCAGTGTGGTAGAGTAGAAAGCACTCGGGTGTTGGCCATTAACCCACTATGTCACTTTGGGCATTTTGCTCAGACTCGCTGGATCTTAGTTTCCTCACCTGTAAAACAGGAACAGTAGCATAGTCTTGTGTGCCTCCAGGCCCATTAGGAGAATCACATTAGATTATGGAATATTGTTTACACTTTGCTAATGGAACAGTGGTTCAGTCACTAAGGAGAAAGAAGGAAGGAAGGAAGGAAGGAAGGAAGGAAGGAAGGAAGGAAGGAAGGAAGGAAAGAAAAGGAAGGAAAGAAAGGAAAGAAAAGAAAGGAAAGAAAGAAAGAAAGAAAGAAAGAAAGAAAGAAAGAAAGAAAGAAAGAAAGAAAGAAAGAAAGAAAGAAGAAAAAGCATGAGGGGAAGACTCAGTCATTTAGAAATGAGCACTCACACACCCACACTGCACATTCACCTCCCAGCCTAAGATCTGGCTGAGTGTCAAGGTCAGCATGAATACTGGTGGCTACAGATGTGGGTGGGGTGTCTATTCCCCACTTCCCAGAGCTGATGTTCAAGCAAAATCCACATTATTCCTCACCTAATACTCCTTAGCTGTTATTCTTCTGAAAAAGCTGACATTTCTGCTATTGGACCTTCCCCAAAACATCAACAGCTAGTTATTTATCTCTAATGGCTCAAGGGAAGAAACACAGCAATCCCATAATTAACCAATGAGGTTGACAAGACAGCTTGCACTGTAGCCTGGACGGCCACAAGGAACGTCACCCAGGGTCTGGTCAATGATACACAGCCACGTGGACAAGCTTTGGGGCCAGGCCAGCTGGAGTTAGAATGCAGGCTCTGCAACTACACCTTTCTGAAGTTTCCTCACCTTTATGAGGGAATGATAGTACCTATGTTATTGGATTATTGAGATGCACCTAATACAGCACCTGACACAAAATTAGTGCCCAGTATAGCCCTCCATGGCAACAACCATGTGGCACCCACCCAATTGCAGCTTACTGACTGGCTGATTTCCATTTAAGGAAACTGAAGATACGGGAAGAAAAACTTGAGGGGATTGGAGGCTTGTGGTATTTGGATTACACTTAATGGCCCAGAAAGCATAGAGGGGAAGCAAAGCTTGGACCCCAGTAGCAGCTTCCCACATACGAGAAGAAGCAAAGTGAACTGGAAGAAGGACATCCATCCACCCTGACCATGACTCACCAGTCTGAACACCTTCTACACCACCTGCGCCTGTCTCAGAGAACACTAGCCACTGGGAAGTTTTCTTTGTGTCAAATGAAACCTTGTCAGTAGACCAGTGTAGGCTCGAGGTCTGCCCTCTGCTGCTACATAGAGCAGTTCTACATCTGCTTCCAAATGGTGGCCCTACAAAAGCACCTCCTAATGTTTATTTATTTGAGAGAGAGAGAGAGAGAGAGAGAGAGAGAGAGAGAGAGAGAGAGGCAGAGCACAAAAGAGGAGGGGCAGATAGAGAGGAAGACACAGAATCTAAAACAGGCTCCAGCCTCCAAGCTGTCAGCACAGAGCCCCATGCGAGGCTTGAACCCACCAACCGTGAGATCATGACCTGAGCCAAAATTGAGAGCCACTTAACTGAGTCACCCCGACACCCCTACGAAAGCACCTCTTGTCTCCACTAAGGACTCCCCATTCCTTCCTCAGTCCCCAAAGACCAAACAGAAACTCTGTTGCCCACTACTTAATCGCAAGGGCTCTGAAGTCAGATGGATGTGGAGTGAATCTAGTTGGGGCCCGATCCGGCTATTTGACCTTCCTAAGACTTAACGCCTCTTCTGTAATACAGAGAATTTAATAGAGAAGACACCTGATAGGGTCCGGTGCACAATGTGAACACTGGTCTTAACTCATATTCAGCACTTAATACATGTTGGGAATTTTGATAAAATGGAGAATTTACAGGAGAAGATATAGCTAATAGAGTTTTATGCACAATGCCAGCGTAAGTCCTAATGCATATTAAGTATTCCATTAAATACTAGTATTATTCTTCCTTCAAACTCTTATATATTTATGATTCTGACACCTTTAACTGTTCAACTACATATATATATGGCTCCCTGTAAGTGTCTAGTTTCCTCCTACCTCACTGGCTGATACCACTCAGTGTCCTTTGTTAATTCAGGTTGTTTGGATGCCTCCAAATGGTAGGGTGCCTGGGCTTTGTCCTAACCCCTCAAACCTCCTCTTTCTACCCCTGGCTTCTAATAACATCCTTATGTCTAGGACTGCCCCAACTGTGTTAACTCTAGCTCATACCTTTCCATTGAGCTCTACACTTACATATCCAATTATTTACTAGACATTTCCATTCGGATATTGTGTAGTAAAAAAGTTAACCTTGCCCCCCCAAAAAATATCTAGTCTTTGCCATTCACTTCTGGGAGCTTATCTGTAAGTCCTTGGAATATCCTGACTGATAGGAGTGTCTTTATTTTCCTGAGAGCCTTGGATGGCACCAAATAGTCTAACAACGTGATTTAGGTTACATAGTATCAGCATAACCAAAGAGACTGGAAATTAAGATCAGCCCCATGAGTACTCATTCATGCCTATGTGATGAGCCCTCTGAATGCCAAGGCCCAGGTGAGCCCCCTGGTTGGCAATACTCCATGCATATTGTCACACATTGATATTGGGAGAGAAATACTATCCTGACTTCACAGGGAAAGGACAACGGAAGTTCCATATTTGGTACTTCTGGACTCTGCTATGAGCTTCTTCCATTGACTGATTCTAATCTGTATCCTTGCCTTGTAATAGCCCATAAACATGAGTAAAACAGCTTTCCGTGAACTCCAAGAGTCCTTCTAGTGAATTATCAAATATGAAGGTGGTTTTTTTTTTTTTTTTTAATTTTTTTTTCAACGTTTTTTATTTATTTTTGGGACAGAGAGAGACAGAGCATGAACGGGGGAGGGGCAGAGAGAGAGGGAGACACAGAATCGGAAACAGGCTCCAGGCTCCGAGCCATCAGCCCAGAGCCTGACGCGGGGCTCGAACTCACAGACCGCGAGATCGTGACCTGGCTGAAGTCGGACGCCCAACCGACTGCGCCACCCAGGCGCCCCAATGAAGGTGGTTTTAAAAGTCCCCAAGCTTGAGCACCTGGGTGGCTCAGTCGGTAGAGCGTCCGACTTTGGCTCGGGGCACGATCTCACAGTTTGTGAGTTCGAGCCCCGTGTCAGGCTCTGTGCTGACAGCTCAGAGCCTGGAGCCTGCTTCGGATTCGGTGTCTCCCTCTCTCTCTGCTCCTCTCCTGCTCATTCTCTCTCTCTCTCTCTCTCTCTCTCTCTCTCTCTCTCTGTCTCTCTCTCTCCTTCAAAAAAATAAATAAAAACATTTTTAAAAATTAAAAAAAAAAGTCCCCAAGCTTGCAGCTGGTGTCAGAAGTGTGGGTGATCTGATATGCACCCACTTCAGAGTGGGCAAACTCCTATGGGTTCTAACTAGCATCTCAAACCTAATGTAACCAAAACAAGAACCTTGATCTTTCCTTCCAAAAAATAAACTAACAATATTTTTTTTAATCTTCAGAACACGACTCCTAATATCTTGCTCATCTCCAGAAGACCAGCAGAAGAAAATGGGACGTGGGAAATAGGCATTGGGGGCGCTTCTTACAGGCCAAGACTGGAAGCAGGACCTATCACCAAACGCACATGCCACAGGTTGAAACTTAATCAGAGTCATACCCAGCATCAAGGGTGGCTAGGAAATATACAAGCCGTGGGTGCCTAGAAGAAGAAAGGGCTTAGTTAGCCATCCCTGCCATACATCCCATCAATTTAGGACTAGTGCTCAATCCCTTATCTCTGTTCTTCAAACACCTAGGTCTATTCCACCTCAGGCTGCCCACCACTGTTCTCTTTGCCTGGCTCTCTGCGTGGCTGGCTCCTTCTTATCATCTCGACCTTAGCTTAAATGTCAGATCCTCAAAGAGGGCTTTCCTGGCCACTCGATCTAAAGGAGCCTCCGCTCACCGGGGACTTTCTGACATACCCCACTGTTTCAATTTTGTATTGCACATATATCAGCATCTGAATCTGCCTTGTTATTTCCACACTTGTTTATTACCATGTCTACATTAGATTAAGAAATTCATGAGTGCCTGGCCCTGGCAGATACTAATGAATATTTTTGAATAAAAGAATGAACGAATGAATGCTTTTCTTCCACTCTTCTCTCCAGTCCAGCGAATACCGTTATGATCATTACTCTAAACTCTTTATCGGGCCTATTGCTTATCTCTGTTTCATTTAGTTCTTTTCCTGAGGTTTTGTCTTGTTCTTTTATTTGGACCATATTCCTCTGTCTCTTCATTTTGCTTGACTTTCTGTATTTGTTTCTATATTTAGGTGGAACAGCTACTTCTCCTCGACTTGAAAGAATGTTCTTGTGTATGGTCACGCCTTGGGTAGACTGTGTGTGGCTGGTGACTTTGGCTGGCCTGGGCTGGGGGTCCTGCGCACTCTATCCTGGAATCACCCAGGCAGGATGGCATGGGGGTGAAGTGGGCATGGGCCAGGGTGTCCCCAGGCTCTCTGCAGAGAGGGCACCCTGCCAGGTGGCTGGAGTCAAGGTGAGATGCAGGCTGAGGGGTCCCAGGGTCCCCTGTGCAAGAGGTGCTCTGACAGGGTGGCTGGGGAATCCCAAAATGCTCTGTGCAAGGAGCAACTTGGCAGAACAGCTGTAGCTGAAGTGGGTGTAAGTTGAGGTGTCCCAGGGGACGCCCTGGCCAGGTAGCTGGAAGCAGGTGTGAACCAGGAAGTCCCACAGTGCTCTGTGCCAGGGGTGCCCCAGAAAGCCATCTGGACCTTAAGTAGTGTGGGCCTGGAGTATTCTGGGGTGTTTTGTACCTGCATCGCCTTGGCACAATGGCCTGAGCTGTAATGAGTGCTGACCAGGAGTGTCCTAGGGGCCGCTTTGGTGGGATGGCTGGGGCTGGTGGGCCTGGCAGCCCGGGGCTCACTGAGACAGCAGGCAGGCTATGGTGCCTGGACCTTGCTCCTGTCAGTGCTGTCAAGGCCAAGGGGAAATATAAACTGTGGTGCTTGCCAACTCCTCCAACCCATCACCTGGCGGGGTTCTAGAACTGGATCTTTAATACGCTAGTTGTTCTTTTACTTTTTAGGTTTTTTCTTAAGTTTATTTATTTATTTTGAGAGAGAGGCAAGGAGGGACAGAGAGGAGGGAGGGAGAGGGAGGGAGGGAGAGAGAGAATATCCCAATATCCCAAGCAGGCTCCGCACTGTCAGTGCAGAGCCCAACGCAGGGCTTGAACTCACAAACTGTAAAGATCATGACTGGAACTGCAAAACCAAGAGTCAGATGCTTAACCCACTGAGATACCCAGGTGCCCCCTTGTTGTTCTTTTAAATCATGGCTTTTTTCCTGTGCCTCGGGGTAGATGAATGTGCTCCCTCCCTCTGCACTGTCCCTCCCCACTGCAGTCCCCGGTGTCAGAGGTAGAGGTCCCTTCATGTCTCCTTCTCTCCTGCCGTTCTAGCTTTTGTTGTATAGAAGCTGTCCAGTCAGCCCTCAGTTCTTCTTGAGGAAGAATCACTTTATGAATAGATGTAGCTTTGGTGTGTCCATGGAGGAGGTGAGTTCAAGGTCTTCCTACATTGCCATCTTGGACTAGAATCTGAATGAATGCTTTTCTGTGCATGCTTCAATTTCCCAAACATCATGTGAAGAGTGCAGCCCAGTCCACAGGATGAGATCTCTGTACAGCAAGAACACCCATCTTTTCTCTAGTTGTGCTATCTCTCTCATAGCAGAGCCCACGTTCCCGAAGCAGACCCTTCAGCCTTTATTGGGGTGAGCCTAAATTCTGCCTCTTCTGACTGACCTGTACCTGACTAGTTGATGTTAAGGGCCGAATAGTGAACTTGGGACGCATTCATGCTAAAATTTATTTTATTTTATCTAAATGATACAGTTTGTCTCTGAAGGTCTATTCAATGGCCCATTGTATTCGTTCTTCCATCCAAACTGGGTCAGTACATGAAGTGGTGCCCCCCCCCCCACAGAAAGAGAAAGCAAAATAGCATTCTTTCACTCCACCTATCAACCTTGCCCCCAAACAGCAGGCAGACCCTGCCCTTGTTCAATTAACTCCAGACAGAATTAAATAGGACCTTGAGTGCACCTGCCCTTGGCATTCACCGTGAGTCTCAGATTCTCAAGGTTTTGTTCACCCTGACGCTGCCTGGGTGAACTCCTGTTCACCTGTGTCCCTCCTCCCACCTTTCCTATATGTACCCTCTGGAGTCTCAGGAATTTCTGCAGGGGTCTCTGCTGTCAGTCACTGGGCCATCAAACAGGCCAAGATTTTAAACACGACTCCTTCTAGCTGTATGGCTCTGGGTCTCTGTGTCCTCCTCTGTTAAGATGGGGCAATCATGCTCATTTGGAGGGCTGTTGTAAGATCAAAGATGGTGAAATGTGGAGTGTCGGGGTGACTCGTCAGTTGAGGGTCCGATTCTTGATTTCGGCTCAGGTCATGATCCCAGGGTCATGGGATCGAGCCCCATGTTGGGCTCCATGCTGAGCCCGGAGCCTGCTTAAGATTCTCTCTCTATCCCTGTCCCTTCCTCCAACTTGTGCTCACCCTCTCTCTCTCTCTCTCAAATAAAATAAAAAAAATTTTTTTTTAATTTAAAGAGGATGAAATGTATAAAGCATATAGAGCCTGACACAGAGCAGGACCCCAAAGGAAAGTTCACATCCTTGAAACAATACACGCTTTATGGGTTCACCGCTTCCTTTATGGCGCTGGCGTCCAGCGCTGCCTGGGATGAGGGAGGACAGCTGACTGCCCCTACTTAGAAAGGTTCAAAATGGCCAAACCTCAACCGTCACCTCAAACAGGGGCAGAGCACTGACTCTCCTCCAAGGATGGGTTTCCAATTCATGATGGTGCCTAACAGTTCATGATAGGGTTTGGTGGGCTCAAGCCCTGCCGAGGCAAGGGTCAGGGGTCAGAAGTGAGAGCTGATCAGGGTGTAGAACGCACCTGCTGACCCTGGGTTCTTACTGAATTCTTGGCCCCTCTGTAGGCTATAGGCCTATAGGTCTGGTCTATAGGCCCGACCGACGTCAGGTTCTGAGAGCTTCCATAGGGCAAGCAAGAGAACCTGCAAGCCACCCGAGATACCGTTCTACAGACAGGCCTGGGTCCCGTGTCCCCAGCAGAAGGCAGACTGTGCCGCAGGGACATGGGTTGCTCTCTCCTTACTTAGAGACAGGTGAGAAGCCCACAGGACTGCGTGCTGCTCGGGCACAGCTAGAATGAAGCCACGTCGGCACAGGAGTCAACCACAGCCACCTCACACCCTCCCATCGCCACCCACCAGCTCAGAGGTGTCTCTGCCCCGAGGGACCCCTTCTGCACAGGTTGCAGAGAAGGTCTTCACAATGATGGTATAAAAGGCAGCCCAAAGGTATTTCCTCCAGGAAGAAAGGTAGCCAGGAAAGAAGGAAAGAAAGAAATCTTAGTCTTTTCACTGTAGCATTTTCTTTTTTCCTCTCGTATAAATCGTAGCTGAAAGGTCACTCTGAGATTGATGGCTTTCTTAGGAATGTGCTTTCTTTCCGCTCCTCAGTCGTGGGGTCTGCATGTCACAAGATAGAGAGGCTAATGCGGTGGCTACTCGTATGAGAGCTTAAATTGCAACAACATAAATAGCTAAAATAAAACTTCCCAGGACTCGGAGGCTCTGGCCTTTCGAAAAATCGAATTTCTAGGTTGTTCCGCTTTCAGATGTCCTTCTAATTCTGACTTTTGAAAAGAACCCTAAACCCTGAGTGAGGGGCTGGTTTTCCCACAGCCTCTCAGGAGGCTGTGGCTCCAGTTCTTCCATCCACATAGCCATCATATACCCACCCACCCATCCGTCCGTCCATCCGTCCATCCACTCAGGCATTCATCTGTTCTCCCAACAACTGGCTGGTTACCAGGCTCTGTCCTATAAAGTAGGGACATAGCAGTAAACTCACAGATCTGGTCCCCAGTCTCGTGGAACTGCCTCTCCAGACAAATACAGACAAGTCCACTAGCATGGCAGCATGATTCATTAGAAATATGCTATAACCAGGGCGCCTGGGTGGCTCAGTCAGTTAAGTGTCCAACTTCAAGCTCAGGTCATGATCTCACAGTCCGTGAGTTCGAGCCCCACGTCGGGCTCTGTGCTGACAGCCCGGAGCCTGAAGCCTGCTTCGGATTCTGTGTCTCCCTCTCTCTCTGCCCCTTCCCTGCTCACTCTGTTTCTCTCTCTCTCTTTCAAAAAAATTATTTAAAAAAAAAAAGAAAGAAATATGCTATAACCCAGTTTAGAAATAGCTGTGTCTTATTGCCCCAAAGAGATAGCCAGGGCTTTCAGTCTGAAGGCTTGGGCCTCCTTTACCCGTGGGATGAGTGCATGAGTAAGCTTTTGTGTTCAAAAATCTGGGCAAGTGATCTCACACCGGTCACTGAGGGCCGCCCTATAGCCACTGTCTTCAGCCTGCACAAAACTTGAAAAGACATTGGACCTGGGTGGGTGGGAGACTTGGTGTGTGGTGTTGATGTTAACCACTCGCCCTCTGCAGCTGGGTTTGTGAACCTTCTCTATGCTCAATGAAGACGGGTTGGGCTGGCGGTAGCTCTCAATCTTGACTACAGGGTAGAATCACCTGGAAGTTTTAAGTCACTATGGCCAGAGTACATCTAAGCCAATTAAGTCAGAAAATCTGGAGGTGAGAGCCAATGATCAGTAGTGTCCCAAGTTCCCCAGGAGACTCCAGTGAGAACTAGTCTAAGGGGGCCCTTTGGAACCACCAAGGGAACTGGCCCCTTTGGACATTAGGGATTGAATGCAGTGTTGTTCCAGCCCTTCAGGATCAGCTGCATAAGGGGAAGGGCTTGGGTTTCCACTCCTATTGAGACTAGAACATCTTCACAGCAGACTTCCCAGGGAAGCAGTGGCATCATTAGCGGATAAAGCAAAGAAAAGGAAACTGGCAACAACCATGGATGTAAAAAGCCTCTGGTGCTTGTCTAGGGAAAGCCCAGAAATGACTGGGCCTGTTTATGAGTGAATCTCAGAGCTGGATTTTATATGATTTAGAAAAAATAGGAAATATGTCACTTTTTGTACCTCAAGTATCATGTAAGTCATTCATTTCTCTCTTTTTTTTAATGTTTATTTGAGAGAGAGAGAGAGAGAGAGAGAGAGAGAGACAGAGTGTGAGTGAGGGAGGGGCAGAGAGAGAGGGAGACAGAATCTGAAGCAGGCTCCAGGCTCTGAGCTGTCAGCACAGAGCCTGATGTGGGGCTCGAACTCATCAACCGTGAGATCATGACCTGATGCTTAACCCATTGAGCCACCCTGGCGCCCCAGTCATTCATTTCTTTTATCCACTCAGTGGTCATACAGGGTAGCAAGTGCTGAGAGGGAGGGAGACCCCTAACATGGCAGCACAGAAGGGGGTCACCAAGCTGGTTAGCACTTCCTTCCTTTACCAGCATCCTTCAGCCACCTGCATGTGCCCTGCTCAGCTCCCAGCTATGCCCCACCAGGTCACATCCATTTGGCAAGAACTGGCAATGGTATAGAGGGGTATCAGGGCCCTCAGAGAGCGGGATACTTTAACCCTCTCCCTGGACCTTGGGCTCCAGGCAGCTGAGTCCCCCTCGGATTGTTAGAGTTCTTCCTCTGAGGACAGATCCCAGGGTAGATGCTCTTCCTCACTCTCCCCTTCCTCCTGCGCTCTTGCCCACTGTCCTCACCCCATGCTCCAGCCTCCTTCCCAGGACAAGGAACTATAAAACATCTGAAATGATTGCTCAGTCCCTTCTTTTTGGCAAAGAGACTTCCATCCCATTCTTCTGAATTCCTCCTCTTGGCAGCTAAGCCCAGACCCGGATTTTTTCCTGCAGCATATGGCTTTAAGAACCCTCCCTTGTTTACTGTTGGGACTATTGGCTGTATTTTATAGAAATAAAAAACTATAAGCTTGTTCTCTCTGTTGGCACAGCCAACACGGAACAGCTGGCAGCTTTGTAAATGACTCCAGTAAATCCCAGCTCTGTAGTGGGGCAAAGATTCCCACAGCCCAGTGCTTTGCAGCCTCAGCTGCAAATGGGATCACCTGGATGGGTTTTTTTTGAAATAAGATGCCTGGGTCTCCACCCCACCCCCAGAGATTTTGTTTTAATTAGTCTGCAAGAGGTGAGGAGAGCCATGTGTAAGGATTGCCTTTCCCCCCATCCTATGTGATTCTAACATATGACCGGGGTTGAGAAGCGGCCGTGAAACAGATCAACACCTTCTCTGCCAGGAGTCTTGCCTCGTCATTGAGGAGAGCACCTCTGAAGTGCCATGATCAGGGGTGAGACAGGATGAAATAAAGCCACATTACTCACTATCCTCCGGGGTATGTGCAGGTCCCCACCTGGTGTTCTCGCTGCCTCCAAACCCACTGTGAGTTGGTAGAGGCACTGCCGGGGCCAACCCTATCTCAATGCAAGTGCATTCTCCAGGATAAATTATCTTTGCCTGGTGTGCTTCTCAGTCAGCAAACCTTTTCTAAGCATGCATGCTAGGAGAGATACACACACATCAGACCCAGCCCTTGCCTTTCCTCAAAAAACCCAATGTCCAGCAGGGCCTGGGTGGCTCAGTCAGTTGAGCATCTGACTCTTGATTTTGGCTCAGGGCATGGTCTTGCAGTTTGTGGGTTCGAGTCCCGTGTTAGCCTCTACACTGGTGGTGTGGAGACTGCTTGGGATTCTCTGTCTCTCTCTCTCTCTCTCTGTCCCTCCCTCCCTCTCTCTCTCTCTCTCTCATTCAAAATAAATAAATAAACTTAAAAAAAAAAAACCCTTGTCCAACTGGGTAGATGAGCACGTGACCAAGAGCTGATTTGTATGCCAATGCCCATGAATTCCGTGGGCATACAGTGGGCTTTCAGAGAAGGGCCGACAGTGTGTGCTACAGTAGAGGATGCTCCCTGGAGGAGGCAGACCGAAGGTAGGCTGGGTGGAAGGTAGAGGAAAGAAGCTAAAGAAAAGGCTTCTAAGAAGGGGCAACCCAGTAAGCAAAGCCCAAGGACAAGAAAAGGCATGATAGTATGGGGAGGAGACAATGGGTGAAACGGAAAGAGAAAATGGCTCTGGGGTTTATTCCTTCCCACTAACCCTAGGGCCGCCCCCTTGTCCGAGCCGCCGCCATCTCCCCTCTGGATTTGTGCATCTGCCTCCTCCCTCCCTACACATCCTCTACTGCTGGGGGGCGTAGGTAGTAGCGGGTGACCCTGCACTGACCCATAATTTAAACTATCGGGGAGGGAGCCAAGATGGCAGAAAAGCATGGAAGTTTTTTGAGTGTCTCGCATTCATGAAATACAGCCAGACCAACACTAAACCATCCTGCCCACCTAGAAAACTGATCTGAGGATTCACACAACAATCTGCACAACCTGAACCACAGAATTCAGCAGGTGCGCGGTGCAAGGAGGTGAACTGGGGGAGAGAGAGGCCACGGCGGGCAGGGAGGTGCTCTTGCGTGTGGAGAGAGGACAGAGACCGGGGTGGGGAGGGTGGAGAATACGGGAAAAGCAGCTGGAGAGAAAGCAGAAAATTGGAAACAGCTGCAGGGACTAAACTGAAAAGGCAGAAAGGAGAAAGGAGAGGGTTTAAACTCCATTAAAACTGTAAACAGGGCGAGCACAGAGTCTGCAACTCCACAGCTCCATACCTGGTGGTGCTCTGGTGGGAAGGGCGAGTCCCCAGGAGCAGAGTGGGGTCCGGGAGGTTCTTGGGCCACACGGGGAAAAGCGGTTCCACTGCTAGAAGGACATTTGGTAGAGGCTTGAGGCAACCTGGGCCCAGCAGACCCCAGAGAACGGCCGCATTCGCTGGTGCTGGAACAAGGTCGTTAAGGGTGAAGCCTGGTGCCAGTTGTGTGTTGTGATTTTCCATAATCCCTGAAACGCTGCTGTTACACTGTCTCGCGAACTTTTTTATGGGGCCGGCTGGCACCTGGCCGCAGTCTGTGGGTTTCGGCAGCAGCACGGTCCTGCGAACATTCCTGGGTGCGGCCGGCATTCGGCCATTGCTCCGTGAGACCCTCCACAGAGGGGCGGAACGGGTCAAAGCCAAAGTCCTTCAGAACTAAGGGGCCGGGGAAAACAGCTGCATCTGAGACAAAACTCGGGAGAGAGGTACTGCCTGGGGCTTGCTAACAGACAGTGAAAAAGCGGGGAGTGGACGAAAGCTGAAGACAGAGGAGGGGTGCACGATTGCTGATCAGGAGAACAGAGTTCCGATACTAGAGACTAGGTAACTGGGTGACGCCATTTTCACTGCTCCCGCGCATGCACATACGCACCTACGAGCACCACAACAATCCATCCCAGTAGGCTAGCAGCGCCATCTAGTGGAGAATGGAGCCATTACACTGAGCCCCGCCCAATTGGGCCAGCCTCACTCTTCAAGAATACAAGTCTCACCGTCTGCTTAGTTTATGGACTATAAAGAGCTTCGTAGTCTGACTTCTAGCGGAAAACGAAGTAATTTCAGTCATATTTGAATCTGTTAGCAGGTCCATCTATTCCATTTTTTCTCTCTTTTTCACTTTTTTCTTGAATACAGAAAGAGAAAAAATTCATTTTTATTTTCAATTTTTATTAAAAATGTTTTTCTTTAATTTTTATTACTATATTTTTTACTTTGCACAAATATTTTCAAATTCTATTTTATTTCCATCATTTTATTTTAATCTACTTCAGTGTATTCACTTTTTCAAATTTTCAAATGATTTCCTTTTTTTCTTTTTCTTTTTTCTCTTTTTCATTTCTTTTCTTTTTCTTGAATACAGAAAGAGAAAAAATTCATTTTTATTTTCAATTTTTATTAAAAATATTTTATTTAATTTTTTCTACTATATTCTTTACTTTTGTGTAAATTTTTTCAAATTCTATCTTACTTCCATCATTTCACTTTAGTCTACTGCAGTGTATTCGTTTTTTCAAATTTTCAAACGATTTCCTTTTCCGTTCTTCTTCTCTTTCCTTTTTCCTCCATTTTTTCTTTAGTCGATCAAGCCACTTTCAACACCCAGACCAAAACACACCTAGGATCTAGCATTATTTATTTGATTTTGTGTGTGTGTTTTTAGTTTTTTAACTTTAATATTATTTAATTTTAATTTTTTTAATTTTAATTTCTTCTACCTCATTAACTCCTTTTCTCCCTTCAAAATGATGAACGAAGGAATTCACCCCCAAAAGAAAGAGCAGGAAGAAACAACAGCCAGGGATTTAACCAACACAGATACAAGCAACATGTCTGAATCAGAATTTAGAATCACAATAATAAGAAAACTAGCTGCAGTTGAAAATAGATTAGAATCCCTTTCTGAGGAGACAAAATAAGTAAAAACTAGTCAGGATGAAATAAAAAATGCTATAACTGAGCTACAATCATGACGGTTGCTGCAGCGGCAAGGATGGATGAGGCAGAACAGAGAATCAGCGATATAGAGGACAAACTTATAGAAAATAATGAAGCAGAAAAAAAGAGGGAGATTAAGGCAAAAGAACACGATTTAAGAATTAGAGGGGCGCCTGGGTGGCGCAGTCGGTTGAGCGGCCGACTTCAGCCAGGTCACGATCTCGCGTCTGTGAGTTCGAGCCCCGCGTCGGGCTCTGTGCTGACAGCTCGGAGCCTGGAGCCTGTTTCCAATTCTGTGTCTCCCTCTCTCTCTGCCCCTCCCCCGTTCATGCTCTGTGTCTCTCTGTCCCAAAAATAAATAAAAAACATTGAAAAAAAAAATTTAAAAAAAAAAAAAAAAAAAAGAATTAGAGAAATCAGTGACTCATTAAAAAGGAACAACATCAGAATCATAGGGGTCCCAGAAGAGGAAGAGAGAGAATTAGGGGTAGAAGGTTTATGTGAGCAAATCATAGCGGACAACGTTCCTAACCTGGGGAAAGACACAGACATCAAAATCCAGGAAGCACAGTGGACCCCCATTAGATTCAACAAAACCGACCATCAACAAGGCATATCATAGGCAAATTCACAAAATACTCAGTCAAGGAGAGAATCATGAAAGCAGCAAGGGAACAAAAGTCCCTAATATACAAGGGAAGACAGATCAGGTTTGCAGCAGACCTATCCACAGAAACATTGCAGGCCCGAAAGGAGTGGCGGGATATATTCAGTGTGCTGAATCAGAAAAATATGCAGCCAAGAATTCTTTCCCCAGCAAAGCTGTCATTCAAAATAGGAGAGATAAAAAGTTTCCCAGACAAACAAAAATTAAAGGAGTTTGGTGACCAATAAACCAGCCCTGTAAGAAATTTTAAGGGTGACTCTCTGAGGGGAGAAAAGATGAAAATAAATAAATAAATAAATAAATAAATAAATAAATAAATACCAAAAGCAACAAAGATTAGAAAGGACCAGAGAACGCCACCAGAAACTCCAACTATACAAGCAACATAATGGCAATAAATTCATATATTTCAGTGCTCACTCTAAACATCAATGGACTCAATGCTTCAATCAAAAGACATAGGGTGACAGAATGGATAAGAAAACAAGATCCATCTATATGCTGTTTACAAGAGACCCACTTTAGACCTAAAGACACCTTCAGATTGAAAGTAAGGGGATGGAGAACCATCTATCATGCTAATGGTCAACAAAAGAAAGCCAGAGTAGCCATACTTATATCAGACAATCTAGACTTTAAAATAAAGACTGTATCAAGAGATGCAGAAGGGCATTATATCATAATCAAGGGGTCTATCCACCAAGAAGACCTAACAATTGTAAACATTTGTGTGCCAAATGTAGAAGCACCCAAATATATAAATCAATTAATCACAAACATAAAGAAACTCATCAATAGTAATACCATAATAGTAGGAGACTTCAACACCCCACTCACAGCAAGGGACAGATCACCTAATCAAAAAATCAACAAGGAAACAATGGCTTTGAATAACACATTGGACCGGATGGACTTAACAGATATATTCAGAACATTTCATCCTAAAGCAGCAGAATATACATTCTTCTCCGGTTAACATGGAACATTCTCCAGAATAGACCATATACTGGGACACAAATCAGCCCTCAGCAAGTACAAAAAGATCGAGATCATACTGTGTATATTTTCAGACCACAACACTATGCAACTCGAAATCAACCACAAGAAAAAATTTGGAAAGGTAACAAATACTTGGAGACTGAAGAACATCCTACTAAAGAATGAATGGGCTAACCAAGAAGTTAAAGAGGAAATTAAAAGGTATATGGAAGCCAATGAAAATGATAACACCACAACCCAAAACCTCTGGGATGCAGCAAAGCGATCATAAGAGGAAAGTATATACCAATCCAGGCCTTCCTAAAGAAGGAAGAAAGGTCTCAGATACACAACCTGACCTTATACCTTAAAGAACTGAAAAAAGAACAGCAAATAAAACCCCAAACCAGCAGAAGACAGGAAAAAATAAAGATTAGAGCAGAAATTAATGCCATCAAAACCAAAAAAACAGTAGAATAGATCAATGAAACCAGAAGCTGGTTCTTTGAAAGAATTAACAAAATTGATAAACCACTAGCCAGTTTGATCAAGAAGAAAAAGGAAAGGACCCAAATAAATAAAATCAAGAATGAAAGAGGAGAGATCACAACCAACACAGCAGAAATAAAAACAATAATAAGAGAATATTATGAACAATTATATGCCAATAAAATGGGCAATCTGGAAGAAATGGACAAATTCCTAGAAACATATACACTACCAAAACTGAAACAGGAAGAAGGAAATCGAATTAGTAATCAAAAATCTCCCAAAAAACAAGAGTCCAGGGCCAGATGGCTTTCCAGGGGAATTCTACCAAACATTTAAGGAAGAGTTAACACCTATTCTCTTGAAGCTGTTCCAAAAAATGGAAATGGAAGGAAAACTTCCAAACTCATTCTATGAAGCCAGCATTACCTTGATTCCAAAATCAGACAGAGACCCCGCTAAAAAGGAGAACTACAGACCAATTTCCCTGATGAACCTGGATGCAAAAATCCTTAACAAGATATTAGCCAACTGGCTCCAACAATACATTAAAAAGAATTATTCACCACAACCAAGTGGGATTTATACCTGGGATGCAGGGCTCCAACAATACCTTAAATAAAATTATTCATCACACCCAAGTGGGATTTATACCTGGGATGCAGGGCTGATTCAATATCTGCAAAACAATTAATGTGATTCATCACATCAATAAAAGAAAGGACAAGAACCATATGATCCTCTCAATAGATGCAGAGAAAGCATTTGACAAGATACAGCATTCTTTCTTGATAAAAACCCTCAAGAAAGTAGGGATAGAAGGATCATACCTTGAGATCACAAAAGCCATATATGAATGACCCAACACTAATATCATCCTCAATGGGGGAAAATCTGAGAGCTTTTCCCCTAAGGTCAGGAACAAGACAGGGATGTCCACTCTCACCACTGTTATTCAACATAGTATTGGAAGTCTTAGCCTCTGCAATCAGACAACACAAAGAAATAAAAGGCATCCAAATCGGCCAGGAGGAGGTCAAACTTTCACTCTTCGCAGATGACATGATACTCTATATGGAAAACCCTAAAGATTCCACCAAAAAACTGCTAGAACTGATTCATGAATTCAGCAAAGTTGCAGGATATAAAATCAACACACAGAAATCGGTTGCATTCCTATACACTAACAATGAAGCGACAGAAAGAGAAGTCAAGGAAATCGATCCCATTTACAGTTGCACCAAAAACCATAAAATACCTAGGAATAAATCTAACCAAAGAGGTGAAAAATCTATACACTGAACACTATAGAAAGCTTATGAAAGAAATTGAAGAAGACACAAAAAAATGGAAAAAGATTCCATGCTCCTGGATAGGAAGAACAAATATTGTTAAAATGTCGATACTACCCAAAGCAATCTACATATTCAATGCAAATACTATCAAAATAACACCAGCATTCTTCACAGAGCTAGAACAAATAATCCTAAAATTTGTATGGAACCAGAAAAGACCCCGAATAGCCAAAGCGATCTTGAAAAAGAAAACCAAAGCAGGAGGCATCACAATCCCGGGCTTCAAGCTATACTACGAAGCTGTAATCATCAAGACAGTATGGTACTGGCACAAGAACAGACATTCAGATCAATGGAACAGAATAGAGAACCCAGAAATGGACCCACAAGTGTATGGCCAGCTAATCTTTGACAAAGCAGGAAAGAATATCCAATGGAATAAAGACAGTCTCTTCAGCAAGTGATGCTGGGAAAACTGGATGGCAACATGCAGAAGAATGAACCTGGACCACTTTCTTGCACCATACACAAAAATAAACTCAAAATGGATGAAAGACCTAAATTTAAGACAGGAAGCCATCAAAATTCTCAAGGAGAAAGCAGGCAAAAACCTCTTTGATCTTGGCCGCAGCAACTTCTTACTCAACATGTCTCCGGAGGCAAGGGAAACAAAAGCAAAAATGAACTACTGGGACCTCATCAAAATAAAAAGCCTCTGCACAGCAAAGGAAACAATCAGCAAAACTAAAAGGCAACCGACAGAATGGGAGAAGATATTTGCAAATGACATATCAGATAAAGGGTTAGTATCCAAAATCTATAAAGAACTTATCAAACTCAACACCCAAAGAACAAATAATCCAGTGAAGAAATGGGCAAAAGACATGAATAGACACTTCTCCAAAGAAGACATCCAGATGGCCAATCGACACATGAAAAAATGCTCAACATCACTCATCATCAGTGAAATACAAATCAAAACCACAATGAGATACCACCTCACACCTGTCAGAATGGCTAACATGAACAACTCAGGCAACAACAGATGTTGGCGAGGACGCAGAGAAAGAGGATCTCTTTTGCATTGGTGGGAATGCAAGCTGGTGCAGCCACTCTGGAGAACAGTATGGAGGTTCCTCAAAAAATTAAAAATAGATCTACCCTATGACCCAGTAATTGCACTACTAGGTATTTATCCAAGGGATACAGGTGTGCTGTTTCAAAGGGACACATGCACCCCCATGTTTATAGCAGCACTATCAACAATAGCCAAAGTATGGAAAGAGCCCAAATGTCCACTGATGGATGAATGGATAAAGATGTAGTATATATATACAATGGAGTATTACTTGGCAATCAAAAAGAATGAAATCTTGCCATTTGCAACTACATGGGTAGAACTGGAGGGTATTATGCTAAGTGAAATTAGTCAGAGAAAGACAAATATCGTATGACTTCACTCATATGAGGACTTTAAGAGACAAAACAGATGAACATAAGGGAAGGGAAACAAAAATAATATAAAAACAGGGAGGGGAACAAAGCATAATAGACTCACAAATATGGAGAACAAACAGAAGGTTACTAGAGGGGTGTGGGAAGGGGGATGGGCTAAATGGGTAAGGGGCATTAAGGAATCTACTCCTGAAATCATTGTTGCACTATTTGCTAACTAATTTGGATGTAAATTTTTAAAAAATAAAATTAATTAAAAAAAAAGAAACCAATAACAGGGGGGAAAATAAGTAAATAAATAAACAAACAAACTATCAGCACAGCACATCCGGCCAAACTAACAAAAATTCCTTAGCATCAGCTGATTTCTAGACCATGTTCAAACATCCCACGTCTTTCACAGACATCCTTTTTATAGGCAATCTGTTCAGCTCGGGATTCAAACAGTGTCCACACATTACATTGGGTTGATCTGTCTCTTAAGTTTCTTCTCATCTACAACTTACTGCCCCGCCCCCACTTTTTTATGCCATTTCTTTTTTGAAGAAGTCAGGTCATTTGTCCTATAGGATTTCTCTCATTCTGAATTTGGCTTACTACATCCTCATATGAGGCTTAATTTAAAAAAAAAAAAAAGGCAAAGAATTACCAGCACAGGTGAGAAGCAGGAGACCTGACTGGGAAATGTTCTCTAAAGGCACAGAACATCCAAAACATTAGCTTCCTTTTATTTTTTTTTTTAAATCTTAATGTTTTTATTTATTTTTGAAAGAGAAAGAGACAGCGCGTGGGCAGGGGAGGGGCAGAGAGAGGGGAGACACAGAGTCCGCAGCAGGCTCCAGGCTCTGAGCTGCCAGCACAGAGCCCGACAATGGGCTTGAACCCATGAACCACAAGATCATGACCTGAGCCAAAGTCGGATCCCTAACTGACTGAGCCACCCAGGTGCCCCTTGCTTCCTTTTTTACTTACCCTTCAAGTTGTGGTTTGGAGCGAGAGGGAAAGTAAGGTGCAACTATTTCCATCCCAAGTCCACCCACAGTTTCAGGCTTTGGGCATATGGTGAGAAAAATACTTAATGAAAAGAAAGGACACATCATATAGGAGGAAATGGCATTGAGGTTTGAAATTGCTCAGAGGAGGTGAAATTAAAGCATTAGAAGAAGCTTTTCCGGTGGCCTCATCTTCCACTGGCACCTTCCCTGAGGAAGATCAAAGCCCGGCTCAACCATAGCCAGTGGCCTGCATTGTCCCCTGAGGTGAACTTCCCTCAGCAGCAATGATGGAATCTCAGCCCAAATTCTGTCCAGATCTCTGAAGAAGGCAAGAGTGCAGGAATGGCTTCCAGAATACTCTACATGATGACATATCTACATCCTCTCATGAAGGTATAGGACCACCAGTTCCATTACCCGGTGAACACGTCCTACTGCACCTAGCCCCAGAAATAAATGGAGAACAGAGAAGGAGAAACATGGTCTGACGTGTACTGAGCCAGAAGTCAATCTGTGAGAAAGTTCTCAAGCCATCATATGTGTACAATTGACAGTGGAAGCCAGAATTCTCACTGCCGTTTAGCCAAAATGGAAGTGCTCTCCTTTCAAAAACATACTCAAGGATGCAGTGTATAGAGTTATAAATGTACCCTATACCTTCTCGGTGTTGATGAAAATTGAGTGAAACACAATTTTTTTCAGACTTCCTATTTGAAAAGCACAATCCTGTAGCAAGGCTATAAACAAATGAGTATGTATGTGTGTGTCTGAAGTCACGTGGTACATATACGTCCCAAATGCCTTAAATTTTGATCAACTTTGTTAGAAGAAACAGGAGATTATCCTTTTAATTCTTTGCGTGGAAAATGACAGTTCTTGGGCAAGATGGTCAAAGAATATGAAGCCAAGAAAAAGGTAGGAAGGTGTAAGTACTCTAGACGAGTGGTAGGTAGGCACTTGTTTAGCAAACATTATTCCACCTTGAATTTGAAGATGTTTGTGGTGTTTGGCAACTTATTCAAATTTGTGTTTTGTTGGGATTTCTTTTCACAACTTAAATATTCACTTTTGTACCAGAAAAAAAAAAAAAAAGGCGGGAAAAAAAAAAAAGGAAAGCTATAAAATAAATGAATTAAGGAGTGATAATTAGCTTTGCACAGTTTCATTTAACAAAAAAAATCCTTTAAATAGACAATGTGTTCTCCCAGGGCATTTTAATTACGACTTCATAGACTGTTACAGCTTGAAAAGACCTTCATCCTTAGTCCTGCACCTTAGTCCTCAGACAGCTGGGGAAACTAAGGTGGAGAAAAGAACCAGGAACCAAAATCGCACTGTGAGGTCGCGGCAGAGGTAGAGTTAGAACCCAGGCCCCTTGCCCTTGACCACAACTCCCGCCTCCATGTGCTTGCTGGCTTGCAACTTGCAGAGAAGTGTGCAGGCTCTTCCGGGGGGGTTTGTAGCATGGCTTACTCGGAAACACACACACTGACAAAGCCCCCTGCATTTCTGCGCCACAGCACTGCGGGATCACGGGCCCCAGTCCAAGAAATCAGACGGCAGGAGTTTTTCACCTAGGCATGGTCTCCCCTACACTCACCATGTTGGGGGGTCTGCAGCTAGAGAGGTCGGCAGATGCAGCAGGTGCCCCTGCTGGACAAACAGAGTATCACAGTCCTGCCCGCCCTCCCTATTACTGCCCGCCCATCCCCAGCAGTTGGAAACCTATACATAAGCTATGGGGCCAAAGTGAAACAACTGTCCACATAGAGGGGAAATGAAATATTCCATGAGACATTGTTCATGTTCATGTTCAATTGAAACTATGGCCATCAGAATTCCATCCACGAGATCCTGAAAGGAGGAAACCCAGGTAGCCTAGTCCAGAGCAGTGCCTTGAAATTTAATGTGAGCATGGGGCACCTGGGTGGCTCAGTCAGTTAAGCATCCGTCTTTGGCTCAGGTGGTGATCTGGTGGCTCGTGGGTTTGAGCTCCACGTCGGGCTCTGTGCTGACAGCTCAGAGCCTGGAGCCTGCTTCAGATTCTGTGTCTCCTCCTCTCTCTGCCCCTCCCCCACTCATGCTCTGTCTCTCTGTCTCATTAAACATTAAAAGAGCTTTTTTAAGAAATTTAAGGTGAACAGATTTGTTCACCTGGGGATCTTGTGGAAATGCAAATTTTGATTAGCTGGGCTCCAGGTGGAGCCTGGGACCCTGCATCACTAAACAAGGTCACCAGTGATACGATTGCTGGCTCAAGGACCACACTCTGAGTAGCAAGATTGTAGACGAAAGTGCATAAACTTTGGAGTCAGATGGAATGGTCTGAACCCCAATTTTCCCACTTACCAGCTGTGTGATCTCAGACAAACGACTTAACCGTCTTGAAGCTTGAAGTCCCTGTCTGTAAAATGGGCGTGTCCATACCTTCCTCACTGCATTTTGCCTGGATTGTGTGGATACCATATATAAGTACCCAGGATGGTCTCCAGTGTGTAATGAGCGTGCAGTGAAAGGTGAGTATTACCAGCACCACTATGCGAATTTTCTCCCAATAGGCTCATGTCCTCAGCAGCTCACTGCTCGTGGATGCTAGTAAAAGGCTTTGATTTACACAAACATGGAAATCATAGCATCTCACACTTATGGACGTCAGAGTCATTTATTAGCCCCCTCATTGCCAAGGCGAGATCCACCTATAACTGTGAACCCCGAGGCTTTTGTTCAGTTAGAGCTGAATTCTTAACAGGGGTCTTAGGCGTCCCTGATGAATGTACATCTTCTCTCACATCCAAACTGGAAAGACACAGAAGAAATAAGATTGATGCCTCATCGCCACACTGGAAGTGAGCCGTATTTCACCTGTGCTCCAGGCAGACACTGAAACGTGACCTGCAAATAAAATCTTCAGTGAGCCCAGAGGGAAAGACTCAATGCTATGGAGCTAGAAGGTCTGGGTTCATATACCAGCATCAATGTTTTGTCATTGGGTCACCTCAAACAACCTTTAAGTCACATGAGCCTCAGTTTTCTTACCTGTAAGGAGTTGACAAACAGAACGCATAAGTTAGACAGAGAATGGGAACTGCTTTGAAAAGGACCATCCCCACTGCCTTGGCTCCTCTTGTGTCAGAGGGGTTGGAATTCCAGAAAAACCAGGACCCTTTCTTCATGGTTAGTTCTGGGTCCCAGGTTCCAGGAAGTTAGAGGCAGGAGATGTTATAGAAACGTTCATTTGAAAATAAAATATACTACAATTTATCATATGGCCAAAGAGTTTCAGTCACTGAGCATCGAAGGCCCATCTCCCCATCTGGGTTACATCTGGAAGAAAAAGCAACAGAAACATAGGCCCATCTCCATCGCAGAACCCATGAGATCCTTCTGCTCTGGCCTCTCCAGCTCATCCCTGACTCTGTGTCCAATAAATGTCAAACTTCCTTAGCTCCTGGTGCCCCTTCCACCTCCGTGGCTTTTCACATGCCCCCTCCCCTTGCCCTTTCCCTCCATCCTCCCCAGACTTTTGACCCAAGGCCAGTCAGGCCTCTTGGCTACAACAGAATCTGCCTCCAGGTGACTTCAGCACTAAAGTAGCCTGCCAGAGGAGCTCCCAGCATCACTGAGAAGCCTAGGCAGGTGGTTGGGAATGATGGAAAATCACAGTCAGAACCGCGGCCAAGACCGCAGTGCAAAACAGTTCAGGGCCGACCCCTCCACTGCCAAGCACCAGAAGCCATAGGTGTGGGCCTCACCATCACCACCTGCCGCGGGCTGACTGCCCCCACACTGCCACCATCACCAGTCCAATAAGAAATGTGACTCAGCAGCTGCAAAGCCAAGTTCAGACCGATCTGTCCAAATGGGCAAGTCTGGGGGACTTTGCCCTTCTTATAAGGAGGGGCAGAGAACGGGAAAATTGGGCTTTTCAACTTCCGTGGTGGGCCACACAGCCTTCATTCCAGCCAGATTCACTCAGGTAAAGGGCTCAGATGCCAGGCAGCCAGAAACAGAATAGATACGGCGACTCTACACGAGCATCCCTGTGGCGCCAAAACTCCCCAGACATGCTTTTCTGTGTGTGTCACACGCACACATTCACTCACCCACAGTCCCTGACCTGTGTTCCCAGCACCCCTTAAGCTTAATCATATGGTTCTGTATTTTTCTGACTAGGTTGCTGTGACTTAGGATACACTCCCCCCAAAGCAGACCTTCAGAAGAGGATCGCAGAGCAGGGATTTATGAAGGCAATTCCTGGGGGAAGATCGGTGTGGGGAGAAGGGAGGACAGGACAGGAAGCGGAGGAAGCTGAGCCAGGAGGAGATCTCAGACGGAAGTGAAGCAGAGGGTGGCTTCGGGCTGACCCCTCGGGAATTCACGAGGGTCATCTGCACCTCAGAAGTGTCCCACCCCCAGACAAGGGGCTGGGCTCCCACACTCATGCCCAACAGGCATTGATTAGTGGCAGCCAGGGTGGGAGAGGGAAATTAATGTAAACCCAAGGCACATCCTTGCAAAGTGGCTCCAGTCACCCTAGTAGAGTCCTTCGAGAAGAGCAGCAGACACAAGCTATTAAAAACACGATGTTGACAGCAGCGATGGTAAAGTGGGGTCCAAGGAGGTGGGAGAGAGCTCTGCCACTCTCCGCTCCAAGGGGCCCACTGGACTGGGAGCCCCCTTGAAAGCACTGCCTGTGGCTGATTTGTCCCTACGTTCCCAGCACCCCACATAGGGCAGGAGCTTAGCAGCATCCTGGAATGTCAAAAAGTGAATAAATGCTGGCTATAATTGGCACATTTGCTGCTGGGATGCAAAATGAAGCAACAGAGATGAGCACAGACCCGACCGGAGGCAAGCAAGTGCAGGTCAGGGATTCCAATCTGGATTTACACTCCATTCTCGTGCAAGTCCTGACCACACTGTCTCTGCCAAAGGGAAAAAAACTCTTGGAGTTTCCAAGGTGAAAGGACCCCTGCCATTAGAAAGGATCCAGTGTGGAGTGTGCATTTGTCTGTAGAAGGTGAACAAGCATATGGAGTTCTCAGACACAGCCAGCCTACAACTATCCATCCTCTTCGGAGGAGGATAGAAGCTGGAGCTAATGCAGATGGCTTCCAGAAGTCACATAAAATACCCAAAGGACACGGGCGATTTGCTACAGCAGGTCACTTCTCTTCACCTGCTAGCAAGTGGAAGGCAGGACTGGACAGGCTCATAAGCCCCTGACAGATGTGCTTTCATGGGAGAGCCCCCCAAGGAATTCATCCAGGCTGACTCTGGAAGGAGGGCTATTTTTAATCCTATGCCTTTGAATTGGCAACCTCAGAGAAAGAGCAGAGCCTGGAGGCAATCTCTCTCTCCCATTTTAGGCTGAAGAAGCAGCAGGGAGCGATTTAGCAAAGGCTTTGATCTGGGAGGCTAGAGAGAGCTGGGTCCTCCTAGTCTGAGGCATAGGTGTGGCAGAACACCAAGAGAGGGGACCAACAAGTAAGGCCCTCCTTAGGGACACCATGGCCCAAGTCTTGTCATCAGGAAGTCAATGCTTTTTAACATCGCCATTGGCTTCTAGAGTTAAGGGCCACTGTGATGGTTATTTTTATGTCATCTGGCTGAGCCACAGTGCCAGATATGTCACCAAAGACTACTCTGGATCTTTCTGTGAAGGTGTTTTTGGATGAGATTAATATTTAAATGAGTGGACTTTGAATAAAGCAGATTGCTTTCTGTATTGAGGGTGGGCCTCATCCAATCAGTTGAAGGCCTAAATAGAACAAAAGACTGACCTCCCCTGAGCAAGCGGAAAATCTGCAGTAGTCTTTGGACTGAACTGTAACTTCAGGTTCATTTCTCCAAAGACAAACCCTGCAGATAGATATACATCTGTGTGTGTGTGTGTGTGTGTGTGTGTGTGTGTGTGTGTGTATTTGTCTTGGGACTGTCTTATTTGTGGCCCTAACTTGTCAATAAAAGTGATGTTTCTATTTAAATATATATATGAATGTACCTAGAAGGATAGTCCCAGGAGGTTGCACAGTCTCCACACATCTGGATAGAGAGAGCTCGGAAAGCAGACAGATCTTTTCCTGTGTGCCTTTCACAGAGGGTGGACCTACTGGGGCTTTGAAGCCAGACCAGGACTATCAGTAGTGGCAGTGTGAATGTCATGGCTGGGAACAAGATGGGAACGTCCACCAACACCCAGTAGGAAAGCAGGACAGACCCCAACATCACATAGGGCTACATCCAGTGGACGTTGACTCGGAAGGAACAGTTCCTGAAAGGAAGACCCCGAGCCAGCCCCATCCCACCCAGGAGTAGTCACAAACCCCCCGCCCCCAATGCTTTAAATCCATGCAGGGAAGAAGACAGGATTGTGAATTGGCTGAGTTTAACCTGAAATAACCAAGTTTATTTCAGCAGAATGAGAATTTGACATAAATTAGTTTTAATTAAAGAAAAGTAAAGGTTCATTTCTTGCACAGTTACCTGAAGTTATGAAGGTTATAAATGTCATCATCCCCACAAATGCAGTATGTCCACACTATCCTGTGCCCCACAGAGGACAAACTTAGCCTCTGACACACAGAGTCCCCCATTTCCTTCAAATATATTGATACAGAGACCCCAGCTCAGACCAACAGTGTCCACATAACTAGGGCAGGCATTGCTTGCTCATTTGTTTGTTTGTTTTAAAGATCCCTGGATTATTCTCATGTACCACTGGAAACTACTTTAGATCTTCCTGTTCATGCCTGGTATGTGATCCTGTGTCTAGACAATTTACTGGCTGGACAGACAGAAGCAGACAATTGCGGATCTTTCCCCTCATTGCTAGTGTGTTTTCTGTCCTGTTGTAGCCAAATTTCAAATATGGCCATATCAGACTCAGCCAGAAGTCTCAACTATAGTTGAATTTCACTTCTTCCTCCTAATTTGCTAGAAATCACACTAGTGGTTCATCCCATGCTCAGATGAACCAGTGAGGAAATGACAACAGCCATTTTGAATGGCCACCCCCTCATCCTGCCAACACTGTAGAACTACTGCGTGGAGACTCTGGACAGAGCTTCCTGAGGGGCGGGACCCAGGCTTCATGTTCCTCCAGCAGTAGGGGCTTGAGGGACCTGCGCGGGAGCCCTGAGCCTCCAGAGATGCTCAGAGTGTACTGACTCCAGTTGTGTGTTTCTCTGATGACCCTCACAAATCTCCCATGGTTACTTTGTCTTTGGAGACCCACAAAAGGATCAAACGGTCACAGTCAGGACCGAAATATCCCAAGAATGGGTTCCTTGCTAACCATGAAACGAAATAGAAAATCCATCAAAATGGGCACATCAGAGTATAGAGGATGAGGCAGTCTGCCATCCCGGGGTCCAGTGACCACTGCCATGCTGTCTGTCTCCTCAGGTAAGGAGGGAAAAGTGAGCGTCACCTGGTGGTGGTGGCAGGCACCGAAACACTAGAGCCAAGTTGAAAAGCTGGAAGTTAGGTAATGAGATAATGGTGTCTGCCTTCAAAGCAAGATGAAGAGGCCCATTCACAGACTTTCCGAGGGGGACTGGAAAGGTGACAGGGGTGGATGGAACAGGAAAGCAGGCAGGGATATACCTCTGGATGTGTGAGAGGACTCAGGGTTGGCAAAGAATGCTGGGACACCATCAGACTAACTTTGCCCCCCAGATACACCTTTGGCCCCCTCTACCTTGGAGACTGACCTGGGTAGATTTCACCCAGAGTTTCAGACCCTCTGGCTTTAGGCGGTGCAGCCACTGGGGCACGCTGCAGAGATTAGAAGGAAGGAGGAGGGTGAGGTCAGGGTATTTATTTATTGCCCCAGGGACCTGCCTGCAAGGTCACCTGAGGCCAGCTCTGTCTCTGGTCACCTGCATGTGGCTCTCCTTCCTCATATGGCACCTGCTTCCTCCCCTGTCATTGGGGGTGAGCTAGGGAGGGAGACAGCTGGGAAGCTACTAAGCCATAGGTCACTGCACTTTCCAGTTGGCTCCCCTACACCCCCACCTTTGGGAATGAAGCCTCATCAGATGGCCCTGTATGGGGCTCCCTCTTCTTTCCTATTAAGGGATCTGACTAATATAGACACCAACAGCCCCTAGGTCTGCTTCTGGCCACTCTCAGATGTCTGTGGCAAAAGACAGAATACATATTCAATGGTATTGAAAAATGATTCTATCTGAAGAAGTAACAGGGACACAAGAAAAAGCTTGTAAGAGCCCATGAAATGTATCTCTAACTTTTTCTCCTTTTTGAGCCACCATCGTACTTTTCAATACAATTGGCTAAAAAATTAGTGCTCAGGGCTTTTCAAATTGCTGGGAGAAATGGTACCTCCCTTAAACCAATAATTGAATTGCTTAATTGAGAACATAAATCTCTATTGTGAATACTGACAGTTTCTCTTTAAGGGCCATGTGTGGTACACCTATCAGCCCGGGCTCTATTGTTTTATAGATGTGTCAGGTAAGTGCTTTTAACACAAAGTATTCCTTCCTTGGTATGCACTAAGTAATAAAAGTTAAGTTGTTCCTAAAATGATTTTGTGTTTCTGTTTCAACTATGAGTTAGCATCTGCTTTTTAAGGTTAAGAACGTGTCTAATGCAGAGCATCATTAATTAGTTTCCCGATGGCCCATTTGTTCAGGGATTCCATGCCTCTTGAACAAATTGCTAAGCTGTTAATGGAAAACGATGTTTTGTTAGGCAGACTTGGGGAGGTGTCAGATTTGTTCCTAAAACAGTGTGCTAGAGTCAGACTTTGGGCTACTAGCTCACAGATGTTTTTTATGGATGTAGTTATTTATTAGAATACTAATTTTTGTGTTTCATTGTAATATTTTGGCTGTTCTGTTTGTTTTATCGGCTTATATGTGTGTCATACTTTTCATAAATCCTTAGAAACCAGAAATGAGAGGGGAGGTTTGATTATCCCAAAGAAATGTCTATAGTTTTGTTCAACAACAAACAACCAGTAGAAACATGATGCTGCAAAGAATACCCAGGCCACATATAAGGGGGTGGGTTCCCTCCTCTCATCGAATTGCCTGGCAGCTGCCCAGGGCAGAAAGAACCATCAGAAAATGGTGAAATGAAAGGCAATAATGACAGCCAGTCAGAAAAAAACAAATGGAAAACCCACCAAAAATCCATGAAGATGTGAGAATAAAAGAGAAATTGCCCAGAGACGTTCCAGCAGAGGACATAAAAGGTAGTCAGCAATACTGATTAAAGCAATATTGATTAAAGGATTCAGGAAAAGACGTATAAGGAACAAACCAAGTTATGGAAGGTTATGCTGAATTTTTGGTCAACACCCAAGTTATACGCACAAATTGCTGTTGCCCCATAGGCTTGCAGAAGTGTCCAAGGCACCTGGCCAACGGCTGAGAATCTGGGCAGAATGCGTCCCCAGTGATGAATTTGGTCATGCAAATGTTTAGTTGGTATGATAAGGGAGGAGTAGAGAATAGTATCCTAGAGAGCGACCCTCAGGCCTTCGTTCACACACACACACACACACACACACACACACACACACACACACACAGCCCATGTTTGGGTCTGAATAACCCCTTTGGATCATATTTAAGGCTTTTGACCCTCAAACACACATGCACAGACACTTATGCACCTTCATGCTTCCGAACCTTTGCTTACGACACTTGTTTCCTCTTCCTGGCAGCCTCTTCTCCTTCTCCTTCTCCTTCTCCTTCTCCTTCTCCTTCTCCTTCTCCTCCTCCTTCTCCTTCCCCTTCCCCTTCCCCTTCCCCTCCCCCTCCCCCTCCCCCTCCTCCTCCTCCTTCTCCTCTTTTTATTTGAGAGAAAGAGCACATGCATGAACACGCACACATGATTGAGGAGGGGCAAAGGGAGAGAAAGAATCTTAAGTAGGCTCCACACCCATTGCAGGGCTCGATCTCACAACTATAGTGAAATCATGACCTGAGCCAAAATCAAGAGTCAGACGCTTAACCAACTGAGCCACCCAGGTGTCCCCTGGCAGCCTCTTCTATTCTTCTGCCATTTAAATTTAGGTTTATATTGATAGCCCCAAAGAATTACTCTCCCCACTATCCTCCGCTGTCTCCTCCTGTTTGCAGAAGAGGCGAGGGGGGAGTAGGATAGGTGTCCATGGAGGGTAGAAGCCCCTTAGCAAATGGGTTAAGGGTCCACCATAAACAAGCTCCACTGCCCCCCCCCATTCTACAGGACGCGGGTGTTCCTGAGGCCTCCTCCTTCAGCCTCCCTTGAGGGGGTCCCTCTGAACACTGGGCCTCTGACATTGGGTGCCCCCGGGATAAGAAATTTCCCTTCAGAAAAGCAGCTGGCGCACCATTTTTGAATCTGCCTCTGGCTCTGCAAAGACCGCTTTACACAGTCTTCTGGGGGATGAGCTCGTAGCCCAGCCAGTCCAGAAGCTCATTCTCTGAGACGAGGGTGTAAGTGCACACACTGCGACTCATGACACGGACTTGCACAGCTGCTCTTAGCGTGGTCAAGGGGGAGAAGACGTTCAGCTCTTATTAAGTGCTTCTCATGGACCCCATGCTTCACAGATATCATCGTTTTAAAGCCCACCAGCTAAAGCCCACCTAGAGCATACGTGTAACCCAAGTTAGGTTTATTAGCTTATTGCGACAAGAAAGAGCATAGACCAGAGGAACCATGAACTTCTCGTAAGGCGGGAGTTAGGCAAGGTTTCTTATTGAGATTGGGAACGGCTTGGGCAGGGATTGGTCAGAATCTGTAAACCAGGGAGTTTTCCTAGCGGGATGATTTTCACAATGGCCAAAAGGCAGAAGCAGCCCAAACGTCCATGGATGGATCAATGGATAAGCACAACGTGGTACATACATACAAGGGGATACTACTCAGCCTTCAACAGGAAGACAATACTTACACATGCTACAACACGGACGAACATTGGAGAAATCATGCCAAGTGACAAAAAGCCAAATACAGAATGATTCCACTTATATAAGCTACCTAGAGTTATCCAATTAAAACAGACAGAAAGTAGAAGGCTGATTCCCAGGGGCCAGAGGGAGAGGAGAATGGGGAGATATTGTTTAATGGGTACCGAGCATCAGTTTTACAAGATGAAGTGTTCCGTGCACGGGCAGGGTGCCGAGTGCATTCAAATGGTAAATTTTATGTTACGTATATTTTACCATAATAAAAAAAAGTCACGCAGAGTGACCGCTAGATCAGCGCATCCGACGTCCTGTGAGAACACACGAGTCTGCACAAACAAGCTAAAAGAGTTTGGGCTCAGGCAGTTCTCTGGCCTGCTGTGGCTGAGTTCAGTCTACGTTTGGCAAGTCACAGAACAGCTTGGCCAAGATGCGATTTCTGTTTTAATTCTCAGTTCGCCCATCCCACCCTAGCTATTAGATGGGCTGTCTCTGACCTTTTCAGTCTCGTTGGTTGGTTGGTTCGTTCCTCTCGACAACTGAAAATAGTGGGTTCAAGATTCCAACCCAAGGCAGCCATCATTTAGCTCAGCCTGTGATTTTCGACTCTAGGGCTCCTGTCAAGGGTAAAGCAAGGCTTTGAGATCTGCATAGTCCGTTTGTCCCGAATCTATAACACACACAACCCAACAACATCCACTGTTCCACGCATGATAAAACACACCAGTAAATATGACATTGTCGGACCTCGGTGACCGCACAGACAGGAGGGCAAAACAGACATAGGCACAGTTAAGTGTAAGAAAGGATAATAAATTTAGAGGCAAATGATTCAATGTCCACGTGAAGCATCTATATAACCGTGATAGTTACTGGCTTACATTTGGTTAAAACCCTTTGTCAAAGAAATGAGCCTCCTTTCTGGTTACCAGAGAGGGGGTGAGATGTATTGTATTTCAAATAGGAACGCTGTCGGAAAATGTAACACATTTTGTTCAGGGTATAAATATAGTGTGAGAATCGCTCCTAAGAGTAGATTTAGATAAAGCAGACCAAAAGAGCAAAATAATTCATGACATATGCACGTAATTTAAAGCCAGGGTCAGCAAGCATTCTCTGTAAAGGGCCAGACGGTAACTATTTCAGGCTTTCCAGGCCCTACACAGCCAAAGACGCGATGTCAACAAA
Source organism: Neofelis nebulosa (assembly GCF_028018385.1). Lineage (NCBI taxonomy): Eukaryota > Metazoa > Chordata > Mammalia > Carnivora > Felidae > Neofelis > Neofelis nebulosa. The sequence continues at coordinate 44,569,739 of NC_080794.1, read as the reverse complement.
TGAGCGTGGCTCTCTTCCAATAAAACTTTCTTTATGAGTGCTGAAATTTGAATGTAATAAAATTTTCACAGGTCATAAAATGTTATTCTTCTTTTTAACTTTTTTTCCAACCACTTGAAAATGTACAAACCACTCTTGGCTCTTACTTAGGCTGTAGAAACATAGGGCCTCAGGCCAAATTTGGCCTGTAGCAATGGTTTGCAAAGCCCTGCTTTCAAAGCTGGTTTCTCAAAGTGTGGCAGACAGTTCAGCAACATCAGCAGCACCCAAGGGCTCATTAGAAATACAGAACCTCAAGCCCCACCCCAGATGCACACAAGGAGAATCTGCATTTTAAGAACATCCCTTTGTGTCTCATTTGCACACCCGAGTTTGAGAAGCGCTGGTTTAAGGTCTACGCGGACTCTGAAGCCAGATTGGCAAATCCCAGCTCTAAAATACGAATTCCCAGAAAGGTAACGCTGGGGAGGTCCTAAACTTCTCTGTGCTTCAGTTTCCCCATGCACAAGGTGGAGATGATAGTATTGTCTGCCTCAGCATGATTGTGAGTACACACACACACACACACATAGCTGAAACAGAATTTGTCATTACTATTACAAAATCTCATATCATGTGACAGTTGATGCTTGAACCACATGGGTTTGAACTACACGGGTACACTTACACGTGGTTTTTTTTCCCCAATAAATACAGTGCTCTAAATGTATTTTCTCTTCAGTATGATTTTCTTCTTTTTCTATTTTTGTATTATTATCTTTTTTATTTTAGAGATGGAGGGGGAGCATGAGCATGGGAAAGGGCCAAAGGGAGAGGGAGAGAGAGAGAGAGAGAGAGAGAGAGAGAGAGAGAGAGAGAGAGAAACCTCAAGCAGGTTCCATGCTCAGCACAGAGCCCGACATAGGACTCAATCCCACGACCCTAGGATCATGACCTGAGCCAAAATCAAGAGTCAGACACTCAACCAACTGAACCATCCAGGTGCCCTCAGTATGATTTTCTTAATAACATTTTCTTTTCTCTAGGTTCTTTATTGTAAAAAATACAGTATATGATACATATAAAAAGTAGGTGTTTCATTGGCCGTTTATGTTATTGGTAAGGCTTCTGTCAACAACAGGCTATTAGTAGTTAAGTCTGAGGTTACTCAAAAGCTATAAGTGGATTTTTGAGCGTGTGGGAGGCCGGTACCCCTCACCCCCACATTATTCAAGGGTTGACTACATTTTCACAGGCCACCATCTGAGACAGTCACCGTTTACCCCATTTCACAGAGGAAACTATGGCCCAGAGAATTGGAAACACTTGTCTAGGGTCACCGAACAGAGGTCTTTCTGGCTCCAGATTTGGTCCTCAGGCTGAGGAAGGGTTCGAGGGTATAAAAAAGGGCCGCACTCCCCAGGCACCCAGGTCTTCATGTCCAGGGCTCCGTTCCCACTCCCAGAAGCCACCTGCAGCCTATGCTCCCCAGACCCCTATACCCCAGGTGTCCAGCTCCCCAGCTCAGCCACGTAGGGCTCTCCCTGACCGGGACCCCAAGTCACCCTTCCATTCGTCGACGTTTATCTTCCGATAAGTTGCCTAGTGTTTTTTACAACTTCTCTTTCTAGTTCCAGACTGTAAATTTTCTCTCTGCGGAATCTTGTAGCTGACTGACTGTTTTTCATTATATTTGCAGGGCTCGGGGAGGAAAAAAAAAAAAAAAAAAAAAAAAGCCAATCCCTTTATTTGAGAATCCTGACATTTATTAGCATAATAAAACTCTCAAGATGAAATTGCAGTTTTCCAGACAGTAATTTCATTTGCAGGACAACTTACGAGGAATTTATTTTAAGGCCAGGTAAAACCTAAAATATATGAGATGTGCAGAAAGTGCAGGCCCCAAACAGAATGAAATAAATGTGTTAGGCATGGAAAACCCAGCTGTTGTCTCTCACATATTAATTAGGAGCGACAGAAACAACAGCTCAGGGGTTCAGGTTCTCAACCCTTGGTCTGCTTTCAGAGCTGCTGCTAGTTCTTGGAATAAGAAGCTTCCTCTAACACCTTGAAAATCAACACCATGTTCCCCTGACACATCGCTGCTGAGCCCAGAATAATTGTTGCTGTTAGTGGGGTTGTTATTAGCAATGCCTTCCATTTAGATGAAGCTTTCCTACTGCTCATGTAACTGACCCTCCAAAAAAACCAGTGACGGCCACACAAAAAGCTCTCTTCTCAGTATACTGAGAAGCTTTCATGGGGTTAACTGACTTGAACAAAGTCACATAGTTTGTAAATAGCATGGCCAAAACTAAAATTCAGCTCGTCTGAGGCCACTCGACGTCTAATAGAAGAAAATCGAACCATAATAGGTAATAGTTTTAAAGCACTTCCATATTCAGGAAGCCGGCTTCCTGCCTTCTCTTGGTTTTATTCATTCAGGGGCCCTGTGAGATAGCAGAAGGGCACCAGGTTGCAAAGCTGACATTATCGAACACATCTGTACGATGGGGCCTTCCCTGGCTTTCCCTAAGAGGCAGAGCCTGCGGCAAATGCCTCTGTGGTGTCATTCAGCTCAAGAGTGCCATCCCGGGGGGGAGCAGGAGAGCGAGGCGGGGAAGGAGGGGGGCCACACAGGAGGGGGTGGGCCTCATCCGGCCGCTCCTTGGTTCCATCGGGACTAGTTGCTCAGTCTTGCAGGACTGCTTTCCCAGAGGTCATAGGAAGAGCTGCCAGTCCAAACAGCCCCGCCGGAGGAGGAAGACAGAAGAACTAATCCTCAAGCTGCTGTCTCCCATTGATGCAAGCTTCACCGCATGGGGAGTTAACTGCCCTGCTCCTGCTGGTTTTCTGGTGTCTTCTGCGTCTGCAGCCATAGGGGATGAGAGGCCCAGAGCCCCACGTGGGGCCAGGTGGCGTTGGCTCATCTCAAATGAAGCTGATGGGCCCAGTGGCAAAAAACAGAGTCCACGCAGAACTAATTGCAGTGATGGTGACCAGGGCATAATAAGCAGCCAAGGATGTGAAGAGTAGAAGAGGCAAGAGAGGAAATGGAGCGTAAGAGATAACGTGACGGAAGAGACGCATGATGTGAGAGGTGACATAAGATATGTGTGACGTGACCATCAAGTAATGTATGCCCGTCCACCGACAAGGCACAAAGTCCATCCATCCTCCCACTCCCGCCAAATACGGGGCTTCTAGCATTACAATACTAGTAAGGTCCAGGGTGGGGAGTTGAACGCAAGTCTGCTTGATGCCACTATAATATTCCCATCACAACATGCTGTCTCTACGCATATGTCCATAAACGTGAAGGCAGAGTGTGGGCAAAGACACTGCCCCTGAGAGTTATTCAGGGGTCACTGGAAGAATCCTGTCGATATGAAAAACATAGCCAGAGTAAGTGAACACAAGGATCAATGTCCAAAGGACCGTAAAGGCAGAAGTAATCATTTGAATAACATGCATAAAGAGGGGTAAATCCTAGAGAGCAAAGGCTTTTTTGGATTTATAATTCACCCCAGGTTTTGGGCACATTTATTGGGAGTGCATGAAACCACTGCCTCAATATTATAAAACCAGGGTCAAGATAAGCTTCCAAGACCAAGCAGGGGTGGCAAATAAGGCAGGCAGGGCAGTATCCGTCACCTATTCTGGAAGCTGGGTCTCAGAAGCCTTGGGTAATTCCAACGATAAAATCAATGAGGGGAATAACATACACCATTAAAGACGCAGCGTCTATATTTTCCATATAAATTCTTTGCAACGTTTCTTCTATCCTCTCCATGACTTTATAAACAGAACAGGTAGGAAATAACTTACTAGAAATGACTGCTGATTAGTGCTGGAAAACTTTCAGAAGAACTGCATTCATTCAAACAAATATTTATTGAATGTCTACCATATGTTAAAATCAGAGTTCGGCACTGGAATTATTTTCGATTATTAAAACATGGTCCGTGTGCTCTAGGAGCTCGATTTAGGGCAGATAGGCTTCTCTTCTGAAGTCATAACTAAACTCTTCGTGAAAGAGTTGCAGCAGCTATTTGCAATTTCTGTCCTGGGCATCGGGACAGGGACCGATAGCACATATGCCATATATTTCATATCCCTTGAGGCATACTAATCTACTTAATCCACTGGATGGTGGTGGATATTCCAGAAGGCCATAAGGAAGGATTTGAGCTGGGAAATTCTTAAGTTGAGTTCAAAAACTGGATGCCCAAAGAAGTCCAATTGGTAAGGGGGAAAAAAATCATTCAAACAACAGATGGTAGTCTGGCGGGCTGTCCCTCTGTCCACAGGGTTCCTGCAGCAGCTCTCCCCCTGAAACAGTGATAATTTCCTCCTAAAAGGGAAAACAAAAAGGAAAGAGCACTTATAATCAAGCAAGGGAAATAAACATCCGCCAGAGAGAGACCAGTTCAAGATAGAAAGTCTATGAATATGTATCTGCCTTCTCCTCACTCAAATTTATAGAAATGACAGGAAAAAAAAAATCTGCTTTTAAAAAGAAGTAAATCCATATTGGGAAAATGGAAAGAAATCCAACACGGGAAAATAAGAAGGAAGGCCATCCACAAAGCTAAATGTTAAAGAGTACTGAAAAACCAAAAGACCTACAGGATGAGATTGTCAGAGGAGATAACGTAGGGCAGGGGCTGGGGAACCCCAGACAGCAAAGGTCTTTGCCTTGGGCAGATCACAAGTGAGGAGAGACCACCAAAGCTCCTACACTCCCATGCCCAAAAGATGAGCTAGCTACTCACTATCAACTCCAACCCTTACAGCACGGAGAGAACAGATTTGGGAAAGAGGGACTACATCCATTGATGGATAAACAGGAAATTTCAAGTTCAGACACCACCTCATAGCTCAAAATCTATAAATATTTAAGGAAAAATCACACCTATAAAAGAAAGATGCCAAACTCAACAACAGAATGGACATTGAAGAGAAGGTCAAGTTTATAAAACAAACGGAAGGAGCTTTTAAGGGATGGGTATTAATCTCCTCAGGAGAACATAAGAACATAAATCATCCATGAAATAAGAATGGGCTATATTTTTTTCAAAATTAAAGAACCTGGAAATGAAAAGAATGCCCATTTAAATAAAAATTTCCATAGAAGACCTAAGGGGCAGGACGGACATAACTAAAGAGCGATTCTGTTGCTGGAAGAATTGACACATCAGTAAGAAAGGAGATGTCTAAGTAGAAAATGGACAGAAGACAGGAACAGACAATCCCCAGCAGAAATCCAAGTGGCCAGTAAACATATGAAAAGATCCTCTGTGCCAGCAGGAATCAGAGAAATGCAAGCTAATCAACAAGGAGATACAGCATCTGCCCATCTAATGGGAAAAAATTAAAATGACTGATAATCCCCAGGGCTGGCAGCAGTGTGGGGAAACAGCCTCATCTCGCTTTGGCAGAAGCATGAATTGGCGCTATGTTTTTGGAGGGCAATCTGGCAGATCTTTTCAAATTAAAATGTGCATACTCTTCTATCCAGCAATCCCAGTACGAGGGATCCATCCAGAGAAATCCTTGCACATGCGCCCTAAGTGACATAGACACAGACAAGCAAATCTCTGCAGCCCCATTTGTGATTGTGGGAGCCTGGAAGCTGACTAAGTGGCCATTGCGGAACACCATGGGGCACGTACAAGGATGTGGTGCGTGGACTGAATAGAAACGTTTCAGTAACAGCCAACGTCCTGATCACTTACAAATGTCAGGTATACTGTTTCGGCAATTTACACAGTGCTCTCTCAGTGAAACCTGCCAGTGACCCTAAGGAGGCGAGTGCTATTTTGAAACCCATTTTACTGAGGAGGAAACTAAAGCATCAAATCATCAGTAGTTGCCTGCAATCACACACAGTAATGAAGTTGGGATTTAAAACTTAGCAGCCTGCTTCCAGGGACCATGCTTTCAAAAAATATACCGTATGATATATCGTGTTAAACAAAACAATCATATTGCTGAGCTATTAAGTAAAGAATTGTCCAGTTTATGTGAAAATTAACACAACTATGTATTTCCTTATGTACATAAATTTCTATGTTAATACCCAGGAAATACTCGGATAGATACATGGCAAACTAATAATTCAAGGTGGAGGATGGAAGTGGGGATTTTAATATTTATTTTTGAGGGACAGAGACAAAGTGTGAGTGGGAGAGGGGCAGAGAGAGAGAAGCAGAATCCGAAGCAGGCTCCAAGCTCTGAACTGTCAGCACAGAGCCCCACGTGGGGTTTAAACCCACAAACCGTGAGATCATGACCTGAGCCAAAGTCAGCCGCTTAACCGACTGAGCCACCCAGGGGAAGAGGGGATATTAAATGAACGAGGCACAGGGTGCCTGGGTGGCTCAGTCAGTTAAGTGGCGGACTTCACCTTAGGTCATATCTCATGGTTTGTCAGTTTGAGCCCCGCATCAAGGTCTGTGCTGACGGTGCGGGGCCTGCTTTGGATTCTCGCTCTCTCCCTCTCTCTCTCTGCCCCTCCCCTGCTTGCGCTCTCTCTCAAAATAAATAAATAAACTTAAAAAAATCTTTAAAGAACAAGGCTTTCACCTTGTACTGTATCTGATTTTTCTTAGAATGTAATCATAAATTAGTTGTGTAATTAAAATTTTAATTTACACACGCTGGCCATCAGATTGCCACATGGGCATAGATGAGCTCTCCCTTTTGTGAAAGAAACAAAATTGGATTGGCAGTCTCCAACCCCAGATTCGGAAGAGAATAAAGACCTTCAAAGATACTGTTCAAGCCTTCCTGTGCAGGAACCATAGCATAGCATCTCCAAGAGACGGACCTTTTCCCTTTGCCTAAACACTTCCAGGGGCAAGAAGTGCATCGCTGCTCAAAGCACATTATATCTGATAGGGGAAACCAAGCAGTTGTGGTACAGAGGGAAAAGACACAAGCTTTAGAGGCAGACAGCCTGAGGATTAACTGCTGGACCTAGTGGTACCAGCCACGAAAACTTAGGGAAGCTACCCAAGCTCCCTGGCTTTGGTTTCCTGATCTGTGAAATATGCCTCCCTCACAGAGCTGCCATGAAGATTACGTGAGACCATGATGTACAGCAACAGGCACAATGCCGGATACAGAGAAGGTGCCAACATCCACACATGCCCTCACTCTCTCTTTCCTAGAATTGTTAGAAGACTGTTCCCAACACAGGTAGAAATCTGCTTTCAACCTGGTGAGTCCAGTTTTCCAGCCGTACTCTCCAGCCAATGTCTAGGTATTTGTAAACAGGTGACTGTCTATGTGCTTGACTTATAAGGTCAAGTCAGGAGCTGTCCTCAGAGCCCTGGGAACATCCATGAAGAGAAAACAATACAAATCCAAGACTCCCTATTACAGCAAAACCCCAGTGAGATGGTCAAGTAACCCTGTGAACCTTTCCACAGGTGCAAAGCTCAGGGAGATAGTGAGCTCCCACCACTCTGTCTCTCGGAATCCCTCCCCCACCCTTCTGGGCCATCGAGTTCCATCTTAGGCTTTCTCCCAGCTACCAGTTACCACCGTGCCAACAGCCACATCAACACAAAAGTTGCTCCTGTCTAAATATATTGTTCAGGAGGCAACATCTTTCCCAATGAGAGGTCTACAGCAGGGGACAAATAACAAGAAAGGGTTCTGGAAAACAAGAACTTCCATACCGCTTCCCAGTTACAGAGCACTGTTATGTACACTGCCTCATCTAATGGTCACAGGATCTGAACTAAGTACTATTTACATCCATTTGCCTGGTTAGGAAACTCAGGTTCAGGGAGGGCTAAGGAACTTACCCAAGGTCATACACATACCATGTGGTAAAGCTGTAGTTGGAACAAGAGACATGGTAACTCTACTAGAAAAGCTTCTCAAACCACGGGGCTGACAACTAGGCTTCAGCTAACTCTACAGAGCTGCCAGAGACCTGCCTAGAATTTTCTCAAGCAGGACATCCTAGGGATGAGTTGTAGGTGAGATGCAGGCTTGGACTGAAGGTGAGTCAACCAGCTCCTAAGTGTTGACAGTAGGAAGCCCTCAGCTATTCGAGGTGAGAAGACGCTAGGGACCAGGTGCCTGTATCAGTCAGGGGGTAAGCCGGAGAGAAGAACAGAAGGTTCCAGAGCCTGTCTAGACAACTGTACTCTCTTCCACCCCAATGTCCCATGTTCCTGTGATCCTACAGACCTTCGGGGGCTGCCCGCTCCCTCTCCACCTCCTCTCTTAACACCTACAACCTGGCTCTCCTTCAGCTCAAGTTTCTACCAGTCCCATCTCTCAACCAGCACCCCTACGAGGGATACCTTGTGGAAATCAATGAGATCAGTGAGCGTCGCATGGCGATTGGGGTCCACTCCCAGGAAGCTGTAAAAATCTCCAGAGGCATCCACAAGAAAGTGCTTGAACCCTTTCTGCAGGCGATAGGAGAGGGTATAACCCCAGATTTTCTCACTGACCCGGACCAAAAATGCTCCCTCTGTCATGTTCTCAAGGAGATCTTCTGCATCTTCTCGGCTAATAATTCCTGGTTTAAAAAAGGGGGGGGGAAAAAAGGCCATAGGTTCAGCAAACCTTCCCCTGCCACTCTCCTCCATTCATCCCTGCCCCTCATCCTCCTTCAAGGGTGTCAGGAAGGGAGGCTGCGGGGGGCTCAGGTACTTGCCTCATTCCACAGTGGGCTCATCTTGGCCCAGAACAAGCTGTCTGGGCAGAATTCCTACTAGGACCTGAGTTTAGCATTCTTTCCTCCAAATTATGCCACACTAACTTGGATTAACTGGGTAAGCAAAGAATTAGCAATGAGCCAGGATTATAGCATCTATCAATTACAAATAAGAGTCCTGCTTTGATAACAACACTGGAGGGACTTACGACTACTACCCCAGTTACCTTTCCTGTACCCGTGAATGAGCGCCTGAACACAGCACGTCCTCTGAAGAAGAAAGAGGGCTTCCTCCATCCACCTGCGGACACCAGGCAAACAGCTCAAAGGACAAAATTTTCTACAGTCCTTCACAATGTGCTTTCACCACCGTATGAAAGGCGGTCTGGCCCTGGAGTCAAGTATTCGCCAGTGGCTATCTCCAGCAGGGCTTTTAGGGAGCTGCGCTCATCTGGATAGAGCACAGGAAGCCATGCGTGCAGTGGGTCCACCTCTGAGGGCAGGGCAGTGGGAAGAGGGCAGGAGCCAGAAAACCTAGATTACCTACTGACCCCTGCCTTCATCCGGGCTACGGGATGTTCAGCCAACCCCTCAACTTCTGCGGTGTCCTTCGACGTTTAAGTGATCATCTTAATCCATCTACTTCGAGGGCACCTCACAACTTTCAAGTCAGATAAAGTTCATGAAAGCCTTTCATAAATCGAGAACATGTCCCTGGGGACATGTTGGCTGCTGTTGTCCTCTGTTATTTCGGGGGAGAGGAGGAGCACACTGTCTTGTTCACACACCCACCTGTTCACCCGCTGCATACATTCAGTGGGATCATTTACGGCAGTGACATAGCCAAGGGTTAGAAAACAGCTGGGCTGTTCATCCCTGTGACCCAGGGACTTGTGATTTGTCCCACGCTGCACCCTGGTACTGCTTTCGATATTGCACTTTCCTGTAGTGTTCCCCTCCCCCCCACACACACACACCACCATCACTCTCCTACTTATAGGTCATCTGGCCAGACTTTCCTTGTGCCCAAAGCAGAGGACATAGAGGCAATCACACTGTCACCTGTCCCCCTTTTAAAGACAGCCAACACAAATGGGAGCCACCTCTTTCCTCCTTGCCCATGGCTTATCAAGAGGCAATCAAGTGAGCCACCCTCTCCCCAACCAGGCTATAGAAGTAGGAAATTAGGAAGAGAGAGAGGAAGGGAAGGAAGTAGGGAGCCCTTCTGCCACAGGACACCTGAAGAATCGCACACAAACCCCTCGTAAGCAGGAGGGTGCACCCTGGGGCTGTCCCCTACCCCCAGGGAGGGCATTAGTGCCTTCGGCCAGGGAAGCAGTGACAGCCAAAAGAGGGCCAAAATGGCCCACCTGGAATCTGTCACAAGACTCAGCACAGTCCCTCACCCACCTCCCTGCCCCAGTATCAGAGGACCTAGACCCTACAGGTAGCTGGGGTGGGGAAGAAAGTGAGACAGTGTAGAGCCGGCTCAGGAGGAAGAGGGACCAGCAAATGTCACCCCCAACCCCATTCCCCACACCTCAAGCTAAAGCCCAGCCCAGACTGGAAACTGGGAGAGGAGAGAAGTGTTACATGGGGTAGGAGACTGAACAATCAAACTTGAATAGGACTCGACTTTTTACCACCCAAAAGTGACCAGTAAGACCAAAAGGACAATGTCATGTCTCTCTGCCATCTAAAACCTTTGAATAGCCCCCCTGAAATCCAGCAGAGTCCAGGCTCAGCAATGACAGGCACTGGGCTCCAGGACCCCATCTCACCCACCTCTCTAGGCTCATTCACTCACTCCGTCATGAGCCATTACTGGCTGCTGACCTCAAGCCCCCCTTGTGCAGAAGCCTCAGCCCCAGCCCAGCCCCCTTTGTCCCAGCTGACCCCAAATCCTCAATGAAGGATGTCTCTTCTCTCCTGGGAAGCACAGGCTGCTGATCACTTACACTCCGCCTTTGTGCAAGTTAGAAAAAGATGTCCTTCTGAGTGGTAGAATTTGAAAAGGGTACCCGTCTGGACCCAAATGACCAAGCTCTCGTTTCTGCATTTCAGTCCCTCCTGCGCACAACTAGCCCTCTTGGCAAGTTCGCTTTACTCGGTGCGCAATCTGCTCAACCCTGTCAGGAAATCATTTCTACACCAGGAGGCTGCACGGGATACCCACCTTCGAGCTTTCATAACGCCCTGCCCAGAGGCTACAGTACACTAGGAAACAGGTGGTGAACAGCTCAAGGATGGAGCCTGTGGCAACTGTGGGACCCTCAGGACGGACTCCGCTGCAAACGGTGTCTGGACTGACAGCCTCCAGCTGCTGCTCAGGACGCACCGCTGAAACATATTCTCCCCAGGCTGCTTCTGGCACAGAGGGTACAAGACCAAGTGCCCTTGGGGCATCTGGGTGGCTCAGTCAGTTAAGCGTCCAACTCCTAGTTTCAGCCCAGGTCATGATCCCACAGTTCGTGAGTTCGAGCCCTGCACTGGGCTCTCTGCTGTCAGCGCAGAGCCCGCTTCAGGTCCTCTGTACCTCTCTCTCTCTGCCCCTCCCCTGCTCTCTCTCTCTCTGTCTCAAAAGTAAAATAAACATAAAAAAAAAAAAAAAAAAGACTGGGCGCCCTTGCCTCAGAGCACAGAGGTTTCTATGAGCACAAGGGTACTGGAGCCACCGTGCCCACCCAGTGCAGGACTTCTGAGTGAGCAGTCCTTGCTCTGGGGTTTCCCATCAGCCTGAGCAAGACTTGCCCTGAGCTGCGCTCCAGTAGCAGGCTCCTCCCCCAACCGCCCCTCCTTCCCTCGTTCCCTCCCTCCCTCCCTGCACCACTGTCTGAAGACTCCCCACCTCCTCCTGCTCCCTCTCCCCTTTATCCTTCATGGGCATTTCTTCCAGTAAATCCCTTGCACTTCTGCTTCCCAGAAGCCCCACACTGACACAGAAGCTGATGTCTGTGCCCCAAGGACCTGGAATGCTGCGGGGCTTGTCCGAAGCAGTAATCCAGAGCGTGGACTAAAACCACAGCTCAGGGACTTGTTCAACAGGTGGCCTTGGGCAGGTTACTTAAGCTTCTGAAACCCAGGGCAGCGTCCTCATCTATTAAGCAGTCGCACTAATACCATCTACGTCATGAGGTTGCTCGAGCCTACATTAAATTAATGTGTGAACGTGCTTACCACAGTGCCTGAGAACACAATGGCCACCTAATTTTTTTTTTTTATAAAAAAAGAATGCATGCAAGCAGGGGAGGGGCAGAGGGAGAGGCAGAGAAAATCCCAAGCAGGCTCCATGCTCCTTGTAGAGCACAACGCGGGGCTCGATCTCACACCGAACGGGCTGAGCCGAAATGAAGAGTCAGACACTCAACCACTTAACCGCCTGAGCCACCAGGCACCTCCACAATGGCCGTCTAATACACGCAACTAGTTTGTCCTGGCCACACCAAGGGTGCTGCTCGTGTGCCAAGACTGGATGTCACCTTGTTCTGGTAGCAGCCTTGGTCATCGTGCTGCCAGGCTGTGCTGCCCAAGCACCCAATCCCCCCAGACTGAGGCTGCTGAGGAGGACTTCTTCTGGTGGGGACTGTACTGCCATCGCCGCCTCCCCCCCTCCCCCCGCAGACTCCTCCGGGTGTCTGGAATAGTAAACATGTGTGAGATCTGCCCCGCTCTTGGATACTTAACCTAGAAATCAAAATTGTAACTGGGCCCAAGACCAAAAGGAGTACAGCTTCAGTGTTTAGGACAGCACCGGCCATTTCACAGCAAACCTGACCCCCAAGAGAATTAGTGGCTGGGAGCCCCGAGGGACACTTACAAGGAGAAGCTGTCACATTTTCCTGCCCCGTTCACCCTGCCCTCCCCATCTCCCCCTCTCTCTCCCTGGATGGCCTCTAAGCCAAGTGTACTGAGCCTAAGCACTAACCATACCCCAACCCATCCCACCTCTGCCCCTTCTAAACACTCCACAACCTCTTGGCTGAGGAAGAAGGGAGAGCTTCAAGTCACCCCTTCTGACTGGGGAGCGAGCACAGTGCTCCCCAGGGATCATGGGAACTTTCTGCCTCAGCAATGACCAGGGCTGGCTGAGGGACATGGCCGAGGCCCCACAGCACCTGTTCTGGAATGGTCACTGGAGACTGCAACTGTAGATCCCTTCTGAGCCAATTCTCACCCACCAACGATGGGAAATGTAGCATTTCCTGTCTCTCCTTCCTCCCTTTAATAAGTATGTATTAAGCACTCTCTAGGAGCCAAGCCCCATGCTCAGCACCTGGGAGTCAGCACTGAATGAGAAACAGTTCCTGCCTCCCAGAAGTTTTGACTCTGGACAGAAGTAGAGATTGGCAGAATTTTTCTATTTTATTTTATTTTTTATTTTTTATTTTTTTTAAAGAAAAGGCTCACTGTAACCAGTGGTGATCAAGGCCACGGGTGCTATGGGAGCATCCAGGGGAAGCACCCCACCCAGCTCTGGTGCCAGGGGCAGAAGTGACACTTAGACTAAGACCAGAAGGGTTAAAACAGAGGGGTGAGGCAAGTATCTGTTTTGCAAAAGGGATTAGCACATGAGTCTTCATGGCAGGAGGGGAGGCCAACGTAGGAGATGGGTGGTGACAACATACACAGAGGTCGGCAGGGGCCAAGCTCCCATGCGCTCCCCAGACCATTAGAAGGATTCTGGACCTAATTCTGAGGGCAATGAGAAACGACTGGTGTTCCCTAAGCAGAAGAAGAATATGAGAATGTTCAAGGATAAAAAAATGGCCTCAGGAGGTATGAATTATAGGCACACAAGCCAGCGATCTCAATGCAATGAGGGCTCCTTCATCTAAGCATTGCTTCATAGCTACATTTCCATAGCTACAGCACTGGAATCCAGCTCCCAGACCACTAGTCTGCCAGAAATGGCTTCTATATTGAAGCAGGGGGGCAAAAGGACACATTGGGGGTTACATGAAAAGCCTCATGTCACAGCCAGCATGGGACACCATCTGGGGCCTCAGTGGGCCTCATCTCCTTCAGTCTTCCTACCATCCCAATTATCATCACTTCATAACTGAGGACACTGAGGGTCAGCAAGAAAAGGGACTTCCCCAAGGTCACAGAGCTATTAAATGGTGGAGTCGGAATTTGAACTCAGGTCCTCAGACTCCAAGTCTAGTACTCTTTGCTCTACACCATGTTATCTCATGCAGAGGACAGTAAGGGCTGTGAAAGGCGCAAGAAGGAGGAGACTAATGTGGCCTGTAGAAAAGTCAGGGCAGGCCTCAAAGAGGCAACGAAGGGGGATGAGAAGCAGGCCTTGGGGGCTGCGTAGATTCCGTGGCCGTAAGCCGAGGTGGTGAGGTAAAAGGGGAGAAGGAGGGATAAAATGAGTGAAGAGTCACAGCGAAGACTAAGAAGAACGAGTCCATGGCACATTTATAAAAATGCAACCTAAGAGAAGCCTAATTTAAGTCTCAGGACAGGAAGAGACACAGCAGATGGACGGAAAGATCTAGCACGTGTATGATCTGGATCCCAGAGAAGACTGGTGAGGAGAATGGAGAGGAGGCAATATTTAAGAGTGATTCATCACAGACACATCACAGGGAAACTGCACAAAGCCACTTAACGTCTCATTTTGTCAACCAGAGAAAAAGGCTGATTGTCTACAAAGAATGAACAATTAGACTGCTGGTTAACTCCTCAGTTGCAACAGTCGAAGCCAGAGGACAATGGGATAATATTTTCAGTGCGCCGAGAAAAAAAATAACAGTGTTTAATGAAACTATCTTTCAAGGAGGACGAAATAAAGGCATCTTCAGAAAAAAAAAAAAAGTTGAGAAAATTGACAATTAGGGATATTCTAAAGGACGTACTTCAGGTAGAAGAAATTGGATCCTGGATAGACCATCTGAGAGGCTAGAAGGCATGATGAGCACAGATATCGCAGGTTAAGTTAAAAGTATATGTTGACTTACAAAATAATACTAATAATTGATAGTGGAGGGTTTAAAAAAGATAGAACTGTAATGTTGACAACATCTGATCAGTTGAGAGTAGAAATGCTGGACTTCAAAAAATCTATGTGTTTAGGGGGTACCTGGCTGGCTCAGTCGGAAGAGCACGCGACTCCTGATCTTGGGGTCGTGAGTTCAAACTCCATGTTGAGTATACAGATTACCTAAATTAATAAAACTTCAAAAAATAATAAAAAACAAAAATAGCAGCTGGGTGGCTCAGTTAGTTAAGCTTCCAACTCTTGATTTCGGCTCAGGTCATGATCTCACGGTTCATGATCGAGCCCCGAGTTGGGCTCTGCGCTGACAGCACGGAGCCGGCTTGGGATTCTCTGTCTCTCCCTCTCTCTCCGCCCCTCCCCCACTCACACCCTCTCTCGTGTGCCCACTCTCTCTCAAAATAGATAAATAAACATTAAAAATAAATAAAAATTCTGTGTGTTTAGGAAGAGGGTAACGATATACATCAACTTTAGGATACGTGAAATATGAATGTTAAATCCTCTAAACCAACCACTGAAAGACGAGCACTGAGAGCGGTATAACCTCCAAACAACGGAGATGGAAAAATGCAATGAGAGAAAAGTTTTCTTCAATGAAGCGTGAAACAAGCTAATAACTAAAAAATAACACCACTATAGTTCCGTTTATATTAAATGGAAAAGCTCACAAAGCTAAACACTACAGTGTTTGGAGATTAACATAGAAATAAGAAATGAAGCAAAGAGCTGATGGAGAAAATACTCAGGCGACAGATCACATCTGGTGGAAGGAGCAGGGGCTGCCCTGGGGTCGAGCACACAGGTGCTTCCAGGATTGGTCGTGTCCCCGCTGCTGAAGCTCCCTTCATGCCCTTCACATCTGTACGTGCACACACCACGTATATTCAACATTGAATATTTTAAGTATTTAAATATCATTGCTCTGTACCTCCCCACACATTATGCTATGACATTCATTCAAAGTCGGTCAATGTCCTTTGAGGGATAGGGAGGTTATCACCTAGGAAAAAAAGGATCGCTAATGAGCTTTAAATGTCAGTGTTGGCTGTTTTGAGTCTCTAGAGCATGGTTCTCAACCCTGGCCCACTCTGACTGAGTCTTGTGTCAGTCACTTTGGGAACAACAAGCATCAGTCATGTTTACAATCTTCTCAGGTAATTCCAACTGGCAGCCAGGTTTGAGACTCGCCGAGCTAGAGTGTAAACAGTCTTGCAAGCCAGGATTGGCAAAAAGCTAAAAAGTGATTTTTACATTCTAGAAACTTCCTCTGTATTTAAAGTAATACTTGGAGGTCTGAACACAATTAACTGACCTACTCTAGAGAGGACATGGGATAGGTCCTATGAGAAGTCTCTGCCAGATGGGAAAGAGCTTTTCCTGGGCTGGGGTGGGACAGAGGGGATGAAGGACTAAAGGGAGGGGCCCCACTCATGTTCCTGAACCCCACAGATATTGAGAAAGTAGAATATCCCCCCGTACCCCAATTTTGCCCACATAATAGAGCCACAATTAGGGCAGAATGATGTATTTGGAGACAGAAGAGCCTGATGATGATGTCTGCCAGCCTCCCCAAGTTCCTGTGAATCGTGGAGGGGACCAAGGACCTCTACCGCGTTCTGGTGTGGGATCTGGAACATGGGGCTAGAGCAACTCTCACATTTGGCTGCTGGCAATAGGGGCCGGATCAGCCTTCTGGAGAGCCACTGGTACCCCTAGTCAAATTAACTGCATGTATACCCTCTGGCCCAACAATTCCATTACTGAGATATATTCTAAAGAAATCGTCACACGGGTCCATAAGCATCTGGCGCAAGAGATATAATTGGTTCTTAGACTGATCTGTGGTGCTGGTAAGTTGGGGGCAATCAGGGTGTCCGTGACTCAGAGTGGATGAGCAAAACCAGGTAGATTCACCCTGAGGAATACTGTGCAGCAATTAGAAATAATAGGCCAGAGACAGGAACAGCATGGCTCTCATAACAGATGCTCGGTGAGACAGAGTGAGGAACAAGAATGATTTACCTCAGCTTTCAGGTAAATGTACTTAAGCACAGGGTAGGACAAGGTAGAATCTGTGATGGCAGCAACATCATTTTCCAATCTGTCCAAATCCCCAAATAAGAAGAAGCAGGACAAGTAAAGACGAAACCAAAAGGCCATGGGCTATGGTTACAACAGAACTAGGTAGCAAGGTGGTCCCATGAACTCCACATACAAACAGTGGTGGGAACAAATAATCAACACAAGACCTTCACAATACCAGGTGTTTCCACAGGAAGAAGAAAGAAGCAAGAGTGACCAATGGACCCGAGAGCAGTCAACAGGAACTCACTGGAAAGGAGGAGGCTAATTTTAAGAACAGCAGTCAAAACTTGGGAAGGATTTGCCTTCTGCAATCCTGGGGAAGTGCAAGAGGCCCATGGTGACACCATCCAGAGCCACCTTCGACCACTGGGAGTGGCATAAAAATTGAGCCGGGTAGGACAAAAGAAAAGAAAGAAGGAGAAGGTCCAGACCCACGTGGGGGGAGGGGAACAGAGCCGAGCTACTCCGGAGAGGCAAGCTGCCCTGTTTGTGAGCACTTCACAAAAATAATAGAACAGGAGGCTCTGGAAAGTCCAAAACAACTCTCCAGGCTCTTGTTTCACTTGAAATGTTCAGGCAAACTAATTTCACATAAAAACTAGCCACAGAAAAGCACCAAGGTCAACGCTACCATGAGAAAAAAAGAAAATAAAGAGCAGAGTAACCCCCCTCGGGTGATATATATATACAATATATATACAAGAACCGTTTGAACAGATACACAGTATTATCAGAGAGGCTGCTTATTGAGGAGGAATGGGAATGTGAGTGAAAAATAAAGGAGAGTAAGAAAATAAAACAATAAGAGACAGCCTTGTTCCTTTCTATAATGATCATAAACTGTGAGGACAAGAGAGGGAAGAGGGAGCCAGTGAAATGAACCTTTAGGACTTAGGGTTTTTTGAAAAAATAATCGTCATTAAGAGTGTAGCCCAGGGGCGCCTGGGTGGCTCAGTCCATTAAGCATCAGACTTCAGCTCAGGTCATGATCTCCGGGTTGGTGAGCTCCAGCCCAGAGTCAGGCTATGCACTGACAGTGCAGAGTCTGCTTGGGATTGCCTCTCTCTCCCTCTCTCTCTGCCCCTCCCCCACTTGCACATGCACGCTCGCTCTCTCTCTCTCTCTCTCTCCCTCCCTCCCTCTCTCAAAATAAATCAACTTAAAAAAAAAAAAAGAGCAGAGCCCAGAAAAGAGGCAAGGTGACCCCCGAACTTAGGCTTTGGGGTGGACGGTCTTCACTAACAGCTAATTGATGTCAGTTGTTAAAATTCAGAAGCCCCAGCAAGAGTCAAGGTACAGGCAAGTTAAGTTTAGGGGATAATCAGCGCGGGGAAGGGGACCCCTAAAAGCAGAGAACAAAGTCCAGAGATGAGCAACCAACCACGGCCTTTCTTTGGCTTCCTCCCAAGCCACAAGCTGCCCTTACACTCAGACACTACTTGGGGGGAAGGAGTGATGTCGGAGAGACCCCGTGAGAAGGGAGAAGCAGAACTTTGAGTTTAAAATTAAGGTTGAATAGTTGCTAGAAAGTAACCGAGGTAAACTGAAAGAGACTCTTAAACCAGAGGAACCGGAAATTTTAAGGGTTTTTTTTCAGGCATTAGCAGAATAGAGGTCCTGACGAGGTAAGATCATTTCTAAAAAGAAGTAGGGGCGCCTGGGTGGCTCAGTCTGTTGGGCGTCAGACAGTGGCTCAGGTCATGATCTCGCAGGTTGGTGAGTTTGAGCCCCGCATCCGGCTCTCTGCTGACAGCTCAGAGCCTGGAGCCTGCTTTGGATTCTGTGTCTCTCCCTCTCTCTGCCCCTCCCCTGCTTGCACTCTGCCTCTCTATCTCCCAAAAATAAATAAACATTAAAAAAAAATTTTTTTAAAGAAGTAAACAAGAAGTTACACTTGTAGGTCTTTCCAGCAACAATTAAAAAGCTCGGTGGAGAGGTAGACATAAATCTACAGGTAGACCAGGGTTTCTCAACCTGGCACTGTTGACATTTTGAGCCAGATAAGGGTCTGCAGAATGCATTGTAGGATGTGTAACAGCATCCCTGACCTCTACCCGCTAGATGCCAACAGCACCTTGTAGTTGTGACAACCAAATATGCCTTTAGACACTATCAGCTCTTCCCTGGGGCACAATCACCCCTGGTAAGTTGAGAACCACTCACATGGAGATAGACCCGACAGATCTCTCATTGACAATAACAACAAAAGTTAGAGCAAAATAGTCCAGGGCTCCTCTGGACTTTGGGCGTCAAAGGCAACTACAGCGCCCTCTGCTGGACCTCTGCAGAAAAAGCCAGGGCCAAGGTCAGGGAACCTAAGCCTTCCAGGGCAGCTGCCCCCTGACGGTTGAGAAGCTAGAAACGCAGGACGGGAGGATGGCCAGGCAAGAAGCCAAGGCTTAAGGCAAGGCTTGCTATCCCTGTCCTAATACCCATTAATATCACTGGCAGGCAGGCGTCTGCACCCAGCACCCCCGCGAGGTGCAGCCAGCAGCTCCCGACTCCCTTCTTACTGCACAGAGCACGAATCCCCATGGATCCCCGTGCCTTCTTCCCCACGCCACCTAATCATCTCCCTGCATCCCATGCAGATGCTCTCAAACCTGCCAACAACTTCAAGTTGCTATCAAAATATTTATCCCACCGGTGCTAACTGTGGCAGCCCAGGAAAGGGAAGGCACAGCTTCAAAAGACGCTCAGCTATAAGGGACCCAAAAATCCACATGTTAGCAAATTCTAAGGCCAGCCCGGGATTCAGTTCCCAGCCCCTCCTCTACCTCCATGCCCATTCCCTGAAATCATTAGCTCTGAATTGCACCTGGGTAACCAAATGAGCTCCTTTTATTTCTCTGTCAGGGTTTCTGTCTGGAAAGAAAGAAATGCAGGAGGGCCAGACACGACGGGTTTACTTTTTATGGGTCTCAATTTATCTGACGTGCATATTTCTTACAGCTTTCACTATAGCTACGCCTCACCGGCCGGCAACTCCTCCATGACGGGTTAGCTATTTCTCACTCATTTTTGTGACTTTCCTTTCTTATTGCCATACTTTCTGGATGGTATCATTAAAGAGGCTGGAATTGTTAAGCTCTTCATTCTGAACAGTTTCTTAAAGCATCCTAAAGCCACAGAGATTGTGATAAAGGAGCTCGCATGCCTTCATTTTTTATACCTCCAAATGAAATTTAACCATAGCGAACTGCTGAGACAAGGGTTTCAGCAGATGAGCTTCTTGGTTCCAGATACAGCCATGCACAAGAGGCAGTATCCCACACCTATGACTGCCTGCTCCAAGCTGACATGCCAGGTTCAAATCACTAATGCCACTGTTGGTGACAGAGGGTTGCAACCACCCAGCAAAATGACCTCCCAACCTGGCTACCCAAGGATCCTGTGTAGCACTAACTTCAACTGGAAGCATAAATCTATTATTTGATTCATGCCAGTCTTGCTGACTGGACGGACAGTTTCACTAGGACAGAGGACAGGTTTTTTTTCCTCTCTATGATAGACATCCATCAGTCTTGCCCACTCAAGACCAGTTGCCCTTCTTCTGGCAAGGGATCCTGGACCTTCTTTTAGAAAGCCACACCCTCTCATTCATGTCTATGCAGTTGCAGTGGGATGGACTGTCTCCCATGCCAGGTATGGTCATGTGACTCAGGCCTAGCCAATCAGAGGTCTCATGCCTCTGACCATAGGGACTGGAGTCAGGAGTGAGCATGTGACCAAAGCAGACCCAACAAGGCAGGGTATGGGGACTAGTATTCAGAGTATTGAGAGAAAACCATGCTCTGTGTCTCCTGGATGTCAAACTCAGCAAAAGCGGGCATGCAACCACAGGCTGATGCATTGCTTGGGAATGAAAACAACATGTAGAGCAACAGAGCTGAGAGATGGAGAAAGGCCAGGCCAACCTAAGCTCCCTGGATCAAGCAAAGCCTGAAGCTAGACATACCTTTGGATTTTTCAGTCATATAAGCAAATAAATCCTCTCTTTGATTCTATCAGTTTGATTTTTTTTCTGTTACTTGCAAATGAATGTAAGTTCTGTGAGGGCAGGGAAGTTGTCAGTTTCATTCACCACCACATGCTCTGTACTTAGCATGGTGCCTAGCACACAACAGCAGCATAATAGTAACAATCAATAAATTAATTATGCAAATGCCTTACGCAGGGAGCCTGCCTCCTCGTGCCCCTGCCCAGGTAATTGGGTAATTCCAAACACTGACAATTCCCAGTTTCGCTCTATTTATTGCGTGAGGACTTTGCAGACTGTAGGAGACTTGGAGGGCATACAGGACTCAGAAGCAGACACCCAGGTTTCTGCCTCTCTGGTCGCCTCAGCCACATACCCTCATGCAAGACGATGTCTGAACATCTGCCCTGCAGCCCTGCCCCTGACCACCTCCTCACCCTGGAGAGAAGCCCCAAACACCCCAATGCCCTCTTGCAGAGAAGCAAGGGGGTGGGGGGAGAAAACCCCAAAGACCTCATCTCCCCCAAAAGGCAGTTTAACTAAAAAAGACTACTCCACTGAGTAGGACAAAGTTAACCAAAAATGGACTAGAGTTTACTTTTTTTCCCTACTACCCAGAAAGGAAAAGGAGGTGATGAGAAGTTCAGGATATGGGAGAAAATGTAGAAAAGCAAGGGAACTGCATTTTCTCTGGACACTGACACCTACATCCCGACTGCACAAACGTTGGCAATGCCTCACTGTCTGCAGGGGCGGCACATTTGTGTCTATTACAAGAGAAACCATACATTGATTGCGTATGCAAGCCATGCTGTTCTCCTCCAGGAAGCATTTCTAGGCTGTCGCAGGGGTAGGGGCCACCCTCCTGCCCTGTGCACCCCCTGGAGGCTGGTGAGACGGAGTGTGAATCACAACACCCAAAAGCAGCATCCTGGTTTGAAATGAAACCTGTAAGCAAATGCTCAGGCATGTAAATCCATAAAGAACTTAATTACTAGACAGAAGGTAATTTGAGTCCGATCAACTTTTAATAATTAAGCATAAATATTAATGAATCTTCATTTCCAGAAAGTCTTCTCAACTACTATTGTAGTTGAGACTAGACCTGATTCTCCAGCAAATGCCAAAGCCACGGTATTTGTTTCTCAGGTAAGCAGAGACAGAATAACTAACAGTGGGCAGGTTAGGGGGGAAATGTCATGTGATCAGACCTAATCCCCATCAGACTGGACAATCCACAGGCTCGCTGTTTTGACCGAAGGGCTGTCTGGCCTCTGTTTACACACCCCAGCACTGGGTGCTCGCGACTCCCAGAGACAGCTTATTCCGTCTCCGGACAGCTAAGTGCTGCAAAGTTCACCAGACTGAATCAAAGTCAGCACCTTGTGACTTTCACCATGTACTTCACATCCTGACCTTGAGGCCTTCAACAGGTATGGGGACGTTAATGGTTTCAAGACAGCAGCTGTGCCCCTCGCTCTAAATTTTCCTTCTCAACCCCACGCCTGCCCTCAGGAAAATGCACAGCTGATGCTCTGGGCTGAGCAGTGGCCGTGGGTGCCAGGGCTGGGATGAACTTGGGGCTGGAAACAGGTGAGAAACTAGATAGACTACAGAGCCTGGAGCAAAGAAAGTCCCAAAAGAGCTTGCTGGAGTTGAAGAAGGGTCTAACCTATGATAGGCACTTCCCAGAGTTAGGAAGGTAGGAGGGATCTTTTGGGAACACCAGAAATACGACGGGACCATCAGAAGAATATTAAATCAATTACATCAACAGAAATCATGGTTTATTGTTACTCTGTGCTTTTTTTAAATCCAGAAAGAAAACAAAAATTCAATCCTCTCAAATCCAACTAGATCCCCTAGCCCTGTCCCTGCCCACACATTTTAGTCACCCCCACCTGTGGATCAAAAAGTAAAGATGGGGGGCGCCTGGGTGGCTCAGTCGGTTAAGCGGCCGACTTCAGCTCAGGTCATGATCTCGCGGTCCGTGAGTTCGAGCCCCGCTTCGGGCTCCGTGCTGACAGCTCAGGGCCTGGAGCCTGTTTCAGATTCTGTGTCTCCCTCTCTCTGACCCTCCCCCGTTCATGCTCTGTCTCTCTCTGTCTCAAAAAATGAATAAACGTTAAAAAAAAAAAATTTAAATGGCAGCAAAAGAGCCAAAATAAACGTGTGAGGTAGACAAGACACAAAAGGCTGAAACCAAAAACACAGAACGACAGACGGCCAAAAGGAAAGAGTTAAGACCTTGAAAATGCCATTTACAATCTACGCTTTCCCAAAGCAAAAATTAGCGTTGCTCTTCTTTGTAATTTTTTTTTTCCTTTTTTGAGCCTTTACAGCCAGCGCCCAACCTTTTTTTGAAAGAAGGAGAAAGATCCCTTTATTTCTTAGTTGGAACAGCTTAAGCAAGAACTTAAGAGGAAAGTAGGTCAACTGACCTACTTTTTTCCTCTTTGGAAATGTTTGCATTTGGGATCCGAGTTGGTGGAAAATTTCCATTCCACATTCTGCTGGGCAGAGGAGAACTAGCAATCTAACTTTGACATGATGGATCTGTGACAAGCCAACCATCCTTCCAAATGACCCCGTGTGTTACCCTCACAGCTTTCAAAAAACATTGCAAGAGGGGGATCATGTTCATAACGTAAGAAAATCCAGACTTTCGCTTTTTGGGGGTGGAAAGGCTAAACAGGTATCGTCTTCCTTTTAAGCACAGTCATTTGATGTCATCTTTTTCTTTACTTCCATGACAGCAGAAGCATCGCCTCAGGGTGTGAGGCCACCATTTACATATTCAAATCATGATATGCATCTCCAAATGCGACCGTGTTTATTTATTCCAGGTAACAAATGGAAGCATTTCTTGTATGCCAGGAATGTTCTAAACACTTTATAAATATTATAACTTAATCCTCATAACACAACTACAAAGTGGATATTACTACTTTCTGCACCTGCCGGTGTCTTCGGCTATTCCAGGCTTAGCATGGATTTCGTGTCTGGGTCCACAGCTGCCCAAGTCCCTCATTCTGGCTGCAGGTTCCAAACCTCACCACGGTTCCCTGTCCTCCCACGGATCTTGGACAGCAAGGACGGGGCCTGAGCTGGATCACTCTCTCCATCTCGGCCCCAGAAAAGCTAGCTTCTGAGAGTGATCCCAAAGGCCAAACAGGGCATTGCCAGGCCAGATTTCCCTCCAGCCGGGCCAGGAGACCAGTGGCATCTCCACTCCACAAGGTCACAGAATGAGCAGGGGTGAGATTTAAAAATAAAGAACCCGGGCAGCATCTAAAAGAGGTTCAGGGGCGCCTGGGTGGCGCAGTCGGTTAAGCGTCCGACTTCAGCCAGGTCACGATCTCGCGGTCCGTGAGTTTGAGCCCCGCGTCAGGCTCTGGGCTGATGGCTCGGAGCCTGGAGCCTGTTTCCAATTCTGTGTCTCCCTCTCTCTCTGCCCCTCCCCCGTTCATGCTCTGTCTCTCTCTGTCCCAAAAATAAATTAAAAAAAAAAAAAAAAAAAACGTTGAAGAAAAGTAAAATAAAATAAAAGAGGTTCAAATGAATATACAGTAAGGGATAGTGAATCCAGAGGCAACACTTCTAGGCCCCGATCTCCCTCCCTGGGTAACAGTATATTTAAGGGACTGCCAAAATGCAGTAGGAAAGGCCAGGATCCAGAAGCCCTACAGCTCCTGTGATTCCTGCTGGGTGACAGAGGTTGGTTTCTCAAGCTCTCTGGGCCTCAGTATGGTCACCTGTAAAAAGTGAACCATGACTGGGTCAAGAGCAGTTGAGAGCCCCTGTGAGACGGTGCACATCCACCCCCCACCCCCACCCCCATATGTCTAAACAGCCACATGCAACCATCATGCTGGAGGGATCGCCGATGATCAGCGCTGGTCAGCCAACCAAGTCCTTCCATGCAGCTCAGAGAAGAAGGGACCTCCCAGCGCATGCAGTTGGAGGAACTGAGTCTACGCTCCATTCCCACTCGGCCTCTGCCTTCCAGACACAATCCTTCCCACCTCACAGAGGGCTGCCTCCCTGCAGGACGCCTGGTGGGTCCGCCTTTCAGCTGCAGGACTCCTGAAAACGATCCAGAAGGGGTCACCACTGCCTGTGCCTCGGCTCCTGGACCAGTAACGCCACCAGCAATAGAGAAATGAGGAAGGTGAAGAAGCCAACAGTCTTGGGAAGAACACCCTTCATCCTCAGCCCGCAGACTCCCAAGCGCCCACTAGTGGCCAGCCCCGTGCCCTGGCCATAGTTTCCAATGCTCCCAACCACCAGAGAAAGCTCTGGAGCCTCAGCAGGAGCAGAGCCAATGGTCCTCGAGTGATGCCAGCGAAACATGCGCTCAGAATCACATTGTATCCCAGACACAAAGGACAGAAAGCGTAAAGGTCCCCATTCTCCCATTCGGTGAGTCCACTAGCCATCCAGACTGCCCAGTGGTAAGCTGTAGCCACCAAAAAGTTCTTTCTTGTACCGAAGTGAAACATATCTCTTCCAAACGCTTAGCCCCCAGCTCCGGTCGCATCCCCTTTAATAATCTCCTCCTCTCAAGACAGAACTTGAGATCAAGAAGTGGCGGCTCTGTTCCCCCATCCATCCCACACCACAGGTTCTCTTTTCCAAGACCAACATTCCCCCAGGTAATCGCTACATATGACAATGACTTCTATTTCCTTCCCTTCCTTCAAATACATTTGGAAGCGTTGTAATCAAGAGCAAGGTAGGGGCGCCTGGATGGCTCCGTTGGCTAAGCGTCTGACTTCAGCTCAGGTCATGATCTCACAGCTCATGAGTTCAAGCCACGAGTTGGGCTCTGCGCTGACAGCTCCGAGCCTGGAGCCTGCTTGGTATTCTGTGTCTTCCTCTCTCTCTGCCCCTCCTCCACTGCTAGCTCTCTCTCTCTCTCTCTCTCTCTCCCTCAAAAAATAAACATTAAAAAAAAAAAAAAAGATCAAGGTGAACAAGGAGTCTAAAGATTTGGGCCCATGCTAGAACCCTGCAGCCCTGGGAGTCACAGTGTGGAAAAGTAGGAAGCAGTGCCCGTTCCACTGGGTAGCTCAAGTTTTGCGTGGAAAGCCACCCCCAACTGCTGGGCACCCTGCAGACTGCACCGTCTGTCCACGTGGATGGGGAATACCTCCTCCCCGGTGAAGGTCAGAAAAGCCATGACAGTAACACCCCACCCACATGCAGGTGAGGCTGTGTTCAAGGTCCGCCCCCAGGCCCTGAGAAGGGTCTTGTGGGAGTAGTTTACCAAACCAACTACATCAGCCACTGCTGATTCCCCACCAAGTCCTAAGGTCAACCTGCAAGACGGCCAGCGGGAAGCCGCCAAGACAATACATCGTGGCTCACGTTGTGACTGTTTTCCTACAAGTAAAGCACAGAAAGAGAAATGGGGTCTGACTGAGCCAATGTTCAGACAGAGGATGTTCTTAATAATTTTAGATACATGTTGAAGTCCAAAAATAGATTTTTCTCCTCCAAGCCAAGCTCATATGCAGTAGCTTTCCTCAGGAGTATTTTTGTATAACTACAAGGCTCTCTTACAACCCTGGAACATAACAATGAACGAAGGAGAACCAAGGAATAACTTTACCACTTTCTCTTTTTAACAGAGGAGACTATTGAGAACCCCTTGGTCCCAACAGAAAGCCAGTTCTCCTCCCCTCCCCTTCTTGTTCTGAGTCCTCTCCCAACCCCCCAGCTCCATATACACTCTGTTTCCCAGAGGGGGTGGGGTCTCTGGTGGCCCACCTCAGACTCGGAGAGACATCAGCACTCACACCGAAAATCCCAATTTCATAGATGGGCATTTAAAGGACACACCCAGGGGCTGTTGGGTGGCTCAGTCGGTTAAGCGTCCAACTTCAGCTCAGGTCGTGATCTCACGGTTGGTGAGTTCCAGCCCCGAGTCAGGCTCTGTGCTGACAGCTCAGAGCCTGGAGCCTGCTTCAGATTCTGTGTCTCCCTCTCTCTCTGCCCCTCTTCCTTTCGTGCTCTGTCTCTCTTTCTTTCTCAAAAATAAACATTTAAAAAATAATAAATAAATAAATAAATAAATAAATAAATAAATAAATAAAGGACATGCCCAAGGTCACAGAGCTGCTAGGTTCTAGAGTGGGCCCCATAGCTTCAGACTCCTTGTCCACATTGCTCTTTGGAGTGTATACCCCACAACACATCCAGATGTGTTTGAGGGAAGGGAAGGAACTAGAAATCACAGTGGTCATTTTTAACCTGCATCTAAAATCCAGCTAAATTAACTAGGACTGTTTTACCCAGAAAAGAAAAGACTTATATTGGGATTGTAACAGATGACATTATTGACTCAAATTCTCCTCCCCTCCTTGTCTTCCTCACAGGAAAGAAGTAGAATATATTTTTCCACCCCTGAACCCTGGGACATAACGTGGCCAATGGTGTGAGATGAGGGCAATAGCGTCCTGCTTCAAAGACTGGATTCACAAGCCAAGAATGCCACTTGGTCTCTGGTCCCTGAGAAGAGCGTGCATGGGCCAGCCTGCCGGTCCCCAGGAGGAGCATGGGAGATACAGGGAGCGGAGCTGCCCCCGCTAAGATGTCTACCAAGACCAGTTGAAGGCAGAGCCCCCAGCCAACCTGGGGCAAAGTCTCCCTAACAATTAAATGGGTGCAGGCTGTCTGGGCACATTATGGTCAGCAGCTCCATCTCTGGAAGGTTTGGTACAGGGGAGGCTCTCAGAGATGCTGTCAGGAAATGCCTACGTTGGGGCAGAAGCTGGACCATACCAGTCGTTCCAGACTTTGGGATTTTAGGTATGAGCAAAGGTACTCTCAAGAGTTTGGAAACCAGCATGGGGCTGCTACATTTTTTACTCTTCTGAGCAAAGGCACTATATAAAAATAACTACTGTTTACTGTCACCACCAATTCATAAAAGATGATGGAGGGGCGCCTGGGTGGCGCAGTCGGTTAAGCGTCCGACTTCAGCCAGGTCACGATCTCGCGGTCCGTGAGTTCGAGCCCCGCGTCAGGCTCTGGGCTGATGGCTCGGAGCCTGGAGCCTGTTTCCGATTCTGTGTCTCCCTCTCTCTCGGCCCCTCTCCCGCCCGTTCATGCTCTGTCTCTCTCTGTCCCAAAAATAAATAAAAAACATTTAAAAAAATTAAAAAAAAAAAAAAAAAAAAAAAAGATGATGGAACATCTGAACACTGAAACTGAGGAAAGGCTATCATCTTAGAATATGACTCAGTCCTCTCCAAGCAAAGACGGTCGGCCACCCTCCATACATGAGCCTTTTTCTTTCATTCTGTCACAGATCAATAAAAACTCTGTCACTAAATAGCTCCGGTCTGTGTATTAGCAACTTCCTCACATACTTTATGATAGAACTGTCAAAAGAACATGAAATCAGTTACATAAATTACAAGACCTAAATCATGGCTCTGTTTGTCCTGTGACAATATAAAAATTACGTTTTTTCCATCAGGAGAGAAAATAAAGCTAGAGATCAATTGGGAGTCCCTGTGTCATGCCTTCTCTGCTGGCTGCCACAAGCATGCAGGGCCCCTGCAAAGCCCCATCTCCACAGAACTCCTGAGCTGCACTACACAGGTGCCTGAGACGCTACCGTTGTGTTTCCATGATCCCAATGGATAAATGAAAAGGAAAACAATGATTCAAGCTCTCTTAGGGCTACAGGGACACAAAACTGGGAGTGACAGGCAGGGCATCCCCCAGGACCGGCTTCGAGGACGTGTCGCTCAGTCACCTGTGAATGTTGACTCCCTTCTTTCTGGGCCATAAAGAGCCTCTCCATCCTTCTGTTGGATAAGTGGAGGCCTGAAGAAGGAAGGCGTCTACAAGCAGATGGCTCTAGCTTAACCTCACTCATCAGACCCTGAGGGGACCCACACACCCACCAGGGCCCAGTGCACAGAAGCAATGGCTGTTCATGGGGACCAGAAAGACTGGGATCTAAACTGACACTTCACTTCCACCTTCTATTCTTTCTATGGACACTTACTATGGCAGGCATCCAGGGAAAATGAATAAGGTCCTTAGTTTCACAGGCTTTTGCTAAGGGAGGAGAATTCACAAAAGCAAACAACAAGATAAATATCAATTGGGTGAGCACTCTTTTTTTTTTTAATGTTTATTTATTTTTCTGAAAGAGAGACAGAGAGGGGGAAAGGGAGACCGAGATCTGTGCCAACAAAGCAGAGCCCGACATGGGGCTCAAACTCACAAATAGTGAGATCATGACCTAACCTGAAATCAAGAGTCAGATGCTTAACTGACTAAGCCACCCAGGAGTCCCGAGTGAGCACTCTTAAAGAGATAAGTGTAGTAAAGTGAGAGAAATTGACAAAGGCTGCTCTAGGTAAGGATTCAGGAAAGGGCCTATTGGGAAAAGGGGATATTTGAGATGAGAAATAAGAATGCATCATCCATGCAAAAAAAGCTAGGAAACGAGCAATACCAAATAGATTAAAAGCAAGTGCAAAGGGCCTGGGGTAGAAAATGGCTTGTCTGAAGAAGAAAAATGCCAGAGCTGTGGAAGCAAGGTGGACAAGGGGAGAATTGTGGTATAAGGCTGAAGCAGGAAGCAAGACCCATCATCTGGGGACCTGCAGGCCCCAGCATGAAGTTTGAAGTTCATTGCAAGTATAAAGGGAAGTAAGCGATGGGTATTAAGCAGGGGAGTGACAGGATCTGACTTATATTTAAAATATTCTCAGGACGCTGTGTGAATGATAAATTGTAGAGGGGTCAGAGTGAAACAGGCAGACCACTGAAGATACTCTTGCATGAACTGGATGGTGCCTCTGTGACCTTTATGACCTGGGACAGTCCCTGAAAAATGCTACAGTTCACCCCATCTGTAATGTTGTGACTGCCTATACTTAGGAGTTCACAAGCTCTTTAGGCTCTTGAAGATGGGGATGAAGGCATACGTGGCCTCGCTCACCCCTGCATGATGTCTGCATGATTTCACTCCAGCTGCCTTTCCTGGAGCTGGAGCCATGCCCACAGCTTGCCTGTGAGGGCCTCCCTAGTAGCCCTTGAGATCCCACGGTCTCTAGTGCCCATCGTGACACTGGGGTCATCTCTACATCCGGATGGAATTGAGAACACATGGAAGCTGGCCAGGAAGCAGGTTGGCAATTCACACCGCAAGAGGGCACACAGGCCAAGGGGAGGTTGGCCAAGCTCCCAGGAAGCAGGCAGAAGTGCAACAAAGGCAGGTAAGGGTCTGATGGATGCTAACTGTGGCAGGTGAGATCAATTCTGACCAGAGGAGCCCTCAGGCAAACCTCGGCTCAGTGCTGACAAGGGAGGGAAGACTCGGGGAGCAAGGCCAGGAGACAACTCATCCAGAGAAACCTGACAGTCTGGCCAGGCTGCTGGAGAATATGAGACCACATGGAGCAGAGAGGAGATGTCTCGGTCAAGTCTATCCCGGATAAGCCAGCACCCAGGAGACCAGCCTGCTGTCTGGGGACACACAAGCAAGCTGAGCTCAGATCATCTGAGCCTGGCCCATTCCAGAAGAACTGCCTAGTTGATTCAGAAACTTATGAATAAATTGGGGTGCCTGGGTGGCTCATTCGGTTAAGCATCCGACTTCGGCTCAGGTCATGATCTCATGGCTTACGGGTTCCAGCCCAGCATCGGGCTCTGTGCTGACAGTTCAGAGGCTGGAGCCTGCTTCAGATTCTGTCTCCCGATCTCTCTCTATCCCTTCACCACTCGTGCGCTCTCTCTCTCAAAAATAAACAAACATTAAAAAAAAAAAGTATGAATAAATAATAAATGCTTATTTGTTTTCAACTACTGAGGTTGGGGTGATTTGTTATGTAGCAACAGCTAACGGATACAGAAGAGTCTGATGGCCAGTAGCCACTCTTATTTCACTGTAGCAAGTCTCTGCTGAAATCACAATCCTGTTTCCCTGTTTGAGGCCTCTACAGGTTCAGATCACTGGACGGGGTCATGAGCTTGAGATGTGTTCTTGAACCTTACAAGTCTGTTGGTGACATTATGAAAATGTCCTCCCTGACCTGGACCTGTCTCCTTATCTGTAAAATGAGGAATGAGACACTTCCAGGGAGGCTTCCAGCTCTCATGTTCTATGCTTGGGTGACCCTGACCTCTTCATTCAGCCATTCTGTCATCTCAGCAACAAGTACTTGTTCAGAGCCTGCCGTGTGCCAGCCTATGGCCGGGATCTGGGATGCAGGCGGCTTAGACAACGAGATGTGGGCCCTGCCTACCAGGAGCTCACGGTGCAGTGAGAGCTCACGGAGAGCTCACGCTTGGGTGTATAGAGAAGACACCTCTGAGGAGGCCCCGATGTTCAAGGAGTCTGTGAGTGAAAGCAGTGAGCAAGATCGTGGTCATCCCTCCCCAGCAGAGAGAGGGGAATGCACATTAGAAATCCCTGGTGCCTTCCATGTCCTGGACCCCTGCTCGTACATGTCTGCCTTGGTCCCTGAGGGCCTTGATGGAGGCCACTCAGTAATTCAGCTCAGGCCCTGGGGAAATCACAACCTGTGGCTTGAACGCAGCACATTCAATGAGCAAACAGAGGACAGCCACGGGACCTCTCTCCACTCCACTCTCACCCGGGCGACACAGGACAGCCAATCCTTAACCCTGGGAGACCGGCCAGTCTTTGTGGGGGTAGCGTGAAAGCAGCAGAGTCCAAAGTCCTCCACTAGCCCTGATGACCGTAGTCCTTCAGGACCTCCTGCCAACCCCAGAGAGAGGTGGACACGTGGAAATTATCCACCCCAGGGGCCCGGAAAGCCATCCTACCGTGGAACCAGGGGGCGATGGATTTGGTGTTCCTCTCAAAGCCGGCTCGGCGAGGCAGCTGCTCCTCCTTAAACCAGCGGACTATGACTTCCCTGGAGACAGGTCTCCGTGGGCGCTCCCAAGTCCTGCTGAGAAGACAGCAGGGATGTGGAAAGTCAGGGAGGGAGGGGGAGGGGACCAGAAGAGCGGGGAGAAGGAGGAGGAGGGGGGAGGAGAGGAGAGGAGAGGAGGGGAGCGGAGGGGAGAGGAGGGGGGCCGCTATGAGATGAATAAGCACGATGCCCACACTCACACCTGTGGAGACAATTAAATGAGTCCAGGTGCTTGAAGGCACTTTGCAGATTATAACGTACCAGCTGTTATTACTTTTCCCCAAAGAGAACTGTTATCACTTGCTTCGAAAAAAAGCCGCACAGGTGGGAATGGAAAAGAGGACAGGAGGAGATGTCTGAGAGAAAGAAAAGGCATTTTCCCGGCCACTCATAGGCCTCCCGCCTGTGGCCACCGTGTGTCAGATGAGTGTCTACAAGGCTATTCTTTAAGGGCACTGTTGGTAATAACCAAAGATTTCAAACAACTCTAATGTCCACTAGTTTTTGATAATTAACTTCTAGCACATCTATGGAGTAGAATATGACGTAACTATAAAAAAGGAAACTCGGAGCACCTGGGTGGGTGAGTGGGTTAAGGGTCTGACTCTCGCTTCTGGCTCAGATCATGATCCCAGGGTCACGGGATCAAGCCCTACATCGGATCTGCACTGACAGAATGGAGCCTACTTGGGATTCTCTCCCTCCCTCTCTCTGTGTCCCTCCCTCATCATGCTCGCTCGCTCTCTCTCTCTCTCTCTCTCTCTCTCACTGAAAGGAAGGAAGGAAGGAAGGAAGGAAGGAAGGAAGGAAGGAAGGAAGGAAGGAAGGAAGAGAAGAAAGAAAGAAAGAAAGAAAGAAAGAAAGAAAGAAAGAAAGAAAGAAAGAAAGAAAGAAAGAAAGAAAGAAAGAAAGAAAGAAAGAAAGAAAGAAAGAAAACTAAATAGGGGCACTGGATGGCTCAGTCAGGGGAGCATGTGACTCTTCATCTCCAAGTTGTGAGTTTGAGCCCCATGTTGGGTGTAGAGATTACTTAAAAATATTTTTAAAAAAAGAAAACTAAATAAAAATAAATGAATAGCTAAGAATTGATGTGAAAAGCAGAGCCATGTGTACAGCATGCAACCTTTTCTTATAAAAAAAAAAAAAGAGAGGGGCGCCTGGGTGGCGCAGTCGGTTAAGCGTCCAACTTCAGCCAGGTCACGATCTCGTGGTCCGTGAGTTCGAGCCCCGCATCAGGCTCTGGGCCGACGGCTCGGAGCCTGGAGCCTGTTTCCGATTCTGTGTCTCCCTCTCTCTCTGCCCCTCCCCCGTTCATGCTCTGTCTCTCTCTGTCCCAAAAATAAATTAAAAACGTTGAAAAAAAAAATTAAAAAAAAAAAAAAGAGAGAGAGAGACTGGGCTAGGACTTTTTACGACTTTTCACATCAGCAACTACACGACAGAAGTGGGCAGGCACACATAAACTAAGAACAGTGCTCCCACCCACGGGGCACGGGAAAACCTAGTAGGTGGAGGCAGGAATGGAAGTCTGTCTTTCTCCATATTTCTTTTTAAACTTCCTGGTTTGTGAATCATAAATGACGAGGGAGGGAGGAAGGAAAGGAGAAATGCAGACGTGGTCAGCTCTCCCTAGACGGTGGGGAGAGGGAGAAGGGGGTTATGAATAATCCTAAATCCCAATTAAAGCAAGACTCAGACAAGCCACCGTTATTTGGGAGTGAATGGACTGCCCTGCAGATTAACTGTGGTTCAGGGAAGCAGCAAACACTCACTGTCCACCCTCACTGGGGCAGGAGCTGCTCAGCAGTGATGGACGTGCAGGGACCAACCTTGGGGCTGGTCTAAGGAGACGCTCCAGGCAACCTCTTGACCGTGGGTCTGGCGAGCATGGGCAGTCACTTAAGTGTCCTTGCCAAAGCACTCCTGAGATGACCCCCCTGCACTCAAGCACACTCACCTGCAAACCCGGTATCAGAACCCAGGATGCACCAGCGCCACCTGCGGTTAGAAACAGCAGCCAACACTGGTTTCCAAGCTGCTGGACCATATTTAACCCATTTGAGGTCTTATATTACAAGTTCTTAACCCGGTATCTGTAGACCCTGAAGAGCTTGAAATTATATGCAGACATTTTGGGGTATGTTCATATGCACATTTTGGAAGCAAGACTGTACACAGCTTTCTTTAGATTCTCAAAGGCATCCTAGACCCAAAATGTTAAGACTCCCAGAACTCCGGGGCTACTAGAAATCTCCGACCAGACTCCTCACTGTCCCCTCCTGCCCCATTATGCAGACTGAGACACTGAGGCCCATAGCGGGGAAATGACTAGCTCCAAATTTCACAGCAGTTGGAGCAGAGACAGGACTGGATCCTCCAGCCACACTGCATTTGCAGAGTCCCCCAGACCCACCTGACAGGTACGGCAAGGGGTGGCGGTGGCCCTGCGCCAGGAAGGTGGTGGTCAAGTCTGGCCTCCTGCTCCTGGCTCTGGCCAAGCTCTCGGAACATGGAGCTGAGGCCAGCGACGGTGCCCTTCTGGATGGCACGGAGTGAGTGGCGCCGGTACTCGTCCCTGGCGCGCTGGGCTCTGCGACTCCTCTCTTCATCAGCAGCCTTGGACCGGCGCACTGCAAAGGGGTAGAGAGTATGTTTACCCAGACCCGCAGCCCAGGCTGTACACTGAGCAAGTCAGGACTGGGCCCAGAGCCCTGGGAGTCACCCAGAGTCCCACGATTCACCTGGATTCACCCACATGGGCTGCATGGAGGTTCAGAGCTTGGAAACGGCAGGGCAGGCCCAGCCCTGGCCAGCAGCCCAGGGCTTGCCTGTCCCTGTGGAGGTAGAAACACTCGTGACACTTCAGGGTCATCTGCCTGTTCCTATGGCTCTGTTCCAGAATGAGCAAGCAAACTTTGGATGGAAATATACATCTCTCTACGTATTTCCTTCCGGGAGTACCCTGCTTAGAGCAGCTTCTCAAACCATGTGCCTACCTGCCCAGCCTCAAGGGCACCTGTCAAGGTGGTCAGCATCTCCAAATAGCACTACCATCACCCACATTGATTGTAGCTTTCTCTGTGCCAAGCCCTGGGTTCTATGCTTTGCCTGCGATATCTCATTATAGACACTTCCCCCAACCACCCAGGGAAGGGGGCCCATCACAATTTCTACACCAGAAACCCAGCCTCCACAGCACCTGGGTGGCTCAGCCAGTTAAGCGGCCGACTTCAGCTCAGGTCGTGATC
Source organism: Neofelis nebulosa (assembly GCF_028018385.1). Classification (NCBI taxonomy): domain Eukaryota; kingdom Metazoa; phylum Chordata; class Mammalia; order Carnivora; family Felidae; genus Neofelis; species Neofelis nebulosa. The sequence continues at coordinate 44,534,848 of NC_080794.1, read as the reverse complement.
TCACGGTTCATGAGCTTAAGCCCCACGTCAGGCTCTGTGCTGCCAGCTCAGAGCCTAGAGCCTGGAGCCTGCTTGGGATTCTGTGTCTCCCTCTCTCTCTGCCCCTCCCCGGCTCATGCTAGGACAGTAACTTGCCGGGCTGGGTCAATGGCCAAGCCAGGAACCATCCTCTCTGCTACCACAGGGAGAGTTGTTAGAAACACTGGCGTCCTGGTCCTGGTGCCCCTTCTCTGGTTTGCGGTGGCCTTGACAGCTGACGAGTGTGTTGGCGAGAGGATCCTTCGGGAGCTCTGTCACTCCCAGAGGCCCCTCTCTCCAGCCTTCCAGGCTTTTGTGTTCCTCCAGGCAGGGCCCTGTCTCAGCCAAGTGGCCTTGGAAAGACATCTGTGTGTTGCTGCTTCTAACACTCACAAGGGAGTCCTAGAGCTGGGAAAATGCCAAGAGAGGGAACAAAACCGGTTGGAGGCAAGGTCTAGAATTCAAGCTAATTCTTTTGTAGTCTGAATGCATCCTGTCAGGTCCCTATCTGCCTCTAAAATCTAGTTCTTTCCGCAGAGAACTCTTAGGGCTGGCCGTGTCCTAATTGTGCATGACTGGTAACTGAGTGGGCCCGAGAAGGTCACCTTCCCCTCCTAGAGTAAAATCTTACCCATAATCTACTTCTATTCCAATCATTCCATGCATGTGGAGCCAACACCTACAACCTGCCAACGTCAGAGATCTGTGTTCTGTTAGTGCCTGGAGGACACAAGACAAATAAGCCCTTGTCCTGAGAGGCAGCACTTCTAAAGTTGTCTCTCAACTTGTCAAAGACCCTTTCTTGAAATAAAACGTGACCCCAGGGGCGCCTGGGTGGCTCAGTCTGTTGAGCGTCTGACTTCAGCTCGGGTCACGATCTCGCGGTTTGTGAGTTCGAGCCCCGCGTCGGGCTCTGGGCTGACGGCTCGGGGCCTGGAGCCTGCTTCGGATTCTGTGTCTCCCCCTCTCTCTGCCCCTCCCCTGCTCGCACTCTGTCTCTGTCTATCAGAAATAAATAAATGTCAAAAAAAAAAAAAAAAAAAAACACAAAAAACAACGTTGCCCCAGATCCGAAGAAGGGCACATCAAGTCTGTCCCTCAGAAGGTATTTATGGAAGTGGAGGTCACATACAGAGGATCCAGTAGGCAGAGTCCCACAAGGTCAGGTGGGGAATTTCTTCTGCTCTACTCATGGCTATCGTCCAGTGCCTACAATACATACGTGCCAGCCAACAGACAATGCCTATTCTTGGCCGACTGTGTCCAGCTAAGGATTTAACTCTGAGCTGGGTGCAGACATAACAGAGACCGGACCCTCAAGGTGCTACCTGGGAAAACAAGATAAATATCTCTAACACAATGAAGTCTGGGACAAATAAAGCATTGTCAGGGTTCAGGGACAGCAGCTCTCATATTCTGCGAGGAAGCCAACAGCCATCACAGGAGAGGAAGCATCTGGGAAGATCAACAGGAGTATTCCAGAAAAAGAAGCCATCCCAGGGAGAATCCTAGGTTTGGTGCCCAGCTGGCTCATCTGTACGTTCCGGATACCAGGAACACCATGATGCCTGCCTTGCATTGCCGTGGGAGGGTCAAACAAGGCCAGGGTGCCCAGGCGTGGGCTTTGCAGCCACTAGCCAGCAAAAGAAACACAGACAGTGGTGCCCTACAAAAGCTAGCGACCTTTGAGAGCTCACAGCCCCACACAGACAGCGACACTCAGTGACAGACAAGTTGCAGAAGGAAGTCATAGGCAACCTAGGAAGATGGGCTTTTGGGACTCAGCCAGGTGAGGCCCAGAGCCATTCGACACACAGAGACAAAACTCAGCCTCCTAAGGGCCAGCTCAAGCCTGCCATTCTCTTCCTCAAAGCCTTCAGGGGCTCCCACTGGACACAGGATAAAGGACAAATTCCCCTCCCCAGCCCTTAAGAAGTGTCCCGCCTGCCCCACTTTCTTTCCCAGCCTAATGGTTTCTGAGCTCCTCCCCATTATTCGCTGGGCTCCACTGGGCTTCCCATGCTCTGCAGACTCTGTCCTGCTCGGCTGTGCTCAGCCAGCTCAGACCAACTGTGATGAACACACAGCCAGGGCAGCGCAGAAAGGCCAAGGCACTGACAGCTCTCGGGGTGAGGACATGGCCAAAGCCACAAGCAGGAAGCAAGCGGGAGCTCTGCCTTGGCCTTGGCAAAGCCAACCCTGGGCAGCAAGAAAAGGGATTATGGAAAAGGGACCGGAGTGGAGTCACACGGGGTCAAGGGCAGCTCCAAAACAACTTTCTTGGTTTGTTTTATTTTTTCTCTCCTTACGTTCCTGTTTTGTCTTTGAGATATAATTGACCTATAACAATGCGTATGTTTAAGGCATACAACATGCTGATTTGACACATTTATATATTGTAATTGTAATGATGGCCACGATACCATTAGCTAACCCCTCCAACACCTCTCATAATCATTTCTTTCTTGTGGTAAGAACATTCCAGATCTAGTCTCTTAGCAGCTCTCACGTGTATAACACAGCACTGTTCGTTGGAGCTGCTGTGCTGTGCACTAGATCTCCAGAACTTACTCATCTTCTAGGTGCCAGTTTGTGCCCTTTGACCATCATCTCCCCCAGTCCTTGCCCCCTCCCAGCCAGCCCCTGGTAACCATCATTCTAGTTGTTTCTAGGAGTTTCGCTTTTTTTGATTCAACACATAAGCGATATCATCATGTAGTATTTGTCTTTCTCTGTCTGACTAATCTCTCTTAGCATATTATCCTCAAGGTCCAACCATGTTGTTGCAAATGGCAAGATTTCCTTCTTTCTTATGGATAGTATTTCTGCGTGTGTGTGTGTGTGTGTATGTGTGTGTGTGTGTGCATACACACAGAGAGTGTGTATACATATTGTGTCTATACACACATACACGTTCTTTATCCACTCTTCCATTGATAGACACTTGGGTTGTTTCCATATCTTGGCTATTGTGAGTAATGATGCAATAAACATGGGAGTGCAGGTATCTCTTCAACAGCTTGTTTCCATTTCCTTTGGATGTATACCCAGAAGTGGGATAGCTGGATCATGGGGTATTTCTATTTTTAAGTGTCTGAGGAAGTTCACTGTTCTCCACAGTGGCTGCACCAATTTACGTTCCCACCAACGGCATACACCGGTTCCCTTTTCTGCACATCCTTGGCATGCACCACCTGGCTTCCCTAAGAAAATTCCAGAATGGCCCTGGGCCTCAGTTTCCACCTCTGTCAAAATGAGAACGACACGAACGTCTGCCTCACGGAGTTGTCATGGAGAGTAAATGAAACATATAAAAACACTATAAACTATGAAGTGTCCTGGAAAAGCGATGTCTGACTAAATCAGGCCCCTGGCTTTGATCCTTTCTTCAAATCTCTCGAAGCCTGAGTCTGGAGCCAGGGTGCCTAGATTCAGATCCCAGCTTCACTTACCAGCTGGGTGACGTGGGACCAGTTACTTAATCGCCCTGGGCCTGCATTCCGTCATAAGTTAAACGGAGATAATAACAGTCCCTACCTCGTAACGTTGTCATGAGGATCCAGAGAGCTCATAAGGTAAGCCACTTAAAACCATGTCAGGTACATATTAAGCACTATGGTTAAGTATTAGCTAAAATGTTTCTTTTCATCAGCCCCGGAATTGCCAGGTCCAAAACCGAGTTCCTGGCCAGTCCAGGAGGGGGCACCCTTGCTGGCCGATCATGGGGAATCCTCTCTGGGTCAAGCAGCTTACCCTAAATTCCACTTTGAACTCCTGAGGGATTGCTTCAGTGCCTTCTCAGAATCAGGAATGAATTCAGACTGTATCCCAGGAATCTGCCACAGAAAACCCTCAGCCAGAACCCATGGGGTATTTTTCTTCTAACCCAGTGAAAATAACTCAAACTCACATGAGGAGCCACAGGCATTTTCTGCCCTGAGCCAGCAAGTATCAAACTCTCCCCGTGGCCTGGCAGACCCACTGCAGAGGTGAGGACCCACACCAAGACACCTGCTTCTTCCTCCCACAGCCCATGTCCCAGCCCAAGGTGACGCCCCATGGGCCTGGCCAACAGGCACTGCGAGGCCTGCTCCACACACAGAACAAAGGGTGACCATGGCCATTCTTACTTCCAAGATAAGATCCGTGGTCTCCTTTCTCCTTCTGCTAATGGGAAACTGAGGCTCATGTCACAGTAACACTGAATGGATGGCTAGAACAGTGTGAAAACACTGAGGACTTCAGGAGAAAGGCTGAATTGAGATATCAAACAATAGACTAACCACAGTAAGACACCACTTCACACGCATCAGGGTAGCTCTTTTGTTTGTAATTTTTTTTAATTAGAAAAAGACCATAAACAAGTGTTGGCAAGGATATGGAGAGAGTGGAACCTTTGTGCATTGTTGGTGGAAATGAAAAATGGTGCAGCTGCTGTGGAAAATGGTATAGCAGGTCCAGAAAAATTAAACATACAATTGCCATACAATCTTCCGGATATATACCCAAAAGAATTGAAAGTAGGGGTTGAAACAAATTTTTGTACAGCAATATTCATAGAAGCATGATTCACAATAGCCAGAAGGGGGAAACAACCCAAATGTTCATCAAAGGACAAAGAGATAACCGAAGTATGGTATGTGTGTGTTTGTGTGTATGTGTGTATATACATATATGCATATATATATATGGAATATATATTCCAGTGGAATATTATTCAGCCTTTAAAAAGAAGCAAATTCCTTGGGACGCCTGAGTGTCTGACTTCGGGTCAGGTAATGATCTCATGGTTTGTGAGTTTGAGCCCCACATCAGGCTCTGTGCTGACAGCTCAGAGCCTGGAGCCTGCTTCTAGTTCTGTGTCTCCTTCTCTCTCTGCCCCTCCCCTGCTCACACTCTGTCTCTCTCTCTCTCTCTCTCTCTCTCAAAAATAAATAATAAAACATTTTTTAAAAAAATTTTTTTTAAAGAAGGGAATTCCAATACCTGCTACAATGTGGACAAATCTTTAAGACATTATGCTAAGTGAATAAGCCAGACACAAAAGGACATCATATGATTCCACTGATATTCCACGCACGGTACTTACAATAGTTAAATATACAGCAAAAAGGAGAATGTTGGTTTCCAGGGGTTGGGGACTGGGTGGGACAGGGAGTGATTGTTTAATGGGGACAGAGTTTCAGTTTGGGAAGATGAGAAAGGAGCAGTGGGCATGGGGTTCTGGAAGATTACTAGCTGCTGCTCGTCATGAGACGTCTCTCTGGAGAACTTGCCCATGGTTCCTTGGGCCCTCTCTACCTTTGCCCAGATAGAAAAGACTCAGGGTAAGGGCGCCTGGGTGGCTCAGTTGGTTGGGTGTCTGACTTCGGCTCAGATCATGATCTCACAGTTTGTGGGTTCGAGCCCCGCATTGGGCTCTGTGCTGACAGCTTGTCCAGAGCCTGGAGGCTGCTCAGGATTCTGCCTCCCTTTCCCTCTGCCCCTCCCCTACTCACACTCTGTCTCTGTCTCTCTCAAAAATAAATAAACATTTAAAAAAATTAAAAAAAAAAAAAGAAAGAAAGAAAAGAGTCAGTGTTTTATAGAATTCAGATGATCTGGTTGGTTACCTCCACAGAGAAACCAAATCCTTCAAAGCAATATCTATTTGTAGCAACCCCTTGGGTGTAATATAATGTCCCCGAAAAATAGTGAATAATTGTATACATATATAATTTAAATCTTTATGGGTGCTTTTGTGTATATTATATATATGAGATATATTATGAAATTATAGCATATGAAATTATACGTATATGTGAAATCATATATATATGAAAAATATATGAAAAAGCACTCATAAAGATTTAAATTATATATGTGGGTAGTTGTGTTTAACTTCTCCATTTTCTGTTCCACGTGACATTGGACAACTTAATTACCATATCTACACCTTACTTCCTCACCTGTAAAATGGGGACGTCCTGGGATTGCTTTGTAAATGAGGTACACGAGATACTACACAGAAGGGTCTTGGACAGCTCCTGTCACACGGTACAAGTTCATTAAATATTACATATTTATTGTTATTGCTGCCTTCAGTAAGGGGACTGGAATGCCTCCTTCAGAAAGGGTCTATCCCACTTAAGGCAACGGGGTGGAGGTGGGGAATTGGTGTAGGGTTGGGGGCTGGGTTGTCAGGAGCTCTTGTCGGGCAAATGGGGAAAATGAAATCTTTGTGCAACAGGGAGGCTTCCTGACCCCTGGGAAAGGACAACAGGCACTCCAGAGAGTGAAGGATATGCACACAGGCCCCTGGGCACTCAATGTGCTGGAGCAGCCATCACCTGCAGAACAGATGGATTTGGCACCAAGATTATGAACCCTGAGAGATGAGCCTCAGGGAAAGAAAGTGAGGCTCACCCCCAGCTAAACGTGGCCAAGGGAAGAAGACCTCTCTCCACCCTGACTCAAATCTTCTGAGGTCACCACCCACCATGTCCTGCTGACGATTCTTGATGGCTGCCAACAGTGACCCCCTGTGGCCACCAGAAGTAATTTCAGGGGTTCCTTAAGGCCAGGGTAAACCTGGGGATGACTCTGCTTTGGGACAAAAGAAAGCCCCCAGGGATTCTTGAGCAATTCAAGAGAAGAGAGAACCCCAAGCAGGATATGAATCAGGCATGTGGAGACACAGGCTGGCACTATTCTAAGTTGTAAAACCAAAAACATTTGGCACTCAGAACATGAAGAACAGCTCTAACTGGTTACATCCAAAGAGACATTGCATAATTTCCCATCCCATGAGTAGATAGGACAGGCCCTTCTTCTGTGTTATCTTTTCCTTCCAGCCCCACCCCATCTCCAGACCGCACTGCGTCTCCTCAAACCCCTGCGGGTTCTGCCTGTCTCAAGCACACAGCATTTTAGAATCACCCACATGAAACCCAGACTCCAGAGCAGTCTCCTTTCTATGGGCAAAGAGAAGGGAACCAACGTAATTGGACTCCATACTGGGCCTGAGCACACAGTTTCTCCCTCAGTTCTGACCACACCTTGGCAAGGGGGGAGCCAAGCAGAGCACAGATCGTGTGTTAAGGGTCACACCAGAATCACACGGTTCAAGGAGGGAGGAGAGGGGTGAAGAAGAACACAGCTCCAATTTTTGGAAAGTGTATATCATTTACCAAGTCATGCTGGCTTGTCTCCAAATCTCTGGGCAGCTAGACATCACCTAACTCCACATGCCTGCAAGTTCACAGTTGAGACATAATTAAATGAATTTCTGCCTGGAATATTCAGAGCTTCTCAGAAGCCAGAGCCTGCTCTGCTATTTGAACTGAACAACTAACTTCGTATTCTAGTGATACTAAAGGAAACAATGCCCTTTTTCCTCTAACTTGGAGAATTTAATTTAGGTGTTTTATCAAAAACTGCTGCTCCCAGGAGATGAATGGCCCACTATAATCTCTCATATTAAATTAATTGAGTGCAGAACAACTTTGCTGGTTTTGAATGACAGGCTCCAGGGTTTAGCGCATCATTCTTCAAGAAAGCATAAAATAGGGAACCAAAATCAGGGGACCTGAATTATCCTTTCCTCTGTCTTTTGGAGGGTTTTCCATTTTCTGCTGCCACGCTGTACATTAATTCGCAATCAGGCAGCACTTGAGCCAGAGAATCTCCTGTCTCTGTCCCCAAGGAAACACCAGCCCAGCCCATAACAGTCCACCTCATCGTGTCACTACCAGAAGAGAAACGCTCCTGAGTGACACATCCTCCCTCTCCCTTTACCCTCCCAACAAGCCTCAACTCAACACGGATGCCCCCACTGTACAAAACAGAAACTGAGCAACTGAGCACGAACTTGGTCCACAGTCACACGAGCCAGTGGCAGAGCTGGGGCGGGGCTCCCAGTCCAGGGCTCCTCCCCCTCCCACACTAGAGTAGCCTCATGTGACTTAACCTTGTACCTGTTCACCATATTTTCAGTATAAACCTTTGTCCCACCTTCTTGTTTCTCCCCTCTCTTCTTCCGTTCTGAATCTAAATGAATTGTTCTTTAGCTCTTGCCTATCTTCCCTTTCTAGTCTCATTCTCGTCATTGTTCACCAGGAACCCCAGGCTGCAGCTGATTCAGAACATGTGCCGTGCCCTATGCACACGACGATGACCTTGCTTTTGCTCAGTGCTGCTCCCTCTGCTGTGATGCCCTTCCCTGCCTTCTTTACCTCTCCATTTTTCCCAAACCAAATGCCATTTCCTCCATGGAGGCCTTTCCAAATGCTCTATACACCGCGATCAAGTGGGATGTATTCTGGGATGCAAGGATGGCTCAACAGCGGCAAATCAATAACTCTGACACACCACAGTAACAAAAAGAAGAATAAAAATCACATGGTCATCTCAGTAGATGCAGAAAATGCATTTCACAAAACTCAGCATCTTTTCATGATAAACACTCTCAAGAAATTGGGGATAGAAAGAATGTACCTCATAATAAAAGCCATATATGACAAGCCCATAACTAACCTCATAAGCCCCAGTGTGTGGTTGAAAGCTTTTGCTCTAAGGTCAGAAGCAAGACAAGAATGCCCACTGTCACCACTTTTATTCACCATAATGCTGGAAGTTCTAGCCAGAATATTAGGCAAGAAAAAGATAATAAAAGGCATCCAAATCAGAAAGGAAGAAGTAAAACTATCTCTGTTTGCAGGCGGCATGACCTTGCACATAGAAAGCCCTAATAATTTTACCCAAAAATTGTTAGAACTAATAAACAAATTAAAATGGCAGGATATAAAATCAACATACAAATGTCAGTTGTGTTTCTATGCACTAACAGTGAATCAGCAAAAAAATAATAATAAAACAACCCCATTTACAATAGCATCAGGGTGCATGAAACAGGCAATAGGGATTAAGGAGGGCACTTGTTGGGATGAGCACTGGGTGTTGTATGTAAGTGATGAGTCACTAAATTCTACACCTGAAACTAATATTACACTATATGTTAACTAACTGGAATTTAAATAAAAGCTTGGAAAGAAAAAAAAAAAGAACAAAATACTAGAAATAAATTTAACCAAGGAGGCAAAAGACCTGTACACTAAAAACTATACAACATTGAAGAAAGAAATTGAAGAAGACACAAACAAACGGAAAGACTTACCTTGTGTTCATAGACTGGAAGAATTAATATTGTTAAAATAAATATACTACTCAAAGCAATGTACAGATTCAAAACAATCCCTATTAAAATTCCAATGGCATTTTTCACAGAAATAGAAAAAATAATCCTGAAATTTGTATGGAACCACAAAAGATTTCAATAGCTAAAGCAATCTTCAGCAAGAAGAACAAAGCCAGAAGTATCTCACTTCATGATTTCAAATTATATTACAAAGCTATGGTAATCAAAACAGTATAGTACTGACACAAAAAGACACAAAGGCCAATGGAAAAGAATGTAGAGTTCACAAATAAACTTATGCATATATACTCAACTAATTTTCAACAAAGGCACTAAGAATCCATAATGGGCAAGGATAGTCTCTTTAATAAAAGGTGCAGGGAAAAGTGGACAGCTACTAGAAAAGAATTAAATTGAACTTTTATCTCACAGCATACACAAAAATCACCTCAAAATGGATTAAAAGCTTAAATGTAAGACCTGAAACTGTAAAACACCTGGAAGAAAACCTAGGAAAAAAGTTCCTTGACATTGGTCTTGGCGATGATATTTTGGATATGACACCAAAGGCAAAATTAAACAGGTGGGATTACATCCATTCGAAAAGCTTCTGCACAGCAAAGGAAGCCATCAACAAAATTAAAAGGCAGACTGTGGAATAGGCAAAAATCTTTGTAAACCACATACCTAATAAGGGGTTAATATCCAAGATATATAGGAACCCATGCAACTCGATTAGCCAAAACAAATAACCCAATTTAAAAATAGGCAAAGGACCTGAACAGATATTTTTTTCTTCAAAAAGACATTCAGATGGCCAACAGGTACATGAAAAAGTGCTCAACATCATTAATCACCAGGGAAATGCAAATCAAATGACACAATGAGGTGTCACCTCACACCTGTTAGAATGTGTATTATCCAAAAGACCAGGGGTGCCTAGGTGGCTCAGTTAAGCAGGTGACTTCGTCTCAGGTCATGATCTCATGGTTTGTGAGTTCGAGCCCCACGTCAGGCTCTGCATTGACCGCTCAGAGCCTGGAGCCTGCTTCAGATTCAGTGTCTCCCTCTCTCTCTGCCCCCCACCCTGCCCTATTCATGCTCTGTCTCTCAAAAAACAAATAAACGGGGACATCTGGCTGGCTCACTCGGTTAAGCGTCCGACTTTGGCTCAGGTCATGATCTCGTAGTTTGTGAGTTCAAGTCCCACATCGGGCTCTGGGCTGACAGCCTGGAGCCTGGACCCTGCTTCGGATTCTGTGTCTCCCTCTCTCTATGCCCTTCCCCAGCACTCACTCTCTCTCAAAAATAAATAAACATTAAAAATTTAAAAAAAATGAATAAACGTTTAAAAAATTAAAGAAAAAAGACAAAAGATACCAAGCATTGGCAAAGATGGGAAGAAACTAGCACCCTCATATACTGCTTGTGGAAATGTAAAACGGTACAGTCACTTTGGAAAACAGTATGGCAGTTACTCTAAATGCTAAACATAGTTACCATATGACCTAGAAATTCCACTCCCAAGAGAACGGAAAAATATGTGCACACAAAAACCCACCAATGTTCACAGCAACATTATTCATAATAGCCAAAAAGTAGAAACAACCCAAAGGTCCATCAGCTAACAAATGGATAAACAACATGGTGGCACATGCCTACATTCAAATTTTATTCAACCACAAAAAGGAATGAAGTACTGACCCAAACTACAACATGGCTGGACTTGAAAGCATGCTGAATGAAAGAGGTCCGACACAAAAGGCCACGTAACGCATGATTCAATTTATAAGAAATATCTGCAATAGGCGAATGCATAAGGACAGAAATTACATCAGTGGTTTCCAGAGGCATGGCAAGAGAAGGAATAACCAATGTGTACAGAGTTTCTCTTTGCAGTGACGAAATGTTCTGGAACTAATAGTGGTGAAGGCTGCACAACGTAGCGAGTATACTAAAAGCCACTGAATTGCACACCTTAGAACGGTGAATTTTATGTCATGTGAATTGTATTTCAATTTTTCTAAGGTCTGTTTGAGGACTCTGGCATGTGGTTGAGAAAAGCTCGAGGACCAGAAGGCTGGCGAGTAGAAGTCACCCCACATCTCCGCTCTCCCTGCTGCGGGCCTGGTTCCAATCATCTCTAATGTGTACCTCGGCAACAGCCGCCTCCTCCCTCTCACTCCCAAGCCCACTTCTGGATGCTTCCCACTGTCCACCTGCATGAACCATGCCTTTTTATTTTCCATAGTTTTTGATGTTTTCACACCTGAGCCCAGAGAGACTGCCCCTCCCAGAGTTAGCCAATCCCCAAAGATACTAAAGGGCTCATGTGCAAGTGTGCCTTTCATTTGTAAACCAGCCAATCAAAAACCTACATCCCAACCATTTCCTTTATCTAGTTCTTATACTCTGGGTCACTATCCACATGCCCCCATCACCCCAGAGCCAGGTGTCAGGCAACCAGAGACGTCCCCTATGCCCCAGAGACTGCAGAAATTATTCAAGCCCGGCCAATCCTAAACCTGCTTACCCTGCCTGGCCCTCCCTTTCCCAAGCAAACCACAGCAAAGACTCTGGCCCACACTGTCCCCAGGCTCCCACCGCCTCCTGACTGGCCCCAGGCCTTCCCCCCACGTAGCCCCGCCCCCTCGAGTAAAAACTGCCTCCTGCAAGATCCACATCTCCACATCTGCATGTGACACCAGACCTGATTCAAACGAACCCCGAGCACATATTGAAACACCACCTTGCAAATCTGGTCCCGCCTTCCCTCTCCCACCTAACTTCTCGCCACCGACAGTCTCCAAGCCTTTTCGCCACCCCCGTACATCTCCACCCTCCTGAGCACCCCACACTCTGGTCACCATGCCTTTACACCTGCTGGGGTCTCCATCTCCTACGCCCTCTCCCTCCTCCACTTGTTTGCCTCAGTTGTTCCTGTGCCCCCCATCAAGCTCCACTCCGTAATGCTGCGTCTGGAAGCCCGCCAGGATCGCCACTCTCTGTTCCAGCAGTACGTGCTACTTTCCCCCTCCAAGCCCGTCGCCTGTGAGTCTGGCCCATGAGTCCCTCCAAGATAAGCACCATGAACCCTCATTTCTGGATGCCTAGGGGTTGGCCAGTGAAGTACTGGTAAATGTAGGGTTTCGTTTTTTTAGTGTAAGAAATCTCCCCCCTAGGCTGAGAGCCCTTACCCTCTGGGTCCTCCGCAGGGCCGCGCGCGTGGGTGGCCCCGACTAAAGGCGTGTGGGCCGCGCGCAAGGGCAAACCGGAAGGAGGACGGGGCACAGACACAAGTGGGAGGAGGGTGGGCGGGGAGGCAGGCCCGAGTACTCACGCTGCTCCTCCCACTCGCGCTCCTCCTTCTCGCTGGCGTGGCTCTGCAGCTGGGCCTGCTTCAGGGTCCAGTAGAGTTCCTTCGCCCTCTGCTCTTCCTGGAGGCGAATCTGCTCCTCTCCCCGCTTCCGCTCCTCTTCCTCTTTCCTCTAAAATATCATGGGGACAGAAGGGCGTGAGGTCACGAGAGAGAAGCGCCCCTGTGCGGCTGAGCAGGGCTGAGCCGATGCGCGGCGGGGCGGGGTGGGCCGGCCCCGGAGGTGGCGGCGGCTCAGTTTCCGGTTCTGAAGCATGAAATGGCAACAGTTCGTTAGGCCTAATCCAGGCAGCGGGAAGGATCAAATGGGTAAAAACACATGGAACAATGTGTAGACTCTAAAGCTTTCTGCAAAGAAAAGGGGACGCTGGGCCATCTTGCATCGTGGGGGGAAGGCGGGTAAGTACCCGTCTTCCTGGGGGCCAGTGAAGCAGGATAGGAACATGTCCTAACCTTATGTCCGAATAAGGTATTTCAGAGACAAGCAGGGTTGCCCCACTTCTGCAATTGTTGTCCCTCTTTTAATCTCCAAAAGGGGTGTGTGTGTGTGTGTGTGTGTGTGTTTTCCTCTACCTTTGGTCAAACGTGCATTATATGCCAAAGGCTCATTTAAAAAACCAGCCAGTCTATGGGGTGCCTGGGTGGCTCAGTCGGTTAAGCATCTGACTTCCACTAGGGTCATGATGTCACAGTTTCTGAGTTCAATCCCCACCTTAGTCTCTGTGCTGACAGCTCAGAGCCTGGAGCCTGCTTTGAAGTCTATGTCTCCCTCTCTCTCTCTCCCCTCCTCTGCTCACGCTCTGTCTCTCTCTGTCTTTCAAAAATAAACATACAGGGGCGCCTGGGTGGCGCAGTCGGTTAAGCGTCCGACTTCAGCCAGGTCACGATCTCGCGGTCCGTGAGTTTGAGCCCCGCGTCAGGCTCTGGGCTGATGGCTCGGAGCCTGGAGCCTGTTTCCGATTCTGTGTCTCCCTCTCTCTGCACCTCCCCTGTTCATGCTCTGTCTCTCTCTGTCCCAAAAATAAATAAAAAACGTTGAAAAAAAAAATTAAAAAAAAAAAATAATAAAATAAATAAATAAATAAATAAATAAACATACATACATACATACATACATAAATGGAAAAAAAAACACCAAGTCTCAGGGTGCCTGAGGGTGGCTCAGTTGGTTAAGCATATGACTTCAGCTTAGGTCATGATCCCATTGCTTGTGGGTTCGAGTCCTGCATCCGGCTCTGTGCTGATAGCTCACAGCTACGAGCCTGGAGCCTGCTCCAGATTCTGTCTCCGTCTCTTTGCCCCTCCCCCTCTCAAGCTGTCTTTGTCCCCTCTCTCTCTCTCTCTCTCTCTCACATAGACATTAAAAAAAATTTTTTTTAATACAATAAAAACCAGCAAGTCTCCAAACCACTTCACCCCAACCTACCCCACCCTTCTCCAGTGTCCAGAGGCCACCATTCTCCCTTATTTTGGCTGCTCCTTCGTGTGGTTACATCTCCGTTTGCCTAATGCGGCTAATATTTTGATGTATCAATTCTAGGTATTAAACTTCTGCCTTTCATTTTTGCTTCATGACTATTTAGCACTAATGTTTCTCACACAGGTACACACCCAAACTTTCCCTCTCTTCATCCTCACAATGTCGACATCGCTCTCTGTGGTGAAATCAATGAGTCAGACTAAATATGGCTCACTGCAAAGCCAGAGTGGGGCGCTGTGATGTTCTTTAGCCTTCTAACACAATCTCTGAAACGTGGGTATATGTCTCACAACCTACAATCTGCCTTTTTCATGGGCAACGGTTTTTTCTTTCTTCTTAAAATGATGATTGACAAGTCGTTACTTAACTAATAATGGCATCTTATATTTAGTAAAACATGGTCGTATGATGGCTGTTTCTTTCCTGAGTTTATAATTGTTTTATCCTGAAGTTGAATATCGAGTTTTCCCAAACTTCTCTAAGACCTGTGGTAGATCTTTCTCTGTGTTTATTATTTCTTAAAGATTTTTAAAATATTTATTTGAGACAGAGAGAGAGAGAGAGAGAGCACTAGTTGGGGAGGGGCAGAGAGAGAGAGAGAGAGAGAGAGAGAGGGACAGAGGATCTGAAGCAGGCTCTTTGCTGACAGCAGAGGGCCCGATGCGGGGCTTGAACTCACGAACCGTGAGATCATGACCTGAGCCGAAGCCGGACGCTTATCCAACTGAGCCACCCAGGTGCCCCACTGTGTTTATTATGATAACAGATAAACAGCAGTTACTGTTTTTCCAGGATCATCACTGCCCCCAGATGCCAGCCTCCCTTTTTCTCCCAACTCAAATGGTTGTTACCGGAGTCTCCTGTCTGTCCACCCACCAGGGACTCATTTCTCAGCCCTCCCTGAGTTGAAGCTCTTGTTTCTTTGTTCCTTGTTCTTTTTCTGGCCCCTTCGTCATTTGGCAGCAACAGGACTTCTCAGCTATGGACGCACAGAGAGACACTCACTGAGTCTTAGCTGAAAACATCTATATGCTGCCTTCAGATATAACAGCTCATTTGGCTGAGCATAGAATTTAATTAAAAATCATTTTCCTAAAGCAGAATTTAGAAGACTTTACCTCCTAGCATCCAGTACTGCCACTCGGATTCTCAATCTTCTGCATGAGATATTAATTTTTCTCTTTATCGCTGACATTCTGAACGTAGTTACATGATGTGCCTTGGTGGCGATTTTCTTTCATTGACTGTGCCAGGCACTCAGGTAACTTTCTGCCTGAAGTCCCAGATCTTTCCAGTCTAATATACCTTGGCTTAGAATTTCTTGGATAATTTCTTCTCCTCTCACTGTTTTTCTTTCTAGAACTCCTGTTTGTCAAATGCTGGACTCCTTGACTTGATCCTCTTGGTGCCTTATCATTTCTCTCTTATTTTCCGTCTCCTGTCTTTGCTGTTCTACTTCCTGGTTGATTTCACTGACTTTCTTGTCTAAATCTGCTACTACATTTTTTATTTCAAGCACTGCATTTGTAATCCCCAAGCCCTCCTTCTTATTCTTTGGTCGTTCTTTTTGGCTTCATTGCACCCTGTTCTGGTTTCATCCCTGTTATGAGTGTAATGTTTCATCTCTGAGGATGTTAGAGCTTTTTCTCCCCTATATTCTGATTTAGATCTATTTCCTCTGTTTTTTGTGTTTTATTTTCTTTAAAGTGTGTTTTATGTGATGCTTGTCATTCATGTTGGAGGCTTTCCTCAGATGTCTGATGTTTCCTGGCTGTCTATTCATATTCAAGAGAGAAAATAACTACACAGAGGGTCGGTATATAGACAGGACTTCTTTGAGAGGTGGGCTCCACTCTAGGATGAATGGACAAGGAATCAGCCATTTCGCTGGGGAACGCTCAAGTATCTAGAAGTCCTTTCTCGGAGATTATCCTACCTGAGTGATGTCTGACCACCAGCATACCAGAAGTCTGTGGGGGAGGCAGGCTGCAGGCAGGACAGCCCTTAGACCCTAGCAAGCAGAACCCATGGCCCACACCTCATATTTCATAGGAACACCATGCTTTGAAATGTCTTCTTTGCAAACATCCCTCTCAGGTCCCCCCCAGGAATGGCCACAGAGTCCTCCCAGGATTGGCAGGGGCAGCAGTGGAATCCAGGTAAGGTACTCCAAGTCCAGACCAGCTCCTGCATGACCCCTAGTCTCCATTTCTCCCCCTCGGTGCTCTCTGACCCTTCCTTCGTGAAAGGTGTTAACCATATGCCCCATAGGGGCTCCAGGATTCATTTATGGAGTCATCCTGGAGCCTGATGGCCAGGCCATGGTTCCAGGAGGGTGACCTGGCAAGCAGATGAAACCTGCCAGCTAGCATGGTATTTTCTTTTTTTTTTTTTTTAATGTTTATTTATTTTTTTTGAGAGAGAGAATAAGAGAGAAGGAGGGGCAGAGAGAGAGGAGAATTCCAAGCAGGCTCTGCACTGTCAGTACAGAGCCGGATGTGGGGCTTGATCCCGCGAACGTGAGATCATGACTTTAGCCAAAATCAAGAGTTGGACGCTTAATTGACTAAGCCACCCAGGTGCCCGCAGCACCATATTTTCATCACAGGATCGCATACGATTAGGTCACCAGAACAGAGCTAACAGGCTGATTTTATGTGGCTCAAGTTAATAATTTATTATAAACAAAGACACCATGCAGAAATACCTGCGGCCCTGTGCATCCTAGGGGAATCCTGGCTGCAGGTCCCACTGCATGTGTTCAGACCTTTACTGTTTCCCATCTGCCCCTGGCCTGCTCTCGCCACTCTGCCTGACACACTGAGCTCTGGACCCCTGCCAGCACCCCATCTCCTTCCGCTTGGAGGGAGGGATGTAGCAGCCTGGAAGAAATGGATGAAAATGGGGACATGGGGGTCCAGCCACACCACAGAGAAACTGAGCCAGTCTGAGCTCCCCTCACCATAGTCCCTGGTGCCTCCGGGTCCTGAGCCCGTGTGGATCCAGACCAATACAGCTCACCTACTCACCCTCTTCCTGCAGGCACCCCACTGAACCCCTCCCCACTCCCCCTCCCGGCAACCAAACTCGTGAATATTTTCTCATCTGTTCTCTCTTCTCATCTTCTATCTCCGTGTGCTTTAGAACTTTCTCGGTCCTTTGCTACTATTTTAATGGATCAACAAGAGAAAAAAAAAGATAACTGAGTTTTAATCCCTCATTTAATAAAGACAAAGTTTTTTGTTTCTTCTGAAATGGTATAAATTAAGGTTTTTCCACTAATTCAAATCTATTTTTTAATCCTAAAGAATAAAATTTCCACTTCCAAATGAGCCACTCTCAAGAGTTGGGAATTAGGGCTAAAGAAGGCAAGTGGCTTCATGTAGTCACTCACCAAACACAAAGCACCTAGAGGCTCAGGCCGGCATCGGGCTGTGGGCTCTGGGGACACAGCCATGGGCATGACGCACACAGGCCCCACCCTCAGAGCTCACCTTCCAGTGCGTGAAACACACCAGACAAATAAAAATCAGGAAATGCCAGAGAATAATAAACAGTGTGCAAAGAATTAAAACAGGGTAAGTGACAGAATTTAGGAAGCTACTTTAGGCTGTGTGACCAGAAGCCCTCCTAGGAGGGACAATGTGATCTGATAACCGAACAATAAGGAAGAATATTGGTAAGTAAGTACTGGGGAAAAGAAATTTCCGGGCAGAGAAAAACCACACACACAATAGGGCCAGCATTGCAAATGGGTTTGCCATGTTTGAGTACAGAATCATCTACCGTGTTTGAAAGAAGAAAAGTGAAAATGCTATCTTTGATGAGTTCGAGAAGCCATCTGACGTCCCCAGAGGCCTGCCGTTAGCAGCAGGATGCGTGTGCCTGGGCTTCAGGGCAAGTTCAGCTGAAGATATTGGCTGAGAAGCCATCTGCAGAGGGATGAAGTGTCTCAGCCACAGGACCTAATGCTATCCCTGAGAGAAAGAATGCAGATCAAAAGAAAACAACCAGAGATAAATCACAGAGATGAAAGTACAGCATAGGGAATATAGTCAATAAAACCGTAATAATGTTGCATGGTGACAGATGGTGACCACGCTGATCGAGGTGAGCGTGGCGTAATGCATAGAATGGTCAAATCAATATGTTGCACACCTGAAACTAACACTGTACATCAATTACACTCCAATAGTAACAGTCAAAAAGAGGGAGAGGGAGAGAGAACAACCAGAGTGTCTTGGGCCACTCCAGCATTTAAAACTTGAGAGAAAGAGCTGGAGCCAGGAAAGGAGGCTGAGAAGGAAGGCCAACAGATAAGCTAAAAACCCAGAAGGGGTGATGTCTGTTGGAGAAGCCAATAGAAGAGAACATTTCAAGTAAAAGGGAGTGGTAAACTGAGCTGCAGGCCCAGAGACATCGAGACAGCACAGAAGATAAGGACAGAGAAGCGACAAGGGAAGGCGGGTGGTGGCCACAGGATGTGATGGGAGAGCGAAAGCGGCCAAGGTAAGGGGAGGGGAAGGCAGCCATCCAGGCGACTGAGGGGAGGGAGTGGAATGACCGCAGGCAGCCCTTTAAGGACATCTGCAGACAAGCAGAGACAGGGATCAACAGGTGGAGTGGAGTGTGGGGTCAGGAGGGAAATAGCCTCAGGTGAGAAATTCTAGAGTCAAGAGTTGGTGATGGATACAAAACTGGAACCAAAGTCGGCCTGGCTCCAAAGCAGAACAAGCGGGGTTTTAGCTCAAAGCCGTGAAAAAAACTCACCTTCGGCAATCACCAGCATGTCAGCAGAGCAAAAATCAGCCCCACGTGGGCACAGCATTACGATGTACACAGCAGGTTTCCTGTGCCCCCACAGGGTCCCCCCATCTCTGACCAAGGAGGTCACATCACCCAACACACAGAGCGCCAGCCAAAATGGCGTCCACCCAGACACTTCAGATCCAGCACCTGCCCACGTCAGGTCTTCCAGGCGGGAAGGTCTTAGGAAAATACGGTCAGCCAAGACCTGTCAGAGTCAGAGGGGCTTCAGCCTCCTGGTCCTACTTTCTGATACAGACAAGGAGTGAATTGGCTTGCTGGGGTCCCATAGCAAAGTACTACAAACCAGGAGGCTTAAACAACAGACACTTACGAGCTATAGAGGCCATAACTCATCAATTAGAACACCCATTCATCCGAGATCAAGGCGTGGGCAGGGCTGGTTTCTTCTGAGGCTTCTCTCCTTGCCTTCTAGAGGGACCATCTTCTCCCTGTGTCTCACATGCCCTGTCTTCTGTGGGCACACATGTCTGTGTCCAAATTTCCTCTTCTTATAAGGGCACCAGTCATACTGGATTAGGGCCCACCCTGAAGACCTCATCTTAACTTATGACCTTTCTAAAGACCTTACCTCTACATACACTTACATTCTGTGATGGTGGAAGTTAGGCCATCAACATATGAGGCCCATAACAAAGAGTGCACCCCAGAGAAGGGTCATGACTGATGCTTGGCCTGACGTCCTCCAAATTCATCCATGTTGTCACAAATGGCAGGGTTCCCTTCTTTATTAAGACTGAATAATATTCCATCATATATATATATATATATAATATATATATGTTATATATTATATATATATTATATATATATATATACACACATTACATACACATATATATGTACACATATACATTATGTATATATATCACATTTTATTTATCCATTCATTGATCAACAGACACTTAGATTGTGTTTGGTGAAAAGCTACAAAGTTTCAGTGATGCAGGATGAATAAATTCTGGAAATACAATGTACAGCATGGTACCTATAGTTAATACTATACTGTGTACTTGAAATCTGCTAAGAGAGCAGATGTTAAGTGTTCTCACCACACACGAAAACGGTAACCAGGTAAGGTGAGAGATGCGTTCATTATCTTGATTATGGTAATCATTTCACAATGTATGCATACACCAAAACATTGCACATCTCAAATATATACAATTTTTCTTTGTACATTGTAGCTCAGTAAAGGGGGGGGTGATAATTACCAGCAAATAAATAAATACATAAATAAACGGCAGTGCCACTGTTCACTCAATCCTCTGCACCCACGAATGAACAACAACAGACTGGGAGTCGGAAAACAGCCTCCATCTCCAAGGAAAATAACTGGCCACTTACTGTGACAAAGACAAGCTTCTCACAGGGATGGGGACAACAAAAGGAAACATTTTTCACCTACAGATAAAGAGCACTGCATCCTTCCCTCCAGGGTCTTGCTGAAATGACTCACCCCTCACAGCTGAAATTGTCTGAAAAGCTCTCCCTGTTTGGGGCTGCTTTCAGAATCCTTCGTCTCCTCCATGAGCCCCAGTGAAAAGTCTGTCTTTAAATTTAGCAGCCACAGGCCAAGGCAGCCAAAAGGCGACTATGAAAACACTCCCTTCCACATTAGGAATGGATGCCTTTTTCTGGCAGGCCCAAAGCCCTCTGAGCCGTCCGGCTTATTCAATCCCCCTTCTCCTGATAACCCATCAGTAACAGCACACCACAGGAGCCCCCAGAGGCCCGGGTCCGCCCCACCCCGATGGAAAATGTCACCGAGACAGATGCTTTTCTGGAAGGCATAGTCGCTTTTGTTGTGTTGGGGAGCAAGCAGTCCTGTCCCCTTCAAGGATCCTTCCTGCGGCACTAAGAATCAGACTGACGTGAGACAGATTAACAGGAGAAAATCAGATTTAATAACAGATATACAAGGAAAGCACACGGATACGGAAATTCCAAAGACCATCAGGCAAAATGAGGGATCTGTGTCATCCTGAGCTTAGGAGAGGCGATAGGGGTCTGGAACTTCAAAAGAAAAGAATGCACCTCACAGGGTGATAAAGAGATGAGCAGCTATTTGGTAATTAGATGTCTGCCCTGCCATACAGATGGGTCACTCAGATAAAATTTATCACTGTTAATAACCCTCATTCTGGAAAACAGCCCCCACTGAGATTCTTCTATGTGGTTGGAGGGAGGGGTGATAGTTTCTCCTAAGACCTCAGGGTCTCAATTGCCTTCAGCTCAAAATAGTCCACACGCCAAAGTGGCACATTCCAGGGGCGGGAGGGCTGTCCCAAACCCTTCAGTTGTTCATCTGGCCCAAATAATACCATCATGCTTTTCGAGATGAGGTACAGCAAAAGGGCAGGGCCAGGCCTGTATCATTTACTCCCCCATCGACAGCCCCCAGCACAGAGCCTGGCAGATAGCAGGTGCTCCATAAACACTGACTGGACAAGCAAGTGAACAAATGAAGAAGGTAAGACAGGGCTTGTGATGATTGTCGAAAGGCGAAGCATAAACTATATCATGTCGTCCTGTCGATGCCAGCCTTGTCCAAGAGAAACTCAGATAAAGTCTACAACTTTCTAGAGAAAATTGAAAAGTGGAAAGTGTCCCCACCATTTATATAATCCTTTTGGAAATAAGGTGGGGATAGTTTCTGTAGTCATACAAGATGTCACGAAGGGCCAAAATGAACTACAACCTTAAAGGAGAAAGAAAAAACAAAGAGCGTGAGTGGCCTTGAATAGAAAATTGGAAAAAAAATTAAAGGGCAGTCTAACTCTATCAACCCATGACTGTTCCTTATCAGGAACACTGGCAGGAGGTGGGAGGGGAGGGAGACTAAGACAGAGTGAGAGAGAAGGAGCCTTATTGTCTGTGTTCTGCGGTCTTAAGCAGAGACAGAAGCAGCCAAAAGCAGTTTTATGAGTTAAGAAAGCAGAGAAAATATGCAAATTATATCTGGCCTCCTGATCCCCTTTTTTACTAAAGGAACATTTTCATATGCATTGTAAATTGCATTCCAATGGTGCCAGCCACAACAGAATGGTTTTTAAAAACAGGTTTCCAGCTGTCTGTATCTTCTATTTTGAAGTTCCCTCTTTAACCTGACACAAGATTCTGGGATTTTTTTTCCTCCCCATTTTCTCAAAGGAATTTTCACTATTATCTGTCCTATAAGCAGGAGGATTTCAAGAACCTGCCTGCATCCTCCACACCGGTAGCCGGAAGTGAGCCCAGCCAGCCCCCCTCCACCAGCAGGCTTCCCATCCAGCGTCTCCCCTCTCCTCCAGCCCCCACCCCAAATTCCCCTTCTAGAGAACCACATTGGCCCAGCCAGCCCAAGCACATTCTCTTCCCCCCAAGCCTACTCTGCCTTCCCAGATCTCCATAGCAACAGGGTGGCACCCTGTCCCTACTCCTCAGCCTGGGGCTCTGATGTCTTTGCTCTTTGGGTTCCCCCCATCCCGGCATCTAACTGATGCCAAGCCTTGCTGATTTCACCTCCATTTCTCTGTGTCCATCCCCCTGAATCTCACCATAGTCACACTCAGCAGTTCCCACTTTGACCACTGGCCTCTCCCTCTCACCATGCCTTCAGCACTTGAATCATAACCATCACCACCAGTTACTCTCACTGAACTTGATCTGGCCATGTCCCTCTGCTTCAAGATCCTCACAGCTCCGCTCTGCCCGCAGGGAACTGTCTGCCTCTTTATGGTAGCACCCAAGGGCTCCACAGCCTACCTTGCCAGATCCCTGTCTGGCTTCCCCCATCACTTTTTCCTCTCCCACCAGCAGACCATTCACGATTCCACATATCTCCTGTCCATTTCCCGTCTCTGCTCACACCCGGACACGTACAGGTGCTCCATTGAACTCCATCATAGTCCCCCAGGCATGGTGGGGGCTGAAGGTTACTCCCAGAGTTATCTCTCTCTCTCCCCTGGCACCCTCTACACTTGAGGAGAGGAGGGAGTTTATAACTACCACCATCACTTCCCCCAAACAACCTGCACTCAGGTTCTCAGGGAAAGGGGGAAAAATGTATGAAATTAAACGAACGTTGTTGGCGTATGCCTGCATGCGAGCCTCACGTCAGGCTAGAGTCTTGGCTGTTGAAAGACACAATAAAAATTATCTAAGCCAATCTCTAATCCAGTGCGGAAATCCCTTTGGCGAAACTGATCCGGTTGTCTATTACCAAGTAACAAACTACCAGAAAACATAATGGCTTAAAACAACAACAATCTTATTTGCCTGTGGTTCCATAGGTTAATCCGAGGCATCCAAGGTCAATCACTTGGTTGGGGTCATTCACTGGAAGAACCAAGAAGATTCCACTCACGTGTCTGGTGCCTCAGTGCTCCCCCCCACAGCCCCTTTCTCTCTGCCTGGCTTGCCTGGGTTTCCTTACAGAGTGATGGGCTAAGGTCATAGGGCTTCTCATGGGGGCAGCTTCCAAAAGTGAGCATCGCAAGAGGGGCCGAAGCTACAAATCTCCTGTATCCTGTCCCCAAATGTTACACAGAGTCATTTCTACTGCACTCTACCGATCAAAGCTAGTCACAAGGCCAGAGCAGACTCAAGGGAAGAGCAGTCTCAAAGAGAGACATGGCAAAGAACTTGCCACCGGCCGTATTTAATCCACCACAGAAACTTTTCAGATACCATTTCAGCCCATGGTAAGCGGTTCCTGCAATGAAGATCTCATCACAATACAAGGGTAGCTCACTTACAGACAGCTCTGACAGGAAATATCCTAGTTCATAAACCTGGCCCTTCCCACTCCAGAGTCCATGTGCTGGTGTTCCTGTCAGACATTGCCCTGATGAGCCCCACCAGGGCCTCACAGATACAACCTGCAAGTCTGAGGCTTTTCAAAATGCAGATATGCCAAATCAGAATCGGAATGTGAGTACTGACGTGTAAACATTCACATTCAGCAAGTTAATTCTTAAAACAAAAACAGACATATAATTACCATGGCCTTCTTGGGAAATAACACCAAAAGTCTGCGTTTGGGTTCCTTAGTGAACCTCATGGCTTTACTGAGCCCTCCATGAACGTCCACACAGAGCGCCCCACAACGTATCACCTCTCTCTCTCTCACTGAAGTTCTCAAGGAGGAGTTCAACCCGAAAATCTCTGAGAACTCATTCCCTCTGGAATCTCCTTGTGAAATAAATGAACCCCAGGACCCCAGCTCCAAGGAGCCACCCTCCCAGTATCTGAACTGGGAGGGGGGCCAGAGACTAGAACATGTGATTCTTGCTGTTAGAGATACACAGAAAGTTTTGGTTTTCTTCCCCAGCAGACTTGAACAACCATAAGCAAAATCCAACGATACAAACTGAACATCTCTCCACTATGGATTGACTGGATTATGGATACTATCATGGAATTACTGTTCATTTCAACAGGTGCAATCAGGATTGTCCTGGCTACCCAGGGGCAAAGGTACTCAGTCGTGGGAGAGGCACGCTGAAGTACATAGTGTGTGATCAGGAGTCAGCAGACTAAGGCTCCCAGATCTGCCCCCTGTTATTTAAAATAAAGTCTTGTTAAAGGACAGTCACCCCCATTTGCTTACATATTGTCTGTAGCCGTGTTTGTGCTACAATGGCCTGGTTGAGGAGTTGTGACAGAGATGGTGTGGCCGACAAAGCCTAAAATATTAGCTATCTGCACCTTTACCGAAAATAGTTTGCTAACCCCTGGGCTGGAGGATATGATGTCTATAGCTTCCATTCAAATTGTTTAGCGAAACAATTTAGCAGTAGCAACAAAAATGTACATATGTAGATATGTGTGTGTATATATACGTCTGCGTATAGATAGACGCAGATACAGAGGAAGAGGAGGAAAGAGAATGAAAATTGGACAAGGCATCAATAACTGGTGAATTTCAGGGGAGAACACACGAACATTTGTTTTTTTCTCTCATTGTTGCTGCAATTCTGAAATTGCTTTTAACATTTATTTATTTTTGAGACAGAGAGAGAGAGAGCATGAACAGGGGAGGGTCAGAGAAAGAGGGAGACACAGAATCCGAAACAGGCTCCAGGCTCTGAGCTGTCAGCACAGAGCCCAACGCGGGGCTCGAACTCATGGACCGTGAGATCATGACCTGAGCTGAAGTCGGACGCTTAACCGACTGAGCCACCCAGGCACCCCTGAAATTGCTTTTAAATCGTATGTTTTGAGAGTAAATGAATCTCCTAAAAATGTATATATTATGCAAGGGAAAATTAAATAAGATCAATAGCAATGTAAATATATAAGCAGCAATTGCAATAGGTTTTAAAGTAATGAGAACAATCTTCACGATAGCAACAAAAAATATTCAACCTAAGGTTTACGTAGAAAAGAAACGTGGAGCATTTAAATAAAACAATAAACTTTGCCCAGTTCCAAAAGACGGAGGCACCATGCGTATATATAAGTTATTGTGCATGTTTGGGATTGGGTGGATGGTGCATAGAGAGGTGTTTCAAAAATTTTTATCAAAGACAAAAAGAAGCTTTGAGTAACAGGAAGAAGACACCACACCCTGAAAAAAAAGACTGAACGAGAAATGACATCTCGAACGCAGATGTAATTCCAATGAAAACCACCGTGTGTTTTTTTGTTGTTTCGGGGAGGAGGACGGCGACATGATGAATCAGATGTATCTCTAGTGGGCCAAGAATGACTAAAATTAGCCAAGGACATTTGGAAAATGAAGAGCAAGGATAGGTTCTTCCCTGATAGCAGATGTTAAACTTCATTTTAAAAGCGACAATAATTAAATAAGTGAATCTGGTTCAGGAATAATCAATGAAGAAGAACCCATGAAGAGATCCAAAGGTAGGTAAGAAGAATCAAGGCAGCGAGTGCACTAAGAGAAGGGAGATGATATAATAAATGATGATGAGGGCGCCTGGGTGGCGCAGTCGGTTAAGCGTCCGACTTCAGCCAGGTCACGATCTCGCGGTCCGTGAGTTCGAGCCCCGCGTCGGGCTCTGGGCTGATGGCTCGGAGCCTGGAGCCTGTTTCCGATTCTGTGTCTCCCTCTCTCTCTGCCCCTCCCCCGTTCATGCTCTGTCTCTCTCTGTCCCAAAAATAAATAAAAAAAAAAAAAAAAAAAAAAAGTTGATAAATGATGATGGGACAATTTGCTAACTATTTGGAAGAAAAGCAAAGTTATAGCCCTATATCGTACCACACTCTAAGGTGGAGGGAAATTGGGGCGCCTGGGTGGCTCAGCCGGTTAAGCGTCTGACTTTGGCTCAGCTCATGATCTCGAGGTTTGTGGGTTCAAGCTCTGCGTCGGGCTCTGTGCTGACAGCTCAGAGCCTGGAGCCTGCTTCTGATTCTGTCTCCCTCTCTCTCTGCCCCTCCCCCGCTCACGCTCTGTCTCTGTCTCTGAGAAATGAACAAACCTTAAAAGAAAAAAATTGAAGTGGAGGGAAATTAAGTGCAAAGAAATAAAATCATGAAAGACATAGAAAACAACGTAGATTAGTGTTTTATAAGCTTGTAGTGGCACAGATCTTTCTTAGCATGTAACAATAATTTTTAAAAGATTGATATAGGGGCGCCTGGGTGGCTCAATCAGTTGAGTGTCTGGCTTCGGCTCAGGTCACGATCTCGCGGTTTATGAGTTCGAGCCCCACATCGGACTCTGTGCTGACGGCTCAGAGCCTGGAGCCTGCTTCGGATTCTGTGTCTCCCTCTCTCTGTACTCCTTCCCCACTCGTGCTCTCTCTCTCTCTCTCAAAAATAAATAAACATTTAAAAAAAAGATTGATATAGTTGGCTAATAAAACTTGTAATCTTTTGTACGTCCGAAAGCACTATAACCACAATTAAGAAAAAATAACACTGAGAAGAATATTTGCAACATAAATGATCTTAAGGGGCCATTGTTCTATCTAATCATTATAGGAAAAAATACTTTTAAAATGTTTAAATGTGCACATTCCATGAATATACAACTTATAAAATAATATCATTAATAGGATTCAGCAGATTATTATTTTCTTCTTTTCACTTATATGTATTTTTGAGTTTTCTACCCTCACCCCCAAAATGTGTTATTCCTGTAGGGGGAAAAAACGCAAAATAGGGACCAGGAAAAAAAATTTTTTCAGGCAATCTTAACTTCTTACTAGAGCAGTGTAAATCTCCTTTACCAGCACTGAACTTTCCCAGCATGAATAGGTATGCAAGGTTCCCAACAATTTTCTGTCCGGGGCCAGAAAATGTGCATTTTTCATCTCCTTACATCCTCCAAAAATCTCAAGTTGGGTGTTGTTATTACCCTAATATTATAAACAAGAAAGTGAAGGCTCAGAGAAGTTCAGCAAGTTTCCCAAGGTCACGCAGCACTAACCAGTAAAACTGGAACTGGATACCAGGCTGGTCTGACCACAAACTCAACACTTTCTAGGTCCCTTTGCAAGTCCTTCATTTGGGAGGCAGAAGGTCTGAGTTCTGATCCTGGCTCGGTCCCCAGCTACTTGTCCTTGGCAAATCTCTTCCTCTGTCTAACCCTCAGTTTCCTCATCTGTCCAGTGAGAAGTGAATTGGCCCAACTGGTGTGTCAAATTCCTTCCTGCTCAGACATGTGAGATTTCTGCTCAGTGCCAACCAATGCTCAAACCAGAGGTGGGCGCCAGTAGCCTGGGAGCCCGCATAGGTGGCCACACACACGTTCCACGCACGGCCTCACCTTGAATTCCTCGTGGATGCGCTCCTCCAGGACTTTGGCAGCCTTACGGTCTTCCGTCTCCACTTTCCACTTCTCCGCCAGGATCCGGGCTTTCTCATTGGCCAGCGCATCCCGAAACTTCTTGGTGATTTCTGCCTCCTTCTGTCTCCTTCCAATAAGACACCAGCAGATATAAGCTCATGCAGGAGACTGAAGGACCACGTAACCACAGAGCTTCAAATAAAAACTATGAGCAACATTTCTGGGTCCATCAGAATGACAACTATCTAAGGTCAGCAAAACTCAATGTTGCCAAGTTGGAGAGAAACAGTCACCCTCCTGTAAGGGAGTGTAAATCAACAGAATTGTCAGGAAGCCAGGGATAAAAAAAAAAAAAAAAAAAGACTCAGAAATCCTATATCTCACTCAAGTTTACAAAGATGTAGGTAGAAGATGTTCATCAGAGAATTTTTATAACATAACTAATGGCGAACAACCTAAATGTCCATCAACAGGGCCAATAAATTGGGTTTCTCATGTAATAGGATACTATATAGTAGTCTTAAATAACACTGTGAATCTATATTAATCAATTTATCAAGGTGTGAATAAAGCAGTTTATAAAGCACATGCTGCCTAAATGCTCACCGTGATTATCTCAGGCGGTGGGCGTTGCGTTGTTGTTACAATTTTACAACTAAAATATTGTTATTAAGGGGCGCCTGGGTGACTCAGTTGGTTAAGCGTCTGCTTTCGGCTCCGGTCACGATCTCACGGTTCGTGAGTTCGAGCCCCACACCGGGCTCTCTGCTGTGTGCGCAGAGCCCGCTTCAGATCCTCTGACCCCCTCTCTCTCTGCCCTCCCCCGCTTGTGCTTGTGCGCACTCTCTCTCTCTCTCTCTCAAAAATAAGTACGTACATACATTAAATAAATGAATGAATGAATAAATAAATAAATAAATACTTAAAAAATAAAATAAAATATTGTCACTTATTTTATAGGGGGGGTAGGGGAATGTTGAAGTCAACTTCATACGGATTTCCGATAAAAAAAAGGTAAAAGTTGTTTATGAAAGAAGTCTGACTCCAAATCTCACTGGGGGCTCAACTATGCACCTTGTGTGAGAAAGGCAGGTACGGTGAAGAGGAACAAGCAGCCACAAAGGTGAACCCGAACTCCTCTGCTGTCCCAGGGACAGCTCCGCGAGGAATAGAGGAAAAGCATGCCATCTGTATCATCGCAGTGAATCCAATCTATGTCCAGACGGAAAGGGTGTTGTTATGCCCGCACCACGGATGTGAAAACTGAGACCCCAGATCAGCTTACAAGTAACTGGTGGAGCCGGGATCTGAACCCACCAGACCTACCTGATGGAAGACTGGTGCTTTGGTCCCCTAATCTTAGCTGAGCTAAGAAAACGGCCAGCCAGCTGCCTGGCACCTCTCCCCTCCCACCCACAACCTAGCGTCTTGCGGCTTGGACCCACCGTAGGCTCTGTGTTCAGACCCGACCCGGTACCCGTCTGCACCTCTCACCAGAGCTCCTCGGCCTCCCTCTGTGCCTGCAGCCGCGCCCTCTCCGCAATCAGCTCCTCAGAGATCTCTTCATAGGGCTTGTCGCCAGGGCCTTCTCCCATGATCCAGACCCAGACTTCACCATCTGCCCCCAGGAGCCACTGGATGTGCTTGTCACTCGCTGCCTCACAGCAGAAGGAGGCACCAGGAAGGAAGAAGAAACAGGTCTGAGTCCCAATTAGTACGGGAGGAGCTAGGTTGGCCGACGGAGCACAACCTTCACACCTCTCTACAGAGCAGTGTCATCGACAAAGGCATTCCGGAGAGATACCGGCCGGCCCGAGTGCAATGCCACCTCCCTCTCTCCCTCCCGCCCCTGCTGGGGAGCATCACAGCTGCCAAAGCCGGTGCCCAAGGCTGGAACTGGTGTTGGAGGCCGAGCCCCTCTGAGATCTTCAGCAGACAGCGCACCAGTCCTTCCTCTCTCTCCCTCCCGTCCACTGGCTGGAAACGGGGGACGGAGATAGTGTTGCAAGATGAAGACACTAGGCCCCTGACCCACATCAGCCTGTAACGTGAGGAAGAAATAAACCCGTGTGGTTTTAAGCCACTGAGATTTCTTAGTTTGCCGGCGGCAACAGACCCCAACGATTCCCGTGACTAAAATGCAAATCTGTCCCCAAAGCGGGGTAGTGCTGACACAGAAATGTAAACTATGTAATGCCATTGCCTTAGCAGGTTGCTGGCATTCAGCAGCAGGCTGAATGGATGGCCAGAGATCCATGCTATGCAAGGGCAAAACACTTGATCAAATTGTCAGATGCTGTAACTGGAAAGGCAGACCCTCGTACCTTCTGACCTTGCCACTCTAAGGAAGACGCTAGAAAACAGAACATTGAGAGCGGGTGTTGGTTGCTAGCAGCTGTGTTCAGCAAGGTGTTAAGAGAAAGAAAGGAGTTCGAGAAAGGATTGACTGCTTGGCAAATCAAAATGAAAGAGAATAGAGAGAATATAGAAATTTGGGACTTTGTAGGACTGGAAAAGCCACCTCTTTCTAGGGCCCAAATTACAAGAGATGGGATTT
Organism: Neofelis nebulosa; assembly: GCF_028018385.1. NCBI lineage: Eukaryota > Metazoa > Chordata > Mammalia > Carnivora > Felidae > Neofelis > Neofelis nebulosa. The sequence continues at coordinate 44,504,678 of NC_080794.1, read as the reverse complement.
TTTTTTTTTTTAAGTTTTGCATGACAGAGCCTAATAAAACTTCTAAGGTGAATAAAGTGACCTAAGGTACAGGTGGCCATGAGAATGTGCTCCGCAGACATCCAACTACAGATAGCATAACTGAGCAAACAGTACAGTCCCTGTGCTCTTGTGTTTGCCCATGGCCGTGCTTCCCAGAGGTGGCCCCAGTCTTTGACTCAGCATGGTGGGCCCATTCCTAGGGGACACCAGACCCTTCGGATGGGCAGCTTCCATGCGGCCTGGACAAGCTTCCCTTGGGCTGCATGGCTGCCTAGAACACCTCGTCCCCTCATCTGCCTTCCCTGCCTCCTTCACTCAAGGTCAGACTTGTGCTGCAGGGTGATGGCTCTCCCACACTCCTCCAGCACTCTTCCCCTTTCCCCCCACAGGCGTTTCCTGAATAAAACCCTTGTGTGTGTAACCCCATCCCTGTCTCTAACTCCTCGGAGGAGCCAGGCTAACACAAACGCATGAAGAGTGCAATGCTTCCCACTTACTTTTCAAAGAGCCTAAGATAGATGCCCTTCGGTTGCAAGTAGAGGTATAGGGGAAAAGAAGCAGAGAATTACAGTCAGCTTGCAAAATATGTCTAGAAAAGAATTTTAGATGTTGTTCCCGGGACATGGAAGCAAACAGATCAGAAGCCTACTAAGTTTTTGAGCCTGAACTAAAACAAAAAAGCCTTCGATTATTCAAGACTTCAGCAACCTTTGGGTACCCAACCTCCATGAATGAATGGGAGGCAGATTTCAAAGGGTATCCTGATCCAAGGAGGGCGTGGTCCTCAACACTCATTCAGATGAAGCCAAGGGGGACAATGAACAAGGAGGGGCCTCCTCTAGGGCACAGTCTTACCCTCATTCAAGGCTGTCCCCTCACTGCCAGGACAGGAGAACTTCACAGTGCCTGACTAGCAGGACTTCAGGAATGCTATCAACTAATGACTGAGTGAGGCTCACATTCTCTTCTTTTCCATAGTGGACCTGCTCTACTGCTGTGCACTGTGTCATATGGGGTGGGGGTGGGGGTGGGGTTGTTTAGGTAACATGTCTTTTCAGCCACATCCAGACATTCTAGAGATTAATGCAGAATCCATGCAGACTGTGGACTTTGGGCTGGATGCAGTGACTGCCTGCGACTTGGGGGTGTCCCCATTAAGGAGATGGTGAGTGTATTTACATGGAAGAGGAGAACACAATGTGTGAGGGACCAGAATGACAATCTATGACAACGGCCGTGCTGTCTGGCACCCTATTTCCCTTCCCTGAACCCACCAGCTGACTACTTTTCTCAGCTCCCCTTCAGCTCCATGTGGCCATGTGAAGGAATTCTAGTCTATGAATGTCAGGGGATCTGATTTGTATGCTCTCAGGCTGTGGCTTTTGCAACTGGTATGTCTTTTCCTCGTTGTCTCTCATCCACCCATTTCATCCAAGATGGTGGCATCGCGAGAAAAAAGCAGCCTGATCCACGAGTCCATGTTTGAAAGCCAATGACACAGAAGAGTTACCTCATCCACATCAAGAAATAAAGCTTCCTCACTTAATTCGCTGAAATTTCAGCGTTTATCTATTACCGAGGGCAGCATTAATTCCCTGATACAGGAGGGCACTGTCATTTTTCTGCACGTTGAAAGAAATATTGTAATAGAGAAACACAGGCTTAATTATGACTGGTTGAAACAGGGAGGCAACCGCTATTAAAATTATAAATCTTCTTAAATTTTTTTTTAATGTTTATTTATTTTGGGGAGAGAGAGAGAGCGTGAGCATGGGCAGGGCAGAGACAGAAGGAGACACAGAATCCGAAGCAGGCTCCAGGCTCTGAGCTGTCGGCACAGAGCCCGACGCGGGGCTCAAACTCACAAACTGTGAGATCATGACCTGAGCCGAAGTCCGACGCCTAACCAACTGCGCCACCCAGGCGCCCCATACATCTTCTAAATTAATAGTGGGGGGAAATAAATGATAAGAGGCCTACCGATCTTATGAAAATATGTAAAGGGACAAGAGAAAACAACAAAAACTATGCAGCTGTTACAGCAGGCACCGTCAGTTCCTGACCACTGCCCACCCCACCCCCACCTTCCTCCCTGCATCAGAAAACCCCGATCTGCTCAGGGTGTTACAGACATCTCTCAGCTTTGGGAGAGGCATGTTTCTACGCCGGCCTCAAAGGACAAGTAAAACTGGTGAGCGATCGATCTAGAAGAGAGCAAATGTCCCTGTTTCTGGCAAAGTGGACGTAAGCAGAAGTCTGAGCAAAGGGCTTTCCCCCTCGGAACAAAAGGGGAAGACTCTTTGGAAGAAACCCCTTCACCCTTTCCTCCCTCCTCCTCCCTGGAATGAAGAGGTGAGGCCAGGGACAGCTGGAAGACTTTTGTCTCTAGGAGGAAGAAAGCCACAAGCTAAGGGCAAGCAAGGAGAAAGAGAGGATTCGGGGCCTTCATGATTCTGTTGAGCAGATACACCAATACTAACCCGTGCAGCACATCTCCAGCCTGGCCACTGCAGGCAAGTAAGGAACTTCAAAGAATACAGTTCTATCATTATCAAATGAAATGTGATCATATAAACAAGAAATAGTTATTTAATGAAGCAACTATTTGCTAGGTGCTCCATTAGGTAAAGCCAAGCACATCATTAACTGATATAGGTAACAAACACAAAATAACACTGAAACCCTAAACCCTAAGTATGTTCGTTAACACAAAAAACATGAACAGAATTCCCCTGCTGAAAATCTGAGGCTTCCAGACGTGGTCAAAAAATAAAATCTAGGGGCAGCTGGATGGCTTAGTCGGTTTAAGCATCTGACTCTTGATCTCAGCTCAGGTCTGGATCTCAGGGTCATGAGTTCAAGCCCCACGTTGAGCTGCACGCTGGGCATGAAGTCTACTTAAAAAAATAATAACAATATAAAAAGAATAAAAGAATAAAATCTAACTGTGGATTATTTAAATAAAACATACATTTTTTTTACAAGAAAAAGGTTAAAAATAAAGAGCTAGCTAACAATAGACTGTGAAAAGGTGAGCAAAAAGAAAGCAAGAGTGGCAATGTCAAACAAAGCAAATTCAAGGACAACTGTGTTCAACAAGACAAAGAAGAATACTGTGTGGTAACAAAAGATGCACTCCACAAAGAAGAAGTAACAGTCATAAAACTTGACACAATATGTGATACAGCAGACAACTTGCATCAAACAAAATTCCTAACTTTTTAAATTTTTTTTAAAAATTTTTTAATCTTTATTTTTGAGAAAGAGACAGAGTGTGAGCAGGAGGAGGAACAGAGAGAGAGGGAGACACAGAATCCAAAGCAGGGTCCAGGCTCCGAGCTGTCAGCTCGACAGAGCCCAACATGGGGCTGGAACCCACAAACTATAAGATCATGACCTGAGCCGAAGTTGGATGCCCAACCAACTGAGCCACCCAGGCACTCCCTAACTTTTTAAATTTTTAAAAAACATGTATTTATTTTGAGAGACAGAGATAGAGAGCACGTAGGGGAGGGGCAGAGTGAGAGGGAGACAGAGAATCCCCAGCAGGATCTCCACCGTCATTGCGGAGCCCGTCGCAGGGCTCAAACTCACAAACCTCGAGTTCATGACCTGAGCCAAAATCAAGAGTTGGACACTCAACCCACTGACCCACCCTGGTGCCCTCAGAAAACTCCTAACAAGGCAAGAAGAATTTGAAAATGTATATATGTGATGCAAGTTTTACTACATTTATTTCAGAAGTTGATGGATCAAATAGATTTTTTAAATTATTTAAACATTTAAAAATTTTTTAATTATTTAAAAATAATATAGAGGATTTGAATAATGTGTCAACAAAATTTTAGTTAATAATTACAGAACTTTATTCCTTAGCTTTTGACATTATACTTTTTTTCCTTTTGAGCTTGCAAATATGAGGAGAACTTTATAGGCCATAATCTCTAATAATAATACAAAAACTAGAAATCGATGGGAAAAATAGCCATTTTTAAAAGTCATTAATAAATTTGGGTCACCTGGTGGCTCAGTCTGTTAAGCATCCAACTCTTGATTTTGGCTCAAGTTATGATCCCAGGCTCTTGGGATTGAGCCCCGCCTCAGGCTCCACATTGGGTGTGGGACCTGTTTAAGATCCTCTCTCTCTCCCTCTGCCCCTATCCCTGCTCGCACTCTCTTTCTCTAAAAAAATAAAAATTAAAAAATAAAAATAAAAGCCATTAATAAATTCATAATTAACAAGATATCTCCTAGGTCTTCTATGAAATCTTAGAAAAAAATCAAAATTGAAATTATGCATTATGTAAAAGGAAAATGTAGCCCAAAACTATCGACACATAAAAGAAAAATTATAGACTTAAAGGCTTTCCTTTTTGATGTCCCCATGAAGATGCACCTCTCTTCTCCAAGCACGTAACAATAATAAATACAAAATAATAGGGGGAAAAATGCATAGGAATACAAGAAACACCTCCATGGAATCTATTCCAAACAGGAATGTGGAAACAGTGAACAGTGTGGAAGCCTTGGACTCCACATGGGTCCCCTGGCAAATCGTGGTCACCAGGAATGTAACTCTTACAGAGAAAAGGGGAACAAAAGTTCTCCAGGCAAAGCAGGGGCCTGAAAGGATCGTTATTGAAGCCAAGTGCTTGGCAAGTGCAAGAAACAGCAAGGAGGCCATTGTGGCTGCAGTAGAGTGGACAAGAAGGAGAGTGGGCAAGAAGGTGGAGAGGCAGCAGCAGCCCCAGCCCTGGTGGACACGGATGGCACAGGTAAGGACTCTGGATTTCATCCTGAGTGAGATGGAAGCCACAAGAAGCGGAGGGCGGGGAAAGTGACATATCTCATTTACATTTCACAATGCACTCTACCTGTTGTGGGGAAAACCGTGCGTCCATTAGCATTTGTGAACGGTCCCTGTGAAAGGAAATCATTTCTTGGGGTAAGGATGGAGGAGTCATAAAGTTGTTAAGATTTAGGATACATTCTGGGGCGCCTGGGTGGCGCAGTCGGTTAAGCGTCCGACTTCAGCCAGGTCACGATCTCGCGGTCCGTGAGTTCGAGCCCCGCGTCAGGCTCTGGGCTGATGGCTCGGAGCCTGGAGCCTGTTTCCGATTCTGTGTCTCCCTCTCTCTCTGCCCCTCCCCCGTTCATGCTCTGTCTCTCTCTGTCCAAAAATAAATAAAAAACGTTGAAAAAAAAAATTTAAAAAAAGATTTAGGATACATTCTGAAGAAAAAAAGCAATATTTGCTTAAATTCCGGATACAAATTGTGAAAGAAAGGGAACAAGAGAACTCCAATGTTTCAAGCTCAAATGATAGAACAAATGGTCACGTGACTGAAACTGGTAACATGAAAGAAACAACTTGGCGAAATCAATGATTCCATCTGGGCCAAATTAAGTTTGACATGCTTATTCGGTGTCCAATAGGCAGTTGAATAAAATAGGGGTGAGAGGAGAGGCTAGAAAGAAGACAAAAAGTTTGGCAGTCATCAGTGTGTAGATATCTAAAACCACAAAACTGGATGACAACAGGGACAGAGTATAGCACAGAGGCCCAGGACACTTCAACAGTTAGACAGCAGGAGGACCCCCAAAGGAGACAAGGACAAAGAACCCTGTGAGGCAGGGGAACAACCCTAAAAGAGCGATATCCCAGAAGCCAAGGGGAGAAAGAATTTCTGGAATTAAGGAGGCATCAACTGCAGTCAAGAGGATGAAGACAGAGAACTGACCACTGAATTTGGCAACATGGAGGTCATGGTTATCTTAATAAGAGTGGTTTCATGAGTTGATGAAAAGGAATACTTGGAAACTTCTAGAGGGAAGTATAAAAGCACATCATGATAACTTTGGGGAAGGGAAGAATTTCTTCTACAAGACATAAAAGGAATAAACTGTAAGAGACAATGTTGATGAATTTGAATACAGATTAAAGCTTAAAATTTCTACACAAAAACGCACACCATAAAGACAATTAAAAACCAAGCCACCAACTGAGAGAAGATATTTGAATACACATAACTGTCAAATGATTGCAACAATTAATTAAAGCAATAATAACAGCTAACTTCTACAGAGGGCTTATCTGCTAATCATGGTTCAACATATTTTACATCTATTAAACTTATTAATGTCTAGAACAATCTTTCCCTACTGGGGTCTTGTGAGAAAAATAAGCCCTCTAAAACGTAATTTGAATGATGATTTTCCTCAGTTCTCCCAAAGATGGTATATAGATAGTACTAGCCTGATGCACTGTAGAAAAGTTAACTCATTACATACAGTGAATCCTTTAGGGAACCGTTCTCAAATAACTTGCTCTCAGGATGCCTTTACATTCTTTAAAGACACCGAGTATTTCAAACGCTTTAATTTATTTGAGTTATATCTACTAATATTTACCATATTCAAAACTAAAATCGGAAAAAAAATGAATGTTTATTTAAAATAATGGCAAATCCATGACATGCTAACACAGCTAGCATTTTTATGAAAAGTGGCTGCATATTCTAGAACAAAACTATCTAATTGGAAGAGTGGCCTTGTTCTGCATTTTTGCAAATCTATTTGATGTCCACCTTAATAGAAAACATCTGGATTCTCATATCTGCTTCTACGTTCATTCTGTTGCAATATGTAATTTTAGTTGAAGTTTATGAAAAATTTTTGACTTCACACGGATACATAGTTAGAAAGGAGAAGAAAATAGAAAAATTGATAGTTTTTTCAGATATGTATTGATAATCTTTGATACTACAATGAAACTTAAACAAATCGTAGTTTCTTAAAGGTATATTGTGATGTGAAACCTGAAAAAATATCAATGAATTTATTGTACTTTGTTATGTTAGAACTCATTGCATGTTAATTTCTTACTTTTGATCAATATACCATGATAATATAAAATGTTTCCATTTGGAGAAGCTGGGTGAAAGCTATATGGGAATTCTCTGGGTCACCTTGCAACTCTGAAGTCTCTAAAGTTATTTCAAAATAAAAAGCTTAAAATTCTAAAAAGCAAAATAAATATCAATTGGTTTATTTTGTGCTTCGAATGGGTCTTTCACTAATGCATGATCTTGCAACATTTTTCATCGGTCCTTTGGAAGATACTGGTTCACTAGGTCAAGTAGATATTCCCAATGTGGATACATTTTATTTTACAATATTAGAAAAGTGTTTGTTAACATCACCATGAGTCTCATGATTCTGGTGACAGAGTTTTCCAAAAATTCTAACTTTTGCTTGTAAGCTGGGATTTTATCTTTGGCATATATTGTATCAGTTGTTTTTCAAGTGACAGGTTCACTTTATTCATTTTCAAATACCCGAGTCTTTGTTTTTGTCTTTTTTTTTTTTTTTTTTTTTTTTTTTTGAGAGAGAGAGAGAATGAGAGCACGCGGCGGGAGGGGTAGAGGGAGAGAGAGAATCTTAAGCAGCTTCCACACTCAGTGCAGAGCCCAACGCCAGGCTCTATGTCACAACCCCCAGATCATGACCTGAGCTGAAATCAAGAGTCGGACGCTTAACCAATTCAGCCACCCAGGTGCCTCTCAAATCCCCAAGTCTTAACAAAGCCGTAGTTTATCTTTCAGTCTTCCTTCAAGTAAAAACTTGAAGCATTCTATGAATACTTCAGAATAGAAGGTATTCTATGAATCAAGAGGTGCACCATATGACTCCAGAAATTCCACAGTGCTTTTCCTCAATGCTTTATGCATACTTCTCATTTTATCATACAACATAATAAATAAGGTTTACTGTCTCATCGAGGAGTGAAACCATCATAAACTTGACTGTAACGACACGATGGTGGAAAAAGACAATGGCTACTGATACCAAGAGACCAGCCCATTTACCCACTCTTAGTTTCGCATCGTTAGTACAAGCGCAAATGTGGCAAAAAGGTCAGACAGCACCTTAGTATTATTGTGAAAATAGTTTTAACCTTGTGGACATGCAGAGTCACAGACCTCCAGGAACCCACGGACCACACTGCAAGAATCACTGCTAAAATGTCAGGGCTTAATTTTTTCACAGAATCTTGATTAGGGGGAAAAAATTTATCTGAAATACACAAAGAACACTTATAAACAAATAAGAAAATGATCAGCAGCCCCACAGAAGAAAAGGCAACTGATAATTGTCCCAAATGCCACTAGTTGCCTACCAATTACCCCTCCATCCTCCTTCCACTGTTTCCTTGCTTTTAGTACGCAGAATTTAATCAAACAGCAATATGCTTGCATAAAATTCTCATTTTCTGTCTCCCTTCCAGGGAAGGGTAGTCATGTGACAGAGTTCTGGCCAACTATTATAAGTAAAAGGTAGTGAAAGGGCTGTGTAAAGTGTTTGCTATCCTGATACAAATATCACCCAGTCTTTCTCTCTTTTTTTTTTTAAGTTTATTTATTTATTTTGAGAGAGACAGTGTGAACAGGGAGGGGCAGAGAGAGAGGGAGAGAGAGAATCCCAAGCAGGCTCCGCACTGTCAGCACAGAGCCCCACATAGGGCTCAAACTCACGAAACTGTGAGATCGTGACCTGAGCTGAAACCAAGAGCCAGACGCTTGACTGACTGAGCCACCCATGGAACCCTAACACCCAGTCTTCCTTCCCCCTATTCTTCGTGACTGGAACACAGATGTGGTGTTAAAAAGCCAAATTACTAAGCCACCATCTGAAGATCAAGAAAGAAGTGTCAGCAACATTAATAACATCACAGAGCAAATAACCCGCTTCAGGTCTGCCTACTTCTAGATTTTTTGGTTAGGTGGAAAAGCAACCCTACTTACAGAAGTCCCTGGTGATTAGGTTTTCTGTTGCTTCCAGTTTAACACATTCCTGTCACATTATTGATACGAACAGACATTTCACGGAAGAGGAAACACAAACAGTAAACTGACAAAGATACTTAACTTTATCGCTAATTAGACACAAGCATATAAAAACAAGAATGAACTATCATTTCACTCCTACACGATTGGAAAGAATTTTGTAAAAAGTCTGATGAAGCGGGGCACCTGGGTGGCTCAGTCAGTTAAGCATCTGACTTCAGCTCAGGCCAGGATCTCACGGTTCGTGGGTTCGGGCCCCGTGTCAGGCTCTGCACTGAAAGCTCAGAGCCTGGAGCCTGCTTCTGATTCTGTGTCTCCTTCTTTCTGCCCCTCCCCCGCTCACACTTGTCTCTCTCTCTCTCAGAAATAAATAAACATTAAAAAAAAATTTTTTTTTTAAAAGCCTGATGAGGCAAGTGTTGGAAGGGATATGGAGCAACATTAATTGTTACAAATTGCTGATGGTAGAAGGTACCGATACAACCACTTTGAAGATCTTTGATAATGTTAAGTTGAAAATGCTGTACATTAATACTAAGGAATAGCACTTCAGGTGTATAACTTACAGAATCTCTTTCACATGTGCTCAAAGAAAACTGAACCAGAAAATATTGTTCCAATTTAACACTGTTCAGAATATGAAAAATTGGAAATAACATAAATACCCAATAAAGGAAACCAGACAAATAAATCTTGATATGTTTTATAATGTAATACTCTACGGCAAGAAAAATATATTTGAACAACACAGATATGTGTCTTTTAAAAACACAGAACCACAAAATTAAATTAACTTCAGGTTACATACAGTATAATGTCATTCATATAATGATTAAGCAACATAGTGCCTACAAAATATATATTGCGGTATGGAAAAGATATAAGCAGGATATACATTGAATTTAATAAGAGTTGCATATTGGGAGAGAGACAGGGAGTAAAATTTTAGGAAGGCATTAACATAGGTCTCTGCTGTATATGAAGTGTTTAAATAAAAACAAAGAAGGCACTAATATCAACATTTAATAAAGACATTATGGGTCCAAACACAAGAAAGAGCAAGTGTTGGAGAAAACATGGAGAACTAGGAAATCTCATGCCCTGTTGGTGGGAATGCAAACTGGTGCAGCCACTGCGGAAAACAGTATGGAGGTTGCGCAAAAAGTTAAAAATAGAACTACCCTGGGGCGCCTGGGTGGCTCAGTTGGTTAAGCCTCCGACTTCAGCTCAGGTCATGATCTCACGGTTCATGTGTTCAAGCCCCGCATCAGGCTCCACGCTGATAGTGAAAACCCTGCTTGGGATTCTCTCTCTCTCTTTCTCTCTCTCTCTCTCTTTCAAAAATAAATAAATAAACTTTAAAAAAAAAAATGAAAGAAAGAAAAATGGAACTAACCCTAAGATTCAGGAGCACCTGGGTGGCTCCATCAGTTAAGCACTAGACTTAGGCTCAAGTCATGATGTCACAGATCGTCAGTTTGAGCCCCACATCAGACCCTCTGCTGTCAGCACAGAGCCCACTTCAGATCTCTCTCTCTCTCTCTTTCTCTCTCTCTCTGGCCTTTTCCTGCTCATGCATGCATGCACATGCTCTCTCTCTCTCTCTCTCTCTCTCTCTGTCTGTCTTTCTGTCTCAAAAATAAACATTTAAAAAAGTGGGGGGTACCTGGGTGGCTCAATCAGTTAAGCGTCAGACTTAGGCTCGGGTCATGATCTCGTGGTTCATGGGATGGAACCCTACATCGGGCTCCACACTGAGACTGCAGAACTTGCTTGGGATTCTCTCTCTCTCTCTCTCTCTCCCCGACCTGTGCTCTCTCTCTCTCCCTCTCAAAATGAATAAACTTTAAAAAATAAATAAAAAATAAAAAGTTTTAAAAAAGGAAAACTACCCTGTGATCCAGTAATTCCACTACTGGGTATTTACATAAAAAGCACAAAAACATGTACCCTTAAGTTTCTAGCAGCAATATTTACAATAGCCAAATTATGGAAGGAGCCCAGTTGTCCATCTATAGATGGACACATATGGACATGCACAATGGAATATCATTCAACCATTTAAAAAAAAAAAAGAATGAAATCTTGCCATTTGCAACAATGTGGATGGAGCTACAATGTATTATGCTAAGTGAAATAGGTCAGGCAGAGAAAGACAAATATCATATGATTTCACTCATATGTGGAATTTAAGAAACAAAACAAACAAGCAAAGGAAAAAAAAAAAAAAAAAAGGAGAGACAGACATACCAAGAAACAGACTCGTAATTATAGAGAACAAACTGATGGTTACCAGAGGGGAGGAGGGTGGGGGCATGGGTGAAAAGATGATTGAGGATTAAAACACTTATTGGGTCACCAGGGTGGCTCAGTAGGGTTGAGCATCTGACTCTGGATTTCGGCTCAGGTCATGATCTCATGATTCTCAGGATGGAGCCCCATGACCGGCTCTGCACTGAATACACGGAGCCTGCTTGGGATTCTCTCTCTCCCTGTCTCTCTGCCCCTCCCCCTGCTCATGTGTGCACTCTCTCTCTCTCTCTCAAAACAAATACACTTAAAAAAAAGAGTACACGTATCACGATCATGATGAGCACTGAGTAATGTATAGAGTTGTTGAATCATTATATTGTACCCCTGAAACTAATATAACACTGTATATTAACTATACTGGAATTGAAATTTTAAAAAACAACTTTAAAACCAGGGGATACCTGGATGGCTCAGTCAGTTGGGCATCCAACTCTTGGTTTCTGGTCAGGTCATGATCTCATGGGTCATGAGTTCAAGCCCCACCTCAGGCTCCACACTATCAGTATGGAGCCTGCTTGGGATTCTCTCTCTTCCCCTCTCTCTCTGCCCCTCCCTCACTCTCTCTCTCTCTCTTTCAAAATAAAAAAATAAACTTGAAAAAAATTTTTTAAGTTTTTAAAAAGGCATTATGGGTCCATGAGTATTCATTATATTATTTTCCATTTTGCCTAGATGTTCAAATATTTTATGAGATTTTTTAAAGCTTTATTTTTAAAAGATGCACATGAATTAACTACGTTTTAATCTAAAACATTTAAAAAATAAAATAAGATAAAGTAAGAGAAAAGAACTAATGAAGAAAAAAGCCAGGATTAATGAAATGCAAAGCGTATATGAGTCTAAACATTTGTTCTTTGAAAAATGTAGTAAAATAAGAAATCACCTGGCATGACTAATTAAGTAAAAAGAAATAAGGTAAAAAAAAAAAAAAGAAAACATTAGGAATTAAAAAGACAATGTAAAACAAGGAGTGATTACAAGAGAATTTCATGTGCTATTCCATGTTAATAAATTTGAAAACACAGATGCAGATATAGGCATAAATGTTCATGACCTTACTTTTTTTTTTTTTTTTTGAGAGAGAGAGAGAGAGAGAGAGAGCATGTGCACAAGTAGCGGAAGGGCAAAGGGAGCAGGAGTGAGAGAATCGTAAGCAGGCTCCATGCTTTATGAAGAGGAACCTAGAAATAGCAGATCAGAGGGAGAAGAAGGGAGAGACAGGAGGAGAGCCCTGAGAAGGTAGAATATATCTAGAATACTCAGCATGGAGCCAAGATGCAGGATGGGAGAGAAAGGGCAATGGGAGGCCTGTGTCAATGAAGAGAATGGATCCTGCTGCAAACTTTTTTCTTTTTCTTTTTTTCTTTTTGAGAGAGAGGGCATGAGCAGCGGAGGGGCAGAGAGAGAGAGAGAGAACACTGAGAGCCTGACATGGGGCTCAATCCCACAATCGTGAGATCAGGACCTGAGCCAAGATCAAGAGTCAGATGCTCAACCGACTGAGCCACGCAGGCGCCCCTTCATGACCTTAAATTAGACAATGGTTTCTTAGATGTGGTACCAAAAACACAAACAGCAATAACAAGAACTAGATATATATAAATAAAATTAGACTTCATTGAAATTTAAAGCATTCATGTTGCAAAGGACACACCAAGAAAGTAAAAAGGCAACCCAGGAGTGGGAGGAAATATTTTTAAATCTGATAAGGAACTTGTACCTACAGTGTATAAAAATTCTTGCAACTCAATAGTAAAATCCAACCCAGTCAAAAAATGGGCAAAGTATCTAAACAGACATTTCTTCAAAGAAGATATTGTGGTCAATAAGCACAAGAAAAAATGCTCAATATTGTTACTCATAAAAGAAATCAAAATCAAAATCACAATGACCTATCATTTCATACCCACCAGGACAGCTTTAATAAAAAGACATAGATAATAGCAAGGGTCGTTGAAGATGTAGCAAAATTGGAATTCTCATACGGCTGGTGGGAATGTAAAATGGTGCAACTCTTTTGGAAAACAGGCTGGTAGTTCTTCAGATGGTTAAACATAAGGTTTAACCAGCAATTCCAATCCTAGGTGCACACCTAAGAGAAATGAAAACATATGTGCACACAAAAACTTGTGCATGAATGTTTATAGAAGTGTGATTCATAATAGCAAAAAGGTGAAAACAGCCCAAATGTCCATTAAGAGATGGACAAATTGTTTTTTTAAATGCACATTTGAGCAATGGAATATTATTCAGCCACAAAAAGGAATGCTACAGTATTGATGGACCTTGAAAACATCATGCTAAGTGCAAGAAGCCAGCCACAAAAGTCCACATATTACATGATTCCATTCATATCAAAATCCAGAACAGAGAAATTATAGAGGCATAAAGTAGATTAGTGATTGCCAAGGACTGGGGAAGGAAGAAAAGGACCTAGGGGAGTAATAGTTAAAGTGTACGGGGCTTTCTTAAGGTAATGAAAATATTCTAAAATTGACAGTGGTGATGGTTGCACATATTGGTGAATTTACTAAAAGTGATTTAATCGGGGGCGCCTGGGTGGCTCAGTCGGTTGGGCATCCGACTTCGGCTCAGGTCATGATCTCGCGGTCCGTGAGTTCGAGCCTCACGTCAGGCTCTGTGCTGACAGCTCGGAGCCTGGAGCCTGTTTCGGATTCTGTGTCTCCCTCTCTCTCTGACCTTCCTCCATTCATGCTCTGTCTCTCTCTGTCTCAAAAATGAATAAAGGTTAAAAAAAATTTTTTTAAGTGATTTAATCATACACTTTACATAACTGAGTTGCATGGTGCATGAATTATATCTCAATAAAGTTTTTTAAGAAAAATTCTCTCCTGGTAATTTATAAGATAAGTAGGGGGGAAAAATCAGGGTAAAGAAGGTCCAAACAACACTATCAACCAACTTTTAACCTAATTGACATTTATAGAATACTCCACACTACAGCAGAGCTCTTTCTTTTTCAAGTGCCCGTAGAACACTCACTAAAGACAGATCATATTCTCACCCATTAAAAAAAAAAAAAAACTCAACAAATTTAAAATGTTTGAAATCATGTATGGTATATACTCTGACCACAGTGGAATCAATCTAGAAATTGATGACAGAAAGATGTCTGGAAAAAAATCCCTTCAAATATTCAGAAATAAAACAATATAGTTCTAGAGGTGCCCAGGTATCTCAGTCAGTTGAGCATCTGACTCCTGGTTTCAGCTCAGGTCATGATCCCAGGGTCATGGGATCCAGCCCTGTGTCAGGCTCCAATGCGGATCTAAGCTCCATGCGCTTAAGATTCTCTCTCCCTCCCTCTGACCCTCTCCCCTGCTTGCATGCTCTCCCTGTCTCTAAAATAATTTTTTTTAATAATAATGAAACAATATACCTCTAAACAAGTCATGGATAAAAGAGGAAATCACGAGGTGAATTAGAAAATATTTTAATTGAAGAAAAATGAAAATACATGTAAAACCCATGGGACATAGCTAAAGCAGTACATTGAGAGAAATCTATAGCACTGAATGTTTATATTTTTAAAAAAAAGAAGCATCTTAAAACAATGGTCTAAGCTTCCACATTAATAAAGTAGAAAATACAGAACACGCTAAATCCAAAAATAAAAGAAAGAAATAAAGATAATAGAAATCAATAAAACAGAAAACAATGAATGAACTAGAAATTGGTTCTTTGAAACCATTAGTAAAATTAATAAATGTTTCACTAGACTGATCAAAATAGCAAGAAAATACACAATTTACCAATATCAGGCATGAAGGAGGGGTCATCACTGCAGATCCTGCAGACAAAAGAATTTATAAAGAACTTAATGCCGATAGTCTGGTAACTTAGATTAAATAAACAAATTCTTTGAGAGACATAAAATACCAAAGTTCACTCAAGAAATATTGTGTCTATTAAAGCATTTGAATTTGTACTTTAAAATCTGCCCACAACAAAAACGTGGGCCCAGAAGAAATTACTAGAGAATTCTACCAAATATTTAAGGAAGAAATAATACCAATTCTACACAAACTCTTCCAGAAAATGGAAGAGAGAATATTTTTCAACTCATTTTTATGGGGTCAACATTATCCTAATAATAAACTAAAGATACTTCAAGAAAACTATAGAGCAGGGGCACTTGGGTGGTTCAGTCAGTTAAGCATCCAACTTCAGCTCAGGTCATGATCTCGCAGTTCATGAGTTCAAGCTCTGCATCAGGCTCTGTGCTGATAGGTCAGAACCTGGACCCTGTTTTGGATTCTGTGTCTCCCTCTCTCTCTGCCCCTCCCCCACTCATTCTCTGTCTGTCTGTCTGTCTCTCTCTCTCTCTCAAAAATAAATAAACATTAAAAAAAATTTAAAGAAAAAGAAAACTATGGACCAATATCCCTTACAGAAACAGTTTTTAGATTTTTAACAAAGTATTAGCCAATTGCATCCAGAAATATATAAAAAGGATAATGTATCATGACCATACAGGGTTTATCCTGGAATTCAAGGTCAATTCAACATTCAAAAGTCAATCAAAGTAATTTGTCATATGAGCAGACTGAAAAAGAAGCAGCTATAATTATCTCAACAGATTCACAAAAAACTTTTGATATAACCAATGTCCATTCTTAATAAAAATTCTGAGCAAAATAGTAATAATGGAAAAGTTCTTGACCCTAATAAAGTATATATACGAAAAATCTTTGGTTAACATTATATCAAAGGATCAAAGATTGAAATTCCTCCCCTAAGACTGGGAACAAGGCAAGGTTGTCTGCACTCACTACATTTATTCAACATTGTACTAAGAGCCTAACCAATGTAATAAGGCAAGAAAAAGAAAATTTAAATGTAATCAATACACCAAAATGAATTATATTTCTATATCTTATCAACAAACAAGTAAAAATTAAATTTTAAAATATCATGTACCATAGCATCAAAAAACATGAAATAGAGATAAATTTAATAAAATGTGTTCTCCAATCTACAAAACATTGATGAGAGAAATAGAAGACCTAAATAAATGGAGCACCATACCTTTTTCATGAATTGGAAGACAACTGTATCAATAGGTCAGCTCACCCCAAATTGGTCTACATGTCCAATGCAATCTAAAATTCCTACTAAGCTTTTTATAGAAATTGACAAGCTGATTCTAAAATTTATGTGGAGAAGCAAAAGTCCTGGCATAACCAAAACAATGTTGAGAAAGAACAAAGTGTGACTCAAAACAATTCAGTCTCAAGATTTACTACAAAATTATAGTTTCAAGATTTACTATGAAACTATAGATAGTGTGATATTTGTGTACGGGTAGGTGTGTGCATCAGTGAAACAGAACAGAGTCCAGAAATAGACCCACACATACATGGTCAAATACTTTTCAACAAGAGGGCCAAAGTAACTCAATGGAGAAAGAATTTTCTTCTCAGAAAATAGAACGTGGAACCTTACTTTACCCTCTATATATGCCCATGTTCTACCTGTCAAGGAGTGGGAAAGGTAATATCATATCCCCCTGCCCCTCCAAATAGAAAAGATGTACCAGAGATAGGATGGCCAACAGTCCCAGTTTGCCTGGAACAAAGGAGATTCCCAAGATGCAGAAGTTTCACTTTTAAAACCAATAAAGGCTGGGCCAACCAAGACAAGAAGGTTTACCCTAAGCAGAGACATTACCAGTTTACCCATAATATCCAACTTCCCTTCTAGCTCTGCCTTCCATAGCTCACCACTCTGAAAAGCAGCAGCCTTACCTTCTCCATGACCCCAGCTTCTTAGCTCACAGATGTGAACCAGAGCTGGGCCAATCAGATGCCCACTGAAAGGAATCTAAACTAAGACAAAAAGGGTGGGGTCATTTGATGATAACAGATCTTGGAAGTGGAAGGCCACCTAGAATTCAGACCTGGGATAGCATTAGAAGGGTTGCGTCCGCAGATGAATAGCACCGGGAGGTGGCCTGTAGGAGCAAGTGTGCAGAAAAAACACCAAGAACCCAGGAGAAAAACAACTCTGGCTACAGACAGCCTTCTGATTCCAGATCGTACTTGCCATTCTTGGATCCTGAGGGGTAGCTTGCAAGGATCCCCGTTTACCTAGCACGTCCTTACCAAAGTGTCTGGCCACCGCAGCCACATGGAGGACTTCTAGCATCTCTCACAGTAGATGCACACAGTAGGTGTTTACTACATGTGGGTAGAATCAATTATAAGCTGTGATGGTTAATTTTATATGACGACATGGATAGGACATGTGCCCAACTGTTTGGTCAAGTACTAGTCTAGGTGTTTCTGTGAAGTTTTTTTTGTAGATGTGATTACCATTTACAATTGGTTGACTTAAGTAAAGCAGATTACTCTCCGTATATAATGTGGGTAGACCTCACCCCATCAGTTTAAAGCCTTAAGAGCAAAAAACAGGTTTCCCCAAGAAGAAGGAATTCTGCCTCAAGACTGGAACATAGAAATCCTGCCTGAGTTTCCAGCCTGTCTGTGTGCCCTACAGGCCTGCCAGTCCCCACAGTCAGTAGCCAATTCCTTAAAATAAATCTAAATAGATAGATAGACAGACTGATAGATATACAGATATCTCCGAAGGGTAGGGCCACTTCTGATGAAATGGTGCCTTTCAATGAATCCTACACGGAGGTGGCTGCCCCAATAGCTGGTGCGTTCTCTTTATACAGGTGCTTTTTATCCTAAGCTGTGAACTTTAATCTTCTGGGAAAAACATACAAACAAACAGAAAAGAGCTCCACGAGGTGAGAAATGTGCTTTTGCTAATGTTTATCAGGTACTGGGAGCAGCTCGTTTCATCTTGCCCACAGATCTCTGATACAGGTCCTATTGCCATCATCCCCAACATACGTAAAAAGAAACTGAGGCTCAGGAAGGCTTGAATGACTTGCTAAGGTGAAATTAATAAGTGGAAGACACCTGCCGTTAGACATTGGTCAGAGCCGCTGAACTCAGGCCCTGTGGCCTCCGTACCACTTCCGGCACAAGTGACGTGAAAGAAGGTCGGCATGGTGTGGGCATAAGGTACGTTGTCAAGGGGCGCCTGGGTGGCACAGTCGGTTAAGCGTCCGACTTCAGCCAGGTCACGATCTCGCGGTCCGTGAGTTCGAGCCCCGCGTCAGGCTCTGGGCTGATGGCTCAGAGCCTGGAGCCTGTTTCCGATTCTGTGTCTCCCTCTCTCTCTGCCCCTCCCCCGTTCATGCTCTGTCTCTCTCTGCCCCAAAAATAAATAAATAAATAAATAAAATAAAAAAAAAAAAAAAAAAAGGTACGTTGTCAATAATCAGGCTGCTTTATGCCGTATTCAGAACTGGGTCAGCCACACACTTGGAGTCAGGTCACACTAAACCCACACACACAAACTCGCTTTAAGCTTGTGAGTGTAAAATGGCTCCTGAAGTCGCCCCCCCCCCCCACCCCAGGCTCCAGGCCACATTCTTTCAGAAGGCTTGCCCCCTGCTGTGAGAAGAATAAGGGGCAAATCCAAGAACTTCCACCAAGACCATAATGCCCCATGTATGTTAGGACTTGGTGTCATCGTCACTGGGAAATCCGTAATGCCCCACCTTCAACCCCACCTCCCCTCGGTACTGACACAGCCCAGCCAATGTGCTAGGGAGGTCTCTGGACCCCAGTCTTACTTCTGTTCCTTGTCAGCCACGAATTTTTATCTAGAACAACATCTGAGGCACAAAATAACTTAATTTGTAAAAGGAAGGGGGTGCACAAGTACTGGGGCACGGACCCAACGTCCAAAATGTTTAGCATCTCACACAGCCCAGCTGCAAGAACCCAACCCTGGTGGCCAGAAAATAAACACATCTGTGAAATGATAGGATAAAAATAACTAAGGTCAGGTAATTTTACAAGAACATGGGAGAAATAGGTATGAAAATGCCCTCAAGGAATTTAGACCCCAAAGTCGAATGCAAAATCCGGTTCCAAGTGGGAAAACCCTAAGAAGCTTTGTTAATTTTTATGTGAGAAAAACCTGGAAAGCAGTAATGCTAGCTGCCCAGAGAGATTAGCTGAGGGACAGGCAGCCGTCTGCAACCTGTTACTCTGAGCTGGAGCTGAGACCTGGGGTCGGGTTACAGGGAGTCGGGAGATAAGCAGCTGGTGGCCTTTCTCAGAAACTCTCCCTGCTGACCTCCAACCCGGAAGAGAAAGCAGGGAGGTGGCAAGCATGGTCGCCCCTGATGCAAGGGGAGAGAAATTAAACCTGAGCAGCTCGCCAGGCATCCCCCTTTCAACAGGCAGGACAGGGGCTTCCCTCCATCCAGAGCGGAGACAAACTCCGTCTGCTCAAAGCCCCTGAGTTTTGGCAGCAGCCAGGAAAGGGCAGGGAGCTACCCAGAAAGCCAAGTTCTCTGCTGGGCCACTGACCGCTGGCCGGCTGCATGGCTCCAGGCATTGGTCTTCGTTATCTGCCCCATCCCAGTGGGCCCAAGCTCCTCGGGAACCAACAGAAATAATGGAAAAGGACAGGCACTCTGTCCCTCTTTATACGTCCCTTCAGCCATGTAAGAGAGAATATCTCTTTTCCTGGATCCTCATCAACATTACCACTGTCAAACTTCTTTGACATTTGCCCATCTCAGTGTTACAATTTGCACTGGTGTGATTTACTCGTGATGTTGGGCTTTTCCCTTTCTAAAAGTGCTACCACTAGAGACAGGAGGGCCATGGACCCCGGCGCCATTTGCCAGATGGAGCTGCCTCAGTCAGCACAGTATCTCCAGGCTTGGGGAAAGGCAGGAAGGGAAGGGGCCAAGGCGGGGAGCTGCAAAGGAACCAGAGGCCCCCAGCCAGTGCCGTGCAAGCAGAGTTGGCTCGTAACTTTGCACAGTGGCTCCGGCATCCTCGCGGCCACTCGGAAACCCCTCCCCCATTGCAGATGAGGAACTGAGCTGCAGGGAGGCAGTGTGGCATCTCCACTAGGAGCTCACTCACCAGCACAGCTGTCCCACCTTTCTGTCTGCCGCGTGCCGGCAGGACATGGGACTAGCAAGCCAGAAAGTGGGGCCCCGTTAGTCAAGTCCACAAGCCTGGATAGAGCACCTACCGGTGGAAGGCCCGTGCAGGGTGTCACCGTTCAGGCAGGTGGAACAGAAAAGCCTGGCCCCAGCACTCCCCCACCCCAAAGTACCAGCAACATGAATACCATTCCCACACCCACACACATGCACACACGGCTCTCAGAGACCCCTAGCTTTTTTTCCCACTGCCTTGCCCAGGACAAGGCCCCATGCCCAGCCACACAGTCACAGCCGGGATGGTCCCAGGCCACACAATGCTGTGCCTCCAGCTATCAGCAGACAACAGCGATTCCCCGCAGACTAGTCCCGCATGCACTATAATACGACGTCTGAGGTCTTTGCCTGATCCGTAGGAAAGGTGTTTATCAGCATCCCAAGAACCAAGAATAAAATAACTGCATTTCCTCTCATTTATCCCGCAAAATAAAACCACACAAGGGGTGATGATTTGACAGGCACAGCCAAGGCAGCACCTCCCTATGGCTGAGACTCCAGAAAAACTGAGGTTGGCCGGGCGGGCCGTGAGGCAGCTGGTCCCTAGCCTAGGTCTAGTGGTGGAACACCAGGAAAAGGCTGAGCCAGTTCCAAGAGGAGCTGCCATCGGAGCCGGGGGGGGGGGGGGGGCAGAAAGAGGAGGAAAGGAAGGCGAGGAGTATAATTAGGTGCCCGACATGGCGGCGGCAGAAGCTTTTCTCACTTGTCGAAGAAGCTTTGTGAATCCTCCCAACGACTATTGAGAAAGGGTTGTTATTCCCCTGACGCAGGTGACTTTCAAAGGTCAAAAGAGAACCAAGATGAAAACCCAGTTGACCTGGTTCCATCCTACCATGCTAGAGGCATTTTGAAAATAACGTCAACCCAACCAAAGTGGGAAGAACTGACTGGTGACTGTTGTTCCCGCCCCACCCCCCACCCCGGGCACCGCAGAAAACGAACTAATGGAGTGTCCCTTCAAGGGTGAAAATCTAGAAGAATGAACATGGTCCGCCTGCCCCCAAATATACCCCGAGGGCTGCAGGTGCCAACCTTACAGGTCATGGGTGCTAGGACGCCTTTCCGGGCTCAGGTGGACAGCTCTGGGTCACCATACACACGCTTCTCATGACGTTCCTCTTGCCTGACTTCAGGGCTCCCTAAGAGGCTTGTAGCACCCCCACTGCTCATCTGCTACCCGAACTGACCCCTCAGACTCACACTCAGCCCCAATTTACCAATTATCTTGGCACAAGGGACTTTCTGCCTCTTGTTTACACGGCACTAACTAGTGTCCCCCGCAGGCTGGACACCCTGCCCCACCCCCAGACACCTCTTCTCTCCTCATCACATATATTCAACCAAAAAAAAAACCATCAAACATTCCCCTCCCCAGAATTGTTCCTTGAAAATTTACATATCGACGGGAAACATTTTCTTAACAAAAGGAATGGGCACAAATGGCAGGTAATCTGGTGCTGTGAGATCCAAAGGGGAGAGCCTGTCAATGGTCTCCCCAACGCCCTCTTCCCACAGCGCTGCCCTAGACGCTCTGTCCCTGGTACCCAGGAAAGAGGCCATGAGCAACAGCTCCGACTACAGTTCAGAAACCCGGGGCACCCTCTCTCCAGTGATCCTATGTGGTCATCGCCTCCCACGTCAACTGAAAAACTGTTGGACCTAACAGAAAAATTCAAGAAGGAAGTTGAAGGAAGTCAGCATGCCAAGATCAATGGGGTCCCACCACATTATGTGAGCAAGAACAGGACGCAGCAGAAGTCAGTGTCAAGCGTGGGTTTCCCTTGATGTTGAGTGACTTTTTTTTTTTAATATGAAATTTATTGTCAAATTGGTTTCCATACAACACCCAAGTGCTCATCCCAACAGGTGTCCTCCTCAATGCCCATCACCCACTTTCCCCTCCCTCCCACCCCCTATCAACCCGCAGTTTATTCTCAGTTTTTAAGAGTCTCTTATGCTTTGGCTCTCTCCCACTCTAACCTCTTTTTTTTTTTTTCCTTCCCCTCCCCCATGGGTTTCTGTTAAGTTTCTCAGGATCCACATAAGATTGAAACCATATGGTATGTGTCTTTCTCTGTATGGCTTATTTCACTTAGCATCACACTCTCCAGTTCCACCCACGTTGCTACAAAAGGCCATGTTTCATTCTTTCTCATTGCCACGTAGTATTCCGTTGTGTATATAAACCACAATTTCTTTATCCATTCGTCAGTTGATGGATGTTTAGTGACTTCTGTGTGACGTGCTGAGAATCCCCATGGTTGGGGTGTACTGCTGGCTTGGTCAAATCACTTGTGCCATGGGGCGAAGGGGGAATAAAACATTGATCGCTTTCCCCTCAGAGGGAAAAAACATGTAGGGAGTAATGACACAGCTACCAAGTGGACGTAATGTCCAAATAATTAGTTATTATGATTCGATTAAGAAACTCCTATTGCAAGCCTAAAATGTAAATCGTGAAATAATAAATAAGGCAAATAAAATCCATCTCAAATTCTTGATTAGAGGAGCCTGGGTGGCTCAGTCCATTGAGCGTCCAACTCTTGGTTTCAGCTCAGGTCATGGGTCATGATCCCAGGATCGTAGGATCAAGCCCCACGTTGGGCTCTGCACTGAGTGTGGAGCCTGTTTGGGATTCTCTCTCTCTCTTCCTCATTACCACTCTTCCCCGACCACTCTCTAAAAACTTTTTCTAAAACTAGTAAATAGGGGCGCCTGGGTGGCGCAGTCGGTTAAGCGTCCGACTTCAGCCAGGTCACGATCTCGCGGTCCGTGAGTTCGAGCCCCGCGTCGGGCTCTGGGCTGATGGCTCGGAGCCTGGAGCCTGTTTCCCATTCTGTGTCTCCCTCTCTCTCTCTGCCCCTCCCCCGTTCATGCTCTGTCTCTCTCTGTCCCAAAAATCAATAAAAAACGTTGAAAAAAAAAATTTTTTTAAAAATAAAAAAATAAAAAATAAAAAAAATAAAACTAGTAAATAAATAAATAAATAAATAAATAAATAAATAAAATTCTTGATTATACCAAGAAAATCATGAAGAAAAGTATTTTAAAGTCCTTATATTTCTCATCTTCAGGACAAAATGCTTTAGCCCTGATAAAGATAGATAAAATGGGTTCAAGTACATTTTTTAAAATAAGTTTTTTTATATTTATTTATTTATTTATTTAAAATAAATAAATATTTACTTATTTAAAATAAATAAATAAATATTTACTTATTTTAAATAAATAAATAAATAAATATTTAAAATAAATAAATATTTATTTATTTATTTTAGTAATCTCTATGCCAAATGTGAGGCTCGAACTTACAACCTTGAGATCAAGAGTCACACACTCCACCGACTGAGCCAGCCAGGCACTCTCCAAAAATAAGTTTTGAGATGGCATATACTATTTCATATACATTTTCCAATAGGCTCTCTTAAAACAAAATGGTACCAAAAGGCTGGAGGAAAAAAAAAAAACAACAGATGGAGGCAAATACACACTAAGAAGATGCAAAGACAGAAAAGGTCATATTGGTCAAACTAAAATGTAAGTCAAAAACCTAAAACAAGGAACGAAACTAAAGTGAGTTCTAAGTCTGAGAAAAGGTGACAGAATTGCCATTACTTCTATGTTATTATAGATCATATTTCAGCTCCTATGTTATTATAGATCATATTTCAGTCACACAAGTATATTGTGACTTTTCATACTTGCACTGAAGATTCTCGACTTCTAGAGGAGAGGTCACACCGCAGAGCGCACAGGTTTCCATTCAAAAAAGACACCCTTTAGCACCTGTCCGTCTGGTCCAGCTCTTGTTGACACAGCACATGTGTAAGCTATGCGCCCACGTCCCCAGCCGCGTCCAGATGCCGGCACCAAAGCCGGCAACGTCCGTGGCCTCACGGCGCTTTCAGGCTAACGGAGGAGACAGACCATGAACAAGCAAACAGAAACGTAAGGAAAAAAAAGAAGGCAGCAAATCCATAGAGAGAGAAAGCCGACCAGGAGGTGCCAAGGGCTGAGGGGAGGAGGGGATGGGGGGGTGAGGGCTTCATCCATCGATAAAGGGTTTCCGTTCTGGGATGAAAACGTTCTGGAGCTCGATGAAGGCGGTGGTTGCACAACATTTTGAATGTACTGTCACTGAAACGGACACGTTAAAATGGTACATTTTATGTTGTGTGTAATTCACCACAATTAAAAAAAAAACGATATCTGTAGATGCGGCAGGTTCTGTAGAGAAAATTAGGCAGGGTGTCGTAAGAGAGAGAGAGATAGGGATGGGACTCGTGGAGAGTGGGTGATCGGGGAAGCACTCAGCCTCGTGAGGATCTGGGGAGAGAGCATTCCCCGAAGAGGGACACAGATGCGTGGAGATGAGGTTGGAGAGGGGGCAGAGGCCAGCAAGAAGCGTTCTATTTTCTTTGTATTGGAAGCCACTGCGGCGGGAAGATGAATGAGCTAATCAGGTATTGCAAAATTTCTTTGGCTGCTGTGCGGAGAAAGGGTTGCCGGGAGTGAGCGTGAAGCAAGGGGACCACCCGGAACATGGCCATGCGGGGAACGTCTGCAGGAAAGTACAGGGTTCCAGGCAGGGCTGGTTTTCAAGGTCGACATTTCCATGGGGGTCAGGGGGGAGGGAACTCACTGAGGCTAGGAGGGCCCAGGCCTAGCAGGCGAGGTTGCCATGGTTACCAGATGGTTCCCAGGAAACAGGGAGAAGGCAGATGTCCCATGAAAAGGAGCGTGTCACACAGCTGTCATCGGGGCCTGGACCAGACCCACGTGGGCCACCGAGGCCGGGGCAGATGTGCAGCAGGAGTGGCTTAATTCTGAGACACAGGGAGGATGCTGAGGAGGGTGTTCTAGAGCTGCTCCTGGTTGCTGCCCAGGCGAAGCCAACAGAGAGAGGTGGGCCTAGGATGATCCCAGTGGCGGGGGATGAGGCAGAGGGGGCTGGAGCAGACCAGTGAGCCGACACAGGAAGATGTGGGGCTCTCTGGCACGGAGCTGGCCACGTGGTGAGAACTGCCCCTTCCATGAGCACACAGGCTCAGTTCCCAGGGTGGCCAGGGTCGGCCACATTCAAGAAACAGGCAGGAAGGGGGGGGGGGGGGGGGGGAGACAGCTGGCTCCCAGACAAAGGACATCCAGATGGCTATGGAGGAAGCACTTGAACCCGACACAAACTGTCAGTCACGGCAGAACGGACAGGTCCAGGTGGGGAAGCTTCCTGGGTCATGGCGGCGGTGCGACCACGTGTCTCCTGAGTCCTCGTCCCAGGCAACACCCAGCTTCAAGCCTAAGAAACGGGGTGACCAAGCAAGCACGGAAGGGGCCGGAGGTTGTGAGGCTCTACAACCCCTGACGTGTGGCATGGGCTTTTGTGGAGAAAGGGCCCTCAACAGGGGAAGAGAGGGTGAAGGTCATGGTAACATCGGATGGGCTTGGTTTAAATCTAACAGGCACCTAGTGTTACAGCATGCCTTGCCAGAGTCCTGTCAGACTTCGGATTTTCTCAGAAATGGGACAAAACAGCAAACGTGATGGTATAAAGGATCGAAGCTGAGGGTCTGTATCTTCCACAACGGGGCAGAACATCGGAAGATTCTCACCAAAGTATGAAGTGAAAACCAACAAACAAAAAAACGTGCCTGCGTGGTCAGGGGAGTGATGTGTGCACAGCCATGACCGTCACTGTTACCCCAGCTCAGTTCCGTGTGGTCCCCAAAGGTGTGTTCAAGGATCACACCCCCCAAGGGTGTGTTCAAGGATAAAACCCCCCGAGGTTCTGTAAACTAGAATGATCCGTGTCACCAGTGTTTACTACCCCCCTCTCCAGCCACAACCGGATAGTGGCAAAGTTCTCAGGGACAGGGAGCACCACGCCCGGCCCCGCCCTACAGGGCCTGAGCCCTACAAACAGCAAGGTCAGGTCTGCTAGGAGCTGGGAAGTATCCCCAGAAAAGAGATGGTGGGAGGGAGGCCTTAGGGGACAAGACAGGACTGGGGCAATGGGCAGGAGCAGGCAAGGCATCATCTAGACTCATCAGGTACCGGGTAAGTTGTGCTCAGGGATCCCCAAGGGGCACGCACCTCGATGCAGCATAGCAGATCCTTCCCTCAGGACATGTGGGGGCGGGGAGTGGAGGTAAGGAAAAGATCCAGCCAGTGGAACACGTCCCCACTTACTCCTGCCCTGAGCCACCATGAGGCTGCTGTGCCCCAGGCCTCACTCCTGGCACACCAGTCTGCTGTGTTCCCTGTGATCTGTCCACCCCCAGTCTCAAGGGCCAAAGCTCTATGCAGTTCGCCAAAGTCAGCACTTAGTCGCGTTGCACAAGTGAATGAATAAGTATTCACTTATTCACTTACATGAATGAACAAATGAATGCATGCACAGATCATTTGTTGAATTAAAGTCTGAGTTCAGAAGCAAATGAATGGAGGGGGCACCTGGGTGGCTCAGTCCGCTGAGCATCCGACTTCGACCCAGGTCATGATCTCACGGTTCGTGAGTTCGAGCCCCACGTCCAGGTCTGTGCTGACAGCTCAGAGCTTGGAGCCTGCTTCAGATTCTGTGTCCTGCCCCCCCCCGCCCCTCCCCCATGCTCGCTCACTCTCTCTCTCAATAAATAAACATTTTTTAAAAATTAAAATTAAAAAAACAAAAAGGAAGTGAATGAATGGACATCAGTCCCCAGACCCAAGGCCAAAGTCAAGGGATGTTCTTCTCAACCCCACTTCTTAGCATTTCGGTGACTATGGATGGATTGAGTCACTTCTGTGAGCCGTGGCTTTCCCATCTGAAACGGGGTCACAGGGCTAGGGGAGCATTCAGTGAGGGCAGGCATCTGATAAATGTATGATACTCACAGATCAGATGGGGGTTTGTTGAACCCTTCATCATGATCCCAGAACAGGAAGCAGACACTGTGTGTCCCAGTCCCTGCAGAAAGCTCTGCGACCTTCCAAGGCAAAGCCAGCCCCCCAGAGCCTCGACACGGTCCACCCAGGCCCTTCCGCAGGCAGGACTGAAGCAAAGAGCTGAGATTTGAACGAGATCCTGACCTGGAATACACACAGTCCTCAGTGTGTTTCCTCCTCTTCTCCATTCTTTATAAATCAGAAAATTAATTACCCGGAAAAGAGTCTTCTGCACCAGAAACCCAAATGAGTTTAATGTATAATTTACACACAAAAATGTAGATGTCAGTGTGTGACAAATTGCCATAAAAATGTTTTTGCAGTTAAATTTTTAGGCATCTGTCTTCCTCCCAGAAGAGCCAGCCTGCAGACGGTGTGAGGCCCCAGGGCTCAGGCCGGGTGGGGCTGGAAAGGCAGCCTGTCCTCGTCACCAGCTCGTGACGGCAGCTGCCAGCGCAGCCCGGTCCGGAAGGCCCAGGCCTGGGTACCAGCCAGGCGCAGCCAACTCAGAGCTCTCCTCCTTGGGGTCCAAAACAGGGATTTAACTGCGTGCCAGCTCTCTGTTAGACCCAAGGATGGAAGACAGAATGCAGCCTGCTCTCATGCTCCAGTGGCTTTGGGACCCCTGGGAGAGCCAGGCAAGCAGATGATAAAGGATAGACAGTGTGTCGAGTTCTCGAGCAGGGGCGGGCGCTACACTCCTGCAGAGGAACAAGTTCTTCCCTGCACAAGGAGCATCCCCTAAAGACTCCAGTGGGTGGGGACTCGTCCTGGAGGAGTTTGTCCGGAGGCTGAAGGTAGGGGGGCGTTTCTAACAGGAAGAACTCCTTGTGCTAAGACAGAGGCTCGGGAGAGCAAGCGTGTCCCCATGGGTATGAGCGTGGCCTGTGGCACGTGGCAAGGACTGTCCAGCAGGGAGCCCGGAGTGGAGAGAAGGAGCCAGGCCACCAAGGGGCCTGCATGCCCAGTCCAGATGCTGGACTTGGTCCTGGATTGAAAACTTTAAACAGATCAAGTCTACGTTTCACTCTGCTGAAGAGTATGGAGGTCAAGGGGAGGGTTTGGGGGTGGGGAGCGAATGAGAGAGGAGATGAAGGGGCTTGGCAAACCACAAAGTGCGGCGTCCACAGAGAGTACTGTCCCCAGCAGGACCCCCGAGCCCTGTCCCGAGGCTCAGCAACCCGACAACCTCACATGTATCTTCATCACAGGGGCACCGGTCCACGGGCGCATGACCACATAGAAGCCACGCGAAAGGCAGGTTGGGCTCCTATTTCTTCTCTGCCACTGCTACTGCCATTTGGGGCTGGTCATTCTGTGTGCGGGACATTCCCTGACACCCTCTCTCCAGATGCCCAGCAAGGCTCGAGGCACAACCCCGAGCATCCTCTCACGCGAAAATAGGGAGGACAGACAGGGTGTGCTGTGCCGGCCCCAGCTGAGAGCCACCGTGTGCACGCACAAGGGAGGGAGGAACTGTGTGGCCCTCCATCCTAGAACCACTGGGAAGGTCAAGAATATGCCCTCTCCCTCACCAGGCAATTATGGAGCGACGTCTGAGCCCAAACCGAGATCCCAACGGTGTCTTCCCAGAACTTAGGCCTCCCACAACAAGACAGAGCAAGTCCCCACTCCCCAACCCCATCAGGGGCTCCGGAGATCCCCTCTGCAGCCTTGGAGCCTCGCAGACCTCGTCAAAACACAGAGGCCGGGTGAATGGGGCCAGACACTCACAGGACAAGGATTTCAAGTCCCCAGCCCTCAGCACACTAGTGCTCGTTTTAAAGAATGCAGCCTGGCATCAGGAGCTTTTCCACCTCCTGGGAGGCCAGGGGGTGACCCCTCGGTGACTCCCAGCCACATACCTCGCTTGACTTTCGGGGGCCTGAGGTCCTCTGCCTCGGCCAGGGCCTCCCAAGCCTCGCGCTCCCTCCAGCGCCTCAGCTGCTCCTCTCGCATTTTGTAGAAGAGGATGTGCTTCTGCACATCGCTGAGCTCGGCGAGGAGTTCGGGGTCGATGTACATGTCATGTAGGATCTGCTGCAGCATGGTGTCACCTGGGGTGCACACACCAGAAGGGCGGCCAGCCAGGGAAGCCCTGCCAGGCGGGGTACCCCAGGCTACTCCTCACCCCTGGCTCCTCACTCTGGGGCCACTCGGGGGGCCCCCTTCTCTGTGCAGCATCGTCACTCTGCCTCAGCTCCCAGCCAGTGCCAAACTCATCGCCTCTGCCCAGGACAGCAACAGGGGCCAGGCAGCAGGAAGCCAAGAGGCAGCAGGGAACCTGAAGGGGGGGTGGGGCAGGCACCCGGAGCAACCTAGTCCTTCTGACGGGTCACCAACTGCCGCATCCCAGCAGCGCTTTTGTCTCGGGCTCCCCTGGGGTTCAGGGACAATGGGGAGGGTCAAAGCCTCGGCTCTGCAGGGCATCGCCGGGACCGGCCCTGCCTGGGCCGACAGGTGTCGAGTGATCTGTTAGTGGAAGGTAACGATGACACCAGCTGTATCGATGACACTGCCCCGGGCCAGCCAGGAACTGATCTCCCCTCCGCGGGTAAGAGGAGGAGGGGGCAGGCAGCTCTGCCTACTAATTCCATGTCTTTTGGGCCAACTTCAAACAGGCCAGAGGAGCCAGCCAGGAGTTTCTAGGCTCCTCAGCCTCTCCCTCTGCCTGCTCCACCTTGCCAACCTTCTTTTCCAAGACATGTGGCATCCTGAGGTAATGCATTTAAAACTCTGCCTTCTAACTGTGTTAGAGCCCAGCAAGACCAAAAAAAAAAAAAAAAATCAACAGGGACAAGGAAGGGGCTTTCCCATGGAATTCAAGGACACAAAGGAGGCCAACTTCCTCTCTGCTTCCCTAGGATGAGGTCCTAAAGCCATGCGTGTGCCTCCAGGGGTCAGTTTGGGTTGCTGTCATTGATCTTTTTGTTTGTCGCAGGTGTCTGGAGATCACCGAACAGAATGGTACCGTGTTTTCTCGGAGCCCTGAATCCGAAGCACCCTGGACAGAGTGGTGTCCTACCACGGGGTAGGACTGGGGCCCCAGACCCTGTATTCCCACAAGGTAGCTGGGCTTCAGAAGGTAAGTAACCTGCCTGTGGCTACCCAATCCACGAGTTGCCACCTTGGGACTCTACCCAATTTTCAAATTTAACATCCACCGGCAACTGTGACTCTTTCGATGGCTTAAAAATGTTACCCCACCAGGAGAAAACAACAGAACAGGGTCTGGCACCGGGGGCTGGTAGGACTGGTGGCCTTCATGTCCCCTTTCCTCCCCCCAGAGGACCAAAGGTGGATCAGACACCCAAGGGTGACGGAACGCAGGTGTGAGCGGGTCCTCTTCTCCCTCTGCTAGGTTAACACACAACAGAATAATTAAGCTGTTGGGATGAGCTTCAAGCCACAGGGTCAAAAGCAAGTGCGAAGGGCCAGGCTGCCCCGCCTTCAGGTCTAGCCGGCTTGCTGCAGTGTGACCCCGACCTGGCGGCCTCCACACAGAGGCTCTGGCCACGCAGAGCCCTGGGCTCCCACCCCGCCCTCTTCTCTGTGCTCCCGGCTCAGACATTCCGGCCACTCCCCGACCTGTGTCTTGGTTCCCTCGGTGTCTTACACCGACAGCCTTCCCTTGCCTGGGGCACAGCTCTCACCGCCCTAGCCGGCGCTGGGTGGGAGCGCGGAGTCCAGAGCAGGGACAAGGGGGACGGGGCCGCGAATAGAGTCCAGCCTCCTGCTGGCAGCCTCCTTCTTTCTTCGGGTAGGGGGGAGGGCAGGCGCCTACAACGAGCGGGGGGCGGGGAGGGGCAGGGGGGGCGGGGGGGGCGGGGAAGTACGCAGAGCAGGAAAGGGCTGGCTGTGAGTGCGCCTCCGGCGGGGTGGATCTGATGGCGTCCTCGAGGCGGCCACCCTGCCGGGAGAGGGTGGGTGGCGGCCGGAAGGAATGACCCCCGCTAGAGCCCCGTCTCCTGCCGCAGGGGGCACGGTGCTCCGAGGCAATCCCGGGTCGGTGGGGCGGCAGGCTGAGCCTCCGAGCGCAGCCCCGGCGCCACGGGATCGGCTTTCTGGAAAGACGCGCTCGCCAGGAGCTGGTGGGAGCCGCTCGGCCCGCTCCGCGCCACCTCTCAAGAGCCCCCTCCCCGGCGGAGGACGCCGCTCGGCCCTGCCTGGAGCGCCCCCTGGCGGCCGGTGTGGGCGCCGCGAGCAGCCGGGGAGCCAGCCTGGCTGGGAGCCCAGGGTACCCGGCGCGAGGTGACGCCGGGATCTGGGTGGAGGGGCATCCCTCCCCCACCCCCGACGCCGTGCAGCGGGGACACGGTGGCTGTCAATGGCCGCTACCCCAGGGGCAGGGGCCGCGCAAACGAAAGGAGTACTGGCGACTAAAAACGAGGCGAGGGGCCCCCGGGTCTACAGTTGTCTGACGCTTTTCAACTGCCCTTAGTTTTCCTTGGTCATTGGCCGATGTGATGTGTTTAATATTGCATCCTAACGCAATTCCTTCTGGGGCGGGAGTACACGCAAGCAACGCTGTGCAAGGGACTGGAAACCACCCGAATGTCCCTCTATGGGGTGGGGTCTCCCCAGTACAGAACACTACACCTGTCACAAAGGATGGGTCGAGGATGTCTGCTTTAGCGAGAGAAGATGTCCACGGCAGATAAAACGAAAAGGTGACCCGCAGAACGCTGTGCACAGCGTAAGCCATTGTTTCAATTCTGTATGTGATTACTTTTGTGTAAACAAAGGAAAAATATGGAACACACACGTGGTTTCTTGCTTCTTGGAAGGGGAAGGGAGGCCGCTATAGACCATTCTGTATTGTTTTAAGTAAGATAGATGACTGAAACTAAATGTATTTCAAAAGTCCTAAAATGTGGTTCCAAAACATTGGCCTCCATACCCGCCCCCACCCGCAGGGCGGAGCGGAGGCAAAGCCAGAGCTCCCTGGCCAGGAAGGCTACAGCGTGGGGATTGGTAAACTGATCAAGTCACCAGAGGTTCCCAAGCCCCTAAACCACTTGGAGGCATTTTCTCAGCTCTGGTGCTGGTGCGGAGAGGAGTCTGGAGAGCAGGTGGCAGGGAGGATAGTCAGCGGACTTTGGCCAAAGTCTAGGAGAGAAGTGATAAGGACTGTACGGGAGCTGCCAGTGGGGACTAAGGAGGGAAGACTTGGGAGACATTTCTTGTCCCAGAGCCTATCAGGTTATCTCCGCATCTGCTTAAAGTCCTTTTCAAATTTAAATCAGATTGTGACATTCTCTGCTCAGAGCCTTGCGCTGGCTTCCATTTTACTCAGAGTCCAAGCCCAAGTCCTTATAGGGGCCCACCGGGCCCTCCAGGATCTGCCTCTCCACACCCCACCCCCAGATTAGCCCTCCCACCCCTCTCCCTCCGCTGGCCTCCCCCACCTTCCACAAACACACCGGACATGCCTCTTCCTCAGGGTCTTACCTTCCTTCGGTCCGGAAGCCACAACGGCTCATTCACCTCCTTCACCTCTTTGCTCAAACTTTTAAACTCCTCTATACTCTTGCTCGTCTTTTATTCAACTCAGTTTTTTTTTCCCTTATTACTTACTTTGTAAAATACCATTTTACTTGTGTTTTTATCTCTACCTATTAGATAGCCCTCAGTGCCTCTATTACTGCTTAGCATGCAGCAGGTGCTAGATAAATATCTATTGGAAAAGAGAATGGAGACGCCTGGGTAGCTCAGTCAGTTAAGCATCAACTTCCGCTCAGGTTGCTCAGTTTGTGGGTTCGAGCCCCGCGTCGGGCTCTGTGCCGACAGCTCAGGGCCCCAGAGCCTGCTTCTGATTCTGTGTCTTCCTCTCTCTGCCCCTCCCCTGTTCACGCTCTGTCTCTGTCTCTCCAAAACAAAACGTTTAATTTAATAAAATAAGGAAAAGAGAATGAAGGAAGGAACTTACAAGGTAGAACTGATTACAGCCTGTGCAAATCCTGGGGAGGTGTCCAGAACAGCACTCTGAAGGGAGGTTGCTGGAGACTTGGACGTAGGAGACATGAGCAGATTGGCTAAATCTATGGGATATTAGGTAGACTGATTGCTATAGGCCACCTGCCCTGGCTGTCCCCCCATGCCCTAATCACATGGTCCCTTGAAGGCAGAGTCAAGCGATGGCCAGAGAATCCCATCATCTTAGCCTCGGGAAAGCCTGGGCACAGCCATCACGTAAGGACTGGCTACAGGAGGGTTCTCCTATTCTACTCACCTCCCCTGGCACAGACACTTGGGGAAGCTGCTTCCAAAAGCACACTTAGGATCTCAACTTGGTCTCAGTTTTGCAATCCAAGGGCTCAGTGAAAGTCTACAGTAGTTTCTGCCTCGTCACCAGCTAAGCACCACTGAAAAATTGTGGCCATGAAAACCGACTTTTAACTCCTCTAGTAAAAGTGTCCCTGAGAAGTGCAACAACTACTTAGAAAATACAATGTGAAAAAGATCCCATTCACAGTAAGAACCAGAGATGAGATGCTGGCAATGGATTTTACAAACAGATTTGACATATGGGTGGGGACCCATATGAGGAAAAGTAAAACTCCTCCCTGAGGATATGCCTAAGATTTCTGGGGCTATACTGCCAGAAAATGTCTAATTCATCCGTGTCAGTTGGCCTCCAGTGTGGCTCCCAGTGACTCCCTGCTTCCTGGTATTCGTGACCTTGGATAGCATATGACCCCGTAGCATTTGACATATGACCCCACATATGTCAGCATTGGTCTGTGCCATCACTAGAAACCACCAGAGTGGTGATTTGTCACTTTTGACATTAGGGTATAAAGGACATTCTGCTTCCCCTTCGGGTTCTCTTTCTCTCACCACTTTGGGGCAGGCTTGTGAGCCCCACGTGGTAAGGAACTGCAGTCTCCCACCAGCAGTCACGTGAGCGAGGTTGGCAGGGAGATCTGGGTAGGGGAGGCTGCAGCCGGGTCCTGCACTTTCACTGCGACCTCACCAGAATCACCCAGCTAAGTTGTTGCTAGATTCCTGACCCTCAGAAAGGGTATGAGATACATACGTGTTGTTTTGAGCTACCCAACTTTGGGGTATTTTGTTATGCAGCAATGTGTAACGAATGCAATATCAATTTATACATGTCCTACAATTTCAGGCCAACTCTGAAAATCAATTGCAAAGTGGGGGAGAAGCTTGATACAATAATTCCCAAGTTAGACAAAAGAGTGAATAGATGAGAACAGCCTAGAAGACACAGAGGCATACTGAACTCTGCACTGCCCAATTCAAACTTATCAAGCAAATATCTCTGTTCTGACGTAGGAACAGGCAGATTGAAGTGGGAAAGCCCAGACACATATCCAAATATATATGTAATTATTTGGTACACAATCAAAATGGCAGCTAATAATGGGGGGAGGGAATAATTAATTAGACCAGGAATAATTAATCAGCTAGATCCTTGTCTGTTACCTGGGATCCTACCAGGACATCCCTCAGTGGTCATGAACTCTGGGGGTTCTGTGGCATACGTAAGAGTAATTACTGCAGCATTAGTCACAAGAGCAAACAGTTCAACGTAATTGATGGGTTCAATATATAAGGTTTGGATTAGCAAATCATGGCAGATCTATAGGACAGAACTGCCACTGAGAATATTTGTTGATGCACAAGGGTGCTCGTTATGTGTTGCTAAGGCAGAAAGCAGGGTGGTATGGTCTCAGTTTTATGAAGGAGGAAAAGAATATTTCAACCCTTACTGCCTTCTAAGAGGAGACTAAGCAGGTCCAGTTGAAAGGAAAGACCCAAGGTGGAAACCTTGCCAGGTCTCGTTCGCCCATTTGGGAGGCCGCGCTGGGGCGAGCCGAGCGGCTGCACGTAACACAGGCCAGACTTCAGGTTCCGCAGGAGCAGAGATGACAGTGGAAGGAAGGAGGCAGACGGCCACACAACCCCAGGCTGTGGACCACCGTGTCTCAAATCATCACCAAAACGACTGAATCCTCAAAAGGCCTGCCGTGAGGAGATTTTTACAGGAAAAACAAAATAATAGACCAAAGAACCCTTAACCTTTATCCAATTCTGTCAGGACAGAGGAGGGACAAAACAGAGACCGCTAAGGGGCACAGGAGTTGGAGGCACATGGGAGCGTGGGTCCCTGGCATTAGCTG
The DNA here is from genome assembly GCF_028018385.1 of Neofelis nebulosa. Classification (NCBI taxonomy): domain Eukaryota; kingdom Metazoa; phylum Chordata; class Mammalia; order Carnivora; family Felidae; genus Neofelis; species Neofelis nebulosa. Next base: position 44,469,366 of record NC_080794.1, on the reverse strand, counting down.
AAATCACGGGGAGGGGCTTGGGGCTTTCTCCACCATGGAATTGGGAGGATCTGAGTACCTCTGAAGGGCAAGGACACCCACGCTGACATTGGGAAACAAAAAGACAACAGTATAGACACAATCACACATTGATAATTACGGCAGCCGAGCCCAGGCTCGCAGCCGGCCAGGCCTGACCTCTGGGGCACTGCCTCTCATTTCCACGACTTATTTTCCTCTTCCGTGTACGTGGAAATGATCAGGGCGCTACACGGGGCTTCTGTCAGCACTAAACATGTAAGGGGAGTCACGTCAGAGTCGGCCAGGCACACAGGAGGTGACCATGTGAGCTCTGTCTCCCCATTCCTTAATCTGGGACCTGATTCTTCACTAAATTGGGGAATCAAAATATTAGGTGGCTGTGGAGAGCCGTGGCAGCTAATGCTGTCTGCCCAGCGAGCTGCCCCAGACCCCTTGTGGTGTCAAGGAAAAGTCCTGAGTCCCAGACCCATGTGTGACTCAGGCCTGGCACTGATATACCCACACTGGGAGAAATGGGCTGACTTTCTAGCACAGTTCTGACTCTGGGCCGCTGGTCTTCCTGCTTCCCCACAGGGGAGAAGGTCTGCGTGCAGTAGGAGAGCACGGGGTCAGCATGCGGGGAGAAGCAGAGATGCTGACGGAGGGAACACCCTGGCCATGTGAAGTCCCGTCCAGGCCCCCAAGGCCTCACTTCCTCTCTGTCTGAGAACGTCCCACTGTCCCTCCCTGCCCTGGGAACCAATAAACCCCTCCTTTTGCTTAACCTTGCTTGAGGTGAGGTCCCTGCAACCCATGGGTCCTGACCACCCCAGAGGCTTGGCTGTCTCTGCTTTTGTCTTGCCAAGGATGCTTCAGAGGTGGACAGGACAGGACGTCAGGAAGGGGAGGCAGAGCCTCAAGGTCCACTTCTCACAGGAAGTCCTCCCAGACCCCAGCTCTCTCTCTGAATGCAGCCCCAGTCCAACTTCCTCTGTCTCCCTCCAGGAATCTGGTGACGCAGCAGAGAAAGTGGCAGTTTCCAGAGGAGGCCGAGTCCCTCGTGCCCGCACACAGCTAGTGGAGCAGGACACTCTGGGTCCTTGGGGTGGAGAAGGTATCGAGCCAGCTGCTACCTCTGCACCTGCCGTCTGACAGACGGATGACCCACACTCGCCTGCACCCCTGCCCCCTAAATCTCTCCTAAAGCCCCAGTCCTGCTAATTAGAAAATACTCCGCTCCATCCAAATTCCCCTGGAACGAGGCCACTCGGCACAAAAATAACAGATCGGCTAAGTCACGGCCCAGGACTGGCTCTTATTAACTCAAAGGGCAAGAGACAACTCTGGAGCCCCAGATGGCAAACAGACTTACACTTCAGGCAGCTGCCCACGAAGCCCTCCCAAGGTCCCCTGGTGCCTGCTAAAGACCACACAGTCTGTCAGCACTGCCTGGGGCGCCTCTCAGCTGCAGACACAGCCACATCCAAATCACAGGCCCAGCCACACCAGGCCCCGAGACCGCCCTGACCCGTGAAGAGAAGCAGTGTGTGCTTGCCTCGCAAGCAGCTTAGAACTCCAGGTGAGGCTCTCCCCACCCCACCCACCCTCAGGCCCCATGCCCTCCTCAGAGAAGGGAAGGGCTGCTAAGATTTCCTACACGCCCACTGGACTGTGCCACGCGCTTTCCTACCCTATCTCCTTTACCTCTCCGAGCAAGATGATGAAGCAGGAAATTGTCTTACCCCAAGGTCAGCTTTCTTGTCTAGGCCAAACAGCTGCCAGCGGATCCAAGACTTAAACCCATCATGCTGAGCCCATAACGTGTTCCTCCCCTCCCGGCCCACACATCGGGCTCTTGTCCTGAGTTGGACAGTCTTTCAAGGGCCATGCAGCTGTGCCCACACCTCCCCAGGGGTCAACCCGGAGGGCACCAAGAGTTCAGTGTGCCACGTGACCCCCCTGATCTGCTCCCAGGCCACATCTCGGGCCCTGTGGAGCCCACAAACCTGCCCAGCATGGTGAGGTGCCCACGGCCTCCAGGCCAATGAGCAGTGAGGTGGCTCAGCAGAGGCGGTGAGCTGGGCAAGGCCCTGGGTTCCTTGCAAAGGGAGATTCTGGAAGTCAGGAAATCCAGTTCTGGTCTTCATTGCCCCAGGCGGTGGGGCTTGGGACACAGACCTCCGGTGTCCTTCCTCTTCTTCCTGGGCATGAGGCTAGAGTTTTGTCAGCCCCTTGTTTGTTTCGCTTTAATCTTTTAATTTTTTATTTTAGAGACAGTGTGTGTGTAAGTGTGAGTGGGGGAGAGGGGCAGAGGAAGGGAGAGAGAAAAATCCCAAGCAGGCTCCATGCTCAGCATGGAGACCGATGTGGGGACTCAATCCCACAACTCTAGGATCATGACCTGAGGAGAAATCAAGAGTCAGATGCTCAACAGACTGAGCCACCCAGGCGCCCCTTTATCAGCCCTTCGTAATTCAATGTGGCACCTGAGTTCTGGCCAAATGGCATGTGAACACAGGTGGTGTGCAGGCCACTCGGGCTTCAGTCCTAAGATTCCCCCTCCCTCCCTCCCTCCTCACCCTCTTCCCCCCTCCACCCCCCACCAGCTGACCAGAGATACTCCAAAGGATACTTATCTTTCAAAGTCACCAAAGTTCAGGAGATGCTTGCTCTCGTGTCTAGTCTCTTCTGACTCTACCCTCGTGCAATGGTCCTCAAACCTAAGCATGCATTAGCATCACCCAAGAACTGGTTAAAAAGATTACTGGAGGGGCACCTGGGTGGCTCAGTCGGTTGAGCGTCCGACTTCGGCTCAGGTCATGATCTCGCAGCTCATGGGTTCGAGCCCCGCGTCGGGCTCTGTGCTGACAGCTCAGAGCCTGGAGCCTGCTTCCCGTTCTGTGTCTCCCTCTCTCTCTGCCCCTCCCCTGCTTGTGTGCGCGCACTCTTTCAAAAATAAACCAACATCAAAAAAAAAAAATTTTTTTTTAAAGATTACTGAGTGCCATTCCCGAGTTTCTGACTCCACAGGCCTGGAGTGGGACCACAGAATGTGCACTTTTGACAGGCTCCCAAGTGATACCGCAGCTGTTGGTCGAGGGACCACACCTTGAGAACCCCAGCACCATTGCCTAAGCTGCAGTGGAAGTTAAGATCTCCAGTTCACCGAGGACACGGGACCGGTTCCCGGTTCCTCCATTAGCGCTGTGCTGCCCTGCTGATCCATTACGGAGCATCCGTTACAGATTCTCTTTTAATCGAGAATACCACCAGGGCCCGCCCACCCCCTGCAGCTTCCTAGAATCACTTTGAGATGCACAGGGAAGGGAGGTAAACTCACTTCAAAATGCAGTTATGCTTGAAAAGAGACTCAAATGTACACCTTACAAACAAGAGGAGTCCCAGGAATTGTGCAGAAGAAAAAAAAAAAAAGGGAGAAAGGCACTGAAATCTGCCACGGAGGTTGTTCCAGGGAGTGAAGCATTGAAGATGGCCTCCTGGTCAGAGGAGGGGTTTCTTTTACGATGGCTGACCTTGGCTGGCTGACCTTGGCTGGCATTCTGTTGACTGCAGGGGAGCTGATGGCATGCTCAGAACCCAGGTGATGCCCACCCTCTTGGATTTGGCTGCTGGGTGGGTGGTGGGGCCCTCAGCTGAGATGGGGGAAAGTGGAGAACAGTTTGGGGTGTGGGCGGGACTTGGTCCTGGGGGAAGAAGACTAATTCAGTTTTGGACGTGGCTCCCGATGTGTCTGCAGGAGTGGCTGGGGAGACAGGCTAAAGCAGCTTTGCTGACAAGTAGGCTCTCAGGGCAGCAGACACGGCCTGAGGACCTAAGCCAGCCAGCCATCGCTGAGAGGGCAACCCGTGCCCCCAGGACACCTCCCACAGTCCTGGACCTTTACTTAGGGCATGTAGGAGATGCTCTAACCCCCAGAATCCATTTCTCACAGTGAGAGATTGGCTCCTTTGGATTCCCTGCCTGGGTCCTATTTTCAAAAGCGAGCTGTGCCAGAAAGACAAGAGGTGCAAGGAAATCTTTTTTGGAATGAGGAAAAAAAGATTCTGGGCGTCTCTGGCAGAAAACCCTGCCTTGTTTAGAGCACAGTCGTCCAGTTATTTGATTCTAGGCTTTCATTACCTTTGAGCTGCTTTACAACTAAGTTATGAGTTAACACAAAATACTTCTTGTCTACGGACGTGCCTAACTGTACGTATGAGAATGAGGCCCAAGAAAAGCCAATCCCAAAATTCTTTTACTCTATATAGGTCTACGTGATTTCTCTTTCAAACTGTTAATCTTACCAGCTTCCTCATTTAAATAAAATTTTTGATACGTGCATATGTAATATTATATAAGTAATGCTTTCGAGGGGGATTATCTCTAGCAAAAGGCACACTAAAGACCACTGCCTCTCTCAGAGATGGGAAGACTGATGGTGGTCCATGCAGCACAAAACCCATTCTTAGTCCCACCCGTATCACCCCTACCAGGAGGTAGGTATCCAGCCTGGGCTCGCATACCTCCAGGGACAGGGTGCTAAGTCCTTCCTAGAGGCCACTCCATCACTTTCCATATAGGACAACAGCTGTGATTTTAGAAAGCAGGGGGGAAAAAAGAAAAAAAAGGATCTAAAACTACAAGAAAACACAAGATCTGGGCCCAGTCCCCACAGACAGATGAAGGGCTGCGTCCCAACAACCATCTACAAACAGGGCCCGCAGTCCTGGCCTTGCAGAGGCACAGAGAGGCTGAATCAGCTGGGCAGGGAGGGTGAGGGCTGCCGAATGTTTTTTGACGCAAAGATCTCCTGGGAGCAAGCAGAGCAGGGGCCCATGCACTTGACTTACATGCACAGCCACATCCCTTCTCCCTGGCTCCTGGTTTCCATCCTGCGGAGGCTGCCCCACCACGTGGAAGAACACCCTCACGTGTCAGAGGTGGAAGGGACACAGACAGCCTCCTGGCCTCGGGCACTCGCTCTGAGGCCTCGGCGGGCCCCAGAGTTTCCCTGGGTGTCTGTTCTTACCAGAGTGGGACCAGATGGGGTCCAGCCCATCCAAACGTGACGTCCTGCCGTGTGTGCGGCTTTATCTCCTGCAAGGACTGCTTCCGGGACCTGTCCTGTTTCCCATCCCAAGCTCCTTGAACCCCTTTCTGCCCATGTCATCCCTCCTGGGCCCCCTGAGGGCAGGCTGCGCCGCTAGGCTGACTCTCCCGTGGGGCCCCGGTCCCTGTGAGGGGGAGGGCCGCTCTGCTTCCTCTGGGGGCTCCAGGGACTTCTGGAGTTGTGGTTTCCAGAAGAACGCACACTCCAGGCAAGAAGCAACACCCTCTCCTCCCCCACCCTGTATGCACACCTGTATGCACAGGAAGCAAACAGACCTTAACCTCCAAATGCCTGCTGAGTCTCCCCACGGCCCTCCAAGCCTAGTTCCTGACAGGACAGAGGGTCGGCAGGACGGAGACAGGACAGGCAGCTCAGCCTGGGGGGTGGGGGCAGGGGTGCACTGGCAGCTACAGTAACTGTAGCTTATCAGCAGTAATTTTGGAGCCACACACTAAGTAATCCGGACCTATGTTAAAACCCTCACCCGCCTCATCTAATCCCCAAGGCAGCCCCGTGTGGGGGTATTATTATCCTCATTTACGAAAAAAAGGGCCCAAGGAGGTTAAGTGACTTGCCCAAAGCCACATGGCTAGTGAACAGTAGGTGGCTGGGGAGTCACAGCTCTTCAGGAATTAACTGAATATTCCAGGACACCCTGTGACATGAAGGCAGTCATCTCTACTTCTCAAATGAAGAAACCAAGGCATTAAGTTTTAGTGGGGTTTTTTTGAGCCCACACTCAAACTCAGGCTCAGCCCTCTTCCTGCCACAGCACAGGTCCTAACCCAAAGGAATCCGGGTCCAGGATTTCCCCTCCTGTCACGTAATGGCTTTGGTTTTATTACCTGGCAGACAGGGGAGATGGAGGAACCCATCCCTGTCTCCACTGGGGATGCACGTCCACAGAGCCAAGACCTCCCCTCTTCCTTCCCCATGGATCTTGGCTTTGCCCCCGGCTCGTACCTGCCTCTAGGGAAGTGGCCAAGCAGCAGGCGGCACCCAGCGTGGGTACTGCCCTTCTCCAGGAGCACAAGCCACTGAGCCGCCAGGGGGCAGCAATCAGGCAGCGAGCTGTCTGGACCCCGAAGCCCTGTCCCGAGGAACCATTCAGTGAGATGTGGCTGCCCCTTGACTCTGCAAGCGTCAGGTCACGTCCTAGAGCTTCAGCCAGGCTGGCCAGGTGCCAGGCTCGTGTCTGCCCAGACTCTGCAGCTCCCTCCCTGCACAACCTCAGGGACAGCACTGAATCTGAGTGCTTGTCCTCACTTAACAAGGATGCCACCCAAAAACGAACACTTCCCACACGACCAGCCATCTCCCGAGGCAAAGACGGATGCCTAGGGCTCCCTTGCCCCTCTTGCTCAGCCTCTCCGTAGGGCTTGTGCTGTTATAAGGCCACAGGCTACTTACTCGGAGTCATCCTTGGAGAGACATCAATCACCCCCCCCTTCCATCTACCCCCTGACCCAGAGCCAGGACCATGCTGGCATGCCCCAGACCCCAGGACCCGATCATTACAGTATTAGTCCACCTCCCTGGAGAACTCCTTTAAAAACATGTTTTTCTTGCAAACCCTTCTAGGAAGTTATTCTAACAACAAAATACCGTAGAGTTTTTATAAGCCCTTGTAGTAACAAAATACCACACCAACTAAAACATCTACCCACAGAAGCGTCATGACTGTTGGCGGCCTCCTCCATGCTCACCCCCTTCCACAGGAGTCTGTCGCCCGGCCAGATGGTTTAAGTGGGAAGGACAAGTCCAGGGGGTCCCAGGGTGGGGATGGGGGGCCTTCCCTCAATGGCTTCACCACCGTGTCCCCATGACAGTAAGGCCCGAGGGTGTCTCTGACAGGTCTTCCCTCCCTCTACCTTGGCTGATGGGGGCACCATGGAAGGCACAGGAGAGAATAAAAGAAACCAGATCCTGTTGGCGTCACTGAGCCACTTGGATCAAAACAACCCCGAAACTCACCCCACCTCTGGACTTTCCAGCTTCAGGAGCCAAAAACCTCCCCTCATTGTTTAAACCAGTTTGAACCAGGTTTTCCGTTACCTGTGACTGTAAACCTACTCCCCTGGATGGAGCAAGGTTCATTCACACGCTGGCGGTCCCGATGGGCAGTGCGACCGTGAAAATGCACCGTGGCTGGGCATACACTTGTGGACAAAGATTTCTGAGATATATTAGGTAAATCAGTTGTGAATGCTACATAAAATTGATTCTCATTTGTATGAGAAAAGATACTTGACCATGCATAAACATTTTCTGGAAGGGTACTTAAGAGTGGCACACACACACACACACACACACACACACACACACACACATAATGACTAGTTTTAAAGTCGTGGGAGGTGATAAAAGTATAGTCCAAGGTGATCATTTATTTTGCTAGTTATTAAACCATGCCTTTGAAGCCCCTGCGGAAATACGAGATGCAGAGCACAGGAAGAAAGCGGAATGAAGAAATAATGGTCTCAGACCTCTGTGAGTTCTGCTTTATTTTCCTCCTCCTCCAAAGCTGGGCTCTCTAAAATTGGTAACTTCACCAGGCCAGTATCCACTTACAGGTAGCCTTGACTTTTTCTAAGTTATTCCACAGTCCTTATTCTACACCGCCCATTGCGGGTTTCCCTGGGTCACCCCGGAGACCCCAAAAGCACTCTGAGGATGAACATACCTTTGCACTGCAGCCTCAGAGGAGGAAACGCCAGGTCTCGCTGAGTTCCCAAAGAGCCAAAATGGCGCCAAAGGTATTCGGTTCTCTGGATTAGAGAGCGCCCGGACGAATGAGAACTGCAGGAGGCCCAGTCAGCCCTGGAAGGCCAGGCAGCAACCTCTTGAGGAACAGACACAAGCCTGTGGAAGCATCTTTACCAAGATCCATCATTTGGGACAAGTCACCACAGTTTAGGGGCAGACAACCCTGTGGCCTGACACCAAGCGGGACCCTAGAGCTGGAAACGCCCACCCGGGAAGGTCACACAGCCATTCCACTCAGCTGGTAAAGCTGAAGGCACCGCACCTCCAGGTGACAGGGCCAAGCAATTGGTGCCTGGGCAGGACCTTCCTAGGACAGGAGGGTGCCTTGGGTGCTGGGACCGTTGCAAAGCACCTCCCCTTTCTCCCTGCCTCTGCAGTCCATGCTCCGGTGCTGCTGACCAGGGGCAAGCAGGTGGCCCCGGCTACTGAGACTGAGGCCTTCCCTTCTCTGCTGGCTCTGACCCAGCCTCCTCTTCTGGGAAGCTCTCCCCCCAGGCTCCCTAAGATCGCAGAGGCCTACACTCACGCATGCCCATTACCACCCCAGCAGCAGCTCCCACATAATATCCCTTGGAGAGAAGGCCATGTCCGATGCCTCACTGCCCGGCACAGAAAGCCCTCTGTGGGCCTGTTGGGTGGAGCAGCTCTGGCCTTACAGAGAAGGGAGCCTGCTGCCCATGGCCAGGGCCTCAGGGGCAAGGTGGGGCCGAGCACCTGGAAGACCTGTACTTGCATAAGGCTGAGCACCACATTCTCCCAAATCCAGGTGTGGAAGCATGAGTGAGCACTCCCCTGCCTCGTCCAAACGCCTGTTGACCTATGACAGAGGCCCGCTAGTTTGGGCAATCTTCAGGAAACTGCTCCTTTCCGGGCTTGCCCTTGGTGTGATTTTGCTCAGCAGGAGTCGGACATTCAGCCAGTCATTCAGAAGTCGGGGCTGGTAGACGCCAAGCCTATTTTAATAGGTACAGGTTCTGGGGGGCAGGTTTCCAGAGTCTGAATCCAGACCTTCCAGATCCTCAAAGGGAACTCTTCTTTCTCGTAATCTCACATGTCGGGCACAAAAATGGCTTCCTCAGAGCTGTTCTGGTGACTGAATGAGTTTTTTAACTGTTAAGTACCCGGAGCACTTCCTGTGTTCCAGGACCCATTAACGTTTCGTCATTCATGCAGGGAAACGGAGCACAGGCTTCCCACGCACCAGCACAGATGGTTTTCCTGCTCAGCTCCCAGCCCTGCCCTTTGGGTAGTGGGAACGCCCAGAGACTGGTGAGCTGGGCAGTGGCAGGCGAGGCTGGCTGGAGGTGTGACGAGAATGGGCAGGAGGGGGTCAGAGACCTGGCGAGCCTGGGCCACAGAAGCGGAGGATGTTGAGAAGGGGCTGGTCCAGAGTGCCGGGAGCCGCAGAGGCCTGTGGAGTCTGGTGCCTGGGCGAGCAGCCTTCAGTCAAGGAAGGGAGCGGTGGGGAGGGGAAGGAAAGGAAGGAAGGCGAGGGGGCCAAGGCAAGCTTTCTGAGACAGGGAAACATGTAAAAAACGGTGTGCGAGGGAGATGAGGTGGGAAAAAAAATAACGCAGCGAAGTCCTGCAAAGGTGTGAGCAGGAGGGGGGCACAGGAAGGACAAGGAAAGACCCGGAAACCTTAAAGTGGGAGTATACGGGGGGGTTAAGAGGGGGAGTGCAGAGGTCACACTGGCCTCTACGCAGCGCAGCAGGGCAGGGAGTGAGTAGGCCGTGCGGGGAATGACCAGGAGGCTGCGCTGTGGCTTCGTACAAGTCGTTTCCAGTTCACTGGAGACCGTCACGCATGCACCACTTCCCCTGGTTTCCTTTCTCTCCTCTCATCCAGCTACCCCGAGGCCGAGGAGATGACTGAAATGGCCAAAGAGTTTTGTAAGCTAGTCGAAAACCAAACTGAACTTTGAAAAGTCATGGCTAGACTTCCCCCTGAACTGGGCTGTGACCTGTAGAGACTCACAAGGGGTCCAGCCGCCAGGTCGACCTGGATAGATTGGGGGGGGGCGGGGGGGGGGGGCGGGCAGGCGCCATCGCTCCTGGGTGTCCACGCGCCGGCATCGAGGGTCTGGCGTCACCGTCTCCCCCCAGGGCAGGATGGGTCAGAGGTACGTGGCCAGGTGGGCAATGCTGCTCAACCTTCACAGACGGGCCAGCGGGTCCAGGACAGCAGTGCCCAGATTTCGACCCAGCGTCCCCAAGTGCGTTTGCCTGGATCGTGCTGCCGGGGGGGGGGGGGGGGGGGCTGCACAGAGAGAGCCTAATGCTTTTTCTCCTGGCTCTACAGAGTCAAAGCTCTGCCTCTCGCTGTAAGCAAGCCACAAGCCAGCTCGTTCCGGTTATAACCTCCATACAAAGGATGACTGAAAGCGGCACACAGAATCTAAAAAATCACAGGGTGCCTGGGTGGCTCAGTCAGTTCAGTGTCTGACTCCTGATTTTGGCTCAGGTCGTGATCGGTTTGTAAGATCGAGCCCCACGTGGGCTCAGCGCAGAGTGTGGAACCCACTTGGGATTCTCTCTCTCTCTCCCTGCCCCTCCCCCACTTGTGCATGCTCACACTCTCAAGGTAAATAAACCTTAGGAAAAAATCTAAAAAATCACTTGACGGAAGTTATTTCAGACGGTGCCAACCATAAACTGGCTTTACCGTCCACCATCCTGTCGTGCCCAGCCACACCCAATCCCCCTGGTTCCCGCAGCAGCCGAGCTTACCACAGAGGTACTTAATGCCATCATGATGTCACTCAAAACACAAACAGCCAAGACAACAGCATTAATACAAAGATATATTCCATAAAAGAGTTTGGCGGTCAAAGAAAAGCATTACACTTCCTGAAAACACAAGCATCCTCCTTCCTCTAGTCTACAGAGAAAACTGTAAAAAAAAAAAAAAAAAAAAAAAAAAAAAAAAAAAAAAAAAAAACCAAAAAAAACTGTATCATAACATCATCAACAAACACCCACCAGGATACACCACACTAGCATGTACATTTCTGCGAGTAAGTGAAGGTAGCACTCGATCCCTGAACAATGAGGACAGAATGGGCACGAGATCCAGAGAAGCGTTAGAAAGTAGCCCAGAGACGCACAAATGCCCCAGCTGTCCCTGGGGGGGAACCATTCAGTACATCAGACAGACTTCATTTCCAAGAGCAAGCCCCAGGGTAGCCCTGCCAGGAAGGGTAGACACGGTCACCACAGATATCCTGTTTGGGGACAGTGGGGGGAGGTCATCACAAAAGTTAGGGGGGGGGGAGGGGAAAAACCATCCCGAGCTTCTACACAGCTGCAGGCTGGGGTCTGCGGCTCCACGCAGGAGCCGGGCTAGATTCACTCCAGGGGGAGGCAAATGCCAGGCCGGCCAGCGGCCCTGACCACGTGGCCTCGAAAGCTGCCCTGGTCAAAGGTTCCGGGCCGGCTCTCTCTGGCTGGGGCTCCTTGGCCTCGCAGCGGGGAGGGGGGGAGGTCAGGATTCAAGTTCCGGATGACAGTTTCAGTAGCACCAAGACCAGAAGACAGTGAGGCCAAGCAGGGGAGGGGCGCGGGTACGTGTGCTGGGGGGGTGCACGGAGGAAGGGGGAGCGCGCATGTGCACCTGGGTCATTAGGGATGAAAAGGAGAAGCTGATGGGGTTGGGTCTTGAGACACTCAAAGGAACTGAAAGGGATGGCTTCAGTCCCAGACACCGCGTAAGGCTGCTTAGAGGGAATGCCAGAGGAAATGAAGAAATGGTGTGAGAACATTCTTATCCCTATAAATAAACTATTTACACACTTTAAGAAAAGAAGAGCCGACTCTCAGAGGAGAACCCTGCCCATGCCCCCGTGCCATCTGGGCATAATGCTATTGAGACGAGGGGCGGTTCCTGCCCTGGAAGGGGCGGCAGAGGAGGTCCTCCGTGGCACCGGTCCACACATGGCTCAGGCTTACTTGAACGTGGCTGAGGATCCTGCAAACATCCCCGAGTCGTGCAGACACCACAGGCTCCGCTGGCACGGTCCACTTGTGTCCCTTCCCCTCCCCAATTACAGGCAGCACGCTTCTGCTGCTGGGAGAAGCCTTGTCCGTGTCTTCTGGTCCACCCCCCCCGCCCCCCTACTCACTCATGTCCCACTCACAGCAGATGGCTGCCCTCCGGGCCGGCACCGATAACATGAGTGGGGCGGTCAGGATGCCCTGCAGACACAGTCAGTCTCCAGGAGAACTGAGTCAGGCCCCCTTCACAGCCACAGGAGCCTTCTGTCCCTCAGTCGCCAGCCCCGCTTAAAGACATGTGCTCCGTCTCTGGGTAGACCCCAAGTGGTGGCGGGGGGAGAGCGTCTTGGTCACAAGTTTGTGTGGGTTAGAGGGGGGGGCCCCTCAGTCTTCAGCACCAGCAAACAGAAGCAGAGAGGTCGTGTCACGCTGATGCTGAAGACAGGGCGCCGGCTCTGGCTGGGTGCATCCACTTCCTCCCTCTGGACCCGGAGTTGACAACGGGGAAGGGCTCTGGCCTCCACGGCGTGGCTCAGCTCTGCTTGCTCACCTCTGTCCCTCAGAAGTGATGGCCTGCCTTCACTGCCTCAATGTCCGAGATCAAGGTCTTCGCCAGGAAGATGCCAAATATCTGAAAGCAAAGCCGGCAGAGGCTGTCAGTGGTGGAGCCCGATGGGGGCGGGCAGGTGCAGAGGGCAAGGCGGGCCCTGCCGTGCCCATCAGTCCCACGTCCACTCTGCAGATGCTCAGGATGCGGCAGAGAGACAAACAACTGGGCCTGTGGCAAAACGAGACCAGCCCACCAGTAAAAACGGAGCCCTGAGGTCTACTTTGCTATATCCCAAGGGCCTAGAAGGGGTCAACGGCAGGCACCACAGAAGCAAGACGGACAGTTCACCCTGCCTCCAACATGACCATGCACGTCACATCCCATAAGCTGGGACACACTTTGTACCCAAAGTTAAACCTAAAATAACAGAGCCACCTGACTGGATTTGATTCAAAACAATAAATCTTGACATTTCCTGTAAAGCTGGATTTCATAATAAAAACAAGGTTCTCCCTGATTTTAGCTGTGCTGATATCTGACCTTGGTGACTGGCGTAATCAGGCGGGGAGACTGTTTTTCTACCAGGAACAGACGAATGTGAACTCAGAGACCTTCAGAATGTTGCTTTTTATTTCCCCTTTAAATTCTCATTATGGTTTGGATTTCATGAGCCAGCCTTTCTGAAGCCTTTCTGACTTCTTTGCTTGTTTTGCAAGTACATTTGTTCTTTCCTCTTCTAGATGCTTCTGTGTCTAAGCTTCCCTTTGAGATCATTCAATACACACTCGCGGAATGAAGGAGGAAGGAGTGTGTGGACAGCTGGCGGCCCCGGGGCCACTTCAGTCACCCTCTTCATGGCAATGTCAGAGCCAAACATTTTCTAAACAATGCACTTTCCACACAGGAGCAGCAGCCGCCCCAGAGGCCACCTGGGAGCTGCCAGCGTCTCTTCCCAAGCCCTGGGCACCCCGGGGAACTCCTGGTTTCTCTGATGCGCTGAGTTCTTGGCTTTCCCCCACCCGTTCTCCCGGCAGCCACGAGCCAGCCTGCTCACTGCCTGGCCACCAAAGTCTTTCCAGGCCTAAAATCTGGCTCAAACGAACAGGCACAGCCCACAAGGACAAAGGAAGCCACAAAGGGCAGGGAGAACGCACCTGTAGCAGGGAGATGGCAATAAAGACACCGGCCACGATGTAAATATTGCGTGGAAGCCAGCCCTCCAGTGCCTGGATGCACCCTTTTGTGAAGATGGACTCGTCCCACTTGCTCTTCAGCTGCAGGGAAACACCACTGACCTGAGCCCAACACACACCGGACGTCCCCACCCCGGCTCCCCAGAGGGCTCCTGTCACGGGCAGGGCGAAGTTCGGTGGGAGCCAAGGTGCTGCAAGGCGGGTGCCAAGGACAAACAGAACTCTCCGGGAGAAACGCACCTGCCTGCCTCGGTCTCTGCCCCCTCCTCGGGCAGTTTGCATTTTTCACCCTGCCCAACCGAAGACTCCCCGGCGGTGGCCTGCACCCACTCCTGTCAGGGCCTCCCCAGACTGAAAGACAGACTGGTTTGGCACCCCTCCAGAGCCCACACTGGAAAGGCGGGGAGGGGTCTGAAGGCTCCGAGAAGGAAGACATGCCATTAAAGAGAAAACTGGAAGGATGTTCGGCATCTTCTGAGTCAGAGGAGTTGGCCGGAGAAGGAGGGGACCGTGGCTTCCCAGGGTGTGGCCCCCACCCAGGGAAGCGTGGCTCCGTGAGCCAGAGCCAGCAGGAACAGTCATAAGCAAAGGGGCGCCTTCCAATACTGACCCCTAGTGGAGGCTCAGTAGGCACACAGGATGTCTCCACAGCACACACAGCACACCCTCACCCCCACCCACCCACATACAGCCTCACCCATAGCAACACTGATGGAAAAGTCATTCATTTCAGCGGTGGTAGGGGCTGACCTGTGGCCCCCTAAAATGCAGATATTGAAGTCTTAACCCTCAAGCCCTCAGAATGTGACTGCATTTGGAGACAGGGTGTTTAAAGAGGTAATATAACTCGTAACCCTTACTTTAACCCTAACCCTAAACTAACCATCTGGTGAGGTCTCTGAACTGCACATACCCTCACAATGTCCCTAACCCCAACCCTAACCATTATTTTGGCCTGAAACCGAACCCTAATCCTAGATCTGAGGAAAGACATAGGTAAATAATTATGTATAAAAGACAGATACGTATATCTATACATCCATATAATTGGAATACTACTCAGCCATAAAAAAGAATGAAATCTTGCCATTCGTAACAATGTGGATGGAGCTAGAGTATTATGCTAAGCAAAATATGTCAGAGAAAGACAAATACCATATGAAAAAAAGCAGGGGGGGTGGAATACATTGAAATGAAGTTATCAGGGTGGGCCATAATCCAATATGACTGGTGTCCTTATAAAAAGAGATCAGGACACCAAAAGACACAGAGGGAAGACCATGTGGGGACACACACAGGAGACAGCCACCTACAAGCCAAGGAGAGAGGCTTCTGACCAACCCTTTCCACACCTTGATCTTGGACTTCTAACCTCCAGAGTTCCAAGAAGACAAATCTCCATTGTTCAAGGCACCGTCTGTGGTACCTGATTATCACAGCCCTGGACCCCCCTGCAAGCGGCATTGAAACTGACAATGTGGGGAACTGGCCCATCCCTATGCAATAGAGGTCACTGTGGAAGGGGCTTCAGACCTCCCAACCTGGAGGGACACATCCCTAGTGTCCATGGCCAACAGGAGGGGTGCCTATGGACTCCCCAAGATCCACCCTCCAGAACTACAGTCATCCATATCACCAAAGGCCACTGAGCAAGGTCTGGGGGGAGGTAAAGGGGAGACTCCCTTCTCTTCACATCCAAGTGCACACCTGCTGTGGCCTGAAGAAAGCTCTGGAGGACTGAGCCTTTCTCCCGCCCCGAGACCCGTCTCTCTCCTTATTATCACCACCGCCTCTACACGGCGGTGAAGCCAAGCCATGTGCTCGAACTCCTATATGACAGACACCTTCTGGGACTCCAAGGAGCCATTAACAAATGTTAGCGTTTGTTCCCAAAACTTTCATCTGATCTCTTTCCCCTCATGCAGCAGCTGCTAGATTTTGTGACCGTGGTTGCTGGGGCTTGGCATCATGCCCATCACCGTTCCCGTGAGTCCTGCCATCAGTGAAGGAGGCTCTTCAGCTCGTTCCCAGCTTAGATGGCACCTTCCCTAGATTCCTCACTCCAGTTTGCACTTGTGCTAAATCAGGAAGTTGGACCATAGGGGATAAACCTGACAAACTCAAAGTTGTATGCATAGGCGCTCACCTGGGTCCTGACATCATATCCGCACTGCGTGTTCACAACTTTTTGCTGTAAGAAAAGCAGAAAAACACTGGTCATTTTGTTCTCTTGAGAAGCCAGTGGTAGAAGGCTCTAGAAAAGTCACAACCAAATATCAGCAAACACCTGTACAAATTCCACCATAGCTCATGGCCTGCAATCCCAATGCCAAGTAACCTTTCACGCTAGGACAAAGGTTGCCAAACTACGTGTGAAGGGCTAGATCATTATTTCCGACCCGCCTACGTAGCAACTACTCAATAACTCTGCTCTCGTAGCAGGAAAGAAGATGTTGACAATATATAAAGGAATGCGTATGGCCGTCTTTCAATAAAACTTCATTTATTATGGACACTGAAACTTCAATTTCCTACAACTTTCGCCTGCCACAAAATATCCTGCTTTTATTGATTTTCAACCATTTGAAAATGGCTGAAACCATTCCTGGCTCACAGATCACCTGAAAACACAGAGCAGGCCAGACCACGGGTCATAGTTTGCCAATGCCTGCGCTAAGGGGTAAGAGTTCCACCTGCTCAATATTTCACCGTCACAGTGGAGACCTCAGGCGCTGGCCGTGCAACCTCACCACACCGGAGCCTCTCCTGGGCTGGGGGCGTCAGCCATGTGGTCGCGAGGATGCCCTGCCTGCTTGGGAGCCCCGGGGCCCAGTACCAGGCGCACGCACCCAGTACCAGTGCACCAAGAGCTGTGAAAGACTCAGTTCTTCTCAGGCTCAGTTCAGGCAAACATTCGGTGCTCCTTCACAGGTCACCCCAGGAGCCCCCATTTCTGGAACCCAGGGACAGGGCCACAGACCGGGAAAGGAAACAGGTGAAGAAGAAAGAGACGGAGAGAATTCTCCACCACCCCCAGATGGTGAGTACTGCCCACCGCCCCCGTGGGCTTCCGTGCACTGGGCAAAGTTTTCTCCAGAGAACAGTGAGGAGCGCAGCCCAGGGCTCACCACGCTCGTAGCATTTTGTCCAGGCACCCTGAGTGACAGCCCCTCGAGGGAGGGACACTACTGGTTTTCTCCTGCCTCACTCAGAAGACTAGAGCCAGGTGGGCCATGCAAAAACGCTCCTGGGACTTTTACCCAGAGGATTTCAGAGCAGTGGTGCATGGACAGAGCGCAGGGCACTCTCTTCAGACTGAGTCAGGAACGGCTCCACGTGCCCCGGGCAGGCCGACTCACCGCAGGGTCCGGCACGCAGCAGGAGAAGGGCACCCCACACTTCTCGCGGCTGTAGCTGGCGCCGCTGCAATTGAAATAGACGTTGAGGTCCCAGTCTTCAGGGCCATAGGCACCGCAGCACTGGTTCTGTGATCACAAAAGCAGAGAGCCATCACAGGCTCTGAGCTGGGGTTGTGGCCGCCCACGGGGTAGCAGACATGAGAGGTTAAGTGCACCTCCATGTAACACGGAGAAATCAAGGCCCGCCCCACTGACCTCCCGCATGCACCAAGATGCCCAGCGTGGTGACCCAAGTAGCCCTTTAAGAAGGAAACCAGGAAACCTTGGCCATGATCCCAACATGCATGACTGGCTCCCCTCACCTCGGCACGGCACTCAGGCCCAGACCCTCCTCCCCTGGACCTTTCCCCTTACCTCCCCTCAGCCCAGAGCAGAGTCCTCACTCTCCTGAGGCCATAGTCCCTCTGCCGTAGTTCTCCCGGGGGCGGGGGGGGTACCAGAGAGGGAACCCCTCCTTGTGGGCAGTGAGTGTGTCTTTCTCCCAAGGAAATTTCCAAGCTGGCCCTCGTTCCTTTGTGTGCCTCTTTACAAAAAACAGCTGCTGGACGTCTACTCCCAAGGACAGAACTGTGACTGGGGTCGGCCCCTGACCTGGGGGTCTCTGCCCTCGCCTCCCCCACCAGCCCCCATTATCTGGTGTTCTCACAAAGACCATCCCCACTCGTCTAAAAAAAACGTAAAACCAAACATACGGAAAACAGCACGGTGAGGTCGATGGCATCCCAAACCGAGAGCAGATTCTGTTTTTACACGTGTCCTTATTGCTGACATGGGTGTGGCGGTGATCGCCACGCACACACAACCAGGAATTCTGGTTGTCTTTATGTCTAAGATGAAATCCTATGTCCCCCACCCTCACTCTGCCGTGGTTCCAGCTGCTTTAACGATCACCGTGTATTTCACGGTGAGGAAGCTCTGTGATGTACCGAATCCCTCTGGATAATTGATTTTCAAGAATTTGCAAGGACGGCAGGGGCGAACACTACGATGTCTTTCAGGGCGAGAGTGCCCCGCACACGGGACAGACACCGGCACGCCCGCGGAGATGTGACAACGTCAACACCGCACAGTGAGGGACAGACAGTAGGAAATGGCTGGGATGTGACCTTGCAGACAAACGCAGGCCACTATTACAACACAGGAAGGGCCTCTGGTCACATCAATGGGTTTTGCCGGATCCCAGGACACATGACATGGGGGTAAACAAGTCTTAGTTAACGTGAGAGTAGACTATGGTTATTTTTAATGCTTTCTTGATTATTCTCTTCTCAGAACCAGAGTGTTCCATATGAAGTCCCTGAGGAAGCGAGGTTTTCTGGCAGAGCACAAACAGATCAAACAACAGCCCTGCATAGGCCTGGCCGTGGGGAATAGGTTCTTCCCAGGGTGGGGATGGCTGTGATCCAAGCCTCCAGGTGTGGCTGCACACAAGGGGACTGAATGCCAGATGGAGTAAAGGCCAAGGCCTGGGACAGCTTAAACACCCCCCTGGAGACATATTCCAGGGAGGTTACATTCCTCTCCATCTGGGGAAGTTTCCTCCAGGCAGCTCTGCCCTCTTAAACAGGAAGGGGAAAAGGTCCCCGGGAGGAAGGGGACAGGAATAGCCTCAGACAGTGAGTCATGGGCCGGTGGGGGGAGACGCTCCACCCCTCGGTACCCATAGCGCCTAGGGACCTGCGGCCGCCTGTGTGGCCAGGGCTGGAGAGATCTGGGCCCCTGGGGGAGGGTGGCCACTGGAGCTGCTGGACTGCCCATCCGATGCAAATGGGGGCGAGCACCCTGCGAACACGGCTGAGCCGCCAGGCACCCATGAACAGGCAAAGCTAAACCGACCAGAGGCAGGAGCGGCACCTCCCAGGGCCTCCCTGCACTCCCCCCCGCCCCAGCCCAGCCTGGACCGCAGGCATAGGTGGGGAGCCCGTGCTCTACTGGGGAGGCCAGCATGGGTGGTGCTTACAGCTTTCTGCAGGGAGTCAATGAGGTTCTGCAGGTCAATGTCGTCCCGGTAGGATCTGATGTTGCTCTCGAAGAACTCCCGGAACCGGTCCCGCACCCAGTCCTGGAAGAGGAAGGCCAACACGGCCACGGCCAGCTCCAGGAAGAAGATGAGCACGATGGTGCCACAGAACTGCATGGGGACGAGCGTGGGAGAGTCATCACATTTGCAGCCTCCAGGCCAGGCGCGAACCCTCGTCAGACCCAAGGCCACCGCCTGCCGCCAGGAGACCGGCGCTGGAGCCCCGGGGAATCCTATGTTACGTGCTGGCAACCCCGCCCTGCCTGTACACAGAGATAACGCATCCCTACCCACATCCCCGCAGCATGGTTAAGAGTCAGGTGAGGGAAAGGAAGAGACAGCTCCAAGCCACGGTGTCACCCACTTCCCGGGAAGGAGTCTCCCTTTCCCCCGCAGGAAACCCCATCCCGGAAACGAGTGGCTAACCTCCTCCACCAGGCAAGCAGCTCCTTTAGGGCACAGCCTGTGCCCCAGACACAGTACCTGACCACTCTCCTCGCACACGCAACCAACCACGTTGCTAGAAATCTAACCCGTCACCCGCACTGTAGGGACACGGAAACTGAGGCTCACTCGGGCGTGTGGCTTGCTTGAGAGCACACTGCTCATGCAGGACACCTGAGTTCCCTGGCAGGTGTCTTCACAACTCCGGAGTCGCCGACGTTACCACTACCTACTCCGCACGCGTCAAGACTTCTCCAGAAGCACAGAGCCCCTGTCTGCGACAGCCGTGGGGCATCCTGCAAGGGTCCACCGCAGCCCCACACCCCTCCCATCAGGCAGACCTCTGGCCTGCGGCATGCACACACTCCCCCGGCCGTGATCATCACTGGTCACACTGAGCTCATGCCACAGTGGGTGAAGGTCTCAGAGTTAAGACAGAAGGGAAACAACCGCACACGCACGCATGCACCCTCACACACGCAGAAGGCCCTCCGAAACCCAACCTCCACGCACACAGAGGGAAGATACTAAATGCAATATTTTTAATAGAAAACAAAATTAGGGGGAAAAAACCAACCAACAGTGTTCTGCTTCTTAAATTAAGCCCAAGAAAGAGATGCTTGATCTAATCACTTCGACAAATAATATATTGCAAAACACGATTAGGTGTTTTCCCCACCAGGTGCTATTTAATTTTAACTGAATGCACTTCAACATGAATTTGTATCTAAATATAAAACCAAATTCTTAGTAACTCGCAGTGCTGCCAGGAAATGAAGGATTCTGCATTGCACATCCCAACAGATTCACACACCCTGGAGGAGGGAAATGATTTCCTAACTTTACTGGCAACATCGTCTGATCTTAGCCAAGAAGGGCGAAGGTGAGCGGCGAACAATGCCTTTAGAACTTCTGAGGGAAGTAAAAAGCAAGGGGGTGGGGGGAAGGAGCCCCCAACTTGGCCATCTCTTCCCTCTAGGAGCTGAAAACCAGAGCGGCCCAACTTCTCCAGGTATGAGGAGCTAGGTCATCTGAGTGCTCCCTGAAATCTTACCATTAGGTGACACCAAAGGTGGCCTCCTGCCCGCACTGCTGGGCCCTCTCCGACCAGATAAGGTATAAGCTTGCCCAGCAGAGCCTGCACCCCTACCTCCCAGCCCTCTCCCACCCCTGTATCCGGGGCCACTCACAAACTTGAGCAGGCAGATGTTCTCCCGCAGGGCCCCCACGCAGCCAGCGAACCCCAGCGTGAACATCACCACGCCCACCATCAGGACCAGCACGACAGGGTCGATTCCGTGCAGCCGGGTCACTTTGGTGAGGTCGGACAGCACCCCCTGAAAGAGGCAGAGAAGGCAGGGCAACATCAGCCTCAGGGAGTCAGGGGTACCCTGGGGGGGCTGGGTGGTGTCCAGAGAGAAAATGAGGGCAGGGACCTGTCTTAGAAGGCTCAATCCTCCTATTAAAAGCCAGACCAGAGCACGCAGCATGACCCCTGCCCACCTCAGCTCCCAGGACCCTCACATGGAGTGTTCCTGGGCTCCACCTTGGCTACGAGTTCCTACCAGGCAGACCCCACGCTTTTTTTGTAGCCTGCAGGGTGCCTATGCCAGACCTGGAGTGGGGAAGGGGTGCCGGGGAACCCTATGGCCTACGGTCAAGGCACCTTAGGGCCAGACCCTCACCCTGGCCTCTGGCCATTGGCAGCTTACTCTGCACTCAGTTCAGGGAGAAGCCCACTCTCCTGACATGAAAACAGCTTCAGTATGAACATTCTTGTGGAAAACACCCGCCAAAGGCAGACGAAGGCAGCGCTGTCCACAAAACCTTTGGTGATGATGGGAGAGGTCCTACATCTGCACTGTCCAAAATGGTAGCCACTGGTCACCCGTGCTATTGAACACCTGAGTGAAACTGAGGAACCGAATTTTCATTCGTGTTTCATTTTAACTAATTTAAATACATACAGTCACATGTGGCTAGTGTGAACCAAAACGGACAGAGCAGTTCTCCAGGATTCAGAGGAGGAAGAAGAAAAGAGCAGGGGTAGCCAGGCCTCTCTGCTCAGGGCTCGGCCAGGGGAGCTGCTGCTGTGCAGGCGGTGGCCACACGGTGGCGCTAGGAGTCATGGTTTGCACCGGCTTGCAGGGTTTGTCAGTAGGGCAAAGTGACATTGCACCTCAGCCCCTGCCCTTTAGGGGTTCACAGGCCACCTTGAAGACGCCCAAACCCAAAGGCAGGCCATATTCAGTTCCTAAGGCCATGGCAAGAAAGCCAGAGATCTAAGCGCCCTGCCTCCTTTCCAGAAAGCAAAGGGAGGTTCCACTGAAGCAACAGAGGGTTCTGGGCCTGAGCCTCAAGAGGATGCCTTAGTTCCCAGGCCAGGAGCCTGACCCAGTCCACCTTGCTCCTACTCCCTCCCCTATTCTGCCCTCCCTGTAGTGAGGATCCTCTCCAGCTCTCTTGAACCCCCCCAAGCACACACCCACCCGCAGAGCAGAAAGTGGTACCGCAGCTCACGGGGTCTCGTCCCCCCCACCTTCAAAGTTTCAACTGTCCCTGTCCTTCCCGACAGTAAGAGCCCACTCTCCCCGCCTCACCTCTCTTGCACAGACAGGGCGAGGAGGTTCACAGGTATGTAAAGACCTGCGTCTGCCCCACAGGGCACCCAGGGGGCGTGTTAACACAGCCCTGCTCCTTGATCTCAGGACAAGAACTTCAGGAATAAACACAACTGTGTTCAGGGGCCTGCTGGCTACCAGAGGCACAGACAAGAGCAGAAGGTGGCCCCAGGCCGGCCCTGGACACAGCTGCAGACAAGCCCCCAGGGCCATCTGAGGCTTCTGGGAACAGGAGAGAGGGCTCCCCACACTCATGGAGCTCAAATACCCAACCAGCCCAGTCCTGGCCTTGAGCAGCGACCCTACCATGGGGAAGCAGAGCCAGTCACAGGACCCCAGGAGTTTTCGTCACAACTATCTCTAAGAGCTGGCTGTGTGATGATTAATGGCTACAAACCATTACTGCGTGCAAGAAATGTTTGTCGGGGAGGAGTCTGGAATAAGGAACAATTTAAGCTGAACAAACCTGGTCTGGGCTACCTGATGTCCAGGGTCCCAGTAACGGGGATACCTACCTTTTCGCTCCATGCCCACAGTCCGACTCCAAGGAAGACAACTCCAGCCAACTGCGGGGAGGGGGGAAAGGAGGGAGAGAGAGTTAGGTCCGAAAGCAGCACCATGAACATGCTTCTTAGAGGAGCGTCCACACTGCTAATCAAGGGATGCTCCCGGCTCATATCCATGCAGGCGGCACGAGGGTAAGGCAAGCCCTCCGTCCCTGCAGATGACAGGAACTGCACCCGGGGGCCAACGGATGGCAAGGCATTCTGGCTAACCCACACCTACCTTCCCTGAACATTTGGACAAACTTCAACCCCAGTGGCCCCCGTGCTCCAGAGACCAGAGGTGAAGATCTCAGAGCAGAGTCTGTCCTGGAAAAACTATGCAGTCAGAGACATGGGGCCCTGCCCTGTTTCTTCCACATTCTGAGAGCCCACCAACTCATTTCAATGCACAATCTGGTGTAGAAGATGACGTCACCCTCTGTGACAGCTCCCCAGGTACGTTCACAGGTCCCCGGAGCAGGTGAGCCTCTCTCCAGAGGACCGGGCACCGCTGTGGGGGACGCAGAGCCCGGGGGCACAACTGTGCTCCGTGTTATTAGTTACTGGGTATTCGTTACTGAATTAAAATAGGCCTGTGCTAAACAGAGCATTCACCCCAGAAAGGGAGCACCCCCCAATCCCACGGGGGCTAGGCTGCCTCACGTGTACGAAGAAAGAGCCCCCCCACCCCCCAGGCACCACACAGGTTCCTGAACCAGAGAAGATTTTTCCATATAAAACAAAACACCTGGTCTCTGAAAATTAAGCTGCCTACTTTTCTGCTTAAGTACTTTATGCTGGCATCCGGCTGCCAGTCATTATTACCTCACGATACACCACAGGGCTATGTCTGTCTAGAACCCACCTTTCCGAGGCATATTCTCACACTTTAAGACACTCCTGCCTCCTATGTTCACTGCTGGCCCCAGGAGGCTGGAGTAGGAAGGAGAGGCCCTTTAAAGAAAGCCCCGGGAGGTCTCAACCTCTTTGGAATCACAGACCACCTTCAGAAAATGCTTACGCATCCAATATTCTGGATGGAATTTCAGAGAGTTCACAGGCTCCTCGAGGCTGGGTCCCACAGCAGTCTGTGGGCCCCCTGTGAAGATGCCCTGCCTGGACCTGATCTGTCTGTTTTACAAAGCAGAACACAGGCCCCAAGAGGGCCAAGATCAAAACACCACGCAGTGCAGAAGGGCCTAGACCCCACGTCATTCAACTAGTATCGCGTGAGTATATCTTCAGTGCCGGGCACCGTCTCAAGCTCTGGGGCCTGCAGGCAGAGCCCCCCTGCCCGGCTGGGGCTCGCACTCCAGGGAGCGACACACAGTCCTGTGTATACCACACGCTGGTTTTTCAACTTTTCAGTCCTCCCACTGAATTAACTAGTTGCTGGAATTAACTAGTTCCTTTCCCTCCCCAGTATCTACGCTGCAGGGGCAGACAAGCCCAAAGGTGACCCATCACTGCCCATTGAATCCTGCAGACTTCCCTCCCCGCCATTCCACCAGATCCCCAGTGACTGACCCTCTTGCCAGAACTGGAGGTCAAGTCTTTTTTTTTTTTTCTTTCCATTTTATTTGACCTGACCAGACACAGCTGGTCCTTCCCTCCTACGCTAAGGCGCTCAGCTTTGGGGGCACGTAATGCTGTCACTCCTCAGCCTCCCCTGCTGGCTCATCCTCCTCCAGGCACATCCACACACTGGCCTCAGCCTGGGCCTCCTTGTCCTCCCTGGCGTCCTCTAGGTGACGCCATAAGTCACATGGCCTGACATAGCATGTCTACACAGCTGACCCATAAATCCCAATCTCCAGCCATAGTGGCTCCCGGGTCAAATACCCTATGTCCACCTGACTTGTTCACATATGATGGGTGACAACCCTTGCTCTCCCAGCCCCAGCCCCTGCCAACTCTTCCCCTTGTCATTAAATGGTACCACGGCCACCTCCTCCGTTGTTTAGATCAGAAAACCTACACCTCTCATGCCTGATGCCTCTTTCTACCCGACTCCCATTCACCCTGCCCTCTGTTGGTTGCACCTTCAAAATACTTAGAGCGCATCCGACGCTCTCTCCCTGACTCTCTGCTCCTACCTGTCCGTGCTCCACCCCTGCAGGTCCGGATCCTGCAGGGGCCTCCTCACAGGTCCCTAAGCAACTAGAGCAGTCCTTTAAAAACATACATCGGGTAACTCCCCTCCTCAAAACTCTCCACCTCACTTCCTTTTACACTTAGAATAAAACTCCTTGCCATGGCCCACCAGGGCCTAGGCAGCCAGGCTTTGGCTCATACAACTCTACTCTCCGGGCCAGCCTGGCATTGTTACTGTTTCTGGAACTCGCCAAACTCGTCCCTTCCCTCAGCCCAGAATGTTCCTCCATGTCCATTTCAGGCTTCCTCCCTCACTTCACTCAGTCTCCTCATTTCACCTCCTCAGAGACCACCCGAGGTGGACAGCTCTCCATCTTTCAGTCCTGACCTTCTTTTCTGCTTGATTTTCTTCACGGCACTTCCCGTTGGACCACATGAGCTGTATGTCTGTCTACTGTGTCTCTCCCACTTAAGCCCAGAGATGTTTTCTGTTTTGCTCAAGGTTGCATCCCAAGAACTTGGAGAAGGACTTGGCTATGTTAGGTACAGACTAGGCACAAGTGAGTGAGTCACCAGGGCTCCAAGACCAGGGTGGTCCTTGCCCGCGGTCTCCGGCTCTCCTCCCAGACATGCTCCCAGGTCTAATTCCCTCCAAATGCATTCAGAGCAAACGAGGGTCAAGCAAAAGCCCAGTGTGGCCCAAGTCCATCATCAAGTCCTACAGAGGCATTAGGATCAGGACAGGGCCTGGAGGCTTGTCCTTCCCTACGCCCCTGCCTAACCACTTTCCACGACAGCCTGCCTACCACCTGGCACAATGGAGGGCAGTGAGAGAATCCTGCCATCCCCCACCCCCCAGCCAACCCCCCAAGACCCCAGGCTGAGTCATGGCCAGCTCCCTCCACTGAAGCACAGATTTCCTTCTCTCACAACAACTGGGCACTAAGAAAAGGGCTCATGGTTTGTTCCATTCTGTTTTAAAGAAAGAACTAAAGTTAACTTGCATCAGAAAGACAGGAGGAACCGGCAGCGTGGTGGGATCACATGTTAGATCATGGGTTCTGTGAACACTGGCCCCAGGCAGGAACTTTGGGGGCCGATAGTCATTCTAGAGATAAGGAGACTGACGGAGGACCAGACAGGGGAAGTGGCCTGTCTGGGAGCTCACCCGACAGCCCCGTGGAAGAGCCAGGACAGGGCACTGGCCAGCTTAACCCAGCTCCCAACGGGGCCTCTTCTCTGGATCTCTCTGGGGCAGATGGTCCACGGGGCAGGGCTGTCATCCCTGGCTGCCAACCATCTGGGAGTGACAGTTCAGCTGGGTGCTTTCCAGATTCCGAGTAACCTCCTTTGTCTCTCTTTTATGACCTGATCAAATTCCCTCCCAAAGGATGGGGCCTAATTCCCGCTAAGCCCAAAGGGAGGCCGGCCTTGGACCATGAGGTATGCACACCACTGTGGTCACCATGGCAAGCAGGACCGCTCTTTTCTGTGTTAAACACTTAATACACTGAAAGGGCCCCTTCCACACCCCGTAACACTGGCGCTACTACCCCATCTTTCAAGCAGGAAAGCTCAGAGGCAGAACAATTCGGTTCTTTGCCCGAAGTCACACAGCTGGCTGGTGGCAAGGTTAGAACCAGACCCAGGCGTCTCTGACCCTCCTGCCAGCACGTTATCCCACTGACCCCCAGGCCAGAAAGAGCAAGCAGCAGCCAGAGCTCTCCACCACAGGAGCAGGCACGGGGGCCCAATGGCACGGGGGTTCCACAGAAGGGGCTTTGGGCCGTGCAACTCTGAAGCCAACCACCCGTATCCTCGGGTGGTGAGGCTCATTCTGTGTCCCAACTAGAGTGGGTGGCCGGGGAGCAGGGCCTCTTTGGGTGTCACTGTAAATGCTACGGACCTCTCCACCCTAGGCAAAGCCCCCCCCCACCCCCCTCCCCCCACGGAATTAGGTGAGGGCACCTCTTGGGGCACTCTTGGGCTGGGAGCCACACAGAATCTGCTCACCATGTGAGCAAGCCTGTGGCACCTCACCCAAGCACGTTCAAGTGACAGTGGAAGTGTAGACACCTGGCCAGGCCCGGCTGGACGGGAGGAGGG
Source organism: Neofelis nebulosa (assembly GCF_028018385.1). Classification (NCBI taxonomy): domain Eukaryota; kingdom Metazoa; phylum Chordata; class Mammalia; order Carnivora; family Felidae; genus Neofelis; species Neofelis nebulosa. The sequence goes on along the minus strand of NC_080794.1, from coordinate 44,442,506 downwards.
TGCCAACACCAAGCAGCTCAAAAGCAGCCCCTGATCACCCACAATTTAGCGGCCTTAGCCTCTTGCAAGACTGCATTTCGGTGTGTGTCAACGTACTTAGGCAATTCTTGCAGGTCCCAGAGGCCTCTGTGCAGTGAGTTCAAGGCAAACCACCAGCAGCAACGCAACCTTTTCAGGCTCTGCCCACTGGCCTGTGGTTCTTGCAAATCCCCCGGCTGTCAGAGGCTGACATTCACAGGGATGCCTACGGGAGTCCTAGAGAAAAACCCAGAAGGACACTCGAGAGGAAGCCAAACTCAAAGCAGACCAGACCAGTGCTGAACAAACAGCACAACAAGTCAGCTGGTCCTGGTTCTAGTCTCCACTCTGCAACTTCCTGGAGACAGGACTTCATGCCAAGTCCAGGAGCTCTCTGTGCCTATGACTTCCTCTAGAAAATGGGGATGACCCCTCCTGGGTCATAGCAGGGTTCTAAGGATCACACGTGACATGCTCACCCCAGGGCATGGAGCCAGTCTAAGTGAGCCTGGCCCTCCTGCAGGGGAGGGGAGCAGAGCAGAGGCATGGAGGGGCCTTCCAGATGCCACCAGCCTTTGGACTGAAGAGTCTCTGTGCCCAACCCCCAATAGCTCCCAGCTCGAGACTTTGTCCTAAGACAAAGTCCTCCTTTCCAGAGGCATCTCTTTTATTGGGTCTCAGGAGACAACAGTGAATTAGAGTTTAGGGAAACAGGGTCTCTGGAGGCTTTTGAAGCAAGATAAGAAAGAATGATGGAAAGAAAACAGGACAGAGAGTGGAAGAAGCCATAAGAGAATCTCAGCTCTGTTTCTAATTCACCCTGTGGCTTTGAGCAAGCCATCCCTCTCTTGGACCTCAGTTTGCCAATCTGCAAAACCGAGCAGTTGGGAGGCCAATAGTCTCCAAAGGCCTGTACACCTCCCACTGCCTAAGCTTTGCCATCACAAATCATGCCAGGCAGAGACCCGTGGTCCTGGCGCTCTCCAGAACAGGAGATTCTGACCCTAGAGCCGGAGTTCCGAGAACACCAGAGATGTTCCAGTCACTTGAAATGCTAACGATACAAGTTATTGGCCAGAAAGAATGCCAGAGGGCACACACGCTGGACCCAACCTCACCCTGAGAGCCCAGGTGGCTGAAGGGGAGTCTCAGGATTATCTGTGGGGTTAGGAAGCCTCACCCCTCTAGACTGTAGCCACTCTGAACCGTCACCAATGCAGGGGATGCCTCCTTCAAGTAGTCCCACATTCAGAGAGTCTGAACTAAGCCACTTCCCAGTGGGAGTCTGGAAGGTCTGGGAGCCAGAAGGGATGCTGGAGCCCAGCTTCCTCATTACAGAGGGAAACAGAGCCCAGGGCAGGATGGTGCCTTGCGCAGGGTCACACAGCTATCACACACCAGCTTTTCCTCTTGCCGGAAGGGCGGTTCTGAAAAAAAGAAGCATGTGTGCCCTTCCCAGCACAGCCAGCAAACACATACCAGGGGCCCCAGTGAGAAGTAAGGACTACCCAGAGGACTCCGGGGGCGGTTTCCACAGATGTCTCTGAGTTTCCCGATAACAGAGAGCCCACCCCGAGCCCCACCCAGGAATCAGACCGTATCAAGGTCTTTGAAAGGAAGGAAGGAGGAAGGGCAGAGTCATCCAAGGGAGGTTATAGGCAGCTCTCCGGGTAACAGAGAGAAGGAACCCCAGCCCAACCCAGCCTCAGCCTCACCTTCTCCCAAGGTTCTGCCCTTGCTGGCACAGTTCAGTGATTAACAGTGGGTAGAAAACCAAAATACTAAGGCCAGCAGCTGACATTTCTGTGAAGGGCCAGATAGTAAATATTTTCAGCCTTGTGCTGGGTGATCTCTGTTTCAACTACTCAACTCTGCTTTTATAGCAGGAAAGGAGCCATAGATAATATGTAAACGAATGGGCAGGGCTGTGTTCCAATAAAGTTGTATGTGCAAAAACAGGCAGGGAGCCAGGCCTGCAAGCCGTAGTCTGCCAAATCCTGCACTAAACTATCACACTAAAACCATCTGGACCTCAAGACGAAAGACAGGATTTCCTTTAGCTCGGCCACACAAACCCCAGAGCATCCCTATAATTCTTGTCTCCAACTTGGGATAGTTTTTATATTACCTGAACAGGTCATAGTAGCCTAAAACTGTAAAAAATCCCAAACGATACAGCCCCACAATGGACTATTCTACAACGAGAATCAACAATCTACAACTACATACGACAGTGTGAATGAATCTTACACGCAATATTTAACAAAAAAATGTCAGATTCAGAAGATACTACACTGTTAAAGGCGGTGTCACGGACTGAATGTTTGTGTCCCCCAAAATCCAATGTTGATGCCCTAATTCCCAATGTGATGGGAGTTGGAGGTGGGCCTTTGGGAGGTAATTTAGGTTAAATGAGGTCATGAGGATGGGGCCTCCATGATTAGTATCCTTATAAGAGGAAGAGAGACAAGAGCACCCTCTGCCCTGTAGACACAGCAAGAGGGCAGCCGTAGGGAAGCCAGCGAGAGAGCGTTCCCCAGAACCCAAGCATACTGCACCCCAATCTCAGACTTGCAGCCTCCAGAAATGTGAGAGATTAATAAACTTCTGTCATTTAAGTCAGCAAGTTTATGGTATTTTGTAATGGCAGCCTGAGCAGACCAAAACAAGAGGAATGCTTCAGAGGAAAAACTACATCTAGCATCCGATCAAAAGCTACTAGACAGGAGTGCCTGGCTGCCCCAGGCAGTAGAACGTGCTACTCTCGAGCTCAGGGTTGTGATTTCAAGCCCCACATTGGACATGGAGCCTACTTAAAAAACAACAACAACAAAAACAGTACTTACACGGGCAAGAAGGGAAAATAAATGTGATCTATAACAAGGAAAAATATTCAGTAACTAGAAAAAGACACAAACATTACAGGGGAGATGGAATTAGCTAAGACTTTAAAAACAGATATTTTAGGGGCGCCTGGGTAGCTCAGTCAGTTAAGTATCTGACTTATGATTCAGCTCAGGTCACAATCTCATGGTTCCTGAGTTCAAGCCTCGTGTCCAGCTCTAGGCTGGCGGTGCAGAGCCTGCTTGGGATTCTCTCTCTCCCTCTCTCTCCCCAACTCATTCTCTCTTGCTCTCTCTCAAAATAAATAAAAACTTTTTAAAAATCTTTAATAAAAAAAATTTTTTAAATAACACAGATATTGTACATATTCTTGAGGACTTAAAGGGAAACATAAACATAATGAGGAAAAGAAATAGAAAACAGAAGATCCAAATGGAACTATTAGAAATAGAAAATACAACACTGGACGTTAAGAATTCACTAGATGGGTTTAATAGCAATTGGACACTATAGAAAAAAGGATGAGTCAATTTAAAGACAAAGCAATAGAAATTATTTGAACTCAGGGGCAGGGGTTGGGGCGGGGGGGGGGGGGGCGGGTGGCAATGAACAGAGCCTCAGTGACCCATGAGACTATAAGGGGCCTGAGAAGAAAAAGGGGAGAGGTGTGTATTTGAAGAAATAATGGTCAAAGGAGTCCGAAATCTGATGACAACTATAAACCCACAAATCCCAAAAGCCCAATGAACCTCAAACAGAATAAAGAAAACCACACCAGCCCATATCATAATAAAACCAAAATCCAGGAATAAAGAGAAAACTGTTGAAGTGAGCCAGAAGGGGGAAGACAGGATACATTCCATACAGAATATGCATATACAAGGTATTTTAACCAAACGAAATGAAAACATATCGAAATGTGTGGGACGCAGAAAACAGAGAGCATCAAATACCTATACTAGGAAAGAAGATCTAAAATCAATGATCTAATTTTCTGCCTTAAGCAGCTAGGGAAAAAAAAACAACAAAGTAATCTTAAAGTAGGGGAAAGTGAGGAAATAATATAAACAGGAACAGAAATCAATGAAATAGACTGGAAACAGATGGTGGGGATAGCTGCACGGCAAGGTGAATATACTTAATACCACTATGCATGGAAAAATGATTCCAGTGATACATCATTATATGTGTCTTACTACAATTTGAAAGATAAAATTTTAAATAATTTTTAAAGGGACGCCTGGGTGACTCAGTCGGTTGAGCATCTGACTTCGGCTCAGGTCATAATCTCGCGGTTCATGGGTTGGAGTCCCACGTTGGGCTCGGTACTGACAGCTCAGAGCCCGGAGCCTGCTCCAGATTCTGTGTCTCCCTCTCTCTCTACCCCTCCCCCACCTGAGCTCTGTCTCTCAAAAATAAACATTTAAAAAAAAATTTTAATACAATAATTTTAACATCTTTAAAGACATTAATGAAACGAAAAACAGAAGAACAAGGGAGAAACATGACCTAAACTAAAAGAAATCAGATAAGAGAGAGGGTCAATTGTAAGAGGGACAGGAAGCAGATGGACAGTGGCCTGAGGAAGGGGTACAAGGGAATGACAGCAGAGGAGCACAGAAAAGTTTCTGAAGTGCTAGAAAGGTTTTCTATCTTCGCTAGGATGATGGTGGTCTCATGGAGTATACAGCTGTCAACTCATGGAACTGTACTTGAAGTGAGTAAATGCCATTCTATTGAATTTACACCTCAATAAGGGGGATATTTAAAAAGTATTTCTGGGGGGCGCCTGGGTGGCTTAGTTGGTTAAGCGTCCGACTTCGGCTCAGGTCATGATCTCATGGTTCGCAGGTTTGAGCCCCGCGTCAGACTCTGTGCTGACAGCTCGGATCCTGGAGCCTGCTTCGGATTCTGTGTCTCCCTCTGTCTCTGCTCCTCCCCTGCTCTCAACTCTGTCTCTCTCTTTCTCTCAAAAATAAATGAAGATTTAAAAAAAAAATTTTTTTTTAAAAAGTGTTTCTGGGGAAAAAAAGAAGGTACAACCAAGATAGGAATAGGGCACTCCCACACACAAGACACGGCAGTAGACTGGGGCATGCCAACTGGGGAAGGATGCCCTTCCATTTACTGGGGAAGGATGCATAGTTATACACACCATCAGCTACCCAGATTTGACACTAACCTGTGAGCACTCAGTAATCATATGTGCTGGGCAATGACCATCACAGAGCCCCATGAGCAGCCCTTCCTCAAGCCTCCCACGTGCTCAAGGGAGATCAGGAGCTGAAGCCCTATAGCGAGTAAGCATCAGGGTGTTCTAGTGGAATCTCTGATTAAGCAATCTTGCCCTCTGACTTGGCAAGTGCAAATGTAGAAAAATACACACTCACACACCCCATGTGCCAAGAGATAAGGCAGTCTATTTCCTATGAATTGGGACAGCCCTTCGAGAGAAGTAATTTTGACAGTATAAATATGTCAGTCAGGTCAAAACAGCATACACACCTTCTGACCCATTTAATCTCACTCCTGGGAATTTATCCCAGCAAATAATCTCCCTGCCTTGCCCGAAGGGAGGAATCTGTATTACATTAACCAGTCACTGCATCCTTATCTAGGATAGTAAAAAAAAAATATATATATATATATATATATTGGAAACAACCGAAATGTCCAATATGGGAATTTCCAAAAATACAATCAAGAAGACTCTGTGGCGACCTAGAATGTTCTAGGCTAGCTGATGCTGACGTGAAAACGCTGACCTCACGACTACAAGGATTCTCTTACAAAGATGGGAGACCACGTGCAACTGAAGACAGAACAGAGCCTGAGGAGGGAACTCGGTAAAGCGGGGTGCCTTGGGTAAGCTTCTAGAATTTCCATGCAATTACAAAAGTTTGTTAAATAAAACTTGAAGAGAAAAAAGGTACCACTTCTCAGGAGTGGAAGTGAAAATACACTACACATATTATTAAAACACTAGACTTTCCTTTTTTTTTAATTAATGTATTTATTTTTGAGAGAGAGAGAGATAAAGCGCAAGGGGAGGAGGGGCAGAGAGAGGGAGAGGGAGAATCCCAAGCAGGTTCTACACCGTTGGCACAGAGCCCGACGTGGGGCTAGAACCCACAAACTGTGAGATCATGACCCGAGTCAAAGTCGGACGCTTACCCGACTGAGCCACCCAGGCACCCCTGGACTTCCCTTTTTGATTGACCTAATCACCCAGAGACAGAAGCAGAGAAACCACATGGACACCAGGGGTCAAGCCTTGGGGTCTGGTGTTACATGGACAGAGTTCAGCTCAAATACGGGCAAGTCTCCGTCAGTCAGAGGGATCCAGAGACATTAGCTCTGCAGGATGTGGGGAGTCTGCTATCAAAGGAGGAGCGCAGTCAAGTCCAGACACAGAGAAGACAACCCTCTACCCACACAGATGCTGGGGGAGGGGGAGGGAGCTGCTGGTTCAGTCCTTCCCCAGCAGACTCGCTTTGCCTCTCTCGAGTAGGGTGACCGCACATCCTGGTTTGCCTGGGACAGTCCTGAGATACATCCGAGATCCATCTGAGAACTCTTAATAAGCTCTCTTTCACTCTTAAAAAGTTTCCCGACTCCAGCCATAAATTACATATTCACCCGTGTCAGGGGAGGCCTTTGTCACTTTGAAGGAAGGCACCTGAAACCACTCTGGTCACAGCACAGATGCCCACGACTCTCCTCTCACCTAGAAACAGGCTGCCCATTGGGTTCGGAGGCCAATTCCCGCACTTCGCAAGCAGGGAAGCTGCGGCCCAGACCTGCCCGAGTCGCTACAGCGGCCAGTGGCAGGGGGACTCTCTGGCCCGTGTAACACAGGCTTATTGTCTGTGCCACAAGGGGCCTCAGTTCTCCACTTTTAATCCATCTCTGAAATAGATCCAGGCAGGGGCTTTATCTGAACCTGTGCAGATTGAACTCAATGCTGTGGTGGGAAGCAATCCTGGGGTTGCAGACATCATCTGAATGATTCCCTCCAGAGGATTCACTCAGCAAAACCAAGAGAGCTCAAATTCTTTTTGGAACCAGGTGGGGTGAGAACAAAGAAAAGGGCTCTATCCTGTGCCGCCTCCAGGGTCTACCTGACGCAGCTGCCCCTCCCCTGCAAGTCAAAGGAGACTGCTTTTTCATCTGAATTGTGGGCAAGTATACGCAATATAAAATGTAAACTCCGCAACCATTCGTAAAAGTACGGCTCAGTGGCGCTCAGTACACAGTGTTGTGCACTGTGCATTGCCTCCACCTTACAAAACCAGTGCTCGGTACCTACTCAACCCTAACGCCCCACTCTCCCCTCCCGGGCCCCTGGCCACCACCATTCTACTTTCCATCCTGAAGCCTCTGACTACAAGGTTCTGCACACAGGTGGGATCATACAGTATTTGTCCTTTTGTGACGGGCTTATTTCACTTGGCGTATGTCCTCGAACTCACCCATGTGGTGGCGTGCGTCAGAATTTCCTTCCTTTTTAAAGGCTGAAAAATATTCCATTGCACATACGGAGCACATTTTGTCGATTCATTCATCTGTCGGTAGACGCTCGGGTTGCTTCTATCTTTTGGCCGTTGTGAAGAACGCTGCTATGAACACACGTGTGCAAATAGCTCTCTGAGACTCTGCTTTCAATTCTTTCGGGTCTATTCCAAGTGCAAAATTGCTGGATCATACGGTACTTCTATTGTTCACACTATGAGGAATCTCCCTACTGTTTCCCAGAGTGGCTGCACCAGTTTGCATTCCCACCAACAGTGCACGAGACTTCCAATTTCTCCACATCCTCGGCGACATCTGCCACTTTGGGGTGTGTGTGTGTGTGTGTGTGTGTATAACAGCCATCCTAATGGGTGTAATTTGGTATCTCCTTGCGGTGTTGATTTGGATTTTCTTAAGTCAGAGTGATATTCTGCACTTGAAACAGGTCTCACTAATACAAGCAAAGAATGACTATGATTAAAAAAAAAAAAGAAAAAGGTAGAGGGGCACCTGGCTGGGTCAGTCGGTAGAGCATGCAACTCTTGATCGCAGGGTCATGAGTAGAGCCCCATATTGGGCATGGGGCCTACTTAAAAATAATGAATATGTACATACATACAATTTTTTTTGTTTTTTAAGTAGAAAGTGCTAGTGTCCTTGAATGTTGCACTGTTTCCCGGACAGCCCCGTGAGAAGAACCGCATGAGGCCCAACCCCATGCTCACTCTGTACACACACATCAGCTCTGTCCACATTTCTCACCCCAAGCGAATATTAATGGTCCCTTGGGGAAAAAATCTCAGTCCCGAACTGTAGGTAGGGAGCTTTAAAAATAAATAAATAAATAAACCCTGTTCAACTGTTACAGGTGTGTGTTAGTACACAAGTAATTCTGAACGGGGCCAAGTGCCCAATAAAACCTTGTGTTTGTTCCAGCACCTAGAATCGGGCACAGAAATGACAGGTCGCTTCTGCATATTTGAACCTGCCTGCTGGGCCCAGGTCTGCCAGCAAAGCCGTAGTCCCGTCCCGCTGTGCACTGCGAATTCATCGAAACAAAACAAATACAAAAACACTCTGTGCAAAACAACCTATGCTTTGCTTCAAAATAATCGAGGGTGACAGGGAGGATATAAATTTTCAAAGACTGGCTAATGAGCTGGTAACTGTTGAAGCCACGTGATGGGAACATGGAGGTTTGTCAGACTGTTCAATCTTGGTATTTGCTCAATGTAAAAAAAGAATACTTTCTCGGAGTCTCTGAGGAGGTAAAGCTTGGCATAGGGTTTTACACATTTTCAGCAACCTCGGGAGGCAGCCAGCAGGCCTGTGCCATCGATATTTCACAATGAAAACGCGAAGACTACTCAATGAAATCACTCAGAGCGGGTCAGAGTCCAGACTGGCACCGGGGTACCCCCCGCTGCACCCACCATGCTCTTCCCTGAAGGCTCTGCGCCCTACTTCTCAGGCCTCACCCCCCCCCCCACTTAAGCTCCTGTGCAGAAGACAGGAGATAACTGCTAGGGACCCAGCAGGGAGGCGTCTGGCCACCCTCGCACTTTCCCAGCCAAGCTCTCTCGTGCCTCGTTTTCCTGGCTGTTCCTTTTTGTCCCCTCCTGTTCTGCCCCAGTGCACACCAACTGAGAAACAGACTCTCGGCCACACATCGGCAATCCTGCAGAACGCCGATAACACTGCAGCCCTTTTCAATCAGGCAGAGTACAACTCGGAATTCATGAACTCTCCTATTCGAATCTGGGGCTGCCGAGGTGTTACTGGGCAAGTTGGTAAAGCTTCCCAAGAGCCAAGAGTTGGTTCTGAAAAGAATGTGAAGAAACAGGGCATTAGCGGGCCCTCAGTTACAGCAGCGGGAAGTTTCGCTCTAGCTGAAAAATTCAGGATGACCTTCGAAGGTCAAGGCGCCAGACCAAGCAAGCACAGCCTGGGGGGTGGGAGAGAACAACACGGACAACTGGGCGTACAAGTGTCCAAAGTGTCAGACTGCCTGTCTGCCACCTGGCCCTCCACCATACACCTGGCCTGTGGGTGGGGCCTCCGGGTGGGGCCAGGCCGGGAGCCCTGCAGATCCAGGGAGCCACACACTGCGAGGATGAGGCAGCCTCCGTCCTCCCATCAGGAGAAGCCCAAAGGAAACCCATCGAATGTCCTGTATTGCCTTATTTCGAGGAAAATGACAAAGTTGCCGGAGACAGACAGGCTGAGCACAAAGACGTGGGGTAAACAGCCACGCCACTGAATCCCACCCTGTTTCTCCAGGACAGACACATACAAAAAACCCCAAAATTTTGAGATAAACCATCAGGAGATGATGCTATAATATCAAGGGTGAAAGCTGGGAAGTCTTAACACAAGTCTGCCTTGTTCTCAAGAGTTCGAGTCCAAACAGGGCATGCCAGAAATCCACAGGAGAGGCAAAATGTGGCATCACGGCCACTCATTCTGTCCCTCCCTCTGCACATGCCCCCACCCAGATACTGATAAGCAATGCTTGCTTAAGGTGTAAGATCGCGTCCCCGCACCCACCTGCATAGACTCAGTGTCTGCTTCTCCTGGACCTACCCCCCTGGCGACACACACATGCTAGGATACCTCCCGTAATGCCTTGACCATCTCCAGCTAGTGCTCGATTTTTCTGCTCTTCTTTAGGGCAGAGCCCTTGAAAGATCTGTCATGAGTCATAGTCTCCACTGCCCCACATCCCACTGGCTCCTTGGCCAGCTCCAGGTGGGTTTCCATCCCCCAGAGCACACAGCAGGTCTGGTCCAGGTCACCAACAACGTCCACTGTGTCAAGGCCAATGCCAATTTTCTGTCCTCATCCTACGTCACGCCCCTGTGGCACAGCTGACTGTTCCTCTGTCCTTGAGAGGCTTCTATGATACAAAGTCTCCTGTCCACCCACTCACAGCCAACTCTGGAGCTGACTTTCCTCTTCAGGGTCCCCTCTAGCACCCCAGGACTTGACCTTCACACCCCTCACTCCTCTTCTCGGTCAGCACTCTCTCCCTCAAAGACCTCATCTAGCGCCCCCCGCCACCGCCCCGATGGTAGCGAAGTCTTTCATCTCTAGGGTGGTCGCAGACAGGAAACGAACATCTCCATGTGGCTAAGAGACCATCCTCCCACTTCTGTCCCAAAATTCTATCTCAGAACACGAGACCCCCATCCATCCCTCCACTCTGCAGAATCATTCCAAAATCAGATCCAACTTATAACCTCAGAGTTACTGAAAGTAGAAAATAATTCCAACTACCTACTGAGAACTGTAAGGTCCTACATGCCCTGGCTCCTTCATGACTCTGTCCTCCCTCGTGTCCCCTTCTCCCTTGTACTCGCTGAGCTCCAGCCACAAGGCCCAAGTCCCTTGCCCCTGCCAAGCGCAGTCCTGCCTCACGGCCTTTGCAAATGCTGCTCTTCTTGCCTATAGCTTTCTTCCCAGACCCCCACCGGCTGCCTCTTCGCTCATACTCTGGTCTCAGTCCTTAAGTCATCTCCTCAGAATGCCCTTCCCTGACCACCCTAGCCAAGGAGCTCCCTACTCTGTTGCTCAGTAGGCTACTGCCATTACGGGTTACACACAAGCACCACAAGGAACAGGGCTTTATTGCCTGTGTCCACTCTTACCTCCCAGAGCCTAGAACAGGGCCTGGCCCACAGTCAAAAGGGCACTAAGTGCCCTGCTACCGACGTTTCATGGGGCTCATTCCCAGGCAGGGAAGCGGGAAGACAGACATGCGTGTGGGCCAGAGTTTCAAACGTTCCTAAACCTCCAAGGCTCAGGTAGGGGCCCATTAACCTGGTTTTCAATCACCTTGGCCTTCCCTGTCACTGTACTTAACAGTCTATTTTATAATCGACTTGTCGCTGGTTCTGCCGGCGGCCGGGGAGGGGGGGGCAGGGCTCATTAACCCTGCCCACCTTCTCCTGCACAGCCTCACAGGGGGCCTGGCAAATCAACAGTTCGTGAAGAATCACGATCTGCTGAATAAAAGACTAAGCGGCCGCTCTCGATAACTCACCCAGAAGACGATGTTGTAGCTGAAAAGGAGGTACTTATACCAGCAGCTGACCTCGGCGTTAGAGTATCTATAATAGTGCATCTTCCGAGAGGCAGGATCTGTGGACAGACATGGGAGCGGTGAGATGACAGGGTCACTTACAATAACATCTCCCCCAAACCTGCTCCCCAAGAAAGAGCAAAGGTGAGGCTCATACACAGACTCCAGAAATCTACCCAAACTGTCTCCCCGAGTTCGTGCACGGGTTCAGGCTTCAGTTCACTCTCAATGCCAGCTATAGACTGGGCAACAACCACATTCCTCCAACTCTCCAAAAACAGCCCCGAAAATAAGAAGAGATTTCTGAAAGAACGCAGAATGTCGGTGTTCAAAGTGTCCCCTGAATTCCAGGCCTTCCCAAACATCCATCTCATCTCTCCATTGGGTGTTGCTGGTTCCACTGCTTGGCAGAGGAAACAGGAGTTAGGAAGGAAGGTTGTGGGACTTGCCCAAGGATAAGACAAAAAAACCCGACAGGGCCCAGGATCTGAACCCAGAACAGCGGGGTCCCCAGTCCACGTCCTCTCCACCCACCACTACCCGCGGCAGAGGGGCCAGGAATAGAGGGAGTCACCAAAGAAACGGGGGCACTGAGAGGCACGTCTGGGAAGGAGAGATGAAAGGCAGGCATGACCTAACCGAGGCCAGTAAAGAAGCCAGAATTAAGGCTCCACATTCGTTCATCCAACATTTTCTGAGATGACCTCCCAAGCTCTGTCCTCACAGAGGTGAGGAAGGTGGACAGACCCCAGGAGCATACAGCAGCCAGCATTCACCCATGCCTGTCTCCCCTCCCTCGCCTGCTTAACCTGCCCTGCAACTCGTCCACCACCGTTTTGGCCTCCAGAGGCTGTGGGTAAAAGCTCAGACTCCAGAATGCTCTGTGAACTGCACAGAGGGTGAAGTGGGGGGCACTCTTTTTCTTTTTCATCCGTGTTCATCCCCCAAAGCCCCTCAGAGAATCCTACAAAAAGGAAGGTGCCCTCAAAAGGGAAATCTCAGGGCGCCTGGGTGGCTCAGTCGGTTAAGCGGCCGACTTCGGCTCAGGTCACGATCTCGCGGTCCGAGAGTTCGAGCCCCGCGTCGGGCTCTGTGCTGACAGCTCAGAGCCTGGAGCCTGTTTCAGATTCTGTGTCTCCCTCTCTCTGACCCTCCCCTGTTCATGCTCTGTCTCTCCCTGTCTCAAAAATAAAAATAAAACGTTTAAAAAAAAAAAAAATTTATAAAAAAAAAAAAAGGGAAATCTCAGGACCTGGCCCGCCTTTACCTGATGGGGAAGGTGGGGGGGGGGGGGGGGGGAGTCTCAAGCTGACCCTCAGGAGGCAGGATCCAGGGTTCACCCCCAGGCCCCAGTTCACCTCCCACTTCCTGGGGTGAGGGGAGGGGCACATCATAACAGGGCCCAAGGCAAAACCAAACAAGGCTACTCCAGCAGTGAGGAGACAACCCACTCACAACTGCCGGGAAGAATCCAGCTACTGCCGCCTTGCCGAGGAGTGGCTGCTGCAAAATCCCTTCCTGTGAGGCAGCCTCAGTGGCCTGGCCACGGGGCTCGTAATGTTCTGAGAAAGTGGTGCCAAGCAGGGACATGAAAACCACAGCCCTCTGGAGATGAGTGCCGTGCCGGCTCAACCCTCCTGGCCACAGAGCAGAATCAACAGGCACCGAAGCCTGGACACCACGGTCTGCTCACCTCCTCCCTCCGGGAGGAATGGGCGAGTCTGGCCTGTCGGGCCTCAAACACCAGCCAGGAAGGGGACAGCAACCCGGCAGCCCCCTGTCCCCACCGTCAGAGCCGCGCTTGCACAAAACTCCCCTCTGAGGATGAGGATGAGTGTGATCCCAGGTACCGAAGGACACCGCTGGGGACAGGGCACACAGGAGGCCTGAACGCAGCCTGGGCCACGCAGGGCGGCTACAAGGAGACCACCGGGGGCTCTCAGGCCGAGACTCCTTCCTTCGGCAATGCGACCCGACCCGGGGCAAGTTCCTGCCCTCTCAAGGCCTCAGCATCCTCAACTGAAACTGATCCCTGATGTCACTGGTGTTGAGAGACCCAGCTGACAGCATCAAACGACTTATCCTAAACACAGATCTCAAGGCCTTACCCTCTGCACGTTCTGATAGGTGGGGCTAGGCTGGGGCCCAGAATCTGCATGTTTGACAACTTCTGACTCGCCTAACGTACTAAGTATCAGCCCGGGCACCATGGACTGCGGTCCCTCTGGGGATCCTACAAAGGCAGAAGGACCCTGCTAGCTGTAGGGACACAGGACAGACTAGGGCTATGGTAGCGACGGCTCTTGGTAGGCAACTAACTAAAAGGGAACCAACATTCACCCATTTGTGTTTCACAGATTACAAAAACCTCAAAGCACTAAGTTTTCGTCCAACTTCAGATGACTGGCTTTATGCATATAGAAAAAAAAAAAAAAAAAACTTTTTTAACCTAAATCTCAGGTAAGTTCCTCACAGTGAAACAGTCAACTTGGCTGAAAATGCCCCAGAAGGCAGAAAAATGTTCAAAACGGTAGAAACCCTATTTCTTTTTATGGACAAGACAAGCCTGCTCCTTAGAACTGTCAAATACAGCCCCCTCTTCTTCGTGGTTCCTAGAGACGCCTGGAAGGTGGATGGCCATATGCTCCATAGAACGGAACCGCAGAGACTGGGGAGGGCTACTCAGGCATGGTACCCAAAAGTTCAGGAGTCCTCGAGAGTGTTCCTTGGACACCAAGGAGGGTGGTCAGAGAGAGGGAGACACAGAATCCGAAGCAGGCTCCAAGGCTCTGAGCTGTCAGCTGTCAGCTTTAAGCCAACCATGGTAAAGCTCTTGCTCAAAAGCTTTGGAGCAGTAAACAAAGCCAGTCCCCCTTCTTCCTCCACAAAGAAACCAGCCAATTAGCACAAGTCTGCATGTTTTCCAAGGTAGTGGCAGCCTCATCCCTGCCCTCTGCTTGGGGCCTTTGGGAAATGATTACTCTGAGGTGAAACAGAACTCTCAACCTGGAGCTCCCTGTTCTTCAGCTCCGGCCGGTTAAGCATGACGAACACAGAAAGGTCACAGGAGGGGCGCCTGGGTGGTTCCGTCAGTTAAGCGTCCAATCTCAGCTCAGGTCATGATCTCATGGTCCGTGAGTTCGAGCCCTGCGTCGGGCTCTGTGCTGACAGCTCAGAGCCTAGAGCCTGGAGCCTGCTTCGGATTCTGTGTCTCCCTCTCTCTCTCTGACCCTCCCCCGTTCATGCTCTGTCTCTGTCTCAAAAATAAATAAACATTTAAAAAAAAAAAAAAAAAAAAAAAGAAAGAAAGAAAGGCCACAGGAATTCATAACCACGCAGGCCCCAGAGGGGAGAGTTCTCTGCAGGGCACCTGGCCTCCTTCACCACAGGTTTTACCCTCTTTCACTGTGGCCCCCGAAGGCCTCACTCCACAAAGACACACAGGCAACCGGAAAAAGCTCTGCTTTCACAGACGTCAGGGTCCAATCCCACACCCACAGAGTCTCAACAACCATGACAACTCCAAGCCCGTACCTTCCTGGAGACTCAGACACTTGGAACTGCACTAGCCAGGTCCACACTGGGGAAGGACTAGGAAGCCCCTGATCATCCATGACACCGTGCACCACACTCAGACACGTCCCCTAAACGCCTGTCATGCACGACCCATTGCACCACTTTTGTTGGACCAAGATAACCCTGTGAGGTCTAGGCGTGGGGATGTCCCAATGACACCATTTCCCCATCCAACTCACAAAAGAGGAAACTGTTGAGGGGAAACATTTCAGTCTTTTGTCACCCACTTGTTTATTCCTCCCCGTGGGAAGAAAAGGCACTCAAGTAACCACAGGCGGGGAGAGTGACCCCACTTCCCCACCCCCAGGGAGCCTAAGGAGCAGAAAGAAAGGCTGCCTGCCTCTCTCTCTCGCTCGCTCGCTCGCACTGCAATCTGCCCTGCTGGCCTCCGGCTGTAGAAGCAGGTCCCTAACGTCACTGTCACCAAAGATCTCTGAATGTAAACCAAAGGAGGTAAAGGGAAGATCTGTGTGGACCCCAGTCCAAGCCACGCCTCCAACACAAGGCCCTGGGGCCCTCAGTTTGGGGAACGAAGCCAATGCTGAGCTCCAATGGGTCTGGTTCAGCCGCTTCACAGCCTCAACGCCCTGGCCACCCCACCTGAGTGTTACCCACGCTGACACAGCACCCCGAGAAGGTGACAAAGGCACTGGTGCCGAAACTAAAGCCCAGAGCTGACCCAACATGCAGCCAAATGACCCCGAAGTAACCATGGTCCCTGACAGCTCATCTTATTTGCTAAACCAAGTCATATCAGAGGAAGGCAGAACTCCGCTCTCTACCAACTAAGGAACTTAATTAAAACCAATACCATTGAGGGACGCCTGCTGGCAAAGCCTGTAGAACATGCAACTCTTGATCTTGGGATTGTAGGTTCGAGCCCTATGTCGGGGGTAGACATTACTTAAAAATAAAGTCTTCAGGGGCGCCTGAGTGGCTCAGTCGGTTAAGCGTCAGACTTCGGCTCAGGTCATGACCACGTAGTTGGTGAGTTCGAGTGCCACGTCGGGCTCTGTGCTGATGGCTTGGAGCCTGGAGCCTGCCTAAAATTGTGTCTCCCTCTCTTTGCTCCTCCCCTGTGTGCACTCTGTCTCTCTCTCTCAAAAATAAATAAACATTAAAAAAAATTTTTTTAAGTGAAACATAAATAACGTTTTTGGCAGCCGCAGCAATTATGACAAAGGGTAAAAAATCTACAATGTCTAAAAATCCATACTCAAAAGACTCCAGTTTTAGACACAAGGACAAAAGAGACGGACATTAAATGAAAGGGAAGGACGATATAATTAACAGATGAGAAAATGTTCAACATCACTGGAAACGAAACCGAACGACGATCCAGAGATGCTATCTCCTGTTACACTTTTTTTTGACAAAATAACCACGTAGCTACTGCTGGCAAGCCCGTGATGAGGATGCCAAGTCCGTGATGAGGATGCCAAGTTCACACCTTGCTGGCAGCAGAGTAAATTGTTACCACTCTTTGGTAAGCAATATGGTTACAGACACTCAAAACCAAAAAAAGAAAAAAAAGAAAAGAAAAAGAAAGTCATACCCTTAATCCAATAAAGTCATGACTAAGAATCTGCCTCCAGAAAATAAACCAACAAAAGAAAAAGAATATGCATTAAGTATGAAATCTGAACATCATGGTTTGCAATTACAGAACAATTTGCAAGCATGTGGTTGAGGCCAAAATGGAATATAAAAGTGTGGAAATGGTTGCATGGGGGGGTAGACTGCTAAGTGATTTTCTAGAAACGTTTCCACTGTTGCACTTAACCATTACCACCTCTGCATTATAAATGTAAATTGGCCATTGCTGGGGGGAGGATGTGCCAACCTCCAAGGATGTTGGCCCCCCAACGTGATGACCTCTACGGTCCTTGTAGACAGGGCTTGTCTACTTTGGGATTCTTTCAGCCTGTAAGATTCCTTCCTTCTCCCTCTCCCCGTCTTATTGTTAATTTAAAAAAGCAGCACGTGCTCCACTGTAAAATACGTGAGCAGTTCAGACGTATGAGGAGTAAACGGGCAATGAGAAACTAGCAGACGATGGCTTTCACATTTTCACCGTGACCCACAGTAAGAAACACATGAACAAAATCAAGCCAGTGCACACATATTCATGTGCACAGCTGAGCTTCATGAAAAAATACCTCCCCTTTTGTGCCCCATGCATTCTAGATTTGGGGTTTCAAGTTGGTTTGTTTTTTTCAAAATCATGCCTGCACAGAATCGAAGCAGCAACTACCATACACGTTGTGTTGAGAAAAAGCAGCTTATAGGCCCTTCCCCCTTCCAAGGGACCCTTTCAACTTTCCAGCTGATCTTGATAGCTATACCCCAAATAGCTCTTAGAAATGTCCATATGTAACACGCTTGTGTTACTAGTCCTTGGCTTTTCAGTTTTAGATATTAGCTACCTACTTCCTACCCTGGAAGGTGACGATGTAACTTTTTTTTTTTTCATGTTTATCTTTGTGTGAGAGAGCGAGCACATATGCACTGTATGCACACACACACACACACACACACACACACACCCTCTGCCCCTGGCAGAGGGACAGAGAGAGGGGGACAGAGGATCGGACACAGGCTCCACGCTGTCAGCAGGGAGCCTACACTGGCTCAAACTCACGAATCGTGATATCATGACGTGAGCTGAAGTCAGATGCTTAACCGATGAAGCCACCCAGGCACCCCACTCTATTTACTCCTATAGAAACCACTTGCCCCCCACCAAGCTCCCTCATCCTTCTCCTTTCCTGTATCTCCACTCCAATTACAGTTAAACTCTAGCAATGGCTAGAGTGACTTTCAGAGTTTATATTATCATGACCACTTCTAACATCAGGGAGAGCCATATAAATCATAATTACTTTTCCTGCACAACTTTTTGTTCTCTGGAGTTAACGATTCTCTTATTTTTCTGTTTGCTTAATTTCCTATAAATTTATCCATAGTCAACCCCAAATTCAATGCCAGTTGTCCAAGTCTCCTCTCAGTAAGTTTGCTAACAGATGTTCTGTTTGTATTTCTTCTTCCAGAAGAAAACTCTCTTGGAGCTTACGGAGCTGCTTCGATCTGGACTGGTACCCAGAATTCCCTTTACCTCAATTTGGGACACAGCCCACGAGAAATCCAGTCTTTGCTCACCTTGGTGGAGAAAACTTTCAGTGCAAAAGGCAAGTTTTTCAAACCCTATATATCTGAAAACAGGTTTATCCTACCTTCACTCTTGAACAAAAGCATGTGAACGGAATTGGGAATCAATTTCACAGAGAATGACAAGGCATCACTCTACATCTTCTACATTCCAGCGTATTGAGAAGCCGTGAAGCCACTCAGGTTCCCCATCTGTGTGTCTGATGCATTTCTTTCTCTGTATGAAATTGTAGGATCATCCCTTTCTCCCCAGCATACTGAAATTTCAGGGTACTGGTCTGGGTTCACCTGCACCCACTTGGTTCAACATCCAAGGAGTCCTTCCAATATGGAAACCAATATCCGCCTAGGAAATTTTTTTTCTTGATGATTTTCCCATTCGTACTTTTTTTTCTCTGTTCTCTCTCTCTAACTCCTATTAGTGGACACGGAAACCCTGCGTGATCCTTCACTCTGTTATCCATCTCTTCATCTTTTTTGTTTTCTGCAAGAACTCCTTCAACTTTAATTGTTCTGATATTTTTGTCCTGCCCTCATTTTTTAAACTTTTAATAATTTTGTTCTCAAAATATTTTTTGTAGCAGCCTGTTCTTACTTCATGGATACAAAATTTCTCTGATCTCTGAGAAAATGTCTAATTTTTTTCAAAATGTTCTTCCCTGTAAATAGCAGGTTTCTTCCAAGCGGCCTTTTTTTTTTCCTATTTGTTTTGCTTCCTTTCACGTTAGGCACCTTCTTCAGATGTTAATAATCCTTAGTAATCCTCATGAGGAAGAGTAAATGCCTAAAAACTAACTGGAAGCACTGAGTCCTGGGGCAGGTGAGTTTTCGTGAAGATGATCGGGCTGGGCCATTTGCTGGGGAAACCTTGTTGTTGGCATCGTTAATTCTTTCCTCTGCGGCCAGTCAGGTTCCCCAGTGAGGTCTCTTTTAAGCTCCTACCTGGAAGGAAGGGGGCTGGCTGTCATCAGTGTTTGAGAAGCCAAATGGAAGTAGAAGGCTGGGGAATGAATGTGGTCTCCATATGCACCTCCGGGAATACCTGGGGTTTCACAGGTCCCTGGTTTTTTCTTCTGCAGAATAAATCCCCAATGTCCAGCTAAAGGGAAGAGGGCATCACCAAGCATCACGGAGGAAGGAAAGCAATCCAGGTATCCAACCACATCAGCCACTTTCAAAGAATTCTTACATTTAGCCACCTCAGATGCTCCTCTGCACCACGCCCGAAAATAACAATGTGGGTGATGACACCAACTTCTCTCATTATTTTTTAATTTTTTTAATGTTTGTTTATTTTTGAGAGAGAGAGGGCACGTGCTAGTGCCAGGTGGGGAGGGGTACAGAGAGAGGGAGGGAGGGAGGGGGAGGGGGGGAGGGGGAGGGGGAGGGGGAGGGGGAGAGGGAGAGGGAGAGGGAGAGGGAGAGGGAGAGGGAGAGGGAGAGGGAGAGAGGAGAGGGAGGGAGGAGAGAGAGAGAGAGAGAGAGAGAGAGAGAGAGAGAGAGAATATCCCAAGCAAGCCCAACACTAGCAACACAAATGCCCAGCTCGGGCCTCAAATTCACGAACCATGAGACCATAACCAGAGCCAAAATCAAGACTCAGGCACTTAACCAACTGAGCCACCCAGGTGCCCCCCAACTTCTCTATTTTAAACTGGGTCACTCATCCATTACTGGCTTGCAAATTGTTTCTTGTTGTTTCCTTTCCCATCCCCCCTATCCTCATACAGATTTTTTTAAAAATCCCCTTTATCTTAACTTTTGTGAGATTCTACGATAAAGTAAAATTAAGCGTGTCCACTCGACCCACCAATTTTACCCAGATGTCTAGGAAGACGTCAAAATATTTTTAGTTGCCATCTTTTTACTGAGCAAAGTGAAAAACCAGGAAGCATAACTTATCACCGTATAAAAGAAAGGGCAAAAGAAACTTTGCAGAGGTAACTAAGACTGACTGATCAACTGACCTTAAAATAGTGAAATTATCAGAGTGGGTCCAATGGAATTATGTGAGCCCTTAAAAACAGAGCTTTCTGGGGCACCTGTGTGGCTCAGTCGGTTGAGCGTCCGACTTCAGCTCAGGTCACGATCTCACGGTTCGTGAGTTCGAGCCCCGCGTCAGGCTCTGGGCTGATGGCTCAGAGCCTGGAGCCTGCTTCCGATTCTGTGTCTCCCTCTCTCTCTGCCCCTCCCCCATTCATGCTGTCTCTGTCTCAAAAATAAATAAACATTTAAAAAAAAAAAATTAAAAAAAAAAAAAAAACAACAGAGCTTTCTACCAGCTGAGGGCAGAAGTAATCTGGAAGGTTCCAAGCACGAGAAGGACACAGTACATAATGCTGGATCTGAAATCCAGGAGCCATGTGCACAGAGCAGGAGATAAGGGTAGCCCTGGCTGACAGCAAGGAAGCAGGACCTCAGTCCTACAACAGTCAGGAACTGAATTCTGCCAATAACTGGAATGGAAGTACATTATTCCCCGGAGCTTCCAGAAAGGAACGCAACCCTGCCAACACCTAGATGTGGGCCGTGTGAAACCCTAAGCAGAGATCTCAGCTGAACTATGCTGTACCTGGATAGCACTGTCCATCCATAACCTGAGCTGGAAGGAAACCTGCCCTCTCCACCCCACCCCCATTACCCTTGCTGTCTCCTCTCTCACTCATTCTCCAGTCAGCCATTCACCAAGACTCAACTTTTCCACCAGGCTTTCAAGTCACAGGCCCATGCCAGTGAAGGGCAGCCATATTCCCAAGGGAGCTGGGGGCCTGGCTGTATCTCCAAGCAGCACACCTTAAGCCTCAGACATTCCTACCACCCGAGAAGAGAGTCCTCAGAGCCCATTGGGTGCTGGGGAACATTCTCGGGCCAAAGAAACAGGTAGGCCTAAGGTGACAAGTCAAGGATAGGAATGGTGACTATGGAAGGGGAACAGGTTCCAGTGAGACAGAGGATCACAAAGGTAGGCCAGAGTAGGCTGCCTCATTGTCCACGGGAATGAACCTGTGACCTCAGCCCCAAGGCACAGCCACCCACTAAGGGGAGGAAGGCTCAGATCCACGGAGCTCAACGTCTCGGAGTCACCCTCAGGGTCAGAAGTGTCTCTGTCCTACTCTACTTAGGACCCAACTCCTCATGGCCAGGGTCTGCCAGAAACAGTGCAAACTGGACACAGTGGCAGCAGCCATTCAGAGGTATCCAGAAGTCTGACTCTTCCTCAGGGGAAGACACTACAAAGTCACACAGGGGTAAGGGTGGGCCACCCTCCCTTATCATGGCATCACAAGCACTGAGCCCCTGGCACACAGGTGTGGGAAAGGGAGATTCCCAGAGTTCAGAGACCAGAGGCCCAAGGGATGGCCTCCACGTGGAGGTCCAGGAAAGCCTAGGCTACCAGCTCTGAGCCCCAGCAGGCTCCCCCATGGGCCTAGGGTTCTAAGCGCCTGGTTTCCTGTATGAAACCTTGAACTTAGCAAACAGCATTATGAGTTTCCACCACCAAAACCCACAACCCAAATCCTGCTGAGTCTAAGGAGCGCCAAGGGGCCTCCACGTTGATCTGGTGAGAGGAGACCTTTGTCTACACCAGTGCTGTTGCTGGGAAAGAAGCAGAGGGAGGGACAGAAGTGGGTCAAAGGAGGGAAGCAGGGAGGCAAGGGCTCAGCGGGAAAAGTGCTGGGCCTGGAATGGAGGTCACCTAATCCAATGATTTTCAAACTTACTATTTTTATTACTTTTTAAGCTACAGGAGCTTCTGTTCAAAGAAATTCTGACCCAGAAACCCAGCATGAAGACAGGCAGAGCAGGTTGCTTGTCTCAGGTGTCTGGGAAGAAAGAGGAGGTTCCGTGAGGAGCACACTTGAAAATCATGGGTCTCGTCCAGCTGATCCCAGATTCCAAAGAACATCAGAATCACTCAAGGAGCTTTTTCCAAACTGCACAGGAAGACTAGTTCAATAGAAGTGTGGCAGACCTAGAAATTCACATTTTTAAGAGCTGTCCTTCAAAGCAGTTTGGAGGAACTCTCACTGGCAAAATCTGGAAGAATCTGAGCATCAGAATAAACGATAATAGTAATGGATTTTTAATTCGTTGAGTAAAATAAGAATCCTTGAGTCCACTCTGATATGTATAAACGGATAAATAAACAAGTGGAGAAGAGAAAGCTCTTTTTTTAAAATTAAAAAAAAATGGTTTGTTTTTTGTTTTTGTTTTTTTTTTTTTAATGTTTATTTTTGAGAGAGACAGAGACAGAATGTGAGTGGGTTAGGGGCAGAGAGAGAGAGGGAGACACAGAATCCGAAGCAGGCTCCAGGCTCTGAGCTGTCAGCACAGAGCCCGATGCGGGGCTCAAACCCACGAGCTGCGAGATCATGACCCGAGCCGAAGTCAGATGCGCAACCAACTGAGCCACCCAGGCACCCCTAAAAAAGGTTTTATTTTTACGTAACCTCTCCATTCAATGTGGGGCTCCAACTCACAACCCGAAGAGTTCAAGAGTCACATGCTTAACTGAATGAGCCGGCCAGGTGCCCCAAGAAAGCTCCTCTTTAGCAGAATGCCAAATGACAAATGCAGAAGGAATTAACGGAATTAAAATATCACCATTTGGCAACCATGACATAAAGATCTGTCAAGAATCTTCCACCAAGGATCATCAGTGGGTTCTTTTTTGATCCGTTCCAGATGCTGCAACAAAACAGCACAGGCTGGGTAGCTTATAAAGAATGGAAATTTATTTCTCATGGTTCTGGAGGTCCAAGATCAAGGTACCAATATGGTCGAGCAAGGGCCCTCTTCCTTCCTAGTTCAAAGCTGATACCTTTTCACTGTGTCCCCTACACGGTGGAAGGAGCAAGGGAGCTCTGTGGTGTCTCTTTTAAGGGTGGTAATCCTCTTGAGGATGGACTCCTCATGACCTAAGCACCTCCCAAAGGCCTGCCAAATCGGACATTAGATTTCAATATGTGAATTTGGGGGATACAAACATTCAAGACGGTGACAGGCTCTAAAATCAGTTGATAAAAGTTTGATGAGAAACAGCATGTTTACATTATCTCAAAGCATCTCCCCATCGGACACTTATAAATTACAGAGAACATAATAGTAACTCAGCAGTGGAGAAACCCAGCAGATAGTACCTTGTTAACTAAGTCATCACTTTTTTCCTCACCAGTCATGAGTCAAGCCAACATCCATCCCGCCTGAGGGGAAACACTGAGAAGGACACCTCATTCCTGTGGTACTCCTGATGAAAATGCATAACATGGGTCCAATCATAAGGAAGAATCCAAGAAATTCAAATTAAGGGAGATTCCACAAAATAACGGGCCTCAAGTCAAAGCATAGAGCTTGTGGCCATTTTCCTTAAAAAACGAAACAAAAACAAAAAACACAACAACAACAAAAAAGAAATAAAGCACTAGCACAGAAAGCAAGTCTGGGGCCCCGAGATCTTGAACATGATTCATCAGGCATTCATCCAACTACAGGAGCACCTGCGAGGTGGTGCAGGCCCACCCAGGTGAGGCGGGACTTAGTCACCCACAGCTGCTGCCCCCGCACCTTCTCAAAAAGCTGGGTGCAAGAGGCCTGGCACTTTCCTGCCTTCTCAGTTGCTCTGCCCTCTGCCAGGGAAGGTGAAGCTGCCGGCTCACAGGATTGGGGGGGGGGGGACCTGTGCCCCGCGATCATCACGGCAGGCCTATTTCTGAAACCCTAACTGCATTTGAAACGCCTACACCCAGAAGCCGGTTGCACACAAGATGTGGAGAATCTGGGCCCAGTTCACAGAGACATCTTCAACGTGGACAAGAACCCAGGAGGCCAACACGCTGGGCCCTCTGTCCACTGTGAAATTCTCAACTAAGGGCCTGAGGCAAGGGCTCCCCAGACTGAGGATGAGGTGGCAAGCAATCCATAGGTGCACAAACTCGCTAGGCCAGTCCCTCCCGGTGAAAAGGCTTTTGTTGTGGCTTTTGTTGTGGAAGACACAACACTTGATTCTATGTGTCTGGACACCTGCTGCGTGCGGGGCACCCCGAATGAGGCCGTGGGGGTGAAGAGCTCACAGTGGGGCGGGTGCCTGACTCAGGGGACTTGGGCCACACTTCCTTCTACCAGGGACGGAGTGAGTCAGGTAGGTGCTGGAGGGCAGGATCGTGCACAGGAAGGAAGGACGAGGTGGGAAGCTGGTCAGGAAAGGCACCACAGAGCTGGTGGTTTCATCGTGAACGACAGGAGGGCTCCACATCTAGACAGTCACCAACTTGCCCTGAGACGGGGACACCACACCGCCACGCAACACAGAGCGACCAACCGTCTCTCACCCCCAAGACTGTCCGAGGCGATTATCAACACAGCCCCAGGTGTGTCCCCAGCTCTGGGCCAGGCCCTGCAGATGGGATCAAGACACGCCAGAGCAGCTGCCCCTGCAGAGGGGAAACAGTTGGGGCCCTGCACGCCACAGATGTTCCGCGTGATGAGTGGGTCCCCTCGCAGGGAGAAGTCACTTCTGCTCCCATAACGGAGTCTCCAGCGCCCTTAGGGGAGCTGCTCCAGCGCGCTGCAAAGATTTGACCTGCGCGTCCAATGCAGACCTGAAATGTTCTCTGTGGAGTTTGCCCCACCCCCACCTGCGCTCCCCCAACAAAAAACTATGTAAGAGAACTCAGAATGACACACACTGCCTCCTTTTCCTCCCATTTTCCATGCCTGAAACACAGAAAGATTGTGTTTCTAAAATGTTTAAAAACCCCTCTACGAAAAATTGCACAGCCCACGTTACCGTATGCAGTGTTTTAAGACGACCAACCCACTTCTCTCCAAGGACAGCACTGGGAGCACCCCGTAATCCTGCTCCCTGCTCCCGGCAGGGAACGCTCCAAGGCCAGGGCAGAGCCTGGCTTCTGGCCTCCTCCCAGCAATGCAAACAGCCGGGGGAGAAAGGTTCACAGAGCAAAGAAAACAAAACAAACTTCCCAAACAAGCTAAGAAAAGTGAAGCCTGCTAGAAAAAAAATAAATAAAACGTCATGCATTGAAAACATAGAGGAAAGGAATGGAGGGGGGGGTGGGAGGAGAGATTTCTTTTTTTAAAAAAATGCAAATCAATGGTGGGACACTGCTGAAAAGGCTGAGAGGGGTCTGAGATCAGCACTCAGTCCCTACACGGAGTTCCTGAAGGCCAGGGGCGGCCCCAGCAGCTGTGCAGGGAGCCCATTCTCCCCCAACCCAGCAGCACTCACCCCACACACCCCACCAGAACACAGGAGGTGGGCAGGCGATCCTAGCGACATCAGGAAGGCCAGATTCAACTTTTCTCTGCTACAAAAAAAAAATTTATAGTCCCCTTTCTGGAGTACTGCTTTTAACTTCGACATACACCAAAACATCTTTCTGTGGGATGTTTTGTGTTTCTACAAGAAAACAACATTTACAACCTGATTCTGATCCTGTCGTCCAGCTGGGACAGGCGGGGCGGGGCAAGTGGCACCAGATGGCTGAGAGAGGCTCCCTGCCACCCTTTCACAAAGGAGGGCTCCAATTACCCCCTGGGCTCTGTGCCCCAAAGATGACCTCGCCAGCAAGCTTGGGGGAGGTGCCCACAGCTGCCAGCCGAGGGGAGGGGGGCTTTCTCGGGGCCCCAGCCCTCCCTCCGAGACACCCCCTCCCCGCCCCCCGCTTCCGCCGGCCTCCCCACCCCGGCCTCCCCACCCGGCACCCAGGGATACCTCCGGAAACTGCACACCCCAGATGGCAGGAGCTGGGGAGTCGGAGTTGCCAGACTCGTTTCAAGTGGACAACTTTCAGGAGGGCAAGAGGGTGAGGTCTGCAAAAACCACAAAACAGACTAAGGAAGGTGCTAGAGCAACAGGCAGGTGCAACAAAGGTGTCGGAGCCAGGGCTTCTCAAACTTGAAAGTGTATGCAAATCACCTGGGAATTTGGTTAAAATGTCAAGGCTGCCTCTCAACAAGCTCCCAGGTGCTGCCACTGCGGCCCAGAGACAGGCCTGGGGGCCGTGCTTTGAACAGAGAGGGTGTGAGGTGCCCATCAGAAAAGCCACAGCACTCAAGAAGGGAAACAACCATTAGGGCAAGTCCGGGGAGGAGAGCCCGGCCACCTTTATTGGGAGTACGTTTCGGGGACACGTCCGCGTTCCTGGAGCAGTGCGTTAATTCTGCGATTTGTGCGGTATTTTAGTGCATCCCCCTGGATCCGCACAGGTTATTTTTATTCCCATTTCACAGCTGTGGAAGCTACGCTAACCAAAGGACTTGGTGAAGCCGGACTCCCTGCCTCTTGGGCGTCTACCAAGACCGAAGGCCTCCTGTGACGCAGGGCATAAACACAGAGCCTAGGGCAGTGACACAGAGGCTGATCCAGGCGTGGCAGACAATGGGAGGAAAGCCACTGGGCCGGCAGGCACAAGAGGCCCAGGGGATGTTGGCTGGGTGGGGAAAGGCAGATAAAGGGCCAGGAACCAACCCTAAAGGGGCACCAGTGAAAGGATGGTGTCGCCTTCTGGAATCTACAACAAAATAAAGGCAAAATTTAAACCTAGCCGCCCCCCCCCCCCCGAGATGAGGAAAGGGGATATTTACGTACAGAAGGTGTCTCTATCTCAAGCGTTTTGTTTTCACTTTTATTTTTAATTTTTGTAATGTTTGTTTATTTTTGAGAGCGAGCACGAGCAGGGGAGGGGCAGAGAGAGCAGGAGACACAGAATCTGAAGCCAGCTCCAGGCTCTGAGCTGTCAGCACACAGCCCGAACTGTGAGATCATGACCTGAGCCGAAGTCGGAAGCTCAACCAACTGAGCCACCCAGGCGCCCTGTTTTTACTTTTAACAGGCAGGACCCATTGAAGGGAAGGTCAAATGAAGAGCATAACTTCCCTCCTCCCCCGGCAACTCCCCTTTCACTGAAGGGATGTGGCCCTTCCAAGAGAAGAGTTACTCCCGCCCTGCCACACCCAGCCCCTGAGAACAGACAGTGTAGGGCAGGCCTCAGGGTGAGTGGGTTTCCCTGTGAAAAACGATGGACATCTGTGGGGTGACTCCCTCAAGAACCTAAGGAAGAAATGGCCTCCTTAATCCCATCTGGTAACATTTCTTCCCCAAAAGATCCCGAGTTGGCAAGAGGGGCGCTCAAGGTAGTGAGCAGCCATTTTGGATTTAGATTCAAAGAATTCAAAGAGTCACAGCTAAAAAGTTTCCAAAGTTCATCTGTGCAACCCTTCCATTTTCCAGAGACAGGCACCCATGGAAATGAATTGCCAAGGTCACCTCAGAAAGAGCCAGTGGCACAGGTGGGACTCAACCCCAGCCTTCTACCTCCATGTGCTTTTTCCAGAGCACCGTGCCCCAATCGTGAGCTTTCCCAACCCTGCCCGGGTCCAGCTACGGGAAAAGCAGCGCCTGTGTTTCAACGCATTTGAAAGTTAACTTCGCTCTTTTTTGCTGAGTCTTGTACAACATTTGCTAAAATGATACTCCAAAGTGCAACCCTGTCCAGGGCTGGAACTCACCTCCTGAGTTGTGAGACTTGGCTAATGAGGGACAGAGCAGAATCTGCCACCCCGAAACTTGCCTCTATGGCATAAGGATTATCTTGATCTTGTTATTTTTTTTAAAACAGCAGGCACAGGAGAAGGGCTGGAAACCGGAGTAGAAGTTACCGAAGGGAAATTTACATTTACAAGGGAAATCTCCATTTGGAAGGGTGTTTGCTCTCAGCACCAGGAAGATAAAGGTGACACTAAATCACAAGATATTCTTATCAAAGGAGACACAAACTTAAATCTGCATGACAACCTTACCCTGTTTCCAGGTCTTCCCCACCCAACCCCCCCCCCCCCAACACACACACACACACACACCCCAGCCCCAACCATCTTTCTTGTGTCTTAAGCTGAAAAAGGTAATGGCATGGGCCATTTCGGGAAGTTCCTCAAGTTTTCCTGGATCTCTCATGCATGCAGGAGGTGGACGTGTTACTAAACTTGTTTGTTTTTCTCCTGTTAATCTGTCTTTTATTACAGGAGGTCTCAGCCAAGAACCATGAAGGGCAGGGGGAAAATTATTTTTCCTCCCCTATAATCAGCCAGGCTGATCTCAAGGATGGATGGGTTTTCAAAGGGTAAAATAAAATACTAAACAAAAGAAAAACAGAGAAAGTTACTAGTGCTCATGCAAAGCAACTCTACTTCAAAGACAGGTGACTATTACAGATTCTGGCTGTGGTTGAGTTTAGAAAGCAGGAGATTTCTGGTTTGGGGTGGGCACAACTCCAGGAACAGGTGCCAGGGAGTAGCCCTCAGCTCTGCCTGTTAACTCGACACGTGGGTGAGACCAGCCCCCCAGGAGGAAGCTTATCGTGCCAACCAAAAACTGGGGAGAGTGAGCCACAGGGACAAGGGATGAGTCCCCTCAATTGGGAGAAAAATCCCTGCAAACATACAGAGACCAAAATAAAAAAACTCTCAACCACCCCTGCCACTAAATGCCAAGAGCTCTTCCTCCACAGACTTCATCAGAGGGTGCCAGGAGGTAAAGGAGGACCACACCTGGTATCTGGGAGTAGCTTTTTCTGCCAAAGACCAGGAGGCTAGCATTCCCAAGGCGCTGTGTGTTCTCTCCCCCCCTCTCTCACACCCGCAGTGGCCACAAACAGGTGGGACCTCTCTCAGTCCCCACTGTACAAGTCACCATGATACAGATCCAGTAAAAGGCGGTGACCTTCTCTAACCAAACAGAGATCTCAACACCCCTGGGGAGACAGGGGTGCAGCTGGAGGAACTGAGTGCAGCCAGGGGATTGAATGCCTTTGGCTCAGTGGAAAGACTCATGTCGTAAGGGCTTCCGCTGGTGCTGCACACCCACCGCCTGCCGCCGGCTGCCTGCCCAGCCTGCCGCCTGCCTGAGATTCAAGAGTCCGGAGACGGCAGAACAAAGGAAAATGGCCGTGGCTCAGGCAGTGGGAAGGCTCCAGGCCAGCCGGCTAGCAAGCAAGCTTTTCTGCATCTGAGTGCTCCAGGGAGGAACAGGGGACACTGGGCCGAGCACTGAGGAACAAAGGAGAGGGGAGCCTCCGAGACTGACAGCATCCCAGGCATGCACCTGACCCCCATCCAAGGGCACAGCTGGGCCAGGAGAGCTCAGGCAGGACCCACTCCCAGAGGCGGCAGGCAGGCAGGTGGCTGATGGGACAGCGACCAGGCACCCCCACTCCTTGCCCAGCTGCTCAGAACTCTTCCCAGGGAGGGGGGTGGCTCCGAGCACAGCATGGAGACTTGAGAGAGGGGAATGGAGATCCTGATGGAGGTACCCAGAAAGAGCAGGGCCCATCCAGACCTCCAGGGATGGCGGGGGCGGGGGGGGGGGGGGGCGGGTTGGAGGGAGCGCTGGGAGAGGGCAGAGTCCAGGCTGGGCAGCTCAGCCAGCATCACAAAACACAAAAGGGGTCCCGGAGTGGCTAAGATCAGTCTACCAAAGACTTCTGTGAGCATAATGGGCTCCTGCTGCCAGCAACAATAGCAGCCCTGGCCACCCCCTCTCCTCCTCCCCTCCCCTGCTCAAAAAATTCACAATGGGAGGCAGCAGGAAACCAGGGCAGAGCCTGTGAATAGCTCCACTGTCAGGCCCCAGGCCCCACCTCCTTAGCCCTACAGGTCAGCCCTAGCTGCCACCCGGCCACAATAGGAACTTCTGTGCTGCCCAGGCCCCAGAGCCCCATACAACAGAGCTGTGGGCATGGAAAGCTCTGGACTTCTCATAGGGGCAGCAAGTAATAGCAATGGTGAAAGAGACGGGGCAGGGGCACAGGCATCCAACCCACCAGATCAGGGTCACAACAGCCACCTTTCTATTTAGGGAGGGCTATCTGCCAGCCAGCCCTAAAACTTCCCCACTTCTAGCCCTGCCCAGCCAGAGCGACAAAGGGAAAAATTGTGGTCACTTCTGAGGCACACAGTGGCCACGGGGATGGGGAAACAGCCAGAGAGCTCCCAGAACTCCCAGGAGGATGCCAGGGGATGGCTCTCACGTGCACCGTCTCTCATATTCCGCCCTCCCTCTCCCCAACCCAAGCCAGGAGGAAACACTCAGCTGCCCTCACCGCGCCCCCCCCCCCCACCCGCTTCTGCTCTGAAAGGATGGCACCTGCTCCAAAGAGAAAGCCCATCTATTATTTACACCAGGTGCCTTACACATAGGCCTTTAAAATCACAGGGTGGATGAAGCTGGGGCTGCAAAGCAGGTAGGAGACGGGGATCCCAGAGCCACAGAAAGTCCAGAGGCCACGACAGGATGCCTGACCCTCACAGCGACCCCCAAAACTGAGGGAGAAACCAAATGCCCAGCCCCCGCTGGCTTCTCAGCCAAGACTCCAGGCTCACGCCCCCAGCCCCCCACCCAAGTCCCGCACACTCCTGGGCCTGGTCATACCCACATATTCGAAGTCTCTCCTCCCTCCCCAGACCTCATCTGGCACTGGCTGCCTCCTCAAACTCTTGTATCACACTTTTGGGCGCGCACAGGGCACAGCCAACGGACGCAAACAACAGGTGCTCCGTGGAGGCTGGATAACCTGAGCTGAACCAAAACAGACTGCAGTGGAAACCAGGACACCAGCACCCCAGTCTCCCCTCCAGCCCCGGACTCTGTCTGCAGAAGTAAATACAAGATCCCTCCGAGAAAGAAAAACTCGGAAACCTTCCTTCCCCCCTCTCCCGAGTCAAAACAACATGCTTCCTTTCTTGTTAAGCACCCAGTGCCTAGACTCCTCCTCCAGTGGCCTATTACAGACCTATGAGCATGTGCAAGGCATTCCTGCAGCTCGGCTTCTAGAAGCCAAATTGGTATTGAAAGCAACCTCAATGTCCATCCATAGGAGGCTGACAAAGCGAATCACAGTTTACCATGCAGTGGAAGAACAGGTCGCTGTTAAAAAGAATGGCTAAAGCTACACTTTAGAGTAAAATTCACAAAGTACAGAACAGAGGAATTAGCATACCAGCAAGGGAATAACGGAGGGAGGAGGACAGGCACGCTCGCCTAGGCACCCAACATGTGACAGAGGCCTCAGGGGAGCAGAACTAAAGAGGTCAGGCATGGAAATGCTCATTTTCACTGTATATCTTTATGTGCTTTTTTATCATGTATACATTTTAACTAAAAGTTAAACTTAAATTGACATTTAAAATCCCTAGGGGCGCCTGGGTGGCTCATGTCGGTTGAGAGTCTGACTTTGGCTCAGGTCATGATCTCATGGTTGATGAGTTCGAGCCCCACATCAGGCTCCGTGCTGACAGCTCAGAGCCTGGAGCCTGCTTCAGATTCTGCTTCTCTCTCTCTCTGCCCCCCCCCCTCGCTCATGCTCTGTCTCTGTCTGTCTCAAAAATAAAATAAACATTTAAATAAATAAATAAATACATACATACTTACATACAATCCCTGAAGTTTGTGGCTGTAGCCACACACACACACACACACACTCACACATGGCACCTGTACCTCTCCCTGCATGCAGCTTCTGGCATCTCCCTAGAACAAGGGGCTGAGGAGCAAAGTAGGGGAAGGGGTGCCAGCGTCTGTGATCCAGAAAGAGTAGCACCACCTCAGAGAACTCCCTGCTCACTACTCCGCCCCAGGTCCCCACATACATACAAGCTTTCCCGGGAAGACCAAGAGCAGATTCTGACAAAGGCAGGAAGGAAACCAGAGGTTATTCCACAAGGAGGGCCACCTGTAGGCAGGTGCACTCTGCGGTGAGACCGTAAGCCCCCAAGCTTCAGGCCTGTGCCCGGAGGAGGCTGAACCACAGGCATCCCAGGCCTCCAGCACGGATCCTTCTGCAGGGCCCTCCCCAGCCATCAGTGAGGCTCAAGATCTTAGTGGTACGAACCCATCCCAATTTTAGCAGTTAAAGAAAGCTATTTCAACAGATTTCTAGGCCTGGCCCAACTCCAAGTACAGGCTAAAAACAGTTTCTCCAAAATCCCAGCTCAAAACCCCAATCCTTTAGCTACTAAACCATATATATATATATATATATATACCTTTCAGGAAATAGGAACTGCAAAATGGAGTCGTGAGATAGGTTTGTACATTTATTCCTTACTAGAGGGATACATATATGTTGTTTAAAAGCCTCCTTTCACTGCATGTCAATAAATACTCTGCACT
Source organism: Neofelis nebulosa (assembly GCF_028018385.1). Taxonomy (NCBI): domain Eukaryota; kingdom Metazoa; phylum Chordata; class Mammalia; order Carnivora; family Felidae; genus Neofelis; species Neofelis nebulosa. Next base: position 44,410,122 of record NC_080794.1, on the reverse strand, counting down.
CAGAAGCGCTGATGTATTTCCTCCAAGTGATTTTCCCCCTGAGGAACAATATAATAACCATCCCAGTCTCTCCTGCTTCTGAAGGGTATGACACAACGCCTACTGGCCAGACCATTTGGGTGAGACCATCTGGAAGGCAGGGAGTGGTTCGTGAATGGAACTCTTTCTACCTAGCAGAACTAGGCCCCCACTTAGTGCCACCACACCCCCGGCCACCACAGCAAAGATCTCCTGTTGGCCTCAAGTTCACAGACTACCCAGGCCACAGAGAAAGAAGGCTGGACAGAGGGGAAGTATGTATGTTTGGCTCCCCTATCCCATAAGACGCTCTCCAATGGCTGCTCAGTGTTCATCTGTAGCCCCCCAACCAGAGATTACAAATGAGATTTCACAACGAGCAGAATCAGGCTGGCACTTGGAGCCCTCAAACCTCAGCTGCTAGGAAACAAGTCCCCGCCCCTGTCGATGAGCCCGGAGCAACTCCTCGGCAGCTCTTTCCCCGAAATGCTAGAACCCTCCATCAGACCAAGACCAGCCTCTGCCAGACCTCTGCAACCATCTTCCTGCATGAGTGGGCAAGTTCCCCACCCCGAAGCAAGCACTGATGCTCAACAACCAAATCCTGCAGCATCTGCACTGGCACCTGCCCCACTACCTCACCTGTCTTCCCACAAGAAAGCAGTTCGGTTCAGGGCTACCCGCACCCAGAGGGGCCCTGGGCCACCTCTGCACCTGGGTACACACCACGCCCTCCTCCTGGCTCCCTGGGGAATGAAATCCCCACTGCTACCACCGCAGACTCTGTTGTCAACATGCCCCCTCAAAATGTATCCATATTTATACCATTACTTCTATTTCAGGGGAAGAGGAGAGACATCGACTGTGGCAGGCAGAGAGAGGAAACAGAGGCAGCTTCTGGCCTGGAGCCGTCAGGACGGACCCGAACCCACAGCCAAGAGGTTCTATTCACACACCCTTCTTACTCACAACAGCAGGTGGCCTCCTTCCTAAAAAGTTGGCTGTTGAGATAGAAGGTCCCCCAGGAGTAGAAGACGCACCAAACAAGGTCATCAGTGTGAGGACTGACCAAGTAGAGAGGAGGGGCAGAGAGAAAGCAAGGAACGTCAGACACAGTTGGCTGGTTGCAGGGACGGGAAGGCCTTAAACAGGGGAAGAAGGCTGGGGGGCTCCCACCCAGAAGCCCCCAGTACACAGCCCAGACAGGGAGAGGAGAGCCGCCCCCTCTTCCCCCCCCCCCCCCAAGCAGCTCCCTGGGCCCAGCTCAGACAAATGAGGCAGCCCAGTCCCTAGGCCGAGAGGAGGATGATGCACAAAGCTGTCAGACTGGTTTGCCCAGGATGGAGAGAGAGCAAGAAATACAAGGTACGGAGGCCAAGAAACAAGAGTCAAACAGGGAGGGTTGTCGGGGAGCCAAGGGGCTGTGGTCTGGCACCCAACAGGTCCGGCAACAGGAGCCAGTAGGGGGGGCGGGGGCCCACAGGGAGCCCAGCCCCCGGGTCTACACTATTTCCTGGGTGCTCAGGGGCAGTCCAACAGGCTGAGAGGGAGGAGCCAGCAGTTGCTGAAAAGACTCGGTTTCTGGAAACAAGGAGAGCCAACTGCTCCTGAGAAGTGGGAAGAGCGGGAAGCTCAGGCCAGGCGGGAACCAGGAGCAGGACCAGGGACCGCACGCGGGCTGCTGCAAGCCTCAAACACGGACGCACAGTCTCTCCTTGACCAGACTTAGGCTCTTCCGAGCCCTCCGCTCAGCCAGGCCCGGCCTGGGGCTTCCATCTCCATCCAGTTTCAGCAAGAATCCCGCTGGGTCCGTCTGGCCAGAATCCCCTGCCCTCCGTGTCTGACCAGTCCCTCCTCTTCCAATAACCCTCAGGTAACAGCTGACCCCCTAGCCGGCCTTCAGCAGAATCCTGAGGTCTGTTAGCACACCCCTAAAAGGCAGAAGTCCTTCTGTCTGCTGCAAGTCCTACATCAAGTCTGCTTTACTGTCTTAAAGTGTCAGAATAATCATTTCTTTAATAACATGGAGCTCCAAATCTTCCTGGTCCCCAAACGGGGAAACCACTCGGTCTGGGGCTGGGGCGGGCCTCCCCCACCAAGCTCCAGGGACAGGCCCGTCTGCCTGGCCTAGGGGTAAAGGCCTAAAATAAGACAGCCAATCTGCAGGCTGGTTAGACGTTAGGGAGGTCTCTTCACAGCAACGGTCACTCAGTGGGCAACCAGAGCCTCTCCTCAGAGCAGTTGGCAGCGGCCGGCAGGCCCCAATCTGAAGCTGAGGCGGCTCTTTTCCTTATGGCCAACTTTCCGAGAAGCCCAGGTTTCCTCAGTCGCCCCGACGGGCTTCTGAAGCTTGAAGCACAACACCCTGCCTTGGGACCATGCATCCTGGCGCATGCTGTGGCCCTCGGGCCTCTCAGGCTTACCACTTGCCACTCAGACCTCGGGATGCAAAGGAAAGAGATTCAGAGGACACTCGGTTGATTCCAGCTGCTGCTAAGGTCTCTCTCCTGGGTGTCACCACTAGGAATTCCTCAAAGCCTCTTTTTTTTTTTTCAAAGCTCTCTGGGCCCTGCAGAGTAGCTTGGCACAGACACCAGCAGCAGGGACCCACAATCAGGGAAAACCCAAAGAGGTCACCAAACCTCTCTCCTCAGGCTCGAGCCCTGCCCGGTCCCTGTCCTGGTTCACCTCTCCCCCAACCCACAGCCCTGCGGGAAAGCCCAGCCTCAGCTCTGCCAAATTCCAGGAAACACAGTCTCAGGCAGCAACAGGAGCTCACCTCTTACCCAGGATCCCAGGGGCCGCTGTAGAACCAACTGCCATGACTCTTGCCACACAGCACAGGCTGACAGACCCCCAGGGAGAGAGGAGCCAGTCCCTCCAGTTACCTAGCCGATGGACGGCAGGATTCTAAGCCTTCCCTCTGGCTGCTCAGCAAGGGAAGCAGAACAGACAGACCTCAAGAAGTGAAGAGTTTAATCCCAGCCTGCCCAGGCCCACTGAAGCTCAGCTTACCAGGCCTCCAAGAGAAAAACCACAGCACAGCAGAGCCTGGCCCAGCCCCACCCAACCCCACCAAGCCCAAGAGCAGAGGAAGTGGGGTTCCCGGAACCAGCTGCTGGTGAACACCCTGCTGAGCCCCAAACCAGAGTGTCAGGCCTAACATTGTGCTTCCCGGACCTGAAGTGTGCACTTGAGTTTTATAGTAACCCCATGAGAGACAGGAAGGGCAGATTCCTCCCTCATTACAGATGAGAACATCAAGTCCAGGAGGAGGAACAAAGAAAACAAAATCAAAGACGTGTCTACAGGGTCACTCGGCTACAAAGCAGATACAACCCGAAAGCTGGCCTCCCCACTGTCCACCCTACAGGCCGGACAAGGTTATTCGTCTTAATGCTTAACTGGCAGAGGCTCTGAACACTTCCCACCAACCAGGGCCTGTGCTGTTCCCACACAGGCACCTGCCCTTGTCTGAGCCAGAAAACATGCCGTGAGGGAGAAAATGGACGCAGAGACAAGTATGAGTATCCCACACAGATTCATGGAGGACACCGCTATAATGGAAGAGAAGACAAACCAGTTGCCATTCACCTGGACTGAAGATTCACAGAGCACGGGTCTACGCAGTACCCTGGGAACTATGACGGCCAGCCAGGAGCAAGCCCGCTGTGGTAACCCACCATGACCTCTCCCTCTTTCCAGAGGTGGGAAAGCAGAGGCTCTGGAAAAGGAGGAAATAGGACGAAGGATACTAAGTTAACCCAATGCAGAAGAACCTGAGATCTCAGGCCTCCACCAGTGTTTCCTGGCCCTGCTGGAAGTCACCAAAGAACAAGCAGGTGACAAAGCACAAAAGCAAGTTCCACAGTGTGGTGGGCTCTTTAACATCCTGCAAGGGCGACTTGAGTGGAAAACTGCAGGGAACAGAGGGGTTCGGCCCCCTTCAAGAGGCCAGAGAATCACCCCAGCCCCACACCCAATCAAGCTTTTCTCCATGGGATTCTGTCCCTTAGTAACTCACTACCCTTCCTTTCCCCACACCCGCAGGCCTACAAGCTCAGCCCCAGAGTCTCAGAAATGGAAGAGGAAGGTGAAGACCTAGAGGGGTGCCTCTACCTGCTCCTGTTTCTAGAAAAGGTGGTTGACCCTACTAGCCACATACAGGTAAAGCATGGGGAAGGCCAAGAACTCCATGGGCTGAACTCCAAGGACTGGAGCAGGAGCCAACTTTCCGTCACATAGACATTAACATCCCTCTTCAAAGGCCACTAGGACTGAGCAGCAGAAAACAAGGCTCATTAACCCAGGTCACAGTCCCTAGTACTGGGCTAGGAGCTGAATATATGCTTAGTAGAAATCATCCATGGCCTGGAACTCACTAGTCCTTGGGCCCATGAATGAATAAATGAAAACCCAAGGAACCCAAGTCACTCGCGCGGGATCAGACCAGCAGGCTGCCTCTGCAGACTACCTGTTCCCACCCTAACATGCTTTCTTGTTCACCCTACCTCTGCCCTTCAAATGTGGCACTTCGATTCATCTTTAGCCTAAACAGTGCTCCTTTAATTCACGATCACTGTTTCTGGTGACACTCAGACCCAGGCCTTGGGAAGAAATCACAGAGGAGGGCACCACAGTAGGCAGATGGTAAGCATTTAGTGCCACCCACCAAATGTTCCCAACCCCCTTCACCACCCCACCTTGTAGGTGTAAGTAGGCCCACGTGGCTGCTTCGGCCAGTGAAACGCCGCTTCCGGGTGGAAGCTTTAAAGAGCCAGGGTGAGACTGGTCATGAGCTCTGTCCCCCTGTCCAAGGGACCAGGAATGTTCCAATTAATCAGCATGGGTTCCACAGTGAGAACAACAGAAAGCAGATTTGGGACGGATGCGGTGCGAGCAATAAATAAACCTCTGCTGCTTTAAGCCTCTGAGATTTGGGGACTTGTTACCACAGCAAACCCTGATCTATCTAGACAGATAGAGGCCGTGACTCACGCCCCAATCTTCTCTGCATGGCAGTGCTGGTCGGCCCATTCGCTGGCCCAAGGGAGGCTGAAGCTACTTCACCCGTCACTCAACAGGGGTTCCGGGGTGCCTGCTACGTGCCCGGACCGATGAGATGCTTTCAGAAGCAGGGGATAAAAGGGCCGCTGCACTGAAGGACCTAGTAGCTCCACTACGGGCCAGGCTTGTGCAGTGTACTAACCAACTTTCTTACGAAGGCACGGTCTACATTAGAAATGAGAAAACCTGCTCACACTGAGACTTTAGGCGAGTAGTCTGTGACCTCTCCAGAACAGTTTCCTCATCTGTCATATGGGGCGTATAACATTATCTATCCTACTGTGTCGTGTCAAGGGTTAAATGAGTTCAAGCAGTGAAGTGTTCAGGAAAGAGCTTGGCGTCTGTGTCCACCAAGAGTAAGTCTCAGTAAACGCACTGTTACTACACTCTTAAACCGTGCACGAAATTGCTTGCAAACTTGTCTGGAACTTTCACTAGGTTTTACATCCAGCACAGGTTGCCCAGGACTGGCACAATGGCACTCTGTAGGCAAGGCCAAATAGAAAATAAGTCCAATCTCTGAGCACATGGTGACCCAAGTGAGGCCTTAGATAATGTTTCTGGAAGCCCAGAACTCCCTGGCTTCCACTATCACCATGATTTGCAGGGCAGAGTCCCCTCCCCTCCAACACAGGGCATGAGCTTTGTCCTTCCCATCCTCAAAGATGGGAAGGGAGGCACCCTCACCTGTCCTCAGAGATGAGCACAGCTACCCAGTTGGTAAAGGAGGGAACTTCCCTGGGCAGCCCACCTTCTGCAGCCCCCTCCCCTCCATGCCTTTTCTTCCTGAAGGAGCCACCTCCAGAAGCACCAGTGGGCTTGCACTCCCGCTTGCCTGAATAATAATGCTGCCTAAGGGGAGACCAAGTGCAAATCAATAAAACACCACTGAGCACCGACCACCTTTGTCCAGGCTGGGCTGTAAGACCACACAGGGCCTACGGTCTCTCAGGGAGTTGTGAGCCTGGAACAGTGCCTGCAAACAGCACCTGGCACGTCTGGCACCCCACAGACTCTCCATCATGCTTTGTTAAGTGACCTGAAAGTCACATTTGATGGTCCAAGCAGAGCAGTTCAAAGATGTGGGGATAGAGAGAGCAAGAAATTCTCCAGCTGAAGGTGGGAACAAAGCGCGATGCAGCAGGAGAGGAGGGGAAAATCCCTCTGTGGTGGCCTGTCTCCCAGACCCTAGGGATCATCGGACTGGGACAAAGTTTGGACACAGTTGAGAGAGGAGCTGGAAGGGTATATGGGGCCAAGATGGAAGAGTATGTGCCGCATTCTGAGGGTCCCAGGAGGATCTCTGGAAGGAAGGAAGGGTGCCTCTGCCAACCACTGGACTAGTTGAATGTAGAAAGGATAAAGGGGTGCTGGGTGGGCTCTGGTGGCCTAGACCCCAGGTTTCCCTTCACAAATAGGGAAGGGTGGCCCAAGCACTCAGCAGACACTAACTTCCCCTTCTTTGAGGTCAAAGGGTAGTTGGAAGGCTACTTTTGAGGCTTTGGCAGGCAGCTACACCCACTCCTATCACCCCCAGCCACCCCCATCCGGGAAGGAAGACCTCTAGGGAGCAGATCACTGGAGTGAGCACACCAGCAGAGGATCCACTGTAACGCCCTGCACTTGTGTCTCAGCATGACTTGATGCCCCCCAGACACCAGCACCCCGGGACAGCCGCTCAGCTTGTACACACACACAGCCGCACTCATCGCCGCTGGCAGCCAGAGGCCACTGCCAGTACTGGGGCCATCGCCTTCCCCCTGACTCCCCACAGCAGGGAGCGCTTCTAGCAGACCAACTTCACACGTGTGCCGGAGGTTCCCCTCCCAACACACACACACACACACACACACACACACACACACACACACTTCCTACCCAGCCGCATAATCACCCCTACACACACATACACACTTTCCACCCACCCGCACCACCACCCCTCCCCAGCAGGAGGAGCGGCGCGAGACCAGCCAACTCCACCGAAGCTCCAGTTAGGTCAGGAGTTCGGCTCTGCTCCCAAGCACAACCTCCAACGACGAACGCGGAGAAGCTGGGTCACCACCTACTCAAACTCGGGCCGCCCCAAACCCGTGCAGGGCAGAGTGAGGCGCACCGCCCGGGTGAGCGACTCGGTACACACCCACCGCGGGGCAGGGGAGGGGACGGCCCTCCTGGGTCTGCACCCATCCTCTACCCTCGGCCCGAGCCGAAGGGAGTGCCCCTCCCTGGGTTCGTTACAGGGGACCGGAGGCAGAGCCCCTAAAGGCGGCGGTCCAGCCCCCCTCTCCCCGAGCTCTGCCACCCCCGCGCGACTCCGGCGCGCACCCGTCCGGGAACGCGGACAGGGCGAGGGCTATTGAAGCCCCAGCGCCAGGCTGGTCGCCCGCTGAGGCTCACACTCCGCCCGGCGCGGGAGTTCGGTTTAGCGGGGTCCGGGCCAAGGCCTCCAGCCCCTCGCGGGCGATCTGGGCAGACAAAGCCAGCGCCGCCCGTGGGGCCGCCTCCGGGACAAGGGCGAGGAAGCCGGAGGGGCCGACCCCCAACCTGGGGATCAGTCCTAGTCCCCAGAGGGCCCTCGGGGGGCGGGAGGGGGGGGGTCGGCCTCAGACAATGAGCGGGGCAGGGCCCGACGCTCTAGCGGGGGGGGGGGGGCTCCGCGCTCCACTCACCCGGGCGCGGCAGCGGCGGCGGCGGCGGCGGCGGCGGCGGCGGTGGCGGCGGCGGCGGCGGCGGCGGCGGCGGCAGGGGCAGCGGCTCGGCCGGGCTCGGCCGAGGAAGTTAGAGCAAGTTCGGAGGCGCGGGGTGGGAGGGCGCGACTCGGGCCGTCCGAGCGATGGGGGCGGGGCGCGGAGGGGCGGGGCCGGGGGCGCGGCGCCGGGCGGCAGCAGAGAAAAAAGCGCCGCTTCCCTGCGCGGTGCAGTGCCGCCCGCGCTCCTCGGGCCCGCCCCGGCTCCGCCCCGGCCCCCGGAGGGCCCCGCCCCCTGCCCCGCCCCACCCGGACCCCGCTTGCCCTTCCCCCAGGCCGCCCGGCCTTTCCGCCCGCGCTGCCCGAGCGGCGGTGGGGCCTGGTCACCCGACTTCCCCATTGTCCCATTTTGGGGCCACCGCGAGCGCCCCACCAAGGTGTGCTGCGTCGGCGCCCCCTGCCTTACCTCCTACTGGGCTGGCCCTGAGTTCGGGAGAAACCCGCGTGGTGGGGGCCGAGGGGAAGCAACATCTCTCAAGGGGGGTAGGGGAGTGACCGGGTAGGGGTGAGCGCAGGATTAAGAAAAATGGCCGTATTGAAAATAGGCGGGGCCCCTGGCTGGCTCAGTCCGCAGAGCATGCGACTCTTGATCTTGGGGTCGTGACTTCAAGCCCCACGTTGTGCATAGTGCTTACTTAAAAGAAAAAGAAAATAGGAGGCGCTCCTGCCTGGCTTGGGAGACTGCAGGGGGCGGGGAACTTGAAGAGAAGGGTAGTAAGTTAACATTTTGCATTTTTTTGCACACTGGGCAGCAAAGACCTGCTCCTTCTAGTCTTGGTGCTAAAAATACCAAGCTTTCTTTGGACCGCTTGCTGAGATTTGTTACTAAGTTCTGTCCCGGGGAGATGGCTGAGAGCAGCCTTGAGGAAGGAGGCCGACTCCAGGGATGAATTACAGGGGGGTAGTACTAGAAAGGCTGCCCTCCATGGTCTCCTCCCACCTCTCTGAAATGAGGCACAGGCACGCTAGTGATTCTTAAAGTCATCCAAATGGAAGAGGGCTAGGTGGGCAACAGGAAAGTCACATCTCTCAAAACTGGGCCAGGGAACTAGGTAAACCACATTTTAGTACAAGCAAATCAACAGGTTGAGTCCTATTTAAGGAGGAGATCTTGCAAGGAGATGGTTCAGTCCATTCCAGGTTTTTTTTATCAAGGGGGAGACAAGCCTGCTTGTGACATCCCAGGCAGCTCAGGGACATCTTTGGGGAATCTGTCCATTCAGTCACCTTTAAGCAGATAGTGAGTGCCTAATCGAGTACCTGTGCAGGCCCTATTTTGATGCTGAGGATACAGCAGTAAAGAGACAGCTGAGGCCTCCTGCTCCATAAAGTTTACTTTTAGTGGGAAGGACAATTGCAAGTTGAGATAAATGCTGAAACAAAAGCAAGGAGCTGGGATAGAGAATAAGAGTAACTTTGTGTCCTTGAGGAAGAGTTGTTGAAGTCAAATGAGTGAGGGGACAGCCTGGGGAAAAGCCAGGCTGACACATTTCAGGTTGAGAGCAGTATGTACTGAGGCCCTGAAAAAGGTAAACTGTGGACAAAAGTAAGCTCTGGACATGTGAAGGAACTGAAAGAAAACCATGTGGCCAGAATAGCAAGCCTGGGAAGGAGGATTTCCTATTTGCTATTCTGGCCATATGGTTTTCTTTCTCCCCCAAGTCGGGAGGTGGGCAGGGCATGTGAGGCTGTGTCTAGGGATGGAGGCCTTTTATTAAACCATTGAAGGGTTTTATGCGGAAGACTAACACGGTCTGATTTACAGCTGCATGAAGAATACATTGGGTGGGTGGCAGGCAGAAATAAAAGTGCAGAGACAATGAGACTGTTGTGGCAGCCCAGGCCAAAGATAATGGTGGTTTGGACCGAATTGTGGCCACCCTAAGATGAGTAGTTGAGAGAAGCTATTTTGGACGTGGACTCAACAGGATACGTTGGTAGGACTGATGGGGGCCGGGGGCAGGGGAGGAAAGGGAGAAACCAAAGATGACTTTTAAGTTTATGGCTGGAGTAAGCCAGTGGACAGTGGACAGTGTCTCATTGATTGGAGGTAGCCTGAAGGAAAGGACTATGGCCCAGGGAGAAGCATCAAGAATTCTGTTTTAGCCGTGCTGGGTTTGAGATGCTGGTCAGAGATCAATTCACTGGTCAAGTCATTCGGAGGGAGGCCTGGGCCGGAGGTGGGGTTTGGGAGGCATCATCTTAAAGTCAATAAAGGCTGTGAGATCTGAGGAAGTCACCTAAAGTGAACAGGTAGTTGCAGAAGAGAGGGTTCAAGAGGCAGCCAGAAGAGTCGAAAGAGCCAGAGCAGGAAAGAAGACAAAGAGAGGCTGAGGAGGCCAGAGGAGAACCAGGAGACTGCTACAGCCCAGAGACGAAGAAAGGAAAGAGTTTCTAGAACAGACTGGTCAGCTATGTTAGACGCTACTTGGAACTCAGATAAGATGAGGACAGGGAAGGATCCGTTGACTCTGGCAACACAAAGGTTATTGGTAAATGTGATAAGGAGAGTGTTCATGGAAAGGTGGGATGGGAGCCAAACCACTGTCATGTTTGGGCAGCTTGTCTAACAGGGAACAAGAGACTTGGGAGGGGTCTTGAAACGGGTGTGGAATCACAGGAGGCTTTGGCAGAGATTGCTAGGTGACCCTAAGAGCCATTCTCCCCCTGGCTACCTGGCTCCCCAGAATAAAAGCAAGTTTCTCAGACTCCTTTGCAGCTAGGTATGGTCCCATGACTTAGTTCCGGCCCACGGTCAGTGAGTGGAGGCATCCCTATGCAACACCTGAGAACCGGCTTTAAAAGGAAGTCGTGCTCCCTCCTCAGCCCTTGTTCTTTCCTGCTCAGTGGAATATCTAAATATCCCACTGGAGCTCAAGGAACCATGCCAGACTTTGGAGTGGAAGGCACGTGTCAAGGATGTTAGTGCAACAAGATAGAATAAATCTGGGTTCCTCATGTTTATGGAGCCACCCTACTTTCTCTGGAATACCTGCCTCTTGACTTTGTCTATCAAAGAAAGAAATTTCTGTCCTGCTTAATCCTGTGTTTCCGGATGCTTGTAGCCATGTCTGGTTTTAACTTTCATTAGAATACAGAGGGTTTTGTTGAAATGTAGAAGTTACCAGAGCACATTTACAGAGGGATAGGAGTGATCCAGGACAGAAGGCAGGAGCAAGGATTCTGAAGGAAGGGAGATGGGATGTGGGCACTGATGGAGAGGACACCCCTGATGGAGGGATACCTCCCCCATTATTGAGTGGGGGCTGGAGGCAGAGATGTTTCCAGTAAAGTTGGCATTGGAAAGATAGTCATTCACACTGATGATACCTGCCGAGTTCTGGACGTGAAGGAGGCGTGAGCTTAGAACGAGGAGGAAGGGAAGGGCAAAGCTACCATTATGTACCACGGACTAAATGGTGGGGGTCCTGCCAGCCCAAGTAGCCTCCGGGAGACTGCTCTCTTGTGGACCAGTTGGCCACGCTGCAGCAGGGTATGAAGAGGGTGAAGGACATGTGCACAGAGCCACCGTGGCCTCCACCACCCCCCACTGGGCCTTGCTTGACAGTTATGTATGCCATTCCCAGCTGCCACGTGAGACCCACCAAGCTTTACCTGACCCATTTTTTTAGCAATATGGGTAGCTTCAGCGCATCAGGGATACTCAAAGCAGAGCAGGCCCATTTTATCGTCCTTTTTTAAAAAATAAAAAGAAGGGACACTTGGGTGGTTCAGTCGATTGAACATCTGACTTCAGCTCAGGTCTTGATCTCACGGTTCATGAGTTCAAGCCCCTCATCGGACTTTCTGCTGTCAGCACAGAGCCCGCTTCGGATCCTATGCCCCCTCTCTCTCTGCCCCTCCCCCACTTGCATTCTGCCGCTCAAAAATAAACATTTTTAAAAAGTCTTTTAAAAAACAAAACAAAATAAAAAATAAAGAGATGGACAGCCCCAACTCGTAAAAGGACTGGCTGTATTGTAGCCAGTGACTTCGTTTCCAGGCCAATCCCTGCAGCTGTAATTACCAAGTATACAGCTGAATTATAGTGCAGACTGCAAGCCTGGGGTATGGATTATGGGAACAAAAACCAGTATGGGGCGAAGGGGATGGTTAGAAAAAGAAGCTGAGAGTTTCTTCCCCTTTTCCTGGAGCTGTAGTTGGCTGTAAGTAAAATTTTCAATGGCAGAGCGTGGTCTCTATTGTCCTCTGATGTCTTCCTTACCCTTCTGTTTGGTCCAGTTCCGATTTCGATCCCAGTGCTGCGTTTGCTCATCCTGGGCTCCACGCTGCCATACCTCTGTGTACGGGCCAAAGGGTGGGTAATAGGGAGGAAGGAGCTCGAATAGAAGAGGGACTTGGTGGGGCATCTGGATGGCTCAGTTGGTTAAAGGTCTGGCTTTGGCTCAGGTGATGAGCCACGGTTTGTTGGTTTGAGCCCCATGTCAGGCTCTGAGCTGACAGCCTGGAGCCTGCTTCAGATTCTGTGTCTTCCTCTCTCTCTCTGCCCCTCCCCTACGTAAGCTCACTTTCACGCTCTCTCTCTCTCTCTCTCTCAAAAATAAATAAACATTTAAACATTTTTTTAAACCTTAAAAAAAGAAGGGCTTGGTGTTTGAGCTCTCCCTATTCTCAGCCTCTTGATGTTGAGCAAAATGCATCTCCAAACCTTAGATTTCTTTTTTGTAAAGTCAAGAGAATTGTAAAACCCACCTCATGAGCTTATAGTAAGAATCAAGTGAAATAATGTTTATAAAACATCTGTAGGCTGTAAGGAACTCTGTTAGCTGAAAATGATGTGTTATTAAGGCCAGACTACTGAGAATCTTCACGTTAGCATGTTTTTGATGGAAAGAAGAAAATCCCACTCGAACTAGCTTAGGCCTAAAGAGGAGAGATTACTGGAAGGATACTCAGGTCGCTCACAGAATCAAAAACAGAACTTGAAACCAGAGTGACTCTGGAAACTGGAGGCTGATCCTGTGGGTTGTGCAGACTGGGAGCCCCTCCAACCCAGTCTGTTTCTCCTAGTGCTCAGTTTACATATCTCCAACACGACTCTATACACCTAGAGGTTGGTATGAACTAATCCCAAGAAACTTTAACTAGTCCAGTTCTGGTCATATGCCCACTCCTGGACCCATCAGTGTAGTGAAGGAGGGAAGATTCCATACTTGGACCAGGTCTGGGTCAAATGCACACCCCTGTGGTCGGTGAAGCAACATCTACAGGCCAAAGAAAAGATGGTGTGTGTGAGACGTACCTCACACAATGCCTGATGGAGTTTTGTATGGCTGGTATTTCTTAGGCCATAAGCAGTCCCCCCAGGTTTTACGCAGAATAGTAACATTGTTATATCTGAGTTTTAGGAGGGTCCCTCCGAAGGTAGGTGTTGGAAGAATGCATTGGAGAGAGCAAGATTGGAGCAAAGAACAGACAGGAAGGACGCTGTTACAGTGGTTCAGGAAGTTGACGATGTGGTAATGGGAAGAGGTGACCAGGTTGAAAGTACATGCAGGAAGTAGAACTGAGGGGTGACTGGATGGGAAGATGAGAAACAGACATCGTCTTCTGGCTTCATAGATAGGCATGCTGTTCACGGAGAAGGAATCTGGGTGACCCTGCGTGTGTGTGGTGACAGGTGACGACCTGGACGTCTTCCCTTGAAGTGTCCCAGGACAGAGGCAAGAGGTCCAATTTGCTGTTTAGGGTTTAGGAGAGACATCTAAGCAGAAGCTATAAATGTGGGCACTGTTTTGGGGTGTTTTTTAACACTTTTTTAATCGTTTATTTATTTTGAGAGAGAGAGAGAGAGCACACAAGCAGGAGAGGGGCAGAGAGAGAGAATCCTAAGCAGGCTTTGTGCCGTTAGTACAGAGCCCGATGCAGGGCTTGAACTCACGAACCACGGCTGATCTTATGACATGGGTCATGAGATCACGACCTGAGCTAAAAACCAAGAGCAAGACGCTCAACTGACTGAGCCACCCAGGCACCCCTTGGGCACTGTTTTAATTAGAGCCTGTGTTCAGCTCCTATAGCAGCAACCCAATTACATTGCTTTAACTGAGTGGGTTTTGTCGATGTTTGGTGCTGTACTTGTTGAAAAACGTAATGAAAAGTCTAAAGGTAAGCAGGGCGAGGCCGTTCAGAGTTCCACAGTGCCTTCAGGTCCCAGGTCCTCTCTGTAGGTCTGCTCTAGCTCGCCTTCCTGAGGAAGCCATCATCCGCAGCTTGTGGTCACACATTGGCTGTTCCAGCTCTACTCCCCACATGCATTCCAGACAGGCAGAAGTTACAGCACCTTGTTAGAAAAGCAAAACTTTCCCAGAAATCCCCACAGACCCCTGCTGATGTGATGGCTCCTTGACCAAGTCTGGTCACGTGGCAAGCCTTAGCTCCAAGGGAGGCGGAGAAATGTAATTTTTAAAAACTAAGTTCCCAAGCCTGTTTGAAAGAAAGGAGAGGAGAATGGGTAGTGACAAAGCAGCACATGGATGGTGGCTAAAACCATGGCAGTAGAGGAAATTGTCCTGGGACTGGGAGATGAGAAGGGAAAAGACCAAGGCAGAATCCCCACGAACACAAACTTGGAAGAGATTAAGAGGAAGAGGACAGGGATCAAGGAGACTGAAAGAGCGGCCGGTGGGGTAAGAGCAGTGTCAGAAGGGTGGTGTGTGTATAGGGCGCCTGGGTGGCTCAGTCGGTTAAGTGCCAGACTTCAGCTCAGGTCATGATCTCACCATCCCAGAGTTTGAGCCCCGCATCCAGCTCTGTGCCGACAGCTCAGAGCCTGGAGCCTGCTTCGGGTTCTGTGTCTCCCTCTCTCTCTGCCCCTCCCCTGCTTGCACTCTGTCTGTCTGTTTCTCTCAAAAATAAATAAACATTAAAAAATTAAAAAAAAAAACAAGAAGGGGTGGTGTGTGGAAGTCAAGGGAAACGAATGTTTCAGGAAGGAAGAAGGGATCCCCAGTTTCGAGTGGTTGGCCTGTCACCCAATGCCTGCTGTGTTGGTTCCAGAACAATCTATTTTAAAGAATCTGCAAACTTCCAAGGGCCTCTTGCTTCTATTTGCATCTGCAGCCTCAGCCATGGGCCCCCTACCCTCTGATTGTGTCTCCTACAAGATTGTAGAGATTTGTGGTAGGAACTCACATGTGAACATGAGGGTCTGACTTGTGTGGTGGAGCACACTTTAATGATTGAGGCTGAGGCCATGTTATCTGTGCTGGTGATTGGCTTTCTCACCTCATTCATCCCATCCATAAACTGAGGGTAGGAGAGAGGGGAAGGTTGTTCAGTAGATGACCTCCCAGTGCCCTTACAGCCCTGCCTGTGTGCCACCCATACTGTAATTACTTCAGATGGGAGAAGATAATTTTGCCAAAGAGGAAGTCCCCAGATGTGGCCAGATGAGACATCGGTGGGGGGTGGGGGGTGGGGGAGGTGGGAACAGATCCGAGAGGTTAAGACAAGGACCCGTAAGTCTGCCTTGGCTCAACCCGCAGCTCTGTCCCTGAAAGCATGGAAATAAGGGATAGACACAAGTGAAAGTCACCTGACGGTGTAGAAGCGTTCCTTCTGGAATAATCTCACGTGAACTGGTCTTCATGAAGGTGCGCATTTATAAAACGAATGTGCAAAGTAGTCTCAGGGAGTCACTTCAGCCCGTGAGTGGTCGAACCAGAACCATTGGCTTTATGTCCAATCTTCCACCCAGGACTGTGCCCCTGGAGAGTCATAAACATGGGGATTTGGGGGGGGGGGGGCCTGTGCTCAGGCCCTGTCCACCCCGCTCCCCACAGAGGACAGGGAGAGAGAGGCACCCACACACACACACCTTCAGCAAAGCAGAGCATAGGTGGATGCAGCAGGCATCATGGGTGCCTCTCCTGGTCCGTCTCACAGCCCTGGTGGGTTTCTGCTGGTCCCATGGGATACCCTTGCTGTCCCTGGGGAGTTTTGCTGGGCAGCTCCTGCTATGTGCGTACACTGCCATCTAGGGGCAGCCAGCTGAACTCAGTTTACCAAGCCACCGCTGAGTGTGCATGTGTTGGGGGAGGAAAGGAGGGCTTTTCGGTCTGTGATGTCACCTTCCTCCCTGGAGCTTTCGTTCTCTTAGCTCTCCAATTTACCCACCCAGGAAAGACCATGAATTGCACTATTGCACACCCAACTCCTTGGAGTATCCTGATCTCCCCGCCCTGTAAGTGTTGCCGCTCTCCCCAGACTCTGCGCTAAGCTCCGCCCCCCCCCCCTTACCTCCCCAGGCTCTGTGAGGTCCTAGCCACTCCTGTGTCTTTAGACACCTTCTGTGCACTGGCCACACTTCATGTTTCTCATCAGTCTTGCTCTCTCTCCTGAGCTCCCACAGCAATCTAGAATGAAAATCTGATCCTGTCAGCTCTCTCCCCTAAACCATGAGCAAGGTTCTTTTCACTGAATGTTCTACAGAGGCTGGCCAGGTCTGGTCACTGACCAGACCACATCTCAGACCACAGGCCAACCTCACGCTCATTGACCAGCCTGCCACCTCTAGTATAATGGTGGCCACACAGGCCACCCTTCAGGATCAGGTGTTGAAATCTGAGAGCTCAGGAAGGAATTGCCCCTGGCACAAGGAAGCTGCCTCACGCAGGGATCTAGGACCCAAGGCTCTCCAAAGTCCCCTTGCCTCATTTCCGGACAACTGATGAGTGACTCCAGCCCCTGCCTCCCCATGGGGTCCGTTGAGGCCTCCCTTGTAATGGCCTCACAGTTCGTTTTCTCCCGGCACCCCATCCTGCTTCCCCTCACTTTCTGCACACAAATCTCTGAATCCACTTCTGTGTCCTGTGTGCTTGGCCTCCACACATGCCATCCCGTCAGCTCAGGAGATCTTCCGCCCATTCCCTTCACCCGTGTGAAGAACATGTGGGGGGGCGGGGGTGGGGGTGGGAGGAGGAGAAAACCACTCGGGCCAGTCCCCTAGCCAGGTTCTTCAGGACAGGCCTGCGGGTGTATCCACATCACCGACTCCCAGAGCATCATTCCCACTCTGACACTGCTGTCCCACCTTGTTTCTACTGCTGCAGCTGCTTCTGGCCAGCTGGTCCCCAACTTGCTCAGGGCTCCTGCCCGGCTTCTGCCCTCTGCCTCCTCTGTGAGTCTTTGGTGTTTGCCCCCACATTCGGGTGCCCCGGCGCGTTGCTGATCGCTTGGCTCAGATGCCACCACCCACAACCTTCCTTGGGCAGAACTTTTGTGCCAGTCTTGTAGATATGCCTGGCCGGCCCGTGAGGTCCTGACTTAGAGTCTGGGACCCACCCCAGGTCCAGTCAGTGTGCCCAGGATGGACGGTTTGTGGCACAGAGATGTGGCGAGGCGCCTCCCACGGGGGGGTAGCATGCCAGCTCTCTGAGATGCCCAGGAGAGGGCAGTGATGGGTGGCACACAGGATGTCTACTCCGTCTACTGCTGGGAGTGCTGACTACAGATAATAAAGTAAAACAAATTTAGATCTGTGCATTAGCATTTTGTAACCAGTCTTAGTATGAGTATGCAGATCCGGTTTTTGTGACTACTGACTGTATCCTTACTCGATATTTAAAGGCAGTTGAAACATTTATGAGACTCTGAATGGTTAGAATTAGGAAGGGTATATAATTGATTACATGCAATGTTTAAGTGTTCGGGGAAATCTATCTTGTTGAAGTGATAAAAATTCAGCTTATTAATTGTAGGGAGAATACAGGCATACCTCGGCTCGGGCTTTGCTCTGTGATGTTTTGTAGATGTCGCACTTTTTACAGACTGAAGGTCTGCATCAGCCCTGCACCGAGCAAGTCTGTCACTGCCATTTTCCGACAGCCTTTGTGCCCTCGGGTCTCTGTGTTACATTTGGTAATTCTCACAGTATTTCAGACTTTTCCATTATTATCCTATTTGTTATGCGGATCTGTGATCAGCGACCTTCAACATCCCAATGTAATTTGTGTGGGGCGCCACGAAGCAAGCCCATACACGACCACGAAATCAGTTGATACATGTTGTGTGGCTTCTAACTGCTCCACTGACTGGACGTCCCCCCACCTCTCTCCCTCTCCCCAGGTCTCCCTGTTCCCTGAGACACAACAATACTGAAATTAGGCCAATTAATTACCCTACAGTGGCCCCTACCTGTCCAAATGAAAGGAAGGGTTTGTCGATGCAACAAATTGCATTGTTGTCTTATTTTAAAAAATCGCCACAGGGGCACCTGGGTGGCTCAGTCAGTTAAGGGACTGACTTCGGCTCAGGTCATGATCTCACAGTTGGTGAGTTTGAGCCCTGCCTCGGGCTCTGTCCTGAGAGTTCAGAGTCTGGAGCCTGCTTCGGATTCTGTCTCTGGCTCTCTCCGCTCCTCCCCTACTCTCTCTCTCTCTTTCTCTCTCTCTCTCTCTCAAATATAAATAAACATTAAAAAAAAAAAAAGATTGGGGAAAAAAAAAAAAAAAAGAAATCGCCATCGCCCCAGGCTTCAGCAACCACCACCCTAATCAGCTGAGCCATTAACACAGAGGCGGCCCTCA
This sequence comes from Neofelis nebulosa, assembly GCF_028018385.1. Classification (NCBI taxonomy): domain Eukaryota; kingdom Metazoa; phylum Chordata; class Mammalia; order Carnivora; family Felidae; genus Neofelis; species Neofelis nebulosa. The sequence continues at coordinate 44,391,741 of NC_080794.1, read as the reverse complement.
ACCAGCAAGAAGATTACAACTAGCTGAAAGCTCAAATGATAATGAAGTATTTTTTTAAACAATTGTTTTAATTCTCAATAAAATGAGGATCTTTTCAATTCCATGCATTTTTTGTTTTTATGTTTATTTATTTATTTTGAGAGAGAGAGAGAGAGAGAGAGAGACAGTGCAAGTCGAAGAGGGACAGAGAGAGAGGAGAGAGAGAGAATCCCAAGCAGACTCCACCCTGCCAGTGCAGAGCCCAACGTGGGGCTCAAACGCACAAAGCCGTGAGATCATGACCCGAACTGAAACGAAGAGTCAGAAGCTTAACTGACTGAGCCACCCAGGCATGCCATAAAGTATTTTTTGATTAAAGTACATACATTGTTTTTTTTAGACGTAATGTTATTACACCCTTAATAGACTTAAGTAATAGACTATAGTGTAAACGTAACTTTTATCTGGGAAACCAAAAAATTCTTTTCACTTGCTTTGTTGTGATGTTAGCTTTACTGCAGTAGTATGGAACCAAACCCACAGCATCTCCGAGCTGAGCCTACATGTGAGCATTTAGAGAAACGCTGTTGCAATTTTCCTACATTGCACATTAGACAGGTGTAGAGTTAGACATGTTTCTCTTTGTGCACAGAGCCCCTTGGGCATTAAAGAACGCCCCAGGGGGTGCTGGGACCCAGTCAAGGGAGCCAGACATGCACTGTCTGTGCACCAAGGGATGGGAGGGTGTCTGTCCTGTGCTGTGCCACCTGGTCCAGCTGGGGCCAGTGGGAGGGGGTGGCCCCACGCACTTGGTGGAGGGGTTGACCGCCCCTGCAGCCCTCACCCCATGCAAGCCTGAAGTTTGCTCCAATGTTCTCTTGAGTCATGAAGGCTGAGGGGGAGATGAGAGCCAGATAAAGGCAGCTGAGACCTGTGCCTGGCAGAAGGTTCAAAAGCTCCTTGCTTCAAAGGGCAAGTGGCCCCGCCTACCCTAGAAGCTGGCTGTGTCTCTGGGCCCAGCTCCCCAACCCCTCCAGTTCAAAGGGTGCTGGTCTCCTTCTCCTTCTGTGTAAGAGCAGCTCTCGGGAAGAGCTTGGCAGCAGAATTGGCCTTCTCTCCCCCAAGCAAGCCTAGCACCGTCATAAGGAAGGCTTGGTACCAACTGGGTCTACTGGTTCCAAAAGAGCAGCTCTCACACGTGTTTATCTGAATTTGCATTCCTCCCCAGGCCTCTGCCCATGCAAACCAATGGGCTTCCCCTGCTCCTCAAACCATACGAATTCTGTACAGTTTGATGTGGCCCGAGTTTCACACCACATCTAGAACCCTCTCTGAGTGGGTGAGGGTGAAAAAACTTCTGGTCACTGAACCAGCTGTTGAGATTTACTAAGTACATAGGGTAGTGCTGTTTTCAGTACTTTGTTTAAAATGTTTACGTGCATTTACATGGAACAAATCAGCGTTTAAAGGGGATATTTTCCTGCCATCTGTACCCCCAGCCACCAGTACCCTGTTCCTAGAGAAATACTCTTACCAGTTTTTCAAGTCTTTTCCTGTCAATATGTTATGGCAGACACTGCTAGTTGAACCCTCAAATCCATTACATTTTCTTTTTTTAGGGATAGAATCACCAATGTTTAACAGGGTATAAAGCCATCCATGAGAAAGGCTACATTTCCCAGCCACCCTTGTAGTTATGTGTGGCCCTAAGACCTGGCCAATGGGATGTAAGCAAAAGCGATGTGCACCTCTCTCAGGTTATATCTTTTTTTTTTAAGTTTTGTGTATTTAAGTAATCTCTGTACCCAACATGGGGCTCGAACTTATGACCCCAAGATCGAGATTTGCATGTTCCTCTGAATGAGCCAGCCAGGCGCCCCCTTCCAGATTATATCTTATTGGAAAGAAGTATGTTTAGCATTTGACAAAATTCAACATTCCTTCATGATAAAAACTCTCAACAAATTAGGTTTAGAAGGACTGTTCCTCAACGTAATAAAGGCCATATATGACAAGCTTACAGCTAACGTCATACTCAATGGTGTAAAGTTAAAGGCCTTTCCTCTAAGATCAGGAACAAGACAATGATGTCACTCCCACCATTTCTATTCAGCATAGTACTGGAAGCCCTAGCCATAGCAATTAGGTAAGAAAAAGAAATAAAACACATCCAAATCAGAAAGGAAGAAGTAAAATTATCTTTGCAGATGATGTGATATAAAAAAACATAAAGACTCCACCAAAAACTACAAGGACTAATAAATGAATTTAGTAACACCGCAGATACAATATCATACAGAAAAGGGAAAAAAACCACTCAGATTATTAGAATCATGAATAAAATAAGAGCCATTATTATAAACTTTTCAGACATAAAGGGATGATAATAGAAAAAAGAAAGCAATCCCATTTATAGTGGCATCAAAAAACAATAAAATATTTAAGAATAAATTTAACCAAGGAGGCAAAAGACCTGTACACTGAAAACTATAAGACACTGATGAAAGATTGAAGACACAAATAAATGGAAAGGTATCCCATGTTCTTATATTGGGAGAATAAATATTGTGAAAATGTCCGTGCTACCCAAAGCCATCTACAGGTTCATTGAAATCCCTACCAAAACTCCAATGATATTTTTCACAGATATAGATAAAACTATCTTAAAACATGTATGAAACCACAAAAGACCCTGAATAGCCAAAGCAATCCTCAGGAAAAAGAACAAAGCTGGAGGCATCACACTTCTTGATTTCAAGCTATATTACAAAGATATAGTGATCAAAATAGGACAGTACTGGCATGAAAAACAGGCATATAGACAAGTATAACAGAATGGAGAGCATGTGACATGCTGATCTATTTGGGAGTTTTTTTAATAGATTTTTTTTTTCTGTCAAATTGAGGAAGTTCCCTTCTATGACTATTTACTGAGGGTTTTTATCATGAGTGGGTTTTGGATTTTGTCGAGTGCCTTTTCTCTATCTATTGATATGATTATGTAACTTTTTTTCTTTAACCTGTTGTGATGGATTACATGAACTGATTTTTGAATGTTGAACCCCCTTATATACCCAGGATAAATCCCACTTGTCTGTGGTGTATACTTCTTTGTATACATTGTTGGATTGAATTTGCTCATTTTTAAGCATTTTTGCATTTATATTCATGAGGGATATTCATTTATCCTTTTCATTTATTTATTTATTTATTTATTTATTTAACGTTTATTTATTTTTGAGACAGAGAGAGACAGAGCATGAACAGGGGAGGGTCAGACAGAGAGGGAGACACAGAAACTGAAACAGGGTCCAGGCTCTGAGCAGTCAGCACAGAGCCCGACACGGGGCTCGAACTCACGGACCGACCGCGAGACCATGACCTGAGCCAAAGTCGGATGCTTAACCGACTGAGCCATCCAGGTGCCCCCATTTATCCTTTTCTTGTACTGTATTTATCTGGTTTTGGTATTAGGATAATGCTGGCCTCATAGAATGAGTTAGGAAGTATTCACTCTGTTTCTATCTTGTGAAAGAGATTTTAGAGTTAGTATATTTCTTCTTTAAATGTTTGGTAAAAATCACCAGTGGACCCATCTGAACCTTGTGTGTTTTAGAAGACTATTAATTATCAAATCAGTTTCTGTAATAGACATAGGCCTATTCAAATGGTCTATTTTTTTTTCTTGTGTGTCTCTTATGGAAATTGTTCATTTTGTGTAGGTTATCACATTTGCAGGTACAGAGTTGTTCACAGTATTCCCTTATTATCCTCTTCACGTCTAAGGGGCCAGTATTGATGTCCAGTCTTTCATTTCTGATGTTACTAATTTGTGTCCTCTCTCTTTTCTTCTTAGTTAGCCTGACTAGAAGCTTACCAGCTTTAGTGATCTTTTCAAAGAATCACCTTGTTGGTTTAGTTGATTTTCTCTATTCATTTTCTGTTTTCAATTTCCTGATTTACACTCTAATTTTCATTTCTTTTCTTCTGCTTACTTTGGATTTAATTTGTTCTTCTTTTTCTAGTTTCCTAAAATAGAAGCTTAGATTATTGATTTTAGATCTTTCTTCTTTTCTAATATATGCATTCAATGCTAGAAATTTCCTCTAATCACTGCTTTCACTGCATCCCGCTAATTTTGCTCAGTTTTGTTTTCACTTTCACTTAACTAAAAATATTTTCATATTTCTCTTGAGATTTCTTCGTTGACCCATATGTTAATTAGAAAAGCACTGTTTAATCTCCAAGCATTGTGGGATTTCCAGCTTTGTGTTGTTGATTTCTAGTTTAATTCCACTATGGTCTGAGGGCAGACATTGTATAATTTCTATTCTCTTAAATTTGTGAAGTTGTGTTTTATGCCCTTGGCTGTTTGTCTCTGTGGCTGCTCTGTGTGAGCTGGGGGGGAATGTGTATTTGCTGCTGTTGGATGAAGCAGTCTATAGATGTCCATTGTATCCAGTTCATTGATCTCTGATAACTTTCCTTGCTCTGAGGTTGGCTCTGTCTGAAAGTAACACAGCTACTTTTGTTTTCTTTGCATTCATGTTAGCCTGGTATAGCTTTCTCCACCTATTTACTTTTAATGTATACATGTCTTTATATTTAAAGTGGGTATCTTGTAGGTAACATATGGTTGGGTCTTGCCTTTTAATCCACTGTGACAATATCTGTTTAATTGTTTAATGTTTATTTATTTTTGAGAGAGACAGAGACAGAGAGCGAGCTGGGGAGGGGCAGAGAGAGAGGGAGACACAGAATCAGAAGCAGGTTCCAGGCTCTGAGCTGTCAGCACAGAACCCAACGTGGAGCTCAAACCCACAAACTGTGAGATCATGACCTGAGCCAAAGTTGGACGCCCAACCAACCGAGCCACCCAGGCGCCCCTGTGACAATATCTTTTCTTGGCGTATTTTGACCATTGTATTTAAAGTGGCTATTGATATGGTTGGATTAATATCTATTATATTTGTTGCCTTTTTTGTTATTGTTCCTATTTTTGTCTTCCACTTGTTTTTGTCTTTTGTGGTTTTAACTGAGCATTTTATGATTCCATTTTCTCTTTCTTAGTAGATGAGTTATCCTTCCTTTTTTACTTTTTTTAATGATTGTCTTAGAGTTTGAAGTATACATTTGCAACTAATACAAGTCCAGTTTCAAATAATTCTTTACTACTTCATGAGCAGCGTGAGTTACTTATAATAACAAAATAATCCTAATTCTTCCCTCCCATCTACTACATCATTGGGGTCATACATTTTACTTATACATAAGCATATACAACTGAATGTAATGTTACCATTTTTTTTGAACAAACCTATCTATTAGACCAATTAAGAATAATAAAAATGTTTTTATTTTAACTTCACTTATTCCTTTGATGTTCTTCCTTTCTTCATATAAATCTGGGTTTCTGATCTATATCATTTTCCTTCTCTCTAGAGCAGATATACTTGCGAAAAGTCCCTCAGTTTATGTTTGTCTTAGAAAATCTTAATTTCGCCTTCATTTTTGAAGGATAATTCACAGGATCCAGAATTTTATGCTGGTGGTGGTTTTCTCCCCCCCAACACTTGAAAAACTATACTCCACTCTCTTGTTGCATGGTTTCTGAGGAGAAGTCAGGTGTAATTCTTATCTTTGGTCTTTGATAGGTAAGGTATTTTTCCTGTGATGTACCAAGATTTTTTTCTTTACTTTTCCCTTTCTGCAATTTTAATATGATATACCTAGGTGTAGGGTTTTATTGTTGTTGTTTTGTTGTGTGTGGTTTTTGTTTGTTTTTGTTTTCCATTTATCCTGCACGTTGTTCCCTGGGTTTCCTAGTTCTGTGGTTTGGTGCCTGACATTAATCTGGGGGAAATTCTCAGTCATTAGAGTTTCAAATATTTAGCTTGTTTCTTTCTTCTCCTTGTATTCGCATTATGCCTATTTTATACCTCATTTTTTGCGGTCACGCAGTTCGTGGATCTTCTGTTCCATTATTTTCAGTCTCTTTTCTTTGCTTTTCAGTTTGGAAAGTTTTTCCTGAGGAATCTTCACGCTCAGAGGTTCTTTCCCCGGCTGTGTCCAGTCTCCCAGTGAGCTCATCAGAAGCAGTCTCCATTTCTATTACAATGTTTTTTCTCTCCAGTTTTCCTTTTTTATACTTTCCTAGACTTTCTATTTGTCTGCTTCCATTGTCTGTCTGTTCTTGCATGCAGTCTACTTTATCCATTAGGGTCCTTAGCATATTAATCGTCGTCGTTTTAAATTCCCAATCTGATAATCCTAACATCCCTAGCATATCTGAGTCTGATCCTGATGCTCATTTTGTCTCTTCAAACTTGGACTTTTCCCATTTAGCAGACCTTGTCATTTTTTCCTGATGGCTGGACATGATGTACTGGGTAAAAGGAATTGCTGTAACAGTCCTTTAGTAATATGGTGGTAGTAAAATTCAGTAATGTGTGTGTGTTGGCAGGGGACAGTGTTCTATAGTCCTATGATTAAGTATGATTCTTTTATTGAGCCTGTGCCTCTGGACTGTGGACTTCACAAGTGCTTCTTAGCACATCCCAACCCTCCCCGACCCCCGTAGGTGGCACAGGATGGCGACAGTGGGTCGCAGTGAGGCACTTCCCTTCTCCCACATGGAAACTTAGAGCCTGCTGGAGTTAGGTAAGGTAGTCCCTCCTTTTTGGCAGGAGATATGTTCCAAGGCCCCCGGTGGATACCTGAAACCATGGATGATACTGAACTCTATATATACTGTGTTTTTTCCAACACATACATACTTATGATAAAGTCTAATTTATAAATTAGGCACTGTAAGAGATGAACAATAATGACTAATAACAAAATAGGATGATTATAACACCATACTGTAATAAAAATGCTATGAATGTGGTCTCTTTCTTTCAAAATATCTTACTGCACTGTAGTCCCCCTTCTGCTTGTGATGACGTAGGATGATAAAATACCTATGATGGGATGAAGTGAGGTCAGTGACGTAGCGTGAGGTTTTCTCTTGACTATCTGATGACATTTCAGGAGGATCATCCGCTCCTGGATTGTGGTTGACCATTGGTAAATGAAACTGCAGAAAGCAAAACCACAGATAAGGGGGACTACTGTATTTCTCTTCTCCTGTGTAAGTTAGGCTCTGATAAAACTGCATCGGGTTAGGCTCTGGCTAAATGGTTTTTTCCCCAGTAGTTTGTTGGTCTTTTATTTTATTAAAAAAAAATTTTTTTTTAACGTTTATTTATTTTCGAGACAGAGAGAGACAGAGCATGAACGGGGGAGGGTCAGAGAGAGAGGGAGACACAGAATCTGAAACAGGCTCCAGGGTCTGAGCCATCAGCACAGAGCCCGACGCGGGGCTTGAACTCACGAACCACGAGATCATGACCTGAGCCGAAGTCGGACGCTTAACTGACTGAGCCACCCAGGCACCCCAGTTTGTTGGTCTTTTAGCGTTGCTTACAGTTGTCATGCCACCCAAGGTCTATTATTTTTTTTAAATTTTTTAAAAAATATTTATTTTTGAGAGAGAGAGACAGAGTGTGAAATGGGGAAGAACAGAGAGAGAGAGGGAGACACAGAAGCCGAAGCAGGCTCTGAGATGTCAGCACAGAGCCTGACATGGGGCTCGAACTCATGAACCATGAGTTCGTGACCTGAGCCGAAGTCAGAAGTTCAACCGACTGAGCCACCCAGGTGCCCCAAGGTCTATTATTTTTGAGTGCCAGGCATTGTCCTAGCTGCTGAGGAAACCAGAGTGAATGAGACCAACATTTCTCTGCTTTCCTGGAATGTGCAATTCATTGATCCGATGGAGGATGGAATAACAATACAGAGATCTGGGCAGTGGGTTTGGTCCTGATGATGGAGCTATAGGGCCTGTGGCTACCGAGTCTAGAATAGTCCCTACATGGTACAGTTGGAGAAACAGGCCCACAGAAGGAAGAGACCCGCCCAAGGTTTCGTGGCAAAGTAGTGGTCCAGCTCTGGAGGCTTACTTAGAGCTCTTTTCTGTAAGAAAGCTGCCCCTGACCAGTGTTGAGTCTTGTGTTACAATCTCCCCAGAACTCTGGTTTCCTCCTATAAAGTGAGGGGTAGGATCAAGAATTTAACTGATTTGATCTGTGCTAAGGAGCATTTGGAGTAGGAAGCAGAACCAGGACACCTTGCTGGATGAAGAGTGTGGGTAGAAGCATCGTGTGCTGGGGGCAAAGCTCTGCAGACAGCTGTCCTACAGACACATCCAGAGAGGCCTTTCCGGGGACTTGGTCTCTCCCACTCCCATTCTAATTAGGGCTGGACCAGCCCTGAGCAAGTACTTCCATAACGAGAAACGCTTCTCATCAAAACTTTGGTTACTTTTTTTTTTTTTTTTCTTAATGTTTATTTTGGAGAGAGAGAGAGAGAGAGAGAGAGAGAGTGTGTGTGTGTGTGTGTGTGAGTGGTGAAGAGGCAGAAAGAGAGGGAGACACGACACAGAATCCAAAGCAGGCCCCAGGCTCCCAGCTGTCAGGACACAGCCCAACGCAGGGCTCGAACTCACAAACTGTGAGGTCATGACCTGAGGTGACGTCAGATGCTCAACCGACTGAGCCACCCAGGCACTCCTAAACTTTTATAAATAAAATAAAATAAAATAAAATAAAATAAAATAAAATAAATAAAATAAATAAAACAGATACTCTGTCCAAGGCTTAGGCATAAAAAAAGAAATTCCTTGTGCTTCTCAGATTTCACAATTGTTGCTCAGTTTAAGGCAGTGGTTTTCCACCTTACCACCACAGCGGAATCCCCAGGGAGCTTAAAAAAAAAAAAAAAAAAAAAAAAAAAAGATGCCCTGGGTCCATCCCCAGAGATTCTGGTTTAACTGGCCGAGGATTGGTCCCGAGCAATAGGATTTTTTAAAGGGTAAAGCAACCAGATGGTGCTCAACCCTGACTGCACACTCTTTAATCATTCCAGGTGTGTTTTCACACTTTACTACATATGTATGGAGCTCTAAACAATACTGTCGTGGGGCGCCTGGGTGGCGCAGTCGGTTAAGCGTCCGACTTCAGCCAGGTCACGATCTCGCGGTCCGTGAGTTCGAGCCCCGCGTCAGGCTCTGGGCTGATGGCTCGGAGCCTGGAGCCTGTTTCCGATTCTGTGTGTCCCTCTCTCTGCCCCTCCCCCGTTCATGCTCTGTCTCTCTCTGTCCCAAAAATAAATAAAAAACGTTGAAAAAAAAATTAAAAAAAAAAACAACAATAGTGTTGAACATGTCTTAAAAATTTATGAAAACTGCATCCTTTTGAGTGTACCATTCGGAAGCCTGGTTTTCACCCTAGTGTTGTTTTGATGCATCCCGAGTTGATACTTATACCTCTGGTTCATGCACTGTAACTGTTGTAGCACATGAAAGCCTTTCCTCTACCCCATCATTTTCTGTCCCCTCTACTGCAAAATTCACATGCAGTTAGTTGTTCAGGCCCCACATCGTGGAGTCATCTTTGACTGTCTCTTTCATCCCACATCCAGTTGTTCCCGAAATCCTCTTAGCTCTGCCTTCAAATATATCTGATGTGTGGCAATTTCTCACCCCTCTACGGCTACCACCTGGCTCTACCCACCATTACCTCGCCTGGATTTTTGTGAATAGCATCCCAGTCTCCCCGGTGGAAACTTGGGTCTTCTGCAACCTATTGTCTCAAAGCAGTCAGGACAATATAAATCAGATCGTGTTACTCCACTTCTCAAAACCCTCCAATGGATTCCCATCTCTCTTGGTAGAATTCACGAATTCTCATCGTGACCTGCCAGAACGACGTGGCGTGCATTTCTATTATCTCTCCGCCTACCTCTCCGCACTTCCTCGTGTTGCTCTAGCCACACCTGCTTTCTTATTGTCCCTTGGACATAACAATCCCATCCCCACTGCTGGGCCTTTGTATGTAGTTGCTGTTTCCTCTGCCTGGAATGTCCTTCCTCCAATATTCATAAGACTGTGAAAATTAATAAAAGGAAACCTCACTAAGTAGAGTTAGCAGGCTAGAAGGAGGGGCGGACTGCTCAACATCAATTACAGGAAAAATGGTCAATTACAGACTCGCAACAGAATCCACAGGAGGAAAGAATCATCAATTTCAGTCCCCAACAGGAAAAGATGTATACTGCATCTCCTACAAGAAATTGACTACTTCTTGCAACTCAGCCAATGAGAAACATGGTCACTCTGAGCCCTTGCTTTTCTCCAAGGGACTTTACTTCAGAACAACCCCTCCTAACTTCCTCCTTCTTCTCCATAAAATAACATTCCTTTCTCTTGTTTGTTGGGCTTGCCTATGGCTTTGCCACAGCTTGTGTGTCATGAGTTGCAAGTCTCTACTATTCCCGAAAAAATCCATTTTTGCTGATAAAAACTTATTTTAAAGGTTAACAAGGCCTACTTTCTTACTTCTCCCAGGTGTCTGCCCAGATGTCACTTTATGAAAGAGGCCCTTCTGGCCAGCTGTCTCCAGTACTGCACCCACCCCACCACTCCTTGCGCTCATACTGAATTATGAGAAGAACTGAGTCATACTTCCAAGGAGTTTGTTGGGTTGCCCTGAACCATCATTACATAACCCAGGTATACCAGGGACAAAGCATGACCTTGAAAGGATTCCACCCCCGCCCCCCAACAAATCCAAGGATCCCTCCCACGATCATCCTTTATGGTCATTGCTTTAAATACAGACTAACCTCAAAAGAGACCCTTCTCATTTAAACCTAGAAAAGGATTTGAGGGATCAAACCAGAACAAGACAGGCGTGCCTGGGTGGCTCAGTCAGTTAAACATCCAACTTCAGCTCATGTCATGATCTCACAGTTCATAAATTTGAACCCTGCATCGGGCTCTGTGCTGATGGCTTAGACCCTGGAGCCTGCTTCGGATTCTGTGTCTCCTTCTCTCTCTCTACCTCTCCCCTGCTTCCACTCTGTCTCAAAAATAAACATTAAAAAAAAAAAAAAATCACACAGAACAAGACAACTTATCCTTCCCCTCCCCTCCCAAACATAAACTCACAAATATATACCTGCCTGCTTGCCCCATGGGACATAAGCAAATGAAAATGGAAGGAAGGTAGCCTGGGCTGAGGAGTGGTGTTCAGTCTAGACTTTCTGATTCAATCTACGCACTACACACGCAACCCCCTACAGCCTTTTCCTTGCAGCTCACCTTCCCTACCAGCCCCCCCGAGCCATCCATCACCCCAGTTATGCCTGGTTCTGGGAAAACAGGCACTGCTTTCCACGTGCCCCTCAACCCCCAGTGAAATAGTTTAATTTTAAAATAGTCATCCATGTAAAAAGAGCATCCATGTAAAAAGAGCAGTGAGAAATCAGTGTGTTGGGCAAGAAGACATTGAATCAGGTGAGCAAAACAGATCAGACACCTCCCTGTCCTCCCACACCTACTATGTTCACCTTTCCTCTGGTTACATCTTGGTTCAGGGACTTGATCCTCCCTGAAATGACGTCTTTATCCAAATTTCCACCTTGTGTGTGGGGGGCGCCAGAACCTCCCACATCCACGGCCAAAGAGTCCCTGATCCTTGCCACCTGAAGTCTACTTTCCGAACTCATCAGAGATTATCAAGAGCAGCCTAGTTCTGGGAAGTTCTCCTAAAGGTGTGAGTGCTGGTCTTTCAAACTTGACACTGAGCTCTTTGGGGATGGTTCTCAACCTTGACTACCGTTTGGAATTGTAGCCGGATTCTCACACAGAGAGTCGTGACACTGAGGCTTTTCTTTCCAGGAAGCAACTTTATTCCTGCTGGCACCACTCAGTTGGGTTCGTACCCAAAGAACTGAGCCCCAAAGAACTGAGCCCTGAACACCACGTGGCGTATAGTTTTTTTATATATATATTTTCGACTTTGTCTCCCATATATGGTAACACACAAACATGTAGTCTGATTAAGTGGTCTCACATTACAAGATCGTGAGGGATGTTGTCACTTATAGCCAGGTTGCCGTGAGTTTTTGTTTTCCTTTCCTTAGGGAGGGGACCCTACCACAGAATCATCCTGTACCTTTAAGAAATATTGTTGCCTGGGGGCGCCTGGGTGGCTCAGTCGGTTGGGCATCAGACTTCGGCTCAGGTCATGATCTCACAGCTTGTGAGGACGAGCCCCGCATCGGGCTCTATGCTGACAGCCTGGAGCCCGGAGCCTGGTGCCCGGAGCCTGCTTTGGATTCTGTCTCCCATTCTCTCTCTGCCCCTCCCTTGCTCACACTCTGTCCCCCTCCTTCAAAAATAAATAAACATTAAAAAAACAAAACAAAAAAGAAATATTGTTGCCTGGGTCCTAGCACAGAGATTCTGATGTAATGGACCTGGGGGGTGTGAACAGGCATCAGACTTTTTTTAAACCTCCCCAAGTGGCTTTACTGTGTATCCATATTGAGAACTATCAGCTTTCTAGCAAAGACTGTTTCTTGGATTCTCTTGGTAGTTTGATTATGGACTGTCAATTCCTTTTCAAATAATGGAAAGGGAACTTGCTAATTAACGCTTGCCAAAAGGCTGCTGAAGTTTCAAAGCCCAAAGCCCTGAGATATTAATAACCTTTGATTTGTAGGGATTTTTAGATTCTTGCTTCTCAGAGTGTGAGCCATGGACTCAGAGAACACCAAAACCATCAGGAGCTTGTTAGAAATGCAGAAACTCCAGGGGCACCTGGGTGGCGCACTCGGTTAAGCGTCCAATTCTTGATCTCAGCTCAGGCCATGATCTCATGGTTAGCAAGTTCAAGCCCCACATCAGGCTCTGCACCGATGTTGCTGTGCCTGCTCTGGATTCTGTCTCTCCTTCTCTCTGACCCTCCCCCACTTGTACGCTCATGCGCTCGCTCTGTCCCTCTCTCTCAAAATAAACTTTAAAAGAAAAAGAAAGAAATACAGGAACTCCAGCCTCAGCCCAGTCTTGAGAACTGTAAAACTTAGAGCACAAACGATTTTGTCCACCCGCCTCCCCCACTAGGAGACTTGAACAAACACTAGCGTAGTTTCTAGCAGCAGAAGACTGTTTCCCTGGGACAACCCAGCCCTCCCTTGAGTCCCTGCCTAGAAATGTTGAAGGCTGACAAAAGAAGATACCATTTGTTTCAGCCAAACACCTGACCATAGCCCTCTGCCCTCCCTTTTCTTAAAACCTTCACTTAAAAAAATTTACAACTGTAAATCCTTTCTCTGTCGCTTTGAGATGTCTGTGCATCTCCTGAAACCCAGGAGTGTCTGTTTCAAGGACCCGAGCGTCATCTCTTTGAAACATAACCATCAACACAGATAAGGCTCCGTCTCCCAGTCTCTGTGGGAGAGCAGAAGTCTAACTTGACGATAAGCTAGCCAGTCAGCAGACACAGATAGCCTAATCACATTGACCAATCCCCACCACCCACCTTCAGTAGCTTTCCACTTCTCTGACTCTGCTCAAGCCATTGTTTGTCTCCTGCCTCGCCCCCCCCCCACTACATCCCCCTTTAAAATTCCAGTCTCGGGGCGCCTGGGTGGCGCAGTCGGTTAAGCGTCCGACTTCAGCCAGGTCACGATCTCGCGGTCCGTGAGTTCGAGCCCCGCGTCAGGCTCTGGGCTGATGGCTCGGAGCCTGGAGCCTGTTTCCGATTCTGTGTCTCCCTCTCTCTCTGCCCCTCCCCCGTTCATGCTCTGTCTCTCTCTGTCCCAAAAAAAAAAAAAAAAAAAAAAAAAAATTCCAGTCTCGGGGTGCCTGGGTGGCTCAGTTGGTTAAGCATCTGACTGAGGCTCAGGTCACGATCTCGTGGATTGTGAGTTCGAGCCCCACGTCAGGCTCTGCACTGACAGCTCAGAGCCCAGAGCCTCCTTCAGATTCCGTGTCTCCCTCTCTCTTTGCCCCTCCCCTGCTTGTGCTCTCTCTCAAAAATAAACATTAAAAAAAATTTTTTTAATAATAAAATAAAATAAAATTCCAGTCTCTGCTCCACCTCTGCACAGAGCCCAGTGGAGCTCAGTCCTACATGGAGGCCTCTCCCCTACTGCAGTGGTCACTGAATAAACCCGTCTTTCCTGCCTTTAACTAGCATCCGGCTTTTATCTGTCTTCATTCTAACAAGACTCTTAGGTGATCTCCGTGTACATTAGAGTTAGAGAAGCATCGTTTTGCACACATCATCCCCTCAATGACTTCTAGAAACAGCCCTGAATGGCAAGCAGGAGACATGATGCCCACTGCACTAGTGAGGGGGCCAAAGGTCAGAGCTCTGCTCAGTCACCAGGGTCAAGCAGAACGGGAGCCGACTTCGTGACTCAGTCACAAAGCCGCGCCGGTTCGAGAGAAGAGCACACTGTACAGGAACACCCGGCAGCGAACAGTTGGGTGAAGGAGTAAGGTTTGTCCTCGTGCGCCCATCCCCGCCGTGTCCTTGCGGGTTCTACTCTTCTTTAGTTGCAAGAGAACTGTGTCAGAATCCTGTGTTTTCTAGACACCGGGGAATTCTCGTCTGAGTGACAGTCTGTGGCTGGGGTCCCAGGGAGCACAGCTTCCGGGGGCTGAGTCACTATGCGGACCCTGGTCAAATACTGAAGGTGTTATCTCGAAGTCTGCAGGAGCCCAGCCCTTCGCAGGCCGTGTGCACACCGTGCTGCCACTGCTGCGTAAAGTCGGACCCAGGCACGGCCTCGGTCTCGAACCCACTACCTACTCTGCACTCACTGCTGATGCCCTCCTACTTCCCAGCCGCATCTCTGACCCTGTCTCCGTTCTTGCTCTCCTGGGTAAACACTGACTCCCCTCCTCCTGGCCGGTCTGCTCCCTGGTCCCTTCTTCTCTGGATTCCCATCCCCACCTTCCTACTCCAGGGCAGACTTGGCGCCTTGAGCAGCCACCCAGGGCAGAGCCCCCCTCCAGGCTTTTGCTGACCTCATACTTACGTAACAAAGTAATGAATTAAATTATATTTCGGGGTGCCTGGGTGGCTCAGTCGGTTGAGTGTCCAACTTCAGCTCAGGTCATGATCTCACACTCCATGAGTTTGAGCCCCGCACCGGGCTCTGTGCTGACGGCTCGGAGCCTGGAGTCTGTTTCGGATTCTGTGTCTCCCTCTCTCTCTGCCCCTCCCCCGCTCATGCTCTGTCTCTCTCCGTCTCAAAAATAAATACAAACAGGGGCGCCTGGGTGGCGCAGTCGGTTAAGCGTCCGACTTCGGCCAGGTCACGATCTCGCGGTCCGTGAGTTCGAGCCCCGCGTCAGGCTCTGGGCTGATGGCTCAGAGCCTGGAGCCTGTTTCCGATTCTGTGTCTCCCTCTCTCTCTGCCCCTCCCCCGTTCATGCTATGTCTCTCTCTGTCCCAAAAATAAATAAAAAACGTTGAAAAAAAAAAAAAATTAATAAAAAAATAAATACAAACAGGGGCGCCTGGGTGGCGCAGTCGGTTAAGCGTCCGACTTCAGCCAGGTCACGATCTCGCGGTCCGTGAGTTCGAGCCCCGCGTCAGGCTCTGGGCTGATGGCTCGGAGCCTGGAGCCTGTTTCCGATTCTGTGTCTCCCTCTCTCTCTGCCCCTCCCCCGTTCATGCTCTGTCTCTCTCTGTCCCAAAAATAAATAAAAAAACGTTGAAAAAAAAAATTTAAAAAAAAAAAAAAAAATAAAATAAAAAAATAAATACAAACATTAAAAATAAAATAAAATAAATTAGATTTCATCCTCTCTGGCCCTTCTCTTCATTCACCAAATTAGGCTGAAAGACTATCAGTAGGAAAGCAGCTACCAATGTTAAATACCAAAGTCATTCCCTGAAGGACAGCAAAATCACTAACACAAAGGACAGAATGAATTTCTCTGGTGGTCTGCAAACCTCTTAAGAGCACCAGAACTAGAGGAGCTCCCCGCCGACCACCTTTACCCCCATATACATGGAGAATGCTGATTTTTCATGTTCCATGTTCCATTTGGCACCAATAATTTAAATTCAACCATCATGACAGTGAATAATTTTATTGTTAGGTTTATCAGAAAGACTTGTATTACAGGCAATTTCTGATAGGTAATTTTATTAGAGCCAGAGATGATCATTTCTTCTAGAAAAACAAACCTCTGAGGTTAGAACGGAAGACAATGAAAAACATAGATTTCACTTTATAATTTACTTTTATCAAGCCACCCAGAGCACTTCAATTCCTTTATATGAGTATTACTTTAATGGCGTATAACAGGTCATTAATGGAGAACACACAAGCCCGAAGCCTTTATATCCTGAATCTTTCAGTCAATCAACTTTTCTTAGAATTTTGAAGATGTGAAAATAAAAACCACTGTAAATAACAGCACTCACATGCCAGGTACATTTGTAAGGAGGGGCAGCAGTCAACAGTAAGCCTCATATTTTCCAGGTTTCAGCTGAAGTAACTCTCACTGGTTTCTTGGATTTTTATCAATCCTGTTTGGGGGCTGTTTTGCCTTATTGGGCCTAAACGGAGCACAATAGTAAAATACATTAATGATCTCTACTGAGAACATGGCATGAGTGGGTTTCTAACTCTCTAGGGACATGAGTAGAGCCATAACACATCCCATGACACAGGTGAGTGCCCCTAGTTATCCCTGAGCTGGGCAATTTCATACAATCACTTTGTCTCTGAGGCCGAAGTCTGTGGTTGGATCTTCCTAGCAGCTTCCAGAACAGAAACCAGGTTTACTTTGTCTCCAAATTCTTTTTCTCGGTGCTCAAGAAGAAGGCCCTGAAAAGAAACAAGAGGAAACATCAGTTCTCACTGTGAGTCACTCGTTCATGACACAGACAATGAGCGGCAGCTTGGGCGGCAGGGACTAGAGATCCAAATCAGGCCTGGCTCTGTTCTTGAAGGGTTCCATTTTGGGGGCGAGGACAGACCAGGGAAGGCTACCTCACAACGGCTGGACTGTACAAGCAGCACAGTCAGGAATGAAGGAGGGAGTCAGGAGTGATTAAACAGAATGGGGTTACCAGGGAAGGCTCTACAGATAGAAGTGAAGTAAACAAACATGCTGGGAAAAGAGAGTTTCCACAGGATGAGCTTCCAGAGAAACAAAAAGCCTCAAGGTGTGGAGGTGGAGCTCTGAGGTCAGGCTTTGGCAGGGGTTGAATGAGCATCTGAAAAGGGAGACAGACCCTCTTTTCAGTTTTCCTAAGAAACCAGAGGCCGCTCCTGATACTGTGAAGCAAAATGCTCTGAGACAGAGGATATACCAAGGTACCCTAAAGTGGTAAAAAACATAAAACAGTGTGTTTGAGATCAGTATCGAGGAATCCTTCTTAACAAGTTCTTTGACCCATGACATCAGGGAACTCAACCCAAACAATAAATAAATAAACAAACAAATATGTTTGCTGTACCATTATTCATACAGACTTTTTTATTTTATTAAAGTATTTTTTTTAACGTTTATTTATTTTTGAGAGAAAGAGACAGAGCATGAGGGGGAGAGGGACAGAGAGAGAGGGAGACACAGAGTTGGAAGCAGGCTCCGGGCTCCGAGCTGTCAGCACAGAGCCCAACGTGAGGCTCAAACTCACAAACCGTGAGATCGTGACCTGGGCTGAAGTCGGACGCTCAACCGACTGAGCCACTCAGGCGCCCTGGTACAGACTTTTTAATTTTTTTTTTTTTCAACATTTTTTATTTATTTTTGGGACAGAGAGAGACAGAGCATGAACGGGGGAGGGGCAGAGAGAGAGGGAGACACAGAATCGGAAACAGGCTCCAGGCTCCGAGCCATCAGCCCAGAGCCTGACGCGGGGCTCGAACTCACGGACCGTGAGATCGTGACCTGGCTGAAGTCGGACGCTTAACCGACTGCGCCACCCAGGCGCCCCTGGTACAGACTTTTTAAAAAAACAGAAAGTCCCACCACACTGTGGTGACCACAGGGAAACAGATCGGGAAGCTCTATTTACATGTTTAATAAAGCGGTATATGCAGACACTACAAATACTAAGAATATGTGATGACGTGGAAAATGTTCATGATACACCATTAAATGAAAAAAAGAGTACCTCGTTTAGTAAGACACCATTTTCTAAGCTAAACAGAATAAAAGGCTTCTCAGCTCAGCTCTGTGCTGTTCTAATGGGTTGTGCATGGTGGCTGGGCTGACAGAATGGCTCTCCTCACCTTCTGTGGGGTTTTCAAATTTGCTATGGTGAAAACACATTACTTCTTTAAAGTAAGTGTGCTTTAAAGATTATTATTCCAAAGGAAATCCCCACTGAGTGGCTGCTGGCTCAGTGGGACCGCAAAAACTCTGCCCTCAAGAAACACAGAGGTAGGGACGCCCGGGTGGCTTAGTCAGTTAAGTGTCTGACTCTTGATCTCAGCTCAGGTCTTGATCTCAGGGTCATGAGTTCAAGCCCCGCACTGGGCTCCACGCTGGGCGTGAAGCCTACTTGAACAAAAAAGAAAAAGAAGGAAGAAGAAAGAAACACGGAGGCAAGTCCTGAAGCTCCGCCCGCCCAGGCCACCTTCCACCAGGAAGGAAGAAGGCAGGGCCTCGGGAAGCACCAACAAAGTCAAACAACACACCTAGCAACACAGGGAATGTGCCGGCCAGGCTTGGGGAGCCTGTGAGCACCAGATGAGTCACTGACAGGCAAGAGAAGGCTTCCAGGTGACCTAAGCCCTGCCCTGGAGGCTGAGGGAAGGTAGCGCCAGAGCTGCAAGAAGCTGAGCGACTGAGCCTCTCAGCAAGTGGCCTGAGTGCAAGGGCATCTGGAAGGGGTCTTTGGAGCCACCTCTGAAGAGAGGCTATGGGCAGGGGACCAGTGGGGTCTCTGGAGCAGGACGTATCTGAGTTCCCGAGTTCCATTTCCATTGTACCACTAAGCAGCTGTGTAGCTCTCGGCTGAGTTATTTCAGATCATTCATATTTCACTTCCTTACGTGTAGATGGGAATAAAAATACCTAACATCCCAGATTGCTTGTGAGGAAGATATGAGATCATGTACACGAGGACCCAGAACTAGGAGGCACTTGCTGGCAGCCATGATCACTAAGACACTTTAATATATTTACCAGAAAGGAAGCAAATAGGTTCATGTTAAATCAGACATCAACCCATGCTAGATTCTAATACAGACAAGCAATAGCAGTTACCAAGGTTTAAAAGAAAGAGATTAGAAGTAAAGCTTAAAAATTAAGGATTTCTATTCCCACTAGCTTTCATTCCTCCCATATTGAGAAAAATAAGAAATTATTAAAAAAACATTTTTTTAATGTTTATTTGGGGGGGGGGAGCACGTGCAACTGGGAGAGGGACAGAGAGAGGGAGACACAGAATCTGAAGCAGGCTCCAGGCTCAGAGCCCGATGCAGGGCTCGAACTCACCAACTGTGAGGTCATGACCTGAGTCAAAGTCGGAAGTTCGACTGACTGAGCCACCCAGGTGCCCAGAAATTATTTCTTATTTTTCTTTAAGTTTATTTATTTATTTGAGAGGCACAGAGAGACAAAGAGGGAGAGAGAGACTCTCAAGCAGGCTCCACACCATCAGGGGAGACCCTGGCACGGGGCTCAAACTCTCAAACTGTGAGATCATGACCTGAGCTGAAACCAAGAGTTGGAGGCTAAACCAAATGAGCCACCCGGGTGCCCTGAAGGGTACGCAATTATTAATGTTAGGAGGGAGATTCACCAATGCAAACAATGCCATCTTTTTACAGATGAGGCCAAGTGTTAATGCCATGCCCAAAGTTGGCAGAGACAGGACTTGAGGTCGGGCCACCAGTCAGGGCCCTGAAGCTGCACGCACCTCACCCCACCCCTGCTCTGCATCTGGCAGGCACCTGCTGGCACTGCCTTCCAGCACAGGGGGTCACCAGAGCTCGAGGCTGCCCGTAGTCTCTGCGGAGCACCCAACCACCTGCCTCCTGGGCGCACAGGGTCCCCGTGCTGCCTCTGGATCCCCGGAGCCAGGGCCCAGAGCAGCCTGTCTGCAGAGAAGCCTGTTACGTCTCCGGGGCGGCGCCCCACAGGGAAAAGTGCTGTCGCCTCCCACATTTTGCTACTCCCCCTAATTAGGCCGGTTTCTATTCCTTCTCTTCTCTTACTTTTCTCTACTGTCCATCCCCGATGGCCTGGGAAAACTGCAAGCGAATACATTCTTGACAGAATAAAAACTCTGCTTCTGTTCAAGTGCAGACGATAGAACTTGACATCAGAAAAGCCGGGTGCAGGCCCTGGCAGTGCTGATGAGCTGTGCTCCTGCGGGTGCTCACCCGTCCCTCTCAGGCCAAGTTACTTGCCTGCGAAAGTTCCGGACCATCTCAAGAAATCACTGTGATGAGTGAGGAGATTCGAGGGTGAGGTGACTCAAGAACAGATGGGTGACAAATGCTAATTCCCCTCCCTTTCCCCTCCCATGCTCCCTGGTTTTCTGGACGGAAAACCACAAGATTCCAAGGACAGGAAGTCACCACCCCCATCAGGGTCTGGTTCCCACAGACACCCACAGATCCACACGTGAACACGAGGAATTTACCTGCTTTCCTGGCCCCACCACAAAAACTCCCCCAAGGATGAAGCCTTCGCCTTCCAGGTTTCCAGAGAAGCCTCCGTTCCAGGCCCGGAAGAAGTTGTACCAGACACCCAGACGGACAAATCCCATGAACACCATCTTCCGCTTTTGGGGACCGTAGAACTTTTTCTGCAAGAGCGAGAAAGACAGAGCTCCTGTGAGCAGCCCGTATGCCTGCCACCCCCCAGGAGAAAAGCTTCCCGACAGGACGTTCTCAAAGGCACAAAGTCTGCTGTTTCACGTCCCCTCCCCGACCCTAACACACACGCGGCTCCTGCCCGGCTGCCCAGGGAAAGACAACCCTGCCAGGGCCAGCTTCCAGCCTTGGGGTGGACCCACGCTCGACAAACTCGAGCCCGCTCTGACTCTGACCCCTTGCTAGACATGTGGAGGGCTCTTGTGTCCATAGGGTGGGAACAGTCCGACATCCTGCATGGGTGAGAGCAGAGGGGGGAAACGCGGCTGCAGTGAATTAAGGGGCTCGTGCCGGCCCTCACCTGCACGGTGCGAGAGCCCAGCAGGGCTGCGGCGATCTAGGCTTCCATGCCCAGGTCACAATTCAGGAAGGGTTCAAGTATCACCCGAGAGGACACCCGTCAAGTGTCCCATCATGCTCTGCCCAGAGGGCTGGGCGAGCCTCTCTGAGTTCAGGGCGGCCGGAAGAGAGGCCAGCCTCCAACTCCAGGCCAGACATACCCTGGGCCGATGAATTCCCCACACCTGAGCACAAGGCCCACCAGTCCGTGTCCACAGACCCACAGCACACAGACCTTTTCGTCCAGGAAGATTTCTCCTTTGAAGTAAGGCTGGAAGTCCTTCACTTCAGTCCTGATCTGCTCCTTCACCACTGCGTACAGGGGGACTCCCAGCTCGTCCAACTTGGGCTTCAGGGAGGACAGGTCTGCAGCCTCCTGCAGAAGACAGGGAACGTCAGGGGCACAAATTTGGGTGGCTCTGCAGCCAACCGACACCCACTTCCCTACAGGCCCAGAGCGTGGCTGGCACTGAATGCAGAACAAAAGCAACAATGCCCAAAACAATTGCGGCCTGTGTAGCCCAGCGTAAGCCTGTCCCAGCTGGGCATGAGGCCTCCGTTGTAGGGTGTTAGGTCCCCTCCTCAGCCCAGGCTTCTGGTTTTCTCCACGGTGGGAAGGAGAGGCAAGCCTCCTGTTACAGGCGTCCTAACCATGGCCTGGGGAGCAGCCGATAGCTAAGAGACTGCACCCAGACACGGTCCTCCGCTTGTAGCAGCAACGATGCTTCTCCCCCACCTCATCTCCCAGCCCCTCCCCTGCACTAGACCAAACTAGCGCAGGGGCCTGACAGAAACTCCCCTCCGTCCGGGGGAACAGCTGTCTCCGTACCGTCGCTCAACGGGCTCCCCCGACTGCAACACCCTTCCTTTCTCTCCTGCTCCAATCACCACCCCCAGAAAGCCGTCCCTGCACTGAAAGTTCTCCCTGGCTAGTGGAGCCTGGACTAGAGCCCCAGCTCTCTGTGGGTACCCAATCTCTCGTGCTTGTGGACTTCTTCAGAACTGAGTCTGTGTATATACCAAGTTGGCCACTGTCACTCAAGTTCCTCACTGTGTCTCATACTTAGAAACTACATCTTCCGTTTCTCGTAGCCCTCCGTGCCCAGCACATGGCTGAAGACGCGGAAGGTACTAGGAACCAGGTGGAAAGATCCGACAGGGAAGGCGGATAGTGGGAGAACACAGCTGAACTGGTAAGTACAGACATCCTGATTCTCACGAATTACATGCTGGATGAAGAAAGGAAACCACGTGCATCATGGAAAATCTTCACTGTTAACAACAAATCCTTCCCATTTGGTGTCAGAATTAAAGAACTAGCAGCCCACTTGCCTCCAATACAAATGCGGTGCCATATGGTGGCAACTACCTTTAATCTTTTGTTTTCTAGAACACACACACACACACACACACACACACACACACACACAAAGATAGCTAATGAAGCAGAATTCACCATGATTTATCAAGAACTTCAGTGAGTATTTTCTGCAAACCTTGCCCTACAGTAGAGAGGACTACAGGTCTGCTGTGGTCAAAGACCACCTGTGTGTGAGACGCAAGGGTTTACTCCTTCTTCCTGGGCCCTTTACTCCGGCGTGTCAGTGCATGGAGCCAGGATGTGGAAACTCAGTCACACACCTTCCACACCTCCGCTCTGGGCCACTCAAAAGAACCCAGGCTGCCACCCACCACATGTTTTCCACAAAGTGCTCTGCCAGGTGGAGACCAGGGGACAGGCAAGCAGGTGCTAATTAGGGAGGGCACTGGCTCTTGGCATCTTTTGGGTTTAACTTGCCTTGGGAAATCAAGTCACAACAGGTCTCCATGTTGGTATTTGAAGGCGTCACAGATATTGAACCAAAAGCCCTGACTTTGGGTTTCACTTCCCATGGTAGGAGGAATAATACCCTCTCAGGATGTCCACATCCTAATCTCAGGAAGCTGTAAATCTGTTTTGTGACATGGCCAGGGGGGTTAGGGCAGCAGATGGTTGCTAACCAGCTGATCTTAAAGGAGACGATCTCGTGTTTTCTGGGTGGCCCCAACCAGTCCTTAAACGTGTTAGAGGAAAAAAAAGATCAGTGCCACGGTGTCGCAATGCGAGAAAGCCTGGTTGAGTCATCACTGGCTATAAAACGGAGGAAGGGGCCGGGAGCCAAGGAATGTAGATGGCCACTAGAAGCTGGAAAAGGAAAGGAAATGACTTCTCCCCTAGAGCCTCCAGAAGGAATGCAGCCCTGCTGACACCTTCATTTTGGCCCAAGGAGACCAATTTCAGAATTCTGACCTCTAGAACGGTGAGCTAATAGATTTGTGTTGTTTAAAGCCACCAAGTCTGTGATAATTTGTTACAGCAGCAACAGGAAATGGACATGCCTCGCGCAGCAGCGTGGCTTTGTCACAACCTCTGTCCCTCACTTTCTTCCTCTGGGAAACAAGCTGTTATTTTCCAGGGATACCTGGAGGACACACTGAAGTGCCCCGAATGGGAGGAGATTCTCTGTCAGCCCAGCCACACAAGCAGGACAGAGATCGCAAGGCTGAAAGGAAAGCCTCAGGCTCGGGGAGAACAACTGGATGGAGGATGGCGATGTGGACAGGGCCACGGCCACCACGTGAGAAGCGATGCTGTCTCATTCCCAGTTCTCCCCCAGGCAGGGCCGGCCTCAGAACCTAGGTCTTCTATCACTGTGTGACCAGGACAGGTCACCAAAGCACTCTAGCCCTTGGTTTACCTACCTGTGAAGTGACAAAGCTGGGCCCTACCTCCCCACATCAAGCTTCCTCACTTACTGAGCGGGTTGACGATGGCCTCCCTGTGAAGGGCCAACCTGGAGACCACCCGCTCCGTGAGACCCAAATTTCACCAAACTCAGGCCAACTGCACCCACACCGTCGGCATCACCGAAATCCCGCTGGGCTCCCCATCCAGTGCCACGAGCACACGGTGAGGCGGCAGAGGAGCCATGGCTTTCAGCTGTCTACCGGGCACTCCACGTGGGCTTCCCAAGGAGAGGGGGATGGGTGGGTCCCTTCTAAAGGTGCGACCTTGTGCTTCCCACTGCAGGTGAGGGCTGACCGTGCCCGTACCAGTGACAGTCCAGACGCCGCATTTCAATAAGCAAGTCCTGCGCTGAGCACTGGGAACACACAGTTGGACCCGGTCCCCATCCCTGATTAAATGAGAAGATGGCCCCGGACACAGATTGTCCATAAAGGCTTGAGAGAGACAAAAGACACTCAAGTGTGTTTGCCAACCCCAAGATATGGTGAATTTTCAAATGAACACAAATAGGGAATAAGTCAAAAGAAATACCTAGAGCAAATAACAGTGCTGATCGAAGGTCAGAGTGGGCCTACTGGCCCTTGGTCCTGTCTGGGAATGTGCTGGTCCTGCTTGCTAGGGTGCTTTTCTCCGCACAGGGCCTCCGTGTACTCACCTCTCGACAGAGGAAGCAGCCTGGCCTGCGTACAGCCATAATCACCGCTCCGTTCTTTTCCCAGAGCTCCTTTGCTTTGAAAGTCCTTGGTTCTGAGGAGAAGAAAAGGCGCTTCAGCACCATCTCCTCCCAGCCCGGCCCCAACCGGAGGCCAGCTCATAAATGGTACCAGCCCAGCAGATGACTTGGAAATACCAAACAGGAAATGGAGGAAATGCTCACCCTTCAGAGGAAAATTAATACAGTGTAAGGGTCCTACTATACCCCCAAAAGGGCCCTCCCTCATAAGAATCTGTTTGCACACTTGAACATTCCAGACCGGAACATTTCTGGAAAACTGGCAAATTCCTTTGCTGGTATCAGTAGACGCTGTCATGATCCTTTAGGACAGACACATGACCAAAACCTGAAAGAAATCTTGCACTTTGATCAAAAAAAACCCTAACTCTTAAAAAAAAAAAAAAAAAAAAAAAAAAAAAAAGTATTCAAAGGGATTAAGTCAACAGAAATTCCTACAAAAAAAAAAATTTTTTTTTTTTAACGAAAAAACTGTTTGACCTAAATATGTTAACTGCAGTATTATTCACAGGACAGGGCAGAAGATGAACGATTCCAACGAGGAAACGCCCCAGGGCAGTACGGTTCTGCGGCTCTGGCTGGTCCGTGGTCAGACAGGGCCCGCATCTGGCCGTGTGGCCTCAGGCACACACCAGCTCCTCCCGAAACCCCGTCTCCTTATAAGTGTGGACACCTAGCGGCTCCACGGAGGCTGCAGGGGCATCAGAAGGTGGGTAGAAAAGTGCCCACCGTGGTGTCTGCTGACACAGTGTTAGTGAGGGCTCAGCGAGCAGGAGCCCCTGTTGCAGGGGCTCCGAGAAACCTCAGAGGAAATCACGTGCCTCTGGGATGCTATGTGAGGAAAAGGAGCGGGTGGGTCTGCAGTCAAGTGAGACTGGGAGGCCTCGAGTTGAACGCAGCAAACGCGTGTCCCTCTGCAGGGCTTCTCAGCCTTCCTCCAAGGCGATCCCTGTGGTCAGCTTACATTCACAGCTCCTGCCTCCCCGCGACAAGCTTCCTCACTTGCTGAGCGGGTTGACGATGGCCTCCCTGTGAAGGGCCAACCTGGAGACCACCCGCTCCGTGAGACCCAAATTTCACCAAACTCAGGCCAACTGCACCCACACTGTCGGCATCACCGAAATCCCGCTGGGCTCCCCATCCAGTGCCACGAGCACACGGTGAGGCGGCAGAGGAGCCATGGCTCAGCTGTCCACTGGGCACTCCACGTGGGCTTCCCAAGGAGAGGGGGTGGGTGGGTCCCTTCTAAAGGTGCGACCTTGTGCTTCCCACCCCTCCATGTACGTCTGCACCGCAGGTGAGGGCTGACCGTGCCCGTACCAGTGACAGTCCAGACGCCGCATTTCAATAAGCAAGTCCTGTGCTGAGCATCAGAACAAGGAACTGCATACACAGTGTTTTTCAAATGTGTTTGACCCAGGAACTCCTTTTTTTGTGAAGCTCCAAGAGACTACAAGAGAAAGCGAAAAACACTCTTGATAAGAAAAAGCTAAAATGTAAAATATCATGTCCAACAAGATCACAACGGCATACTGTGTACACAGGGGAAGGGATGTGCAAAAGTAAAAATGATTACTGTGTGGGGGCAATGGGATTATCGGTAAATTTTAAAATGCTTTAAAATGCTTTAGATTTTTCCTAATGTTGTTATAGTGCCTTTTCAATTAAAACAAACAAACAAAAAAAAAAGCGAGAGAGAGCCAGGGCCCTTTTATGAGAAAAAAATGAGGAAGACGGCATCCCAGCACCTTGGAAAAGTACTGAGGCCAGTGGGGTCAGGGCTCACCCTTCTCCAGCGTTTTCAGGTCTATGTCCTCCAGATACTCCAGCGTTGCTCTCCGGGACTTGGGCAGAAACACGTCCGTGTTGGCCAGGAACAGTGCCAAGGCAGCCGCCCCCAGGGCCCCGGCGCCAATGGACCACATCCCCATGGTGAAGAAGCTCGGATCCTGGAGGAAAGACATTTCTGGAGATTGAGAGGAAGGAGATGTTACTGCTCTCATGTCGAGAGAGAGCTGGAACCTGCTTTCCGGACAAGCCTCCCCCGGGCAGCCAACCAGGAGGCCTGAAGCAGGGGGAGGGGTGCGGCCGTGTCTGAGTCGGGACCAGACCAGGGCTGCGGAGCACCTGCTGGCGCAAGAGCTTGGGGATACAAGGGACACACGGAGGTCCCTGCCGCAGGGAGCTGGCTGGTGGGTCAGGCACGAGAACAGAGATACGACAGCCCTCTAAGATGCCTCTCTGGCTGTTCCTTCTCCCAGGCCCAAGGCTGCAGCCTCCCGACTGTGTGGAGTGCCCGTGCTGGGTCCCCTGGCGGCAGCCTCCTTCCTCATTCCCCTCTGTGTCGGTGCCTGCTTTTCCCTCACAGTCTGGGAATCTGGGCTCCTATCTCCCTGGGGAGGGGCAGCCTTCTCTTCCTTGATCTAAGGATACTCAGTACACCAATCACACTGTTTTGTTATCTTATCCTTCTTCCCCTTTGGTTTGTGACTCCCTCAGAAACAGAGACCATACTATTCCTCCAGCCGCCAGACAGTGCCCAGCAGGGCCTCACTCCTGGTAGACAGGCGATCTCAGTACATTTCTCTCAACGGCAAACAGCTTTATATTTCCTCCATTAAACAGATAAAACAGGCTCACGGTGAAAATAAAACAGAAATCAAAAAAGAATACATAAAACCATAGTCGGCAGCAAAGTAAATATCCTCTGAATATCTACCAGCTATGAAACGACACAGTTTAACGGAGAGGGCCACTACTGACCACCAGTGTCCAGCCTGACGTTCTCCACCCTGTGAACAGAGCTACACGGATGTCTGCTGAAAGAAGGGGAGTGGACCGAGAGAGCAGGCGTCGTGTAAGAAAGGGCATGGCGCTGGGTGTCTGCTTCAGGGGGGCTGCCAAAAGATGTCTGCGTGGGGCACTGGGCTCTGCAACTGAAATGGGAGTTCCACTCGGGTCCCGTAGAACCCAGCCTTGTTCCCAGCTCGGTCCCAGGTGCCTCCCTACAGCTTCCTCCGGTTGGGGAGCCCTGTGCTTCTGTGCGGGAGCCCCTGGAAGCAGCACACCCCTTGGGTAGCAGATACCCCAGCTGGCCTCCCTTCTCCTGACAACTGCTTAAAACACCTGTTCCCATGGTCCTCCTGCCAACCCAGGGTCTTCTACTGGGGCCTTCCTCCCAAAGTGCCCCCATGATGTGTGCCGAGATCACCGGGTATAGACCGGTGGTGTGCGTGCGGCCCACCTAACCAAAGACTTGCGTCTCCCCTGCAGTGCTTGGCTGGGGAGGAGATTTCTCCAAAGGACTGAGCGGAGTCCCAGAAATCCACATGCCACCGCCCAGGGGCAGGCTCTGAGGGGTCCACTGCCATGAGGTGGGGTTGGGAGTCATTTGGGGTGATGACTGGGAAGACAGGGTAGGCCAGGCTTGTGTTAGGCCAATGTGAAAAGTTCAGATTTGAGTTAAGAAACAAAAGGGAACTTCCAGGCAGGGGGTGGGGGTGGAGGGTGGCGAGGAGGAATGACCAAATGAAAACAGCATTTCCGAAAGAGGAATTTGGAAGGGGAAAAAGAAGGGGAGGCTGGTGTGTGTGCTGGCGGAGGGGGGCTGCTGAGGCACCTCTCTCACGAGGGACAGGAGCCCAGAGAGAGGAGTTTCTTCCCGCTTCACCACTCACTGTGGCCCCCTGGCTTGCAGCACTGGCGTCACACTGCAATGCAGACCTCACCCCTTAGTTCAGAACTAACGAGTCATCAAGCGCATTTTCATCAGACCAGGCAGTGTTCACATGCACACGAAAGTTTGAGGAGCACTGTCTCAGAGCAAAGAATTCATGGTTTTGCACTTGGTTGGCAGGAAGCCACGGAATAAAGAACGGTGACAAGGGCAGGCCGGCTTGGGAGAGCTGCGCCCTCCGGTCTCTCAGCTCACTGTGGGGGACAGAGGGGCTCATCGGTGAGCACAAGTCCACGCCTCTGCCTGGAATGTCCTCCCTCATCTGTTCTGCCCCTCAGGACTTGGACGCCTCCTCAAGAAGGCTTCCTGGATGCTCTGCCTACCCTGGCTGCCACCCGCAAGAGATGCTCGGTCCCCCTCACCTCGCCTCTGTGACACTTCCGATGTGCTCCACCCAAGATGTGGACCTATGTACCTTTGACTCTGTCCCTCAGCTTGTGTCTGAAATGCCATGCCCAGCACGGTGCCTGCTTGGTACACAGCGGGCTCTCCATAATTGTGCGCTCGGATGAACTCAACGGAACCGAATGATGACGACAGCGACTTATGGAAACCCCAAGTTCTTGGACCAAGCAGGAAAGAACCTTCCACAGGCTGGCTTCCAATTCTTTTATGAAGCAAAGTTACACATTACTCGATTATAATCCGCAGAACAATTGGGGGAATTCACGGAACAACCACAGCTCTCGCCTGCCTGCTGTAAACAGGAGACTCCCCAGAGACTGGAACAATTTCTGCACCTTGACGTGCGTCCCAAACATCCCTGGATTTCTGACATATGTGGATGACTCAGGAGCATATGGCATGGTTTCTGATCGCAGATCTGAAACCAGTTCTGAACAGTTCACAACCACCAGCTTACATCCCCCCTTCAAGGGACTCGCTTCAACTCTTGAAACACTTCAGTGCACTGCAGGAAGTCCAGGGATCCTTACATTCAGCTCTACCTCCCCCCAACACACCCCTGCTGCTCTTAGAGGCCAACAGGCTCCATCTTCCCACCCACAGCCAGTTAGCCTGTTTGCTTGCGACTGCAAGGGAACAGGACTCAATGAGACTCAACATCTATTTCCAAACATTTATTCAACACTGACCTGTTTGATAAATGGCAATTTGGGAGGACACACAACTAAAAGAT
This sequence comes from Neofelis nebulosa, assembly GCF_028018385.1. NCBI lineage: Eukaryota > Metazoa > Chordata > Mammalia > Carnivora > Felidae > Neofelis > Neofelis nebulosa. The sequence goes on along the minus strand of NC_080794.1, from coordinate 44,362,280 downwards.
ACCCAGTCCTCGAGGACACACAGGCCTAGCACACAGATAACAGAAATTCAAGCGGCAAGGTGAGGCAGTTTGGGCAAGGTGTGAACATGAAGCGATGGGGAATGAAAGCCAGCTCCATCCGATCTGGGAAGCCAGAGAAGCACCCAGAAGGAAGTGGCTTTGGAGCTGGCGTAGGACTCGGGGAGGGGGGGGGGTGGGCAGGATGGAAGGGCTAGGCCCCGTCTGGGCTGAATAAGCCTGGGAGAGACCAGGCAGGCTAGTGGTGGATATCAGTGCTCAAGGCACACCAAGAAGGCAAACTTCCATGAACCAAAGGCCCCCGACCCCCCTACCTCCAGTTCAAGAGCTGGAATACAAGATGTGGGATTCAAAACCCCCAGGAGTATGGTTTACCATCCCACCCCCACCTCAGGTCCCCAACCAGGAAGTCTGAGCAGAGAACCGTCCCTTTGAGGAGCATGGACCTCACTCTCAGGCCTTCCAGCACTAAGATGTGAGAGCAGCAGTAACTCCAGAGGGGAGTTGGGCCTCTCCATGAACATCCGCCCCCAGTGGGCCTCTGGCAGCAGGCTCTTCTGCGAGCGAGGTGGGGGGAGGAGGGGTTGTGCTGGAGGAAAGGGTGAAAATTGGCTCCTGGAAACACCTAGAGAATGTGCAGGCCCAGCCCCTCGGCCAAGCCCCCTGAGCTATAAAGCAATCCCCATCCCGGCACGTCTTGGAGCAGGTAGCACTCCAACTCTCTGCTGTGCGAGACTGACTGGGAATCCTGAACCACAGCGATTCCCACGACAAAAAGAGGGGAGGGGGCGGGGGACCTTACTCTCCAAACAGAACAAAGCATTTTCACATGGGCCTCTAAGGCCAGTGCAAGAGATGGGAAAGCCCGTAAACCAGCCTTTATTTAGTGTCACTTGACACTCATGGCCTAATTCCACTCACTCAATAGTCTTATGATGCAGGCATTACCCTGTTTTATGGCTGACAACAATGAATTCAGAGAAGCTCAGGACACTCTGCAGTGTCACAGAGCCGGCAGGCAGCAGTACTGGGACCTGGACCCAGACCGCTGGGTCTCTTGAGCTGCGTACGCTGCCTCCCCACACATTCATCTGTGGGTTTCTGAGGGTCAAGGGGCAGGATCCCCTTTGTCTTAAAGAGCATTAAAAAAGATGGACTTTTTTGTTTCAGTCCTCAAATACAGCCAAACCATTAAAGGAAATTTACCACATGACAGATGTCCCTTCTCTGTCCTCCCCGTCCTATCCCCATCCATTAAGGGAAAGGTCAGTTTCCCTAAGAGGTAATAGCAAGGTTGTTTACAGAAGCCAGCCCCAACCTGCCCGGGCTTCAGTACTCCGCTCCCACTGCGGGACTTATCTCGTCCAGTCCTCTCCCAAAGAAGAAGGTGAAGAGTGATAAGCCCACAGACAAACAACAGCTGTGGCAGCCCAGAGCAGCAGCTCTGGTGAGGGAAAGAGCATGGTGGTCAGGGGACAAGACCCAGCTGGGCTCCCGAGGCCAAACTGGGGCGATCCCTCCCTCGGCCCCATTTTCCTTATTCCAAAATGAGGTGGGGGGTGGTTTGCCAAGGTGGGTGCTGAGGCTCCTTAAAGCACTCCAGTGGCATCATGTGGGTCTATCAAAAACAGCTCACTTTGGAGTCTGCACATATCTCGGGTCTGTATCGGAACTCTATCCCCTGCTCCCCCATTTCAGCTTCCAGAGTGTTTCTTCCCTGCAGCCCAGGACTCCACAAGCCACTCCCTGCCCATGGCCCCTTCTCCCCAGCCTCCGTAGTGCAAGCCTGGGAGCGGGGCACTCACCATCTGCAGCTTGCACACTCCAGGCTCCTGCCGACAAAGAGGCTGACCCAGCAGGAGCAGGCGGGAATCAGGCTGTAGGGGAGGGCCGGAGGCGGGGCCCTGGAGTCCCGCCTATGGCCCCAAGCTCGCTCACTCACACGACAGGCAGGACCAGGCCACCCAGAAACCCTGGGGCTCCTTCAGCTGTTAATACTCAATCTCCAGAAAACATCATGGAGAGCTGCCAAGGCCCCCAGCCCTTCAAATAGCTGAACAAACTTTGAGTCACCTGCAGTCATGCAGACCGTAACATTTACAAAGTGCCAGCAGACCCTCCCTGCTATCCGGTGCAGACTAAGGAGGTAAAGCCCTCAACGTGGCCCATGCCTCACACTAACTGAAATCCAAGGGAGACGTCCCCTTTTCCACTCGCCCCGTTCTTCACCCTACACCCAGGCGGTCAGCCGGCACCACTGAGGCCCCTCACTAGCTATCTGTCCTCTAGGCCTCCTAGACTTCCCTTCTTGTTCCTCTGCGTAGGTGACTCCTCTCACCCCCACCTGTTCCCGGACGACCTCACCTACTCCCAGCGCTTCACCCCCACCCCTTGTTATTGACTTCAAGGTTCCTATTGCTGTTCCCGACTTAAAGTTTGCACTTGGGGGTTCCGTAGGTCATCTCTGTTATACCACGTCCAAAACTGACATCCACTACAGTCCGTTTTTCTTCTGGAGTTCCCTAGCTCAGTGAATGACGGGCACCCAGCCGACTGCTCAAGCCAGAAGCTGAGAGCCACACTCATTCTCCCTTGTCACCCGCATCTAATCTGGCCTGTGCAACGTGTCTGACGCTCATCCTCTCCTCAGCCTCTCTGTGCTCAGGACCCTGTTACCCTGTGCTGGCCTCCCTCAGTAACCACAGCACAGAACAGGCTTGGCTTGAGCTAGGTCCCCTACCGCTTCCTCTCCATGCTGCAACCAGAGTGACTGTAAAACACTTTGACCCGCTTGCATCCCTGCCTTGCTTCTGGGCTCTCACAACTCCTCGGCACAGCTGACAGGACCCTTCACAGCTTAGCTGCGGTCCACCATGCTGACCACTCCCTGTGCAAGAACGAAAACATGTCTTGTTAGGCCTCCAAACTGTGGCTCGTGTTGTTTCCTTTGCCCAGAATGACCCTCCCCCGCCCCATGCCAACTATGTAAAGGCCCAGCACAAATAACACTCTGTCCGAAAGCGTCTTCCTGAATGCCCCAACAATCAACTGTTCCCTCACCTCTGACTATATAGCATGCATGCTCGTGGAGACATATACAGACCTTTGCACACTGCACAAGCAAACGGACTTAGTGTATTTTAGCTATTGGCATGTCTGTTTACACAATATGCTGGAGCAATCTGAGGGCAGGGCTGTTGTCTCATTCACTCCCACATCCCCGACATTTAACACAATTCCTGGTAATCAGTAGGTATTCAATGTCTAACGAAATTATCTGAACGCTATTTATTAAACTCCACGTTGGAACTGATTTGGAGTCACCCAATTTCAGCTCCGTACCAGAAAGTAATTTTGGACAGGGCTGGCTTGACCTTAAATAAAACACTCAAGCCTGGGGTTTAGGTGATCTTAGGTTGGGTCATAGCTCTGCCGCTCAACGGCAAGGCGATCTGACGTAAGCTATAAAGACTCTGTGTACAGACAGAGGAAGGAACTAGCAAATCTATGAGGTTGCCCCAGTTCAGATGTCCGAAGACTCTAAAGTAACCGCACAGTTGCAACTCCAGAGCTCTGATGTCCAGAAAGCCATGGAGGCACCTGCTGCTACCGCTCTCCTGCTGGGTGTGCACATTCTCAACTCTCTGCTTCCCCAGGCCTAATTCCTGCCTGTTCAAGGAGCCGCCTCTGGGCAGGAACTGATAAAGTCTTCATAAAACAAAGTATCAGCATTGGGTGGGATAATTCATGCCTGAAACAAGTAGAGACAACATATTCTATATGGAGAGGGTACACCTGCCCAGCCCAGCCCCACCCAGGGAATCCTTCCTCCCCAGAATGGTTCAGCCCCTCCTTCACTGAGCAAATGAGGAAACTAAGGCCCAGAGAAGAGGCTAGCTAGTCCGAGGTCACATGGGGGAGGGCTAGTCAGTGGCTGTGCTGGGTCTGGGTCTTCCAACTCCCAATCCATGATTATTTATCCTCCATTGGACACCCCTGCAAAGCTGGAACAGTGGAGTGTGGGGAGGGGGGTCAGGGTTCAGGAAGGCAGGGGAGCGGTAAGGTTCCTGAATCTGCCTGCTGGCCTGAAGAAGGCTGAAAGCAAAATTGCAACTGAACAGGGCCCGGGAAATCTGTGGCTAGAGAGTATACCTATCCTTCCCAGGCCCAGTGCTTTGCAAGCAGCTTATAATCCAAAGCCAAATGTTTCTGTAAGGGTCACATGGCTCATTCTCAGCTGAGTGGCCACTGTGCACCTCTCCTCCCCACAGTAACAAGGTCCTGTCAATTCTGGATGATACAGGCACAGGCTTGAAAATACCAGTTTAGCAGCCTGGTGACATGGGTACCGCAGGGCCCCATGAGCAGTAGGGGATGCGCTCCCACCCACCCTTGTCATCAAGGACCACGGACCTAGCCACCTACAGTGAGCTCTCGCCTACCTGCCTCAGTCTCCAACTTCCCGCTGGGCTCCTCGGGGTGACTGTCCGCCCAGCTGTGGCCCAGGCGTCCTTGCAGGTGTCAGAGTCAGGAAGTTCTGAATAGATGCTGAAAGCAGAAGAAGAGGATAAAATCAGTTACTGGGAAACTTTGAGACAAAGACAAATCCTCTAATCAGTGACTGAAGCTACAGAGGTGCCCCCAAACGTGTGGCCATTCTGCCCCTTGCTTGCACGGCCTCCTAACTGGGCTCAGGACACCAGCTCTATCAAGTCATATGGGGGTGGCTGGGAGGGCAAGGACGATACCACAAAAGACCCTGGGCTTTTGGACAAAAATCCTGGGTTTTCATTCTTTGAGAGGTCACCTTGTCCCTCAGCATCTCTTTCCTAAAAACAAGGGAACTTTTAAAGAGTTATCAGGAAGAATACACACACACACACACACACACACACACACACATATCTACACAATAAAGTACTGCAGAATTTAAGGTATTATCTTTCTCTTCTTTGCAAGGCTCAGATTCACTTGGGTCTGAGGGCAGATCATTTGAAGAACACAAAACACTGAAGGACTTCTCCAGCTGTGCTCCCCCAGCTGTGTCAGTACAGACCTGCCTCCGGGGCAAAGTTCTAGGTCTGGAGGGAAACCTGGTGTGTCTTAGGCCCCTTTGGCCTAACTGCCCACTCTACAGTGCTGTGCCCCTCCTGCAGCCTGTCTGCACTAACAGCACCAGAGAAGGCAAAGGGCACTGTCCATGTGTTACTGTCCTGTGCCAGAGGCCACTGAAATCAGAGATGAGGCTGGGTCCCTCAGCCTCTGGACAGTTATTGCCACACAAGCCTCAGCAGAGCGAGACCTGGAGTGTCTCAGCTCAACATTTCACAATGAGACAAGAACTCAGCTTGCAGTTTCAAGACCCAGAATTCTAGTCCTAACCAAATTTTCCGAGAACCAATTAAGGGACGCAAGCTGATAAGACAATCGTCAGAAATGTCTTCTGTACCCCTAGGGAACAATGCATAAGATCTCAATGAAAGGGCATACCCTTAAACAGGCAGGGGATATGGGAAGAGCCACACCAAGAGGAACTGAAATCTAAATCAAATTCCTACAGGTTGGAAAACCTGAACAAGGCATTGTTTTCGCAACAATAAAACAGGAATGATTCCTGAATTACCTTCTACAGGGTTGTAAGAATCCAAAGATTAAATGTCCGGATGGCGCTTTGTAAGCTACCTTACAAAGAGTGACGTACATATGATGTATAACTCTTACTCATTTCTTGATTAGTCAACCATTGCCCCAAAAATTCTGTTTGTACATGAATGAAATGGAGGGCTTCCGATGACTGGGTATGTTCCAAGGAGTCAGGGTTTGCACTCTACATCCCCATTCTCGGGCTCCAGGACTGGGCTGGAGCAGAAGCATGCAAACTAGCATCCAAGCTGGCTCCTGGACAATGCTTTTCAAAATAAATCCTAAGCGATTCTTTTCTTTCTTTTTTTTTTTAAATCATCTGCCAAGCTCAAAGGAAAATAGATGAAAATAAACAAAACTGAAGTCTAGGTAATTGAGCTGCAGGAACATCATTCATAAGGAAAAAAGGCCCAGAGTCCGCTGGGTCTGAACCCCAATCCAGCTTCTGGACTCCCGGGGGGTGGTCCCTCCCCAGAGCCCTTGTCAGGCTGGACCTTAACCATCTTTTCTCCATCTCCTTCACCTCTCCACCCTTGCAACAATCTCGAGACTGTCAGATCGGTGGATCTTAAATGTACACTTTGGACTCTTCCCAACTCTGTCAGGAGTGTGTAACCTTTAGGGGAAGGAGAGAGCAGGTGTCTCTGAGATTCCGAAGAAAACCGTGGCCCCATAAAACACACGACCCTATGAAAGCACACACCCTAAGGCAAGGGCAGAGCCGGGGTCGCTCACCTGCAGCTGTTCTGCCCCCTACCCCCGGACAGCCCCCAGGTCCGCCCCCCGCGGGGCAAGAGCGCCAGGGCAGAGTCCTTTTTTTCAGGTCTCTGTCCCAACAATTCAGGCGGGTCGGTGTCATCAGCCTTACTCCAAGCCAGGGGCTGGGAAGGGGGTGGGGGGGTCTGCCAGTCAGACCAGCGCCAGTCCTGGCCCCGGGTCTTCGGACCTCCAACACGCGGTTTTTCCGCTGACCGCTGCAAACCGGGCCGGGCGGGAACAGCATCCGTCGCGGGAGCGGGTGGGGGTGGGGGCTGCCTCGGCCCGGCAGGTGCGGCCGCGCTCGGGCGGCTCGGCGGGAGCTTCCCGCGGACTCTGGGGCCGCCCAAGGGGCAGGCCTAATACAGCCGGTGTCTGATCCACCCGCGCGCCGCCGACCAAGCCTCGCTTCCCCGGCCCTGCCTCAGTTTCCTCACCTGCGCCGTGGCGGGGCCTGCCCCCGCGGATGTCACGTGCGCGCGTGCACCTCGCACCACATTCCCCCGCCCACCTGCTCCCAGGCCCGACGCCTGGAGGCCGGCGGGCCAAGCCCTCCCCCGCCCAGGCGTCCGAGCGTTGGCCCCCGCGCCTGCGCTCCTCGGCGCCTGCGCCACCTCCCTCTCCCACGTGACCAGCCCTGCTCCTCTGGGAGGAGCACGGGCTCCGCCTCTCCTACGGAGCCCCGCCCCCTGTGGGCGGAGCCCCGGCAATGCTGTCGTCCCATCTCTTAAGGCTCTGGCGCTGCCCCCCCCCCCCACCTGCGCGAAGCTCACCTTTGACCCTGTGCGGCTTTCAGGCCGCTCCTTCTCGGTCCCTTGTTCTCACCGCTCTAACCTAGTTCAGTTCTTCGCGAGTGGTGACCCTTGACGCCCGACTCGTTAGGGGCACTGCCTGGAGCAAAGGGAGGCTCTGGACTGCCTTAGTTGGATCTGAAAGCACCTGCCCTGTAGCCGAGGACCGAGGACACCTTTCAGCTCAGCGAGTTTTTGAGCAGTTTTTTAGATGAACTTTTTGTTTTCCTTTTGGTATAGGGTTGAGCAATCTCTACGATTTACAGTGAGTGTCCCTTCAAGCTTTAGGACAAATTCAGCACTGCTAGCCTCTGACCCCGCGGGGCACACATTCTCTTTCACCTCACAATCCCAGCCATTGCACAGAGGATAGCGAGGAGTGGAGTGTGGCCTGCGCACTGGCTCCTGGGATGTTGCCCGGCTGCTCACGGAGTCTGAGTCACATGGTCTAGTTGGGCCCCCGCTTACTCATCCATTCATTCACTCATTCTTTTACTCATATATTGTGTCCACGCTGTTTTATGAAAGTGTGGTTGGGAGAACACCTTTTCAGAGACAGGAAGAACTGACTCACAATACACTTAAAATATCACTGGGACAAAGGGGTGATGGGTCACAGGGCAGTGTGCAATGGAGCCGCAAAGCAGGGCTGCCACGCCCACCTGTCAGAGGTGGCCATCTGCCTGCAGTAACCACCCCAGGTCACCTGGGAACCATCTATCGGGGTACAAAGTCCAAAGGCTTTCCTGATTTACCTCCCTGACCTCGCACTCAGTCTCCAGGTTCTTTGTAAACTTATGGACCTATAGAGTCTATTCAAGAGGTCTCTCCTTAACCAGACTGTGAGTTCTTTTACTCAACCATGGGACCCAGAGTCTGGCCCAGGGCTGGCACCAAGACATGCCTGGGAAGCATTTTGAAAAAGAGGATGTTTCTAGATTGGGGGTGAGAAGGATCAGTTTGTGTGATCATGCAGGCTTCTTGCAGGAGTAGGCAGGTATTTGATCTGATTTGAAGGCCCAGAAATACTTGGTATAATTTGTTACAATATGGGTAGAGTCATAAGAAGGCAGTTTACCCCCCACCCCACCCCCCCGCCCCAGAGGAACTTTCTCACTTCTGCCCCATTCCTCCTTACCCTATGGGGAGGGGAGGAGAAGGAGGCTCATTTTCTCCATCCTGAAATTGGATGTTTGATTAACAGGAAGGCTGCAAGGAAGAAGGGCCACTTAAACAAAACAGGAAGCCATTTCCTTTGGGTATGGGTCCCCAGAGACTGGCCATTAATGACAGAACCATCCAGGGGTCAGGGGTCACAGAATCCTGAGGTGGGAGGCTCCCTGAGGTCTCAGCTGAGATATAGTTACCAAATGCAAAAAAACCATGATTGTATTTACACTTCTGTAACATTCCAAAGCTCTGAACTTCAAAAGTCGGGCTAGATCTGATAGCTAATTAACACACTCCTCACACTCCCAATTTGTCCAAGAAAGCACAGGCTGAACTCATTAAAAAGCAGTCATCAGGCCAGAAGACTAAGCTATGGGCAAGTAGGCACAGGAAAGAAAAACTTATAAAGCTCAAGGATTAAAAACAAAAACATGAATCTGCCAAGTTTTAAGGAGAAAAGTAACTCTAGCTTTGTAAAGACCATGAAATAACCTAGATTTTGAATTGAAGGAGGTAGAAATTAAGGTTGACTAGGAGCTTTGTGATAACTTCTGTAACTTATGTATGTTATCCTCTTGACAGGGGCTAGGAAAGTGTCTTCTCCTTCCTGATCTCATAGGCCAGGCAGAAAACATTGCTAGCAGGAGGCAGATGTGGATAAAGACTTGGGATTCTTACAGCATCACAACTGCTTCTACATTCAGCTAGTTTCATCTGTTCTCTCAGCAGCGATCCATGCTTGCGGTATGACACAATTTTTAAAGTTGATTGGTCCTGCAGTGTGTCTGGGCTCAGTGAGAACGGTTTGCGAAGCAGGTAGCATTAAAGTGAAAATAAAGCAAAAAATGGGTGCTTGACTTCATTGACTTTCTCAGGCCTAAATTCCCATTCTGTGAATACATGAAAGTCTGATCAAGATCTGGAAATGTATGAACCACGTAAATGTGCACGTATCAGCTACAAATATCTTTTTACTTGCCAATATCCCTGAATTCCACTCTTCCTCATTTCGAAAAAGTATCTAAAGATGCCCTACTTCCCCAGTGTGCTGCACAGCAAAGCCTTTAGGATCTTCTACACGAAGTCCTCAAGAGACACAACCAATGGTTTAACAGGTGAATTGGTGACTGACTAGGGGCTGAATGGTGGGATCATTCCATTCCCAGGTTGGGGAAGTAAGACTGCCTCACACATCATCATTCGGTCTATCCTTTGACATTTAATGAGACTTCATTTGGCTAGGCAACTTTAGTTTGCAAGAAACAGAAAACTCAGGGGTGCCTGGGTGGCTCAATCGGTTACGCATCTGATTTCAGCTCGGGTCATGATCTCACGGTTCGTGAGTTCGAGCCCCATGTTGGGCTCTGTGCTGACAGCTTGGAGCCTGGAGCTTGCTTCACGTTCTGTGTCTCCCTCTCTCTCTGCCCCTACCCGGCTCTCTCTCTCTCTGTCTCCCCCCACTCAAAAGTAAATAAACATTAGAAAAAAAAAAAAGAAAATCCAACTCAAACTGACTTGAGGTGATCTTGGGTTCCATAATGACACCAATGATCCAGGTTCTTTTGCTTCTCTGCTTTATTATCCATGTGTTGGCTTCATGTTAAGGCTGGTTCCTCTTGTGGTCATAGGATGCCCACAAGATCCAGTACGGAGAGAGGGCAGTTAGACCCAGGAGTGAACAAAGCCCAGAGCCTAAATCTGGTTGGCCAATCACTGTGGCCAGGGTACTCCTGCACTCTGATTGGTCTAAGTCTGGGTTAGTTTCTGTCTCATAAATGATTGTGGGCACACTTAACAGGGAAAATAGAAGCGAAATAAAGGCATTAAGGTGTTCCTAAGACAGCATCATATACAAAGTCTTACTCTTCTCTATCATGTTTGGACTCAGAGTCACTGATGTTTGCGTTTATCCCACAATATTATCATTTGATGGGACGTTTCTAAAAGAGTGCTCCACTCTTGTCTTCTGCTCAAAGTCGGCAACAAGTTTTGATTAATAGATGTTTGACATCTTAATGATAGTCTTTCAAAACACATGAATTGATGACACCACCTCTCATTGCTTTGGAATTTATCTGTTTCAAAAGATTTGGCAAATTTTCCATTGCATTACAATCCTTTTGCACGTATCTTGGTAGCAAAACATAATAGATTTTTACTTGTGTGTGTGGGGGTGTGGGTGGGGACAGCTTTCTTTCTCAGTTTTATAAACCTCTTCATTGCTGCTTTGCAAGAAAATCGGAAATGAAGTCGTTTCTCTGATGACAAATTTCCTTTACTAATATCGAACTTATGTTCTACTGCTGTTCATATGAATTTCTGCATTCACAATAACTTTTTCATTTCAGTGCCAAATCATAATGTAATCTTTTAGAAGATTTTTATACAGCAATTAAATTCAACTCATGGGGCATACACAGTGTGCATTTGTAACTGAATGCAACTTTGCTAATACAGAATTCAAATTGTAAGGAAACATAAGTGTCTGAGAGCAGTTATGAAAGATAGAAAGAACAATGAGGCAAAATTTGCCTTACCAAATATCAAAATATACCATAAAGTCACTGTAATTCAAATTAATATGGTTTTGTCTAAAAACTCTGCTTTATCTATAGTTATAGCCAATTTCTCAATCCTGGTATGAATTTCCTTCTCCCTTTTTTTTTTTTTTTTTTAATTTTTTTTTTCAACGTTTTTTATTTATTTTTGGGACAGAGAGAGACAGAGCATGAACGGGGGAGGGTCAGAGAGAGAGGGAGACACAGAATCGGAAACAGGCTCCAGGCTCCGAGCCATCAGCCCAGAGCCTGATGCGGGGCTCGAACTCACGGACCGCGAGATCGTGACCTGGCTGAAGTCGGACGCTTAACCGACTGCGCCACCCAGGCGCCCCTCCTTCTCCCTTTTTTTGCTGGAATTTAAAAATTGGTAGAACCAGATAGTAACAATGGGATTTAGGGTAGGGAGACCGAGATTTGTCGCATGGGCAGCCAATCAAGTTCACATGATTGAGTCCCAACAAAGAGTCTGAACACCAACGCCGGGGGGAGCTGCTTCCGTTGCCAATACTCCGCGTATATTGTCACCCATCACCCAGGAGCACTGTTCATGACTCCATAGTGGGCATCTGGAAGGTCTGAGCCTGATACTTTCTTAAACTCTGCCCTCTGAATCTCTTTCTTAGGCTAATTTTACTGTGTATCCTTTCCCGGTTAAAGACTATAACCATGAACGTAAAAGCTTCCAATGAGTTCTGTGAGTTCCTCTAGTGAATTACCAAACCCAAGTGTGGTCTCAGGGGCTCTGAACTTGCAGTTGGTGTCAGAAGTCAAGGTCACTTGTGGATTGTGCTCTCTCAAACTCACCGTCCTTGATAGGTTTGGGGGCATCTGAGTTATGCTGGCATGGTAAAACCAGTCAAGAACTTTTCTACTGATTCTGTTTATTAAATTATATTTTTCTGAAACATTGCTCATTTCAACTAAGTGTTTTTTAAGTTTATTTATGTTGAGAGAGAGAGAGAGAGAGAGAGAGAGAGAGAGAGAGTGAGAGCAGGGGAGGGGCAGAGAAAGAGGGAGAATCTCAAGCAGGCTCCAGCATGTCAGCACAGAGCCCACATGGGGCTCGAACTCACAAACCCGTGAGATCATGACCTGAGCCAAAATCAGGAGTCGGACGTTCAACCGACTGAGTCACCCAGGCACCCCATCAACTAAGTTGTTTTTTTAAATTTTTTAAATGTTTATTCATTTATTTAAAAAAAATTTTTTTTAATGTTTATTTATTTTTGAGACAGAGAGAGACAGAGCATGAACGGGGGAGGGTCAGAGAGAGAGGGAGACACAGAATCGGAAACAGGCTCCAGGCTCTGAGCACTCAGCACAGAGCCTGACGCGGGGCTCGAACTCACGGACCGCGAGATCGTGACCTGAGCCGAAGTCGGACGCTCAACCGACTGAGCCACCCAGGCGCCCCAAATGTTTATTCATTTTTGAGAGGCAGAGCATGAGGGAAGGGCATGAGAGAGGGAGACACAGGATCTGAAGCAGGCTCCAGGCTCCGAGCTGTCAGCACAGAGCCCGATGCGGGCGGGGCTCAAACCCACAAACCATGAGATCATGACCTGAGTCGAAGTCAGACATTTAACTGACTGAGCCACCCAGGGGCCCCAACTAAATTTTAAGATATGCTTATTTAAAGTTTTCCCTAATAATTTTCTGAAAACTCTGCCTTGTATAGTTACATCCTGTTTCTCAATCCTGGTATCAGTTTTCTTATCGCTTTTTTTGTCTTGAATTAAAAAATTATTTTCAGCTTTAGTAAAACACAAATTTTTATCAAGCTATTTTGGAGGTAAACTGAGTTTTAAGTGTTCAATTTGAAGAGTTGTGACAAACATATACAGTCATGTACCATCAGCACCTCAGTCATCATAAAGAACATTTCTATCTCCCCCTATAGTTCTCTTATGTCCCTTGGTAGCCAATCCCCTTCCCCAGATCCACTATCTGCTTTCTACACTTCAGTTTTGCTTTTTGTAGAATCTCATATAAATGGAATCAGGCAGTATGCAGTATTTTGCATGTGGGTTCTTTCACTTAGAAAAATGTTGCTGAGATTCAGCTATGTTGCAGTGTGCCTCAGTACGTTGTTCTTTTTTGTCACTAAGAAGTATTCCGTTGCACAGATAGGCCAACATTTATTTATCTCTTCACCAGTTGATGGATATATTTGGGTTGTTTCAAGGGTTTTTGGCAGTTGTGAATAAAGCTGTTGTGAACATTTGTGTACAACCTTTGCTTGGACGTATGCTGTCATTTCCCTTAGATTGATATGTAGGAATGGTCAAATGCTAAATGTATGCTCGACTTTATAAGACACTCTCAAACCGTGTTCCAAAGTGGCTCTATGATTCTCATTCCCGCCAGAAACATGTAAGAGTTCCGTCTGCTTCACACCCTCCCCAATATTTGGTATTGTCAGTTGTCTGTGGTTTCCTCCACTGACAGCACACTTGACTTTAGACTCTTAAAGCCACTCTCAGTGCTTTAGTGCATAGGGTCCAGTCTCTATGAACATCCTGCAGGAATCCAGAGACTGAGAGAACTTAGAGCCTCCATCATGTTGGGTGTCTCTAATCCCATCTGTTCTGTTAGTCTTAGAAATTTCAACATCCCTGTGCATCGGGCTTCTCCAGCCTTTCGTACTGGCTTGTATCTTCTTCCCAAGGTGGTGCTCCAGTAGGTGAGTATGGTCCCCTCGGTTGTCTGGAAATGGAAAACTTTTACTCCTCACTCTCTGTTCTCAAGATCCTACGTCCTCAGATTCCCTGTCCAGGGTGAACAGGAAGGAATCACTGACATCAGAGAAGGGTTTCTATCCGTGTCTCTATCCCTGTGAGAAGGATCGTGCAGATAATATTTGAGCTGGGTATTGAAGGCCCAGCCGGGCCTACCTCTCTTTTAATTATTAGTTATTATTTTATTTTATTTAAAAATTTTTTTTCTTAACGCTTATTTACTTTTGAGACAGAGAGAGACAAAGCATGAACGGGGGAGGGTCAGAGAGAGAGGGAGACACAGAATCTGAAGCAGGCTCCAGGCTCTGAGCTGTCAGCACAGAGCCCGCCGACACGGGGCTCGAACTCACAGACCGGACCACGAGATCATGACCTGAGCTGAAGTCAGACGCTCCACTGACTGAGCCACCCAGGCGCCCCTAATTATTAGTTATTATTTTTAAAATCATCTCTATTTTCACTGTGGATGGGGAGGCACTCAGAGATCCCAGGCACAGAGAGACCGACCTATCTAGGGAGACAGGTGGCTCCATTCACTGGGGGGCTTCCCAAGACAGTCTCGGTTTCATTATAAAAATGTTTAGAGGGAAGAGCATCCCAGAGAGAGTCTAGGTTTGCCTAACACAGTCCAGATTTGTGTCTCTTTTCGTAGTGTCCTCTTCAGTATAGTATGTGTCTCAGACAGAAGAACTGTGTTTGGGACGAACAAAAGGCATTGTGTCCCAAACCACAGGTAACCCTCTTTGGACAATAAAATGGCGCCACTAGCCAGTCAGTCCTTCTGAGAGAAAATGAAAGTCTCCTCCCTGCCTCCAGTTACCTGGCCGTACGGACTCTTGCTAATCTCTCAAAGTATCAAGAGCATCCTCTCACTGGCACACTGTCAGGACACCCAGGGACCTATTTGGATGCTGTTTCCGCATCCCAGGGATGTTGGTGAGCTTCCAGTCAGTGGCAGGAATGACCATGGGTACTGCCTGAAGGAGCAAGGCAGGGGGCATTCTCCACACTCACCTCAGCCTCGCCCAAGGAAACATCAGCTCAAGGCTTTTGCCTCGCACTGGTAATTCAGTGCCTCCTGTCTGCAGACTGCCATCACAGTGGTGCCTGTGTCACCCTTGAGGCAATACCTATTCTCTGTCCTTGGCCCTAGGCACTCAGGCCCCCAGCGAAAGCCGTGGCTGCTCTCTGGTCAGACGCTTGGGCACCCGGGGGGCCAGGAACGGGACTGGCTCTGCACAGGGCTCCTGACAGGGGTCCCTGCGGGTACCGTGGCCCTGTTCTGGAGGCCCACACTTCATTAAGAGGACTTCACATGTCTTAACCTCACGTGCCGTGTGTTATTCAGCCATACTTCCATTCTTACATGTTTCCAAACGTGAGGAGATCTTTGCACCCATGCTGTGCCCCCAGCCTAGACTGCCCTTCCTCATGGTTTTCTGCTGCAATACTTCTCTTCATCCTTCAACGCCCTGCACAAATATTATCTGCACGATCCTTCTCACAGTCTGCCGGAGTTAGTTCCGCTCTTCTGGGCTCCCATGCTTGGTTCCTTCTTCTGCTAGCACAGTCCCCACCCCCCCTTCCACCCCCCCCCCCCCACCGACTCTGTCTGCCTTCCCCACTGGACCAGCATATGCTGATTATGGAAATGAACTCCGCGAGGAGAGATTCAGTGGATCAGCCGAGTTTCATTACAGTTTTCTCTAAAGAGGATTCTGTGATTAGTGATTGAAGTTACTTCTGCACCACTGCCAGCAGGCACACCTTTGCTAAAAAATTAATCATCTAACAAACACCCACCACCCCACTGAGTCATGGTGCTGGAGGGGCAGGTTCCAATATTTAGGAACATTCCTGCAAGCCTGATCCTTGGCCAGACCTTTCAACCAGGCTGCTCAGGAGAGAGAAGCAAACTTTTCTTTCAAAGGAAAATGTGTGGATTCGAAATGTTTTTCCCTGGGGGGTACGGTATACATGACTGAATTTGAAGGATGTTTTTTTCTGGCATAAAACCTTCCATATTTTCCAACAAGTCAGTGCATGGCTCATCCAACAAGTGATTTATATTAATAGATACCCATGATCTGCTGAAAGGGTTTCCTGGATAATGTTGTGACTGAAGTTCATATAATTATGCGACAGAATGCCAGGACTCTCTCTGCAAGGCCCACATTTAGCACTGTTCTGGCTCCTTCCAGTGGCCCAGCTTTAGGAATTTGTCGAATGTCAAAATATTAGTTTTGAGTGTCCAAATATCCTAAAATAAACATCGCTCTGCCGTATCTGAAGTGTTAATTTCCGTTTGTTTACTCTTCAAGAGGCTCCGTGTTTTTTGTTTTTGTTCTTTGGGTTTGTTTTGTTTGTTTGTTTGTTTTGTTTTTTAAATAAAGCAGTCATAAAACACGCAACCAAACTCATTGCATCTTAAACCTGTGAGTCAAGCAGGGTCTCAGAAAAGATATTTGCACAGCCACATTTATAGGAGCATTATTCGCAATAGCTTGGAGGAAGGAGCAACCCAAATGTCCACCAACGAGTGACCGGGTAAACAAAATGTATACCTACATTTTGTATACAATGTATACAAATGTATACAAAATGTATACATACATACACGGGAATGTTACTTGGTCTTAAAATGGAAGGGAATCCGGTCACAGGCTACAACATACGGATGAACCTTGGGGACCCTGTGCTAAGTGAAATAAGGCAGTCACAGAAAGACAAATATTGTACGATCCCACTTATATGAGGTATGCAAAGCAGTCAAACTCCTAGAAACCAAAAGTAAAATGGTGGTTACCAGTGGGGCAGGGGAGGGGTAGACATGGGGAGTTGTTTAATGGGTATGGAGTTTCGTTTCTGCAAGATGAAAAAGTTCTGGAGATCAGTTGTACAATGGTGTGAGTACACTTGATGTATTGAACGATACACTTGAATATGGTTAAGGTGGTAACATGTTTTGCAATTTTTTTTTTTTTTTACCGCAATAAAAAATGGAAGGACAACAACAACAAATCAATCTCTGAAGGCTCTTCAGGATCACCTGGTCTGTCCTACTGTTTTACAGATGGCACACACATTTGCCCAAGCTCTTCATCCATTTGTTCAAGGTGACCTGACTCACAGCTGGCTACTTCCCGTGCTCTAGCAGCCTGCTTTTCCAGCAGGTCTGTTGAGTTTCCTTCCTCCTCCATTGGGGCAAGGAGGAACCCAAAGCCCCGGGGTGCTCCCAGGGTAGTGAGGAGAGGGCCTGTGAGGCCCTAAATTCTCATCAGTACCACCCTATCTTTTCTCGTACCATCAGCCTCCCAGTGGCCCATTTTTATTGGGCCTACGTATACATAACTAAGGAAACCAGTCAAGTGCCCCTTTGGGTCCTGAAGATGACAGGGCCCAGAGTGTTGCCAAAGAATGGCAGAGGGAGCACGCCCAGTACCTGGGAAGCCTTTTCCCGTGCCCTGGATCTGGAGTCACAGGCCCAGCAGTCACCACCCTATCTCAAATCAGAGATTTTCTGGCCTTGCATCCTGGTTGTTCGTTGGCTTGAGTCTGCATGCACCTTCCTACTCAGGCTTAAGGAGACCACCAGAACCTCCCAGACCTCCAAAATGGTCTCACCACAGAGATTTTGCGTCAATGAACACGATACTCTGCTAGGTATTCGAGGCCATCTCTGACCTGACCTTAATGTACTTTTCCGGTCATATCTCACTGAAAGCTAACATTGCATAATGACTTTCGCTAGAAATCGGGGTCAGGGTCGCATTCCAGTTTTAACAGCCTTTCTCTCCGAAACCGTAGGCACTTATCTCCCTGAAACTGTCTTAACAAAGAACGGAGATGATAGCATCTAGTGTGTAAAATTATGACGAGATAAGGCATTCCAAACCTTCGCCCAGACTCCTGCACAATGTCAGCAGCCCTGGAAGCACCTGGAACTGGAGCCCTTGTCGGTGGCACAGGGGTCCTCTGCTCCGGCAGAACTGGCTCCTTTACCAGATCCAGACACGGTCCGTGCATTCCAACCTCTGCCTCTGTCTTCCTTTGCTCTTCGTTTCTAGAACTTCTTCCCCGGATCCCACCAAGGCCCAGGTCAATGTCACCCCCTTCTTGAATCCTTCCCTGACCTTCCCAGCAGGAGAGTACCTGTACTGGTGGTAGGCTTGTGTAGCTCTGGGCTATAATTAGCCATAAGGAAACTGGGTTGCCCTGTGTTACAGGGTCTTGCTAAATGTGTCCCCAGGGGTGGTGGAACGCAGGAGGCTCCAGTAACCTGAGATAAGTGCTTCATCTTTCTCCAGGCACTTTGGAAAGTTCTCTGAGCAAACACCACAGTTCCCCTCTTCCCAGGGAGGTACCTTTGTGACTCAGTTTGTCAGCTACGGCAAGCCTTAGAGAAGAAAGAGCCTTTTCGGGGGATGTTGCATGGACCTTTCTAGCGGGCTGCAGGCTGTGTTCTCATTTATCCAATAAACGGCACCCTGGGTGGTGGGCTTGGCTTCCCTCTGCACCACCTTGGGTACATGGGCTTGACTTCTGCCCCTCCATCCACTGCCTGTGTTTACATCCAAAAGTCTCGGTTAATTTCCCTTTCCTACCTCCTGGGCAACTTCAACTTCTCTTGCTTTGAATTCTCTCGAGACTTGTGGTTCCTCTCCTGATACGTGTTTCCAATCAGCTTTGAGTAATTATTATTTGCTGTATGATTTGCTCCGTGACTGGATCAGAAGTTCCCTGGAGACAAGGATGATGTTGGACCAATTTCTCTGTGTGTGCAGAGCCAAGCATGGTACGGACTCGTGCCTGGTATTGGATGGTTTTGTGTTACCTGTTACCACAGTGGCGACAGTGACTACCAATCGCCATACACTCATGACCTGTCTGGCCACGTGCCGCATTTTACACACACCATCTCAGGAATCCTCACCTCGGCTCTGTAGAGAAAGCTTTACAGGGGTGCCTGGGGGGGCTCAGTCAGTTAAGAGTTCGACTCTTGATTTTTGGCTCAGGTCTTTGTCTCAACGGTTTCCAGATCGGTCCCCTGGTGGGGGGCTTGCGCTGATAGCTCAGAGCCTGCTTGGGATTCTCTCTCCCTCTGTCCTCCCCGCCCCCCCCCCCCCCCCCCCCGCTTGCATGCTTACTCTCTCTTTCTCAAAATAAATAAACTTCAGGAAAAACAAAAGAAGGCATTACTATCCTCTTTATTTTAAAAGTTGTTTTTTTACATGTTTATTTATTTTTGAGAGAGAGAGAGACAGAACATGAGCAGGGGAGAGGCAGAAAGAGACAGACAGAGAATCTGAAGCAGGCTCCAGGCTCTGAGCTGTCAACACAGAGCCCGGCATGGGGCTTGAACTCGTGAACTGTGAGATTGTGACCTGAGCCGAGGTCAGATCTTAACCAACTGAGCCACCCAGGTGCCCCAAGCATTACTATCATCTTCGAGAGGTTATGTGATGTGGTTAAGGTCATAGTGCAAGGAAAACATAGAGATAGGGTTATAATTCCTCTGGAATTCATGGATAGGTGCACGGATGGTCAAATGAAACACACTCACAGACACATCATGGCTTTTGCAAAATTTCCATCTCATGCCTGAAACCAGCCACGCAGCCTGAGGACAACTGGCCTCTGCCAGACGACCTGGCCTAGCATCCTGACGTGGTCTGCCTGTGTGGGGGCTGCCATGGGTCCAGATCCAGGCTGGGGCTGCTAATTTCATAAGCTACTGCCCTGTACAAGACGATCTTCACAGTGGCTTCGGTGCCTTCTCCAGCTTCATCTTCATGGTTGGCCTCAGTTTACTCTGTAAACTCCAGGAGAGCAAGGGCTTTCCCTCCTAGGACAGTGCCTGCACCTGGGAGGTGTTCAATATATAGCCACTCTTATTTACAAGTTGACCCTTCTATAGTAAGGTCTACTCATAATTTCTTAAAAACATTTTGTTAATGTTTATTTATTCTTAAGAGAGAGAGAGAGAGAAAGCGTGAGCAGGGGAGGAGCAGAGAGAGAGGGAGACACAGAACTGAAGCAGACTCCAGGCTCTGAGCTGTCAGCACAGAGCCCGACGCGGGGCTCAAACTCATGAACTGAGAGACCATGACCTGAGCTGAAGTCGGACACTTAACTGACTGAGCCGCCCAGGTGCCCCTCTACTTATCACTTATTTTTTTTATTTTTTTAGCATTTATTTAGTTTTGAGAGAGAGAGACAGGGCACAAGTGGGGGAGGGCAGAGGAAAAGGGAGACACAGAATCCGAAGCAGGTTCCAGGCTCTGAGCTGTCAGCACAGAGCCCCACGCGGGGCTCGAACCCACGAACCGTGAGATCGTGACCTGAGCAGAAGTCGGACACACTTAACCGACTGAGACACCCAGGGGCACCTGCTTAATAATTTCTTAATGAGAAATACAGAGGCTAAAGCAGGGACATTTTACACAAAATTAAGTGGTAAAGAAACCTCCATGGAAATAAATACAAAAAGGAAACCGGTCTGCAATCCATCAAAGATCTGTTCATATAGGCCTGGTTCTTTGTATAAGCAGACGTGTGGGCCAGATCAGAATCCCCGCTGAAAGACCTTTCAGACGAAAGTTTGTGAAGTGCTTCTGACACCACATGGCTGTGGGAGGAAACACAGGCTGGGGCTTTTGTCAGCACAAAGGGGAGAATGGTGAGGGCGTGGCAGTGACAGTAGGTATCACAACTACGGGTTTATTCATTTATTATTTATTTATTTATTTATGATTTGTTTTTAGATTTTATTTTTGTAATGTTTATTAATTTTTTTAGAGAAAGCTCACATAAGCAGGGGAGGGGCAGAGAGAGAGAGAGAGAGAGGGAGAGAGAGAGAGACAGTGCATCTGAAGCGGGCTCTGTGCGGACAGCAGTGAGCCCGAGGGGGAGCTCGAACTCACAGAACCCTGAGATCATGACCTGAGCCAACGTCAGAAGCTCAACCACCCAGGCGCCCCACAACTACAGGTCTAAAGTTACCTGAGTTTAGCATAACAACAACGACAGTAAGGGCAACAGCAGCTGATATATTATGCAGGAGTTCTTATGTGCCAGGCACACTACTCTGTATGCTATATGTGAATTAACTCGTTTCAGTGTCACCGGGGCCAGTGGAAGCCAGAGGTGGATGTTCGCAGGTCGAATAACCAGAGACTGACTTCTTGACAATGAGACCTCTGAAGGGACTATGACTCATAGGAAAGAGAAGCTTTAGTTAATGGTGGTTACATTAGTGACCATAACGGTAGCCATAGGCAATGGATAATGGCCATTGCAAAGGCCGTTATAATAATTCAGATCTGAAGGGCAGCGTTATGACAAGAGAACAGTTTCAGTGGGTCCTCCCTGTATTTCAGTGGAGTAATGGTTCACTCCTGATTATGTTCAGAGGAATAGGTAACCAGCTAAACTGAAGAATGGGGTAATCTCCGTCCATAGAGACGGACGTTCCCCAAAGTTGCAGGTTGAGAAGCTGAAACAGAGAGGAGGAAGGCCTGCTGAGCCTCTGACACGTACCGACAGGTTCACAAGACCACGGGGGAGGACACCAAACAGTGTGACATTGGATGGATTCAGTCTCCCCAGGAGAGAAATGTGACACCACAACGAGCAGGCACATGAAAATCTCAATAACCAGAGAGGTCAGTTTTCCACCCAGAGAAAGAACTGGTAGAGAAAGTAGCCAGACAAATTACCGTCCCATTCTGGAGGTTGGTGCAGAAGAATCCTGTGGCAACACAAAGACTGGAGAATGGAGCATCCCATCAAACAGCCACGGAGAAGGCTAAGGTTATAAATGCATGTTTCAGGGATGCCTGGGTGGCTCAGTCAGTTAAGTGTCCGACTTCCGCTCAGGTCATGATCTCACAGTTCGTGAGTTCAAGCCCCACATCGGGTTCTGTGCTGACAGCTCAGAGCTTGGAGCCTGTTTGGGATTCTCTAATTCTCTGGCCTCCCCCAGCCTCTCCCCCTGCTCTCTCTCTCACTCTCTCTCTGTCTCTGTCTCTCTCTCACACACACACTCTCTCTCAAAAATAAAATAAAAACATTCAAAAAAATTACTGTATATTTCAGACCTCTAAAAGTAAAGAAATTGAACTGCTTAGATTCATATGGATAAATTTTACTTTTTAAAAAAAAATAAATTTTATTTTCCCAGTGGGAATATTGCTTTATTTCTTTTTAATTTTATAAAGCATTCATAAAGAAGTTTAAGTGATACAGAAAAGTACTCAAAACATAAAAATTCAGCAGCGATCCTATCGCTCAAATGAGCGTCTTTCTATATAGCTCTCCCTGCACAGACACATAAACATATGCCCTGAGATAATACATTTGCTATGTCATGACATATGTTTCTACACGATTGCTTTTAATGGCTGAATTAGAGTCATAGCAGAATGTTTTCGTGATGAATTCGGTAATGCGACTCGTTCTTTCTATCTACCTATTTGAAATACACACGATATTAAACACCAAATCAAAGCCCTCTTTTTGTGATCCTCTCTTAAAATTGTCAGTCTATGTTTCTATGTGTTCTCTTTTGTTCTGTGAAGTTATTCAGGAAACGTTCCTATCTTTGTTTTACGAAAAAGTTGCATGCTAAGCATAGTGGAACCTGGGACACAATACCGCGTTCTGCCAGTTACCTAAAACAAAACCCTTAGAGGGGAAAGGTGGGCAGGCAGGGCTTGGAAAAGTTCCCTAAACCTGGAGCCCCACCCCTGCACCTCTGTCCCGTCCCCATCCTCTGATACTGCCCCCTGGTGGTGGAGATGGGCAGTCAAACTTGTGCCTGGCAACGTCTAGCCTGTCTTTTCCTCCTTTTTCCCTTCACTTGGGTACTAGAAGGACACTAACCAGACAGGAGCAAGAAATACTAAAAGAGAGAGAAGCTTTATTTGTAGTTATGTGGATTCTCAGCCTTATTTCATGAGTTTTGGAAGAAGGTAGAAGAACCTGATCCTTTTATAGCATCTTTTCAAACCCCACATCTTTCTCTCCCCCCACCCCATCTCTGTCTCTCTCATGCTCACACACACACACACACACACACACACACACACACACACCCCATATGAGCATTTAACCGTGCTACCTCATTCCCCCTATTGGTGGGCATTCTAATTGCTTTAGGTTTTTCATTATTATAAACACGTTTTGCTGTACAGCTTTGTACCTACATCTTTACACATCTTGATAAATTAATAAGCTCTTTCTCATGCCTCACTTCCTTTGTAGGAGCAGAGGGACTGCCGGAGGCATAAAATGGCAAGAAGTTCTTTTCTCTACTGCTACCAGAGCTCCCCAAAGGCTCAGAGCTCTGCCTTGGGATTCTGGTGAAGTTTCAGCCCTTGGAGGTGGCCGTGGAGGTGGAAGGGAGGAATGGTTGGTGGCAGGTTCCTTCAAACCATTCTTTAGAGAGCAGAGGGAGCAAATTCACTGAGCAGGAGAGATACTACACGGCATCGTACGTGTGCTGACGTGACATATCACTAGGGATGACAAAAATAATCTAGGGAAGGGTCTGAACTAATCAGTGGAATAAGCGAGACCACTAAAATATGGGTAATCACTTTTAATTAGTAGTTTTTAGAGGCCATATTGAGCTGGAGAAACGTGGCCCATAGGTACTGTTTATTGAGCACTTATGTATGTTGCCTCATGGAAACCCCAAAAGGACTTTACATGGGAAAGCTTACGAGCATCCTAATTCCAGGGGAGTCAGGCATCTGGGGCACAGAGAGATTAAGTAACTTGTTCACGGCCATATAGCTAGTAAATGCATGCCAGGGCTTGGGTGTATACCCAAGTCTTGCTGAACCCAAAATTCTGACCCTTGATCATTATGTTATGCTTCTTTCCATTAAAAAAAAAATTACTTGAGGAGAAAATCAAGTAGAAATGGACCGATCTCATGATCAATTCTCTATTTGTTGTTGTTGTTGTTTCCAATCTTCATTGAGATAAGGGACTATACGCCTCTCATTTCCTTATTAGGTACCCATATAGTTATTACTTTTTCCTTAAAAAAATTTTTTTTTACCTTTTATTTAATTTTGAGAGACAGAGAGAGAGAGAGAGCACGAGCTGGGGAGGGGCAGAGAGAGACACACACAGGGAATCTGAAGCAGGCTCCAGGCTCTGAGCTGTCAGCACAGGGCCCGACACGGGGCTCGAACCCACAAACCATGAGATCATAACCCGAGCCAAAGTTGGAAGCTTAACCCCCTATCCAGGCAGGTGCCCAGTCATTTACTTTTTCTTCTGGAGTTTCTGAAGTATTTGATGCACCTTTAGAATTGATATTTTGTTACATTTTTTGTTGATAATCTAGGGAGAAACAGCTTCTTAGATGATTTCACCATCATTCTTCATGTCTAAGGAGTATCACTTAACCACAGTGGAAAAATGATGGTTGCCTATAAGATAACCACTTTTGAGAAGGAATTTGAATCAGAGTGGGGGGATATGACGAGCAGTCCAGTTTTCATGAACGGCCTCCAGGGAACGTAGCTCTCCTGATGGAACCTCCTGGCGAAGTGTGGCTGGATTTTTCTCTCTCTTCTCGCTGATGTCTGTTACCTCCAACACCCACCTCTCCTGAGAGGCAATTTGGTAACATCCCCTCTCAGCTCCCGACTTGTTTCTGAAGGCAGAAACATTTTGGGAACTTCATCTCTTTTTAAAGGGAAGTCTTTGTGAATCATTCTTTCAGTACTGCCTCCTGATCGACCTTGTTCTTTGACGCTGACTTTCATTTTTGTTGGCTGAGAAGTATCGTCTTGGTTGATCTTAGTCTGGAGTTGTCTCCTGTGAAAACCTTTTTTTAAAAGTTTTTATTTAAATTCCAGTTAGTTAACATATAGTATAATATTAGTTTTGGATGTACAATATAGTGATTCAACACGGCCGTGCAACACCCTGCACTCATCATGACCAGTGCGCTCCTTAATCCCCATCACCTCTTTCACCCCCGCCCCCCACCTCTCCTCTGGTAACCATCAGTTTGTTCTCCATAGGTGAGGGTGTTTCTTGGTTTGCCTCTTTTTTCCATCTTTGCCCATTTGTGTTGTTTCTTAAACTCCACATGTGAGTGAAATCACATGGTATTTGTCTTTCTCTGATTGACTTATTTCACATAGCACTCTACTCCCTAGCTCCATCCATGTCCTAGCAAACAGCAAGATTTCATTCTTTTTTATGGCTGAGTAATGTTCCACTGTGGGTATATCCCACATTTTCTTTATCCATTCACCAGTCGCTGGACCCTTGGACCGTTTCCATAATTTGGCTGTGGTAGATCTTGTGAGAACTTTCAAGAAGACTATTTTTGAAGTACTAAAGGTAAGCAGATTAACCTTGAAGTGGCGAAAGTTCTTCATGCCTTCATGGCTTTCTAGAAAAGGATCATAGAAAACTGAAGGAAGAGCTCCCTCTACAGCTTTAGCTTGGGTAACACTGTCTACAGAGTTTTCACTTCAAGATGACATCTGTGGGAATATGTGGCCTGGACTTCCTTTACCTTGGTTCCCTGATTTTCCTGAAAAAAGATTAATTGAGATCATGGAACTTTTTTTTTTATGTTTATTTATTTATTTTGAGAGAGACAGGGAGGGGCAGAGAGAGAGAAGGAGAGAGAGAGAGAGTATCCCAAGCAGGCTCTGCACTGTTAGCAAAGAGCCTGATGTGGGTCTCAAACTCACAAACCACCTGAGCCAAAATCAAGAGTTGGATGCCGAACTGACTGAGCCACCAAGCACCCGTCATGGAATTTTCGTAGGAGAGGCAATTTGCTGAGCACTTTCTCCTGAAGGGTTGCAGGCAGACAGCATTGTGAGCTCAGTGTCAGCTCAGACTTACTTCAAACTCTTCCCTATTCCTAAGACATTTGATCCTGGCTATCTTTCTCTACAGATTTTTTTCCTTTGGTTAATGTTTTCCAGGGAACTTCGCTGAGTTGGATCCTCTCCATAGATTTTCTGACAGCATATGCTGGGGAGAATTGTCCTGGCTCAAAATATTCATTACTTGTTCCTCTTCTAAAGAATTACTTGAAAGATTTTTATCCTGACTAATCTTATACTTGAAACTTTTAATCTCCAGATGGCATTATTTGACCAGACTTACCTACTAATATTTGTGGTGACATTTGCTGAAGAACTTGTTCTTTATTTAGGATTTTTTATTTAGTAGTTTGACCCATGACAATGATAATTCTTTTGATATTTTGTTCCAAAGGGATATAGAGATGAATAGTGACGTGTCTGAATTCATGTCAGGATATTGTGCTACAGAACCTGGAAACCTGTTACTCCTGAAGAGTAATCCCAAGACACTTTGCCCTTATACATTGGTTTAATTCCTCCTGATGTCCAGATTTGCTTAGTTTTATCATTTCTCAGTGATTCAACAAACCATCTTTCAAGCAAGCCTCTTTTGAGGTTTTGTTCTAAACATCTTGATCGTTGGGGGTTATTTTTCTGTATGAACTTTCTGAATATCTTCTTTTCTGGACAATCCTATGCCATTTTCTCTGTAATTACGTCCTGAATGGGACACTGGGAATGCTTCTTCCAGACCAGAATTTGGGGGAGGGAGGTGGATTTCTTCCTGGATTTCTATTAATTGGATTCAGCTGCTCCTGAATAGACTTGTAAGAGATCATGTCTTTGTCACGGCCTTTTCTACATGATTGCCTCCCTGAAGAAGCTGCTTGGGGAACTGGGTCTCAATCACATTTGCCCTCTGATGAGATGTCCACTGATGTCACTTGAAGAATGTGCCCCAATCATCTCTTTTTAAATTTTTTTTAATTTTTAAAAATGTTTTTGTTTATTTTTGAGACCGAGTGCGAGTAGGGGAGGGGAAGAGAGACAGGGGGAGAGAGGACTCAAAGTGGGCTCTGTGCTGACAGCAGCAAGCCCGATGCGGGGCTCGAATCCACGAACCATGAGATCGTGACCTGAGCTGAAGTCAGACACTCAGCCAACTGAGCCACCCAGGTGCCCTCAATCATCTCTTTTTTAAAAAATATGAACTACACACACACACACACACACACACACACACACACACACACACTCTACTTTTTTATTTTAAGTAGGCTCCACATCCAATATGGGGGTTGAACTCATTACCCGAGATCAAGAGTCACATGCTGTACCCACTGAGTCAGCCAGGTGCCTCCCCCCACTTAAACACTCCTTTTTTTTTTTTTTTTTTTTTCCAATGTTTTTTATTTATTTTTGGGACAGAGAGAGACAGAGCATGAACGGGGGAGGGGCAGAGAGAGAGGGAGACACAGAATCGGAAACAGGCTCCAGGCTCTGGGCCATCAGCCCAGAGCCTGACGCGGGGCTCGAACTCACGGACCGCGAGATCGTGACCTGGCTGAAGTCGGACGCTTAACCGACTGCGCCACCCAGGCGCCCCTAAACACTCCTTTTTGAAGAGGCTTGTCTTGAATATCTTTATCCAAGGATCTCAGGCCTCCAAGGGTCCCTCCTGGGCTACTTATTTGGTAGCTAATTTTATTCATGGAATCTCTTTATTCAGCAACTGATTTTTGAGGAGTCTCATAAACACTGATTTTATGCACTGATTGTGACAGTGATGAATATTGAGGAATTTTTCCCTGGCTAACTTTTCTCATAAAGTTGCTTTCTTTTGGTCATTATTCATGAAGGTTTTTTCCCTTGGTCAGGCTCATCTGTAGAATTTATCTCCCCTGGTGATAATTCTTGCAAAGTCACTTCTCAGCTATTTGCATCCATGTAGTTTCAATGATCTGAAGATATTTTATTCTGGCCCATTGTGGTTCTGGAATATGTCCCCAGCAGTGACTTTTTCAGAGAGGGGTGGAGAACGATTGTAGTCTGGCTGAAAATAGCCATGAGTTTTACCATTAGGGGCCATGATTTGTCATCAATTTCTCCCTTCTTGACATTATATGTGGATTTTTCTTTTCTGGTGCCTCTTATGGAGCAAATTTTGTGCCAACAACCCTTATCTCCGAACTGTACGCTCTTTGATTGTTCCAATTCACTTTGCCTAAACTTATCTGCAAGTGTGGTATTTCCGGACAATGATATCTTTGGATCCTGTTTTATTCCTGAAAGTTGCCTTTTTGGACAATGTCAACCAAAGAACTGTTTTCTTTTCTAACCATTTCTTTGGAAGGGGGTATCTTTTGACCATGACTCTAGAGAAGACTCAAGAAACCCCATCTGGTGCCAGCATGACTTTTGACCATGGCATCCAAAGGTCTAGTTTCTGGGAACATTAACTGAGATTCTCTTCTTTCGGTGACATTTGGACTTGCCTTTTGCTGAAAGGCCTCAGAAGTTTCTTCTTGACAAACAGAACTCAAACATGAAAGCAGAAAGACCTGGAGGACTTTCCCTCTACTCATATGACTCAGCTGTAAGCTATCCCTGAGGAGCGGTTGGCTCAAGTATTAAACTGTCTTCATACAAATAATAAATTTTAATCCTATTATGAAAATCACTCACCAGTGTTTCTTTGTTGACAAGCATCTTCTAGCTACATTGTTAGTTAAAACTTACATTAACTTATATTAATACTTATATTTTCATTTTCGTGTTCCAACAAATATCTAGTTGTGACATCATAGCTTTTGTGTTTGTTCTCCAAAAGTCATTCTTCTCATTCTCTTTCCAAAGAGAGAAGAGGGGTGTTTATTCCCCCATAGGATATTATTCCACCTTTTGAAAAATATTTACAATCTATGGAAAAATATAAGAATGATATCACTAAGTACGAGTTACTCAAAAGAATGTTTTCACTGGAAGATGTTACTCTGTCATTGGGAAAAGCTTTAACTTATGGACTTTATCACTTTCATGGTTATAAGTGGCTTTAAAGGATCTAGCATGAATTTTTGAAGTATCCTGTTTGGGATTGCAAATGCTTAGAGCGTTGGTTAATTTTGACTGATAATCAAGACAATAAAATACACATGAGTGAGCTTAAATGCTTCTGGATAACAATGATCATTTGAAAGCTTTTTGAAGGTCTCATTTCATCTACGAGGTAAGAAAAAGACTGTAATTGACTTGGAGCAAAATGTCCACGGACAGGGGATTAAACTTCCTTTATCAGTAGGTGTGAGGCAGCACAGCCTGGCAGTCAAGTGTGTGAGCTCCTGACAGACCCGAATGCCACCTTCTGGCTGTTTGACCTTGAGCCAACCACTAATCTCTGAGCCTTAGTTGTTTCCTCAGCCATAACATGGAGATTATTAAAGTGCCCAACTCAGGGAGGGGGTTGCTGAGAGCGTTGAATGAGATAATGTAATCAAGCCCTTAGCATACGGCCTGGCACATATTAAATATCCAGCATAAGTTAGATAGTATTCTTGAGAACCAAGATAATGCTTTTTATTTATTTTTTTTTTTAATTTTTTTTTTTTAACCTTTATTTATTTTTGAGACAGAGAGAGACAGAGCATGAACGGGGGAGGGTCAGAGAGAGGGAGACATAGAATCGGAAACAGGCTCCAGGCTCCAAGCTGTCAGCACAGAGCCCGACGCGGTGCTCGAACTCACGGACCGTGAGATCACGACCTGAGCCGAAGTCGGCCGCTTAACCGACTGAGCCACCCAGGTGCCCCAAGATAATGCTTTTTAAAGTATGTTTCTTTCTTTAAACACAGGTGAAGGAATAAACTTAAGGGGTAAGTGGAAATTCGCATATTCCCTTTAGAAAGTATAGAAAGTCTGAGTGAGATCATATGGCATTTGTCTTTATTTTTGCTTAACATTTTCTTCTGGCTCCATCCATGTTGCAAGTGGCCAGATTTCATTCTTTTTTATAGCTGAATAACATTCCATTGCATATATATATACACCCCATCTTCTTTATCCATTCATCTCCTCATATATGGAATTTAAGAAACAAAAGAGATGAGCAAAGGGAAAATATAGGAGAGAAAGAGAGAGAGAGAGAGACAGAGAGAGAGAGAGAGAAACCAAGAAACAGACTGTTAACTATAGAGAACAAACTGATGGTTACCAGAGGGGAGGTGGGCAGAGGTTTGGGTTAAATAGGTGGGGATTAAGGAGGGCACTTGTGATGATGAGCACAGGGTGATGTATGGAATTGTTGAATCACTATCACACTGTATGTGAGCTACACTAGAATTAAAATAAAACCTTAAACTTAAAAAAAAAAAGCAAGTATAGAAAGTCTGACTGAATACGTATCCTTTGGGGGAAGAAGTACTCCATCCTAAACCTTTACTCTTTGAAAATGGTTCTGATTTAAAAAAATTTTTTAATGTTTATTTATTTTTGAAAGAGAGAGACAGAGTGTGAGTGGGGGAGGAGCAGAGAGAGAGGGACACAGAATCCAAAGCAGGGTCCAGGCACAGAGCCCAACACGGGGCTCAAACCCACAAACCCTAAGATCATGACCTGAGCGAAGTCAGATGCTTAACCAACTGAGCCACCCAGGCTCCCTGGGAATGGTTCTGATTTCAAAGTCACTTCAAAATCAAACATTACGGGGTGCTTGGGTGGTTTAGTCAGGTAAGCAACTGACTTGGGCTCAGGTCATGATCTCGCGGTTCGAGAGTTCGAGCCCCGTGTCAGGCTCGCTGTTGTCAGCACAGAGCCCACTTCGGATCCTCTGTCTCTCTCTCTCTGCCCTTCCCCCACTTGTGTGCCCTCCCCCCCCCCCCATATCTCAAAAATAAATAAACATAAAAAAATTTTTTTTTAATCAAGCGTTGTTTTGGAGCAAATTTACTCAGCCCCTTAATTTCTTAATTTCTCCCTAAGCAAATAAAAGCTGGGTCCATTCTAGACTTCTTCCTGCTCACTGTGGATACCTCCTCCCCAGCATCTCTCAAAGCCAGCCCTTTTCCTGCACCCTGAGCCCCTCCGGCAGTTCCTCCACACACACTCTGCTGACACTCTAGTGAGTAGTCACTCCTGCCCCTGTGCCTTTGCACGTGCCCTTCTCCCAATCTCCATGTCTTTCACCTACTGTCGTTTCTGCCACCATCTCTCCATGCACTGGGCTTACTGTGGTCATTGAACGCCTCCTCTGCCTGAATTACTGCTGCTGCCGGCCATAGCTGCCCTAAGAGGGCGACAGGACAGGTGAAGAAAGCTGCCAACCACAAGAACTAGGAGGCAAGGAAGGCATGGCTGCCTTTCTTCAGGTTAGTCTTCAGTTGCTCCCTAAAAGCAAAGCCAGCTTGGTCAGAGGTGGGATGCATAATGTCACCTTAGTGAGAGAGGCGAGAAAGACTATACACCCAGTGAAGGCATTGAGCTTCCTCTGGAGAATGTGTCCTTCAGAAAGAGGCAGCACAAGCGTTGGCAGTGACCTCCAGGCACTGCCCTGGGGAGAGGGAAGGGACTTGGCCATTTTATTTTGCCACTCAGTCCCTGGGCAAAACAAGCTTTTGGTAAAGCCTGTGAGACTCTGGTCACCCGTCTTGACTTTGTCCTGGGCTGTAGACTAGGGCCATCTCTGTTGGGAGAGGGATAAGTCAGGTTGCAAGCCCGTTCCCTTAACCAGTTGATTTCCAAGGCTGCTTTTTTTTTTTTTTTTTTAATGCCATGTTTATTTATTTTTGAGACAGAGAGATAGTGGGGAAGCAGCAGAGAAAGAGAGAGAGAGAATCCCAAAGAGGATCCATGTTGTGAGCACAGAGCCCGACACAGGACTCAAACCTGTGAACCATGAGATCACGACCTGAGCCAAGATCAAGAGTTAGACACTTAACCGACTGAGCCACTGAGGGGCCGCTCTGAGGCTACTCTTCTGAGGGCGGTGTTGATGAGTGAGGTCAGGCCCTCACTCTGGAACCAAACCGTTGGGGGGGTTTGAACACTGACTCTCCCACTTCTAGCCACACGGACTCAGGCAGGCTACCTGTCTCTCTGCTTCCGTTTCTTTGTTGGTAAAATGGGGATAATAATGGTGTGTATTTGCAAAACACGTATCTGATTAGGGGTCAGTATCTGGAATATCTATACAGAACTCTACTGTTTTTCACATATCAGATGGACAGAAAATAAAACTAAAATAACCAGCTCAGTGTGGCAAGAGTATGAAGAAATGGCCACTTTGAAAAAAAAATTTTTAATATTTATTTATTTTTGGGAAAGAAAGACAGACAGAGCATGAGTAGTGGAGGGGCAGAGAGAGGGGGACACAGAACCTGAAGCAGGCTCCAGGCTCTGAGCTGCCAGCACAGAGCCCGACGCGGGCCTCGAACTCATGAACTGCGAGATCATGACCTGAGCCAAACAAAGTCAGCCCCTTAACCGACCAAGTACCCAGGTGCCCCAAGAAATGGCCACTTTGAAATGGGAGTGTACGTTAGTCTAGCTTTCTAGGTGGCAATTAGGCAAAACTGATTGCAATTCAACATAAAAGATAAAGTTTTCTTTTTAAAATAAATAAAAACCAAAGTACATTATTGGGATAATTTGGGATATTTGAAAATGGAGCGTAGGTGAGAATTGTATGGACTATTAAAAAATTAAACGGTTTATTTTGAGATATTACAGATGTGCATGCAGTTCTATGAAATAACATAGAGATCCATGGATTCCTTACCTAGTTTCCCCAAATAGTAACATCTTGCAAAACTGTTGAGCCATGATATTGACACTGATACAACCAACCAATCAGATTCAAGATTTCTCCAGTTGACTTGTACTTGCCCGTAGGTGTGTTTATTCCAAGCGATTTTTTTTCAGATGTGCAGGTTTGCGGATCTACTACCGCAATCAAAATACAAAACAGCTCCATCAGCACAAAAACCCCTCTTGTTGTTTTCCAAAACGACATCATCCCTCCCAAACCCCTGCCCTAAGCCATGGCAACTGCTAATCTAGCCTCCACCTTTGTGGGGTTATTTATAAATGAACCATAGAGTCTGCTGCCTTTTGGGATTAGACATAATTTCCTACAAGCTTTTGTGTCCGGCATGATTTCTCTTCAGATTTGTCCAAGTTGTTCGGGTATCACTCGTTCACTCCTTTTTAATTTTTTTTTTTTTAAGGTTTATTTTTGAGAGAGACATAGACAGAATGAGAGTGGGTTGGGGCAGAGAGAGAGGGAGGCACAGAATCCGAAGCAGGCTCCAGGCTCTGAGCTGTCAGCACAGAACCCGACGCGGGGCTTCAACCCACGAACCTCGAGATCTTGACTTGAGCCGAGGCCGGACACTGAACCGACTGAGCCACCCAGGCGCCCCAGATCATTCCTTTTTATTGCTGAGTAGCATTCTGAGATACGGATGGACTACAGTTTAACTGTTGACCCATTGAAGAACATCTGGGTTATTTCCAGGTTTTGTCTACCGTGAATAAAGCTTTTATAAACATTCACATACAGGTTTCTCTATGAATCTAAGTTTTTGTTCCTCTGGGACAAGTGTCCAAGAGTACAAATGCTGGCTTATGTAGCAACTGCATGTTGAGTTTTATTAAAGACTGCTACACTGTCTTCCAGAGTAATTGTACCACGTTACATTTCCACCAGCAAAGTATGAGTGAGTTGGGTTTTCCTCATCCTCACTAGTATTCAGTGTTGTCACTATTTTTTAGCTCTAGGTATCCTGACAAATGTGAGGTGGTGCATCATTGATTTTTTTATTTATTTATTTGAGAGAGAGAGAGAGAGAGAGAGCAAGTGGGGGAGGGGCAGAGAGAGAGGGAGACAGAATCTGAAGCAGGCTCCAGGCTCTGTCAGCACGAAGCCCGATGAGGGGCTCGAATTCACTAACAGTGAGATCATGACCTGAGCCAAAGTTGGACGTTTAACCGACTGAGCCACCCAGGTGCCCCCAAATATCTTTCAGTTTAGCAATCTATAAATCTGTCAGCAGAGATGTTCTAAGATATGTGTACAGGAAAGTTCATTGTAACAACTTTCTGGTAACAAAATAATAACAACAACAACAAAAAGCCAAACTTGGAAACAGTGCAAAAAAAGATTAGTAGGGATTGATCACACTTTCATGGGCCAGGAACGTGATCACATACTGGGGCTAAATAACGGTCAAAGGCAAAAGTATGGGATCCCTTAAAGCAGACAAAAGTTACAACTCACCTCACATGGGTTGTGATGTCCAAGGGACAACCGCTCCCAGGCAGAGGACTTCACCTTCCCGCTGGGGAGCTGCAGATACCATCCCATCCACCGAGGATTCCACTGCGTCCTCTACGAAGCTCTCTTTGCTTCTGTGTGAGGGTTTTTGGATCCTCTGGCTTCTTCCCAGCTACTCTGGAAAGCGTGGCTGTATGTCTACCCACCAGGTGCAAAATTGAAGTAATGACCTCACCACCTGCTTTACTCAAAGACCGAGTGGGTCAAGGCCACTCCCAAGTTTCCCAGGTCTGCCCTCTATGATAAAGTCTGACTCCACTTTTTGGCGTCTGACTGCCGACAGCTTTTAGGTTTCAACTCTTCCCCTTCCCCACTGTGCCCCACATCTGGGCAAACTGATAAACTCAGGTGCTCCCAACTTTGGCACAGCGGGAGTTTCAAGCCACGCAAGCCTCTCCCCGAGGGCGGAACTCCTACTTGGGTCCACCCCTAACTACACTATAAACCCCAAGCCAGTCTCCCCTTGTTATCTCAAGCCATTTTCAAGTGAGCATGGGAAGCCTGTCCTCTTCTTCCCCAAAAGCGTCATCGTGGAAGTAATAACTATTCTATACTCTCTAGGTGTATGGGCACACCGAGCTCTACTGTCATTGGAGCTGTTTTAAAATACCTGTCGTCAGTGACATGGGTATGCTCTAGGACACGTGTAAACACTCGGGGACCTGACTGCAAAAATTCATCTAAAGTCAAGACACGGGGCTCCTGCATGGCGCAGTTGGTTAAGTGTCCAACTTTGGCTCAGGTCATGATCTCACGGCTCGTTGGTTCAGGCCCCATATCGGGCTCTGTGGGTTGAAGCCCCGCGTCGGGTTCTGTGCTGACAGCTCAGAGCCTGGAGCCTGCTTTGGATTCTGTGCTCCCTCTCTCTCTGCCCCTACCCTGCTCGTACTCTCTTTCTCTCAAAAATAAAATAAACATTAAAAAAAAATTTTAAGTCAAGACATGAACACATGAAATGGATGTTTTTACTGTCTAATCTAAAAAAAAAAAAAAGATAAATCAAGAGAAAAAAGTCTTTTGGTTACTTATTTGAAATCTTCATGAGTTTATTTTATCCTATCAGTAGTTGAAATGTTTACATGATTAAGGGGTTTTCATGGCTATCAGAACAGAACTTTGGCTGGAGAGTCCCTGCAGACACCCCCCTCCACAGTCCCTCACATTTTGGTTTAATTCACACAGTTACCATCTTCAGGTCAGAGCCCTAGCTGGCCCCTCTCTGAGCTTGTAGCTTTGAGAGAAGCATCGTGAGAATGAGCCACCTTTTGATAACTGAAGGAGATTTGGAGCCAGGATGCATTCTGGGAGCAATTTTATGCCGAAAAGCCTAGGAATTTATTTCTTGTGGAGTTTCAACACTGCAGTCAGCCTGGCCAGACGTCTTTCAAGAAGGAATCTATTGAGGCATTCCGGGAACCATATTGGAAGTACCTGGCAAAGATTCTTGCCTCAAGCCATCCTTCTCAACGGGTTTTGTGTTCTCTTGTATGAATACAGTCTTCATTGTGGAGCTAGCTACAGATAGCAGTGGCTAAACAAAACAAAAAAGGAAAAGAGTTCATTAGCAGAGATTAAAACACACTCAATATGCCAAGAACACAACACTGCCATTTTCACGCCCAAGACTAATAAGAAAATTAAACAGATCTGCTCTCACAAAGTATAAAACAAATCAGATAGGATCAGGATGATTCACCAATAATTTTACTGCCTGCCAGAACAAAACTCAACACCATTTAAAGGAAAACTACATAATCTAGGCTCCCTACTAAGTATCATCTACAATGTTCAGCACATAAGGAATAATTACTAGACATACAGATCATAATCTAGGGAAAAAGTATGTAATAGAAAGAGACCTTAAAATGACAAAGGGCTTAAAACACTTACCACAAATATTGTCAAGATTGAAAAAATAAATTCAGTCTCAGTGACCTATGACACAGTATCAGTCTGGCATCTATGTGACTGCAGTCCCATGAGATCGAAAAGAACCTTCCAACTTCAAAGTGCTATGCGTCTACACAGCAAATCTATGTTTTTTTGTTTTTTGTCTTTAAAGACAGAAAACATGGAGTGGGGAGAGGAGCAGAGGGAGAGAGAGAAAGAATCTTTTTTTTTTTTTTTTTTAATGTTTATTTACTTTGAGAGAGAGAGGGGCACGAGCAGGGGAGGGGCAGAGAGAGAGGGAAAAAGGATTCCAAGCAGCGCAGAGCCCAATATCGGGCTCCATCCCGCAAACCCTGAGATCATGACCTGAGCCGAAATCAAGAATCAGGCTCAACCGACTGAGGCACCCAGGCGCCCTGCAAATCTATGTATTGATTCCATAAAAATATAATTATAAAACATTTGTATGGCCACATCTTTATATAAAAGGGATCGTTTTCCAACATAGAAACAGAATTATGGTTTACTTACTTAAAACTACCTCAGCTTAATAAAGAGAAATACAAGGGCAACTTTTGCTAGCTTTCCTTTAGGCCTGACTCAAATACCACCTTCTCTTGCCACCTCTTCTTGATGGCTATAATTGGCTATGATCTCTACCACATGCAGTGCTGTCTGTACTCCTCTTTTTGACGTATCGACTGGACCAGGAGTATTCAATCTGGGGCACTCAAAGGCTTTCTAAGGTATATGCAAGCGATCATGGTTTTAAGATAGTAAGGTAAGTTTAGCAAAGCTTTGAGTAGGTGCACAAAAGCCCATCGGCAGGCCTGCTGAAATCTTTTTTTTTTTTTTTTTAAGTTTATTTATTATTTTTGAGACAGAGAGAGACAGAGCATGAACGGGGGAGGGTCAGAGAGAGAGAGGGAGACACAGAATCGGAAGCAGGCTCCAGGCTCTGAGCCATCAGCCCAGAGCCCGACGTGGGGCTCAAAATCACGGACCGCGAGATCGTGACCTGAGCTGAAGTCGGACGCTTAACCGACTGAGCCACCCAGGCGCCCCTGAAATCTTATTCCACTCCTCCTGGGCCTATTTGAGACCAGATTTCAGAGTAGTAGTGACTCAAAATCTGAAAATGACCAGTAGCCAGGAATAGTCTGCCATTTGCCTTGAGCCAGTGAGAAACAAGAACTTAGAATTTCATCTTATTTGAGGTATCTCCACTTCTTTGCCCTCCCTACCCAGCTCCTTCAATTCATACTCTGAGAGCAACTTGCTTGTGGATGATGTGGCTCTTCAAGGGAAGCGTTGTTTCCCAATCATCGTTGGGTCTCTCTACTTCCTTCTAACAAAGGGCATCACTTTCCATGATCACGATTTGCACACGCATTCTTCCTTGAAACTGACAACTTGGCACTTAGTCCTGGCATCATGCTGGCTCCCCCACCCATCTTCCCTCACCATCGCCTTTGTCTCACACTTGGCAAAAGAACAGCATACCTTTTACTCATCTAAATCTTGCAAAGGAATATTGCTACAGGGTGTCATAGCTCCTGCACGCAACACAATGGGATGCTTCAAAATATTCACGTGAGCAAAGTTTTCTTTAATAAAGGCATCCTAAAACCAGGGTGGAGTTTTGGAAGTCTTTCCCTGCCTTATATATTCATATTTCTATTAACAGGGAAGTGTGATGTTGGAAATGGATGAGGGGGCAGTAAGGGGATGACAGCTTCGGCTTCACAACCTCCGCACGACCATCTCCCAGCAACTGCTCAAAGAATGAAATGTTCCCCGGGGCATCTGGGTGGCTCAGTCAGTCAAGTGTCGGCTCTTGACCTGGGCTCAGATCATGATCTCACGGTTTGTGAGTTCGAGCCCCATATCGGGCTCTGTGCTGACTGCACGCAAAGCCTGCTTGGGGATTCTCTCTCTCTTTCTCTGCTCCTACCCCACTCGTGTGCTCTGTTCTCTGTCAAAATAAATAAATAAGCTTTAAAAAGTTTAAAAAAAAAAAAAAAGAGAAGAAAAAGAAAAAGAATGAAATGTTCCTGAGTGAGAGTTCCTTTGGACTATTGACAAACAGGAGTATGAACCTACCTTTCTTTTGACTTGATTTACCTTTAAAACATCCAGACTTAAAAGAATACATCTATTAATGATGAGGAGAGCTGAGCATATTAGCCTAAGTGTATGTAAGCTAAATAGTTTCATGTCTCTTCATCAAAGGTGGCTTTGGAAACCAGCAAAAGCTAGTGGATTGTACAAAACTGCACTAAAGAGTTTAACACACAGGATATGGTGACAGGTGGAAAGACGTCAGATATCAAGCCCAGTAAGTCAATTTCCTATCCAGATATCACGCACTTTGAAGAAAGCGCAAAATAGGCACAAGATGTTTTTCCGAAGATTATGGCAAAAATCTCGGGAGATAAAAGATAAGCTTGGCAGACTAACGAACATACAGCTGTTTCCAACTACAAGAAGGTAACAATTTATGACCAGTATTAAAGCATCACAGAGAAGGCATCTGTGGTTTGATACATAAATAAGTAGTGCAGAGGAAATAAAATACTTAATAGTATATACTGAATACAATAATGTACTTGAAGTATATACTGATAACCATATTTGGTTTCTGGAATGCTGAATAATACTTGAAAAGGGTTCAAAGGATCTTGTAAGGAAACATATTTGTTCTAAGTGAGAGCAGATTTGTTTTTAAATCTGATTTTTTAAAACCAGTAACATCTAAGGTATTTCCTGAAATCTAAAATGGAATTGGCTTTAAACATTTTCTTTTTTCGTTGACAAGGATTGCCAATAAGACGGGTTTATACATAAACATATGAATAAGGAGGGAAAGGTAGGCTTACAGGAGCCGTGATGCACTTTGCACTGGGGCCTAGAGGACTTACAGATTTCCAGATATCCATCACTGGGATGCGTACACCCCCACTGCTGAGTTCCTTCTCCCTACCTGGTGACACTAATCATACTTCTGTTGAATCTGACACTCTTCTTGCTTCAGCATTTCTGTCATCTCGGTTTCTTTGAGACTATTATCATATTCTTCCTTCTGCCGGATCTTCTCTCGGCTATCCTGGGGTGATACGAGAGCTGAATCAGGTCAGTCCCTGGGAAGCCTGTACGAATAGGCCTGCCCTCGCTGGGATAGACCACAGACTCGGGTCCTGTAGGCCTCTGAAACTTGCTCCTGTAACTAGCTTTTGTCTGCTGGTACCTCCAAATCTACCAATTCCACAACTCCTCTGAGTTGGATTCCTTCTTCAGCCCCCAGACGCCCCAGACTTCAAGAATATCTGGGCCCAAGCGATCTCCCAGGTTGAATAAACCAAGAAACCTTTTGGGCTAGCTCTGGGATCCTGCTTTGGATTTCAAATTTCTGTGAGGAAGCTGAGAAGCCGTCCCCAAGACGACTCCGTGCACACACACACCTCTTCTTTTGCTCTAGAGGTATTCCTGTAATGATAAAGCCAGTGAGCCAGGTACTCTACGGGGTCACTGGGCCGAACCTTCGCCACCTCTGCCAGTGCCTGGCCCAGGCAGTTTCCAAAGCACCTCTTCAGGTAGTCCGTTTCCATCCTTGTGGGCCTGGG
The DNA here is from genome assembly GCF_028018385.1 of Neofelis nebulosa. Classification (NCBI taxonomy): domain Eukaryota; kingdom Metazoa; phylum Chordata; class Mammalia; order Carnivora; family Felidae; genus Neofelis; species Neofelis nebulosa. The sequence continues at coordinate 44,322,912 of NC_080794.1, read as the reverse complement.
AAACATCAAAGCAGAGTCACGCTACTTTGTGAATTTGATCTGATTTTAAAGATAGACACGTTCTAATCAATTCAGATTCATTTCAAGATAACTATGAGATTCTTTGGGACGCCACCCCTCCCAAAAGAGCCAATAAATACATATTTGCCTATCATTCTTATATTCAAATGGACTTTTTAAAAAGCTCTCCAGCTGTCTTAAGTCAGATAATAATAGATCTTGGGGGTCATCAGGCCGGAGAGGAGCTTGCTTTATTGGTGATTAGGGGAGGCTAAGGTCTCCATTTACCCCCAAGTCTCTACCCTTGAGTAGGGAGGAAATAACTGAGCAGGCAGGAGGCCCCAAGAGCGGCTCTAAGGACCCAGCAAGCTGTGCTATTGTGAGGTTGGAAGCTACAGTCATCTGTGACATAGATAAGACAGACTTATTTATTTCATAAGAGACCACTGAGAAGCCCTGGGGACGAGAGGAAGGGAAAATGGCAGGTGCCACAGCTACCCATAGTCAGGGCCCTGCCGGCACTTAATACAATATTCTGCTGTCTAGTGCTCAAGCAAGAAACTGCATGAGCTTGAGTTAATGCCCCGGTATTTGCTATTAGTCAGATTTCAAGAGCTGGGGGCCGTGTAGGCTGAGTCAGATCATAAGTTAGGGATGGCAGTGTAGTGTAGCAGTCTGAACACAGGCTTCGGGAACAGACAGACCAAGTTCCGGTCCTGGTGCCACTGTTTATTAGCTGTGTGATCTTCAACAATTCACCCGGTCTCTCTGAGCCTCAATTTTCTCATCTGTAGAACAGAATAATAAATGTATGTGCCTCATAATTGTGAGGATTAAAAGAGATAATAAATACATGTAAAGCACTTAGCTTGGCACACAGGAAGTGTTTAATAAGTATTAGCTATTACAGTGGAAGACTATAACATAAAAGAAGATAGACTGACACCTGGGCTATTTCGGACCAACTCTGTATTCCTGAAGTTTACATATCTTATGTCCCAAAGAGCAAATAATAAAGTAAGTAATATTTTTATCTTATTTTTTTAATGTCTTATTTATTTTTGAGAGAGAGAGAGACAGAGTACGAGCAGGGGAGGGGCAGAGAGAGGGAGACACAGAATCCGAAGCAGGCTCCAGGCTCTGAGCTGGCAGCACAGAGCCTGATATAGGGCTTGAACTCGTGAACCACGAGACATGACCTGAGCCAAAGTTGGATACTTAACCAACTGAGCCACCCAGGTGCCCTGAGATAGGGCAAGTTCTAAAAGTAGAATGTCAACTAATAAACATAGAAGGAATAATGGAGTATTTAAAAAATCAACATTTTGGGGGCACCTGGGTGACTCAGTCGGTTAAGCGTCCGACTTCGCCTCAGGTCATGATCTCATGGTTTGTGGGGTCGAACCCTGAGTCGGGCTCTGTGTTGACAGCTCAGAGCGTAGAGCCTGCTTCGGATTCTGTGTCTCCCTCTCTCTCTGACCCTCCTCCACTTGCACTCTGTCTCTCAAAAACAAATAAACGTTAAAAAAAAATCAACATTTTGTACCCATCACAGTATAACTTCATCAAGCCGAAACATCAGTGAGTGCTAAAACTCAGTGAATATTTGATAAACAGAATATTCATATAGTCTCAAAGTTTTTCCTCACAATTTGTGTATTAATTCCAAAAGGAAATACAAGAACTTTACAGTGATGAGACCTGCCCAATACAACTTTAATCAAGCGATCTAAGTAAACATCCCTAATAAAGGGATAAAGTGACATCATGTGTCTCCTGATGTGATGCACTTCTTAGTGGGATAAAATACATTTCTGTGGATCCTGCCCAAAATGGAAACCTCAAATCTAATTGAGGAAATAACAAACAAAGCCAAGTTGAGAGACAGTCTTGCAACTGGCCTTTACTCTTATAAATGTCAAGATCTTGAAAGACAAAGAAAAGAGGAGGGACCATTCCAGAGCAAAGAGGCCTAAACAGACCTAACAACTGCACCGAACACACGATTCTATCTGAACCAAAAAAAAAAAAAAAAAAAAATTTCATAATTCTTTTGAATTATGTTGTTGGGGAAACTAAATAGGAATTGGACATTGCATAATAGAAGTGTATCAAGGTTAAATTTCCCGGTTTTGGCCATTGAAATATGAGTAAGAAAATGCGCTTTTTCTTAGTAGTAGGTCTGAATAATGGCTCCCCAAAGTGTCTAAGTCCTAATACCAGAACCTATGGAAGAGGTTACCTTCTGTGGCAAAAGGGGCTTTGCGGGTGTGATGAAGTTAAAGATTTTGATTTGGGAAGACGATACTGGATTATCCCGATAGGCACACTGTAATCCCAAGGGTCTTTATAACAGGAACACACTAAGGTCAGACAGGGAACAAGGTGTGATGGCAGAAGTTGAGGGCAAAAATATGATGTCATTCAGGAGCCAAGGAGTGTGGGTAGCCTGTGAAGCTGGAAAAGGCAAGGAAACGGATTCTCCCCTGGGGCGAAGGAGCCAGCCCTGCGGATGTGTGGGTTTTAGCCCTCTTAAGACTCATTTTGGATTCTGGCTTCAAAAACTCTAAGAGAATAAATGTGTGTCTAAAGCTATTAAGTTTGAGGGGCGCCTGGGTGGCTCAGTCGGTTAAGCGTCCAACTTCAGCTCAGGTCACGATCTCGCGGTCCGCGAGTTCGAGCCCCGCGTTGGGCTCTGGGCTGATGGCTCAGAGCCTGGAGCTTGCTTCTGATTCTGTGTCTCCCTCTCTCTCTGCCCCTCCCCCGTTCATGCTGTGTCTCTCTCTGTCTCAAAAATAAATAAACGTTAAAAAAATTAAAAAAAAAAAAAAGCTACTAAGTTTGGGATAACAGTGGAAGGTGGGGGTGGGGGTACGAGGTGTTCTACTTCTGTTAATGTGCGGCCCACCTGAACCAATGCACCTGGATAAGCTATCTTCTACACCCCTTTTACTCAAAATTCGGTCCGTGATCTGCAGGACTGCATCACCTGGAGGCTTGTCGAAACGCAGATTCTCAGGTCCCACCCCCTACCTCCATATTCAGAGTCTGCATTTTAGCAAAATCCCCAGGTGATTCTGTTACAGCCCTACTTGGCTTTCACCACTGGAGAGCTGCCAGAATCACCAACTCTGCATTCCGGGACCACTCTCTCCGCAGGAAAGGAGGGGCAAACCCTTTCTGGAGTGAGCATCTGCTGGACACTGCACCTTTTCAACAATGGTCTCAATGAAACAGGAGACCTGACAGTTACAAGGCCTTGCTGCAAAGGCAGTAGAGCCAGAAAAACAGAACCACCGTGTGAGGCCTCGGGAGGGAGAGGCCAAAGGGACGCCTTTCGCAGCCCTCTGTCCACAAACTCAGGGCACACTTACCAAGGGGGAGGGGGCTCTTTTTCCCAGAGCTCCTCTGAGGGTCTGCTTACACTGCGCCTCCTTGCCCACGGCCTTGCAACTCAGTCGGCATAGAGATGGTCTTTGTTGACACTCTTCCCAGTGCTAAGCACACAGTAGGTGTTCAGGAAATATTTCTTGACTTAATCAGTGAGGGCCCTGGCGCGTGCTAGCTCAGGCAAGAGCCCAAGCTCCCGTCCATAGGTCGGTGCCCAGTCTGGTACTTACTGCCTCAACCAACGTTTGGTGAGGCTTCCCCTGCCCAGCACTGCCCAACATAAATTAAAACAGAACCTGGGAGACGCTAGCAGAGCTCTGGGCCCAAACCACTAGGCCTGGGAAGACTGCAATGGCTCCGCAATGGCGTAGGTCGGAAGGCTTCCGGGAGGTGGGAGCGCCTGAGCTGGTTCTGATAGGAACCAAGCAGAGGTCACCGGCACTCGCAAAGGTGCGAAGTTTCAAAACATCGGGGCCGTCGAACTATGGCGATTGTCTCCTCTGGCTGGGGGCTGTAGGGGTTTCCCGCCCTCGGGGGACAGGTCTCTCCCAGTGACCGCGGGCCTGTCCGCCGCTCCACTCCTCCTCTCGGCCTCCCGCTCCTCCCAGCCTGCAGGTTGCAAAATCTAGGCTCACCTACGGCGGCGCTCCCCTCTCTGCGTGGCGCCCCCGCCACACCCCGCGCGCGCCTTCTGCGCCCCAGTCTCGCGCACGCTCCTCTCCGCCGCGAGCTCGCTCCCCCGCCCACCAGCCCACTGGCGCCCGGACTCACCCATCCCGGGAGCCCCCGCTCACTGCCGCGCGTGCCCCGCGCCCCGCGCCCGGCGCCGGGGTCCCTTCCCCGCGGCTGCGCGCCTTCTCGCGTCCCGAGGCGCTCGCTCGTTGCCTAGCGACGGGAGATGCCTAGCGACTTTGAGCGCTCGGGCGCCGCCCAGACCTGTTGCTGGCGCTTGGCTGGGGTCCCGCGCGCGCGGTGGTTCGGGCCGTTGGACCTTGACGCCTGGGCTCCCCGAGCAGAGCGAGGTTAGTGCAGCGCCTGGGGGCGGCCGCCGTTGCTACCGCCTCCTCCTCCTCCTCTTACTTTCCCTCCCCTCCCCCTCAACCCCGCTGGCGGCACTGCGCCGCCGGGTGGAGAGGACTGGTAACTGTACCCGGGCCCCTCCTTTCTCACTAGGCCGGCCGGCTTTCTCCTAAGCATGGGCAAAAGGACTTCTTTGTACTTCTTGTGACAACTTCTCCGGGCTTGAGGTAGCTGTTTCTGTGGGAAAGAGCTTTCTTCTATATGCGCCGATGCGCCCGTTGGTGTATATGATAAGTAACATTCCTTGCAAGAACACAAATATCCTTTGTGTATGGATATTGTCATTTCATGGACAGGAAACATGCCAAGCGAGGTAGCAGATGTTACCTGGGTTCTGCTAAGCCATGCCCATAGATCCGAGACTGACCCTCCATTGGGAGCCGCTCTTAGGCCAGAGGTTTCTTCTTTGGGGACATGGTCCCTTTCCCATTTATTTTCAGGAATCTGTTGCCTGTTTTGTGTTACTCCACTTCAGATGACATTGACCTGTCAATGTAGTTATTTTTGTCCTTAGAGTATATCCCACGGAAGAAGCACAGTGAAGATACCGTGTCTCAAACTATCTGTAATACTGTCATTCTCTCTGTATGGTTAAGACACCCATGCCAGCTCGATAGGGAATTAGGCTCATTTGTGCCAGTTTTTAGAGTTTAAGTTTTTATGGCTGCACTTATGTACGCATATACACATTCCTTTCTCCACTGCTGTTGTTAATACAAAACATACTATATACAATTTTTGCACCTTGCTTTTTTTTTTTTTCTCCCAGTGTCCTGGAGGTCACTCCAGGTCTCTAAAATAGGGAGACCTTCCTCCTGTCTTTTATATGCACAGTAATTCATTGTGTTGCTGTATTTCGTCAGTCCCTTAATGAAGAAGTTTTGGATGCAGTTCCAGTTTGACTATTCTAAATAACGGTGCAAAATAACTATGTGTATGTATCATCACTCCATATTTTTGCAAGATAGGATCCCCAGAAGTGAGACTGATAGTTCAAAGGGTAAATATCTGTTTAATTCTCTAGATATTGCTAAATTCCTCTCCATGGGGACTATACCATTTTGTACCCTCATCACCATCAAATGAGAGAGAAGAGGTGGGGCTTATGGATGAACCTCAGGAGGTTGTTGTTTCTGAAATTTTATGCGGAATATTAGGTGCATCTGTCCAGGGACAGGACCAGACATGCTGGCATTCTCTGCTCTATAATTGCTCATGTCTGACATATAGGCACACAGTATATATTTGTTGAACAACGATTATATCTCGTTAGATTCTCAGAAGAGACTGGACGCTGTGAGGGTAATTTGAGGGTGATTAGTTTTTTCAAAGCACCTGAGATGCAGTTGTTGCTACATTTCTTTCCTTCCCTTGTTCCTTCCTTCCTTCCTTCCTTCCTTCCTTCCTTCCTTCCTTCCTTCCTTCCTTCCTTCCTCCTTCGTTCCTTCTCTCTCTTTCTCTCTCTCTCTTCTCTCTTTTAAATCTGGTCTAAGATTGGGGCACCTGGGTGGCTCAGTTGGTTATGCATCTGACTTCGGCTCAGGTCATGATCTCACGGTTCGTGGGTTCAAGCCCCGCGTCGGGCTCTGTACTTATAACTCAGAGCCTGGAGCCTGCTTCCAATTCGGTGTCTCCCTCTCTCCCTCCCCTGCTCATGCTCTGTCTCTCTCTCAAAAAAAATTAAATCTGGTCTAAGATTATTCCTGTCCCATCTTCATAACTGAATAGACTGGGACATTATTGGGAGAATGGAGAAACTCGTTCACTTGCTCCATGGGGAACCAGCGTGTCTGCCCTGTGATTAAAACACACTCCTTGAGGAGCTGGAGGAGTTTGTCTTCTAGAGGGAGGACGGACATGCGCGTACACAGATGATTCTCAGGTTGTATGACAGGTGCTGTGTGAGTTGCTTGGAGAAGGAAGAATTTCTTTATGGTGCTTGGGAAGGCTCAGGGAATGAGAGATGACCTACATCTTGCGGGTGAGGAAAGACATTTCCCAGGCTGGGAGATGGTGAGGAATCATTATGCACAACAGTCTTGGAGACTGAAGTGTGCAAGGGGTGACTGGCAGCATGGCAGAATGTTCAGTATAGTTAGAGCCCAGGATGTGCTGGTGGCGGAGGAGATGTCTGGAGGTGAGCGGGCGAAGAAATTGGGGCCAAAGCATGAGGAGCCTCTTATGCTATCCTTTGAAGGTTGAATTCTTTTTATTCTTTGTCCTTAGAGATTCATGGACTTCTGTGATCTCTTGAGGTGGAGTATTGTGATGTTTTCTAAAACGGACCCCCATGGCTTGGGAGGAACATCTTAGTCATGAAGGTAATGGCTCTGGAATGAAGATTTGGGTATGAATCCCATCTCCACCATATGGACTTACACTCCTTGTGTCTGGGCTTCCTCATCCACACAGTGGGGATAAATAATACCGATTTTTTACCCATGTTGTGAGGATTAAGTGACACATGCATTGCTTGGCATATAGTCAGCTCCCAACGACAGTGTCCCTTTTTCTTTTTTTGTCGTTGTTTTGTTGTTGTTGTTGTTTAGTTTCTGTATCATTTATTTCTGCTTTGATCTTTATTATTTCCTTCCTTTTGCTGGTTGGGGGTTTTGTTTGTTGCTCTTCTCTGACTCCTGGACTCGAAAGCCCTTCAGGATTTTGAAAGTGCATCTTAGTGTTAGTTGTAGTGACATCTGTGGAGGCCTTTTGGAAACTGTGAGAAGTTTCCCAGAGCCAGCTTTTTTGTGTCATCCCTGACCGGGTGGGGGGGGGGGCGCCCACGACTGGTGACAGGATGTAACGCTTTGTTGGCCTTGCCGGACTCTACTTTTATTGTGCCTTACTGAACGTTTCCTGCACTAATGCAAAAACATTTACCTTTTAGAGGTTAGGGGTGAGAAATGGAGTCGACATATCTTCAAAAGTGCCTTGGGACGTGTCTAACTCAAGGTCTTGCAGAAGTGGCGAGAATTCGCCCAGTGGATCCAGTAGAATATTTAGCATTGTGGATTTACAAATATAAGGAAAATGTGACCATGGAGCAGCTGGTAAGTGGGGACCTTCTTGTAGAAAATTAGAAGAGTGAGGGAGGCCCCAGTTGGTTGAGCATCCGACTAGGTCACGATCTCATGATTCCTGAGACCTAGCCCTGTGTCTGGCGGGCTCTGAGCTGACAGCGTGGAGCCTGCTTGGGATTCTCTCTCTCCCTCTCTCTCTCTGCCCCTCTCCTGCTCCTGCTCACATGCACACTTGCATGTGCTGTCTCTCCAAATAAATAAATAAGCATTAAAAAAAAGTAGAAGAGTCAAATAATTGGTCCGATTTGCTTTTTTAAGAAGTTCAAGTGTTATTTCTTTCTTTTTATAAAAATAGCATGTTTACTATAGAAAAACTTGGACAATATCAAAAACATAAAAAAATACCCAGAGAAGACCTCTTTCTTCTAGTCTTTTTTCTATACATTTTCTATACATTTGTAGTTTTTCTTTTTACATAATCGTGAACATACCCACTGTATAATTTTAATTTTATGCTCTTTGTTCAAATAAAACACACATTTCCCCAAATTATTACACATTTTCCACACGGGTGAAGTAAAATTTGCTTACCCTTTCCCCATTGTTGGTGATTAACATGCTTTCAAGATTGTTTTCACAAATTGTTTTATCTTCACTTAGTCACTTGATACTATTTTTGAACACTGCTAGAGACAGAAGGAAATGGCCAACCTGGAGTGTGAGAGAGAACTGGCTTTGATAGAGCAGGAAATGATGGAGAGGCTCAAAGCAGAGGAGCTCCTGATTCAGCAGGTGAGACAAGCGTGGGGGTTCAGGGGTGACTGGAATTAGCGGGGTCAGCCTCAGTGTGGTGCGACCCAAATGGCGAAAAACTCTCCATCGCTAGTCAGTTAGGAATGGCTTTCTTCTGTCTTCATGTTTCTGTGTTTCTGTATCTACGCCTTCTTTGCTAGAGAAGCAGCAGCAGCTGGGGTAGGAGGAAACCCAGGGAGTGTGTTCTCATGAAAGCCAAGGGGAGAGAGCGTCTCAGTGAGACCCGAGGAGTCAGTTGCTGGTTGAGTGAGAGCAAGACTGTGAAGTGCTCATTCAAGGCCACTGGTGACCTTGATAGGAGCAGTGTGTTGGGGAGGGGGGAGGATAATGGGGGAGACAGTGAGCGGAGGTAATGCTTTCAAGGGGATTTTCAAGGAGGGAGGTTGGGGTTTTTTTAGGAGCAGAGGGGAAGGGAGTGGTTGACGTTAAGAAATGGGGAGAGGATAGTCTGGGTACATGTGGGTGTATAGGTTTTGTGGCACAAAGTTGAAAGCAGTTTCTGAATGACTCTTTCTTCTTTATGAGGTAGAGACCATGACCGTCTTCCAAGAATGGGGCGATGAAGTGGGAGGTATGGGAAGAGCAGTGAGGGTTTGAAATGGTGGCTTTGGAGGATGTTAGAGTTGACCAGGAAACTTAGCATTGCTTGGTGGCATGGAGTACCCTGTTAGAGTTAGAGACCAGGCGTTTATAATGTTGCCAGTTGGTTTGGTTTTATGATTATGGGTTTTCTCCACTTAGGCCAGATATTTGAGTGAAGATGTGGAAGGGGCAGACCCCTTGACCGAAGTAGGTTTGGGGTAACGGGATTGGAGAGCTGAAGATGTTGGTAAGGGAACGGTTTACGGGATGAGTCCTGGAGTGTAAACAAGATAGGGAAAGTTCCAGAGTGGCTTCTGGACCGATTTAATTTATGCAGAGCCTCCGAACTAAGTTTAGGTTATCCTTACCATTCTACCACGTAGTACTTAACTCTAGAGTCTCGAGTCACAGCTACACATATGTGAAAGGGAAAGAAGCCCGTGATTTGGGTGTGTGGATAAGAAGGAGAGTATAGACATGGCAAATAGTTTCTCTGCCTAAACTCTCATACCTGATACTTGGGTAGAACATTCTAGGCACCTTAGATATGGCTATTGAAAACTTGACTGCTTCCGAATCTTCTTTTTATCTAATCATTTGGCTAATTCCTATCAGGAGGTGGCAAAGCATTGAGTTGGATGTCAAACGATCATCCAAATGGGTGAGTGTCTGCTGTAGTTGCCCCAACTTTTGAGAGGCTGCCCTTGTTCTTTAGCTTCTACAGCCAGTGTCTGCCCCCTTCTATCAGAATAAGGAGAACCTCTCAGCAGTTCTCCTTCCCCAAGGCAGTTATGTCACAAATGTAGAGGCACTTAACGTTCTTTGACTCATCCACTTTGTCTTACTTAGATCCAAGTTGGCCATACTAGAAATCAAGCACTCCTCTCGCGGTATCTTGTTGACCAGCGTGAAGTGATCCGCTGTGCATCGAACCCTGAGCATTGTATGGGGAATGGAAGATAACAGTAATAGTCTCCAGAAGATTTTATGACCAGTTAAAGAAATAGCTTGGTGGGCAGAAATAGATGAGATGAGGAAAAGGGGCACGTGGGTCGGGAGGAGGGAGCACCAGAGAAGAGCTTGGGAGAGAGTGAGACTGAGATGCAAAGAAACATAGAGGCGCTCGATATCCATTGGATCAAGGTGAGCTTGGGCTTCAGGACTCTGGTCACTTCCCTGCTCTCACAATTAGTGCTACTGATTTTTAAGCACTCTCCAGTAAACCCCGGGCCCTTGTGAACTGGGAAGTATTTTTACTGCCATTTTCTACTTAAGAGCTTACTGAGGAGGTATAAAAGCTGGTCTGTCTGTTTGTTTGTTTTGTTTTTTGAATACCTTTTCTAATGGTTTTACTCATGTGTGAAGAAGGGAATTAGGTTTTGAAATTTTCCCGAAAATGTTACACTGGTTCTGATGACCAATGTGGTTGGTATTTACCAAGTACATTTTGCGTTGTTGTTGAGAGATTAGTTATCTCACTTCCTCTGCGAACGTCTGCAAGTGGATTGAGTGATGTGTTCTTGCACTTCGGCTACCTACCCCATCACTTTTATCCTAGTGTGCATGATACAAAATTACCAAGAAATTCCCTTCAACGACCTTTCGTAAATAAATATTAACTCCTGTTTATTATCTCTTTATTTGTCAAAATGTATTATTTTTAAAAGATGTGTTTTAAAAGCATAGCTTTAAAGTGCTCTTGGGGCGCCTGGGTGGTTCTGTCGGTTAGGCGTCCGACTTCGGCTCAAGTCATGATCTCGCAGTCCGTGAGTTCGAGCCCCGCATCGGGCTCTGTGCTGACAGCTCAGGGCCTGGAGCCTGTTTCAGATTCTGTGACTCCCTGTCTCTCTGACCCTCTCCCGTTCATGCTCTGTCTCTGTCTCAAAAATAAATAAATGTTAAAAAAAATTTTAAAGTGCTCTTAATGGGATATGTATGTATTATGGAGTATTATGTAGACATAGCAAGAGAGAACAAATTTCCACAAATGTTTTGTCAATGAAATAAAATAAAAAAAAATAAAATTGAATGCAAAATATAACTTTCTTTTTGGAATCCGGCTTACTACTTGGAAGACTTAAATTTTTTTTTAAAGATAATATTTCACTTAGTTGGAGTTCAGAGTTAATGTTCCTTATCATCAAAATTGATTGAAAATATTTATCTGTTAATGCTGATCTGTAATGAGATTTTAGTATTCCATCTTTGAAAATAGCTTAGAGATGCTTCCTGCCAAATACTGATTATCAGTCCATGTGCATATAATTTTGACCATATTTATCTCCTGGAATGCATTTGTAGAATTCTGTTAGATTTTTATCTTGTTTTGCCTTTTGGCATGTCATTACCTTGTAGATTAATCACTTCCAATTGAAGGTTGGTAAAAGCTTCTCAATCACACAGTTAAATGGATTTGGGGATATGGAAATTTAATTTGCACTTAAATCAAGGCCAAAAAAAAAAAAAAACAACAACAAAACTCTGGATCTATAGTTTGAGATTGGGAAATATACCTGCTGCAGATTTGTGTGGGAATGGGGGTCTAGTTTCTTGTTTTAGATTTTGCCTGCATGGGAAGTGAATGAGGCAGCTTGACATGGTGATTCAAACATTAGGTGTTGTTGAAATGTCTGTCCTGCAGGGCTAAATTTTTACATGTTAGTGCTGTTTCACCTTGTATGTTTAGTTTGAATCGATTTAAAAACATTATTAGGTCTGTAGCAAAAGCTTATTTGCAAAGCCATTTACGGTTTGATAATAGTGACTGAACATGATTCTTCTCATTCAGAAAAATTTCAATCTTGGTCCTGAGCCCCAAAATTCACACTAAACTGTTACCGTGTTTTCATTTCATGATACATGGCCAGTATAGAAAATTCAAATTTCGGCTTCACGGTGAAGCCGTGGAACTGCTGTGTGGTAGGGCAAGCCTAGATTTATTCGGTTTCCGTTCCTGACAGAAATTCACAGAACTGATGATGGGCACGCTCGTAAGGGTGAAGGAAAGGTGCTGCTGGTCCCGCTGGCTCAAGAGCACGTGACGCTTCCTGCAGAGGACCTGTTGGTAGGCAATACGGCCACGACTCATAGGCTCTCCACGCTGTGTTTTCACAAGCTTGGTAAACGTGTCCAACTAAGCCTCTTTCCGTTCACCATTGGTTGTAACACATATTAGCAGGTTTCGCTGCTGCTTTTACTGAATTAGTGTTTCTCCACTTCTTTGAAAATATTCTTGCCTGTAGTTGTCCCATGAAGACTGTTCATAGAGGCTGACCTTTCAGTCACTTCAGACTCAGCCCTGGGGCGCCTGGGTGGCTCAGTCGGTTGAGCGTCTTACTCTTGGTTTCAGCTCGGGTCGTGACCCAGGGTCGTGGGATCAAGCCCGAGTCAGGCTCTGCGCTGAGCATGGAGCCTGCTGAAGATTCTCTCTCTCTCCCTCTCCCCTGTCTCTCTCTCCAAAAAACAAAACAAAACAAAAACCCTCAGCCTTGATTCCAGTATACAGTAACCCCTGAGCAGCGTTGGGAACATTAGTCTACCCATCAGGAGCCAAGGAAAATCGCTCAAAATAATTCGCCTTGTTTTTTTTTTTTTTAATTTTTTTAATGTTTTATTTATTTTTGAGACAGAGAGAGAGACAGAGCATGAGCAGGGGAGGGGCAGAGAGAGAGGGAGGCACAGAATCAGAAGCAGGCTCCAGGCTCTGAGCTGTCAGCACAGAGCCCAACGCGGGGCTCAAACTCACGAACTGTGAGATCATGACCTGAGCCGAAGTCGGATGCTCAACCAACTGAGCCACCCAGGCGCCCCTAATTCACCTTGTTTTTAATTGCCTGTTGATGTTGCTCCCAAAGCCATCAACTCTTTGAGCAACTGTTTCACCAAAATCTTAATGTAAGTCTCCCCCTACCCCCACGCCACCCTCTGCCCCAGGACACTGAAATCAAAACACGTCATTAAATCATCATTGGTAAGTGAGCGTCTTTGCTTCGCTAACAAAGGAACCACTTGGGAACTTGCTTCCATTGCAGTCTCATTTCTATTTTAAATTTTTGTGAAGAAATCCTGTGATGAAGTAATTCTGCTTAAATTTTCTAATACTTCTGACCTTTGTTTTCATGTGGGCTGAGAATATTGTGATGACACGTGCTTAGTCTGGTAGTATTGCGTTCTTTTTTTTTTTTTTTTTACAAAATGTGCCCTTTTATTTTACTTTTTAAAATTTACATCCAAATTAGTTAGCATATAGTGCAACTTCAGGAGTAGATTCCTTAGTACCCCTTACCCATTTAGCCCATCCCCCCTCCCACACACCTTCCAGTAACCCTCTGTTTGTTCTCCATATTTATGAGTCTCTTATGCTTTGTCCCCTCCCTGCTTTTATATTATTTTTAATTAATTTTTTTTTTCAACGTTTTTTATTTATTTTTGGGACAGAGAGAGACAGAGCATGAACGGGGGAGGGGCAGAGAGAGAGAGGGAGACACAGAATCGGAAACAGGCTCCAGGCTCCGAGCCATCAGCCCAGAGCCTGACGCGGGGCTCGAACTCACGGACCGCAAGATCGTGACCTGGCTGAAGTCGGACGCTTAACCGACTGCGCCACCCAGGCGCCCCTGCTTTTATATTATTTTTGCTTCCCTTCCCTTATGTTCATCTGTTCTGTCTCTTAAAGTCCTCACATGAGTGAAGTCACATGATATTTGTCTTTCTCTGACTGACTAATTTCACTTAGCATGATACCCTCCAGTTCCATCCATGTAGTCGCAAATGGCAAGATTTCATTCTTTTTGATTGCCGAGTAATACTCCATTGTATATATATACCACATCTTCTTTATCCATTTATCCATCGATGGACATTTGGGCTCTTTCCATACTTTGGCTGTTGTTGATAGTGCTGCTATAAACATGGGGGTGCATGTGTCCCTTCGAAACAGCACACCTGTATTCCTTGGATAAATGCCTAGTAGTGTAATTGCTGGGTCATAGGGTAGTTCTATTTTTAGTTTTTTGAGGAACCGCCATACTGTTTTCCAGAGTGGCTGCACCAGCTTGCATTCCCAGTATTGCATTCTTTTAATAAAGTATCATTGCTTCGTAAGCACCATACTTTGCCATTTAATTTGATAATAAAAGAATCCACTCTCCACTGTATCTTCAAAGAGCAACATTCCAAATCCACATCTTTTCTTGTTTTGACATGATGGGTGTGCACTGTTATAAAAAATGTCATGGTGTGGTGATACCATGCCACTCCAAGAACTGTTGAGATAAAATGGCATGACTGTGATTTGTAGTGTGCTGAGCAGAGCTCAAAATGATGAGAGTACCACCTATGGTCCCTGTTGCAACTACCCAACCGCCGTTCTGCAAAACCAGTCACAGACAATAAGTAAGCAAATGAACCTGGCAGTGTTTCAACAAAACTTTTGTTTATAGGCACCGAAATTTGAATTTTCTGTAATTTCCATGTGTTGCGAAATATTATTCTTTCAGTATTTTTCAGTATTTTCACTTAAAACTGTAAAACCTTTCTTAGCTCATGGACTGTACAATACAGGACTGGGTTCAGGTGTGGCCCACAGAATTTAGTTTGCTGACCCCTATTCTAGTGTGGCATGTCTGTTGAGTTGGAACCAAATATGCTGTTGATTATCTGTGGTTTCAGATAATATACTTAAGGTTTTCTCATCCACTCTTCTGTAACCAAGGTTTGGCTATTTGAAGACCTATCTATGGATGAAGAGATTTTATCTGAAAAAAAGTACGACAATCTCATTTGTTGCTCTAAGAAGAACAGAGAAAATAACATGATTTTGCGCAAATTGTTCTTTTCTGCAAATTAGCAATTAAGGAAGCTTCCTTTTTTATGTTAGACTTCAGGAAATATTTGTAAAAGCTAAAGTATTAGGCGGCTGTGATCATTTATTCTCGTAAGCGTCTGAAATTTACGTAGGTATAAACTTAATTATCCTGGGACATTTCAGAGTGATTAGAGTTAATTCCTGGCAATTGATCTGACTTTAACATGACTTATTTATTTCTGAATATTCAGCAACAGCTGGCATTCCAGCTGGAGTTGGAAATGCAAGAAAAAGAGAGACAAAGAGTAGAAGAACTACACAGAGCTCAAGAACAATTAGAGAAGGTAATTTGAAGTTTTATACCTGCCCGCTTTATTTAAAACCTCTTAGAACCCTCAAACTGTTTCTTCCAGCTGTTATAACGTGGGATTCATAGACGTGCTACACATTAGCTGTGTGACTGACACAAGTCTTATAACCTTGTTAGTCTCCTTTTGCCTTTTTGAAAAATAAGAATAACAAGATATCACTAGCACTGTCTTACTGGTTTTTCATGAGGATCAGTCAAGACCGTATATGTGAAACTGCTTTGTGAGCAGTAGAGTTCTCTCTTGGGGATGTTAGCAACATTTTAGTCAAGGCACAGTTATCCTTGACTATGGTAGCTGATGTTGAAGGTTAAGTTCTTTGTAACGTTGAGGGCGTTCTGATCTCTGAGACAGTCACATATTTCTTCCTCATGTTAGATGTGTTATCAACAATATTTTTATGTTTCAAAGTATTTTTATATGGCTGTTTCATGTCTTTCATTCAATTACGCAGGGACTTATGTTAAAAAGTCTGTTTCGGGGTGCCTGGGTGACTCAGTTGGTTGGGCGTCTGACTTCAGCTCAGGTCATGATCTCACAGTTCGTGAGTTCCAGCCCCGCGTCGGGCTCTGTGCTTACAGCTCGGAGCCTGGAGCCTGCTTGAGATTCTGTGTCTCCCTCTCTCTCTGCCCCTCCCCTGCTCATGCTCTGTCTCTGTCTCAAAAATAAATAAAAAACATTAAAAAAATAATTAAAAAAAAAAAGTCTGTTTCCATTGACTGTCTGTATAACGTCAGACCTCTAGTTTGGCCAATGTTCCCTGGGATCCAAAATGTATGTGTCACATAGACCAAACTTCTGAAGGACTGAGTTATACCTTTCAACTGGATATTTTATATTCTATGTTTATAACCAGCCTCGATTTATTCCACAATTAAAATTAAAAATAGAAGTAGGTTTCATTGAATATGTCTATTCATGGCTTAGAATAGAGCATCATTATTTAGAGCACTTTTTTGAAACGTGGAAGAATGGATTGAAATAAAAAATGAGATTCTTAAAAAGATAAATTAAGGGGACCTGGTGGCTTAGTTAAGTGTCAGGCACTTGATCTCAGTTCTCAGGGCTGTGAGTTCAAGCTCCTCATTGGGCTACGTGTTGGGCATGGAGCCTACTTTAAAAAATAAAATACTAAGATAAAACACAAACAAAAAAGATAAATTCAAAACCCTATACATAGTCTGAAAACACACGTAGTTAACAAAAACACAGATGCTGATGTTATCTCAGTCTGAATGTTGGAGGGCACGTGGATATACATGCATGTGCACACACACACATAAATACATGGGGACGTTGGGGCGCCTGGGTGGCTCAGTCGGTTGAGCGGCCGACTTTGGCTCAGGTCATGATCTCATGGTCCATGAGTTCAAGCCCCGCATCGGGCTCTGTGCTGACAGCTCAGAGCCTGGAGCCTGTCCCCCCCCCCCCCACCCACCCCGTTCATGCTCTGTCTCTCTCTGTCTCAAAAATAAATAAACGTTAAAAAAAATTTTTTTAAATACTTGGGAATGTATATCCCCTTTCTCTCTGGTGAGGATTCAGTGATGTCAAATGGAAGGAAAGTTTTTGTTTTGTCACTTGTCACCCTGACTAATAATTTGGCTTTCGGTTTAATGTCTCAGATCATTTCATTTTTTAAAGAGTCGTGTTCGATTATAAATAAAACATGGTTTTCTATTAGTGTCAAGTGTTAAATGAGACTGTGAGCTGCAGTTTTGTACTAAATGTATTCAGGTCACCCTTTTAAAAGTGATGACATGTTTGCTGTTAAACTGATCATAGCACTATGTAAAAATAAACCTTCTTGAACATTAAACATGGAATCAAAATGGAAAGTATATTCAAATATTTTTCTTCATTTTTATATATTGTAGGAGATGGGAATGAATATAGAAAACATACCTACGAGTGAAGATAGTTCACATTCAGAGGTGAGAAGGAAACATTATTCTGTGTCACGTGAAATGAATGAGTGTCCTGGGGGGCAAAGCTTAACTTTGATGCATTAGGAGCTAAACTTTTTAATTAGGAAATTATCAAACTTGATAGTCCAAGTATGTGTTCTAGTAACAACAGTTCACAAGTACAGTGTTCTTTAGAGCAAAATCTCAAAATGGATAAAAATTGGACTTTTGGTTTGCGTTTGTATTTTTTATTTTTTTTAAATCTAATTTATTGTCAAATTGGCTAACATACAGTGTGTGCAGTGTGCTCTTGGTTTTGGGGGTAGATTCCCATGATTTATGTCTTACATACAACACCCAGTGCTCATCCCAACAAGTGCCCTCCTCAATGCCCATCACCCATTTTTAAAAACCAGAATGTCGTGAGATATTTATTGACCATATGTTTACTTCCAATGATACATGTTAATTTTCTGTATTAAATTAAATTTCTTAAATTTAAGTAAGTTTTAGCATTTATCTCTAGAATTCTCTCTCCGTTAACAGGTGTTGGTTCATTCCATTAATTAATGACGCTGAATTTTGATGTTGTAATTCAGAAATCTCCTACCAAAATCAGAGAAAATTAACATATTCATTTTGAACTCATCTAATATTAGAAATGAATTTTAATGATTGTAGGATATAACACCAGACTCAGGCAAAACGCTAGCTGAAATTAGCGATCGATACGGGGCACCTAACCTGAGCAGAGTGGAAGAACTTGATGAGCCAATGCTGTCTGATGTAAGTATCCTTAAGAAGTGTTTTGTGAAAAACAGATTTGTTTGTTTTGTTTTACTCTGGGAAAGCCTAGTGCCTATGAGGCCTGGGTTGGATGGCAAATGGGCCCTTACTGTCATATAGAAAGAAACCAGTTCCCCGAGTGCTGACCATATTCCCAATCGGCCTTCTGCCCTTTTGTGGACCTGTGCTGCTGGCCACCAGGGGCAGGCTGGGCGCAGGTCTGGCTCCTTGCAAATGTGTCAGCACTGATGGGAAAGTAGCTGGAAGCTGGAGCTGAGGTCATGGTGTGCCATATGCAGAGGGTGATGTATATATATTTTGGAGTTAGGCTTTGAAAATCTCAAAATCTCTTCAAGATATATATTTAAAATCATTTGGTGAAATACATAATCTTTAAGTTAAATGTCGGGTGCCAGCTTATTGTTTCTCAGGAGCAAACACTAGAATGAAATAAATATCCTAATGAAAGTGCATGCTTTTACAGTATATAAGTACACATGCTTGTTTAATAAACACATGGTGTTTTCTAGGTACCAGGCATTGTGCCTGATGTTGTTGTGAATAAAACGGTTTTTTCTTCTTTTTTTTACCTTGTCTAGGGGGGAAACAGGCGATTGGACAAGCAATTAATAGTCATAGTTAGAGGGAACAAGTGGTTTATTGCCCAGAGCAGTAGGCTTTGAGAATGAACAAGGGAGCTATTAATCTAAGCCGGACCTGCGGGTATAGACCAGGACTGTCCTGGCAGAGGATGTATTTAGTGACCTAACCATGCGCACTGACAAAATGGGACAGCCAGCCCAGCGGAGGAGCCCTGTCAGGGAAGGCTTCCTGAAGGAAGTTGGTGACTGATTGCTGGGGGTGCGAGGGGGAGGATGTGAGAGTACAAGTCAGCTAGAGACCTGACAGGGGAGAGTTGGGGGTGTGAGGCAGGGAGGAGGAGAGACCACGCAGGGGAGGGAACAGGAACCAGGCTGTGAAAGGCCTGGTAATTTGTGCCCAGATGCCGTAGATTTTATCCTAAAGGCAATGGAGGCTGATGCTATCAGTACTGCATTTTAGAAAAGCTCTCTGGCAGCAGCACGGAGGGGAGGATGGAGACAGAGAGGTGAGGACACCCATTAGGAGGCTAATGCAGTAATTGAGAGAGAGATGGCACTGGTGGCCTATTCACAAGGGGGAACTGGAAGGGCTTGGTGCTAATCAGTTAGTAGAGATGTTCCATTAAATGTCTGCTGTGTTTTGGGACCACGCAGGGAGGTAGCGAAGACAAATGCACAGAACAGATGGGGCTCCTGCCCTCGGAGCGGGGGGGGGGGGGGGGGGGGGCGCGGCGTGGGCCAAGGGCAGGTGCTCTAAGAGGACAGACCTAGCCTGGATGAGTCTTCCTGAGGAAATGAAACTTAAGGGGTTAGTCTGAGCTCAGCCCAGCAGACAGGGAGAGCAAGACACTCCCACAGAACGGAATGGCCCAGCTCTGACGCTGGCTGGGTTGTGCGGAGCTTGGAGATGGTGCAACTCCAAGCTGGAGAAGTGGCTAATGGCCACATCACATTGTGCTCTGTATGGCAAGTGCAGTGGGATTCACTGAAAGGGTTTATGTGAGGACTGGAGATGTGGCTTTAGAGGGGAGACAGAGGATTTGAGTGGGCACGCGTGGAAAAGAGAGACCACTTAGGAGGTTTTATAATTGTCCAGATGCAGGATGACCAGGGCTAGGATCAAGGTGTAGACAGCAGAGATGGGGAGAACCCAGTGGATTTGATATTGGCTGGGGGGATAAGGGACAGAAGAAAGTCAAGGTGATGCCCAGGTTTCTGCCATGGGCAACCAACTGGACTCAGAGCTTGCCATTTGTTGAGGTGAGGAACGTAAGAAGAGGAAGTAGGTTTTGTGAAAATGATGGCTTCCATTGTGGACATGCTGAGTCTCAGGTGACCCTGAGATACGCAGATGTAAGTGGCCAAAGACCAGTTGATGTGCGGCACAGGTTCAGAGGACAAGAGAGCTGTCCAGGCAGGAGATAGGAACGTAGCAGTCGTCGGCATATGAGCTAGGTGAAGCTAGGAGAGGCAGTCGGGTACCTAGGAGAATGTGCAGAATGTTCAGGACGGGGCTCAGGCACATCCATTACACATTCCATCATTTAAGAGGTGGACACAGGAGGAGGACCCCTACAAGAATGATAGGGATAACAGTAAGAAAGGGGGGAGGGGAGCAAGAGAAGGAGAAGAAAGGATGGGTTGATAAACACTGTGCTTGAGAACACCGTTGTTATCATGCTGAGTTTGGATCTTACTTGAACTAATTCGAAAACTATCGAAAAGCTTCATTTACATAGTCACATAGAATTGACCCCAACTCTGATTTCTTTGGCTTGTACCTTTTCACAATTCTGATTGTATTAAAGTATATTTACTTTTTATTCTGCTTTTAGGTTGCATTAAACATTGATCAAGATTTGTAAAATCAACCACCCAAGAGCAATACATTTTTCTGCTTGTTTCAAGTTTCAAAACATGAGGTTCCCGACTGTATTTTTTTCCTCCAAACCTGAACTCTGCTTTTTTTTTTTTTTTTTTTTCTCTAAAGACAGCTTTATAAATGGGCTTTCAAGGGTAGCCTTAACATGTTGTTTTGGATTCTCCCATGCAACTGGTTGTTTGTAGGATTCCTCAGAGAGCAAGAGCGAGAGTTTGCCCAAGCAACCGGAAGGCGCAAATGGGAGATGAGCTGAAAAGACTGTGTGCGTGTGTGTGTGTGTGCGCGCGCGTGAGAACAAGATTGCCCAAGGTGAAGGTTACGGTCTGTGAAGAGTGAAAGGGGCTGCCACTGTGCAGGACTTGGGAGTGTTCGACATGCCTTAGATCTGAGCTCCCCCCTGGAAGTGGACTGTGAGGATTTCTCCAGTTTGCTCGGCAGTGATACTTTGTAGGACCATTAATTCACGCTTACTGATAGGGCTGGATGGGGAAGGATGCCAAGTTCTGGGGTACCAAGACCCAGCATTTCTTCTGGATCAACCAGTGTGAGCAGACATCCTGGTAATACTGTTGGAGAGACGCTCTCGCTGGACACAGGCCATGCAGGGGGCTTCCTCGGGTGGGCGCTGGGTGGTCCATGGGCCCTGACTGCTCTCCTGGCCCCTTGGAAGTTTCACACCCAACCTTGAACTTTAGGGAGAACTTTGCTTCCTTTTTAAAATTCTTCCAAATCTAAGTCTTTATTCTGAATCCTTTCTGTTATTTAAGGAAGGGTATAGGCATGGAAACATAAATGCCAGGAAGAGGATTCTTAAATAAAATTTTAGGGGCTCCCTGGTGGCTCAGTAAGTTAAGCATCTGACTTTGGCTCAGGTCATGATCTCATGGTTTGTGAGTTCAAGCCCCAGTGTCGGACTCTGTGCAGACAGCTCAGAGCCTGGAGCCTGCTTCAGCCTCTCTCTGTCCGCCCCCCCCCCCCCCCCCGCACTCTGTCTCTCTCTCTCAAATATAAATAAACATTAAAACAATTATATAAAAAATAAATTAATTAAAAAAATTTAAAAGATCTGCTTTTGGTCATCATATATCTTTCCTGAGGCAATGAGAACAGAACAGCCTAGTTGCTTAAATGGGAAAAGAGAAAGGGGGAAAAATAATGGGGAAAGCACTGGGTTCATTAAAAAGAAATGTTATCTCGTCGTATCAGTTCTGTATATTCTTTAGAAAGAAGTCCCAGGTGCCCTGGAGAGATGGTTTCCGGGTCAGTTGGGCCACCAGGCACTGTGTCCCCAGCATGGATGACCTGTCTCAGTCTGCCAGGCAGGTGTCTAAGGCAGCCAGAGAGCATGTGTCCCCCCGCCCCCCAGCCTGGGCCTGTGAGGGCACCCTCGTGGAGGGCTGGGGGTAGAAGGGCGGGCTCAGGGGGCCCTTGGGCTCAGCGCAGCCCAGGCAGTCTGGTGCTGGGGCTTGACAGCAAGAGTCTGTGAGTGCCGGCTAGTCGCGGGGTGAATCACTGTGGCTCTGGGACACAGGGTAGCCCTCTTGGAAGCATCCCCAGCCAGATCTGAGCATAAGAGGGAGGAGGTAGAACGGGGTGAAAAAGGAGATGACGCTTTTTCTCTCAACCTTCTTCTATGCCGAGTAATTTTGGATGAGATGTGAATTCTGTCTTCTTGGGTGTTGGATATTTTTATCCCTGTAAATATTTGTGAGCTTTGTTTCTGGATGCCGTTAAGGTACTCGGGAATAATTTGATCTTTTCTGGTCTTGCTTTCAAGAAGCTTTGTTAGGTGGGACCAGAGAAGAATTGAGTCTAGGGCAAGTTTTGTCCCACCATTAAGGACACACACTCTAGGGACGCTGTCCCATGTTGAGTGAATTATGAGAACTGTCACTTTGGCTGTGGAAAGAGACACTATCTTCATTGTATTTTTAGACCACTTTACTGAGGTATGGTTGACAGAAAGGTAACTTATTCCCAGCTCTCTTTGAGAGAGCTCGTGTGCCCTCCAGTCATCCGAGAGTTTCTTTCCTTGGCTTTTTACCACTTCTTCCTCCCCATGCATTTATTACTCAGCTGAAGACTCAGGGGGACCCTCTGGAGGTACCCCTGGACTCCGGGCTCTGAGACCACTGGGCTTCACCCACAAGGCAGAGCGCTGATGCGTTTGCAGGGAACACTGTTTCCCGTTCCTCAGAGGTCTTTGTCCTCTGTTGCCTCAGGTTCACTGTCCCAACAGCTGTTGTTTCGCACCAAACGGTGCTGGTTTTTCGTCGTTTCACAGGTGAGGGCAAGGCCTGTCTCTGTCGGTCCACCTTCGCCTGAAACCAGAGTTCAGATGCCACAGACTTTTTCTCATGAAAATCCCTGTTCCTTCGCTTCTTCAACTTGCCTAATTTGGCGAAATTTAATATGGTTACTTTCTGAGAAGAATTTAGGGGGTTTGGGAAGTATCGAATGACTTGTGTCTCTTAACCTGCTTGGAACCAGGCCGAAAGGGCCAAGCGGGAATCAAGGAATCAACTTTACAGATGCTAAAAGGCCACCAGAGAGTGCAGGACACCAGGCCAAAGCTGAGTATCCTGTTCCTCTTGGCTAGTTTGAAGAGAAGCCGCTGGAGAATGATAGTTCTCTCTGTGTCAGCTGAAGAGCCCGCCTGATCTGCTTCTCACGTGGAGGACCGAAGCACGGCGGGGCTGTGGCCGGTCCTGATCCCCGAGGCTTTCAGGAGCAAGAGCTCGAGAGGCCAGGTTGAGCCTGGGGCCTTTACCCCAGACCCATTCACCCATCTCCTGAAAGAAGGAAGAGAAGAGGGTGCAGAAATTGCCTGGCTCCCTGTTCTGCCACACGCTTCTCTCCTGGGAAATGACACTTCTCAGTATTATTTTGCCTGACGTAAGTGACCAAAACCCCTGACTTGGAAACTGGCTGACACCCTTGATGCAAGTGGCTTAATGGATCAAATGATCTCTTGTCTCCCACGAGAAGTCCAGAGAATGGGCAGGCCGCAGACGCGATGGGTCAGGGCTCCGGCACCCTCTCTCTTGGCTCTGCCTTTCTGGTCTCCACCGGTCTCATCCTTGGGCTCTTCCCAGTGTGGCTGCCGTCAGTAATTCCAGGTGCTATATTCAGCCATGACAGCATCTCATGGAAGAAGAGGGGAGAGTCCTCCTGGTGTTTTTATTTATATTCCTAGAAACTCCCCGGCAGACTTGCCTTTCTGTCTCACTGATTATGATTGCATTCTACATTTACTCTCTCCAATTTCATTCACAAGGAAGATAAGGAATCATTACACTGTCGTCTTACTGATTCATTGGTTTATAGATTCATTTATTTTCAATCTATGTCAAAGGGTCATAAGTAGTCACCAGGGTGGCATAAGTGTGGCCCCTAGAGAACCAAATCTAAGTGCCATCTCTGCAGTTAACATGAACCTGAGAATGAGCGCCTCTAAAATTTTGCTATGGGGGAACTCTGATTGCCCTGCCCTCCTCCTGGCCCTGCCATTTACTATGGGGAATAAGAGTAGGGCATGACCTTTGCCCTACAGCACTTTTGGGTCAAGTACAGCTTATGTGCACATATAATAGGAACTAAGTACCTGGTGCAAATAGAAGCTAAGAATTTAGGGGAATAAGATTGGAGCAAGCTTCATGAAAGCGAGGACATTTCAAAAGGAACCTTAAAGGAGAGGTAAGTTTTCAGTGGGTGAAATTCATGGAAATGCGAAGGAAACTGGGCCAAAGACAGACGGGTAGGAACCTGACTGGGGAGGGTCTGAACACCAGCCACCAAAGTCTACACTTGACCCCAGGGAGGGATGTGTGGGAAGACCCAGGATGGCCTTTGAGGACTTTTCACAGTTTCCTTTCAGGATGTGCAAGTGAAATTCAGATCATGTGGCTAAGGGCACGGATTTTGGTAAGGAAAGGAAAAAGACTGAGGTGATCTTTTGGAGAAGTTTGGTGACGAAGAGAGAGCGACTAGAGAATGTAGCAGGATTGAGCAGGGATGCCCTCCTTGGAAATGAGGCTTTGCTTGTACTCTGGCAATAGGAAATAGAAAAGTTGGTGAGCCCAGAAGTAGAGACTGAAGGTGTGGCTCAGGAGGGTTCGAGCAGGGATCCAGGAGTACTAAATGTGGGTCAAAACTGACAAGAGGGAGGAGAGCACTTCTGAAATTATGTTTTCCCCCCAGGAGGGGGAAAATGTAGAGAGAGAGACATTTTAAATGAAGGGGATGAATATTTGAGGGTAGTGGAGCGGCACACACAGTCTAGGATTCTCTACTTCTGATCCTTTTGGTAAAGAAGGAGAGAAGGGCAGAGGCTGGTCAGGTACATGAGTGAGGATGCATTTAAAACGTGCTGGGCGGGGGGCGCCTGGGTGGCGCAGTCGGTTAAGCGTCCGACTTCAGCCAGGTCACGATCTCGCGGTCCGTGAGTTCGAGCCCCGCGTCAGGCTCTGGGCTGATGGCTCGGAGCCTGGAGCCTGTTTCCGATTCTGTGTCTCCCTCTTTCTCTGCCCCTCCCCCGTTCATGCTCTGTCTCTCTCTGTCCCAAAAATAAATAAAAAAACGTTGAAAAAAAAAAATTAAAAAAAAATAAAACGTGCTGGGCGGGGGGGGGGGGGGGGCACCTGGGTGGCTCAGTCGGTTAAGTGTCCGACTTCGGCTCAGGTCATGATCTCGCGGTCCGTGGGTTCGAGCCCTGCGTCGGGCTCTGTGCTGACAGCTCAGAGCCTGGAGCCTGTTTCAGATTCTGTGTCTCCCTCTTTCACTGACCCTCCCCTGTTCATGCTCTCTGTCTCAAAAATAAATAAATGTTAAAAAAAATAAAAAAACAAAAAACATGTGCTGGGGACTACTGACAATAGCCAAATTGTGGAAAGAGCCCAAATGTCCATCAACTGATGAATGGACAAAGATGTGGTGTGTGTGTATATATATAAAGGAATATTACTCAGCTATCAAAAAGAGTGACATCTTGCCATTTGCAACAACATGGATGGAACTAGAGTGTATTTAATGCTAAGCAAAATAAGTCAGAGAAATATAAATATCGTATGATTTCATTCATGTGGGGAATTAAGAAACAAAGCAGATGAACATAGGGGAAGGGAAGCAAAAATAAGATAAAAACAGAGAGGGAGACAAACCATAAGAGACTTAAATACAGAGAACGAACTGAGGGTTGCTGGTGGGGTGTTGGGTGGAGAGATGGGCTAAATGGATGATGGGCATTGAGGAGGGCACTTGGGGGATGAGCACTGGATGTTATATGTAAGTGATGAATCGCTACATTGTATTCCTGAAATCATTATAACCCTGTATGTTAACTAACTTGGATTTCAATTTAAGTAAAAAGGAAGAAAGAGAAATGAATAAACAGCATGAAGTGAGGAAGTGGGTACAGATTTATGAAAAAGATGCTCTAATGCGCGTTAAAATCATTTGGATGGAGTGGTGAAGCTATTAAAATATAAACATTTCTGGGTCTCAGTCTTAGAAGTTCTAACTTAGTTTTAGCAAAAACCAGAAATGTGCATTTTAAAGAGCATCCCAGTTTTAATAAAGGCTGGACTATATTTAAAAAATTGGCAATGAAAAAGAGAAAAGGTAATGGAGGAGAAGCCTTTTGGCTGGGGGGTGGGGAGCAAACACCTTGTAATTTTAAACTTGCTTCCCTTAGAAAGCTTCTTCCCTGTGGCAATAACGTGTCACCCAGCCAATACGAAGACCAGCCTACTTAATAGTTGTTCTTTTCATTGTAAATTGTATAATTGCCTTTTGGTATCATTGCCTTTTGGGCATCTTGACCTAATATATCCTAGGGCCTGATGACCCTTGGATAAACTCAACTTTGATATTTTAGCCTTTAATGAATATCTATTGTTTAATGCTTAAAAAAAATAAATTAAAAAAAAATAAATAAAACATCTGCCGGGGGAATGGACCACAGAATGATTGTTGGACAACTCTTTGGGCCCAACGGAAGTTCATGCAGTCACAAAACACTTGATAGGGGCGCCTGGGTGGCTCAGTCAGCTAAACGTCTGACTTTGGCTCAACTCATGATCTCGCGGTCCATGTGTTCGAGCCCCGTGTCGGCCTCTGTGCCGAGAGCTCAGAGCCTGGAGCCTGCTTTGGATTCTGTGTCTCCCAATCTCTCTCTGCCCCTCCGCCCCTCTCAAAAATAAACATTAAAAAAATAAATTAAAAAGCACTTAATAGATGCTTACTCTCTGCCTCAGTTTCCTCATCTGGATAATAAGTAATAGTGCCTGCCTCTTAGTATTGCTCTGAAGATGAAGTGACTCAATTCATGTGAAGTTTTCATAGGGGTGCCTAGCCCTTAGTAAGCACTCAACAGGTAGTGAAGTTGTCTTACCTGCCAGGTACTGTGCCAGGTAAGTGGAGTCTGCATTAGAGCTCTTCAGTCCTATTCCCCAGTGCCCATAACAAACTCAACGGTAGAACAGCATCCATGGGTAATGGAGGCACGCTAGAATTGAGGATTGGCAGACTGTCACAAGACCGGCGGGATCTGAAGTCAAGTGTGAGCAGCAGTGGAGTGTGTGGCTACCATGTTCACCATTAGCTGGGTGTCGGCGCTTGGCTCTAGGCCAGGAGGTAAGTGGCATTGTTCAAAGCAGATTCCCAGCCAGGGAAAGGTGGTGATGGGGGGCGGCGGTGCTCAAGGTAGGCGAGGAGACAAGAAGGCATAATTCATGGGAGGCACTGCAAGAGTTTGGCCCAGCCAAGCAGTCGGTGTTTAGGAAGGCTGTGGCCCTTACAAAGAACTTGACCATAAATTAGGAACAGGGTCAATGCCCATTGTCCAGCTTTGATCCCAACTGGAAGGGCTGGGGCAAGACAGAAGGGGGCTTGTGACTGGGTGGGAAGGCTTGAAAATGGTGGAGAGGGGAGAGGACTAACAGGGAGCACTTCTTGGTGCCAGAGGCTCTATCAGGAGTTCGTGGGACTGTGGGTATAAGCTTGCGTTTGAATGTCTGGAGGAATGAAATTTCAGAAAGTAACTACGCAGAGTTGTTCACTAATGAGCCTTGGAGCTGGCCTTGCTGCCCCATGCGGTTTGACAGAACTACTGAATGTGTGTGGGATACTAAGAGCGTTAGAAAATAGCTTTGTCTAAAATAGAGTTGACTCTAGTTTCTTAGTAGCTTTTTCCCTTCCTCATTTCTTCAGCACGATAGGTAGCTTTGTTACTAACCAAGTGCCCAATCTAGAAGGTGGGAGTCATCCTTGACCCTCCGTGCTGCTTATACTTCGAGCCCAATACAGGGAGCCTGATACCGGCTCCTTTTTCTCTCATGTTCCACAGCCACAGGTGATCGGTTTCTTAGCCAAAATATAAGAGATCAGCTTGTATAACACATTGTTCAGAGTCCTGTGCCAGCTACCTCCAGATTAAAGATTGTAAGGGCTTATCCCAATTGCAATCAATGGCCATTCACCCTTTATCTAATTCTTCTCATTTCCACAGACCCCTCTGAGCTGGCTTCCCTCTGAGGACTGTGCTAGTTTCCGAGAACACAAACCAGTGTGAGAGGCGGTCAGTGCCGTTGAAACGCACTCTTCCAGATGGCGGGCAAAGGCACAAGCAAGCAGATAAATCAGGACACAAGCTCCAAAGGGCCAGTTTGGTAGGTAGTGCCATTAACTTTTTACATGGAGAGACGCCACCTAGAGCTGCATGGAAGTGAAAGACTCCGAGCAAACGACACCCACACAAGAACAAAGGTGCAGAATTGATGGTGGCTGGGCAGGAGGAACATGTGAGCAGAGCAGTGTAGATGGGAACGCCCTCAGGAAGTTTGAAGAATAGTAGGTCTGGGCAGGGGTCTGGGGGAGGGAGGTTGAGCAACGTCAGGTCTGGACCAGGTTGTGAAGCACATTACATCCCAAGCTAAGAAGTTTAAACCGTGTCTGCTGACAACGGGAGTGGAAATGAGATCTGCACGTGGACAAACTTCACTGGGAATGAGGGATGAGGATGTGTCCCTCTGTCACAGGGAGAAGTTTTAAGAGGTTTTAAAGGATGGTATTTAGGCTGCTGTTGTCCTAGTCTAGGCCTGAGGTAATGAGGGTCTGAGCCTGGGTCGTGGCAGTGGAAATGTACTCCATGAACATTTGTCTTGGGTTGACCACGCACGCGCCAAGAACTGAACTAGGTTCTTATGGGGAACATGAATGTGAGCGATTGATGGTCCTGCCTCCCCCGTCCCTCACAGGGAGAAAGTGAGTGATGGGTCTGACACATTCCAGAGGTGGACTTGGAAGCTGATTGAATGGACGTGGAGGGCACAGGAAAAACCTGGACCTGGAACCTTGACAGGGCCATTGAGGGCTTGGGGAGATGAGGCGGGGGCACTGGTGTGAGGTAGGGATGGACACCTGGCCAGCTGGGTGTGTAGCTCGGAGCTCCTCTCTGCTGCTCTCACTGACCCAGGGAGTGTGGGGTGGCAGGGCCGGGTGGGGGCGGGGGCGGGGCTTGTGTGGGAGACAGCGGAAGTGACATAATTGATGTTTTTTTAGGAGACCAGAGTCTGAGCCCCATGACTGATGTATACAAGACAATACCATATTCCAAAGTGTCATTAAAGATATTCAGGGGCGCCTGGGTGGCTCAGTCGGTTAAGCGTCTGACTTTGGCTCAGGTCATGATCTCGCAGTTGGTGAGTTTGAGCCCCGTGTTGGGCTCTGTGCTGACAGCTCAAGAGTCTGGAGCCTGCTTCGGATTCTGTGTCTCCCTTTCTCTCTGTTGCTCGCTCGCTCGCTCTCTCTCAAAAATAAAGATTACAAATTTTTTTTTTAATATTCAAATGTGGTCCACTAAGAACACAAATCAAAACAAACAGCACAAGCTTTAAAAATTTTGTGAAAGGTTAATTAAACCAAGAATTCAGGTATCTGTGGTATGTTGAATCCAGTTTGTTTCTAAACGTGTATTAGATTGTAACCTTCTGCTGCCACTAGGTGTCACAAAGATTCAGTTTTTAAAAGCTCTACCTCTTGAGGCTGAGGCTTTACAAGATTTCTTTTTGTACAGATAAGGTTTTCCAGTATTCACAAATACAACGAACTTCAAATCTTAAAATCAGTATGATGAAATACTTAGAATATGCACAAGAGCACACACATTAATATAAGCCATATGTTTTACCCCAACTCATGTTTAACAAATATTAACCCTTTACCCTATTTGACAGCTTAAAAAAAAATCTTACAGTTGATGTTCTGTTTGTACTCCTGTATCCCATCCCTCTCGTATCTTGCCCGCAGATAACCATTATCGTAATAAGATCAGCAGGCGTACTTTCCAGACATACATCCCTGATGTCTTCATACAAGGGTTTGTGTATTTCTCAAAAGACAATGTAGATTTTTGGGTGAGATTTTAACTTAATGTTATGTGGTGTCCTGCTGTAGGTGCCATTCTGCAACTTGTTTTTTCTCGTTCAGCATTATATTTTCTTTTTTTTTTCTTTAATTTTTTTTTTAACGTTTATTTATTTTTGAGACAGAGAGAGACAGAGCATGAAGGGGGGAGGGGCAGAGAGAGAAGGAGACACAGAATCGGAAGCAGGCTCCAGGCTCTGAGCCATCAGCCCAGAGCCTGACGCGGGGCTCGAACTCACGGACCGCGAGATCGTGACCTGAGCCGAAGTCGGACACTCAACCGACTGAGCCACCCAGGCGCCCCGAGAATTCCATTTCTAACCAGCTCCCCAGCAGTGCTGCTGCCAGCAATCATACATCGGAAAACACGCGCTGACGTAGCCACGGCCAGCCTGTGCTCTGCCCAGCGCCCACTTTCCAGCCACTAGACAAAGCTAGATTGCTTTCCAAACGGGTCACGTGGGTTTCCTAGGTCCTCCTATTGGCAGGGCACAAGCGTTCCTAGTGTGCCATTTCCTTTCCAGTAGTGGGTAATGTCGCACTGGATATTTTTGCCCATCACAGATGTCTAATGCGGTGGCTTCTTGGAGGGTTAATTTGCATTTCCCCTGATTAGTAGCGAAGTTACAAATCTTTTTGTGTGCCTTGGACAATGGGTTTGCTCTTCTGGGAATTGTGTGTTTGTATTATTTGCTTACATTTGCTATCGATTTGCTTGTCTCCTTTCTTATTGACTTTCTTTGTCCATTATATGTGTTGGGAAATCTCCCAGGTGGTGGGTTGTCTTTTAACTTGGTTTATGGTGTTTATTGTTGGGCAAAAATGTTAAGTTTTGTTTCAGTTAAATGTACCCTTTTTTCCCCCATTTACGCCTTGTGCTTTTTAAAACTATCTTAACAAATTCATGAAACGTTATTTGTTGAGAGTCTGATTTAAAGATTATCTTTATAACAATGATTTCACGTATTTTAGAGTTCTCAAATTAATTGCTTTCAAGTATAGTCAATAATCAAACTGACAATTTAAACATCAGGTAAAGCATGGGGTCCCTGGCTGGTCCAGTCAGTGGAGTGTGTGACTCAGTCTCAGGATTGTGTGTTGGAGCCCCACCTCAGGTGTGTAGAGATTAGCTAAAAATAAAATCTTAAAAAAAAACCCAGGGGGCGCCTGGGTGGCTTAGTCGGTTAAAAGCCCAACTTTGGCTCCAGGTTATGATCTCGGGGTTTGTGGGTTTGAGCCCTGCTGTGCTGACAGCTCAGAGCCTGGAGCCTGCTTTGGTTTCTGTCTCCCTCTCTCTGCCCCTCCCCAACTCATGCCTCTGTCTCTGTCTCTGTCTCTGTCTGTCTGTCTCTCTCAAAAGTAAACCAACATTTGGGGTGCCTGGGTGGCTCAGTCAGTTAAGCGCCCGGTTATGATCTCACGGTTTGTGGGTTCGAGCCCTGGGTCGGGCTCTGTGCTGACAGTTTAGAGCCTGGAGCCTGCTTTGGATTCTGTGTCTCCCTCTCTCTGCCCCTCCCCTGCTCACGCTCTGTCTCTCTCTGTCTCTCAAAAATAAATAAAAATGTTCTAAAAAATTAAAAAAACCCAAACATTTAAAAAATCAGGTAAAGCATAATTAATCAGTTAGAATAATAAAAACAATTCTAGTTCATTGCTTGCACATCAGCGATAATGCCGGAATGATTTTTTAAGTGCTAAAAATGAATCTATTGCAGTCTAAACATCACAACCTATTTTTCCCCCCAGTTAATATTTTTGGCCTTTTAATTGAATGATTAACACTTTCTTCAAGGACACAGGAAGAAGAGCTTTTGGTCAGAAGTCTCCAAAGTCTAAGTTAGTGCAGGAGAAGTAAAAGAGGGAAAGGTACACAGGGAGTGACTTCCAGCGTAGCTAGGCTGATGGTGGTCCGCAGATGCGATTTTATGAGTCACGAGAAATGCTGACCCGTTTCAGGTTATCTCCCTGTGCTCACCCTGGCTGGGGCAACACCAGCTAGACATTTATTTGCATCAACACTATTTTGGAATTCAGTTAACTGTGACGTTATGGTTTATTTGTTCAAAAGGAAGAGACAGCACTTACCATGTGCCCTGCGTGGTATGCAAAAAATGCTTTGCACTACCTCTAATCCCTTTGTAAGGTAGATATTATCCCCATTTTACAGAAGCAGAAATGGAAGTTCAGAGAGCTATTTAAGCTTCTGAGATTCTCCAAACTGATCATTGAGAAAGCTGATATGCAAACACAGATTTTTCTGGCTTTAAAATTTTCTTGTTACCGCTGTGTTCTCTCAGGAACATTTCTCCAGAGCCTACTCTTTGTAGGTATTATTAGTTACTCGTATTTTAGTGTAAAGTAGCCTAAGCTGTTTTGATAAACCATAAAACTAGTTGAATTGGATGTACGAGGGGAATAGCTGAGCAGGTGGGCTGGTGCTGGAGGGTTTGAACTTGGCCTTAACACCTTCTGAGAGCCTAAAGAACTGGTACCTGCAGACGGCACAGGGGGAGGAGGTGGGCAACCAGACAAGAGGAAGTTCACTTGCTTTGCCCTTTTTCCTAGGGTGGTGCTTCCAAATTTTAGTTTCCCATAAGTTACTGGGGACTTTTGTTAAAGTATAGATTCTAATTCTCAGGTCTAGGGTGGACCCCCAATTCCCGGGTCTAGGGTGGACCTCCAGATTCTGCATTTCTAACAAGCAGGCAGGTGAGGCTGAGGCTGCTAGTTAGGGGACCACACTGAATACCAAGGGCCCGGGTCGTACTTGGCCGTGTATGGTGGAGAATGTGCTGGACAGGGGATGGGGGGGAAGGAAAAGTGTTTAGACCCTTGGGTGGCTGGAGGAGTTTGAGGACAGAGCAGCTGTGCAGCAGTTCTAAGGAAGGTGGCTCCCATCTAAGGATGGGAG
Organism: Neofelis nebulosa; assembly: GCF_028018385.1. Classification (NCBI taxonomy): domain Eukaryota; kingdom Metazoa; phylum Chordata; class Mammalia; order Carnivora; family Felidae; genus Neofelis; species Neofelis nebulosa. The sequence continues at coordinate 44,290,342 of NC_080794.1, read as the reverse complement.
GGTCTGTTTGGCCCCTGGGTGGTGGGGGTGGGTGGGTGGTGGGCACAGTGCTGGCAGTGCCTTTGGCTCACGCTGTAGATTCCGAGCACAGGCAAAAAAGTGAGCAGCGTCACTTTCTCCTTTATGGCATCTGATGATTCACTGGGCGCAGAGCTGCAGGAGACAATCCCTCATGGCTCCAGAGCCAGCGGAAGCAGATCGCACCGAACAGTGGAATTAGGGATGTGTTTGCCTCACCCTCTAAGGACCCTTTGGGTATAGTTCTGGAGCACTCAATAGCAAGCTTTCTGCAAATGAAGCTAGGAAAAGCTTCTTCTAAGCTCTGGTAGCAGGAAGCATTAGAGCGGCTGGCAGCAGATAAATAAGTAACCACAATTGTTGGTAATTTTTGTTATTTTGAATTAGGAAAACATTGAAGCAGATTTAATAGGCATCTTAGTGTGGGAAAAGGAGAGGATCCTTGGAAGAGCCAAGTTTGAGTGTGGTGTCACTTAGCACTTATGACCCAAAATAAATCATTGAATCTCTCTGGGCCTCAGCTTCCTCCTCTGTTAAATGGGGACAGTACCCTGCCTGAGTCATCGTGAGAGCTGAATGACATTTGTAGAGGAGTGCTTTGTAAATGGCGACATTGTCTATACGTGTTTATCAACATGGAAAATTGGTATCGGAGACAGAGTAGGGATGGAAGGCAGCCCCTACATAGGTTTTTATTTAATGTTTAAAAATCTTTTTTTATTTTTTAATAGAGAGTACAAGCAGGGGAGAGGCAGAGAGAGGAAGACAGAAGATCCAATGTGGGCTCTGTGCTGACTGACAGCAGTGAGCCTGATGCGGGTCTCAAACTAACGAATCAGGAGATCATGACCTCAACCAAAGTCAGACGTTCACCCGACTGAGCCACCCAGGTGCCCCCATGTAGGCTCCAGCCCCCAAATGAGACAATGTTATAGACACTTCCAAACGTGAAACACTTCTGGTTAAATTTTATTTTTGAATGGGAGGGTCTGTTTGGCCCAAATGACCTAAATAATTATTTTAGTTTCTTATTTCACTTAAAATATTTAGACCCCACTAACATCATTCGTGTGAAAATATTTTTCTAGGGCCAATAAGGGAAGGCAAAATATCAAGAGAAAACTAAAGCCAGCTTATTTTATGACTCTAGTTTTCTTTCTCTATGATTTTTGCCTCTAAAATGTTCTGCCTCCAGTTTACTTGTTTGGGACAGAGATTTGTTTAGTGAAGAAATTGTATTCTGGGGAAAAGACAACCTGACTTCTGTCTCTACCATAGCCTTTGTCTGTATTGTGAAACCTCAGGTCCGTGATTTAACCCCACTAAGTAAAGTGTGGACTGACGTCACATGGCTCTCTGTCAATCCCAAATCCCAGATTTCCTGCCTGTGCTGTTGAATTGATGACGATGTTGAATTGATGTGAATTTAACAAAGTCGACTGAGACCACCTTCAGTTTTTAAAATAAAACGGATTCACACGGACTGGCTAAGGCCATTATGATTTCATTTCACAGTGGAAAGTGTGTGCATACATGTAGTCTTTAGGGGGGCTGACAAATGTCAAAGTGCATCCTAACCATGGTCTAAGTTTAGAGTTGAGGGGTGATGGATTCCTTGAAGCCCTGTACGCTATATTTGACATTCGTGTTGTTGGCTACGAGTTGCCTCATATATTTGATTCAGTATCTTTCTACTTTAAAAATACTAAAAGTCATTATACAGCAAAGCTCTTACCAGCCAAGTAGAGGATTCTGTAGTACTCACAGGTGGTGATTTCCCACCTAAGGACAACTGGGTTTGTGTAATCCACCCCTGCCTTCCCTGCCACCGGGGTTATCCTGCGTTGGGAGACCAACTGGCCAATCACACGCTGCCCTCCCATCCCACCCAACTTCCTGCTTTGTCCTCTGAGATTACTGGCTAATTTGAAACACACCCGTGTTGGCTCCATTTTTACTTCAGTTGGATATTTACCTTGGTGAGCGTGTTTGCTTATGTAAAATAAGTCCTGTTTACTTAGTGACGACAACCGTCAGAGTATTGCATATATAACAGAGAATCCCGTATGTATAGAAACCCTTACAGAAATCGCCGTATTTATCAGGGCACGGGATCCTTTTCATGTTTCTATATCTATAGGAATGTTTACTTTAAACTTCTTGGATGCTCATTGAATCCATCCTGACCTGTTGAGCAAGACATTTACTTGGAAGAAGGCCTGGGGGTGCACGTAAAAGGCAGCACTAGTATTTGCTGGGTGGGGGACCAGAGTTCTCCCGAGGGCGCTGACACCCACTCAGTTAGACTCAGCGTCTAACACACCCTGGGAACACACAGTGTTTGTGTTCCTTGTCATCATTACTCTACCCTGGCATCTCGAGTATTCACCTGGGGCCAGAAATATAGACGTCACCTGGGAGTCCTCCCACTGCTCTCTTCCTACATCCAGTGAGGTCTCAGGTCCTGCCTCCACCTTCTGACTGTGTCATGTACTCTGGGACTCCAGGGTGGATCTATCTAGTCCGGTCTCCACACGACAGCAGTACCTTGCAAAATGGTTTCGGTAAAAGCCTACATCTGATCACATGTCCCATCTGTGCACATCATTTGCTTTTGAAACTCTTCCTTGGCTTCCCTTTGCCATTAGCAAAAAGTCTAAACTCCTTGCAGGACCCTCTGAGCCCTTCATGATCTGGCCTCGGCCACCACCTCCAGTCTTCCCTCTTGCTGTCCTTCCACCCAGGCTCCATGCCCCAGCTTCACTAACAACTTAAAGTGTCATGAAGCGGGCCCCTGGGTGGCTCAGTCGATTAAGTGTCTGACTTCAGCTCAGGTCACGATCTCACTGTTCGTGGGTTCAAGCCCTGTGTCGGGCTCTGTGCTATCCGCTCAGAGCCCAGAGTCTGCTTCAGATTCTGTGTCTCCTTCTCTCTCTACCCTTCCCCTGCTTGCGCTCTGTCTCTCTTTCAAAAATACATAAACATTATAAAAAATTAAAGTGTCATGAAGGCTTCATGCCCTTGCTAGCTCGTGGGCCTCGGTAAATGTTCTTCCGGTTGCCTGGAACATTTTCTCCCTGTATCGTCTGGCATATTTGTTTTTGTCAACACTGCAGAAGGCCTTCCCTGTTCTCGGCCTACAGTAGGTGTTTAATTCGTGTCCAGAGAATGAATGAGTGGAATGTGAGGATGGGAGGGTGGGTGGATGTGTGGAGCCCTGTGTGAGTGGGGCACAGCCTGTCCTACCTGTGCAGCTACCGCTGAGATAGCACCCAGCAGGGCACGGTGCTTTCTAGTCACATCTCTCTCCCGGCACTGCTCTGCCTTCCGGGGAGCCGACAGGTAACCTGGCTCTGTGGCATAAGCCTAGACTCAGGGTAGATATTCTTGCTCCTGCCAGGAAGCCGGGTCTCCTGCTAGGGATTGGCCTTATTTGGCTCCAGAGCCAAGCCTTTTGCCCCTCCTTGGATACCCTGCTCCTTGGTTGTCGAATTGCCAGACTGTATAGTCTTCAGCTCAGGTTTTTAACTTCTCAAAGATTGTTCTTCTATAATGATTCGAGAAGATAATTTTTAACTTTGAAAGTAGAGACTTCTTCCTTCAACCCCTTAATGTTGTTTGTTTCATTTTCCACTGCACTGTAAGCTCCTTGATGGCAAGAAGCCTGGTAGGTTTTGTTTGCTGTTTGTATTTCCAGAGACTAGAGCAGTGCCTGGGACATGGTAGGTGCTCAGTCCATAGTTCAGTGAGTTACATGAATGAATACAGGAATGAATGAGCCAAGGCAAATATTTCGTTTTTTAAAAGAAAAAATTTAGGGGTGCCTGGGTGGCTCAGCCGGTTGAGTGTCCGACTTCAACTAAGGTCATGATCTCATGGGTCGTGGGTTCAAGCCTCGTGTTGGGATCTGTGTTGACAGCTCAGAGCCTGGAGCCTGCTTCGGATTCTGTGTCTCCCTCTCTCTCTGCCCCTCCCCTGTTCACTCTCTCTCTCTCTCTCAAAATAAACATTAAAAATTTTTTTTTCAAATACAAGAAAAAATTTAGAACAGTTTTAAATATGCAGAATTATTACAATGATAGCACAGAGTTTCTGTATACCCTGGACCCAGTTTCCCTTATTATTAACATCTTATGTTAGTATGGTATAACTATAGTTATGAGATCCTTTTCCTGAGCTCTATCTCTCTGTGGGCTTCCCACCTTTTTCCCACTCTGGGCCTCCCCTTTTTGGTCCTTTGTCCAGAGGCTGGGTTTCAGTTACTCTCCTCTGCTGCGCACCTTCCACGACCATGCCTGCATCCGTGGCCAAGTGGCAGGAGACGCATGGAGAAGAGCAGTAGGGATTGTCACCACTTTCTTGAGAATCACAGCTCCTCTGATGAGAGAATTCCCCCTCCCTCAGAATTTTAGTTGCTTGCAGACCCCCACTGCCAATTTTGTCACCAAGGAATTGTCTGGGAGCTGGGGCTCAAGAGAATAGAAGAAAGAAAAAGAAATACAGAGGATTTCCCTCCACTCGCTGCGGTCAGAGAAAGGGAGCCTCTCCTGCAACTTTCTTTGTGTGGTCAGATGCCCACTTCTGGGGTGGCATGCCCTTGGATCCAGGATATGGGAGGAAAACAGTGGGACCCTCACTGCCTTTTCAGTGTCCCTTTGCATTTTTGGTCACCCCCCCTATTTGCTTATGACTGCTTACTTTTCAGAGTCTGCAAAGAGTTACTCCATGCATTCTGTCCAGGTTTTATGGCTGTATTCAGTGGCAGAGTAGAGGTGGAATATGTTGTGCTCATTCTATCCCACCTGGAACTGGAACTCTAAATGTTTAATTAACTTTAAAATTTTTATCTAAATAATACACACAGGGCCTATCCCTATATAAACATATGAATCCGTTTCCTTCAAGAGAAAAATACACCATGTTAATTATGCTTACCAATCTATGAATGGAAGGACCATAGTATTTTTTTTCTTCCATTTTCCAAATTTTTCCACACTTACCATAGATTACACCAGCATTAGACCCAATAAATGTTGTTTTTTAAAAGAAGCCCAATACAATTGAATGTTGTAGTTAGAAGCTCTCAGCACCAGTTAACACAAAACATTTTACTTTCATATTTATTTTAGAAACCAGCCTCAGGAAGCCCAGAGGTTTCGGGATGTTTAATTGCTTTCCCATTTGGATAACATTTTGCTTATGCCAGTATCCTACAGAGGTTTGTAGTAAGTTTTGAAGTTGGAAAATGTGAGTCCTCCAACTTTATTTTTCCTTTTCAAGATTGTTCTGGCTATTTGAGATCCTTTATAATTCCATATTAATTTTAGGATAAACTTCTACATATTTGGAAAAGAGGCCACTGAGATCTTCATAGAGATTGCACTGAATCTGTGGATCACTTTCAGTAATATGTAATTTTAGCAATATTGTCTTCTAATCCATGAATATGGAATGTCTTTTCATTTACTTTGGTTTTATTCATTTCAGCAGTGTTTTGTGGGGTCCAGTGTACAAGTCTTGAACCTCCTTAGTTAATTTTTTCCTAAGTATTTTACTCTTTCTGATACTATTATAAATGGAATTTTCCTAATTTCCTTCTCGAATTGTTCATTGATAGTGTATGGACATCAACTTATTTTTTTGTGTGTAAATTATGTACCCTGAAACTTTGCTGGATTAGTTTATAAGCTCTAATAGTTTATTTTGTGTGGATTCCTTAGGATTTTCTTTATACAAGATTATGTTACCTGCAAATAAATAGTTTTACTTCTTCTTTTCGAATTTCAGTGCTTTTTTTTTTTCTTTTCTTGCTGATTTGCTCTGGCTAGAATTTCCAGTACAGTATTGAATAAAAGTCATGAAAGTAGGCATACTTGTTTTGTTCCTGATCTTAGAGGGAAAGCTTTCCATTATTTACCATCGAGTATGATGTTAACTGTACATTTTTCATAAATGTCCTTTATCATGTTGAGCAAGTTTCCTTCTAGCCCAAGTTTGTTGAATATTTTTACCATATAAGAGAATCAGATTTTTCAAATGCTTTTTCAGCCTCAAATGAGAGGTGTGTTTTTCCCCCTTCATTTTATCACTATGGCATATTACATTGATTTTCTTATTTTTAACCAGCCTTGCATTCTTGGGATAAATCCTCTTTGGTCATGATGCATAATCCTTTTAATATATTCCTGAAATTTGTTTGCCAGCATTTCATGGAGGATTATTTCATCTATATTCATAAGGGATATGGGTCTATAGTTTTCTTCTGATATCTTTGTCTGACTTTGGTATCATTATAATGTTGGCCAAGTAGAATGAATTAGGAAATGTTGCCTCCTCTTATTTTTTGGAAGAGTTTGATAAGACTGGTGTTAATTCTTCTTTAATTAAGTGTTTGGGAGAATGAATTGGTGAAGCCATCTGGTCCTGAGCTTTTTGTTAGAACGTATTTTAATTGCTGATTCCATCTCTTGACCTGTTATAGTTACATTTAGATTTTCTATTGCCACTTGAGTCAGTTGTAGTTCGTGTTCTTCTAGAAATTCATTCCATCTAGGTTATCTAATTGGCATGCAGTTATTCATCGTATAATCCTTTTTATTTCTGTAAGGTCTGTAGTAATGCCATCACCTCTATTTCTGGTTTTAATAATTTAATCTTCTTTCTTAATTCCCTGGTATCCATGGTAGCTTAAAAGAAAATCCTGTACTTTCCCCATGTATCTCTTTTCCAACCTCTTTCTTTCCAGGCTTTTTGGTCTTTTTATTACTTGTCCATGTATTATCCATTGCCTCAGTTGCTTGTGGCCAACACTTTTGCCTTGAAATGCTTTCTGCAGATGACAGCTGGGAAGCTGCCCCTCACTTGGGAATGTTCTGGGTTGGAACAAAACAAAAGCCAGCCCTTATACCAGTCCTTTAGGGAGCTGCTAGACAGGTAAAAAGGCAAACAAACAGAAAACACAACCTCAGTTATTTGAGAATAAGGTTTGTTTTGCTCCCTTTGTACTAGCAACCTGCATTGGGGGTATGGGTTACCATCTTCATGGATACCATCAATCTGGGGAGTGAGGGACAAGGTGGGAAATTTAAAATATAACAGCATTCTCTTAACTACAGTGTGACAATACAAAGTATCACAGTAAGTGTGACAACCTCTTTCTTTAGTAAGCTTCCTATAAATTCTTGACTGGATTCCAGAATTTTGCAAAAGTTGATTCAACCAGTTTTTCCCCCACGTTGTTAGTTGATCTTTGTGGCAGGATGGAAGCTTTGGGTTCTCTTCTCCACCATTTTCAGTGATATCACTTCCTGCTTTTCCTTTTTGAATCCTTTATTGAACCTTTACCTATTCCTAAAAAGTAAATGTTTTTAATTTTTAAATTTTAAAATTAAAAATATAAATTAAAAATATAACTTAAGGGGCGCCTGGGTGGCGCAGTCGGTTAAGCGTCCGACTTCAGCCAGGTCACGATCTCGCGGTCCGTGAGTTCGAGCCCCGCGTCGGGCTCTGGGCTGATGGCTCGGAGCCTGGAGCCTGTTTCTGATTCTGTGTCTCCCTCTCTCTCTGCCCCTCCCCCGTTCATGCTCTGTTTCTCTCTGTCCTCAAAAATAAATAAAAAACGTTGAAAAAAAAATATAACTTAAATAAAAAATAAAACTTTGTTTTATTTTTATTAAAAGGGATATTGTATATTCTCTTTTGGCCCCTGCTTCACTGAATATTATTTCAATTCATCCATATTTTTGCAGGTGACATCGTGGTTAATGTTTTGACAGCTGAGTGGTATCCTAGCATAGGAGTATTTCTGGGAGATTGTCTAGCTCTTCTTGTGTAAATATTTTGTTTGCACAGCTTAACTGAGGTGAGGTAGTGTATGAGACTGCTCATTTTTTCTAGGTACCAATTGGCAGGCTGCTTTAAGGCCCCTACTATGTGTAGCATGGTACCACCACTGAAGGGTATGTTAGTACGGGAGGGTGGGTCCAGCTGGTGCCTAACTCAAATGTGAGATGTCAACAATGGGCGTAGAGGTGACTGTTTGTGGACATGAAAATGGAAGGGGAGAATTCCAAAAACACCACTGAGAAAGAATCGTTGGCAAGCTTTGTGGGAAATTGGATACAGATGATAAACGATCGGAAATTGAAATAAGCTGTCAGGATCACAAGTCTCAGAAGCTGGGGTGTATGTGTTTGGGGGAAGGGATGATTCCAGTTAGAAAAGCAACAGGGTTTTGAACAATGACAATGCATAGCAAGATTCACATTATATGAATATCTGAGCATTTGTTCCTCTTTAGTTTACTCCTGGATCCAGGCAGGAGTTTTACCTCTTCTCTCTGATCTTGGAATCCTTTTCCTCTATAATCTAGCTTTCATTCCTGTCAGATAGAAACTCCCGTTCTCTTGCCTCTCTGCATGGCTACTTCCTGCCCTGAACCCCAGCTCCTGGCTTTCCCGGCCCTCCCCTTCCCTGCCCAGTTACCCCACACCCCCCAGGTAAAGTTGGGGCAATGCCCCGCTGCACCAGCTCTAACCCACTCTGTGGCTTCTTGGCTGGTAAAGCCCCCAGGTCCTTACTGCCTCCCTGCTGCCTTGGGGTCCAGCTCAAGTTCTGCTTTTTCCATGAAACCTTTCTCCATTTCTTTCTTCCTTTTCAGAAGAGCTGTTGTATACGGAGTGCATATGTGGATTTTTTACTGAACCAAAGTCGTATAGTGTTGAAATTACCTAAAATTAAAAAAAATATATACAGTCTGAATCTATTTATCTCTCTTTCGTAAATAAGTTATTCACGTTCCGGATGATGTATGTGGGAAGACTTTGTGTTTAAATTAATGAGGGCAAAAGTAGTAAATCCTTTGAAAATATCCCATGTGGTTATTATGTCATTGATGTTTAAGGGAGTTTCTCACCAAAGGTCAGAAATGTTTGCACTTGGGTGGTTCAGTCGGTTAAATGTCCGAGTCTTGATTTTGGCTCAGGTCATGATCGCACAGTTCGTGGAATCGAGCCCTGCATCAGGCTCCGCACTGTGGCATAGCCATCAGGCATGACAGTGTAGGAGCTGGCCAAAGGCACTATCAGACCAGGTGCTCTCCGCTAGTTATCCGGGGGTCGGGTGCCCTCCAAGCCCCTTCATGAAACTGGTCAGTGTGGCTTACACAGACTGCTCATTGGAAACACAGCCGTTTGCTTGGTATTTTATATTCATTTGGTATTTTATATTTTAGTATCAGGGGTAAATCTGACCAAAATGTTATTTGTTTTCAAAGCCAAGTTTCTTCATAGGCTTGTCAGCAAAGCTTCAGAGTTGAAGGTTGCTGCATAGAGGTGAAATCAACTGTGGGCCTTTGACACCTTGAATTGGACTTAGGTAATCAGTGGGGGTGGGGGGACATTAGGACAACTCATGCGTAAGGGAGAGCGGGACAGCCTGTGCGTCAGGGAGGTTTTAATTTGAGTTTATGACGGCAAATTAGGGATACAAAGTCCCCATAGATTCAGTTTTCTAAGTAATTAGATCTTGGCCAAGGTCTGCCAGTTCTCTCTAAAGGGAGCAGATTGAAACCACTATTTTAACTCTGGGTTCAAGTGCTATTTCTTTTAGTACATTTAGTACAAAATCAGGTAACATTTAGTACAAAAGGGATATCTTTCGACTGATTCAGCACTATTAGGGCCTTGCATTTTATCTTTTTACATAGGAAGATCATACATTGGGTCGCCTGGGTGGCTCAGTCAGTTAAGCGTCCGACTTTGGCTCAGGTCATGATCTCACGGTTTGTGGGTTTGAGCCCCACGTTGGGCTGTGTGCTGACGATTCAGAGCCTAAAGCCTGCTTCGGATTCTGTGTCTCCATCTCTCTCTCTCTGCCCCTCCCCCATTCACCCTCTGTCTCTGTCTCTCTCAAAATAATAAATAAACATTAAAAAAAAAAAAAAAAAAAAGAAGAGCACGTATTACATACATGGAAGGTGCTTAAGGAATATTTTATCGAAGTCTTATCGTGCACCAGCTCTGTGCTCAATACTCATCCTACCGCAATGGCCACATCTGTTTCTCACAATGATGCTTACTTAACCTGCTTTACAGATGAGGGAGGTTAGGAAGCCTGCCCCACGGTGGACAGTGGGTTAGAGTCACACAGGTCTCCAGCCCTGAAGCCCACACTCTCATCCACGGTGTTCTGTGTGCTGCTTGTTAACTAACCTCTGTCTGCTGAAAGAATATAAGGTGGCCTAGATTTCGTGGGGATGTCATATGAGACTCACACATAAGATGGGGACTGAACTCCGTGCTTCCAGATCCTTCCCTCACTCTGAATTTGTGTCCAGGCTACAGAAGCCTCCTGTATATGTTTCTGGAAACACCACTTCTCTGTGTAGGACATGCCCCTCCACTCCATGCTTTTAGTCATTCTGGAATTCAGAGGGCAGTTGGGCTTTGCTCTCTGACTTACTGCCAGCTCTAGGACCCTGTTGAGTACTTGCTACTTAAACCCCATCTTGCTCTTAAAGCAGAGTTAGAACGTAATGGCTATAGTTCTAGCTGCTAGGCTAACCTAGGTCTACAGTTCACATTAAACATTAGCTCATATTGCCTCCAGGTTTGAAACCAGTGTACCCAGAAGAAATTTACAAAGGGACAGCGATGTTGAAATATTTTAAGTGCAAACAGGAGGACGCCTGTGTGCTGACAAGGACAAGGCTATGTTGTCTAAAGTCCTTGTTTGATCCTCATTTTTCCATCCCTTCCCAGTGGCTTTTTCTCTTCGAACCTTCAGCAGTCTTGTGCCTGAGCGGTCCAGCTCGCTGTTTGTTAAATGATGAAATATGTGTATGTGAAACCTCTTACTTTATCCCGTGAGGAGGTCACTTTAATATAGTTTGAATTCCCTGGATAGTTGGTGCTGCTGCTACTGACCAGGTGGCAAAACTCAAAGTTTAGAGCACCAGGAAGAGAACTGTAATGCTCACATTCTAAGTAGAGAGGGGATTTGGGGCCACCGCATCCTACCTTTTGCTTCCCACGGTCCAATATTTTTGATGCATGAGCTTTTGGCTGCTTACATTTTATTGCTTTCTAGTGGGAACTGGTTTCTCCACCCATTCTCACTGTCTGTGATCTCAGTTCCTCACTCTTCCTGCAGCCTGAGGTCTGAGAGTGGGAGGGAAGGAAGAGAGAGGCGCTGTCATGTAGAGCATGAATTTGGCTACAGATGTAACCCAGTTCACTTCTTTTCTTGGTCAAAGCAAAAAAAAAAAAAAAAAAAAAAAGTGCGGGAATCATGTGATCAGAATGTTGATCAAGTGTATAGGACTGAATAGGTCGAAGTTTAATGTATCTTATGGAAGCTGGACTCGGATAATTTCCCTGTAATGAATCCATCTCTCAAGAGTCTTTTTCCAAAAACAAAAAAATAAAAATAAAAAAGCATTGTCTTCTGTAACCTGTCCAGATACTTTTTAATGTGACCGCTGGTGTCTTAGAGAAGCCGACAGCTTAGGTGCTTTCTATCAGCAGAGAAATGTGGGCTCGAAAGCTTTTCCCCTAAACGAACGTGTTGTGTAACGTCCACGCTGACTCAGAATACAGGTGCGTGCTCTAGCTCTGAGAAGGTAGAAGAAGGGGGAGAGCCCAGCCCAGACAAGGTGTGGGGGAGGAAAGGCAGCACCCAGTAGCAAAGGCCACCCTGTGCCGCAGCCTTAGCCGAAACCGCATCTCTGGGAAAGGGCTTCTTGCTGCCTGTTTGTATCCCTGAGTCACCACAGACCCCCACCCTCCAACGTGGGATGTTAACCTCGGCCCAATATGGAGATTAGCTGCAGAGCCGAAGCAGAGTCCCAAAGGAGCTTCGGTTCTGCAGAATCTGTACAGCCTTCTTCACCGTGCACTGACCAGACGTTGGGGCTCGGGAAATCCGAGCTGAGGACCGGAATTCCTCAAGGTAAGAAGACACCCCTCCCCCCCCCCCCCCCCCCCCCCAGGAAATGGACTCCTCCAATTTTCTCACATGATTATTCAGGCCCTTTCACTTTTCCATATATAGGAGTCACTCAGGAGCGAGCCGTGACCAGCCGGAGAGAGTGACACGTCGGTACTCAGGCCCGCCTTCCTCACCATCCTCACCTTCCCCACCTTCCCCTCACGTGCGCACAGGCAGTTCCCCAGAAGCGAGCCCTGTAGCTCTGCCAAAGACAAGCCTGTTGGGTTCCCGGGGGAGAAAAAAAAAAAAAAAAAGGCAACCACACAAAACCACTTCAGGCAAAGTCAACAGCGTTGAAATCGTTACCTTGAAGAAACCCAGTGGAGAAGCGTGCAAAGATGAATGGCCCGGTGGACGGCTTGTGTGACCACTCTCTAAGTGAAGAAGGAGCCTTCATGTTCACCTCGGAGTCTGTAGGAGAGGGACACCCGGGTAAGTAGGTGGCTGTGGACCGAGGACAGCCTGTGCCGGGGGAGCCATTTTCCCCGGGGCCTTAAAACCAATCCGTGTTCGTTACCGTGAGGGGTCTCTGGAGGCACCATAGGAGGCGTCTTTTAATTCTATTAATTTACTAATTTACTAGTTTTGGAAAACAGTCACTGATTAGGAAATGAGAAGTTGTCAGTTAATGAAGCCAAGCGTTCATGCTGCCACCCACAGCCAGCATCTCTGCACGATGAGGCCGCTACAGGGAACACGCGTTGGGTTGACTAAACATATTACACGTCTAACACATATCGGATATCAGCTTTATATATTGGGGGGCAAGACAAAGCTTTATCATTGAGCGACTTAAATCAACAGAGAATGTTCCAGTGTTCCCTCCAACAAGACTGTGGTCGCTAAGTTTTGCACGTAAAGCGTGTATAGTCTAGGAACGAACAGCACATTCCAGTAGTCGCTGAGACAGATCTCCAGGTCCTGAAAGCCTCAGGTATATTATCTATGAGCAGTACAGATGACCTCCTGAAGAGGAAGAACATTTGAGTATTTTCTGGTGCTGTGGGGAAATGGGAGAGTCTCGTGTGCCAATGTGAGGACCATGATCAGCCTCAGGCCGCAGGTCAGTGGTTCTCAGACATCAGGGAGCGTCAGCATCACCCAGTAGGCTTGTTGAGGCAGAGTGCCGGACCCTACCCCCAGACTTTTCTGATTTCGTAGATCTTGGGTGAGGCTCAAGGTTTGCATTTTTACTAAGTTCTCAGGAGATGCTTTTGCTGCTGCTGCTGTGGGAACCACACTTTGTGAACCACTGCTCAAGAAGAATCTTGGGGGCTGGGCATACTGACTTATTCTTTATGCACTTTTTCAAAATTCATCTGAGAAATTAAAGTTTTGGTAACTTATCACCAAGGCTACCTTCTTTTCATCTGCCTCATCCATGTTATTTCAGAGCTTGTAACTCAGCTGTAGACATCTCCTTCCATATGCTTTAGCTGGTGGTTCTCAACTGGGGGCAGTTTTGCCCCCTTTCTCCCAAGAACATTTTGTAATGTCTGAAAACATTTTTGGTTGTCTGTCATAACTCTGCTGTGAGGGGTTGGGGGTGCCACTGGCATTTAGTGGATAGAGGCCACGTGTGCTTCTAAACATCCTGAATGCACAAGACCATCCCCCCTGCAGCAAAGAATTTTCTGGCCCCCAATGTCAGTAACAGTTTCTTACCGCTGTTAAGAAACCTTGGTTTAAACTCAGTTTTGTATGTGACTTAGCTCAGTTCGAAACAAATAGCCCCTTTCATTGTGTGTAACTTTATAAAGTCTCCGGGTGCTTGGGCACGCGGTGGCCAGAGGTCCCATAGTACACACCGCGGTGTGCTCAGTGGACAGAGGAAAAATTCTAGCCAATCAAATGGCCGTGTTGTCTATTTAATGATAGCCTTTCAGTCTGTCTGACTCTCCTTTCAGTTGCCACAATCAATTCACTGTCCACGTAAGTCAGCTTCCTCTAAGCTTGAGGACTTGTTGCTTGTCATTCCAGTGCTGAATTCTTCCACCAGCAGGATAAAATGAATGCTTTTTCAACTTCCAAGAAAACCACCTATGAGCTATCTTACAGCCACTGAGTGATACTGATAGAAATTCTGAAAGCCTAAAGAAACAGTTCAGAAAGAGCCTCCTTACACGTTATTTCAGTCTGCGGAGCTGTCTCAACACCCTTGCTCATCTCGGCTTTATCCCTAATACCCCTTATCCCAGTCCCCCGTGTGGACTGGGGACATGTGACCTGCGTCCTTGAAACAAGCAGAGTCATCCGTGGTCAGCATGTGAGTAACCCTAGGAGTCCTGATGGAGATAGGCTTTCATTAGTAGGGGTGTGCAGAGGCCGTGGCATCAGACAAACCTGGATTTACAGCAGGGATCTGCCACTGCAGTGGGGTGCCTAGAAAGCCCGAAAGTTTAGTGGCAGTTTCTCAAGGAAAGGTTAGAGAATTCACCTTTAATGGCAGATTAACATTTTAAGTTACATTGACGTGAATGTTTTAAATGATGCGCTTAGGACAGCAGAGCGCTTGATTCTGGATCTAGATTCTTCATATAAAAACCAAAAAACAAAAACAAAATAGAAGGACACAAGGAAACTTTTGGAGGTGACAGATATGTTTCTTACCTTGTTTATGGTGATGATAACGTGAGAGTACTCACATGTCCAAACTCCTCAAATTATATACTTTAATTTTATGCAGATAAGTTTTGTACACCAATTTTACCTCAATAAAACTGGGAAAAACTGTATTAATTTATTAACAGCCAACTCTGGAGACGCCTGGGTGGCTCAGTTGGTTGAGTGTCTAACTTTGGCTCAGGTCATGATCTCATGGTTTTTGGGTTTGAGCCCCGTGCACTCTGTCAGTGCAGAGCCTGCTTGGGATTCTCTCTCTCCCTCTCTCTCTCTCAGCCCCTAGCTTGCTCACTCTCTCAAAAATAAGTAAATAAACATTAAAAAAAAGTCAACTCTGCGGGTATTTTGAACTTTAAATGAGATGTAATATGTATAAATAGGTGTCGCTTTTATTTCTGAATCTGTAAACATTGACTGTTTGCACAACCCCAAAGCAAGAGCGGACTTTTCCAGAGTGCCACTGAGAGGTCTGCATGCTCAGCCATGTGGAATTCTTAAGGCAAGTAGTGGAAAAATAAGGTCAAATCCCTGCTTCTGTTGAGTTGTGGTCAGCCCCCACCTTGACTGAGGTCAAACCCAGCTAGAATATCTAACCTTCAGGGGGCTGAGCGGCAGTGGGGATGATCTGAGAGCTGCCTGTGGAAATGTTCAGTAGAACAGCAATGATGTGTAGAGGTTCTCTTATGGAATTTCTACAGCTGGGGTGGTGGATTCAGGCTTGGTGTTGTGTACACAGTATATTTCAGCTCATGGAATCTGCAGAGAAATGTATCTGTTTGTCCCATCTGATTTTACGTGTTGGCACCTAATCTTACTGACATCATTAGCTATTTTAACTTCTTTTTTTTTTATAATTATACATTTTAATGATCATATCCACTTGTTAAATATTTTGATATCTATCTATCTATATATGTATATATGTACATATTAATGTTTATTTATTTTTGAGAGAGAGAGAGAGAGAGTGTGCGAGTCAGGGGTGGGGCAGAGAGAGAGGGAGACAGAGGATCTGAAGCAGGCTCCTCACTGACAGCAGAGAGCCCGATGTGGGGCTAGAACTCAGGAACCACGGGATCATGACCTGAGCTGAAGTCAGACACTCAACCACTGAGCCACCCAGTCCCCCCAGCTATTTTAACTTCTATTTCTAGGAGCTTTCTAGATTTTAGACTTAAAGGGAATATCTTAAAGAATGAGAGACTTTTTAGTAGGAGAATGTGTGTGTGTGTGTGTGTGTGTGTGTGTGTGTGTGTGTGTATCTGTGTGTGTCTGTGTAAATTGCTATAGTCTTTTAGAACTGATTTTGGAACGTATGTCTTTTTTGGGGGAATGCTACAACTTCATGTAATATACATCATCCAAAATTAGGCAGAAATGGGATGAAATAAAAATTTCAAAATTTCCTAATTATGGATATTTAAAGAAGTATCCTCTTTGGTAGATAGATTTCATATGTCAGCTTACCAAATACCTGATTATTTTGATACTTCAGTCTGTTAGACCCACTATCTCTGTGATTCTTATACATGTTCCTTCTCCTCCAGACAAGATCTGCGACCAGATCAGTGATGCCGTGCTGGATGCCCATCTGAGGCAGGACCCCAATGCCAAGGTGGCCTGTGGTAAGAGATGTCTACTCCCTGCTAAAGACCTCAGTGGGCTGGGCTCGAGGTCTTTGCCTGTGCTGAGGCCCTCGGAACAACAGAGAGCCAGGGGCTCCAGTGCCTGGAGGACCCCCGAGGTGATCACGGTTGCAGCCGAATCAGGGCCTTGGCCAAGGTCATGGGGCAGGGGTTCCCAGAAGGGAGACCAGAGCCCCTCTGTCCTCACTGTGTGCTGCACAGATGGCTCCTTCCCTCTCCAGTGCCTCCCTAGCCCCTGCGTTGAGCACCACTGGGACCTGTGCCTTCTGAGGGTACACTTCACCCTGAGATATATCTTTGTGAATGGCCAGTGAGGAGGTTGGCCCGCCCTGATCTCAGGACCTCAGCCTGCGGTGGAATATTAGCAACAAGGGGCGGGAGAGGCCTCCCGGAGGCATGTTGACAGCATTCTTTATGACAACCACCTGCCACCGTTGTCTCACTTTGAGCCACGCGGCAGTCGTAACGTTGTCTTCATGTACAGTTGGGGAAGCCGAATTAGGCTAAATAAGTGGTCCAACACCACGTGAGAAGGACGGGGTCACTGTGAAAGCGAGGTGGGACCGGGTCTGTCCAAAGCGTAGTTCTCCGGGCAGCATTCACACACGGTCAGCACTTCTGCCGGGATTTACTCTGCTTGTTAGCATTGTTCCCACATTTCCGGCACCCATGCCTCGTAAGACTCTTCGTGAGCCCCTTTATCAGCGCTGTGCGGGGGTCCAGGAGTGGCGCTCCCCTCGGCTGGCCCGTGGCCGCTGACCTTGCCCCCTCTCTCGCAGAGACGGTGTGTAAGACAGGCATGGTGCTACTCTGCGGAGAGATCACCTCCACGGCCACAGTGGACTACCAGCGGGTGGTGAGAAGCACCATCAGGCACATCGGCTACGACGACTCCGCCAAGGGTGAGGCGGGCCCCCGGGTCTGAAATGTGTGGGCGCCCCCGCCGCCGTGTCAGATCTGAGGCTCTCTGTCCTCTGCCAGTGCAGATACCAACTGGGAGAAAAGAACATTCCTTGGCCCGCCTGGCAGGTCAGGAGTCACGGTCTCTGGCAATAGCATGGCGGCCCACGGGATGGCGTCCGGTTGAACTAGCCCGTGTCCATCTGTTGTCGCCTCTGGTCTTGGTGCTGGCAAAGGCTTTGGAAGAGAGAAGCACCGAGTAAAGGGAGCCGCCCTCCGCTGGGGAGATGTTCTCTGCCGGGCGTGGGCGCTGGTCTTTGTATTTGTCCTCTTCATCGTTTGAGGCCCTCTGCCGTACTCCTGCAGACGAGGCAACTGAGGCTTGGAGTCATAAATAATTTGCACGAGGTGACAGCCAGTAGTAGGCGGCCCTTTGGAGACTCCTGCGCTTGCTGCTTCAAGATGCCGCTTCTCGTTCTAGACCAGGAGAAACAAAGTGACTCAGTCCAGAACTGGTACTCATGGCAGGTGGAAGGAGACAGGCTGGCCGAGGTTGGCCCCAGTGGCAGGCAGTGTGGGAGCTTGTATCCCAGGGAAGGGACCCAGGCCCTGGCAGGAATCGAGGAGGAGCGCCGTGATCAGGCCGGGGTGACAGCTGGAAAGAATGGGGGATGGGGGGACTCGCAGCAGAGTCCAACATCTAAGACAGGGCAGGGTGGGAAAGGGTCCGGTTTGGAGAGGCACCAGAGGACAGGGTGCAAGAGTCAGATGCTGAGGGCCTGTGCACACGGGCTTGCCACTTATGGGTTCTTGAGGGTGACGTGTGCCACCTCTGTGGGTCGGGGCAGGCTGGAACGATGTGCTGCATGTGTGTGAGTGAGAGTCCCTCGCCGCTGAGGGTGCAGACACACAAGCTCCGTGCAGCCACCTTCTGACCCGCCTAGAGTACTCACTCAGCACACGGAAGTGGACACAGAACCAATGAGCACAGGCTCATTCTGCCAGTCAGCACAGTGTTCTGGAGGAAGCACATTGTCCCAGACCAGCAGCTTCCCAACATGTCACCATGCACAGCTACACCTGTTCTACCAGGAAAAGGCGGTCATTTAAGACGTGTAGACCTTATTCAAGAACAAGCCTTGTTCTGCACTAGGTGGAAGGGAAACTTCCCAGGAGGCAATGTGTGCTGGCAGGAGAGAGCGAGAGAGAGCCCAGCTCTGCTGCTGACTGCATCTCGGCACGCCCAGCTTGTGGCTGTGCCTGCACCCAGAGGACCCCACACAGCAACACAGTGCGGTGGCTGCACTAAGAGGGCCCCGGGCTAACCGCCCCGCACTGCTCTTGGCTGTACAGTCGCTGCTCCTCTCCCCTTGGTCCCCTGAATTCTGTTTTTCCAAATCGCTTGGAGCCCTTGATGGATTCTCAGGGCTGAGAAGCTTCACTGCCCAGAGAGCGATTAGGGAAAATGCAAAATATTTAATGCACAGTCGGTGAGTCCTTGGCAGGCCTCTAAAGATGGCTCATTGGTTTGTGTGTTCAAAAACATTCTCTGGGAACAGGAACCTGCAGAGGACAAAGGCATCCTGGTGCTTCTGGAGTGGGGGCACTGCCTGGCATTAAATGGCGCAGTATGGGGTGCCCAGCGGCGAGTCGGTGGGAGGGAGGGAGGGGGGAAGGTCCAGGGACGTTTATTGAGAGCTGATCAGATTTGAGCGTGTGGGGATGGGGAGCTGGAGGAAGAGCATTCTATTTTTTTTTAATTTTTTTTTTCAACATTTTTTATTTTATTTTTGGGACAGAGAGAGACAGAGCATGAACGGGGGAGGGGCAGAGAGAGAGGGAGACACAGAATCAGAAACAGGCTCCAGGCTCCGAGCCATCAGCCCAGAGCCTGACGCGGGGCTCGAACTCAGGACCGCGAGATCGTGACCTGGCTGAAGTCGGACGCTTAACCGACTGCGCCACCCAGGCGCCCCATGGAGGAAGAGCATTCTAGACAGAGACCTAGCGGAGGTAGGAAAGTGTGCCGTGCAGAAGGCTAGCCCCGAGCGAGCGTGTGTTGGCTGGGGCAGTTCAGCCGGGAGGGGCTGGGTGGACCCGAGGAGTCTCAGTTCTTCACCGGGCAGCAGGCCCCACGTGAAGCATGGACATAAACAACAGCCTGGATCTGGGTCAGTTGGTTGGTTTTAGTAAAGCTCACACTGGCAGCGTAGGTAGAATAGACTGGAAAGAGAGTGACAGTTACTCGGCTTGTCACCAATACTTGGCCTGGTAGTAGAGCCTCTGTGAGTTTCAGCCCCTCAGTCACGCAGTGCCCACGGCCGGGCCCGGCAAGGCCCGAGGGCCCACAGGGAGAAGATCGCGCTGTCGGTGCCCAGTGGCCCCTTCTGGGGCTCCGGGGGCGGGGCTGCCACTCACCAGCAACGAGTTCTTCCCAGGGGCTGGGAAGAACAGCTTCCATGTGTGTGCCTGAACTTTGGGGGTGGGCAGACATGGCCGTGGCCTCCAGAGGTGTGGCTTTTCCATTTGGCTTCAGGCCCTGTGCAGAGCTTGGGATCAGAGGACTCTAGCTCTGGGAGCCTCTCTGGATAGTTCACGTGCACTGTCTTTGTTCAGTGTGTTTCATACGTGGATTACGCCTAGGCTTCCGAACAGCAGTGCTGGAAGGTGATTTTCAGCCTGGGTCTTGGAACATGCCTCCAGAAGGGTAAGGGGGCAGGGCCACGAGTCACCCAGCGCAGCCGCAGCTGTTATCTGGTTTTCATCTTGCCGTTCTGTGTAGAATATAGATTTCTAATCTAGGTATAATTTAATGTAGTAAAATGCACTGTGGAGGATTTTCTTCGACCAGCCTTCCAGATGATAACATGGGATGGACACATGGCCTTCCCCATCCTGGGCCTCAGCTCTGCCCAACAGGTCCCAGACAGATCCCAGCTGGTTAGAGACCGCCCACCCCCACATGAAATGCCGTGTCGGGAGCTGAGCAGTCTGCCAGGACGCTGGAAGCCACCCTCTGTCTGACACGTGTCCCCACGAAGGCCTGCTTTCCCTTCTGCTT
This sequence comes from Neofelis nebulosa, assembly GCF_028018385.1. NCBI lineage: Eukaryota > Metazoa > Chordata > Mammalia > Carnivora > Felidae > Neofelis > Neofelis nebulosa. Next base: position 44,270,107 of record NC_080794.1, on the reverse strand, counting down.
AGGCTTTGACTTCAAGACCTGCAATGTGCTGGTAGCTCTGGAGCAGCAGTCCCCGGATATTGCCCAGTGTGTACATTTGGACAGAAACGAAGAAGACGTCGGGGCCGGAGACCAGGTGACCACACGTGGAGTGCAGGGTCAGGGGTCAGGATAGCATTGTCTGTGTCAGCCCTGGCTCTGACCTGCGCTGAGTTGACAGCTGGGAAGTTCATGAGTAATGGATTGGACACGCTGTGGGGTGGACCCCCCCTCCCCGATCCTAGCAGGAGCTCCCGGGGGGAGGGGTCCGTGCGCCTGGAATAAATTAGGACACCCCTGCTTCAGGGCAGTGACTTGAGGGCACGGCCTGCTTGTGGAAGACTGTGGTCGCCGATGCCCAATTTGGGCTTGTCCCCCCCTCCCAGAGCATTGTCTTGTCTTCCTGTCCACAAGTGCCCCCGCCTCCCCGTGCAGATGTTATACATGCACAGGGCACCCAATACAGCCACGCTTTAGATGAGAAGATAAAATGCGTATTGCTCCGTTGACGCTCTCCTCCAGGGTCTGATGTTCGGCTATGCCACCGACGAGACAGAAGAGTGTATGCCCCTCACTATTATCCTCGCCCACAAACTCAATGCCCGAATGGCAGAACTCAGACGCTCCGGGGTCCTCCCCTGGCTGAGGCCTGACTCCAAGACCCAGGTGAGCCTCCTCCTGCCCCCCTCCCGTGGAGCCCCAGACACACACTGGGGACCCAGACACCCCTCTGGGTCCTCTTGGTACTTGTCATTGTTGGCATCAATATGGTCAGTCCGCGCACTCAAAATATTGTTGGCTGTGAAAAGAACTATTTATCTGAAAACTCTTCAGATCTACATGTTTTCTCCCCGAAGGTTTATTGTGAAAAGTCTCAAAAATACAGAAAAATGGAAAGAACGGTTCTGGATTTTTTTTTTTTTTTTGCCTTCTTAGCATATGTTGACTCTGGCAATGTGGTTCCCTGGTTCCTGCCACACATTTACTTCTTAATTGGCTTCACACTTTTGCTCACTGCCCGTCCACGCCCACAGGTCTCCACACCTTGAGCAAGGTCTGAACGCCGAGTTGACAAGGGCCATCCGTGCCTCGCTGTGGCCCTTTATCACTGTTTCTCGCGAAAAGGCTTTCCCGTTGCTGTTTTGGACTCTCTGTTCCCATGGGCCCTGACCTCTCTGCTCTGGACCGTGGGGAAATCCTCACCGGAGTCCACATGTGAAGGCCGGCGATGATGCAAATGTTAGCGCATGTGGGTGGAGGCGCCCCGTCCACGTCCCTCTCCACGTCCCTGCCCCGTGTCACCCTGGCGGCCCTGTTGGCCCCTTTCCCGGGGCTTCCTCCCCTGGCTCATCTCCCACCCCCCAACGGGTCCTTGGCACTTTTGCACACCCTATCCCCTTCCTGCACCCAATTCCTACTTTGTCACACTCAGCCAAAGCTTTCACCTGTAGGGTGTCTGGACCAGCAGCCCTGCTTCTCATTCCCCCTACACACATGTGTGCCAGAGAGCCATCGTGTGCAGCCTCACGGTCACCTCCTCCTTGGCTCCAGGGAGGGCCATGGTGCCCCCCACCCCATCCTGCTCAGCGCCCCCTCTGTCTCCACCCAGCCTCGCTCCATGTTTTGCCTAGAGAGCACCTCTTCTGCTCCAGCCTGGTTCCCAGGCCACAGCAGGGATCTGCGCTGTGCCCTCCCAAGGACTTTCCCTGCCTGGAAACTCCACTTAACTCCCTTTGGACTTTTAATTTCCTAATACTGGCTCAGAATCCTTTACAATTTTCTGCTTCCTGCGGGGGAGACCCCCCCGCTTGTTATGTTGGCATCGAAGCCCCTTGTGGTCTTCCAGTTTTACCTTCCTCTACCTCCCCACCCCAGTCCTTGCTTAGTCTGAGTTACTTCACTCCCTAGTGCTTTGTGCCTCTGCTCCCGCCCTTCGCCTCTCCTGGGATCTGCTCGGTTGCCTCCTGTCCGTCAGTGGCCAGGAAGCTCCCACCTCCCGTGGTTTCCCCGGTGGCCACCACCAGACGGGGCCTTCTCTTGCCCCCGGACTTGGAATTTGGCGCGTGCGGTTGTATAGCTCAGCATGGCTGACCGTGACCGTGACCGTCCCGTCGCCCCCGTTGTACAGAGGCGTGTCCACCTGACCGCAGGTGCGAGGCCACGCGGGGCACAGGTTGCAACTGTCTGAACCCGGGACGAGGACTTGCATGTGTGGCCTACAGCCGACCTTTCCTGGTGTTCTCCACATGCCTCCATCATCAGCATTCCTCGGCTGCTCTTCGAGGTCCCGGGGCGGGAGAGCTCAAATACGAAGACTGCAGTGGTATCAAAGGAACGGGGCGCACGGCGGCTGGCGCGCCCGGCTCCATCGTGCGCCAGAGCTGCACTGTGTCGGGAGGCGGGAGGCACGAGGCACGTCTGCAGAAAACGGAAGCCTAGAACAGAGGCTGGAGGAAGGAGAGCGCTGGGGCTCCCCTTTTCTTTGTGTGGCAGTGAGACCCAGAGGCACCGCGGTGGGGCCGGCTGAAGAGGGAAGGCCCTTGTCATCCCGCTCAGCAGCGGAGGGGTGGGGGCGAGGGTGTTCTCCTCCGGGGTTTCTCCTCCTGCAGGGATACATGGAATTCTCTTAATGCTACTTTGGATACCAAAGTCCGCTTCACTCGCCTGCCGCGGGGAGGCCGAGCCCTGGGCATCTCAGGGGCAGGGGTGCGGGTCTGGCCCCACCGCCCGAGGGCCCCTGCACACAGCTGCCTGGAGGTGAGCGGCACCGTGCCAGGACCGGTTTCTAGGCCGGCTCCATGGCCTGTTTGTGAAGGACTCTCATCATCTGACCAGAGTGTTAACTGTGAACAGGACGAGTGTTTCCACCCGAGCAAATTCTGGCTGCTGATATTGAGAACCGAGCGGCAGTACAGATGGCTATTTTTGGACCTGGTCAGAGTTGTGTTTTCCGTGGTGTGTTCCCCACCCCGCCCCCCATCTTGCTGACATGATGAGCGAAGAGGCATGCTCGGAACCCGCGGCTCGGCCACAGCCCTGTGGTTCTGCGGGGAAGGAAGGCTGCCTGGGCTCACAGCTGGCAGCGGGGGAGCGGAGGAGGCGGGCCTTCTCCCAGGGCCTGATGCTGATGCAGTGGATCTGGTCCCAGAGCCGGTCACAGGGCCTCCCCTCCTGGGGGCCCCCGCCCCAACTCCAGCAGCCTGTCACAGCTGTGTGCACGTAGCCCAGGATTTAAAGGTTGGTCTCGGGACACAGATGTCACTGTGCACCTGCCCCTCGAACGAGGGTCAGACATCACATGGGAAGGGCTCTCTCCCTTCCTTCTTCAGGATCCCACCCTCTTGCTCTTTGAACCAGGCAGGGCACAGAGCGGGAGTTTGATGCAGGCCCAGTGTTTGGCGGATATCTAAGGGGCCTCGGGCGGGCAGAGACCCTACTGCAGGCACGTCCCCGGGGAGGCACTGTTTGCTGTCCCGTGGTCCTCTCAAGGCCCTGGGGTAGGAAGTAAGGCTGCCTGCCAGGGACACCTGGCGTAGCCGCGTTCCCACAGGCCCCACACACCCCAGGCCTCCTCTGGGCACTGCTCTTGTGGGTCCACAGTGCCCTGGGTGGCACTCGGGCCTGGGGCTCCCTCCCATGTGTCCCTCGGGATCTTGAGTGACAGCCTTCTGCTGGGCAGAGCCCCGGCTACCAGGCCACAGAGCTCCAGGTCAGAGCCCGGCTCTGTTGGCTGTGTGGTCTTGACCAAGGTGTTCATGCTCTGAAGCCCCAGCTCTCCCGTCTTTAACACAGGGCTGCCAGCAGCTTCTCACAGCTTCTGGCGCGGCTTCCCGCATACAGAGCACTGCAGTCCGAGCTGGTTTCCCTCCAGCCTCATCCGCCATCCTCACTGTCCCCTTCCCTTTCGCTCCGCAAGCCCGGGGTGCCCAGACCGCAGTCCTCTGTTACCAGTCAGACCAGGCTGTGGCATCGGGTTCTCACACTCACTGACGTGTCACTATAGCACAGGGTCTCTGAGGAAGGATTTTGTCTGTGCTGCTACGGGAACGACACCAGCTTTGGGATCAGGCAGAACCGAGTCTGGCTCTTTGGCTTTCCGCTGACTGCTGTGTAACTTCAGACGAGTTGCTTCGATTCTCCTGGCCTGGTTTCTTCTCATTTGTGAAGTGGAGATGATAATGCCTGTCTTGCCGGGATGGCCGAAATGTGAATTGATCATGCGCAGATGGCCCCACCGGGGTAGAAGCGAGCATTAGAACTGCCCCTGTGGCTCGACCTGCAAGGGCACCGCAGGCGGGTTCCTTCCCTCCAATGTGCTCTCAGCTTTTTTTCCTTTCTTTTGCTCAAACACCCGGAGGCTGGCCTTCCCAAGCTTGCTGCTCCATTTCTGCCAGCCTGACTTGAGCCCTTCTCACCCTGTCCCTACAGCAGGCCAGTCCTCTGGCCCCACACACTTCCAGAGCTCCTCCACTGAGGGACTGGGGCAGCCGGCGTGGCTCATGGACACCTGTGCTCCTTGGCAGGAGCCAGGATACCTTGGCTCTGTGCCACGGAGGGTCAGAAAAGGGCTTTGGCCAGGGGGGATTCGTGGCACCCAGAACCCGCTGAGCTAGAAGGGGAGGAGGCTAGTTGGGTGACAAATAAAGAGGAAACTCTGCAACCCTGAGTCTCTAAGTGGCACTAATTGTGGTCATAGCTGGGAATAGCTTATGCCTCATGCCCAGTCATCCCCTGGCACTGGGAAGCTACTCAAATACAAGAATGTGTCAGATTAACTTTTCTGGAGGTTCTTGGAGGACAGGAGGCCCCCCCACCTTCGTTTGGATCCTGGGAGCCCCGCCTGCCGTCTGAGTGTCTGTGTGTGGCCGCAGTGTGTCCTCAGTTCAGGGCAGGGCCTCACAACGTCTCCCCTGCCCTTGTGACCCGACAGGTGACAGTTCAGTACATACAGGACAACGGCGCGGTCATCCCCGTGCGCATCCACACCATCGTCATCTCCGTGCAGCACAATGAAGACATAACACTGGAGGACATGCGCCAGGCCCTGAAGGAGCAGGTGATCGAGGCCGTGGTGCCAGCCAAATACCTGGACGAAGACACCGTTTACCACCTGCAGCCCAGCGGGCGGTTTGTCATCGGAGGTCCCCAGGTACGCCCTTGCCTCAGAGCAGATCTCTCCTGATTCGTCTTTGTTACTGGGGTTGCTCACCTCCCTGGGCACAAAGGAGGAGGTGGCTTTGTGTGACTCAGCCACGCCCGGCCCTGGACACAACATGAGGTCAGCTCACACTCCGTGGGGCCTGCTGTCCATGTGTCAGTGCAGGAGGAATTGGGGACATGTCCCCGGGACTCTCCCACCTCGTGCAGCCTGGCCCTCCCTCTCCAGACATGTCATACTGCCTCATGCTGCCGCCTTGCCCTGCTGAGATGCCAGCTCACCTTTGCGGATGACTGGCCTTTCCCAGGTGGCATCACTGGGTCTTTGCCACAGGTTATGTTCAACTCGTGTTGGGGCAGGTTTTAGGCGGGGACCCCTGCTGTCCCCTTTCTCCTGTATGGCAGGAGAGAGGACGTAGAGATCGGCAGAGCACGTCTGAGAGGCTGCTGATCTCTGCCAGGGGCGCCTCAGAGGGGATGTGTTACTGCAAAGCGGAGCCCCCGTAACGGGTTCCGTGACCAAATGTAGTGCAGAAACACAGGGGGAAAGAAAGGCAAAGCTTACTGTCATTTCTTGCAGGACTTCCCAAAGCCTAGATGTGCTAGTGGGAAGTGTGGATCTCTAAGCAGGGGGATAGAGTACGTGGTCTTTCCCCAAAGTACTCGACACGGAGCCCCTGCCCTTTTAAAACATCATTACTGGGACCCCCAGGTGGCTCTGTTGGTTGAGTATCTGACTCTTGATTTCAGCTCAGGTCAAGGTCCCAGGATCATGGGATCGAGCCCTGAGTCAGGCTCCAAGCCTGGGATTCTGTCTCTCCCGGGGTGTGGGTAGCTCAGTCTGTTAAGCAGCCGACTTTGGCTTAAGGTCATGACCTGGTGGTTCATGAGTTCAAGCCCCACATCAGGCTCTCTGCTGTCAGTGTGGAGCCTGCTTTGGATCCTCTGTCCTCCCCGCTCCTCTCTGCCCTCCCCCACTCTCTCTCTCTCTCTTTCTGTCTGTCTCTTTGTCTCTTTGTCTCTTTCTCTCTTCTTCTTCCTCTGCCCCTTCCCCCCTTCAAAAAAACAAAAAACAAACCATCATTACTGCCCAATGTCGCACAGAGCAGACACTCGAGGAAACGCCAGCCAGGGCCACGGCCCAGGGTGTGTGTGTCGAGGCTCAGGGCCCTCCTGCAGCTCGGGTTTCCCCATCACAACTGACTCAAAAACAGACTGAAGTAGGAGCTGGCTAGGATTCCAGGGAACCTCTGTCCCCTCGTTTGCACTTTCTGATGAGGCTCTGGCAGGTTACCTGGGTGCTGTAATGGGTCAGTGACTGAAATGGGGTGAGAGTGCAAGGTTTCTGGCTGACTCCCAGCTTTGGGGGCAGGGAGTGGGGGGAGGCGGGTCTTTGAAAAGTGCCCACGGGCAGCTTCAGGGCCCCCTTTCCCCGTTAGTGCGGTGGCCATCGTGGTGCTGCAGCCGCCCGTCCGCCCTGCCCTGTGGGGACCCTGGCTCTCATACCCCCCCTCCATTTCTTCCTTTCTGTCTGCAGGGGGATGCGGGCGTCACTGGCCGCAAAATTATCGTGGACACCTATGGCGGTTGGGGGGCGCACGGTGGAGGGGCCTTCTCCGGGAAGGACTACACCAAGGTGGACCGTTCGGCAGCTTATGCTGCCCGCTGGGTGGCCAAGTCCCTGGTGAAAGCGGGACTCTGCCGGAGAGTGCTCGTGCAGGTGGGTCAGCCCCACTCCGACCACCCCACCTCTGCCCCGGCTGAGGCCGTGCTGGCCTGCGGGGGGGGGGGGCACCCTCCTTGCCAAAGACTGTGACTGTGTGTTGCATGGGGCACCGGGGCATGTACCCTGAAAACCTCAGGGAGGGAAAAAATGTTCAGGGAGAGAGGCACATACTGAATCTGCTCGCTGTAAAGATGGTGGAGATTCCTAGACAGACAAGGTTGGGGAGCAGGTCGGGCCAGGGATGGGTGGTTCCAGCTGTCCCTTTCTGAGGGCATCGGGATCTCTCTGAAGGGCAGACCCCCTGCACAGGGGCTTTTGTCCCTGACCCTCGTCTCTTCTGGAAGGTTTCCTACGCCATCGGTGTGGCTGAACCACTGTCCATTTCCATCTTCACCTATGGAACCTCTCAGAAGACAGAGAGAGAACTGCTAGATGTGGTCAACAAGAATTTCGACCTTCGGCCCGGGGTCATCGTCAGGTAAATCACCGCCCCATCGCTGCCAGACGGGCCCTTCCTCCCCCCCTCACCCAGATGTCTGGCTCTTCTGAAAGAGAAAGGGAAAAAAAGGACTTTCAGTCTCCCCGGAGCAGGAGGGCCTCCAAGCTCCTAGCCCAGCTCAATGCACACCCCAAGGGCAAGATGTCTGCTTTTCAGGTTGGAGGGGGTGTCTAAGGTCCCTGCTGGCCCAGAGACGCTGACCATCCAGGGGGGCCATCTTTGAGCTGGTGGGGGGTTGTAGGAAAGTAATCACAAGGCTGAATGCTGAGAATTGAGCTGGCGGGTCTGGTCCCATTGGCCCGTGTTTCTGAGGCCGCTCTTGCCTTGCGGAGCTTGGCCGTGTGGTTGGTCTGCACCAGGCCAGTAGAGTGGCGAGGAGAGAAGAGGAGGAAGGCACAGCAAGGCCAGAGTTCAGATTCTGAGTCCTGGGTGTGTCTGTGTAACCAGGCTGTCCCCGAACCTCTGAGCCTGTTTCCCAGGGGCCAGTGACAGTCACCTCATGAGATGTGGTGTGGCATAGACAGGAAATGTATGGGAAATTGCTCTGAGCAGTGACAGTCCACACTCTGTTTGTTACTCCTGTGCTCAAAATTCAGAGAAACTCTGCTCCTTTTCCACTGAAAATGACCCTTTCCTCTGCTGACTGTGCAGGGACTTGGATTTGAAGAAGCCCATCTACCAGAAGACGGCGTGCTACGGCCATTTTGGAAGAAACGAGTTCCCATGGGAAATTCCCAAGAAGCTCGTGTTTTAGAGCTGGTGGGCGCAGGGCCTGCCTCGCCCTGGAAGCTTCTGGATTGGCACCTCTTGTCCAGGACCCCAACTCTCAGATGTCCCAGACCCAGGGCCCTGACCGCTCCCCCCACCCCCCGCTGCTGCAGGGAGTGCCTTCCCCACCCACCGCCCCCTCCTGGACCAAGCTGCAACTCTAGGGCTAGCCCTGTGCTGTCGTCACTGTGAATGGCAGGAGGCTTGCTGGTGCCTGGGGTCAGACCTCCTCATGGCGGTAGTCACACTGTCCCCCTGCTTTTCCCTCAGACTGAGGCGATGTTAATTTAGTGGAAAAACCACCCCTGTGAAGAGTAAATCCCCCCACGCCTCCCCCATGGCTGGTCCCCTCCTCCCTCACAGATCTCAGGGATCCTGGGTGGCTGGCTGTTCCCTTCCCATCTGTGGCCTGTGCCCTGAGCCAAGGGCCTTCACGGAGGCATCTCAGGCTAGGCATCCGACAGGGACAGGAACAGGGGCTGACACCTGCTGAGCAGCTATGGTGTGCGAGGGCCCGAGCCAATTACCAACCTCGTTTCTTCTTCACCGCAACATGGTGAGGTGACACCTCATTCCCAATTTCCATATGGGGAAACTGAGTCACAGACCGCCTAGGTGACTTTCCCAAGGTCCTACAGCCACATGTGTCAGGACCCACACGTGATCCAGGGGCTTTGACTCGAGAGCCCGTACGCAGCCCCCAACGCTGTTCCCATCTCATGCCGGACGGAGGCCTGAGCAATGACCACGCAGATTGAAAAGCAGCTCTGTGGCCTCTGTCCTGAAGACCTGAGCTTGCTGCTCACCTCTTGGTGAGCCCTGGGCAGGGATATGTGAAGTCAGGATAGAGAAGCAGCTTGTCCCAGCTCAGGTGGCCAGCCCCTTAGATGGGTCCGGAACCCCGTGGCTTCCAGCCCTTCTCTCTTTGGCCTCTTGGTCTGAATGCCGTTGGAATAAGTGTGTGAGCCCCTCAGACGCCCCTTCCAGAGAGGCCACTCGTAAGGGCCGAATATCTAATGTTAAGTAGTGACCCAGGTGGCGGAGCTGAACTCCTAGCGGTAGACAAGTTGGCTGAAGTGTCATGAGGAGATTCTGCCTTTGCCAGGTGGCTCCCGGGGCACAGCCCTCAAGGGGCCTGAGTGGTCCTCGGTGCGCTAAGGTCTTGGAAGCGCACGTTCACCTGCCTTTCCGTCCCTGGCCAGCCCTGCCTCCCCCACCTGTCAGCCTGGGCCGCTGACAGCAGTGTCTCTGCCTTCTCCCTAGCTGCCCAGACCACAGGCTCAGGTAAGGGCCCCCAAGGGTCCCATAGAGCACTGAGGCCTGGGCTTTGGTCCAGGGTCCATGGCGCTGGTTCTGGCTGAACCAGGCAGCCCAAGAACCCTCATCTGGGGAGCAGACGGCCTGCATCTGGGCTCCAGGCCTGACGCACAAAGACCCCAAGCTTTTCTCCTTACGTCAGGGAAAAGGCAGCTCTTCAGGGGAGAAAAAGAAGGCCGATTTACCACCGAAACCTAGAGCTCCTGTCCGCTCCCAGCAAGTCTCAAGCTCCCTCCAGGAGAGGGAGGCACAAGCTTGCAGGCGGTCAATGCCTCCCACTCAAGCCCTATTCAAAGTGAAAATTCAGAATTGCATGGTTGCCCCTCCCCCCCTGGAGATAAAAGATCTTTTTTTGGACATTGTTGATATGAAACTCGAACCTTTATGTGTTAATAGTTCCTGCTGGGACAGTGAATAAACAACTACTCTGTGCTCGGTTTTTGTCTGCAAACCTTCAGACGTACCTCACCAGGAGCATCTCTATCCCCCCCAGCATAGAGGTGCCCTCTGCTCTGTGCCCCCACCCCCCGCCCCCCACCACTGGAGCCCTCTGTTCCCGTCCGGGTGGGCTTCTCCAGCATGCACTAAGCTTTCCTCATCCACCAGCTACTGTGTTAAGTCACGGCATTTCCCTATTTATTCCCCACCGCACTCCGCTGAGTTTCACAGAGAGAACCTGAGGCCCAGAGGGTTAGGGATGTGACCGAGGGCACCTGTCTGGGAAGTGGCGCCCCGGTCTCCTGAGTGTGCTCTCTCCATCACCACGTGCTGCCGCCCAGGGCCTCGTCTGCCCTCCCTGCGTGGGAGTCAGCTGCAGTCAGACCGTCGTGAGGGGGGCACTGCGGCCATCGTTGTTCAATGACTGAATAACCGAAGTCAGAGGAAGTGAGTGAATGAGGGGTTTGGTATGCAGAGAGACGAGCCAAGCCTTTAAGTGGGTGTAAATGGGCACATTTCCCTCTCACACGTTGTGTGAGGAGAATTCACAGATGGAATTTTTATTAGAAGACTGTCGGAGCAGAAGGAAGGCCCTGCAAAGGCAGTCCTGAGGGTTGGTGAGAGCAGGGGCGGGACTTCCTGCTTCAAGCAGGCCGCGGGGAAGGGAATCTGCTCTGGAGAGACATCCGGGTCCAGGCTGAGGGGACAGCCACGTGAGGAGGCTTTGAGACAGGCTGGTCCCGGGTGCCAGGAAGGGCAGAAGAGCAGCGGAGACCTCGGATGGGGCGGAGAGGAGAAAGTCAAAGTCACCGTCTTGTCTGAGACAGTCTGTGACGTGAGCAGTCACTACATGGGCCGTTCCGCGACATATTTTTCCTAGAACATCATCCACATTTTGTCAGGACACAAAAAGGCACGAGAAACATCGGAATGCTTGCCTGAGAGGGGAGGTGGTGAAGGACTGGGCTTTACTGGCACCAGAGGTCGAATAGTGAGAGCAAGGAGAAGCCACTTCTGGGCCACAAAGCCCTCAAGTGTCATAGTGCCGTGGAAACGTGGCAGTGGTGAATTGGGGGTGGGGAGGGGCGGTCAGTGGGTAGAAGGAAGGCAGGACAGTGTAGTGTTCTTGGAAGCCAAGTGAGGATGGTGGGTTTGGGACCAGGGAGGGCTCACCCGGGTGAAACACTGATGGGGTCGATGACAAGAGGCCTGGAGGGTCTGCGGACATCACCCTGTGGAGGTGGGTGGTGGCTGGGAAAAGGAAAGAGAGTCATTAGGAAGATGTAAATATGGCCGTATTCCCCACCTCAACTGTAAGCCTTTGGTACCCCTAATACATTCTGAATAAAGTTTAGAGTACTAACTAAGCTGTACTGCCCTACGTGCCTGCCCAGTGTCCGTCTGTCTGCTCTTGTTCTGGACTCCACTCCTCACCACCACACTCCAGGCTCCCTAGCTGGTATGGCTTCCCCAAACAGGCCCGGCTCCGTCTTGCCTCAGGCCCTTTGCACATGCCGTTCTTTTATGATACTCTTCTGTCTTCGAATGGATGCTCCATCTCATCCCGTAGGTTTCAGATGAAACTTCTGTCTTTCTGAAAAGCCCCTTCCTTGATAACCTCCCATCTGTACTCCCATTTTTAGTTTCTTGTTCAATGTTTAACACAATGTGCAAATATGTGTTTCTTTCTTTAACCTCCTTGGGGCCCACCCCCCCTCATTACTCCTTCCATACCTACCACCCTTCCTTCTCTTCCCATAGTGGTTCCTCTGAGTCCTTCCAACCTCAAGAAACACACTTCAGAAAGACACTCTCAGGGCGCCTGGGTGGCTCAGCCAGTTAAACATCCAACCTCGGCTCTGATCATGATCTCATGGTTTGTGAGTTCGAGCCCTGCATTGGGCTCTCTGCTCACGGCTCGGAGCCTGGAACCTGCTTCGGATTCTGTGTCTCCCTCTCTCTCTGCCCCTCCCCCACTCATGCTCTGTCTCTCCCTCATAAATAAACATTAAAAAAAAAAGACACTCTCAAACATCCTCCATAAATTATGCCCAACACCATCTTTATCTGCCGCTGGGCTATGAAAAGCTATGATTCTTTATGGATGTTAGTGCTTGATTGTTCATGCCTGTTGTCCCCATAGGACTCAGAATTGTTGGGGTCTTACCTTGTCCGCTCTGTTTGCCATTTCATACTTGGGTCCCGTGCAGGGCTCGGCCCAGGGTAGGTGCTCAATGCGATCATAGCGGAGAATGGATTCTAGATGTGTCCATCGCTCCTGCCCCCTGAGCTCCCCTTAGCAAAGAGGTTGTGTAAGAGATGAGGTTCCTACTTGCCCTCCGGCAGGGTCAGGCTCAGGTGCCCAGAGATAGAAATTACAATCATTCAACAGAATTTTTTCAAAGCATTCCTTATAAGAGTATAGCTCTGTGACTGTGATGACTTCTACAACAGTCACTCGGCATTTTAACATTTTGACACTAGATGTGGACGTGGGATGAAAACAAGATGACAAACCCCATTTCCCACGGAGATGCCAGAGGAAGGTGACATCAGGCGGGAGGCACTCGGGACACTCTGTGGCAGGTATTGAGGATGGGGAGGAGGGAGCTTGGTCCGAAAGGTGTTTTGGAGTCAACAAAGGATGAAGGAGTGAGGAAATGAGAATTAGAAAGAATTAGCATCTCAGCAGTGGTAGATTGGGGTGAGAGGCTTGGGGTGGGAACTTTAGAGGAAATTTCTGCCTGTGACAAATTCCCCAGAGTAGGCGTGACCCAGGCATAGTGTAAGAAGCAGTGGACATGACAGCCAAGGTATAGAAACAACCTAAGTGTTCATCAACAGACGACTGGATAAAGAAGATGGGGTACAGATGTGCAACGGGAATATTATTGAGCCATGAGAAAGGACATCCTACCATTTGCAACAATTGGGATGAATCTTGAGGGCATTATGCTAAGATAAGCCGGGCAGAGAGAGACAAATGCTCTACAATATCACTTTATGTGGAATCTTAAAAAACCAAACCCACAGACACAGAACAGTCGCTACCAGGGGTTGTGGGGTGAGGGAAAAGGGGAGATCTTAGTCACATGGGACAAACTTCCAGTTAAAAAATGAATAAGTTCCAGGGATCTATTGTGCAGCACGATGGTTATAGCTGGTGATACTGTATCATGTACTTGGAAGTGGCTAAGAGACTAAATCTTAAGTGTTGTCAACACAATCACGAAAACGGTAATTATGGATGTGTTAGAGGCGTCAATCATTTTGCATTACGTAAGTGTATCAAATCAGCATGTTGCCCCCCCTTAAACTTACACAATGATACCTGTCAATTATATCTGAATAAAGCTGGGGGGCAGGGGAAACGCAGTGTGACAAACACCTGGTCCCTGGGCTGTGAGGTCTTCTGCCTTCTTACCATGACACCTTCATGAGAGAGATTTAGAAGAAATAAGGAAAAGGCCCTGCGTTCCGGGTTTGGTTCATGGAGCCCCAGATGCAGAAAAATGTGAACAATTCACCATGGGAAACGGGAGACTTCACAGACCCAACATCTGCATCAAGGAGGGTAGTGGACGTCCCCTAACAGAAGGAGGCTGCATTGGACCCATGTGATGTGGCTCTCACAGGACAGTATGAAACTCAGAAGTTGCAAAGGAAATAAACTCGCCAAATCTGATTTCATAAAAATGAAACTTCCGTGCACTGGAGAAAAAACGCGAAGGCAAAAGAAGGGATGAATGAAGAACTGTTTGCAATTTCCATTTAATGGAATAAGATCAATGAGACGCAGCAGAATGCCCGGAGTAATGGAAAAAGTACAAGGACAGGGGTACACAGATGGAAGGAAAGGGATGGGACAAACCGCAAGAAATGAAAACTGCTCAACTACCCGTCTCAAGAAATACACACTTTAAAAAATGCAATATTGTATTTTGGCAAACAGATGGCTGAACATTAAAAAGTTCTTAAAATCCAGAGCTGGCAATGAGGTAAGAGAGTGGGCATTCCCAAATACAGGTGACTTGGAATGAACTTTCTGGATGGAACTTTGGTTCTTTATTCTGAAAATTTAGGGGCCCCTGGGTGGCTCAGTCGGTTAAGTGTCCAACTGTGGCTCAGGTCATGACCTCATGGTTCGTGAGTTAAGTCCCGTGTTGGTCTCTGTGCTGACAGCTCAGAGTGTGGAGCTTGCTTCGGATTCTGTGTCTCCCTCTTCCTCTGCCCCTCCGCTGCTCACACTCTGTCTGTCTGTCTCTCTCTCTCTCAAAAATAAATAAACATTAAAAAAATTTAAATGTCATGTTTGCTTGGTTTGGGTCAGAGGTTCCATCAAGATAGAGTGGGTCAGGTGTCATGCCCCGGCCTGAGGAGGGCAGGAGGTGAGGCCAGTGTGTGCCGAATCGAGGTAAAGAGGTGGAGGGGAGACTCTTGGGAAAGCTCAGGTCTGTTCTTGGCCACAGAAAAGCGGGGCTCCCCTCTTTTTGCCAAGGTTGAAGGGGCTCCCTCTGGGGTGTTTGCAGGAACCCCCACGGGATGGCCCCGGGAAGCAGGCGCTGCAAATGCAGAGGCAATCATGGCAGCCTGAGAGGCCCATTGAGATCCCCAGGTTACAGAGCAGGAAGCTGAGGCCCAGGCAGGCGAGGCCACTTCTGAGGAGCCCCATTCAGGAAAGGGCAGACCCTGTCCCAGGGCAGGACAGGGACCTCAGGCGTGGCTGGCACGATTCCCTTCTACTTCACTGAGGGAAGCAGCTGGATTGAGCCCCACTCGGCACTGGGCCTCGCCGGCTGCTCCCGAGGGACGGTTCCCAGGGTTGTGACGATCCCGAGGTCCAGCCTCCCCTTCAGTTATGAGCTGCGCTTGTTCTCTAGCAGCAGGACCAGCCTCGGGACCCCAGCAGAGTGTGAGCAGGGGCGGGGCAGAGAGAGAGGGAGACACAGAATCCGAAGCAGGCTCCAGGCTCCGAGGTGTCAGCACAGAGCCCAATGTGGGGCTCGAACTCACGAACCGCGAGATCATGGCCTGAGCCGGAGTCGGACGCCCAACCGCCTGAGCCACCCAGGCGCCCCTCATGTCCCATTTCTAACTTTCTGAGCTGCACGTTGGGTCCAGTGGCTTCTAGATCCAAACTTTATTCAAGAGGGAGCTGTAAAAGTTCCACGTGGTTGGAACTTGTGTTTTTCAGTTTTTTCACTTGTGTCTAGAATAATCTCTGTCATTTGTACTTTTTCAAAAGAGTTTGAGGGTTTCATTGCAGGCCAAAGTGGTGAACTTTTATGTTGTCACCTGACGTTATCAGGATGTAGATTTTCATTTATTTCAATATGTTAAATATTTTTAAATTACAGAATGTATTTATATTTTACATTCTGTAATTTAGGTATTTCTATGGACACGAATTTTAAGCTTTCCTTAGGAGCGGCTGGCAAGAGAGGAGAAAAATGCAATAGCAAATTATGGCTTTGTCTTTCCTTCCTGCCTGCCTTCCTGCCTTCCTGTCTTTCTGCCTTCCTGCCTTCTTCCTTCCCTTCCTCTTTTCCTTCCTTCTTGCCTTCCGGAGACAGTTTGTGGAGCACTGAGCCCCCTGCGGAGGCCGCCGGGGACACGGACCGAGGAGCCCAGCGGTGACGTGTGGGTAGGTGCTCACCACATGGCCAGTGAGAGGAAGGGCTTTCCAGGCAGAGGGAACAGTGTGGGCACAGGATGAGGTGGGTCCACTGGGACCGTATACGGGGCGGGTTTGAGGGTGTGTGACTTTATTGTTGCTGTTCCCCCCCCCCCCCCCCCCGTAATGATGGTCTGCCCTGGTTGCTAGGTTCAGGGGTGGCTCTGGTGGAAGTCCTGTCTTCTCACTCTTGTGGCCCAGCCGGCCGGGAGGGCCATAGGGACTCTTCATCAGCCTGGGAACTGGGCTATTAGAGCAGTGGACCCGGGAGATGCTGTGGAGCTTTGTGGCAGGAGAACTTTATGATGTGAGACTAAATCTTGGTATCCATGGATTTCCGTGGGAGATGGCGGGGGGGTGTTGTAGTAGGTGCCCCGCTAAGAGTTCTCTTGTTTTCGACAGACTTGTTCTACCAGTGAAAGAAAGACATTGTGTACAGAGGGACGAGGAACATGCCCATAGCAGTTCCGCATGAGTTCCAGAAAAATGTTTTGCCCTAGAAGAAGATGAGAGCCCAGAAGTACCTGGTGTCCTGGACGTGTCCCAAATAGGCCGGAACTACCAAAAGTGATTCAAAGATCTTGAAGAAAAGTGGAAAGAACTCTTTCTTCTTGTAAGAGTCAGATTCCGTCTCTTGCGCTGAAAACTCATGATGGTTTGGCTCAGAGAGCAGGAGGCTGAGAGAAACCACATCACCTCCAGACAGGAGGTGCGGACTTGAGACCAAGAACACCTTGGGAGCACCTGCTCCCTGTCACTTAGTCCTCTTTTGGCCACCAAGCGGTCCCCTGGCCCCTGTCCTTCCTCCATTCCTGAAGGCTGTGTTTCCGGTGAGCTCACATGTGGAGGTCATGGCAGAAGGGTGTTTTCTTCCATGCCTTGCCTCCAGGAACCCTGAGGGAATCCCGGAGCTGGCTTCCCACTGATGCAGGTTGTCGAGCAAGATAGTCAAGAGAGAATTCTTGAGACATTGCACGGTGCAAAAATATGCCTTTTATAACACAGGGACAGGACCCGTGGGCAGAAAGAGCTGCACTGGGCTGGTGAGGAGTGACTGATGATAAACTTTTTTGTTAGCAGGTGTTAGGGATGATGTACGTCTCTAAGGAATTTCTGGGTGCTGAAACGAGGGTCTATGGGACCTTGGAAGTCTGGCTGTTGTCAAGATAAGGTTGCCTTTAGGGGCGCCTGGGTGGCGCAGTCGGTTAAGCGGCCGACTTCAGCCAGGTCACGATCTCGCGGTCCATGAGTTCGAGCCCCATGTCGGGGTCTAGGCTGGCAGTGCAGAGCCTGCTTGGGATTCTCTCTTGCTCGCTCTCTGCCCTTCCCCCACTCACACACATGCTCTCACACCATCTCAAAATAAATAAGTGAACATTAAAAAAAAAAAAAAAAAAAAAGAATGGCCGGACCCTGCTGACTGCATGGAAGGCATGTGTGTGGAGTGAGGGGCCCAGGGGTGCTCCTGGTGGTCTGGGCCCAGCAGGGCTACTGCTTTCTTGATATCGGGGCCCTGGGCCAGGGTTGAACTGAGCTCAGCTACTCAAGGCAATAGAAGGTAAGTACAGGCTGGGATTCTCAGCTCTGTTCAGGTGGAGAGGCATCTGGGCCATTGGGGCCCTCAGTCTTTTCATTGAGACTGAAGAGCCTGCCCCAGTGTCACCACCACCTGTATAATGCATATGCCAGGGACGTTGGGGGCAGCCTGTGCCAAGCTCTGGGGCGTCTATAGCCTCGGGACTGGGGGTTGGGTGTGAGTTGCTATGCCCGGCAGCCCGGCTGAGCCAGGATCAAGCGTGTCCAGGGCCAAAGCAAAGCTGGAGCCTCTGGGTGATACAGTAAGCAGTCCTGGGACCCGAGGCTTGGACAAGATCCACCGTGCAGAGTGGTAGTCCTGGCAGAGGCTGTCCAGGGCTTAATCCACGGCTGTGGGTATTTTGGGCAGAGAATGCACTGGGTTCTTCAGGGACACCATGCTTAAGATGCTCTGGGGTCAGCTGGAACAATGTTTGAACCAGGTTCTAGAACCTCCAGGCCTTGCCACTTGCGGTAAGTTATGGCCGGTCACTGGGCCCGCTTCCTCCCCTTATAAGGGAATAAAGACAGACCCTCTCCTGCCAGAGAGTCGATGTAAAGGGTCCAGCTAGCATCTGGTACCTGGCGGTTGCTCAGGAAACAGCAGCAGTTGACGTTAGGCTTCTCCAGGTACAGAGTACTGAGTCAGCCTCTGTGGACAAATAGAGGTGGGACAATTAGCCAGGAGAACCCTGACACGGGGAGGCAACTCAGGGCAAATTCTCTGGATCTATCATACTAGGACATGAGAAAAGCGGGGGAAGCGGGGGAGGATTCTCAGGGATATAGCCTGGGAGAGTCAGAGCATTAAACTGTGTCTCCTGGTCTCTCACGGCACCTGAACAAAGTAGCCCTCTGTGAGGGTGGAATGAATGAACAAAGAGGGTGGGTGATGAGTGACGTTTGTCTGACCGTCCTTTCCATTGGCTGCAGTTCTTCATGCAGCCACCAGAGGGCAGAGCTGACTTGCACATACCCTGTGGGCTGGCAAACGGGCTTCCTGTTGGGAGTTCTGAGTGCTCCATGGGGGATGACGAGCCTCAGGGCTCAGGGACCTCCCTCCTTCACCATGGAACAAGAGGCCATTCAGAGCCCCTGAGAGGTCAGGACTCCCTCCCCAATATTCCATCTCTCTAGAACAAGACAGTCCAGATGAGACAGATATTCATAAATCAGTCTGACCAGATCTCTCAGGGCTTTGGTGTGCCTGTGCCCCGTCTTTGCCCAGGGAGTGCTCCCCATTTCTTCTTTGTTAGGAAAGTACTTTTCTCAGGGGTAAAGGATCATGCGCGTGAATCCTATCCCACGCAGGGCTTGCAACCAGGGTCTCTCGGCCAGGAGGTGTCTTCATGCCCATTTTAAAGGTATAAAAACTGAGTCCCATTGCAAGGTCATCGTTATCAATGAGACCAGAGCCCCAGGTGAGCGTGGGGTGGAATTCATCGTGTGTGTGCATTCTCCACGCGCCCCCTCCCCACCCCACCTTGGTGTGATAATGGCCAATGACCTTGATGGGAGATGGGGAAGGATGGCCGGGCACTCAGGGGCAGGGAGAAGAGGCGGCTGGCATCAGGCTCTGCTGAACTGGGAAAGGTGATGGCTGGGTCTAAAATACTTCTTCCTCTTACTGGGGGAGGGCTGCAGGGTTGGAAAGCAATCCTTGCATGAAGCCCCCAGGACCCTGCCGTTTGAGGACACAAGCCCATGTCCCCACCGAGGCCTAGCCTGTCATTCGTGGAGCTCTATAATCCCCTGTTCAGGATTGACCTGTCCACCTTGACCACAGTGGGCATGTAGGTGGCCGTGGGCCCCGGGACACATCCACTGAGGCGACCGAGGCTCTCTACTCCTCCCGAGCAAGAGGGAGACTCAGAGGGAGCCGGTGGCATCCTTTTCTCCAGGGCTGGTGGCCCCTCCCTGGGTAATTGGCCATTTTACACACACACACACACGCACACACACACACACAACCCGACCCAGACACTCCTGTACTGACACAGGCAGAGACACACGTGGACAAACACACAGTTGATATGACACGTGTGTTCCCCACGCAACCCCTAACTCCCCAGACACAAAAGTCACACAGACACCCACAGACATGTCCTCAGGACATGGCTTAGGGACAGTGCTGCTGAATTGCCTGGACAAGGCTTCTCGGTGGAAGCACACGTGGCTAGTGGTCGATGTCCCTGCAGTAGTCCCCAGCCATCGTTGTCCTGAAGGCCCACGCTGGAAGTCCCTCCAGGCCTGGCCCCCAGCATCGGGCAGTGTGGGGCCCAGGGCCCAGCGCGTCCCCTCAGGTCTCAGGTGGGAGCATGGCCATGTAGCTTGGAATTAGAGTCCCGGCTCTAGCAGAGACCAGGCCTGCCCTCGGTGTGCAGGGGGGGCTCAGTTCCTCTGGCTCCGGCCACCTGTGAAGCACAAATCCAGTTTTTTCTATTTATATTCTTACTCATACTTTTTATATTAACACCATTCCCCAGAAAACCAAGATGTCTTCGCTTAAAGTTGCTTCGGGTAAGTGCTGATCGGAGGCTGGAGTCTTTGTTTGTTTGTAGAACCCCTGGGTCACTGACTGCCGGCTCTGGCCCCGACCCCAAGGCCCTCTGGCGTGACACACAGCATGGTCCCAGAAGATCCTCGTTAGGGATAATACAGACGCGAGGAAAGCCCTGCTTCCCCCCGGCGGAAGGTGAACCCCGAGCCGGTGTGTGGGTCCCTGACACCTTGTAGGTGCGGGCAGATGTCCCCACACCGGTCCTTCTGCCAGGCCTCGGTGTGAATTACCACCCCTGTCTCCTCCAGAGCCTGCCCTGCCCTGTTCACCTGCCTCCTGAGTCCTTGCCCGTGTCCTGTTCTGCCGCCCTTTCCTCACCATGGACATTCGCACCCCGGCTGGTACCAGGCAGGCACTCAGGAAATACCGGTGAAGTCCATCTGGTCTAGGAGGAGGGGTGGCACGGGCCTGGGATGAGAATAGCGGAAATGGTCAAGCCTTCTCGAAATCCACTGTGTGGCCCTTGCTTGACTGTTTCCTACAGTTCCTTGAACTGCGAGTACAGCAAAAAGAGAGGTGATATCCTTGAAAATAGGTCCTTGGGATGCGACCCCGAGGGTGTGGCCAGAGCAGCCATCTGTCACTGCGGCCAGCGGGCTCCGGAGGGTGGCAGTGGAGGAGGGGCCTCCGGCCGGGCGTCAGACCCACCACCGTGAACATCCTGGGTGGTGGCCAGGTGGGGCTGTGAGTCTCTGTCCTCATTGCCTCCTTTCTCTCTTCACCTCACGGGGGAAAGGGGGCTTTGCCGGGGGGGGGGGGGGGGCTCACGGTGCTGACGCTGCTGGTGGCCAGAGAGAAGCCGTGCCTGAGAGATGCCCGCCTTCAGGCCTCCGATGCAGGCCTCCGACGGCGCGTTGGTGCTCCCAGGATGAAGAGTCCGGGGGATGAGGGAGAGCCAGACAAGGGGCCGGGGAGAGCACGAGGCACTGGCCAGAGGGCAGGAGGTGTGAGGAGTCTGTGCCCAGGAGTGAGGTGAGGGCAGAGCTTCCAGGAAAGGGGGCACGGCCCAACGTGAGGTGATGCCGAAGGCCCGCGACGGCAGGCAGGGGCATGGCCCCCTGATTCGTCCCCGGGAGGTCTCGGGTGAACCGGATAGAGGCGGAGTAATTTAAAATAAGCATGTAAGGGCGCCTGGGTGGCTCAGTCGGTTGAGCGTCCGACTTCGGCTCAGGTCACGATCTCACGGTTTGTGGGTTCGAGCCCCGCATCAGGCTCTGTGCTGACCTCTTGCTCAGAGCCTGGAGCCTGCTTCAGATTCTGTGTCTCCTTCTCTCTCTGCCCCTACCCCACTCACGCTTTGTCTCACTCTGTTTCTCAAAAATAAATAAATGTTTAAAAAAATTAAAAAAAATTTTTTTTCACATTTATTTATTTTTGAGACAGAGAGAGACAGAGCATGAACGGGGGAGGGTCAGAGAGAGAGAGGGAGACACAGAATCTGAAACAGGTTCCAGGGTCTGCGCTGTCAGCACAGAGCCCGACGCGGGGCTTGAACTCACGGACCGCGAGATCATGCCCTGAGCTGAAGTCGGATGCATAACTGACTGAGCCACCCAGGTGCCCCCCCAAAAAATTTTTTTTCTTAAATAAGCATGTAGAAGGGCGCCTGGGTGGCTCAGTCGGTTAAGCGTCTGACTTTGGTTCGGGTCATGATCTCATGGTTCATGAGTTCAAGCCCCGCGTCACAGAGCGTCCAGCTCTGTGCTGACAGCTTAGAGCCTGGAGCCTGCTTCAGATTCTGTGTCTCCCTCTCTCTCGAGCCCCCTGCCCCCCACTCGTATTCTGTCTGTCTCTCTCCGCCTCTAAAAAATAAATAAAACATTATTTTTTAAATGAATAAAAGTAAAATAAGCATGAATCCGATTGTTCTCATATCTGACATAGTAAACTCAGTTCTCCTTCTGAATAAAATCCAAGCCCCCCCCCCCCTGTACTGGCCAGTGCCCATCTCTCTCTCTGCTTTCATTCTGGGTTCTTCTTCCCCTCTCCCACCACACCCCAGCCACCTTGGTCTTCTTTTGTTTCCCCAACAGGCCATGCTTATTCCTGTTCTAGGTCCTTTGCATATATCATTCTTTTTCTTTCTTTCTTTCTTCTTTCTTTCTTTCTTTCTTTCTTTCTTTCTTTCTTTCTTATTTATTAATTTAGAGAGAATTCTAAGCAGGCTCCATGCTCAGCACAGAGCCCAATATGGAGCTTGATCCCATGGCCCTGGGATCATGACCTGAGCTGAAATCAAGTTGGCTGCTTAACGGACTGAGCCAGCCAGGTGCCCCTCACATGCCGTTGTTTTTTGCCAGGGATGCTCTTGCGCTCCATTCAAATGGCCACCTGCCTCTCGCCCCGCAGGCTTCAGCTGAAGTGTCACCTGTTCTGAGGGGACTCCTTTCCAGACACCCCTCCTAAAGTGGGTCCCCTAATGCTATCTTCTTCCTCCGGACACTTAGCTTCCTCCTGTGTGGCCCACACACGTGTCACATATCTGCCCGCTTAGCCTGCCCACAGCCGCCCCTCC
The DNA here is from genome assembly GCF_028018385.1 of Neofelis nebulosa. Classification (NCBI taxonomy): domain Eukaryota; kingdom Metazoa; phylum Chordata; class Mammalia; order Carnivora; family Felidae; genus Neofelis; species Neofelis nebulosa. The sequence goes on along the minus strand of NC_080794.1, from coordinate 44,247,860 downwards.
CAAGACCCAGGCCTCTTTGCATGGGGCCCCTCGCCCTTCCAAGTCAGCCTAAAGTCACTTCTTAGACAGATCTTGAACATACTAATATATTAAGCCCAGTCCCATCTCTTGCTGTTGACACAGTAGGGGTTTCCTTTCCAGCAGTTACAAAGGGTGGAATTCGTACGGGGCAGCCTGTGTCCGTGTGTACCCTGCCCTCTCCAAGGGACCCCAAGTGTGCCCCTTTCTGTCCACTGCAGATGACAGGTATTCAGTGCCAGGCCTGGATCCCACGAGGGGCTCAGTTCATCGTTTAGAAGGAAAGAGTGAATCATCAGCATTGCTCCCTATCTCTCTCTGTCTCTCTGTCTCTGTCTGGGTCTGGGTCTCTCTCTCTCTCTTTCAGCAGCAGACCCCTCTTGACTGTGTGTCCTGGGGGATGATAAGGACTCTTTATCGCATGCTGAATCAGGACACGCCCACAGAAGGTGGATCACACCCCAAGCTTCTACAGGTAGAGTTTGCCAGATACAACACAGGATGCCCAATTAAACGGAAACGTCAGATAAACACAAATAATTTCTTAGTCTAAGTCCCAAATGTTGCATGTGACACACTTATATTAAAAAGTTATATGTTTCCAGGGTGCCTGGGTGGCTCAGCTGGTTAAGCATTTGACTTCAGCTCAGGTCACGATCTCACGGTTCGTGGGTTCGAGCCACGCGTCGGGCTCTGTGCTGACAGCTCGGAGCCTGGAGCCTGCTTCAGGTTCTGTGTTTCCCTCTCTCTCCGCCCCTCCCCAGTTCATGCTCTGTCTCTCTCTGTCTCTCAAAAATAAATAAATGTTTAAAAAAATGTTGTCACCACAAAAAAGAAATGGCGAATATGTGAGGGGATGAAGGTGTTAGCCCAAGCTACAGGGGCAATCATTTCACAATATGTGAGTGTCTCAACACCTAAGCTCGCACAGGGTTATATGTCAAGTATATTCCAATAAAGGCCAAAAAAAAAAAAAAAAAAGAAAGAAAAAGAAAAAAAGAGCCTAAAACATGATGTGCTTCTCCAGAGTTCAGAAGGCACACAAAATTGAATTAAAAATGCTGATGGTGGAGAGGAGGATGAAAGGCTGTGCTGACAGAGTGTGAAGAAAAAAAACAAGTAGTGTGAATTTTTAAACAAATTGGAATTTGTAGGTAATAGAAATAGATTCATTTGTCACGTAAATTCTTTTTTTAAATGAAATGACATTTATTGCCAAGGCACCAATGTGTGTGTGTGTGTGTGTGTGTGTGTGTGTGATATGTGTTGACGATCTCGGGAAACAATAGCCTGAATTCTCTTTTCCTTCATGTTGTTGAGCTGTCCCCTGGATTCCTGAGATTAGACCTTGACCTATATGGTTAGCTAGTAAATTAGCTTCTCGATCTCTTTGTCTGTAGGTACAAGCAAAATAAGCCCATCCCCCTGACTGTGAGAATATTATGGCAGAGGATTTAAAATGGATGAAAAGAGAGGTGGGTAATAACGCTGCGGGGGTGCCCCAGGAAATTCAGGAAACCTCCTTCAGCCTCAGCTGACTTAATTCTCAAGTGAGGATTTACTTCCTGTAGATCTCAGAGACTTTTTGTGATGATCCAAACTGACCGCTAGGGGGCGCCTGGGTGGCTCAGTTAGTAAGCATCCGACTTTGGGTCAGGTCACCTTATGATGGTTCCCCTTGAGTTCAAACCCCGCATCTGCTGTCAGTGCAGAGCCTGCCTTTGGATCCTCTGTCTCCCAATCTCTCTGCTCCTCCTCCACTCATGCTCTCTCTCTCTCCCTCTCAAAAATAAGTAAAACATTAAAAAAAAAAAAAAACAGACCTAGAAAATTCACAAAATCTCCTTCAGCCTCAGCTGAAGGAATTCTCAAGTGAGGATTTACTTCTGTACATCTCAGAGAGCTTTAGTGATGGATGATCCAAAATGATAGCTGGCTGCAGGCAGCCCTGCGGACTCCTTACTCAACTAGAACCCAGGCAGCGGGAGAGGACGGGGTGGTGAGGAGTTTCCTGAGCAGTAAGTCAGTAGAGGTGTCACATCTGCCTGGAAGTGCTCGCCCAGACCTCAGGGGTTGGCCCATCCTTCCGGAAGTGTTTGCTTTCTGGCTCCAACCACGGTGAGTGAGGAGATGACCACACAGGAAGGTGTCCTGTCATGGGGAGGACAGGGTGGAGTGAAGGTGGCTTCGTATGGGCCGCCAGGCCCCGGCAGGGTGAAGAGAGTGTCCTCACAAAGAGGGTGTCCCGGAACAGGGCTCAGAACCAAGAGAAACAAATGTGTTTTAAGGGGGAGGACAGTTTGGGTGATGACCTCATTATTAGCAACGTGCTGGCACATTCTCTGTAAATCATGTTTTTAAATTCTCTACGGATAATGCACCCCCCTATCACCTGTATCCTGAGGTGACAGCTTCCCCATCCTCCTCCGTCTGGCCTGTGTTTGGTGTGCCTCAAGCATGAATCCACGCTGAGATGAATACATACGTGAAATAAAAAGGGCAAGTTTGAGGAGAAGTGGGATCTTTATGCAGTACTGGAGTGGTTTCCACAAAAGGGGTATTAGTGCAAAAGAGAGACAGAGCTAACGGTATGGGGGGAAAGTCTGGCCCACACCGTCTTAACCACATGATCCGAGTGACGTCGTCGTTACTGAGCTGAGTTGAAACCGGGGCACTGGCTAGAACACAGCATCGTTTTCGGATGTTCCTGCCGGTGTTGCAGGACCTGACTCTAATCCTGAGGCAATACATCAGAAAAACAGAAACCGAGAGACATCCTCAACTAACCTGTTATCACCAAAAAGTGTCAAGGTTCTGGAAGTGAAGGAAAGACTTTGGCACTGTTTCAGATTTCAGGAGATGAGACATGAATACTCAATGGAACATGCAATCTCAAACTGGAAGCTTTTGCCATAAAGGACACTACTGGGGGGCATTTGGCAAATTTTGTGCAGGGCCTGAAGGTTACGTGGAGTTATGGTATCAGTGTTAATTTTTCTTTTCCTTCTTCCCTCCCTCCCTCCCTTCCTCCTTTCTTCCCTCCCTCCCTCCCTGCCTTCCTCCTTGCCTCCCTTCCTCCCTCCCTCCCTTCTTCCCTCCCTCCCTCCTTTCTCCCTTCTTCCCTTCATCCCTCTCTTCCTCCCTTCTTCCCTTCCTCCCTTCTTCCCTTCCTCCCTTCTTCCCTTCCTCCCTCCCTTCCTCCTTCCCTCCCTTCCTCCCTCCCTCCCTCCCTTCCTCACTTCCTTCCTCCTTCCCTCCCTTCCTCCCTCCCTCCCTCCCTCCCTTCCTCCCTTCTTCCCTTCCTCCCTCCCTTCCTTCCTTCTTCCCTTCCTCCCTGCCTCTCTCCCTCCCTCCCTGCTTCCCTTCCTCCCTCCCTTCCTCCCTTCTTCCCTTCCTCCCTCCCTCCCTTCCTCCCTCCCTCCCTTCTTCTCTCCCTTCCTCCCTTCTTCCCTTCCTCCCCCCCTTCCTCCCTTCTTCCCTTCCTCCCTGCCTCTCTCCCTTCCTCCCTCCCTCCCTGCCTCCCTTCTTCCTTCCCTCCCTCCCTTCTCCCTTCTTCCCTTCATCCCTCTCTTCCTCCCTTCTTCCCTTCCTCCCTTCCTCCCTTCTTCCCTTCCTCCCTCCCTCCCTGCCTCCCTTCTTCCCTTCCTCCCTCCCTTCCTCCCTTCTTCCCTTCCTCCTTCCCTCCCTTCCTCCCTTCCTTCCTCCTTCCCTCCCTTCCTCCCTTCCTCCCTCCCTCCCTCCCTCCCTCCCTCCCTCCCTCCCTTCCTCCCTTCTTCTCTCTCTGCCCCTCTCTCTTTTTTTGTGGCAGAAAGGCATTCAGAACGCTCCAGACAGGAGAGAAATCATGATCAAAGAGACACAGGAAAAGCACCCCCAGTTCTGGGAACTTGGAGCATTCTCTGTCAGAAAGTTGCAGAAGGGGAAGGGTCAGGGCCCAGGTAATGAGACGAAGAATGAGGTAACGACGGATCATTTTATGAGACTTTCGGATGCCACATTTCAAAATATCGGCATCAAGCGGCACAAATGACTTAAAGGATGAAATAATATTTAAATATTTTAAAAACAGTATTTGCATCCGTGTGGATTTCTTGACCTTGATGACTACATCGAGGTTGTAGAGGCAAACCTGTCCATGTGAAAGACAAATTAAAGACCGGGATGATGGAGTGCCCTGTTGGCAACCTGTTCTCATGGGCTCAGGAAAAAAAAAAAAAAAAATAGTACTGTGCCTGCAGTTTTTCTGTAAGCTTGCTATTGCGACAAAATAATAATTTAAGAAAGCAAATCAAGGCTCAAAGAGTTATATAACGCGACCAAGGCCACGTGGATAAAGTTATATAACACTACCAAGGCCACATGGATGATACGTGGCTGGCCCAAACTGCAACGCAGGTGCGTCTGACTTGTAAATCCCCACCCTCCCCGACGTGGCCCTGGACAGCCCCGCTGCCTCCCCCAAGTCCTTCTATTTCTACCCAACAAGACCCCTGTTCCTGTTCCTTCACCTGCAGAACAGTCGTCCCTCACCCAAACCGCGTTGAGGTCCTCCCGACGGAACTGTTTTCCCCTACCCAGCCCTGTGCTGGCTCCAGCTCCCCCATCCCGCCAGCCCGGCACCCGCGGTGGGACCGCACAGCAGGCAGCCGCAGGGCTGGGGGGAGGGGGGGGAGCTCTGGCTGTTCTCGCACTCTTCCCAAAGACCCCGAGATTTCTCAAACCTCTTACAAGAAAGCACGGTGATTTTTTCTTGCCTTGGCTCCCCGTTGTTAGCACCCCTACAGGTAGAGATTCCCTGCTGATTGGGTGCCTTGAATCGGGGATCTCGTCACTTACGGCTTCATATGCTCCTCTGTCACTTAATCTCCGTTGCAGCTTACCAGACATCACCCGTGGCCAAAACCAGAAACTGCTGCTCTCCTGTGACTTCCAGGCACGGCCCTGCCTCCCCACAGCTGAGCCTGCCAGGACAGAGGAATGGGGAACATGGAAAGGGTTTTCCTGCGACTCCGATCCACGTGCCCACTGACTTAGCCACGGGCTCCAGAAGCAGGAGCTGTGAGGCTGGGGTGGGGAGTAGGGGATGTGTATGGGCCGCTCGGTGGTGAGGCGTGTCCCATGACATACACTTTGTCCTAGTTCCACCTGACCACCCTCTTCTTAAGCCATGGCCTCTGTACTGCCTGGAACCAAATGGCCCCCTCCCGAGAGCTGAAGAAGCTCTGGAACCGGAATGGCCCCGGGAAGGAGTCACATGGAGACATTCCCGTAGATCTTCGCTCCCCTGGGAAAAGAGTACAACCCTGGTATGTCGTCTCCTGCTGGTGGGCATCTGGGGGATGGTGGTGGTGGTTCTACGAATGTGTCACCAGCCAGGACGGGGCCGAGGCCCAGGAGGGAGAAGCCTCCCTTTGCTGCGTGCCCCCGCCGGTGCCTATGTAAGCGTCCTCCCCTTTCACTGCTGGGGAAGTCAGAGTCCCACCCCATGAGACATTTCCCTGCTTACGGGCCTGGAGTTTCTCTTTAGCCGGTTTTCTAAGTGCCCCTCCAGCCTGAGTGCCCTGAGAGGGAATGTTGCTGTGTAAACAAGATGGCCGCTTCCTGACTGGCCCTTCCCCAAATAGAGGCCCTTGTGACAGGAGCCTCTCTGGGGTGGAGAGGAAGCCTGGTAGCCTGCATCCATATAAATGGTGCTGCCCGCCTCTCCACTCTGACCTGAAGGCAGAGATCCCCGTGGGCTCTGTTGGATGGGTAAGTTTAGCCCCATCCCGTCTTACCCAGTGCACGGGTTACAGGCCATGAGAGCCAGCCCAGCAATCACAAGCACAACTAAGGGTCAGCCTGGGAAGAAGGGGGCCTCTGCATGCACCACGGGGAGGTGTTCCCAGAATCATAAATATGGATGCAGGACGATGGGCTTGAGAATATCCTTATACTCTGCCATGCTCCTCGGCCAGATCCACTGTCCCTGGAAACTCCCTGCCAGTGAGGGAGAGGACAGCCTGCCAAGGAGAAGGGGACTCCCCAGCAGCGGGGGGGGTGGGATGTCCTATCATCGACACCGGTCATCTATTGTTTATCCTCAGGAACATGGCCCCTGAGCCCCCGCAAGAGGGTAGCTGAGAGTATAGGAACAGAGGGAGTGAACCCCAAAGCCTGAGAGGGACAGGTCAGGATTGTCTCCAGGGCGCAGAAGTTTTAGCAGAAGTCAGGACAGGTGACACGAGTTCCTGCGGTCACACAGCGAGGTATGACCAGAGATTGCATTAGACGCCAGGCCCCCTGACAGCCCAGGCCCTCCCCACCAGCCCAGGTGCCACACGGCCTCCAGCCCGAGAGGTGAGGCATGAGACCGCAGAGGAGGCCGGGGGTTTCCAAGGATAGTTGGGGTCTTTCTCAAAGTCCTGTCTGTACCTGCCCGAGCCCTCGGGCCTGGCCCTGTGCCTGAAACAAAGCCCAGCAAGGGGGAAACCTTTGCAGATGCTTCAGATGGGCCGGTGGCCCTTTCTTTCCGCAGGAGGAACCACTGCAACAGAAGCCATGTTGCTGTCTTCTTTGGTCCTCACTCTGGCCTTGCTGATGGCTTCCGGCACGGAGTACAAGGTGAAGGAGGTCTGTATCGGAAATCCTGGCATCCCCGGCACTCCTGGATCCCACGGCCTGCCAGGCAGAGATGGGAGAGACGGCATCAAAGGAGACCCTGGGCCTCCAGGTACTGAGTGAGAGGCCCGAGCCTCAGCCGAGGGACAGTGACCTGCCTTCAGGAGACCCACCCGTCCAGGGCTCTGGGCTGGGTCCAACGGTCGGCCGGATGGTGGGCACGGTGGGCGGTCCCTGGGGGGCCTTAGACTAGAGCAGCCCTGGAGAGTCTACCCTCAAAGTGCCCATGAGGTGACAGGTGAGTCAGCTCGGCTGATAAGGGAGGTCACTTCACATCAGCCCCAGCCCAGCTGTGGGTGGTGGATACGACAGATCAGTGTCCCCTTCTCTTTCCAGGCCCGATGGGCCCGCCTGGAGGAACACCAGCCTACTCCGGGCCTAATGGGCTGACCGGAGCCCCTGGCGTCGCTGGAGAGCGTGGAGTACAGGGGGAGCCTGGCGAGAGAGGCCCTCCAGGTGAGCGGGCCGCATCCACACGGGCACCGCGCCCACGTGACCAGCCACATGCGGGATGATGGGGATCAGACAGAACCGTGGAGGTCCCCGAAAGTCATGGCACTCAACCTAAGTGAGAGAAGATGAGGCCGGGGAGAGGAGCGGGAGATGCCTAAGTAGTGCGCCACAGGGAGGGACTGTGGGTGCCGAGGGCGCTCCACACATCGGGATGGGCAGGGCGTCAGGGGTGGGGTGGGGACAGCATGGGAGGCAGGGAAGGCACTTCCTAGGGCTGAGGCACTGGGGGGCACTGTGAAAGGTGTAGGGAGCTAGGTGGGGTCCAGGCAGATGAGGTGAATGGGAGCCCCCCACACAGAGCGGAACTGCAAAGCTCAGAGCGGTGACCAAGGTCAATCAGGAGGCTGCAGAAAGAGCCAGGTTTGCTTTTGGTGGAGGGTGAGGGAAGGGAGCTTGCGTCCAAACCGGAAAAATCCTTAGGAGTGGGCAGACAGAGCCATTAAAGGACAGGCAAGAAAGACGCGCAGGGAGGGGTCCAGCAGGTGCAGGGCTGCGTCAAAAGATGCAGCGCGTGTGGACACATACTCCAGGGCCTGAGTGGTGGGGACGGACAAGCAAAGGGCAGAATGCCAGGCTTGCAGCTGGCAGCATGCCTGCTTGGCAGCTAGTGGGGGGGTGTTTGTTGGCTCGCCCTCATCTTGGGTGGGAATCTCTTGACAGGGCTTCCAGCTTCTCTAGATGAGGAGCTCCAAACCACACTCCGTGACTTGAGACATCAGATCCAGCAGGCCATGGGAGGTAAGGGGGCTCCCCAGGGCCTCTAGCACAGAGGGTCTCCCATAAGTTCCTCTGCTGCCCAGCATCAGGCTCCAGAACCTAGAGCCTTTTTTTAAGTTTATTTATTTATTTTGAGAGAGAGAGGGACAGAGAGAGGATGCATGAGCAAGCAGGGAAGAGGCAGAGAGAGAGAGGGAGAGAGAGAGAATCCCAAGCAGGCTCCATGTTGCCAGTGCAGAGCCCAACTCGGGGCTCGATCCCACGAACTGTGAGATCATGACCTGAGCCAAAATCAAGAGCTGGACGCTTAACAGAATGAACCACCCAGGTGCCCCCAGACCCTAGAGACTTGACAAACAGGTCTTGGGGGAAAAGAATGAAACTTTCCCTTTCCTGATGTCTTTGAATGACTCAGAAAGCCAGAGGTAGACACAGATCAGTTCCCTATGTCAGGGGAGTGCAAGGTCTCTGCCTATGTTGCTTTCTGTCGAGCCCCAGGAAAACGCAGTTATTAAATGGGTGGAAAATAAGTAGGTGTTAAATGGGTGAACAAATGAATGGGATGATGAGAGCATGGAGGGGAATTTGGGAAGACTAGGGTTGGTAGAGAGAGGAGAGGCAGAGAGGGCGTGAAAGCCGAGAGCCCGAGTGAGGGAAGGGACTTAGATCTAGAGCGGTCTGTGGCCTGACTCGGTTCTTCTGCTCCAGTCCTAAGTTTGCAGGAGTCCATGCTGGTAGTGGGAGAAAAGGTCTTCTCCACCAATGGGCAGTCGGTTAATTTTGATGTCATTAGAGAGTCATGTGCCAGAGCAGGTGGCCGCATTGCTGTCCCCACGAGCCCAGAAGAGAACGAAGCCATCGCCCGCATCGTGAGGAAGCACAACACTTACGCCTACCTGGGTCTGGAGGAGGGCCCCAGCCCTGGAGACTTCTGCTACCTGGATGGGGCCCCCGTGAATTACACCAACTGGTACCCAGGGGAGCCCAGGGGTGGGGGCAAAGAGAAGTGCGTGGAGATGTACACAGACGGGCAGTGGAATAACAAAAACTGCCTGCAGTACCGCCTGGCCATCTGTGAGTTTTGAGCGGGCACCCAGGCCACAGGATAGATAGGGCCCTGCCTTGCCTTTTGGCCTCCATCCTGAAGATGCACCTGATCTCTGAGATGCTCCTTTTCAACAAAATTGTATTTGTGGCTGTTAGGGCGGGAGGCATTCTTAGCCACTCCACTCCCCCGACAGGCCCTGAATCCCCACCCACATCATGAATCAGTCTGACACTCCTCCTGAGCCTTTCCCGGTAATGCAATCTGGGCCCCACTCCTAACTTTGCCCTTTGGAAGAGACGGAGACTTCCTTCTTCCTCTTCTTGTCCAGTCCCTTCATTTCTAGATGGCAACAGTGAGGCCCCGGGATGGAAGTTCCCTCCAAAATCACACAGAAGGTGGCTGCTTCCTGGCTTCCCCTACTCTTAACTCTGCAGACTACCACCTGCCCAGCCCCATCAAGATTTAGCAGTTCTGGTCAAGCATAATGATAGAGACAGGTGGAATTCTGGGGAATTCCAAATGCGGGAGCTAAGGACCCATTTGGGATTATCCGGTCTCTGTCTCTGTGAGGTCAGAGGGCAAGGTGGTGTCCCAGCATGGTGGAGGCCAACCTAACCCTGACGATTGGCACGGATTATCCACTTCCTTGAGTCTTGGGTTGCCTGCTCAACTCCCTGACCTAAAAGCAGCCAGTTTACATCACTAGGGAAGATCTCATCCCTGACCCCAGACATAATCCAAGCTCCTTCCTGCCGATGGACATATCCCCACACCGTTTTGGGTCTCCATAAGTTGCTCACACCACCCACACCACGAGCTATTTATCGAGCACGTAAATAGTGTATGTGCCGAGTCTGGGTACCCAGAAACTTGCCAAGCACTTCTAATACACCTTTTGGAGTATGATTTCATCTTTACCCAACACCATAGGCCCAGCCTTATTTTCCCCCATTTTTATACAAGGACACTGAAACTTAGAGAAGTTAAGTGTTTTGAGTTTTATTACTTGGGGCAAGTGGCAGAGGCTGGATTCACACCTATCTACCTGGACCTGAGGTTTATGCTCACAACCACGTCACCTCTTGCCGGACAGAGGCGATTTCCGTGTAATAAATCATGACTGCGTTAACGTGAGTTTTCATTGCTTTGGTTTCAAGAAATAACACGTTTCCGGGTGCTTGGGTGGCTCAGTCATTAAGCATCTTACTTCAGCTCAGGTCATGATCCCACGGTTGGTGACTTAGAGTCCCTCACTGGGTGTGCTCGAGCCCTTAATTGGGTGAACATGAACCCCATTTCAGGTGAGCCCTGCTTCTCTCTCTCTCCTTCCTTCTCTCTCTCTGCCCCTCACTCACCTGTGCCCTCTCTTTCTCTCAAAAGAAAGAAAGAAAGAAAGAAAGAAAGAAAGAAAGAAAGAAAATGAAACAACACATTTCTGTATTTTTGTAAATCAAATGAACTCTGGTTCCAAGCCCCCACTTGCCTGAAAAATGGACCGTTGGGGTCTCAGGTAAATGCCTTCTTTGTTGGGTGGGAGAGGTGACCTGCTTCCAACTGGTGTATGTTGTACACACATATGGTACGAGCGTATGGTGAGCTACAAAAAACACCTGGGAGAACATATGGGCATCGTCACTGAGGGCTGGTGTTAAGATAATGCCTGATCTAAGTCCTCATGGTCCCTTGGTGGGTGGTAATATCACTCCTTCCATTTTCCGCTTAGCCACCTGGATGTTTTCCATAGCCCAAAGATGATGGCATTCAGGGCTCTGTCCCAGCCTCATGTGAGCCACCTCAGCCTCAGGTCTACATGAAAAGGGACCGTGTCCCCGTGCTCCAGGGATGTGTGGGAATCAGACTGTGTCTCTACTTGCTTGAGGGGTCAGGAGACACGTATGTGCCCCATCTCCAGAAAGGTCCCCCCTTCTCCTACCTTTACATCTTCAAATGCTCTCGCTCACTGCATCTTTTCTTGGGCAAAAGAGAGCTGTGGATCAAACCCCACCAGCCCAGGTGGAAATGAGTAGAAATATTTCTCATCTTTCTTAAATTTTAAGTTTTAATTGGGCCACCCTGCCACGTGGGCTTAGGGCCCAGCATACGAATTATTGGGGCTTCCCCAAAATTCAAAAAAGCAAAAAAGGGAAGCATATTTTTACTATTTTATAGACGAACAATCTAAGCCTCTGGCAATTGATGTCTTCTCCTTTCTTCTTAGTGTTATTTTTATTTACTTTATGGTTTTATTTGCTATGGTTATTGTATTATTTTTTACCACTTTAAAGTAAGTATCCCTGGTTTATAAGGAAGCTATTGATTTTTGGTTGATCTTATATACAAACATCTTTTTGGATTCTCATTTTGCCCTTAATATTTTTGATATAATTATCTTATATTTTGTAAATTCTATGAATGTTGTTACAGATGACAGAAATTCTGCCCGTTCCTTATAATATTTATATGTCTTAAACATCATTTTAATCTTCTGTATGGGCCAAGAGCCCCCATACATTGTTGAAGATGCTCAATGATAAATATCTTTTGGGGGCACTAAGGGTATACAGAAAACCATTAATAATAGCATGTGTTAACTTAATCTGTTAACATTGAAAGTCATTTATTGAGGTTAGGTCATTTCCCATACCTGGGTACTGGCATCTAGAGCCCACAGATGAAAATAAGAGGTTGTACGTGCCTCACCATTTAAGGTTGGAGAGACATCCCAGGAATGGCACCATGGAACCTGAGAGGGCTCACCATGGGTGGTTTGGTGATTCTCCTCCTTTTGGTCAGTATAAGAAGGACTAAAGAGGGGAAAGGAGGCCGATCCACCTTGGATGCCATACCTACTTCCATAGTGGAAACTACCCCTTCCATAGGCGTGGGGAGGGGACTCTCCTAGCCTCCTAATCTTAGCGAGTAGGGATGCCCAAATTGTTTTGCCTTCCCTGGAATGTGAAGGGGGAAATTTTCCTGTTCTACAATCGCTGATGTGCTGACCCGGCTGGGGCACGGGGAGGTGGAGGGGAGAGCGGACCCGTGAGCAGGAGTGTTCCAGGGCAATGTGGATTGCCACCACCTGGATGGGGTTTCCCAGGGCCTGTATGAATGTCAGTGTCATGGAAGCAAGCCAGGTTTAAACTCTACTTATGAGCAGGTTGCCCCTGGGAACACGAAGAACAAGAACCTCTGAAGTGAAATATCCACTGACCTGATGTTAAGGGTAGGGAGCACACAGCTGGAGGCTCTCACAGAGTCTTTTCTTGAAGACCCAGCTTCTGAGAGGAACTGTCATTGGGAATCAGTCATACAAAGGGATCTAACAAGCAGTCAGGGGCGGGCTAAGAAGCAGCAGTGTCCCCACTGACATGTGGTTCCTCCCGCGAGTGGCTATTGCCACCTTTGGCACCATCATTCTCTCCACCCCCTACCTGCTCAGAGAAGCAAGAGAGAAGGCCACTGCCCACCCTTCACTTCAAGAAACCCCAGCCTCAAGCCTGGCCCACACCCTCTGGCCAGCGTGGTGATGAATCACAGGTGAAATGGAGATCCCAGTGACAAAACTGGAGGCCGATCATCATTTGGACTGGGTCTTAAATCAGCCCTATAGGGGCACCTAGGTTGCTCAGTTGGTTGAGCATCTGACTCTTGATTTCAGTTCAGGTCATGATCCCCAAGTCGTGGGATCAAGCCCTACATCGGGCTCCACACTGAGTGTGGAGCCTGCTTGGGATTCTCTCTCTCTCTCTCTCTCTCTCTCCCCCAAAATAAAATAAAATAAAATAAAATAAAATAAAATAAAGTAAAATAAAATAAAATAAAATAAAATAAATCAGCCCTAGAAAGTTTGCATTGCCGGCATCTGGGGGGAAAAAAGTATGAAAAATTGTAAGACCATGTATTAGTTTTGAGAACAGGGTGAGCTTCAAGCTTCCAGATTGTGCACGTCTGCATTAAGACTCTCAATCAAACTTGTTATATATTAAATTAGTGAGTTACATGGATTTGTTTTTTGATATTGAACCATCCTTCCATTCCTGGGATACACCTTACTTGGTCAAATTAGTGGCCAATACTCTCATCACACTTACTTGGTGCCAGATTCTACACTTGGGTTAACTCATGTAATCCTCATCGACCCTGCTATGGAGATGCTGTTATTATCCCCAACTTACAAATAAGAATATTGGGGCACACAGAGGTTAAAGTGCTTTGCCAAAGGTCATGCGGCCAGTTCAGGGAGGACCTGGGCCATGAATACAGGAAGTCAGATTCCAGAGACTGTGCTATTAACCAGGGATGCAGGGTTGGACTTTAATAGTTACTTCTGGCTTTCAGGTGGGTTTGTGTGTGCTCCACATCATCTAATTATTCTGATATTAGTGGTAGCGGGGACATATTCTTCCCATGATTGGAAAAGCCAAGAAGAGGCCGGATTCAACCTGCACGTGCATTTAAAGCACCGCTCCTTTGTGTCTGCTCACCCTCACACGGCTGAGCCAAATATCACAGGGGTTGGGATGTAGGGGACTCTACATATCCCAGTGGAGGCTCTGCAAAATACCATGGCCAAGGGCATGGATATAGAATTCTATGACACGGAGAAGTAAAATAGCAGGAACAATGATCCAAACTACCATGGTCAGATTTGCCAAGATTATTTATTGTGTTTTTGCAAAGAATCATTTTTAAAAATTGTATTATTAGCTTCAGAGTGATTTCTTTATTCTACTTCATTGATTTCATTATTTAAATCTTTCTTTCTCCTTCCTTCCTTCCTTCTTTCCTTCCTTCCTCTTCCTCCTTCTTCCTTCCTCCTTCCTTCCTTCCTTCCTTCCTTCCTTCCTTCCTTCCTTCCTTCTCCTTCCTTCCTTCTCCTTCCTTCCTTCCTTCTTCCTTCCTTCTTCCTTCCTTCCTTTCCTTCCTTTCTTTTCTTTTCTTTTCTTTCTTATACCATCTTTTTAAAAATATCAATTCATCAGGGCACCTGGGTAGTGCGGATAGTTGAACGTCCGACTCTTGATTTCAGGTCAGGTCATGATCTCATGGTTCTTGGGTTCAAGCTCCACATCAGGCCCTGCGCCAACAATGCAGAGCCTGCTTGGGAATCTCTCTTTCTCTCTCTGTCCTTTCCTTGCTCGCTCTTTCTCTCAAAATAAATAAGAAAAACTTAAAAATAATAAAAAATGAAAAATATCAATTCATCTGTAACACAGAGTCAACCATACTTGGAGGACTAGCTTTGAGGCTTGTTGTACCAGGCAGCTTTCTTTCTGCTTATTTCCTACTGTGTTGGGTGATTTTCACAGAATGAACTCAAGCTTACCTGATCTCCAACTGAGAAAATCCTGAGGTGCCCAGGATGCACGTCCCTATGGTGCACCTGGTTGTGATGAGCTGAAACTCATCTTGAAACTCAAGATGAAAAATCATGTTTCATCTTGGCCTTAATAACAAAATTCAATAATAATCATGGGGGCACCTGGGTGGTTCAGTCAGTTAAGCGTCTGACTCTTGATTTCCGCTCAGGCTGTGAGATTGGAGCCCTTGAGTGGGGCTCTACTTAGGATTCTCTCTCTACCTCTCTCTCCACCCCTCCCCCACTCATTCTGTTCCCCCCAAAATAAATAAACCTTAAAAAATCATCATCGTTCTTATAGCAGAATAATAATAATAGCATACATTAAAACACAGACCTACAAGAGGACAGACGCAAGAATATGCATCTTCAAGGGAAGACCTTCCCCACCGGAGTTAAGGCTTTCTTATTGTCCCTCTGCTCATCCCTCCCTCCTCCAGTCGTGTTCTCTCCCCTACTTCCCAAGCCACCTTTCCTCTAGTCTGGAGCATGTAGGGTTCTGGTTTTATGTAATTCTCTCGGTTTTAAATTCCCACCTTTCTGGGAGGTCTGCCCATTTGCTGCATGGGTTGAAAAGTGTTTGTCCTCTGAGCTTGGGGCCCTTCAAAGTTGTGTCAATGGCACCAGGAAACACAGCCCTGAGAGGGGTCTTCTGTACGATGGGCCCCAGGAATCTGGGAGCCACAGCGCATAGTGACCTTGAGTACACGGAGCTGAAGACCCTTGAGAAGCCAGAACAGCAATCACAAGGCAGAGTCAAGAGGAGGTGGCCCCGCCCCGACTCCTCACCAGGGAAAAAGCAAACCTCTTGAGCTGTTTGATAAGGCTAAGTGTTTCAAAAAGTGAGTGTAAGTTTGCGGGGAGGGCGGGAATCAAAGGTCAGGTCAGGGACTTGAAAAAGGCCACTTGATCAGGCTCAGGAGATAAGACGCTACTGGAAACCCAGGCACGGAGGAACCGTGGATTGGTCTGGTGCCTGCTCCTGCTCAGGGTCTCTGCTCCTCCCAGGGGACTCTCTCAGAGGACTCTTCCTGTGTGCCCGGCCCTGGGATGTGCCCTGGGAGACAAGCCAGGAAGGTATCTGGGAAAGTGGGCACTGACGTGAGCCATGGCTGGAGAGCAGTCAGGCAGGCTGCTTTGAGGAGGTGATGCGGAAGGACTCGTTCATCTGTAATTGTTTATCCAGCACTCTCTCTGCTTCCAGGCACCCTCTGGGTGGGGCCACAACAGCTGAGAACCACACCCCCGTTCTGGAGAAGTTCTTGTTCTAAAGGAGTGCGGTGGTCAAGGAGTATACAATTAAGTAAACAAGACAGTTTTACGGGGAGAGAAATTATAGGCAGAGAATTAAACCAGGAAGACACGATAGAGTGGCCACTTAAAATTAAATGGTAAAGGAAAGCCCTTGCTCCAGAGATAATATTTAATCTGAAATGTGAATGACAACAAACAGTCATGCACAGGTAGAGGGAAGTGTCCTGGGCTGGAACAGCAGTGCAAGTGCCCACATTCAACTTTGAACTTGAGTGATTTACAAATACTTCCTCCCCTGTGGCTCCCTCTGTGACATGGGTGCCTCATCCAAAGATGACATTTTTTTTCTTAAATTTTTTTTTAACGTTTATTCAGACTTGAGAGAGAGTGTGAACAGGGGGAAGGGCAGAGAGAGAGGGAGACACAGAATCTGAAGCAGAATCCGGGCTCTGGGCTGTCAGCACAGAGCCCGACGCGGGGCTCGAACTCACAAACCATGAGATCATGACCTGAGCCGAAGCTGGACCCTTAACCGACTGAGCCACCCAGGCGCCCCCAAAGATGACATTTAAAGGGAGGCATGAGGGGACTCAGTGGTTAACCACCACCCCCCCCGCAGTAAACCTAACACAAATGGAAGGGTGAACTAGTCAGAACAGCTGACACAGAGGTGTGTGCCTGTTCACGTAGGTGTGTGTGTACGTGCGTGTGCATACGCGTGAGGTCATATGCTTGGTAGAGCGTCTAACGGTGTCTCTTCTAGAAATGAATATCTGGAGGAAACTAGCGGCTAGACTGTGAGTCTGGAGAGTCAGAGTGGTGGAGCTGTTGGGGTGGGAGCATGGGAGGGGGCAACGGAGGGAGGACTTTAGGGTATTAAAGTAGTGAGCTGTCCAGTGCTGAGCCTCCGACCCCACCAGCAGCCCTGGAGAGCTGCCCAGTGCACAGCGGCTCTAAGGACAGTTGTTTATTAATCTGGGGTTGAAGGCCAGTCCGGCACTGTCCCTGGTCACCAGGTTAATTGGGCCTGACGTTCCTGGGCTGGAGGACCTGCTTCCCTGCCATAGCCTCAGTGCTTTGAGGAGGCCCTAGTAAGTCATTCCTGGAGGACAGAGGTAAAGGCCCCGGGCCAGGGGTCTGGCCACTCGACTTGATCGTGTGAGGTCCGGGCAGGGACTTTGGTGGGGGGTTCAGGTCCACTCGGGGCCTCTATCTCCAGCTGACCTGGGGCATTTGAATCCTTCCAGGGTCCACTTGACCTTCTGTGAACTAAAGGGTGGTCTTTTCAGCCAAAGAGAAGAATGGAAGTGGGTGTGTCCGCCAGCAGCATGTTTAACCTTGACTTTGGCCTCCAGCGTAATTAGGGGAAGTTAAAAAAAAAAAAGAAAGGAAAAAAGATAGAAAGTGGAAAGGAGGAGAAGAATGTGATCAAGAAAGTTCTCCTCCAGGGGCGCCTGGGTGGCTCAGTCGGTTAAGCATCCAACTTCAGCTCAGGTCATGATCTCACCCTCCGTGAGTTCGAGACCCGCGTCAGGCTCTGTGCTGATGGCTCAGAGCCTGCAGCCTGCTTTGGGTTCTGTGTCTCCCTCTCTCTTCTGCCCCTCCCCTGCTCATGCTCTGTTTCTCTCTGTCTCAAAAATAAATAAAAACATCAAAAAATTTTAAAAAGAAAAAAAAGAAAGTTCTCCTCCAACTTATTACTTCTCACTGAGTCCTGGAGGAAGGGAAGGGTTAAGGCGGCTGACAGGCCAGGGAAGGCAAGGGCAGATTCAGGAGTTAGGGAGCAAGGCCCGGGGACACTGGGATTAGAGCCTCGAGAGGCCCATGGGCAGCCCAGCGGCTGCCAAGGTTTCCTGGAAAGGGGGCCAGCTTGAGCAAAAGCTGGATGAGAATCTGGCGGTGGGTTCAGGGCACAGAGCTGGGGAGGCGTCTGGGCAGCATGCAGAGGACCCTGCCAGGAGAAGGAACAGAGCGGACAGCATGCCAGCTCCAGCGTGAACAGAAATTTTAGGAGCCTGGGTTCTGGCTGGCAAACGTGACCTCTCAGTGGAAAACCTCAAGCCAAAGGAAGGAGAAAATCCATCTCATCTGGCCAGGATCGAGGACCGAAAGAGGTTCTGTTCTGAGGGTCAGAACCCTGCCTCAGGGCACTCTGGGTCCTGAGCCCCCACCAAGTGCCTGTCACAAAAGAGACACTTGCTACAAGATGATTGACAAGCTGTGGGGGAAACAGCTGTATACGATCCTGAGGGTGGATGGGGCCTGGAGTGAAAGACAGACTTTTTACATGAAATGAGAGAACGGATGTCATAAACCGGGTCCTGCCTCATGTCATCTGCTAGAGTTTGTCTACCTTTAGGGCCCATGGGAAGGGGAAGAAGAGGGAAACTGAGGTTCCCTTGGCCCTCAAGACTCCTCAAGGGAGTCAAGAAAGAGAGTCAAAGCTCACACAGGCGATCAGCTCTCTGCCTTTGCCAGGCCACTGGGAGCGGGGCTAATTTGTGATTTCCAGATCCCATGGGCCCTCATGCACAGGGTGGCCTAACCTACCCAGGCTTGAACCCACAGGGGCACTGGAGCCCCAGGGAGAATGGGCCCCTGTTGTGTTACTCTTGTGTATATGACTCTGTTACATTACCTTTGTTTTAACACCTCTACGACTTTTTACTTGTGTGTTTCCCCTGTGGTGTGAGAGTAACTCAGAGCCGAGGGCTATAATAGTCCCCTCTGGGTCTGCTGCCCCTAACACAGGGTCCAGCGCACCAGAGGTGATAGCAAAGGTTGACTGAACAAGATGAGACAGAATTATTTTCCTTGACTTTCTCCACTCTAAGGTGAGGACCATGTTCCTGTCTTCATCACTTCCCGTCCTTCTGTGCATGCTGACAGCATCCAGCTCAGAAATAAAAATCTCCGAGGATGCCCTGAAGACCTGCTCAGCGATCACCTGTGGCATCCCAGGCAGAGATGGACGAGATGGACCCAAGGGAGAAAAGGGGGAACCAGGTACAGGACAGGCTGCTTAAATCTTTACCCCCAACACCAGACTGTTCCCCGTAAGGGACCCAGCGGAGACAGGACGAGGCTCACCTGTCATCGTGCTGGGTAGTGACTCACTCAGAATCATTCCTGTGAAAGGTCATTCTCTCCAAAGCAAAGATGCTTCTCTGGTTCTCTAGGATTCCACGTTTCCACCCCAGAATCCGTGATGCATGGTTATTTGCAGACAGCAGGTGTCCTACCTGTTCAGGGAGCTGGCCCGGAGGACAGGCTGTCCCCTGGAATGCAGGAAGAGCTTTTTTCTTGGGTCACCACTGGTTCACTGGAGGTTTTCTGGGGTCATTGTAAATCGAACTGAACTTCTGGAAAAAGGGAATGAGCCACAGCCCTGGATCACTTTTCTTTCCTCTTACAACAGGGCAGGGGCTCAGAGGCTTGCAGGGCCCTCCGGGGAAAATGGGGCCTCCAGGAAACACAGGGCCTCCTGGGGCTCCAGGAATAAAGGGCACCAAAGGAGACCGTGGAGACAATTCAGGTAAGGAGCTCACCCCAGCACAGTGTGGGCCTAGGGAACCCGGGACCCTGGGGACTCCTGGGCCAGGTGGGAGGTGGCCCTTTTCCTGCTGCCCCATCGGAAGACACTCGACTCCTGCCCATCCAGCACACGCGTTTCTGTGAACGTGCTGCCTGAGTGCAGCCTTCCCAATCCTGCCGGGTCACCCCCCTCAACCCCAGGCCTCTGTGAGACACGGGCCTGCCTCTTCCTCAGCGGATGTAGTCTGCAAGTGCCTCCAGGCTGAGAGGCAGGAACGATGTCCTCTCGAGAGTGGGGTTTATGTCTATCGTCAAAAGCGTGGCGTGGAAACGGTGGGTATCCTAGGACCCCTGAATCCCGGGGAATGTCGTGGCAACCCCCGTTCAGGGTAAAATGAAGTAAATTCGGTGACAACAAAAGTAAAATGATGACCTCTTGTTAATATCTGCCAGCTGGCCCATCAAAATTATAAAAGTATTAAGAGGTTTTCCTAGGGGCACCTGGGTAGCTCAGTCGGTTAAGTGTAGGACTTTGGCTTGGGTCACGATCTCACGGTTTGTGGGTTCGGGCCCCGCATGGGGCTCTGTGCTAACAGCTCAGAGCCTGGAACCTGCTTCGGATTCTGTGTCTCCCTCTGTCTCTGCCCACCCCCCCCCCGCCCCCCCGCCACTCATGCTCTGTCTTTCTCTCTCTCTCTCTCTCTCTCAGAAATAAATAAACATTTAAAAAAAATTAAAAAAAAAAAGAAGTTTGCCTAGAATAAGAAATGAAAGAGAATGATTAATAAAAAGTTATCAACAAGGAGAATAATGAGTTGGGCTTTTTCTTGTAAATAACGATAATATTGCAACATTTTAAGCAATATGTGAACAACAGGATCCAGAGCCATAATAATTTACAAGGTTTTTTAAATGTCTATTTATTTATTTATTTATTTATTTTTAATTTTTTTTTTCAACGTTTTTTTAAATTTATTTTTGGGACAGAGAGAGACAGAGCATGAACGGGGGAGGGGCAGAGAGAGAGGGAGACACAGAATCGGAAGCAGGCTCCAGGCTCCGAGCCATCAGCCCAGAGCCTGACGCGGGGCTCGAACTCACGGACCGCGAGATCGTGACCTGGCTGAAGTCGGACGCTTAACCGACTGCGCCACCCAGGCGCCCAGATGTCTATTTATTTTTGAGAGACAGAGTATAAGTGGTGGAGGGGCAGAGAGTGAGGGAGATACAAAATCTGAAGCAAGCTCCAGGCTCCGAGCTGGCAGCACAGAGCCCAACACGGGGCTCGAACCCACGAACCATGAGATCATGACCTGGGCCAAAGTCAGATGGCTTAACCAACTGAGCCACCCAGGCGCCCCTACAAGTTTTGATTATTATTATTATCGCTATTATTATTATTACTATTGTTAGTTCTGAGTCACAGTTTACAAGAGCTACTAAGTATATCTCAGAAGGCAGGAATGCAGGGGTTTTTTGCTTCTTTTTGTTTTCTTATTTTTTAGAATAAGCATACTCTTCAGTAAAGCTTTCTCCTCCCCCACTCCGCTTTGGCAAAATACTCTCCTCTCCAATTTAGGGTTCCTCTTCCCAATAAATACCCTTCTCCCTATTGCTTTGTAGTTGTGGAGACTAAGCTGGCCAACCTGGAGGCAGAGATGAGGAGACTGAAATCAGAACTGGACCATGTCAAAAAGTGTAAGCTTGTTTTCTGCCCCCAGTGTGTTCTTGGCTGTCACCTTTTTCTTCAGAATGCCCTAGGTTTCGGGGAGGGTAGATGAGAGCTAGCATTTAAAAAAAAATTTTTTTTTAATGTTTTTATTTATATTTGAGAGAGAGACAGAGAGAGAGAGAGAAAAAGACAGAGCTTGAGCAGGGGAGGGGCAGAGAGAGAGAGGGAGACACAGAATCCGAAGCAGGCTCCAGGCTCCGAGCTGGCATCCCAGAGCCTGATACGGGGCTCGAACCCACAAACCATGACATCATGACCTGAGCTGAAGTTGGACAATTAACTGACTGAGCCACCCAGGCGCCCGAAAGCTAACATTTATGAACACTTATCACACACCGCGGCCTGAGCTAGGTTAGCATTATCTCGTAATATGGTTTCATTCAATCCTCCCAGTGGCCCTATTTGTGCATATTATACCCATTCTGTTTACAGGTGAGGAACAATAGGTCCGGGAAGTGTAGGTAATTCACTCGCTGTCACACAGCTAGGAAGTAACAGAGGAAGGATTGCACGTGAAGGTCTGCGCCTCCAGAATCCTGGCTCTTTGTCCAGCAATCCCTGGTCTCAGATGGCAGTCCATCCACGTCTGGTGCCTGAGCCTGGCAGGGTGGCCCAAGCACCCTTCCCTAAGTCCCCTGTACTGGGACGGTTTATACAGACGTTCCTCTCGAGGGCGGGATGTCCCAGGAGAGTGCAAGCTTCTGCCGGGGGCTTGCTCTGCAGCTGAGGAGTGCTCCCTTACTAGGATCTGACCCCATGGTTGAACACGGGGCTATTTCTCGGAGTCCTGAGTTCCCAGGGAAGGGCTTTTCGCCTAGTTTCCTGGGCCGAGCTCCAAGCCCAGTCAACCTATCCCTTCCATTGTGATTTCAGTGCAAGCCTTCTCCTTGGGCAAAACACCTGGGAAGAAGTTCTACGTGACCAACGGTGAAAGAATGCCTTTTTCCAAAGTGAAGGCCCAGTGCGCCGAGCTCCAGGCCACCGTGGCCACGCCGAAGAACGCTGAGGAGAATAAAGCCATCCAGGATATGGCCGGCAGCCCTGCCTTCCTGGGCATCACGGACGAAGTGACTGAAGGCCGGTTTACGTACGTGACGGGAGGGAGGCTTGCCTACAGCAACTGGAAGAGGGATGAGCCTAACGACCACGGCTCCGGGGAGGATTGTGTGATCCTCCTCCAGGACGGGCTCTGGAATGACATTTCCTGCTCTTCCTCCTTCCTGGCCGTCTGTGAATTCCCAGCCTGAGGAGGAGGTCGCCTCCTCGGCTTCCCACTGAGCTCTCTGCTGCTCCGAAAGAGAATTTATGGCCCATTTCCCCACCGCACACCACGGTGTTGACTCATTCCTTCAGGGGGATGGATTGACGGGAGGGAAATAAAGGGATATGCTTATGGGGATGAGGAAGTGACAAGAAGTTGACAGCCGGGCTCGAGGGTTTCTGGTCCAGTCTGTAGTGAAGGACACCCTCTGTCCTGCCTAAGAGCACAGCATCGGGTCAGAGTCAGCCATGGAAAGGGCCAAATCACACCCTTCCTTCTGCAGTGAGGACACCGCAGCCTCCCAGGGCGGCCAGTGGAGGCCAGTCTGCATCAGAGCAGTAGACCTCAGCCTCCGGGAGACCCAGCTCCTTCTCCCCCACATGTTGCCACTATGGCATGTTGCCAAGCTCTCCTGCCCTACGTGCCTTCCCATGGCTAGGCCAGCCCTGTCTGACGTGGGTGCTGTTTTTATTTTTATTTTTTAATGTTTATTTATTTTTGAGAGAGAGAGAGAGGGAGACACAGAATCCGAAGCAGGCTCCAGGTTCTGAGGTGTCAGCACAGAGCCCGATGCGGGGCTCGAACCCACGAACTGCGAAATCATGACCTGAGCTGAAGTCGGATGCTCAACCGACTGAACCACCCAGGTGCCCCAGGTGCTGTTTTTAGTTGTCCGTGAGTTGCACCAGGAAATCTTTCACCACCAGAGTGTAATATCCGGCGGGGTCCCACATTGGTAACAAGGATTAGACCAGGACTCCCTTCACTCTGCCCAACTGGCTGTGGCCTCCCTATCATCACTAGGGTGATCTTGAGGACAAAGGGAAGACTTCCCTCCCTGCATACTTTTAGGACAATGATTTGACTTTGTGATGTATGCCAGCATCACGGAGGAAGCGATGGCCAGGCAGGCTGTGTCCCTCTCCACAGGGCAGGTCTCAATCCCTTCATGTTCAGCACCCCCTTCCTTCTGTGACATCCTTGCCTTAACATGGGTCCACACCATCCATTATTATGGAGACAAGAGGAAAACTCCCCAAAGGTGAGTTTCACACCCTGTCAAACTATGCAGTGTCATCCAGATCACGGGTGCCACCCTGTCGGATTATGCAGAGGCACCCAGTCAGCAAGTAAAACCTCCTTCCGAGCAGGGTTCTGTTGCCCTGTTGGCCAGCAACGCTGCTCATGACCAGGACTGGTTTCCAGCAACCTCGGGGTAGGTGGAGCTGAGGTTATATGGAGCCCATGCAGCAAACTGGGGAAGGAAAGTGAATTCCAGCTTCAATGTATGCCATTCACAAAATGAGATCAGAAAATATTTCACGAACGGACCAAGGGCCACTTTAACCTACTGAAATATTTATGTAAAAATGAGCTTTCTTTGTATCTGAATTGCCAAGAGAGAGCACCTCATATTTAGTAAGTGTTGGATGAGTATTTGTTGAACGGGTACAGCAAAGAATTACCAAATAGATGAGAGGATTGGACACTGAGAAGTGAATCGAGGGTAGGGTTCTCTCCCAGGCGAGCAGGACCATCAGGGCAGGGGGGGATCGCTGGGAGGGGACTTACTGCCTCATTGGCACTGGCAGGGGGAGGGTGGCAAGATCTGGGTCCTTGCCTCTAAGGATTAGCTCTTCACTGAATTTTTAGTAAGGTGCTTCTTCAGACACTGTACCTGGGGGACCGACAAGAATATTCTCGTGGTGTAGAGCAGACCAGGTCTCTATTTGCAGTGCAAATCCACACTGCTTACCAAAAGAACAGGAAGTGCTTACAGTTTAGAGGCACATGTGGAACCACAGGTATGGCAAATAGAAAAAGGAAAGACCAGAAACTTTTGAGAAGGAAAGAAGATAGCATAGAACAGCTCCAAACAAGAGAATTCCCATCAGCAGGCATGAAAGTCACACCCGGATTTTCTCATGGCTGAGACAAAAATGAGAAAACGGACAGGTAACCATTAGGTA
This sequence comes from Neofelis nebulosa, assembly GCF_028018385.1. Classification (NCBI taxonomy): domain Eukaryota; kingdom Metazoa; phylum Chordata; class Mammalia; order Carnivora; family Felidae; genus Neofelis; species Neofelis nebulosa. Next base: position 44,223,794 of record NC_080794.1, on the reverse strand, counting down.
ATTCCTTCTATTTTACGTAAGGGGGTGGGGATCGTGTCTACCCTTTGTTTATACTGTGCATAAAGGCCAGTGGTGTCCAGTTGGAAAGTGGTAGAAGGTATAGTCATGTACTTCACATGGATTGTTTCCTAGGGTCTACCGATTGCCTCCTTAGTTCAAGGAAAGGCAATAAAAATCTACAGGACAAGCTCAGATTCTTCCATCCCGTTTAGGATTCTTCCTCGCTTGTTCTTCCCTGATCTAGAAACTGGTGTCTCTTCAGAGCTCCTCTCTAAAGGTAACCCCTTGCTGCCCTACTTCCCTTGATCTAGAACTGAGGCCCCAGCTCCCTGTACCTCATCAGCTGGCAGCGGGGTGCCGTGCAAGTTAGCTCAGAGGAGTTATCTAAAGATACAGGATTCTCAGGGCACCTGGGTGGCTCAGTCGGTTGAACGTCCAACTTTGGCTCAGGTCATGATCTCACGGTTCCGTCAGTTCGAGCCCCTGGTCAGGCCCTCTGCTGTCAGCACAGAGCCTGATTCTCAGATCATCTGTTCCCCTCTCTCTCTGCCTCTCTCCCTCAAAAAGATATAAACGTTTAAACACTGATAAAAAAAAAAAAAAAAAAAAAAAAGATCTAGGATTCTCATGAGAGTCCAAAGATAGAAACCGCAATTCTCCAGGCTTCCCAGGACCTGGAACAAGAGGGAAATTATGGATTTGCGGTGACTCGCCAGACAGTCTCTCTCATTCAAGGGCTGAGGACAGGCAGTCTCCTTTACTAAGGAGCATGCAGTCGTTGATCTCTCTCACACGAGGGACAGACCTTACAGGCTTCAGGCAGCACATTCCTCTCGAGCCCTGTTGTCGGTTCTGATGTCTGTTCTCTGCCATCGCGTTTCCCAGGCTGGTTTTTTTTGGACCAGGGAACTGGGAGACTTCTCCAAGCTGCAATCTTCCTTTGCTGACTCATGCCAGGAGCACAAACCTGAAGGTCATACATCAGAGTGTTCCTGGAAACGAAGCTGGTATTCACACCTCTGGGGAGCCGGGGCCCTGACCCTGGGGTCATGCCTGGGGGAAGAAAGAGGCCTGACTCTCTGTGTGCCCTGTTAGGGCTAAAGGAGAGGCGCTTGGTGGGTGGGAGGTTCAGGATTTGGAACCGGGAGCTTGTGGTTTGAGGTCAGCTCCCTGACTAATGCACCGAGTGGCCCTCAGTCTTCCTATCTGTAAATTGGTCTGTAATGGCTTCTTCTCTGGAAAGTTGGATGAATCAAAGGTTACACAGAGGTTCAGATCTGCAGGGCCTATTTTGAGCGCAAAGCCGTAGGGCCTGAGAACTGTTTTCAGCTTTTGCTACCTGTCAATCAATTTTGTCCAAAGGAATTGTAGCCTAAACACTTACCACCCATCTCTCAAGTCCATTGAAAGCCAGTCTGAGTAAGTTAGAAGGACAAATACACCTTGCTTTCAGGACGGGAACTATGAATTTAAATTACATCTGTAAGTCAATGGTCTCTTGTGGAAGACTGGACACAACCAACGTAACTGTGACTTGTTTCCTGGGCTAGAATGAAAACAACTACAAAAGTTCACAACATTCAAGGCCCAGGCTTCAGCCTGAGTTCCAGATCCAGGAATTGCAGGGCCTGTAGGACAGTCCTTCTTCAGAGTTCTACCGCTCTGCTGTTCTCACTTTTAGCCACGCCCAAGCCAAAGCTGGGGACTTGGGGTACCAGCCGAAGACCAGGCTTTCACATTCATCAAATCCCCTTCCTGCCTGGGACCAGCGTGCCTCCCTTCTCTGTGGCTGTCAGAGATCGACCAGCACCAGGGGTCAGTCAGACCACATGTCATGGAGACAGCCTCTGACCTGGAAGGTTATTTGCTCATGATTGTGTAACTGATCTGTGGTTTGAAGCCTGCCGGGAATCGGGTTTTTTTTTTGTTTTTTTGTTGTTCCTTTTTCTCATTAACCAGGAAGGATTGAATGTCACTGTGGGGCCTGACCTGGAGATGTTGGGAAGTGGATTTTGCAAAGCGATGCTGTCCTGTGACCCTGAGTGGCTGGTGAAGTGCTGGAAAGGTAGGAGGAGCTCCGGGCAAGGAGTTTGGGAAGGAGTGCTCCCCACCCCGATAGCAGCCTGTGTGGGGGAGGAGACAGTGTCCCCAACTGTGGAACAGTGCTTTATCCAGCCAAACACAGGGGCCCTGCTCTAAAGAAGGGGGATGCAAGTAGCCATTTATTTGCTAAACCAATGTCTTGGGCTAGGCTGGCCAGCGCCAACCCAAGGTCCAGCGTGCCCTGTCCTGCAAGACAGAGTGTTCGTGCCACTTCGTGCAGCTTTTCAGGGTAGTGACCAGCGGAACTGCCTGGAATGCTTGACAAAATCATTGGATCTCAGCTCCACTCTGGATCCGGTGAATCAAAGTTCCAGACATCTGTCATTTTCTCAAGATCCCTAGGTGATCTGCATGAAACTCACTGGCCCAAGAAGTATCATCACTACAGTGCTTTCTGCCTATACCTCAACTTTGCACGGAGGCCTGGAGCCAGGAAGCCAGGGATTCTCCATTCCTTGCAGGCCCTTCATGAAGTGACAGACGTCCTGCTTAACTGCATATTGTCAGAGTCCAAATAATCTCCTTCAGTGATCGATGCCCCACTAGTGAAAAGCAACTTCTGACCCCAATCCTTCCCTATGCATTTCCAGGGTCTTACTTTCCAGGGTGTGACTTTAGGGAGTGGGTCTGGGCCTGGAACAGCTCTAGGGAGCTCAGAGAAGGCGAGGCACTGGGCAGGTGAGACTCTGAATGGGGAATTGTGTGCACATGGATTTGGGGGTATTTATACGTATTTTTGTGCCTGTGCGAGTGTGTGAATATCAAATAGAAGCCAACAGACCCAGTCCTTGAAAGACCCAGCATCCAGCTGCTAGGGGGCTCCCCCCAGCCTGCGTCCAGGCCTCTCTCTGCACACCCCTCACTGAGGAGCATTGGCTCTGGGGGTCCCTAGGGCTCTGGTTGAGGCGTGTGGGTGCTTGGTCCCGGACAAAAATGGTCCACGAGTGGCCCTGAGCTATGCGCTGGGGCCCCTAGGACTCAGCAGAGATTGTCTACATGCTAATATGATCCGCCTCCCCTGCCAGGTCTTGGATCATTTGTCACCACTATCTCTCCACCTAAGTCCTTATCTGACCACTGAATCTTAGATTGCCTCAACCCCCGTCACCATTACAATGCTCCCTTTTATTTTCTTGTTAGCAATCATAGTCACTGAACTCACCTCAGCCAAGTACTTGCTCAAGTTATATCTGTGCAACAAAGCCATTAGGAAGACTCTGGATCCAGACGGCCTGGATTCAAACCCTGGCTCTACCACTCTGTGGCCATGTGACCCTGGGCAAGTCACATACATGCTGTGCCTTTAGTCCTCTTCTTGATGAAACCGGGATAATAATAGTATCCAGCTCACAGGGTTGTTGTGAGGGATAAATGACCTGATACAAGGAAGGCACTTTAGGGCGGCCCTGGCCTGCAGTCAGCACCACGCAAACATTTCTTCTCGCCGCCGCTGTGGCTGTTGCAATACCGTATCATCCACCCCTGCAGTCCCAGGGCCTGCGAAAGGGCTGGAAACCGCGTACACATTCAGTGGCTGTTGAATGAACAAATGAATGAACAAATGAATGACTGAATCTCAGTCCTCCCTGCAAATGTGTGGCCAGACTCCCTTCTCTGGAACTTGACTCAGCTCCAAGTTGAACCCAAGAGAGAAGCGGCCAGACTTATTTTGGAATGTGGATGTGGGCACGGCCTCCCTTGCCCAGTTTAGCGGCTTTGTGCTCCCCGGGCTGTGGCATCACGCTGCCCTCTGCTGGCTGTCCCCAAGACGGAGCTAGCAAACCCGGAGAAATGGAGAAATCGTGTAGTAAGTTCTGGGAGCGGGGGCCTCATGAGCCTTTTGTCCGCAACTTCAGGACGCTCCTCCTTTCCTTCCCTCCCCTTTTGCCCTGGTTGCTACCCCCACCTTGAATGCCTTTCCTAAATGCCGCTAACCCTTTAGGGCCAGATCTAGATGGATCCAGAGGGCCATACTCCCTCTGGGTAACCACAGGTGTCCGGCAAGTCCTTAGTACTAGTGTAATTCTCTAATCCTTGTCTGTGCGTCTGTCTCATTTCCAAACCTAACTGTGAGTTCTTCGAGGCAGAACCCGCGGGCCACCCCCACCCTCCTCCTTGTCTGCGTCTCAGATCTCGGAGTCCAGGGCAATTTCAGAATCCCATCAAGGACGAGACTACTGCTAGCCCTTTGGAGGGTGGGTTTGTGGACTTCTCACGGGGCTCCCTGTGGACTTTCTGGGTATCTCTCTCCAGTCCGATCAGAATCAAGCAAATGACATATTGGACAAAGGGCTAGTATCCAAAATCTACAAAGAACTCACCAAACTCCACACCCGAAAAACAAACAATCCAGTGAAGAAATGGGCAGAGGATGTGAATAGACACTTCTATTCATGAATAGACACTTCATTCAAAGAAGACATCCAGATGGCCAACAGGCACATGAAAAGATGCTCAACGTCACTCCACATCAGGGAAATACAAATCAAAACCACCTCACGCCAGTCAGAGTGGCTAAAATGAACAAATCAGGAGACTATAGATGCTGGCAAGGATGTGGAGAAACGGGAATCCTCTTGCACTGTTGGTGGGAACGCAAACTGGTGCCACCGCTCTGGAAAGCAGTGTGGAGGTTCCTCAAAAAATTAAAAATAGATCTATCCTATGACCCAGGAATTGCACTGCTAGGAATTTACCCAAGGGATACAGGAGTGCTGATGCATAGGGGCACTTGTACCCCAATGTTTATAGCAGCACTCTCAACGATAGCCAACTATGGAAGGAGCCTAAATGTCCATCAACTGACAAATGGATAAAGAAGATGTGGTTTACATATATAAAGGAATACTACTTGGCAATGAGAAAGAATGAAATATGGCCTTTTGTAGCCACGTGGATGGAACTGGAGAGTGTTATGCTAAGTGAAATAAGTCAGAGAGAGAAAGACAGATACCGTATGTTTTCACTCATCTGTGGATCCTGAGAAACTTCACAGAAGACCATGGGGGAGGGGAAGGGGGGAAAAAGTTACAGAGAGGGAGGGAGGCAAACCACAAGAGACTCTTAAAAACTGAGAACAAACTGAGGGTTGATGGGGGGTGGGGGAGAGGGGCAAGTGGGTGATGGGCATTGAGGAGGGCACCTGTTGGGATGAGCACTGGGTGTTGTATGGAAACCAATGTGACAATAAATTTCATATTAAAAAATAAAAAACAAAATAAACAAAATATTCCTTTCATAAAAAAAAAAAAAAAAGAATCAAGCCCTAGGCTTTTTATTCCCCCATTTGCCTACCCCCCCCCCCCCATCCACTGTCAGCAGGGAGGTTTACTTGTGATTTTGGTGGTGACCCCACAAAATCAGGCTGAGGACCTGTAAGTCAGGAGGCTTGAGAAACTGCCCGGGGGGGCCCCTTGGGCACCAGCAGAGCACCCCAGCACACAGCGATGGGGGACCTCCTGCAGGTTTCAGACAGAGAAGACAGTGCCGTCCTGCTGCGTGTCAATCTGTATGGTAATGCTGTTCTCCCAAAGCTGGAAGCCCAGCTGATGGAGGCACCAGGATCCTTGCAGAGGTCCCAGGGGGGGCCCTCGCTTGGCTCAGGGGCAGACTTCATGTGGGGCTCCCTCAGGGCCTGCAGAGTGCTGTTCTCTTAAGGCAAGAATGGCAACCATTAGCACGCAGGCTGCCCCTCTCCTCCCCCATGTTGGTGGCAGACAAAACTAATCAACTGCCTCCTCCTAGGCCTGGATGAGACCCTGAAAGCCATTTAGCCCTGCGGTTGTTACCAAGGGATCTGAGACGGTGTGCGGAAAACATCCACCCCTGCCTCGCGCTCCTGACACGTCCAGCTTCCTGCTCACGTAAGAACCTATGGCCTTGGGGGGCGCCTGGGTGGCTCAGTTGAGCGTCTGACTTCGGCACGGGTCATGATCTTGCAGTTCCTGAGTTCGAGCCCCGCACTGGGCTCTGTGCTGTCAGCTCAGAGCCTGGAGCCTGCTTCGGATTCTGTGTCTCCCCCTCTCTCTCCCCCTCCCTTGCCTGCCCTCTGTCTCTCTCTATCTCTCAAGAATAAATAAACTTTAAAAAAAATTAAAAAGATGAACACTTACGGGGCGCCTGGGTGGCTCAGTTGGTTAAACGTCCAACTTTGGCTCAGGTCATGCTCTCACAGTTCTTGAGTTCGAGCCCTACATCGGGCTCTGTGCTGACAGCTTGGAGCCTGGAGCCTGTTTCAGATTCTGTGTCCCCTTCTCTCTCTGCCCCTCCCCTGCTCACACTCTGCCTGTCTCTCTCTCTCTGTCTCAAAAATAAACATTAAAAAATTTTTTTTTAATAAAAATAAAAAGATGAACACTTAGTTCAATTATTTTCAGTTCGTTCTTTAAAATTTTTTTTAAATAATGAAAGTGAAGTATATTGGCCTTTGAATATAGCTTTAATTCTAGTCCATAGATTTTTGGGCACTTACTGTTGTTGAATTTAGTTGTTTTAATTACTACTAAGATTGTGCATTTTAATACTATTGGACATTTCAATACCATTGGGCATCAGTATTCCTTCTTTACTGGATTTTTGCTTCTCATTCTTATCCCATTTTTTCCTACTTACTCATCAGTTTCTTATTGTTTTTCCTATTATGCGCTTTGCAAATAAATCAACATTTTTAATTTTCATGTATGTTGGGTTTTACTTTTTGGCAGAAAAGTTTTATGTAATTTTTTGTGTGGTCTGATGTATCAAAATTATTGTTTTGGGCTTTCTTTTCTGACATCATTCTTCTTTTTCAATTTTAATTTTAGAGAGAAAGAGAGCACATAAGCAGGGGAGTGGGGCAAAGGGAGAGAGGCAGAATCTTAAGCAGTCTCCACACTCAGCACAGAGCCCAACACGGGGCTCAATCCCATGACCCTGGGATCATGACCTGAGCCGAAATCAAGAGTCGGATGCCCAACGGACTGAGCCACCCAGGTGCCCCTCTGACGTCATTCTTAGGTAGCTCTTGTCCCCTCTAAGACTATATAAATCATCGCTTGCATTTTTTTCTGGTTTTGATTTTATATGTAACTAAAAGAATCTGATTTTATTTTTCATCTAAGTGTTAAACCATCTAACTCAGCATTATTCATTGAGCGTCACTATTTTCCTACTATTTCGGTCTTCTATTTTTATCATGCGTAGATGAAATACTCGTATACATGTGCATCCTCGGACCTGGGTTTGGACTTTGTGGGTTTTTACATTGTTCTGTCTATCCCTGTGTCAGTATTATACAAATTAGCTTAGCTATACAACACCCTTTGACATAAGATGACCAGGTCCATTCTCATTATTTTTAAAAGTAATTTTTCTCACTGTTCTAGAATGTTTATACTTTCCTAACAGCCTGGGAATCACTTGATGAGCTCCTCAAAAGTCTTGGGATCGCGTGTTTGGAAAACTCACATCTCTCTGGGTGAGTGGGCGGGAGGTCAGGCATGTGGGCGGCCAGGCATCGGGCTTGCTCAAAACCCAGCTCGGGTGTTTCCTCCTCTTCTTGTGTTGACCCAGCCCTCTGGTCACAGAGTACCTTTGCTTGGCCTGAGGTTTCCACCTGACCTTCCGGCCCTGGCCTGGGCCCAGTCACTCACACCCGAAATGCCATGTTCTGGGAAATCATAAAAGGGCAGAAAGGCTGGTGGTGAAGGCACAGCACTATTTCCTCAGATCAAAGGGCCTGGAAACATCCTGAAAACACTTTATTCAGCCCTACAAACAGACTCACAAGTAGGAATTAAGGATTTCATTCACTCAACTCTTTCATTTACTTACTCCGTTCATTGTGTCAAGGTACTAAAATATATGAAAAGTACGATTTTGCTCAGGCAGGGCCGTCACGAGTCCCTCTGTGGCTCAGAGTCGTTCAAGCCAGGCAGTCTGAGAGAGACCACACTGCTTAAGTAAATGGGGGGCAAGGAGGTTAATATTCAAAGTGTCATGGATAAGGGTGGGCGACGAGTGCTGCAGTAACAACCCCCAAATCTCACTCAGAGTCCAGGTGGATCCAAGTGATCCCCTTGGGTCAACAACGATAGTTGTTCTCCGTGCATTCGCTCAGGCTTCCAGAATGCTGGGTTGCACGACTTTACATCCGCCAATGCTTCTGTAATCATGGCGGCAGCAGAAGGGAGGCCATTTGAGAAATGGACACTGGTCCTCATCTGTGTCTACCCAGAAGTGACGCATGTCACAGACCTGCCTTCATAGAGCCTCTTGTATCGAAATATTGGTGAAAAACAGTAAAATCTACCACAAAATACCTGCTAGTAGCCATTGACAGGCCTAAGAATCGCAGACAACTTGCCTGAACGATGAGTGTCTGAGTAGCCTGGGGACTGCACAGAAGACGGCTCCCTATTGCCCCGGTTCACGGGTGTTATTATGGCCTATTCATTCTTAATCTACTTATAGAGCATCTCGATGGCCTGTTGCTGGGACACAATTCTACAGCTTATCTCTGATGTCATGGATGTGCAGGGCTGCAGCGTCTCTGAGGGCATAAGCAGCCATCTCCACCTCTGTACCCAGTGCCTGGACAAATATTTGACCTATAAATTCGTATTTTACTCCTCCTAATAGATACCTGGTTTCTCTGCTCTTGTGTCGAAGGCAGAGGCAACTTGAAAAGTCCAGCACACCATTCACCTTGGGTTGAGGACATCCAGAAGGTAAGAGTGACGGAGAATGCCCTGAACTTAAACAACTTCACTGTCAGGGTTTTATATCAAGGGGATTCTGAACAAAGATAGGATCCTGGAAAGGCAAACAGCAGAGGGCTCCCCACTGCCTGGCCGTTGGAAGATGGGGGCTGGTTTGGTGACAGGAGGGTTGAGAACCAGGCGGTAACCTGAGAATCTTCTATCAAACCGAACAGGGGCTTCCCTAAGAAAATGTATGGTTGTCCCCTCTCCACACATGGAAGGACCCAGCCTGCTCCCATGATGCGACCTGGCATTGGGAGGGTCACAACATATGAGAGCGTTAAGAGTCACACAGCCCTGGCTTTACTTGGCACCTAGGCTACCAAGCCAGGGACCATTGCTACTACGGTTGGGACGAGGCCGAGAATGGTTGACCTTTGCCCATGGCTGTGTTGACCTTTGCCCATGATGTAGGTGCAAGGGAGGCCTCTATGCTCAGGCATGGGTTAGGGCTTGAATTTTCTGAAAAACTTGCCTCAGTTCTCTGCCTTAGTCAAGTGGTGCATATAGAGCCCAGCTGGACCTCCGTACTTGTTCTCTGTGCTGGAGAGCAAACCAGACCCCCGCAGCCCCACAGTGGATCTGAAGCCTCCTCCCATAGGGTGTGGGGTCTCAGCATCCCCGGCCTTCAACACCACAGGAGATTTCCCTCCTTCCTACTGAGTCACATAGTTCTGCACTCTTCTTTCCTTCCCTCTTGTCAAGAAACAGGCTGGGCTTAAGTGTTGGGATGGGTAGTGATTACTTTTAGAAGGTCTGCCCACACCACCGTGACCTTGCATGGATCCCAGGGGCCATATTGCCCTGTGCGGTCCCACCTTCCGGGACTAGGTCATTGGACTGGAGGTGGGCATCTGAGACAGACTCATTTTTATAGGAGTTTTGAACTGATATCAAGCAAGAGTTTCTAATCTCCGTGTGGCGATTTGTGTGACACACGTTTCCCCACGCTTGGGGAGTCAAGAGACTGGGAAGAAGAGGAAGCTGGTGTGTAAAGGAGGATGAAGCAAGGATGCAGAGAGGGGTAGAAGCCAAGGAGACAGCTCGATGTTGCCTGCGCTCCCCCCGACCCCCCCCCCATCCTCCCTGGGCCAATTTAGAGCTCTCTGCTCTTAGAAAAAATACTTCTGGAGCGCCTGGATGGCTCAGTCGGTTCAGCATCCGACTTCGGCTCAGGTCATGATCTCATGGTGTGTGAGTTCGAGCCCCACACCGGGCTCACTGCTGTCAGTGCTGAGCCTGCCTCAGATCCTCTGTCCCCCTCCCCTGCTTGCACTCTCCCCGCAAATAAAATAAACATTTTTCAAAAAAATAAACAAGAAAAAAATGCTTCTCCTTCGCTTAAGCTGGATCCAGTTGTTCTTATTTGCAATCATAGTAATAATAAGAATAATTAATAAAAGGCCTTTCTAAGCTCCCTCAGTGAGTGTGTCCGGTGTGGCCTTCCTGTGGAACTGACGTATCGCAGAAGCCGCCAGGAGTGGGGGAGAAAGATCTTGGCAGAGAGCCTGACCCGCCTGCTTTTGTTTTTAGGCATCCTGTCCTATCTACCAGATGAGGCTGCGGGGGTGGTGGGCAGAGGACTGGGGGATCCATTCAGGAAGGGCCGGTCAGGGCAGATCTCATGGTCCCAGAAACAAGGGAGAGAGTGGTTGGCTTCCTGTGTAGGGGAGGGGCGTCTGCTGCCCTCCCCTAGGAGCCTGTGCTCCACCCCAGATGTCATTCCAGTTTCTTTACACGTTTTTACGGTACCTGTCACGATGAGCACGGGGTGATGTATGGAACTGTTGAATTACTTACTATACTATATACCTGAAACTAATATAACACTGCACGTTAACTAATTGGAATTAAAATAAATACTTCATTAAAAAAGAAAAGAAAAGAAAAGAAGGGGCACCTGGGTGGCCCAGTCGCTTAAGCGTCCGACTCTCGATACAGGCTCAGGTTGTGATCTCGTGGTTCGTGGGATAGAGCCCCAAGTTGGGCTCTGCTGACAGTGCAGAGGCTGCTTGGGATTCTCTCTCTCTCTCCTCTCTCTGCCCCTCCCCCGTTCTCATTCTCTCTCTCTCTCTCAAAATCAATAAACAAACATTAAAACAACGAAAATAACAAAAAAATTTTTTTTGCCGTTACTGTGTCAGTAAAATCAAACTAAGCTTCGACCTAAAAATGTACAGGCCAAAAGTATAAGCTTTGAGGTCAGTGTCCTTTGTCATGACCGGGCTGTAGCATTGATACTGACTGCCCATGTGTAAGTCCCTGCTCACTCTGTGTCCTGATTTTCACGTCTGCAAAATGAGGAGGCTCTGACTGGATTACCTCTGGTGCAAAGCAGGGAAAGGACATTCCTGCAACCGCCAGGCAAGAGGAGGGTTGGGGATAAATGTGAGCATGGCTGGACACCCTCCATGCCTGAGACCTCAGATGGAACTAGGTGGTGCGGATGGAACTCCCTCCTGTGAACCAAGAGGTGGTCGTATGACACAGAGAGAGAGAGATTGAGATCCTGGGCCGTGCATGGATGAGGACCAGTCTACTGGGCATAAGGCTGGGCAGCCAGGGGAGGCAGATGCTCCCTGCCAGGCGTCCATCCCACTGCTGCTTCCCCAGCCCCGGGCTTGAAGCCAGAAGCAGCCACTGAGGCCTGTCAGCCCAGGGGCTCCAGCTTGCGTTTGGCTAGAGGAGCCTGGAGTTCAGGGAGGGGTCTGGAAGAGGGATGTGCATGGGGGAGCTGTCAGGAGAAGGAATTCGAAGCCTTGGACAGAACAAGCTCCACTTGGAGTGAGAGTCCGGCCTGAAGAGAATGGAGAGCAGAGGCCAGCCCTGCACCATTAAGTGGTCAAGTGGGAGGAGGGAGGAGGAAAAGAGGTAGCTAGTTAGGTGAGACCAAGGCAAGCAAGAGTGCTGCCCTGGAAGCCCAGAGGAGGAAGAGTGAAGGTCCGGGGGTGGTCAGCTGGTCAAACATGGCTGACAGTTGGGGAAGGGGAGGAGGGGGGAAGGGAGAGGAGGAGGGAGGGGGAGGGGCCTAGAGGGAGCCACCTGATTTTGCCACGGGGAGGTCTTGGGGACCCAAGTTTATCCCTTGCGACTGGGAAAGCAGCTGGCCCCTTCTTCCTCTGACAAGTCTCCCACGTGTGAAGCCATTTGACTCTGAGAGAGGCTTTCCGCAGGGACCTCCCCGACTGCTCTGTGGAGAAGCCCTGGCCAGCAGAGGCGGCGCCATTTTATTGGGGCATCGGCAGCACACAGGTCTGGGCCCCCATTCGTTGGCCAGGCCCCCACTCGTTGGCCAGGCTCCCGAGTGGAGCACGGCCCCCCACCCCGGTGGCTCAGAACTCGCAGACCACCAGGCGCTGCTCTCCACAGGCCTTGTCGTTCCACTTGCCATTGGTAAAGATCTCCACACAGTTCTCTGCGCCGCCATTGTTGTTGGGCTCCCCTGGGGCCCAGTTGGAATAGACCAGGGGCTCCCCGGTGGGGTAGATGAACTTGCCTTCCGTCTTGATGTCGGTTATACTCAGGAAAGCAGCCTTGTTCTCAACTGTGACCAGCTGCTGCAGGGCGTCGTTCTCGGCCGCAGAGCGTGGGGAGGCCATCTGTCCCCCGGCCTGTATACACACCTGCTGTGCGTCCTCAAAACTCTTTTCAATACCTCCTGTCTTGAAGATCTTCTCCCCGACACCTCGGCCATTGGGGAAGAGCTCCACTAGGAGAAGAGGACAGTCAGGTTGGGGTTATGGCAGCACCAGGCCAGAGCTCCGGGGCTCTGTGACCTTTGTGCGACAGCCCCCACCCGCCCCGCCCAGCATCCACGTGGGATATCAGGGCACCCGATAGGACAAAACTGAGGCACTTGGTTCCAGTGCACTGGCTTCACAATGCAGCCTGGGAGGAACTCCTGTGGTCCGTAGTTATAGATGAGGACACTAGACCCCAGAGAGGTTAAGTAAGGGGCCTGGAGTCACATACCTGTCAAATGTACGTTTAGGACTGAACCTTGTTTGTTGGGACACTAGAGCTGGAACGTGCTCTTTCTGTTTCACCCCACATTGTGTGTTGGGGTCAGTGGGAATTGCAATGACTTTGGTGTGTGATGGCTGGGACAGTTTCTGATGTGCGTGTGCTGGGGGTGGGGCAGGGGCATCTGAGAGCCTCACTGTGCTAATCTCTGCACTCACTGCAGCCCGATGTTGGCCCCTCGGGATGCATGTGGGTGATGCCCCAGCCAGTCAGCCTCTCCAGGGTGCTGGGTGAGAGGATGAAGGCACCTGAGAGGTGGCAGGGGGCAGAGGGGATCAATTCTGGGAGAGCCCTGTTTGGGAATTGGAAGCCAGGTGTTCCACCCCATCCTGGCAATGACTGCCTAGGTGGAAAAAGGAAAGTTACTTCCCTTTTCAGGGTTTCTAATTCCTCATTTCCGAAGCGGGGGTACGCTTCATAAAAACATCAACTATGTGACATATCACGTGTCTAATCTTCCATCCCATCCCCATCCCTTTGGCTTTTGGGCTCAGACATGGAAATCTTCAGGGCCGCCCAGAGGGCTGTGCCCTGGCCTCACTGGGCTGGTTAGACCTCAGGGTGCACCCTGACCCCCTGCCCTTCTCTGAGTAGCTTCAACTAGGGCTCGGGGGCAGATTCTCCACAGGCTCAGGACGGACGGCACTCAGGGCAGCCCTGGACAAGGTCAGTGCAAGAGTTCATGTGCCGCTACTGGGTTTTATGTTCCATGCATCTGGGTGGGCACACGTGCGCATACATGAACATGTCCCTGTATTCTTCTGGAGGTACATGGGAGTACTTACCGTCTGGACGTGTGTGTGTACGTATGCATGTGCTCGTGTATGTCATGGTGTGGGGTGAGTGATGGTATTTGAGTACACACATGTGGCCGGCATCTCTGGACATGTTCCACTTCACAGCAGTGTGCAAAGGAGTGAGTGAACACATGTGCAAATTTGTTGTGGAGGGAGTGAGACATACCCAATACCTGAAACTCCCATCCTTGGTTCTTAGGTACTTGGTACTTAGGAGCCAAACCTGTGTCTTACCCAGTGAGGCCCCTTTAGGATCTACTCCTTTGGAAATCGCTTCTTTTTTTGGATCAGGGAGATTTGATGAATGATGGAGACCCAAAGCTGACGTCAGGGAGAGCTGATGAGGAGGGCCAGTCAAGGACCAAGGTGGAGATTCCAAAAGGCACAGGGTACTCTGCAGGATTCCAGGATTAAGAAGAATCCCTGTGGGGCGCCTGGGTGGCGCAGTCGGTTAAGCGTCCGACTTCAGCCAGGTCACAATCTCGCGGCCTGTGAGTTCGAGCCCCGCGTCGGGCTCTGGGCCGATGGCTCGGAGCCTGGAGCCTGTTTCCGATTCTGTGTCTCCCTCTCTCTCTGCCCCTCCCCCGTTCATGCTCTGTCTCTCTCTGTCCCAAAAATAAATAAAAAAAAAAAACGTTGAAAAAAAAAAAAAAAATTAAAAAAAAAAAAAAAAAAAAAGAAGAATCCCTGATTTAAACACCCAGCAGGGTGCAGGGAGAGCCCAGCACTGGCTGGAGCCTAGAGGTGGTCAGTCCCCTTCCAGAACCATGGGCATGTCCAAGGTGACATACTTGATGGCCACATAGCAAGGCTAGGCCCCCACCAGCCTTGAACCCCGAGAGCAGCATCCCAGCCCCAGCCCTCGGGACAGTGTCCAGATTCTCTGCTGCCTTGGGCTGTGAAACAATATCTGGGCACTCACACGCCGGGTCCCACAGAGGTAAGAAATGCATCCTGGGCTGGATGTCCCCTGTCTATCACAGGGAGCAGCACAGGGCAGGCAGGAGTGAAGGTCTGTTGAACTGCACAGGTCTCAGGGCACAGATCGGGTCATAGGTGGCTGTGATGTTGGGGGGGCGGGGGGCATCCTGGAGCCTGATAACCTCCACCAGGCTTCCATCACCCCCATTGAACTGGTGATATGGCCACACCCTCCTCTCTGTCCCTTGCATTTACTTCCAGATCCTGGAGTATAGGGCTGCCTGCTCTGTCTCAGCACTACTCTCAGCCCCAGACCCTGCCCCAGAGCCAGATCCGGCTCTAAATATGGTCCCAACCTGTTCCAATCCCAGACCCAGACCCAGCCAACTCCAAACCAAGGCCCAGGCCCAGTCGGAGGCCTAGCCTTGGTGCCTGGCTCGATTCGGATCCAGGAACGTACCTTTCCTATACTGAGAGAAGGCATTCTGGAGGTGTCGGACCTGTCCACGTAAGGCCTCCACCTGCTGCCTCAGAGCAGTGATGTCTGCAGAAGAGAGAGGCCGAGTGAAGGCAAGCCCAGCATAGCCTGGGATCAGCTCAGAGCTTGGGCCTTAAGGGAAAGGTACCCAGCTGCAGGCACATATAGGGGACGGGATAAGGAGCTGGGACCAGGCCCTAGCAAGCCCACATCCACTAACACAACTAGCCCCTGTTGCCCCCAGATTTCCTATACTTCTACGAACAAAGTGTCCCCGGAGCAGGTCCCTGCGCATCACTGACACTGAACCCTGTGAAAATTTAACTCCCAATTCTGGGGATCTCATAGCACCTTCTTTGGGGGGGCAGGAATATACTTTCGTCAGTACTTCCCATCCACTGGGTTATTTGATAGTCAAAGCTATCCTTTGAATTGGGAAGGGAGCTGTGCTTTCTCCGGTGATCGGATGGAAAAGCTGCTCAGGGCTGCCCTCCTGTGAGTAAGAGTCTAAAACCAGAGCCTCAGGGGCGCCTGGGTGGCACAGTCGGTTAAGCGTCCGACTTCAGCCAGGTCACGATCTCGCGGTCCGTGAGTTCGAGCCCCGCGTCAGGCTCTGGGCTGATGGCTCAGAGCCTGGAGCCTGTTTCCGATTCTGTGTCTCCCTCTCTCTCTGCCCCTTCCCCGTTCATGCTCTGTCTCTCTCTGTCCCAAAAATAAATAAAAAACGTTGAAAAAAATTAAAAAAAAAAAAATAATAAAACCAGAACCTCATTCCCCTGCCTTCCTGACTGCTAGCGTCCCTGTTTCCCACCCACTCCCTGCCGTTAATGGGGCCAAAGATAGGCTGCCCTGAGATAAAGAAGGCCACCTCCCTCCCCCTGTCCCCACCCCGTGGCGGCTCCCAGATCTAGCAGATGCTGCCTTACCAGGAAGCCCGCTCTCTCCCTTTGCTCCTTTGTCCCCAGGAGCACCTCTGTCCCCCTTCGGTCCTGCGGGCCCTTTGGCACCTGGAGGTCCTGGCGGACCTGTGGCTCCAGCAGGCCCTGGGATCAGAGAAGAACTGGGTGAGCTCTGTATCCACTTTTCCAGCATTGTCACCCTCCCAAGACATGGGCTGTCCACCTGGCCTGCGGTCCCCCCTCCCCGATACAGACTGCTCCCCGAACCCAGCCATGCACCCTCCTTGGACATAGACTTTCCCTACCACCCAGTAACACCAGCTCCAACTTGATGAGTGGCGGTGGGGGAGGGGTGGCCATCACCAGCATCAGGGATGCACAAGGGAACCGGAGCCCCGTCCTAGCTCCTTCCGTCACTCACCCACTGCCCCAGCATTTCCAGCGGCTCCACGCTCACCAGGGGCACCTCTCTCTCCTTTAACCCCTGGGGGGCCTCTCGGCCCTGCAGAGCCCTGCATGCCAGGCACACCCACGTCTCCTGAGGAAGGAACAAATTGGAGCAAAAGCTGCCGAGAGTGGGCTTTTCACCCTTTGCTCCAAGGGGAGAGAGAACCGGTGAGAAGGTGCTGCTTACTGGCTGGGGTTCCTCTGCGGAGGCGAGCAGGAAAACGCAGTCCATGTGGGAATGTGGGGGAGAAGGGGTCACGACAAGGCCTGCCCAGCGCTGATGGTCTGGGCATTTCCCGGCACTCGAGCTGGCCTTGGGTCACACCCTGGACTGTGCCGTATTCCTTCCTTCTCCCTCCCAGACCGGCCACCTACCAACCACCTACCTTTGGGCCCAGCCTCTCCTTTGGGTCCTGGGGTGCCTTGAGGTCCTACATTTCCCTGCCTCCCTGAGGCACCCTCTCTGCCAGCTGGACCAGGCGTACCTCGAGGTCCCGGAGGTCCTGGGGAAAAGGACCAGCATGGTCAGTGACACTAAATCCTGCCAGAAGTGGGGGCGTCCGAAGAGAGGACAGCAGTGTTAGAAGTCAAGACAGGCAGCATCGTCGTAAAAGGTGAGGTCAACAGGAGTTCAGTCTCCCCTGCAATAACCCGGTACCACCTTCAGAACAACCTTCTTCCTTCTTCCTGGGGTGGGATCTGTGCATATCTACTGGCATGTTCTAGAGGCTGCAGCACCACCTGCAGACATCTGCATTCCATGTCCAGCTGCTCACCAGATGGTCCAGAGTCTCCCTTTGGTCCGGGCTCTCCAGCAGAACCATTCTCCCCTTTGGGCCCAACCGGGCCAGCCGGTCCAGGCGTCCCCGCTCTCCCTACAGCTCCTGGCGAACCTGTAGCAGCAGAAGAAATGGGCACAAACCTTAGGCCCAGAGACGAGCCAGCTGCGTGCACGGTCGGGCCCCTTGCATTCCTTCAGGGTTCTACAGGGTGTAGACGTCCCACTTCCACACTCCTTGCTACAGTGGTGATCCAGGAAATGGGTGTCCACACCCCTATTTTACAGGTGAGAAAACAGGCTCGCTGGGGCTGGCTGTGAACTCAAGCCAAGACCCATCTGACTTTCCATGCAGGGCACCTCCCCCTGCCCCAAGACCACGGTATATACAGCAGGCGGACTGTCAGCATTTAGTCTTGATCATGGACTCCTTGTTCTCCCCTTCCCAGAACCAGAGTTTATGTCAGAAATGACACCTGGCACCGATCATCAGGGAAATGCAGATCGAGACCACGATGAGATGTCACCTTACCCCTGTTAGAATGGTTATTAGCAAAAAGACAAGAGATAACAAGTGTTGATTAGGATGTGTAGAAAAGGGAACCCCTCATGCGCTATTGATGGGAACGTAAATTGGTGCAGCCACTGTGGAAAACAGAATGAAGGGTCCTCAAAAAATTAAAAATAGAGTTTTACACTCAGTTCTGTTCATTTGGTTATTCTTTTGTTGTTGTTGTTGTTGTTTGTTTTTTGTGTTTTTACTGAGGTGAAATTCACGTAATATAACATTAGCCTGTTGTAAAGTATACCATTGATTGGCAGTTAGCACGTCCACAGTGGTGTGCAATTACCTCCTGTATCTAGTTCAAAATCACTTCGTCACCCAAAAACAAACCCATAGCCACTAAGCCATCACCCCCAACCTCCCCTTTCCCCAGCCTCTGGATAGCACTACTCTGCTGTCTCTATTTCCTATTTTGGACATTTCATATAAATGGAATCAGACAATAGATGACCATTTATGTCTGGCTGTTTTAACTCAGAGTGACATTTTTGAGGTCCATCCACTTGGCAGTGTGTCTCAGGGTTTCATTCCTTTGTGTGGCTGAGTAGTATTCCACTGTGTGGACAGAACCTGTCTTGTTCATCCACTCATCAGTTGATGGACACCTGGGCTCTTCCCATCTCTGGGCTGTTGGGAATAAAGCTGTTATGAACATTCATGTGCAAAAAGAGAAAGAATGACACTTGACAGGTGCCGCTGACTTGTTCATTCACTCATCTGTTCACTGAGAAACCATCTGTGGAATATAACCGGGCGAGATGCAAATGTTAGCACCAGAACCCGGTCTGCAAGAGATTTGCAATAGGATTTTAAACGGTGAGGCACAAGTAATGAGTGAGGAAGAAGATTCGCAAGATGCCCCTTGTCCTACCACATCATCACCCCACCCCAGTACACACACATATGGCCAGAGCTGTCTTCCTGAGGGAGCAAATGGGACTTTAGGGTGAGGAGGATTTAGAGAGACTCGCAGAGGGAAGAGGACATGTCAGACTTGGAGACTTGTGCTCCAGGAGGGGCCAGGCCTGCCTGAGTAACACTGTGCTGGTGGTGGGGGTGGGTGCCTGTGATGGGTGACTGAGAGGCTCTGTGCTGGGCATTGTATCCTGCCGCTAGTTATGATCCTCACCAGGAATGAAATGGAAGCATGGAGGGTTACAGGATGGGCCCCTCACCCCATATCCAATAGGGCACCATGCTGGGCAGAGATGTCCTATCCCTAGGCTGAGGTCCCCTTGGGCTCCACCCTGGCTGGTATGGCAGCCGGTAGAAAAAGCGTTAGAGGTCTCCCATCCATGGTGTAGAAGTCCTGGAGACCATGAAGGGACTCCCTCTTCAACAGCAAGCACCCATGCCTCCCAAAGCACTAATTTTGCATCCCAGTGTCCCCCAAAGGCCAGCCCTGTGCCTTAACGCCACCTGAAGTGAAGCTTTGTGGACCCGCGGTCTGGCCAGTCTGAACTGCACTAAATTCCTCCTTTCCTTCCATCTTACATTTACTCATTCCACAAGTACTCACTCGAAACTTCTACTGTGTACAAGACACCATCGGCAATGCGGGGACACAGCAGTGAAAAAAGCAGACACAACATCAGATCCCTCTTTCTCTTGGGGCTGAAACCCAACTGCACAGAGACAGATCATAAAAATCAAAATGTACAACATATGGTTTAGTAGAGCAGAATAAGTGCCATTGAAGAAAAATAAAGCACAGAGAGTGTCAGAAGGCGGGGGTAGTGTCTTCTAAGTAGGGTGGTCAGGGACAGACTCGTGGAGAAGGTGGTCTGTAAGTAAGGCCGTGAAGGAGCTGAGGAGTGACCCACAGGGACAGCTATGGGAAGAGCAGTGATAGGGCCCTGGGGTGGCAGGGGGCTGGATGTGGTTAGGGACCAGCAAGGAGCCAGTGTGGCCAGAGGAGTTGAGGTCAGAGGAGTATGCAAGGGTGAAGAGTGTCCTTGTGAGCTGCTGAGGGGTGTGTGGTTTTACTCCGGGAGATACATGCCTATATACACTAAATCCTTCTGGAATCTTGGAGATGCTGAGGAATAAGAGGACTGTCCCTGGAAATACAGGCTGCAAAGCAGTGTGGGGTCTTACTGGACCTCCATGATACACCTGAGGCATTACCGCATTGAGCCCGCTCCACCCCCTACCTCTGCTCGAGGCTCTCTTCTCTCAG
Organism: Neofelis nebulosa; assembly: GCF_028018385.1. NCBI lineage: Eukaryota > Metazoa > Chordata > Mammalia > Carnivora > Felidae > Neofelis > Neofelis nebulosa. The sequence goes on along the minus strand of NC_080794.1, from coordinate 44,203,864 downwards.
GCTTATCTTGTCCTTTACAGCAGGTTCTTGGAACCCTGTGCATCAAAATCTGCAGGGGACATTGTCACAAGGGCAGACTCTGGCCCCAGTCAGACTTACATGGGTCAGGATTTTGAGATACTCCAAGCTCGGTAGGAAATTCTCAGACCCATAATGGTTGACTGACTAACATGCCTGCAATTCAGGAGCCAGAGTGCAGCCTGGTCCCCTGGGCCATCTGTGCATGGTTCTCTCTCCAAGCACCAACCCAAGGTCGGGCTTGGAATGTGCATGGGGTGAACCACCTGCAGAAGAGAGGGAGGTCTCAGCCACACTCTATGCTTAGACTCACAGTGTGACCATAGGAAAGGGCCCCCCAGGATTCAATTCAGGGCCCCTTTGAGAGCTAGAGAGAGCGGGGATTCTCCAAGATGCTGACACCTTGAATACGCCTTCCGAGTTCACATCCAGGGGCCTTCCCTGAGTCCCGGGCCATTCATGTCGGTAGCCACTTTCTGTCTGTAAAGCACAGATAGGTACTCACTTGTCCCTTATCCTACAAAGCCTGGGGATGCTACCTATTCTTTCCAACTTAAATGTTGTTAGTTTCCTTCCTCCCCAACCAAAATGCCAACTCCCAAAAGATAAAGACCACGGTTGAAAGCTCCATAGCCCTAGCCCAGAACATGGGGGTCCCTTGTCCTAGATGCTGGCTCACTGAATTCTGACTCCTTGCCACTGGACCCAGATCCTCCTCTACGGAACAGTACTTCTCAGATGATTCCCTTAAATAATCAGTACCTGTGGAAACCTCACGAGAATTCACCCAATTGGTCCAGCAGAAAGATGTAACTTTATCCTAACAACCTGACAAAAAAGAAAGCCTTGGCTCCGTTATTTGTCACTATGTAGTAGATATTATTCCCATTTATAGATGAGCAAACTGAGACTCAGGGGCACTGGCTTGTCCCAGGGTGGGTCCCTGCTGTAGAAATGGAGCTGGTAGTCAAGCACAGATCTGTCTGATGCAGAAGCTCGTGTCCTTTCCCCTCCAGACTGGGTGTCATTTAGCCTCTCTGTGTCACAATTTTCTTACCTGTCAAATGAGATTCATATGTTCCCTGTAAGACTTCTGGTAGGATTAAATGAATTACTCAGTGAACGCCCAAGCACAAGGCTGGACAAAGGAATGTGAGCTCCCTTTCACTCTCTCTGTAATGTATTAGGACAGATCCTTGTGATCAGATCTGAGTATGGGGTCACAGAACCTCTTTCTTTCCCGTCCTTCATGACTATTGAAAAAATATATATTTTAAAATTTGAATTCAAGTTACTTAACATACAGTGGAGTCTGGGCTTGGGGAGCAGAACCCAATAATTCATCTGTTACGTAGAACCCCCAGTGCTCATCCCAACAAGTGCCCTCCTTAATGCCCGTCACCCATTTAACCCATCCCTCCACACACCTCCCCTCCAGCAACCCTCAGTTTCTTCTTTGTATTTAAGAGTCTCTTGTGGTTTGCTTCCCTCTCAGTTTTAATCTTATTTTTCCTTTCCTTCCCCTGTGTTCATCTGTTGTGTTTCTCAAATTCCACATATGAGTCAAGGCATATGATACTGAAAATATTTGACACCCTGCACCGACCCTATTTAATCCAGGTGACCAACTGTTAAGTCTGGAGCAGGGTTCTGGAGAGCCACAGATTCGATTTACCCACTATTTCCTCATTTTTGGAGTGGGAGGAAGGAGAAGGTGCCAAAGAAGGAGACAAGTCAGCTGGCAATGGAGGGAAGCACCTGGGGGCTCAGAGCAGCAGTCATTTTCAATTGGTAAGGCAGTGTTTCAGATGGACCAAACATCTGGGGGAAACCCATCCGCTCAGGAAGAAGAAGTCCACCTCTGAGCCTTCCGTAGCAGAACATCCCACTACTTCTGGGTTGGTTACAATTCCAATGCCCACCCCTTTCCACTAGGACAAGCCAGTGGTCCCAGCTCTACCTGGATCCCCCTTCTCGCCCCGGGGGCCCTCTCTCCCATCCCGTCCATCGCGACCAGGCAGGCCGTTCTCCATGGGGCTACACATGACCAAGGTGCAGGCGCTGGCTGCTGTTCTCTGGAAATAGGTCTTCATTTCTGTTCCCAGTGACCTCAGGGGCTGTGTGAGCAGCATCAGCACGGAGAGAGGGAGGAGAAGCATGGCCTAGGCAGGTGAACAGAACGAGAAAGGACATGCTCTTGGTCCCAGGACATGGGTTAGGGCTTGGCCCAGCTCCTGAAGGTCAGGAGAAGCACCTCCACTCCTGCCCTCCCTCCATGGAGCTGAGAGAACCAAGTCTCCCAAAGCAGTTTAGGGACCAGGTGGGCATATGGTCTGGTCTGGGAAAGCATGAGTTACCCAGCTGGAACTCAACTATAAGTTCGCAGGAGAATCCACCTATTCTCAGATGCCCGTGTTGTCCCTTCTTGTGACTTCCCTTGGGGACTGCCGTCGGCACAGGGGTAGGATGTAGAAATCCTCACTGAGGCCACATGTCACATCAGGAAGGATTCACTGGGTGCTTCCGGGAAGGACCTTTCCCGTCTTTGGACCTCCAGCTCCCTGTCTATACCGTCAAGGTGGTTGGCTTAGCTCTGACAGGGCAACCCCCTTTCCTCTCACTTGCTGCCTTGGATGGACCAACACTCTTGGTGTCTGCAGTGCGGTTCTGGAAAGGAGCTAGGATCCTGAACGCTTAGTGATGTCTGTCCTGAGCACAGGATGGGTGTGTGGTTGCGTGTTTTCCAAGCGATTTGCCATCCCTGAACTGGACACCATCTCCATGAGGAAATTCACACACAGAACCCAAGTGAAAGTTCTCAGAGAAGCTAACTTAGCAGCTGGAGAGCCCCTGGGGCATGCAGCATTCTGCTCTGACCACCTAAAAGAACTTGAGAGAAAGGCCTCATGGAGGAAAGGGACACGTGAGGTGGGTTCAGTCAAGGGAAGGCTAGTTCGGGGATAGGGAGAGCAGATGTCCAATAGGGCGTCCAGGCACCATCTGATTAGGACTTAGGGACTAAGTGAGACCCGGGCAGGTACAGGGCCTCGGTCACCTCCACTCTTGGACTTCTTTCTTCTCTCAGAGAAAAACGGTAAGGTTATGAGCATGGGAAGAGCTTGTGGGAGTTGCAGAGGCTAGGAACAAAGCCTGGGGGACACGTGCAAAGGAGAAGGGGGTCACCAGGCAGGCTGAGGTGGTGGCAGGGGAGGGGCTTTCCTGGCCAGAGAAGTGCCTTCTCCAGGTTGCTGGTGACCCTGGGCTGGACGATCCCTATTTTGCAGGAGCCTCTTTCAGTTGTGAATTCGCCACTTGCCTGGGCTTCCTAGGAATCTCTAGAAACACCCAGATGAGCTCCCTTATTGCGGCAGAGGCTCAGTCATGAGCACTGAAGGACCCAGGCCAGAACGAGGGCATTGTCCCCTGGTCCGCAGCTACAGCACCTCTGGGGCTCTGCGCACCGAATCGGAGGAAGAATGAAAACCAATCGACATTCTGCCCAGCAGCTCAAGGCACCAGCACCCACTGTAGCCGGAAGGGGCCGTGAAGAGAGGTGACTCACAGGTTTTCAGACCCACGATTCAGACGCGGCTTCTTAGCTGGGGCTATGGAGGGAGTGGGCAGAGCTGCAGCCCCCTCAGCCCACGGTGTCCAAGCTTTCTGATTCAGATTTTATTGAGAAAAAAAAATGACTCCTCTGAAAACTGGTTGGAAAATTAGCGACTTAGCCCAGTCAGTCTCTTTTTTAAAGTAAAGATGTGAGGCTAAGGGAGAAGCATGAATGTCCACGTCCTACAGGCAGTTGGTACCCAGATGGGCTTAAAAGGCAGGCCTATGGAGACCTGGTCTGTTTCTCCTCTACCACCCTCCTTTCTAAATAGATCAGGAATTGGGACGCCTGGGTGGCTCAGTCGGTTAAACGTCCGACTTCGGCTCAGGTCACGATCTCGCGGTCTGTGAGTTCGAGCCCCGCGTCGGGCTCTGGGCTGATGGCTCAGAGCCTGGAGCCTGCTTCCGATTCTGTGTCTCCCTCTCTCTCTCCCCCTCCCCCGTTCATGCTCTGTCTCTCTCTGTCTCAAAAATAAATAAAACATTAAAAAAAATTTTTAATAAATAGATCAGGAATGGAGGGGAACAAGAGAGAAGTTGAAATTGCCTGTTCCCCTGGGGCTTCCAGACAATGGTATCTGGCATCTGGGTGGGTATCTTCCAACTGATCGCCTTCCACAGCCCAGAGAGCAAATCTCCCACTGAGCATAGGGAGCAGTGAGGGGCGAAAGAGCACTCCTCATCGCCTCACCCCATCCCCCACCTTTCACACTTCCTAGACCAGAACAGACCAGACCCTGCCTCCACAGCACCAGTTGGATAAACCAGCTATATGGACAGAGAGATATTCATCGGGCATTGAAAAAAAACAAAATGAAGGCAAGGATAGAGACTCACAGATGCTGCCTCTCGTACTCCAGGATCTCCAGGCAAATTAGCCTTTCCTTGGCAAGCACTGGCTATTTATGCCTGCCCTGTCACCTGAGCTGCCCAGCCCTGGTCTTTTAAGAGCTCTTTTCAAGAAGTGGGGCCATTTCTTCCTTGTTGACTCACTCTCACCCCACCTGGGTTCTGGAAACCTGCCACTGATATTCGTAATACTCCACACATATCACCTTAAATGTTATACGGCACTCTCAGTCCGTGATCTCCCCTGCACCTCCCTAGAGCCCTGTGAGTTAAATGGCATTATTAGTGTCTGTATTTTACAGATGTCCGAAAATCTGAGCTCCAGAGAAGACCGGCAAGCAGCACAATGATCTACGTCTATTGTCAATGTGCCCCGCGTCTGCAGATTCCAAGATCCAGGACCTGCTGTGCCCCCTTCTCTTCCTCCTTCACCTCAACTTTACTGCCCAGATATTGGGAAAGAGCTGGCAGTTCCTTGGCATATCCGGGCAGGGGTGGGGCAAGTAGAGGGGCTGTGGAGGCTGCAGCCTGTGGGGCCACTCTTGCAGGGTCACTCTTTTGCTTCCTACTTTAGATCTTGGAGACACCCCCACTTGCCTTTTAGGGGATGGCCTTCCCTTAACTTCCTTGACCTTATCTCCCACCTTCTTGGCTGGAGCTTGCCCTGTGCATTGCTCAGGTGACCAGTTTGGATTCCTGAGTTGCTGATACACTGTTGTAGCCATGTCCAAAGAAACTCTAATGTCCAGTTGCCCACCCTCCTGCCTTTGATAGCAAAGGAAGTCTCTGCTTGCTTCTAGATTCTTGTGTCTTTATCTCTTGCATGAATTCTTTTCCTAGATCCACATGCCAACATCCCCATGTGTCCAAGCTTCTCTTTTGGCCCTTCCATTGGTGGTGCTGATTTGTTTTCGGCTTCTGATGCTCCTGTGGCGTCCCCTTGTGTACTGCTGAATCTATAATGCTTCAATTCATAGGGAAAGGTCTTCTGTTTCCTATGCTGAATTTTTTTTTTTTTTGAGGCGGGATCCATAATAGAGCTACCTGAGCCCCTAATGACAGAACTCTTTCATTATTAACACACAGCCCTCTCCATTCTAGGATGTTCATGTGCTCCTAGAGATCTAGATCAGCATGGGATTCCATTTCTCTCCCCAAATTTGGCAAGGTTTTTTTTTTTTCTATCACTATTTCTTTAAATAGACTTTGTTTCTCCATCTAGCTCTCTTTCTTAGGATTCCCCCAATGCATATATTATTTCTTTTGATGATGTCCCATAAATCCTATAAGCTTACTTACTTACTTACACTTTTTTTTTTTTCTTCTCTGACTGGGTAATTTCAAAAGATCTACCTTCAAGTTCACTGATTTATTCTTGTACTTGGCCAAGTTTTTTGTTGAATCTCTTGAATTTTTAATGTCAGCCATTGTATTCTTCAGCACTAGGATTTGGTTGGTTTTTTTTTGTTTGTTTGTTTGTTTGTTTTGTTTTTTGGGTCTGACTCCATATCAAGGGCAACAAAAGCAAAAATAAACAATTGGGACTGCATCAAACTAAAAAGGTTCTGCATCGTGAAAGAAACCATCGACAAAACTAAAAGACAAACTACTAAATGGGAGAGGATATTTGCATATGATATATCTGATAAGGAGTTCATATCCAAAATATATAAAGAACTCATGCAACTCAATAACAAAAAAACCCCCACAATCCAATTAAAAAATGAGCAGAGGATCTGAATAGACATTTTCCCAAAGATGACATACAGGTAACCGACAAGTACATGAAAAGATGCTCAACATCACTCATCGTTAGGGAAATGCAAATCCAAACCACAATGAGATACCACCTGACACCTGTTAGAAAGGTTAGTGTCACAAAGACAAGAAATAACAAGGACCGGTGGGGATGTGGAGAAAAAAGAGCCCTCGCGTATTGTTGGTGGGAATGTAAATTGGCGCAACCACTATGGAAAACAGTATGAGGATTCCTCAAAAAATTAAAAATAGTTCTACCATATGATCCAGCAATTCCCCTTCCGGGTATCTCTCTGAAGAAAACAAAACACTAATTTGAAAACATATATACACTCCTATGTTCAATGTAGCATTATTAACTATAGCCAAGACATGAAAACAGCCAGATGAATGAATGAATGAATGAATGAAGATGTGGTATATATACATACAGTGGAATACTATTGGGCCATTAAAAAATAGTGAAATCTTGCCATTTGCAGCAACAAGAATGGAACTTGACAATATTATGCTAAGTGAAATAAGTCAGACAAAGACAAATGCTGCAAGATTTTACTTACAAGTGGAATCTAAAAAAAAACCAAGTAAACAATACAAAACAAAACCCAAGCTCATAAATTCAGAGAACAGAGGATGGTTGCCAGAGGGGTAGGGAATGGAGGGCGAAATGGGTAAAGAGAATCAAGAGGTACAAACTTGCAGTTATAAAAGAAATAAGTCACAGGAGGTAAAGTATAACATGGGGAGTCTAGTCAATAATATTGTAATAACTTTGTATGATGACTGATGGTAACTAAACATGGTGATGATCAGTTTGTAATGTACACAAATGTCAAATCACTATGTTGTGCACATGAAACTAATATAATATTGTATGTCAATTATAGTTCAATAAAATAGGAAACAAAACTGAGTGGAAAACACAATTGTTGATTACTATTATTTAAGAGAATTTACATTCAAGAAAAGTGATGTCAGCATTATGGTGGCAAGAGTTGCTCTCTTTTTTTTTTAATTTTTTAAAAATGTTTTTATTTATTTTTGAGACAGAGAGAGACAGAGCATGAGCAGGGGAGGAGCAGAGAGAGAGGGAGACAGACTCTGAAGCAGGCTCCAGGCTCTGAACTGTCAGCACAGAGCCCGACGCGGGGCTCGAACTCACGGACTGTGAGATCATGACCTGAGCCGAAGTCGGACGCCCAACAGACTGAGCCACCCAGGCGCCCCATCTTTTTTTTTTTTTTTTTTTTTATTAACAACTAACTGAACATCCATAACCAAACAAAAGTGCCCCTGCTCATTACAGCAGGACCCCTGAGAGGTTTCCACCCACCCGTGCATCTGAAAGTGGATGGGTAAGACCTGGGTGGGGGCAGTGGGTCCAAAGGAGTCCTTGAGCCTGCCCCACCCCACTCACTGCAATTGGGGAAGAAAAGGGGCATCTGGAGAGTACTAAAATGAGCACCCATTAGAGAAAGAGTTTGTGGAGGTCCAGCCTGACTGATGGGAGAGTCTTGTATGCCAACAGACTCAAACAGGAGGCAGAGGAGAGGGAGGAACTCACCAAGGTAGCCCCCCCACCTCCCTGCCCTCCCCAGTGCAACACTACAAGGCTTTTACCAGCATAGCAGCCACCTCACTCAGGAGGGGAGGGAGGAAAGCACTGACCTCTCCCATAGAGGAAGTGGAGAGCAAAAGTAGCGAGTGACTGCCCGGCTGTTCCAGGTATGTGGGTTGTGGCTGGAAAGATCCGCTTTTCTCCACCAGCACTCAGATTTCGGAGGAGGGACCTCTGAAATGGAGAGAGAGGACAGGGGAGGAAGCAGGTGAGAATATCAAAGAACACTGAAGGAATGCATTTCCTGCCATCTGCTTTGAGACAGGAGCAGGAGGTCCACTCACAAGCATAAGGGTGGAGATGGGGGGGTGAGTGTGTGGCCACTCAAGGATCCTCCCACCAGGCCCACGGCACCCTCAAAGCCCCAAGTGCTGATCTCTGTGTATGCAGAACTCATGCGTGAGCACCTTCTCTGGTAGGAAGAATGCACCAACTTAAGCTATAGAGCCACCTTCTGGAATTCAGAGGAAAGGCTTCTAAAAGTCAGCTTGTTGAATTGTATGAACAGCAATAATAAAAGTATAAAACCTTAAGTAAGAAAGGCGTCTGCTACTTCAAGTACAAACGCAGAAGCACCTATCTTCAAACACTGAAAAATTCAGGGAAATATAGTATCACACACACACACAATAATAATTCTCCAGCAGCCAAACTCAAAGGCATGGAATATTGCAATCTAATTGATAAACAATTCAAAATAGCTGTTATGAAGAGATTCGATGAGCTACAGGGAAACTCAGAAAGACAATTCAATGAACTCAAGAATAAAATTAATGAACAGAAGGAGTTATTTACTAAAGAGATTGAGATTATAAAAAAAAGAACCAAATGTGGTGCCTGGGTGGCTCAGTCGCTTAAGCACCCAACTTCGGCTCAGGTCATGATCTCACATTGTGTGGGTTCGAGTCCCGCATCAGGCTCTGTGCTGACAGATCAGAGACTGGAGGCTGCTTCAGATTCTGTGTCTCCCTCTCTCTCTCTGCCCCTCCCCTACTCACACTCTGTCCCCCTTTCTGTTGAAAATAAATAAACATTACAAAAAATTTTTTATAAAAGACAAATAAATAATCATCATAAAATAAGTAAATGAACACACAATGTATAAAGATGTAATTTACGAAAGGAACATAAATAAGGAGGGATGGGACTGTATAGGAGCAGAGTTTTGGTGTGCAATTGAAAACTACCTTGGTATCACTTCAAACTAGGTTGTTATAATTTCAACATGTTAATGTATTTACAGGACAAAGGACAAAAACTGCATGATCGCTCAATGGACAGACAACAGGCATTTGATAAAGACCAACATCCCTTGATCATAAAAAAACAGGGACTGCAATATATTACTTTTCACTTGTACAAGATACACCACTTTTAGAACACAAACTTTGTTTTTTTAGAACAGTTTTGGATTTAGAGAAAATTTGCAAAGTTAGTACAGAGAATGCTCATCTACTCCTCAGCAGTCTACCCTATTATTAATATCTTGCATTCACACGGTACATTTGTTACTGTTAATGAACCAATTTGATACATTATTAACTAAAGTCCACACTCTTAGATTTTCCCTAGGTTTTAAGTAATTTTATTTTTGTATCCCTAGGGCTCACCATGGATACGTCATTATTTTCATAGTCATGCCTAGGTTTGTTAGTCTCCTCTTGGTTGTGAGAGTTTCTCAGACCTTCCTTGTTTTTGATGAGTGTGACAGTTTTCAGAGTTCCTAGCCAGGTTTTTTGTAGAACGTCCCTTTATTGCATATTTTTATATTTTTCTCATGATTAGACTTGGGCTAATGACTTTTGGGGAGGGATACTGTAGAGGTAAACTACCTTTTTCATCATATTGTTTCCAAGGTACTTACTATGAACAGGATTTTTCACTGTTGGTGGTGATTTCGATCACCCCGCTAAAGTCAGGTTTCTCAGGTTTCTTAACTGAAAAGTAACTATTGTTTCCATTCTTTACTGTATTCTTTTGAAGAATATCACTATGAGCAGCCCACACTTACGAAGTGGAGGGTTACAGAGGTGCCTGGGTGGCTCAGTCGGTTAAGTGTCCGACTCCTGACTTCAACTCAGGTCATGATCTCACGATTCGTGAGCTCGACCCCTGTGTCGCGCTCTGTGCATGAGCACAGAGTTCCTGCTTGCAATTCTTTCTCTCCCTCTCTCTCTGCCCCGCCCCTGCTCCTGCTCTCTCTCTCTCTCTCTCTCTCAAAATAATAAACATTAAAAAAAAAACTTAAAAAAAAAGATGCAGAGGGTTATGATTCACCTCCTTGAGGGTGGAGTATCTACATAAATTGTTTATAATTCTTCTGCATGGTCTAGTCTCCATTTATTTACTCAATCATTTATTTACATCAATATGGACTCATGTATATCTATTGTGTACTTTGAGTTGTAGTCCAACTACTTTCTTTACTTTGTTGCTCAGATTTTTCCAGCCTTCCCTTTTGAAAGCTTTTTTCTTGATTCCTCAATTAAAAGCATTCATAATGGAAAGAAAGAGTTAAAGTGTCTCTACTTTGCAGATGCTGTGATCTAATGTACAGACGATCCTAAGGAACAACAACAGCAGCAAAAAACCATGTAATAAACTAGTTCAGCAAGGATGCAGATTACAAGATCAATATACAAATATTGGTGTATTTCTATACACTAGCAATAAGTAATTTGAAAATGAAATCAAGCAATAGTCCATTTATATTAGTATCAAAGTGATTAAAGTACTTAGAAAAATATCAGTAATTTTTGATAGGTAGCTATTGATGTGTGTGCATGTGTGGTTTGTTGTCTTTAAGAAAAAAATTAAGGTCAGTAATTCTATGAACAGCCTTCTCACATGCATCCTCACTAAAATGGAAATTGTTTTTGTCATAAATCTGTGGCTTGATTTCTTTTGCTAGTTCTGAAAAATTCTTAGTATCTCCTTAAAAATTGTGTCTGACTCGGGGCATCTGGGTGGCTCAGTCGGTTAAGCATCTGATTCTTGATTACGGTTCAGGGCATGATCTCATGGTTTGCGAGTTCAAGCCCCGCATTGGGCTCTGCGCTGCCAGCGTGGGTCCTGCTTGGGTTTCTGTCTCCCTTTCTCTCTTCCTGTCCCCTGTTTGCTCTCTATCTCTCTCTTAAAATAACTAAAAATTAAAAATTATGTATATATATGTATATATATATACGCATATATATACACTCTGATGCATATTTATGTGGTAAGATTAGAGAACACTAAATTAGTCCTTTATCACCATAACTAAATAATGATGCAACAACTTATCTAAGGTGATCTTCCACTGACATAAAATAAAAAAACCTTTTTTTTTTTTTAATTTTTTTTTTCAACGTTTTTTATTTATTTTTGGGACAGAGAGAGACAGAGCATGAACGGGGGAGGGGCAGAGAGAGAGGGAGACACAGAATCGGAAGCAGGCTCCAGGCTCCGAGCCATCAGCCCAGAGCCTGACGCGGGGCTCGAACTCACGGACCGCGAGATCGTGACCTGGCTGAAGTCGGACGCTTAACCGACTGCGCCACCCAGGCGCCCCAAATAAAAAAACCTTTAAATACTTCGCTCAATTGCTTCAAAGAGTCTACCCAGACAATATTGCTTGTACCATTCCCCAAATTTACCTTTAATTCTGTCGGTGAGTGAAAACTATAATAACCTCATGAAAACATCTCTATTGGAATTAAATAGAGACATTAGGGAAAGGGCTATGCATTAAAATTCTGTGTACAGAACTTTTCCTTACCATGACAAAGAAGAATTTTGCTCCCGACCCATTAAGTGTAACATATTTTGGGTATCATCCATCAATCATCTGCTTTTGAGGTCTTTCCTCTCTTTGGAAGAGCACAAAGCACTTTGAAAACCCTACTGTCACTATTGATCAGCACCAAAGGGCAGGTCATTGGGTAACAGGATGAGAAAAACTCACCAGTGTTCTGTTGATTAAAATCTTTGTAATGTGAAAAGGATAGGTGTGCGATGAGGAAGGAATTGCCTAAATAAAAGAAAACAAACCATGTCACCAGCCAAAGGATGGTTTGGGTGGCTTTATTCTCTGGGGACAGTTTCTTGGCTTTCTTGCTCTTGTGCCAGCCCTGAACTTTCTTCTGATGTCTGTGCAGGACAATCACCACGTAAATACTGGTCGAGACCATAAGGAACACAAAGAGAATGTCACAGGTGGATATGATACTTATAAATGTAACATGGAGTCCTCTGTTATGCAGCATTTCAGAGAATATCCATGTCCAAGAAAAGTGACATTTTTTTGGGTGCCGCACTACCTCTTATGACCTTGATGTTGAGCCACATGTTGAAGAAGAAAGAAGATACAATCAAATTGGATATTTCACATTTGAGCCATACCAAAATGCACGTGCTGGGACTGACAGCGCTGGCCTGGGATATACTCAGGAGACATGTGAAGCAGATGGAAAATCCATGTGTGACTCTGTAAGTGAACATCCCTGCCTTACATCCAACATCATCTAGAGCACACTTAACTCCAAAAGCAAACAGCACTTCTGGGGTGCCTCTACAAATTACGATAACCATATTACAAAAAGTCAGATGGGTGAGAATATTATCTGTGGTCTTCTTCTGGCATCTGTCAATTAGGGAAATATGAACATAAACCATGAGCGGCATTGAGTTCCCTGAAATCCCAATGCAAGTTTGGGAAAGGAACAAAATTCCAAAGACCACATTACTCGCAAACATCTTTTGAGTCTTTGTTAGAGTTAGAAACAACGCCTAGGGAGGCCCACAAATACCTAGAAGTAGAATTAGAAATCAGCTGATAAAATCGATTGGTGCACAGAAAAATAACAGTGGAAAATTCTACCAGAGGCAAAGAAAAAACCACCCCCACTCTTCAAACACTGTATGGTACATATAAGGGAACGTTGTTTTTGGCATTTATGAGATTTCAACAGAGACAGATTATAAAATAATCAGAAAGAATTATATCTGCAAATATCACACGATTTCATTTGCTTCCTCAAGAGAGTAGGCTGCAGAGAAAAGCAAAATTTCATGACCAACGCACGGATGAAGATAGTGTTGGGTAGGCTATGCTTTAAAAATAGGAGTGTCTTGGGGCGCCTGGGTGGCCCAGTCGGTTAAGCATCTGACTCTTGATTTCAGCTCAGGTCGCGATCTCACGGTCTGTGAGTTCGAGCCCCACACTGAGCTCTGCGCTAACAGTGCGGAGCCTGCTTAGGATTCTTTGTCTCCTTCTCTCTCTGCCCCTCCCCCACCCACTCATTCCCAGAAATAAATAAACATTAAAAAAAAAAAAAGAGAGGAAAAAACAGTGGTATGGTGGTTACCAAAGACTAGGGGCAGGGAGAGGATGGGAAAGAGGAGTGTTTAAGGGTACATATTGGAAACTACTAGATACATAAGCCCTGAAGATCTAATTCACAGTGCAGGGAACACAGACAGCAAAACTCTACTGTAAGCCTTAAACTTGGTAAGAGATTAGATTTCAATCGTTCCTACCACTAGGAGAAATGATAATTATGTGACACGATAGAGGCGTTGTCTACTGCTACAAGGGCAATCTTACCGCAGTACAAATGTATCACCTCAATGCCTTATACCTTGACACTTACGCAATGCTGCATGTCAATTATATCTCAACTTATTTTATTTTCTTAAATGTTTATTTATTTTTGAGAGAGAGGGAGAGAGTGGGGGAGGGGGAGAGAGAGACAGGGGGACAGAGGATTTGTCCGAATCAGGCTCTGTGCTGACAGCGGAGAGCCTGATGCAGGGCTCGAACCCATGAACCTCGTGAGATCATGACCTGAGCCGAAGTCAGACGCTTAACCTTTTGCACAACAAAAATATCCTTGAAAGATAAATATTACTTCGTGTTTTCAAATTGCATTGTGCCCACTGTTCAACCTTTTCAGTCTTTTGCTTTCTCTTTTTTGCAGCTGAAGACGTGAGAATGAGGCCAGTACACACAGAACTAGCTCATCGCTTATATCTGCAAACATACCAGTTTCACACCATTGCAAACAGCGTGCAGCGGATATCGTTTACGGTGCATCTGTGCGCACCTGTGTGCAAGCGTTTATTAGCTAAAACACAAGCGGCGGGATATCCCAACTGTAGTATTTATTGTCCAAGTCCAATCGGCAATAGTTATTATGCCTAATGTAAACCTCACATTCGTCAATCATCTAGGAAATGAAAACATTCATGTGCTGATGTGCATGCACACCCAGATGTTAATGGTACAGATTTACCTGGAAAGATTCTGATGTGATTATCTGACCCCATGGATACCGTGCCATCAGTCTTATTTTTAAGTTGTTTCCTGGGATGATTCTGTTCCCCGGGGGGTGATTCTCAAGATAGGTCAGAGGTGGGAGCTCTTAGCATATCACTCACAAGACACCTTCCCGGATTTGCAGCATATATGTAGAAAGAGTTCTACGAGTTATGAAAACGAATCTGATATTTGCCAATTGGAATAATTTAATTTTTAATTTTTGTATAGAGGGTGAGACAGGTGTCCTTTTATTCTTTTCCATGTGGATGTCCAAGTTCCCCTAACGCCCTTTCTTTTTAAGTCTATGCTTTTTTTTTTTTTTAAGTTTACTTTGAGAGAGAGAGAGAGAGAGCATGGGTGGGGTCGGGGAAGAGAGAGGGGAGAGAGAGAGAATCCCAAGCAGGATCCATACTGTCAGCATAGAGCCCAAAGTGGGGCTCACAGATCATGAGATCATGACCTGAGCCAAAACCAAGAGTCCAACCCTTAACTGACTGAGCCACCCAGGTGCCCCTAAAGTCTACATTCTTCAGTTGAACTATCTTGCACTGGCATCAAACTCTATAGACCATAGATAAGTGGGTTTATTTCTAGATTCAAAATTCTGTTCAGTTGATTTATGTAAGAACCGTGTCAGGACCACACTCTCTTGACTAATGTAGCTTTGTAGTAAGTTTTGAAATCGGGAAGTGTAAGTCTTCCAACATTGTGCTTTTTCAAGATTGTTTTGGCTAATCCGGATTCCTTGACTTTCCAAATGAATCTAAGGATCAGCTTGTCAGTTTCTGCCAAAAAAAGGCAATTGAAATTTTGATATAGAATCCACTGAATCTGTAGATTTCTTTTGGGAGTGTTGCCGTCTTGGCAATATGAAGTCTCCCCTTACAGGGACACATGATGTTTCTCCATTTATTTATAGCTTCTGTACTTTCTTTTAATAACGTTTTGTAGTTTTCGTTGTGCAAGTTAAATCGGCTGTTAAGTATTTTTCATACAACTGCATATAGATTTGTTTTCTTAATTCCACTTTGCGTTGCTCGTTGCTCATGTATAGAAATATAATAGATTTTAAATTTCTGGATAAAACCTTTGAGGTGACAAAAGACCAGGAAGTGGCACTACTTAGCAAGAGCAGAAACAGAAAATCCAAAGCCTTCTTGCTGAGAACCTGCCTTTCCGAGCAAACAGTGGGACAATGTTATATACCTCTGACACTAGGAAGCCCGAAATATGTTATTGATTCCTATGCTAAGCATTCTTCACAGAAAATTGGAAAACATGCAGAACTGTTTACCCTCTCGAGGAGCGCTGTTGCTGAACTGCATTACAACTCAAGAGTTCTTACAGTGAGTCCTAAGATGAGGCCGTCCTGTCCCTGGGGTTTTCAAACCAAATCTAAGTGGAAAAGAATGTGAGTCACTCGGTCTATGTCACTCCAAACATCCAGCCAATCGGACAAAACTGGTTTGGCATCTCCTGGTGGGATAGTATCCATAAGAGATAGGCATTTTAGGGATGATATTCCTTTAGGAATATCACTTTAGGAATCCTTTAGGAATGTCACTTTAGGAATGATATTATCATCTCTCTTCTTGTCTTTAAGCTTATTTATTTATTTTGAGAGAGAGAGTGTGTGCAGTGGGGAAGGGGCAGAGAGAGAGAGAGAAGGAGAGAAGAGAGAATATTGCAAGCATTACAAAAAGGTTTTTTTAAGTACTTTTATTCAAAATAATTCAGTATAGAATTTTATTTCAAACACTCTTGTGAATCATGTTTGAAACATTAACTACAAAAAGACTAGCCTATCAACTGGGAATTCTCATGAGTTCTTACTCCCTGGTTTTCTCAAAACTATAATGTTAATTATTGTTGTGCTACATATAATCATTAAAGACATCGTATCATTATCGTGCTGATGCAATAATCTATATTCTATAATTCTATAATCTCTATGATTTCATTCTCTCCTATGGGGAAAGCCTGAGCCAGTCTGTTATCCCTCCCCCATCAGTGAATACACACAGGCAGTTTCCACTGTTAGTAAAAATTATAAGCAGAATTCTTGGTTTTGCATGCTATTTTTTCATTAGACAACTGGAAAAAAAAAACTTGTTGGCAAAGAGTTGACCTAAAAGAATTGCTCGAATATTTTTAGCATAGCTTTCTTGTTACCTTGACTCTGAGGGAGAATGAAATAGCAATTAATGCCAACCTGAATTCTAGACCCCAGAATGCCAGTTTCTTTAACCAGTGGTCCCCAGGTAGCTATTCTGGGTTCTGTTCAAACCGTGACTGGAGAGTATCCTATTGTCTCGGGTTCAAAACGATCCTCCTGGGCTGGGCTCCCTTTGTAATGAGTCTGATGAAGAAAAAAGTGATAAAGGAGAATGAAGGATATGTTTACAGTTTAAAAACTGCAGTGTGAGGGGTGCCTGGGTGGCTCAGTCAGTTGAGCTTCCGACTTCGGCTCAGGTCGTGATCTCACAGTCCGTGAGTTCGAGCCCCACATCCGGCTTTGTGCTGACAGCTCGAAGCCTGGAGCCTGCTTCAGATTCTGTGTGTGTGTCTCTCTCTGCCCCTCCCCCGTTCATGCTCTGCCTCTCTCTGTCTCAAAATAAATAAACATTAAAAAAAAATTAAAAACTGGTATGAGCACATACTTTGTTTATTCCAGGTTGAAAGTCTGCACATCTAATAACGACTATCTATTTTTACTTTAGGGATACAGATTAAGCCATGTTAACATGGACATATTAGTACAAACATATGTTTTGGAAAGGATGGTAATCAATAATATAAGTGTGCAAAGCAAGAGAGTACAGCAAATCCACAGTATTACCTGCAAAGAAAAGAGGAAGCGATAGAAACTAGGAAAATTCACGAAACTAAATGAAACAAGTAAATATCATGAAAAAACTTAAATGTTAATGTAACAAAAGATGGTACTTTGGAATAAATAATGCAGTTTAAGAAAATTAAATATAAAACACGAGGAACTCCATTTATTCCTCCAACTAAAATAACACTTCAGGTTAAAGACTCATTCATATAGGGGACCCTTAACTGTCATCTTACATTTGAAATTCCAGTATCTAGTTTCAAAACACTCATCAATCGCCACTCCCAGTTTACCATTTAAAAACCTGTCCCTCCGATCATGTCTGTGATTTAAACTGTCACAAATTCTGGGAAGTAATTAAGGCCTTTGGCATTATGAAGGAAAACAGCAGAGAGGCTGAGGGGAACTTAATCATTTGATGTGCTGAACAAAAGAAAGTCACCTACATTCCAGAGACTGCTGGCCCATTAAGCATCTCCCAAGACACAGTATTAATAAGACCTAGGGTGTCCCACCCATTTCTTAAATACCTTTCTATTTAATTGTGTCATTAATTGTTTAATGTCTTTAGAAAGAATTTTGAAGAAATCAGATTAAGGGGAAGTTGAATTTTAAGTGAAAGTACAAATTCTACTGCGTAATTTTGCATCTATCATAAAATCCTTCCAAATATGACTTGGGTTCTGTGCTTTCCAGTTTATGAACTATTTACTATAAACCAGTATGTAGACACTTTGTTCTCAGGTCCGTTCAAGTTCTCTTGCTTCCTAATTATGCTGGCTGGACTTGCTTAATGTCTACCTCATTTTGTATTTTTCACTTTGCCTCAGCTTTTCTGGAAACATATTTTTTACCATCAATATGATGATCTGGTGGATGTGTTAATACGACGGGTCTAAGCTTTTTGGTTTCTCTGTCATACATTAATGCAGGTGTTACTGTGAAGGCATTTTGCACACATGATTAAAGTATAAAATCAACGGGCTTTAAAAAAAATGTTTTTGAAGAATAACGGTATGGGAAAGGATTTTTTACACATGAAATGAAAAAAAGAGAGTGAGGCCAAATCACATCTATGTATGCAATGATTTCAATGTTGTTAGATTTAGGTAAGAAGTCTGGAAGGTTACTCACTAAAATGTTCACAGTGGTATCTCTGGATTAAGTAGGGTTGTAATTATCTTCCTTATCTTTCTATGTATTTACCAAATTTTCTTTTAGGATAATATATTACTTTTAAATTGGAAAAAAACCTATTAAAAATTTAAAAAAAGTCCTGGGGCACCTGGGTGGCTCAGTCAGTGAAGCGTCTGACTTTGGCTCAAGTCACGGTCTCACAGTTCATGAGTTCGAGCCCTGCATCGGGCTCTCTGCCGTCTGCACAAAGCCAGCTTTGGATCCTCTGTCCGCCTCCCCACCTCCGCCCCCCACCCCATGCCCCTTAAAAATAAATAAACATTTTTTTTTTAAGTCCTATCATTGTCCATGGCTCATCTTAAATTATACTTTTTTTCTGGAAACATTCCCAAGGATGTGACAGGCGTTTCAAAGATGTGGCCATTAACATGACAAGTTCCTGTAACTGTCAGATCTGGTCCCTGAGCCTCAGCCCTTGTGTTTCTTTTGCAGACACCTCTCAGTCTGTCTTGCTTAGAGGTACTTAATAAAGTGCTCACCTGCTGCCTTCTCCCCAGTTCGTCCTCCAGAGGGGGACCAGAGGACAGGGACAAAGTCTCTTTTTTGGTCCTGTTTTTCTAGGGCCAGGCACAGTGAATGTTTATTGTATTTGTCGAATGTGATCGATCAGATTAACCATAAAAGTTTTAATTGGGTTCAGAAGATCGAGGCCAATGGAACTTATAGTCTAGGATGAAAAGACTCCAAGATTCGGACCAAGACCCTGCTTTTCACCATGACCTCTAAGAGAGGGCTCAGCCCCCTCTTGCTCACCACTCCTTGCACGCACTTGACCTTCCTCGGTCTCTGGGCCACGATACTCCTTGCAACTGCAGGGCCTTCACTATTCTTTTTGTCCCCTTCTGGCCGGCCACCTCCTTATTATCTGGCAAGGTTCAACTCTGTCATAGGCCGGTCTGGTCCCTCCCAATAGCACTTTCTGCTTTTCCTTCTTGACGTTTGCACAATTGTCACTCTGTATTTGCGCCAACAATTGCCTTATGCTTGTCTTTCCTTCTTCACTGGAGTCTCCGGACGCTCAGGTCTGTCTTGATTATGGTTGGTTCTAGCATCTGGCATAGAGCTTGGCACAGTCATGGGCTGAGGTGGCTCCCTGACATGTGGAAAGGCTTGCATGTGAGCACAACTGGGACTCTCAGGGAAGGTACCTGATGCTGCAGCCTTCCCTGAGCCCCCTCCAGATGCTGGGAAGACAGGCATGCACTCATTCTGCTTCCTCCACTTAAGAGACGTGGTCTCATTTCCAGGCAACAATTCTGCCTCCACGGGGACCATGGTGCCTCTCAGAAAAAGCTCCACGGGGCATGCTGGGCCCCTCCCGTGGCCTCAGTGCCTTTCGACCTTAAGTACCAAAGTAGAGCCTAGAAGAAATGACATCCTTTGGGGGTCACCAGACAGGGAAATGGCAGCCAGGTGCACCCGGGTAGCCCTCCTTTGGGCCTCAGGTTGGCAGTGATCTTGGTTAGACTCCCAACTTCCCCAAAGATGAGAAGGTGAGCCGACCTCTGGCCTCCCAGTTGACTTTAACTAAAAACAGATGATCCAAGATAACTGGGTGGGACTGACTCAATCAGTGAATGGTCTTAAGAGCAAAGCTGAGAACTCCCAAAGAAGGAATTCCCAAAATGGATAGCAGCTTCAGCTCTTGCCTGCATTTCCAGAGGTCCCTCCCTACAGATTTTACTGCCCCTTTTTCAACTGGAGCAAAATTCCCATGTATTTTAGAAGGGCATAAAATTCATTTTCTTAATGAAATGTTCCAAGAGGCTTCCCGTTCCTTCAGGTTGGAAGCCTCAAGGGTACCCACAGGACAAGATTCCTCACATCAGAGACGTGGGGAAGGTATTCGTCCACGTGCTCACGTGATGTGCAGAAACTGAGGGAGACCCCAGTGCACTAAAGAGACAAAGACTCAGAATGTTTCCTGCATGTGGAAGAAGAGAGAGTGGCCCAAATGTTTCTCTATCCTTGAGTGGCTATTATTAGTCTTTGGGAAAAAGGATTAAAGCGATAAAACAAAGACCTCTCCGGATTTACTTCTTGTTCTAAAGCTATTTATTAGAAGTGGAGACCAATCAATCCAGTCTTTGTGCTCAATGTGAGGTACAGCACTTTGTTCAATGACTAGAGAGACATTGCAGATTTGTCCACTATCAGTGAGGGGTGAGATATTCCAACCCTACCAGCAGAATGACATTAGATGCCAAATCTTTCAAGGAAACTATAAGATTTCTCACTGGCACTGTAAGATTGGTATTCTTTTTTTTTTTTTTTTTTAACATTTATTTATTTTGAGAGACAGAGACAGAGTGCAAGCGGGTGAGGGGCAGGGAGAGAGAGAACAGAGCCCAATGCAGGGCTCGAACCCACCAACTGTGAGATCATGACCTGAGCCAAAGTCGCACGTTTACTCAACAGAGCCACCCAGGCGCCCCAAGATTGGTATTGTTAAAGTGGTAATTCTTAAAGCTATTTATAGAAGAAACACCAGAGCCCAGATTAAAGTATGATGTTTTTCCGGGAGTTCAGATATCCTTTTTTTTAATTTTTTTTTTTAACATTTATTTATTTTTGAGACAGAGAGAGACAGAGCATGAACGGGGGAGGGTCACAGAGAGAGGGAGACACAGATTCTGAAACAGGCTCCAGGCTCTGAGCTGTCGGCACAGAGCCCGACGCGGGGCTCGAACTCACGGACCGCGAGATCGTGACCTGAGCCGAAGTCGGACGCTTAACTGACCAAGCCACCCAGGTGCTCCCAGATATCCTTTTATGTGCAAAGGAATGTCCCTACAATTTGCCAAATCAGTACTTGGGACTTTTCTTGTAGCAGAGTTGAAGGGTGAGACCCCAGTCTGCTAAAACATTATGAACTAGAATGCTCCAGGACACATACCGTGAATATATCAGCCATGGCTCAACAAGGAACTCCACTATGAACCAGGTCAGAGCCCTTATAGGACATCCAGATCCTTTTTGGACACAGATCTTTTAAGAACGAAACATCAGTTTGATAAAGCTTTGATGGAAGATTGCACAAACATTCTCAGGGAGTGGACCAACAAGTCCATGGTACACAATGGCCACATGGAAGCATCTAGACCTTTATAGTTCCTTGTGCCCCAACTTATTCTTCGTAGTTTGTGCAGAGTTCATGCATTATCCACATCTTTTTTTTTTTGAAATCTTTTTTTTTGAAAGACAGAGCGAGAGAGAATGAGTGGGGGAGGGGCAGAAGGGGGGAACAGAGGATCTGAAGCAGGCTCTGTGCTGACAGCAGAGACCCCGACGTGGGGCTCGAACTCATGAACCATGAGATCACAGCCTGGGCTCAAGTCCAACGCTTAACCAACTGAGCCACCCAGGTGCCCCATAAAATCTCTTCTGATGATAGCAGATTCATGTCATTTTTCAGCTGAGTCTCTTTTCAGTAAGAAACAATGCCGCAAGGAGGTCAAGATGTGGTCCCAAGACAATTTTATTCATAAAAAAAAAAAAAGAATTTTACAATGCCTTTCGCTAAATCTTTTCAAAGAGAAATATTTGCTTACCTTACAACTAGAATTTCTATCCTTATTATCGAATGGAACATACTACAAAGTAATTAATAAAAACTTTGCACAAATCATGTTTGCTTCCCTGCTCTTCCTTCCATTTGTGTCTGTCCAGCCGATTATAAAACCCTGACTTTTAAAAAATTGTAGAATGGACATGCAAATAGGCAGATATTCCTGATGCACCTGTTTCTTGGGGTATACCTCAAAGACTTTGTGTTGGTTTCTTCTATTATTGAAGAAATGAACAGCAGATCTGTGACCGCCATTTCCGCAACACTCTCGTGATGGGCTATCAAGGCATGAAGTGAATGAAGACAGAGGATCCAGATGGAGCCCTTACTTGTAAGTTGACAGAAATTTCCTGTAGGAATTCCTTGTGACATCTTAGCTGAACCACAGATAATAGCCTGGACCTGATCCAGCATGCCAGAACTTAACACTTCTGGCCCCCAGTTCTCAGGCACAATGGCCAGAGAGTGACAGGACTCCCTGGTTGGGTCCCCGTGCTGCACTCCACACACCGGCTGGGTGTAGTGTTCTTGTGGAAGAAAGCTACAGGAGTCCCAGCCTGGATTCTGATCCGTAATCTACCAGCTCTCATTTGGATGACTTTGTCACAGGTGGGTGTCTGAGAGCAGCAGCCGGGACCTCCGGGGTGCAGGTGCCCTCAGACAGCCCTCAGGGAGCAGGATCCGCTCACCACTGGGTCGCCAGGCTCCTGACCTGGTCCACAGGGACCTCAACCCACACGAACCCGACTCCTAGCAACCGCCCCCCCCACCCCAACCCTTGGCCTGCAGAAGTCCCATCCACAGGGAAATAAGGTCCAATAATACTACCTGGGTCTTTCCAAACCCTCCAAAGAAAAAAAAAATAGAAAGTGCAGATATGTATTGTAAAATGCAAAATACATTACCACATATGCTCTAGGCATAAAGGGGATATTTTCAATGACTTTATGGCAATAAATTTGAGAATTCAGGTGAGATGGACGTATTTTGGGAAAATTTCACCTTGCCATAAATAGCAAGGAGAAATGGGTGTCCTATCATCATTTAAATATGGGATTAGTAGTTCACACTCTTCCCATAAAGAAAACGTCAAAACAAACAGATTCATTAGGAAATTCATTTAATGAAAGAATAAATTTTTACACAAGATTTTAGAGAATAGTAAGAGTTAGCATACATAATTCCAAGACTAGCTTAACATGATCTAAGCCCTTAAAGATAGTGTCAGTAAAGAAAATTATTAGAGGCCATTTCATTCATGAGCATAGATGATTATGATTAACATTGATGATTAATTTGATTAATACTAATCAAAATATTAGCAACTCTACCCCAGCAATACATAAGGATACATCATGACTAATTGGGTTATTCCAAGAACACAACATTCTTTAATAGAAGAAAAACGTATCTAAATCACTACATTTATGTTACAGGCTATAGTATCAAAAATCATATTGTGGAAATCATTGGAAAAAATTAAAACTTCAAAATCTAAAAAAAGAAAAAAACTTCAAAATCTATACAGGAGGAGGAAATAAACTGAGTTGATTAGAAGTAAACGAACTCCTTTGGCAGAAATTGATAATACATAATATAGTAAATACCATACCGAATGTGAATTGGGGAAATATAGACAATGATGCCACCCCTCATTATTGTAAATATATATATACACTGAAACTATGTTTCATAATATAAGTTATTCTTTCCTTTCCTTTCCCTTCTTGCCCAAAGAAGGGTTGCCCCTTCTTGCAACCCTCCATAATTCAGTATAAACCCAGTCCATGTTTTTGTTTTTGCTGCATATGTATGTATATCCAAGAATAATCAACATTATTTACTGCTAGAGTTCTTATTTCATTCTCATAAATATCATACTATAAAACTAATTAGGCAACTTGATTTTTCACTGAACATTGTATACCAGAACTCTCAACTACACAGTCCTAATCCATTATTTTTAATTGTGCTAGATTATTACCGTACATGATATTTCTTATTTGGGGCTCTGTTCTCTAAGTACATACACGTTTTTTTAAAGGATACATCCAGTAGCAGAGTTTCCAGACATCTACAACTTTAATAAATATTCTTAGTGGTCATGCAAAGTGACTGTGCAAATCATGCTCATACTCCACTCATTCAGAGTTGCTGTTTCTCCTCCCACTCTCAATCTTACTGTAGTCACAGAAGGGAAATATTTGCAAAATGAAGCCGATCTGTATACCATATTGCCTTGGAAAGATGTAGGACACACGCCTTATTTTGCAGTCAGCAGGACACAATTTGGGTTAAAATCTAAAATATGTAAAACACATTATACAGTGGAGGAGAAAGCATACCAAACCGACAGAAAAAGCTCTGAAATACTTGAGAAATGGTTCTGTATCCTAAAGCTCAAAATTATGAAAACCATTTCAAAGTCGGAGGTTCATAGATACCAGGCTTTTCCTCAAAAACTCTGGTTAACAGCATGGCATTTGGATGCTCCACCAGGAACTCTCAGA
This sequence comes from Neofelis nebulosa, assembly GCF_028018385.1. Lineage (NCBI taxonomy): Eukaryota > Metazoa > Chordata > Mammalia > Carnivora > Felidae > Neofelis > Neofelis nebulosa. Next base: position 44,179,600 of record NC_080794.1, on the reverse strand, counting down.
TCTTGCGACATCTTGCTGATGCACATCCACGTTCTGGACTGATTTCCAGGCAGCAGCTCTCAGCCAAGGGGGACAGTGAGGGCTGCTCACCGGCTCAGGTATAGGATCATCCACCGGACGCGGATGCAAGTTCCTGCCTTAAATGGTCTCAACCAAGGGTTTGCCTCTTGGATGCAAGGAGACCAGGCTGCTGTCGTCAGGATGTCCTTCGCAGTCAGGGCTCCAGCAAGGACATACGGCAGCTGCCCTGGTTCTGTCGGGGGAGAGAGCTTGGCGGTAGCAGCCTTGCTAGCCTCATCCAAAGGCTACTGCAGGGGAAGGACCTTCATATCCTTGTACTTTTCGTTGGATCTCTGGTCTCTGAGGGGCGGGGTACACTAACTGGGGCAGGTGCATCAAAGAGCCTCTTTCTTCTGAAGCGCAAACTGCTCTGGGTTTGGCAACTGCCGTTTGATGGTGGGCTTCTGCCTGTGTTTGTTGGTTTTATGCTCCATACTCTAGCCCAGCGTTCTCCAGGCACTGTAAATGCACAGTCAGGGGTGGAGTGCTGGGGGACACTGCTGCCCTACCAGAAGGGATCCACAGCTCATGGGGCCTTCCTGCAGACAGTGTTTATGTGCAGGCTTTGGAGAGGCCTTTGCCTTGGGCTGCTGTGTGGACGACCATGGGATGACCTATGGATGTTTTTTCCTGAAGCTTAGAACCATATTCTAGAGCTGCGTTCTTGGTCCCGGCAGCAGACCTTTGCAGACCCCTCATCCCAAAGCCTATCTTGCTCCAGCAGCATTAGCAGAGACCTGACTCGTTTGAGAACGTCCACCCTGCTGCTCTGACTGAAGGGAGGCCATCTGCTATCCGAAATCCCCAGGATTCAGGCACAAGCTGATCCTAGAACACGGTTTGTCTTGATAATTCTGAACCTGAAGTTGCTACCGAGGACATCAGTAACCATTGTGCTGCTGTCCTTGACACAGTGAATAAGGACAACAGGCCTGCTGCTGCTGCTGCCTCTCCCCCTGTGTACCGCAAACATGATGCAGGATGCGGGCCCTTGACTCCCAGCTTTCCCCTGTCCCTGCCCCATAGTTCTCCAAATACTGCCCAGAAAAAGTAGAAGGATGAAACGAGACTGCTGAGTCATAGCTATAAAATGGATAGTTAGGATAAAGCCTACTTCCCGTGTCACCTTGGTACTCCAAATCATAGCTCTGTTCCTTTGCAATGCCTGGGACCACAGCGTCCCCTGAGCCAACCTGTTGACTGGGAGCCCACTGAGTCCCCGGAAAAAAATAGCCAGCCCCTTCTGGAAGAGCCTCTTGGGTAGAGAAGCAGGTCTGTTCAGTGGCCCTGGGAGATTCTGCCTGGGGGTCCTGGACGCTTAAACGTGAATGACTCTGCACAGGGAACAGACGTAGTTTTCTAGCAGCAAATATTCTCTGTCTCTCTTTTAGTGGCAGTCGGGCTCTTTTGTTCTGGAACCAGTTCTAAGGAGAAAAGAGACTCGTGATTTATCAAGTTGACTTATCTGGTATCACTGCACAATATATTTCCATAATGTGGGAGAGAATGTTGTAGTTAAGCCTTGCCTCAGTATCCTCACTGACTTTCCTTCTGACCTTAAGTGAGACACGGAAGATCAAGGCCGTCTTTCCGGGGGCTGCATGTGTGATCAACAGGAGTCACGTGGTGCACAATTCCAAAACCCAACGGCCATCACAGTCTACAGGGGCCCTTCTGTACGTGCAAACCTAGGCCTTTCAAAATCTCCCCCGACCTGTTCACAACCTACTCTGCATTTAGACAGAACTCTCTCCCAGCTGCTCCCTAAACACAATGAATTTTCCCCACACGACAATTTAATTTTACTCAAACTGCCACACCAGAATGAACTCTCAACTCAAGGTATTCTAAATTATGTTCTGAAATTTATTATTTTCAAAGGCTACCCATAAGAGCTTGTCTCATAACGTGACTGCCTATTTTATGTAACCCTAAGTATTCCCTTTAGCACCTTCAGTCTCCCATTTTTTTCCCTCCCTAAAATGGGGATAGTTATACATGCCAAGCATAATCTCCAGGACTTTGGGGGAGGTGGAAATGATACGATGCTTTCTCGGACAATCCATTCTAATAAGCCGTGGCTGCTGTAGGTCAGTCAGTCACGCAACATGGGTAACAGTGTCTGTGGGAGGGGGCCTTTTGCCATCTGCTCACTCCTAGAGTCTCCTCTGTCTCCAAGTTCAGGAATGCTTTAGGCCGTTAGTAGCACTGAAGCTAAAAGGACCTCTGATCCACTCACGATCGATTGCGTAAAAACAAAACTCCATGCACAATGAATCTGACACCTCCAAATACTCATTCTCACAACTGAACAACATAGATAATTTTACAGAAAGCAAAGTTGCAAAAGTTAACTTGTCAGAAGTTACAGGGCCAATCAGAAGATCATCTCATGAGGACTCAACTAAAAACAAGTGTGCTCCCTTTCTCTAGTGTAACAGCCTCCCAGCATCCTCCCGTAAGCTGTGCTGGCTTCCTGGCCACACACGGGCATTTTCTCCAAGCACATGCACCTCAAGTCAACTCAGTGTAATTTCAATGGCCATATGCGTGAACTTCCTGTTAGGAATCTGCTTATGAAACAATCCCTTTTCTACTTATTTGTGTGAAATCATGGCCTTTTATCTTCCTTGCAATGTTTCCCGTTCAAACTTTGATAATGTACCATCATGACTTCCATAATATTTGCCTATACTTTAACCTCCAAAGCTCCCTGTGTCTTCCAATTGTCGAGCAAGTAATAAATCCACGAAGCTATGGACGGTAACAGAAGAGAAATGACAATTTTCCTAATTGTGTCTTAAAAAATACTGTAATTTTTTAATAATCTCACGCAGCTGTCACCAATCATTTCCAAAGTAACGTCAGAGATTCCCTGAACAAGATATGGGTCCACACAGCAAATGGTTATGAAGCACCCATGAAAGCTGGTATGGTGCCAAGTCGGTGGGGGGGGGGCACAATCAAGACAAACCCTTTCTCCTGCACTTCAGACCTGTGTATCCTACTGTTTACTTACTTTCTCCTCCTGGAGGTTTAACTGGCATACCAAATGTGTCTTATGTCCAAAGTGAAATTCCCAGTGTCTCTGGCATAAAACCTCCATTCGCAGGCCTTCCTTCCCTTAAAGCCAACTCTTATCTCCCATTTGCTTAAGCCGACATTTTGGAGCCCTCCTTACGTATATGCAATGAGGCAGAATGCAGAGATCTCTTAACAAACTATCGGCCCCACCTTCAAAATAACAGAAGTGCTTTCCAGCTCTCTATACTTCCACAACCAGTACCCTGGTCCAGATCATCATTGTCCCAATTCTAGATCATTGCAATAGGCTCTTAACTGGTCTCTGCTTCCAGACCTGCTTCATGATTGTCTATTTTTCCATGAAACACAGAGCGTATTCATACCCACATTGAAATGAACAAGAACAGTGACCCAGATGTCAACACTTTTTCCCAGGTGATGAAATGTTATTAAATTCTTTCTTAATTCTTTACATTTTCCACATTGTCTACAAAAGACATAAATGGAAACCTTTGAATATTTTACTTACGTCAATTACATATATTTGACAATATAGTTGTTCAGCCAGTTTTTTTCGAATGGTAAAATCAGGATATGGATTCTCTTCAAATGTGTAATTAAGTACGTGCAATTCATCCTTAGTAAATTTACGTCTGGGTTTTCCGTTTCTCCTTCCTGTTTTCATTTCTTTTACTTTGTTATGACCATCTTCGACTTGAGATCCTGAAAAACCTATAAATGGAAAGACAAAAGCATTGGGGAATACTGAGGGGAAAAAAAACAACAACACTATTTGCTGGCTAACCATTCATAAAATAAGATTGTTGGCAAGTAGAGCCTTACCTCATGCCTATTTATAATAAGACTGCTAATGAGTTAAAGGCCTTTAAAATTATAATGAGAAAATGAGATTTATGAGTCAAGGTATGGAATGTCTTCCTTAGCAAATGACTTCCTAACAAAGAGTCATAGCTATAGAGGAAAAGACAGATTAGAAAATGTTAACCTCATTAGTAGTTGAAGAAATACAAAATGAATCAGCTCACACCCATGTGGATAACCAACAATGTCAGTGTATGAGGTGGAGTGGAGGAAGAACAATGAAGGTTAAAGAAAGTATCGGGGCACCTGGGTGGCTCAGTCAGTTAAGCATCCGACTTTGGCTCAGGTCATGATCTCAAGGTTTGTGAGTTCGAGCCCCGTGTCTGGCTCTGTGCTGACAGCTCAGAGCCTGGAGCCTGCTTCAGATTCTCTCTCTCTCTCTCTCTCTCTCTCCCCCTCTGCCCCTCCCTTACTCATACACTCTCTCTGTAAAAGAAAAAAATTAAATTAAAAACAAAAGATCTCAAATCAACAATCTAACTTTATTTTTTATATGAATTTTTTTTAACATTTATTTATTGAGAGACAGAGAGACACAGAGTGTGAGCAGGGTAGGGGCAGAGACAGGGGGAGACACAGAATCCTAAGCAGGCTCCAGGCTCTGAGCTGTCAGCATACAGCCCAATGTGGGGCTCGAACACACAAACCGCGATAACGTGACCTGAGCCGAAGTAGGACGATTAACCGACTGAGCCACCCAGGTGCCCCAACAATCTAACTTTATACCTCAAGAGACTTGAAAAAGAAACTAAATCCAAACTTAGAAGACAAAAGATCTAATGAAGATGAGAGTAGAGATAAGCAAAGAATAGAAAATAAATTGAAAAGATCAACAAAACGAATAGCTGGTTTTTTTTAAATGATCAACCAAATTGATAAATCTTTGCCTAGAATAACTAAAAAAACATAATAAAAATCAGAAATGAGGCCACTACAATTAATTCCATAAACATAAAAAGGATTATAAGAGAACACTAACACCAACAAATTGGGTAACCCAGAAGCAATGGATAAATTTCTGGGAAACACAGAACTCATCAAGACTGAATCACGAGGAAAAAGAAAATCTGCACCTGAAATTAACATAATATTGTATGTTGACTACACTTATTTAAAAAAGAAAAGTAGACTATTAAAAAAGAAAAAGAAAAATCTGAACAGACTGAAAACAAGGAGAGTAATCAAAAACCTCCCAATAAAGAAAAACCCAGGACCAGATGGTTTCACTGGAGAATTCTACCTAACATATTTAAGAAGAATTAACCACAACCCTTCTCAAACTCTTCAAAAAATTGAAGAGGGAACACTCCTAAGCTCATTTTTACAAAGCCAGCATTACCTTGATACCAAGGCCAGATAAAGACACTATGCAAAAAGAAAACTACAAGCCAATATCCTGATGCATATAAATGCAAAAACTCAAAATATTAGCAAAGTGAATCCAACAGCACGTTAAAAGAATCATATACCGTGATCAAGTGGGATTTATCCCAAGGATGCAAGGATACACCAGCTTAACAAAATAAAAGATAAAAATGCTATATGATCCTTTCAATAGGTGTAGAAAAAGCATTTGACAAAATTCACCCATTCAAGATAAAAAAAAAACCAAAAACCACTCAACAACACAGGAATAGATGGGAACTACCTCCACGTAATAAAAGCCCTATGAAAAAATCTACAGCAAACATAATTCTCAATGGTGAAAGACTGTAAGATTATCCTCTAAAATTATCCTCTAAGATTAAGAACATGGGGTGCCTGGGTGGCTCAGCAGGTTGAGCAGCCAACTCTTGATTTTGGCTCAGGTCATGATCTCAGGGTCGTGAGATCAAGCCCTGTGTTGGGCTCTGCACTGTCAGTGGAATTCTCTTTGCCCCTACCCCCACTCGAGCACGCTCTCTGTCTCTCAAAATAAACTTAAAAAAAAAAAAAAAAAGAACACAAAGAAACAAAGAAAGAATACTCACTTTCACCACTTCTATTCAACATAGTACTGGAAATTCTAGCCAGAGCAATTGGGTAAAAAAAAGAAAAGTCATCCAGACAAGGAAAGACACCGTAAATGATGTCTGTTCACAGATGACATGATCTCATATGTAGAAAGAGCTATAGATTCTACCCCCAAAAAAGTTTGTTGTTGATTAACAAACTGAAGGTTGCGGGATACAAAAATCAACATGCAAAATTCAATGCATTTCTATACACAACGAACAGTCTGAAAAGAAAATTAAACTATCCCATTTATAACATGATCAAAAGAATAAAATTGTAGGGCATCTGGTTGGCTCTTGATCTGAGGGTTATAAATTGTAAGTTGGTAGAGTGTGTGACTCTTGATCTCAGGGTTGTAAGTTCGAGTCCCACTTTGGATGTAGAGATTACTTAAACAATTAAAATTAAAAACAAAGAACAAAATTGTTATGAATAAACCTAAAGTTAAAAAGAAAGAATGAAATTGTTATGAATAAACCTAACCAAGGAAGTAAAAGACCTATACACTGAAAATTATAAAACACTGCTGAAAGAAATTAAAGATACAAATAAATAGAAAGGTATCTATGCTCATGGATTGGAAAACTAAATACTGTTAGGATGTCTATACTACCCAGTGATTTACAGATTCAGTGCAATCCCTATCAAAATCCCAATAGCATATTTTGCAAATAGAAAAATTCATCCTAAGATTCATTTGGTATCTCAGGAGACCCTGAAGAGCCAAAACAACCCTGAAAAATAACAATTTGGACATCTCACACTTTCTGATTTCAAAACTTACAACAAAGCTGCAGTGATCAAAACAGTGTGGTTCTGGCATAAAGACAGACATGTAGACCAACGGAATAGAATAGAGCCCAGAACTAAACCCTCACATATATGGTCAAATGATTTTTGACAAGAGTGTCCAGACCATTCAAGGGGAAGGGACAGTCTTTTCAACAAACGGTGTTGGGAAAACTGGATATCCACATGTGAAAAAATGAAGTTGGACGCTTACCTTACATCATATACAAAAATTCAGAAATGGACCAAAGATCTAAAAATATAAAACTGCTAGAAGAAAACAGGGCAAAATCTCATGACATTGGGTGTGGCAATCACTATTTCTTAGAACATCAAAAGCACAGGCAACAAGATTTAAAAAGTCCTAGTATATCAAAATTGTTAATTATGCATCAAAAGACACAATAACAAATTGAAAAGGCAACCTGAGGAATGGGAGAAAATATCTGCATATCATATCTAATAAAGGGTTAATATCCAGAATATATAAAGAACTCCCACAACTCAGGTCACCTGGGTGGCTCAGTCAGTTAAGCATCTGACTCTTGAATCATCTCCTGGTTCCTGTGTTTGAGATCCCACATCGGTGCGGCATGGAGCTTGTTTGGGATTCTTTCTCTCTCTGCCCCTCCCCTACTTGTGCTCACTCTCTCTCAAAATAAATAAACTTAAAAAAATAAAAAATAAAAAAAGAACTAGAACTCAACATTAAAACAAATATGATTTTCTAAATGGGCAAAGGACTTGGATAAACATTTCTCCAAAGATATACAAATGGCTACAAGCATATGAAAAGATGTTTAAGGGGCGCCTGGGTGGCTCAGTCGGTGAAGCGTCCGACTTCAGCTCTCAGGTTGTGATCTTGTGGTTCATGGGTTCGAGCTTCGGGCAGTGTGCTGACAGCTTAGAGCCTGGAGCCTTCTTCAGATTCTGTCTCCCCCTCTCTCTTACTCTCCCCTGCTCCACAGTCTGTCTGTCTCTCTCTCTCTCAAAAAATGAATAAACATTAAAAAATTTTAGAAAAGATGTTTAATCTTACTAATTATTAGGGAAACGCAAATCAAACCCTTAAAAGAAAAATTCCATCCTAGTTTGTCTCTGCCCAACGTGTGCCCTTTAAACTTTTGATGTAGTCTGCTTTCTGTCAGCCCCAGGTTTCTGCTTTTGAATTCCTGAACTAACCAGAAAGTTCCTTTTTTCTTCCTTCTCACTTTTGTTGTTTCTCTGTTTCTCCTTTCCCAGGTGAAAACAGGGCACACATAGTGAGAGCAGGGCTAATTCTCAGTAGAGAAGCCATTGGCATTTGGGGACAATTCTTTGTGAAAAACTGTCTCATAACTGCCACATGGAATCCCTGACTCCCTCCTACGAGGTTGCCTATAGCAACCCTCTAGTCATAGAAATAACCAAAAATTGCCCCCACACATTTCCAAATATTGGCTTAGCTCTAGGGATTTCCTAACTGCTGCCGGCTGGGTTATCAGACTTTTGAGTCTCCATTTCTCCACATGATCACATGGTCTAAGAGGATTTATGGTAGGGAGCCATTAAAAAATTAGATGAATAATTCGGGTAAAGTATTTTGAATAAATCCCAGTTCATACTAAGAACACAGTAAATGTTGGCTCTGAACCCTTTTCTCCCAGAAACTCAGACGGTACAGGATCCTTGACCATTTTGTTTTCCAGACCACCCATAATCCAAATCCAAAGATGACCGTTCACTGAATTCAGGAGAGGGAGGAAGGCTGGCAACAACAGAGCATTCTAGAGGCTGATTCCTGGCCCTGGGTCTCTATCCATATCAGCTCAGTAATGTGGGAAAAGACCCAGGCCTCCCTAACCTGGTCTGAAATAATCCCACAAGAATCTACAAAGACTAAGGACTGCTTAAGGAAAAAAACTACCCTGGAATTTCCAAATCCAAGCTTCTTTCCGAAGAGCTCCTCCTCACTTGTCAAGCAAAGAGACAGCTTCAGAATCTCAGTCTGCAGTGAGGGGATTGCTCGGGGAGAACAGCTCACAACCTGTAATACCCAGATTCTTCCACTTGTAGAAGTGTGGAGATGAGATTAGCTATTCTATGGGGGGGGGGGGGGGGGGGGGCGGGAATCCAGTGGCCGAGGCAATTCTTGAAAACACAAATGGTAATTTCCTTCTAGTTTCCCATAAATGTTTCCTCAGTGAAGATTAAGACAGTATGGAGAGATCCCTGAACAAACTGGAAGCTAATCAACCCTGAGCAATGTTGTTAATCTCACCTGGGCTGAACCCAGTCCCATAATCCACAGAAAGAGCTGGAAGGGAATTAGGGGAAGAAGCCCCAGTTTTTGTAAGATCCATCTCTCCCTGACAAATCTTTCCCACTTTCTTGTGACCATGAGCATGTCATTTCACCCCTTGAGACAGTGCTCCCCCAAGAATTATTTGCTCCCAGTGTCATAATTCCTATTTAGGGTGCTAGGGAAGTTATTAATATTTTACCTTGGGAAGTACTAGAAGTTAGAAGACAGTAAGTGCATTGCCCAAGGGCATGAACGGAAGAAGCAGAGGCTGAAGGTCAAATCTAGCCCTCAGGCCAGATATTCAGTGGTTGGCCCTGCAACTCCTAGGGCCTCAGATGAAGGAGGCAGATGGATCCCCACGACCTTAACCCTATCCAAGTTCACCAGAGCCCGGGAGCTCATTTTACTGTCAAGCTAGTTGTTTTTGGTGTTTTTTGAAGTACGTTTTCAATATAATACAGGAATATATTTCAATATAATACAGTAAACAAATAATCAGCCCTGGGACACCTAGGTGGCTCAGTCGTTAAGTGACCGACTTTGGCTCAGGTTACGATGTCACTGTTCATGAGTTCGAGCCCTCCTTTGGAGACTCTCCACTCTCAGAACCCAGCCGGGCTTCAGATCTTTTGACTCCCTCTCTGCCCCTCCCCCTCGCATGTGCACTCTCTCTTTCTCTTAAAAGTAAATAAATTATAACAATCAGCCATTATCCCACCCACTCTTCGGAGTTAGTTTAAAATCGAATAAAAATCCCCCACCCTTGGGGCACCTAGTTGGCTCGTTCGGTTAAACATCCAAGACTCTTGATTTTTTTTTTTTTTTTTTTTTTTTTTTTTTTTTAGATCGATCCCTGCAGTAGGGCTCTGCACAGACAGCTCTGAGCCTGCTTGGGATTCTGTCTCTCCCGGTCTCTCTGCCCCTCCCCCACCCAGGCTCTCTCTCAAAACAAATCAACCTAAAAATAGCAAGCAAGCAGACATTTCTTTTGTATCATCACAGACCCTTGGGAGCATGTCTCTGCAGTCCACCTACCTGTATTCAAAACCTGGCTGTGAGGCTGACGGCCCATTGGGCTACTGTCCTCCCAGGCCACACTCTGCGTCTTTGGCTGCTCTCCGGGCCCAGGGATGAAGGCCATTTCCACAGCAGTTTCAAGGAAGACTTCCTTGAAGGCACTGCAGCTGGGCCACCACTGCTCTGGGATCACTCTGGTGCAGTCTGGTCTCTGAGACAGAGATGGTGATGGGACCAGTGGACTGCTGGGTCCCACCAATTTGTAGTTGAGCGGCCTCTGACAGATGACTCACACACCCCTCATTAGCATACAATGCAAAAGGACTCCTGGCAAGGCGAGAGCAGACCACGGAGACTTCTCACCTCAAATAGGGTTCACCTAGAAAAAGAAATGAAAGCCAAAAACCCCATATATCCTGAATCCACTTTCTCAAAGAACCAGAGCATCAAAATCTCTTCCATGTCCCAGGCTTGGAAAGTTACAAATTATTGTTGAACTTCACAAAATAAATCGTTTGTGAACTAGGAAAAACTAAAATCCCAGGGCCGCTTAATTCTTCCAGGGCAGCTCTTTGGGTTTGGGAAAAAGAATTTTTAACTTTTTATCGTGTTAACTTTTAAACATACGTGAAAATGACGAGAGAGGAGTATGATGAGCCTGGTGATCCAATCACCCCACGGGCACTGTCTAGCAACATGGCCCCTCTTAGGTCAGGAACCCATCCATGCCCTGAACCCTGAAATGCTTTTGTATATCGAAAATAGAAGAAATCAGGGTGCCTGGATGGCTCAGTCAGTTGAGCATCCAACTCTTGATTTCAGTTCGGGTCCTGATCTCAAGGTTCACAAGATGGAACCCCAAGTTGGACTCTTTGCTGGGCGTGGAGCCTGCTCGGGATTCTGTCTCTCCTCTCTCTACCCCTCCCCTGCTCTCTCTCTCTCTCTCTAAAAAATAAATATGCAGAGCCTGCTCGGGATTCTGTCAATAAATAGGGTGCCTGGGTGGCTCAGTCGGTTAAGCTTCCACCTTCGGCACAGGTCGTGATCTCACCGGTGGTGAGTTCGAGCCTCGCGTCAGGCTCCGTGCTGACAGCTCAGAGCGTGGAGCCTACTTCGGATTCTGTGTCTCCTCTCTCTCTCTCTCTCTCTCTCTCAAAACCAAATAAACGTTAAAAATATATATTTAATAAATAAATATGAATATAAATAAAGACCAGAGCCTCTCAGAAAGTCCTACTGCCCCAGTCCAGTGTACGGCAACCATAGATGGTCACATCGGTGACCTGAGCCGATAGGCCCGCACTTTTAAAAGATGAAAGCACAGACCCTACAAACACCAGTCCATCAGGTAGGCTGCCTCCCACCAAAGAAACTCACCAGTTGGGAGTTCAAGGAACCTTCCAGCCAGGGTCTTTCTGAGTAATAGCTTGATGAGCACGGGAGCGGCAGTAATATACCCCTGACGGGCCCACCCTAGCCACACCTTTTTCACACGGCCCCCCTGACACGCCCAGTTCCAGACACGCCCGGTCCAGACATGCCCCGCCCCAGACATGCCCCGCCCCAGACATGCCCCGCCCCAGACACGCCTCTTGATGACTTCACCAAATCCACCTTTTCAAAACCTGGTTTCCGTTCACTAAGCACAAACTGAATCTACCTTTTTTTTTTTTTTAATGTTTGTTTATTTATTTTTTGAGAGAGAGAGAGAGAAAGCACAAGTGGGGTAGGGTCAGAGAGAGAGGGAAGCAAAGAATCCGAAGCAGGCTCCAGGTTCTGAGCTGTAAGCACCAGATCCTGACTTGGGGCTTGAACGCATGACCTGTGAGATTATGACCTGAGCCAAAGTCAGACCCTTAACCAATTGAGCCACCCAGGCTCCCCAAATCAACTTTTATTTAATCCCCATAATACCCTGACAAAGTAGGTATTATTTTTTTCCCCACTTCGACTTGAGGACACTGAGGGCAAAGAGATTTAGACCACAGAGTGAGCCTCGGACAGGGGCAGCTGACCTCTGACCTCATGTTTGTCACTATCACCCTATGGCTCAGAGATGATCCACATTGCTTGATATATCCCTGACTAAGGCCTACTGAGATTAGATGGAGGAGAGACCAGAGACTAATATTGAATAAAGATTATGGACGTTAGATCATTTGCTAATTCCTCTTATCCTTAAAACAATCCTTTGAGAGGTGCCTGAGTGGCTCAGTCAGGTGAGCGTCTGACCTCAGCTCAGGTCATGATCTTGCAGTTCACGGGTTCAAGCCCCACATTGGGCTCTGTGCAGACAGCTCAGAGCCTGGAGCCTGCTTCAGATTCTGTATCCCCCTCTCTCTCTTCCTCTCCCCAGCTCATGCTCTGTCTCTCTCTCTCTCTTTCAAAAATTAAAAAAAAACATTTAAAAAAATTTTTAAATAAATAAACATTTAAAAAAATTAAAAAAAAAAAACAAAAAACAATCCTTTGAGATAGTTGAAACCTCCATTTTACAGTTGAGGACACTGCAAGCCACTGGTGTTTTCAACACAACTGTAGGACTTTGTACCTTCCCAAATGTGTGGGAGAAAGTTTTTTATGCTCTAAGTATGGAAAACATAACACGTGCTTGACAGCTGTTTCAGATGATTTTATCCACCTTCAGAGGGGTCTACATGATCCCCTTTCTATTCAACCAAACTGCTACAAATTTATGTAGCAGGCCCAAAGAACAGATTTTTTATACATTATCTCAAATTGTAGTGGCTTAATGTGGATATATATTACTTATACCCAATATACCTATGAGGGTACCGAAGCACAGATAGGTCAAACTCTAAAAATAAGAAAATGCCTAGAGAAACATAAAGTAGGTGAAAGTAAGGGTTTTATTGGGCGAATTAAGGGGTGCCTGGCTGGGTCAGTTGGTAGAGCATGCAACTTGATCTCAGGGTTGTGAGTTCAAGCCTCACGCTCCAGAGTTCAGCACAGAACTTACTTAAAAGAAAAAAAAAAAAGTATTTGATATTAATTGTGCAAGTTAATGGCTGCGGTGGAAGGGGAGCCCTTATTTCTGACTTGATCCCAAGATAGATCATGCCTCCCCAACCAAAGTGAAGAAAAATCACCAGGAAGAACAGACTCGAAGTTGCAGATGAAATCATAGGAAGTCACATCAGTGAGTTATGGCTGTAGATGGGTCCTATGCTGGCCACTGGCATCAGAGGCATTGGTGTCTCTGCCAATCTGTTTGGGCAGTAGCAGATGCTCTGAGGTTGAGGGCAATATTTGGGGGAGCTGGAAGCATTGGAGAAGTCTGGAGACTAAAACAGCAGAGCAAACCAAAATAAGGTTGGACCTAAGCTGATTATCTCTGGTGTTTTTTCCCCCCAGTAATTCAAAGTTCAGCTCAACTGCCTTTGTTTCATATTTTCTCTCAGTACCTTGCACTCACACTGGGTGCGTCCTCCCTCAAGCTGCTTCCTGAAAGCATTTTTACCGGACCCCTCCAATCTTTATTTTACTTGCCTTACATTCTTTCTCGCCTCCAGTGGGTCTTGCCTCTGCTCCCACTCCATTTTTAAAAAAAAAAAAAATTTTTTTTAACATTTATTTATTTTTGAGACAGAGAGAGACAGAGCATGAATGGGGGAGGGTCAGAGAGAGAGAGGGAGACACAGAATCCGAAACAGGCTCCAGGCTCTGAGCTGTCAGTGCAGAGCCTGACGCGGGGCTCGAACTCACGGACCGCGAGATGGTGACCTGAGCCGAAGTCGGACGCCCAACCGACTGAGCCATCCAGGCGCCCCTCCCACTCCATTTTTAGACATCACTGGCAAAGGTCAGCAAATCAGCCCCTAAATTGCCCAGTCTTGTGGTTAATCTGCCTCCCTAAGTTATCAAACATTGTTGGCCAATCTTTTTTTTAGTTTTTATTGAAAACTCGCTGACTTCAGATTCTTTTTTTTTAAGTTTATTTATTTATTTTGAGAGAGAGAGAGAGAATGAGCAGGGGAGGGGAAGAGAGAGAGAGAGAGAGAGAGAGAGAGAGAGAGAGAATCCCAAGCAGGCTCTGCACTGTCAGCACAGAGCCCTGTGCAGGGCTCAAACTCATGACGCGTGAGATCATGACCTGAGCCAAAATCAGGAGTCAGATGCTTAACCAACTGAGCCACCCAGGCACCCCCAGATTCTTTATAATAAGCGTGGCTTCAAGGGATACCCACTGAGTCCTTTAAACTTTTTAAAAATACCCTGTAACAGTAAGAGCCCAACATACATCAGGTCATGTGCATTGAGCCCTTGTGATACAGCCGTGCTCCACATAAACACAGTTTCTGTGCTCAGAAAACCAGCCTTCCGGGGAGCTTTTAGTACTTAACTCCCAATCATCACCCACAAGGAAAAGTCAGAACTTACTAGAATGCCTAACCGGGGTTTGACGACCTAGCCAGTATTTCTTTCAGCCTTGCCTTGGAGACTTCCTGGGCTCCTGCAAACTCTTAGCTCCAACCAGGCCAGGCCATTTCCAGCTACTGTGATGCTCTCTGCCTTCCTGGCCTATAGATGTGTCTCCGGTACTGGGAAAATAAATTTCAGGCACCTGTAAAAGAAACTAGCCAAAAGCAAGCTGATTAGTGTGGCAGTTTGATTAAAATGATCATCTGGTTGGGGCGCCTGGGTGGCTCAGTCGGTTAAGCATCCGACTTCAGCTCAGGTCATGATCTCGCGGTCCGTGAGTTCGAGCCCTGCGTCGGGCTCTGTGCTGACAGCTCAGAGCCTGGAGCCTGTTTCAGATTCTGTGTCTCCCTCTCCCCGACCCTCCCCCGTTCATGCTTTGTCTCTCTCTGTCTCAAAAATAAATAAACTTTAAAAAATAAATAAATACATAAATAAAATGATCATCTGGTTAAAAGGGAAAAGAAAAGGGCAACAAGAAAGAATAGGTGAGTTTAAGAATTTGGTGCTCTGTAGTCTTGTTTCCTTAAGTGTTTTTCTCTGGGTTCTCCGGCCCCCCACCCCAAGAATTTTGGGAACTTTCCTCCACTTTTTGGATCCAATGAATTTGTATTCATTTGCTCCATTGTTTTTGTGATATTAAAAATTAAGAGTCCTTGCCCCCCAAGTGGTTAGTTTTCGCTTTGCTTACTTCAGAGGTGTGACTAACATTTTCCTTCTACACATTTTTTTTTTTTTTTAAGTAGGCTTCACCCACACTGTGGAGCACAACACAGGGCTTGAACTTACGACCCTGAGATCAAGACCTGAGCTGCAATCAAGACTTGGACATTTAAGTGACTGAGCCACCCAGGTGCCCCTCTATACAGATACTTGAAACAGAGTATTTCATTCCTTTATCTACTCCATACTATTTCTGAGTCCCTACTCTGTGCCACAATTGTTTTATGCAGAGATTAACCACGATGTGTTTTTACAAAGACATTGCATTTGCCTCTAGGTGATGATAGTCTTTTATTTTTCTTTCTCAGGGTATGTGCTCAAAGGGAAATTATTAGGCATTTTCACTTGCATGCATCCCGTGCCCCATACTGAAATCTTGGTTGCACATGAGAAGTTGGTCTCAGCTGAATTGTGTGCAGTGTGCAATGCTATTCCACAAAAAAGAATAAATCATTTACACAGGCATGAGGATACCTGCAGGGGTTGACCACCAAGCCACAAGCTTAGTGGGGATAAACTGAGAACAGGCCTAAAGAGTCCCATGGGAGTCCCCAAACCAGCCCTGGAAATCAACACCTGGATTTGTGGAACAAAAATAAAAGTTTGCTTTTTCACAGCCATATCTAACCCTAACTAATACAATAGACTATCTGAGAAAATGGCTAAAAAATCCTGTAAAAATTCTGAAGGTTGACAAACAGGAAATTACATCTTAAAAGAGTCACAAACTATTAGCATAAACGGAAAAGCTACTCCATGACCAAAAGTAAACATATCTGACAAAGCTGTTTACTGTCCCCATTAAAGTATAAAGCCAACACTCCATAAATTTGGTGACTTTGCAAACTGATGATTCAACAAATTGGCTTTGTGCATTTTGGGTTTTGTTGATTGTATGTAAATTTGCCCATTCAGTGAATTGCATTTTCTCAAACTGAATTTTAGCCGTTTGCTCACCTCTTCCTCCCATATCACAGCCCTTAGGTCACTGAAATCAACACCAGTAGGAAGAACAACAGAAAGCATTCACTGACTTTTTACTTTATGCCACCTCTTAACTAACCACTGCCAAGCTCATATAAAAAAAAATCAGAGGGGCGCCTGGGTGGCTCAGTAGGTTAAACGTCAGACTTCGGCTCAGGTCACGATCTCGGTCCGTGAGTTCGAGCCCCGCGTCGGGCTCTGGGCTGATGGCTCAGAGCCTGGAGCCTGCTTCCGATTCTGTGTCTCCCTCTCTCTCTGCCCCTCCCCCGTTCATGCTCTGTCTCTCTCTGTCTCAAAAATTAAAAAAAAAAAAAAAAAGTTAAAAAAAATTAAAAAAAAAAATCAGAGTCCCATTGGCCAAGATCCAGCACAAAATCTAATCATCAGCATCAGTCATCACCCGTCATTTGAAGGTTCTTAGGCAGGACAAACACACTCTCCTTCCCCCCCCCCCCCCAGCTTCACCACCCCCTACTCATTATCTCCGCCCCTTTCATTCATTTGTTAATTTAATGCCCTAAGGACACCTCTGTTTGCAATCCCCACCCCACCCCCCCAGAGTGCAGGGTATCAAATTTTAAGGTCAAAATGGCTCCGTTGTATTAAAAAATTAAGTTATGCTCCCTCGAGTAAATCCTTATTGATTTGCGCGTCCTCAGAGAACCCTCTCTCCCTGTCTGGACCTCATTTGTCTTGTTCACCACAGTTGTATCCAGGACCTCGCACTGTGCCTGACACCAAATGTTTACTGACTATTTGAATAAATGATGTAACCTTTTCTGCAACCCCATTTTACTCCTTCATTTGTGTTTCAACTTCCCTGCTTCTAGTTTTAGCTCCATCCAAAGTACACCATTTTCACCCTGCCGATTAAAAAAAAAAATCTTCACTGACTCACCTTGGCTAAGGGATTGAAACTCCTCAGTTTGACACCTAATGCCGTTAAGGATCAGGACCCTACCTGCCTTTCCAGCCTCACCTTCCTTCACTCAGGGTCACATTGTTCCCTCTTGCAACAACAAATGGCTTCTAATTCTCAGGGCACACAGTGCTCTATCCAGTTTCCCATAGGTTTGTTTAGAGTCCTCTCCCCCTCATGATCCTAGGACAGCATGGGGGATTTTTCTTCATCAGTTCATGCCCACCCATCTCACCAGGAACTTGTGTAGGGAAGAGAATAGAGTTTAAAATATACCCCCCACCCCCACCCCCGGGGCGCCTGGGTGGCTCAGCCGGTTTAGCGGCCGACTTCGGCTCAGGTCATGATCTCGCGGTGTCTGAGTTCGAGCCCCGAGCCGGGCTCTGTGCTGACAGCTCAGAGCCTGGAGCCTGTTTCAGATTCTGTGTCACCCTCCCCTGTTCATGCTTTATCTCGAAAATAAATAAACGTTAAAAAAAAAAATTAAAAAAAAAATTTTCCCCCAAATAGATAACCAGTCATCCTAAGTCAATGCATACTTCACTTTTTTCTCCATATTTTGAAATGTTACCTTTATCATAAAATAAGTGGTTGGGTATTTAGCAGATGTGTCTCTTGAGTATCATTTCCCATTGATGTATATGTTTTGGGTTTCAAATACGGAATGTTTTAAATTATTATAGTTCTTGGGGCGCCTGGGTGGCGCAGTCGGTTAAGCGTCCGACTTCAGCCAGGTCACGATCTCGTGGTCCTGAGTTCGAGCCCCGCGTCAGGCTCTGGGCTGATGGCTCGGAGCCTGGAGACTGTTTCTGATTCTGTGTCTCCCTCTCTCTGTGCCCCTCCCCCGTTCATGCTCTGTCTCTCTCTGTCCCAAAAATAAATAAAAAACGTTGAAAAAAAATTATTATAGTTCTTTACAGTGTGTCTTTCTTTTTTTTTTTTTAAAGTAGTTTCCACAGCGAATGTGGAGCTTGAACACATGACCCTGAAATCAAGAGTCACATGCTCTACAGATTGAGCCAGCCAGGTGATCCTATAGTGTGTCTTAATACCTGGTAGAACAGTCTTATGGGAAAAAAAAATAAAACAAAACAGTATCTTATTTGGGCTTTATTTTGCACATCCCAAATTGCCATGAAGGTTGAACATCTTTTCATATTTCTTGGCCATTCAAGTTTTCTTTTTTCAGGATGTCTGATGTATACCCTTTACTAATTTGTCAATAACGTATACATCGAAGAATTCCTTCTTGTAGTGTCTAGATGGGGTGTCTCTCCCGATCAGATAAGAGCCCCCAAATTCACCTGAAGCAGAACAAAGGAGATAGACATTTATTGAATACACTGCAAGGGAGCAGTGAGCAGGACAGCAGAGGAGAGGCTGTGGGCACAGAGGCAGTGGGTGGGGTTGTACTTAAAGGCAGAAGGTGAGGAGGTATGGGGATTTATGGAATCTTCTCTTTTTTGGTAACTGTGCCTGGTCGTAAGTAGCCCATTGGTCAGTTAGGGCCTGTGGGCATTTTGAGGTGGGTCTCCTGAGGGGCCTGTCAGTGTTCAGCCAGGGGGTTGCTCTGGGCCCCTTTCTACATTCCGTTGCTCAAGCCTCTTTGCCTCAAAGCGGCCTCTGCCCTCCCAAGTCCTTCAACTTTATGGTGCCCTTCATAAGAATGAAGCTTTCAGGGCACCCGGGTGGCTCAGGCGGTTAAGCGTCTGACTCTTGATTTCGGCTCAGGTCATGACCTCAACGGTTCATGAGATCGAGATCTGGGTGGGGCTGTGCGCTAACAGCTCTGAGACTGCTTGGGATTCTCTCTCCTCTCTCTCTGTCCCTCCCCCACTCGCTTTCTTTCTCTCTCTCAAAATAAATAAATAAACTTTTTTTTTTTTTATTAAAGCATAAAGTTTTCAGTTTAGATGCAGTTACAATTTCTAGCTTTCCTTCTATGGCTTTTATTTATTTATCTATTTATTTATTATTATTATTTTTTAATGTTTATTTTTTATTTTTCAGGGAAAGACAGAGACAGAGGCAGAGAGCACACACAAGCAGGGGAGGAACAGAGAGTGAGAAAGGGAGACACGGAATCCCAAGCAAGCTATAGGCTCCGAGCTGTCAGCACAGAGCCCAGTGCAGGGCTCGAACCCACGGACTGTAAGTTCATGACCTGAGCTGAAGTCTGGCACTTAACCAACTGAGCCACCCAGGCACCCCTCCTTCTGTGGCTTTTAATTTTAATATCTTGCTAAGAAGTTTCTTTCCCCCTCTCAAAGGTTGTAAAACTATTTCCCTATATTTTCTTCATTGTTTCCAATGTGTAGGTACTAATCCACCCAAAAGAGAGACAGAAAGTGTAAAGGGTGAGAGACTTCTTTGCCAACCTGGAGGGGTGGCAACATAGGACAACATAGGTGGCAACATAGGACAAGAGGACAAAGGACATAAGGACTTGAGGTACCCTTGTTACGCATGAAGAGGGTGAGTTAGAAGAGAGGAAACCTTTCCTTGGATTTTTTTTTGTTTTATTTTTTGCATTGGAGCTCTGAATTTTATTTTATTTAATTTAAGGTTTTTAATTTATTTTGAGAGAGACAGAAAGCATGAGAACCCTGAGATCCTGATCTGAGCTGAAGTCAGATGCTTAACTGACTTAGCCACCCATGTGCCCTGAATTTTAATTTATTTATTTATTTATTTATTTATTTATTTATTTTTAATTTTATTTTTTGTTTGTCTAATTTAATTTTTTATTTTATTTATAAAAAGAGACAGAGCGTGAGCATGAGAGGGGCAGAGAGAGAGGGAGACACAGAATCTGAAGCAGGCTCCAGATTCTAAGCTATCAGCACAGAGCCCAATGCAGGGATTGAACTCCCAAGCTGGGAGATGGTGACCTGAGCTGAAGTTGGACGCTTAACCAACTGAGCCACCCAGGCCCTGAGAATTTTAGTTTTTAAAGTTCACTTTTGACAACCTAGCTATGAGGGGATGGCTCTGATGTAGGACTTTTTCTTCTTCTTTTTTTTTTTTTTTAAATTTTTTAATGTTTTATTTATTTTTGTGACAGAGACAGAGCATGAGCAGGGGAGGGGCAGAGAGAGAGGAAGTCACAGAATCTGAAGCTGCCTCCAGGCTCTGAGCTGTCAGCACAGAGCCCAATGTGGAGGTCAAACCCCAAACTATAAGATTATGACCTGAGCCAAAGTCAGACACTTAACCAACTGAGCCACCCAGGCACCCTGAGGACTTTTTCTTCTAAGAGACAATTATTAACTCCGTTTTAGCCATAAAATATCAAAAATAAAAATAATATGTTAAACCCTAACAATTTCTCCTAACATAAACACAATTGTATAGTCAATTAAAACTCCAAAGTAAAAAAAGCATCTTGAAAAAAGTGCAGCCATTGAACTTCTTATTCTCTGCATATCCTAAATCTCCCACATTCTTTCTCAAAATCTATGGCATTTCAAGACTAAATTTTTAACGCAGATTTCACACCTTATTGCCGTCCTACAGCTAAATTTTGCTGCTTTCAGAAATCTTTTGTATGTCAGTTCCATATGCTTCAACTGGAGGTGAAGTACCAATCTTGAGGATATGTTTGTTTTTTTGTTTTGTTGGAAATTAAGCTAGAGACACTGGAAATAACGTGTTCTTTGTTTTCCAAAAGAGATCAATCTGAAGTTTCCTAAAGTTGGTGATGAGTCCTTTAGAAAAAGCAGAAATCAATTCTGAGCAAGAAAGTTAAGGTAAGCAATATTATATGAAAGTGAAACCGAACACGACTCCATTTTTGTTAGCTTAATAAACACTGTATGTCGAATTCAAATGTGCTATTGTTTTTCTTTTAATGAAGATAGCTTGTATTGATCAATAAACTTTTGAGTTGTCTGGATATATGAGGAGATATAAAACTTACTCTCATTTAGATTGATCAAGAATTGCGTTATTTGGGGCGCCTGAGTGGCTCAGTTGGTTGGGCGTCCGACTTCAGCTCAGGTCATGATCTCGCGGTCCGTGAGTTCGAGCCCCACGTCAGACTCTGGGCTGACGGCTCGGAGCCTGGAGGCAGCTTCCGATTCTGTGTCTCCCTCTCTCTCTGTCCCTCCCCTGTTCATGCTCTGTCTCTCTCTGTCTCAAAAATAAATAAACATTAAAAAAAAAAATTAAAAAAAAAAAAAAGAATTGCGTTATTTGATCTCAACGAAATTTCGCTTTAGGCTGTGAATCCAGTTTGGGTCAGGATGATACACTCACCTTAAGCAATTGCCATTTATCAAAGAAACCACAAGTGTTTACTAGGAAAGTTTTAAACCTTTTTTTTTTTTTTTAAAGTTATTTATTTATTATGAGAGAGAGAGAGAGCGCAGGAGCAAGGGAGGGGCAGAGAGAGAGGAGGACAGGATCTGAAGCAGGCTCTGAGCTGACAGCAGGGAGCCTGACATGGGGCTAGAATCCACAAACTGTGAGATCATGACCTGAGCTGAATTCGGAAACTTAACGGACTGAACCACCCTGGTGCCCCCCCTGAAGATTCATTCCTAATGATGAATTGAACTTGCTTGCTCTCTTTAAAAGGTTTTACTCTGCTAGGGGCGCCTGGGTGGCTCGGTTGGTTGAACGTCCGACTTCAGCTCAGGTCATGATCTCGTGGTCCGTGAGCTCGAGCCCCACATCGGGCTCTGTGCTGACAGCTCAGAGCCTGAAGCTTTGCTTTGGATTCTGTGTCTCCCTCTCTCTCTGCCCCTCCTCTGCTCATGCTCTGTCTCTCTCTGTCTCAAAAATAAATAAAAACATTAAAAAAAATTTTTTAACGTTTTACTCTGCTCAGATTTCAACTTTACTTTCTTCTCCCTGAAACCAAAGAATCTTACCATACCATCCCCAAGTTTTAAGCATAATTGGCCTTAAATCCATAGTAAATGATCAGGTAAGAAAAGAAAGTCAATATTATTAGGAAAATCATAGTGATGGAATCCTAAAATATAATTATCTCGTCGAATAAATAAATAGAAAAGGCTCCATAGTTTCCCAGGGAAAGCCCGTAGTCAAAAAACATCCTGCAAACAAATAAGGTTATAATTAATCATTTTTCTAAAGGGACCCCAATATACTCAAGAGCAATTTGATCATATGATAGCTGTATGCAAAAGCCTACAAGTGCATTGTCTAGCGGCTAGAACTGGTAGGAGAATCTAATTCAATAGCTCAGTAGAAGCTAGGACTAATAATCTGGCCCCAAACGCTCAGTAGGTTTTGGTGATTTTACAAAGAACATCAAGGGTCCATAAAAATGAGATGTCTTCCTATGGTTACAAAGCTAGTTATTGTCTTCTCAAAAGTGTTCAGAGACTGTTGAGAAAATGATTTTATAGGACACTAGTGAGTTCATCACAACTGCACCAATATCTTTAAATATGGCACCCCTTTCAAGCCTCCTTTTGCTAGCATACTCTATTATAATAGTCCGCTGCTTTAACTAGGCTCCCCTTCTCCAGCCCCTCAGAAGCACTAATATATTGTATTATCTTTGTAGTTCATGTTGTCATTAGTGGTTTTGACAAGCAGGAATCTAAAGTCTAATCATCCATTAAGTGAACCAATAAAATTGAGTTGCTGAATATGTAAACCCCAAGATTACAGCCAAGATCAACGTGTCCTCGCCAAGGTGAGCTTGGTGAATTGTTCCATCGACCCTACTGGAAACAGTCTTCAGCTGTGGCCAGGAGAAATGTATTCTAAACCAGGACAGAATCACTAACATCAACTTTCTTCTTTTAAAACAACAGAAAAATAGGTCCAAGATTAAAATGTTATAATTTTTAGTTCCTCAAAATGACTTATTAAAATTATTTGTTAAAATACCTGCTGCTACTTATATGTGACCTTCACAACTCTCAACTCTGACCAGGCTGTGAAATAGAAACTAAGGCTGCCTCAGTCACATTTTAGACCTACCTGATCCGATTCTCCAGGACTAATACTCACGGGCAGATCTGTAGGCTATGGTTAACTTTTGTCGTCACATCACATCATCTGTTTCTGTTCCTCTGTCTAGTATTTCATTCATGTTAACATTTCTGACCACCACGTATTTTCTAGGCACTGTACTACATACTTTCCCATACCGTTTCATGTACACTAAGATTTAGAGATGGACTGACATTTTAATATTTGACAACTCTGATATGATCCCTATTCTTAACAACGCAGACAAAATATTTTAATATAAATAGGAATAGAGCATAACTTACAGTGTAACTCATTTAGCTCAATGCTGACAGTGTGGTTAGTCAGGCTTCAAATATTAAGAACGTACTGGATTATTTCTTTTTCTTTTTACTTTTTTAAATGTTTATTTATGTTTGAGAAAGAGACAGAGCGCGAGCAGGGGAGGGGCAGAGAGAGAAAGGGACACAGAATCAGAAGCAGGCTCCAGGCTCCACGCTGTCAGCACAGAGCCCGATGTGGGGCTCAAACTCATGAATTGTGAGATCATGACCTGATCGGATGCTTAATTGACTGAGTCACCCAGGTGCCCCTGGATTATTTCTTTATTTAATAATTTGAGCTAAAGCTACCAGCATGAGTTTAATAATCCATGCTAAAATTGTCTTCTGCACTACAAGTAGGGGTTTCCATTTAAAGAATAATTGTTCTAATTCTATTTCCTGAATTCTTCTAACACTTCTTCAGCTATCCGAGCTTTAAATATTGATTTCCCAAACTTATCAAACATGATAGAACAAGTGAATATTGAAGATCAAGCTAAAAGACTATTTGGGAAGGATTTTCGTTTAGACTATTTCCCCTAACTTCCTGAATGCCCCAGGGCATTTTCTTTTCCTGTACCATGTGTTGAAGTTGAAGTGTGTTACATAAATTTTCAGGAGATTGACTAGCATCCCAACAGAAATTTAACAGAACTTTTCACTAATACACCTTAATCTTGACAGTCCAATTTTCCTCTCAGAACACTCTGAATTCCCAGAGATGGCTTCTAAATATGGAGCCTCTGTGTACTTAAAGGAGCTTTGCACCACTGAGAGTAGCTTTGGGGGTGCTGGGGAAACCAGAGGAAGCCTTGAAATGGGCTGCTTAGAAACAAGAATGCAAAGTCCCCCTCAAGCCTTGCAGGCTTCAAGCACTATATATCCCTTACCCTGACTGTAACTGCAGCCAAGTGGAATGATTTGTTTGTGAAACAACAAATAGTAGATGACTACCATTTTAGTAGTAAATTTTTATTTGTGATTCCAGGGGCTGTGCGAAATAAAACACCCTTATTTATTCCCGTAATTGAAGGCAAATTGCTTCTGGAATTTCTTCTGAGAAAGACCATCTAAGAACACTGATTTGACATACTAGTCTGTGAAATAAAACCTTTTTTTAAATGTTTATTTTTTATTTTTGAGAGAGAGAGAGTGAGCAGGGGACGGACAGAGAGAGAAAGAGACAGAGGATCCAAGGTGAGCTCTGCGCTGACAGCAGAAAGCCCAATGCAGGGCTTAAACTCATGATCCGAACCGTGAGATAATGACCTGAACCGAAGTTGGACTGAGCCAGCCAGACTGTGAAATAAAACATTTAATGAATGCACTTTCGTAGGGAAAAGCACTGTTTCTATGACGGTTATTTTTATTTCTGAAGTATGTTCTTAACTGATTAAGTTTTTGCTTTTAAAAACTGATGCTGAAGTATATCATGATGTTTAAGCTTGCCTCAGAAGCTCAGAAAATAAAAATCTGCCTGTTCTATCTGATTTCACATCTATCTTATTTATTAATTTTTTTTAAGTAAGCTTTATGCCCATTGTAGGGCTTGAACTCACAACCCTGAGATTAAGAGTCACATGCTCTAGCGACCGAGCCAGCCAGGCACTCCTGATTCTACATCTATTTTAGTTAAAATAGCAGTTAATTTCTTTTTTTTAGTATCGGTTATGTCTGAAAGCAATCATTAGTGTCACAATAACAACTTATTAATAAATTTCAATAAGCAATGTAAATGCATTCAATAGTAATGATTGGAAAGAAGAGGAACTTAAATTTATGCTTACAAAATTTAGAAAGAGAAATATCTTAAAAATTAGTAATTTTAACAGGGTGCCTGGAGGGCTCAGTTGGTTAAGTGTCCGACTCTTGGGTTTGGCTCAGGTCATGATCTCATGGTTCATGAGTTAGATTCTCTGCCTCTCCCTCTCTCTCTGCCCCTCCCCTGCTCACTCTCTCTATCTCTCTCTCAAAATAAATAAATAAACATTTAAAAAATAGTAATTTTAAGATTAGAGAAGGATTTAAATTGGCCAGGAGAACAAAGCATTTTCTTTTTCTTTTTTTTTTTTAATTTTTAACGTTTATTTATTTTTGAGACAGAGAGACAGAGCACGAATGGGGGAGGGGCAGAGAGAGGGAGACACAGAATCTGAAACAGGCTCCAGGCTCTGAGCTGTCAGCACAGAGCCCGACATGGGGCTCAAACTCACGGACCGAGAAATCATGACCTGAGCTGAAGTCAGATGCTTAACCGACTGAGCCACCCAGGCGCCCCTAGAACAAAGCATTTTCAAAACTCTCAACTACTTAAGAAATCTCCATGATAAATCAGTGATATGCTACTTGCATATCAATATAGCTGTTTATTAAATCTTCTCTCAGTGATATTACAGAAAATATTTGGTTAACCCATTTTTTATACTTTAAATAAACTACAGTATCCACTTAGAAATAAAAGTACTCATTTACATTTTAGAAAATTACTAGGTGTCTATCACATTTCAGGTGCTGTTCTAAATCCTGAGACATCAGCGAGCACAATGCTTATAATCCCTGTTTCAGTGGAACTAACATCCATCCAATGGGTGGGAGCAGGGAGGGGTGGGAGGAGAGAAAATAAACAAGGCAGCAAATAATTAAATAATGTCAGATAGGTAATGGGCTAGAAACAAAATGAAACTGAGTAATGGATAGAAAGTGGAGGGGGGTAAGCTGCTGAAGGGAAACTAACATCACTGTCTCTGCGGTGGGGACTGAGCTGAGACATCTGCGGGAAATTACAAATCCAAGGTAAGTACAAATCCGAGGAAATTACAGGTAAACCTACCTGTAGACCACTAGTACATAGGAATAAAAATCTAACACATGTGGGGCACCTCTGTAGCTCATTTGGTTGAACATCCGACTTCAGCTCAGGTCGTGATCTCATGGTCGGTGGTTTCGAGCCCCGTGTTGGGTTCTGTGCTTCACATCCTCTGCCCCCTCTCGCTCTGCCCCTCCCCTGCTCATGTGCTCTCTCTCTCTCTCTCTCAAAAATAAATAAACATAAAAAAAAAATCTAACACATGAAAAACAGACCTTCTTCTAACATTTGCAGGGTCCAGGGCAACAATATAAATGAATGCTCACATACCACGTCTTAACATTTAGAAGTTGTAACTCAAGATAACAAGGCAGTAAAGGAAATGTATTCCACACTCACACCTTGACAATATCACTGCACCAGAATGTGATGGTATGAGCAAAGCCTGCCTTCAGCTCTTGACCTAGCCCCCTCCTCTTACTTTTGGACTCGAGTCTATACTGCAAGGAACCTTATACACCCACATGTGGACTCTTTGTGTTTAACTTCTTGGAAACATTCAAGAAGTTGTTGGATGGTTTCTACAACATCACAATTTTTAGTTTTCCACAAATTTCTTTAGCAATTAATTCCTGTCTCCATCCATACCTTAAATATTTTATTCCTTAAGGCTCTGTTTTTGAGTTCTATTCTTTCCCATTTTACACATCTTCCCTAGGTGACCTCATTCATTTCCATGACTTAAATTATTGTCGGCAGGCCAGTAACTGTCTCCCTAGTGCCGTGTTTTTCTCTAAGACTGTCTGTTTGATAATTACACTCGGAAGTCTCTCCTAGCTCAACATGTCTGAAGCTGATTTTATTCTTTTCT
This sequence comes from Neofelis nebulosa, assembly GCF_028018385.1. NCBI lineage: Eukaryota > Metazoa > Chordata > Mammalia > Carnivora > Felidae > Neofelis > Neofelis nebulosa. Next base: position 44,152,534 of record NC_080794.1, on the reverse strand, counting down.
CCCCCAACCTTGTTCCAGTCTTCTCTGCCTCAGTAAATAGCACCCTCCCATCTGAGTTGCACAAGTGAGAAATTTGGGAGTCATTCTTTACACTGCCCTTTTCTTTACCTCTTTCCTCCACATCCAGTCAGTCACTAATTACAACAATTCCATTTCCTCAGTATCTTTTTTTAAATTTTATTTAAATAAAGTTATTTAAATAAAATTAAATAAACTTTTTTTTCATTTTTCAGAGACGGAGAGAGACAGGGCATGAGCAGGGTAGGGGCAGAGAGAGAGGGAGACACAGAATCTGAAGTTGGCTCCAGGCTCTGAGCTGTCAGCACAGAGCTCGATGCAGGGCTCGAACCCACAGACCGTGAGATCATGACCCTCGCTGAAGTCAGACGCTTAACCGACTGAGCCACCCAGGTGCCCCAGTATCTCTCAAATCTACCCATTTATCTATAACCCCTATGGACACTATCAATATTGTTTAAACCACTGTTTTTTCTTTCTTTCTTTGTTTCTTTCTTACTTAAGAGAGGTCTTTAGATTTAAAAAAAAAAATGTTTATTTGTGTTTTTGATAGAGAGAAAGCGTGAGCTGGGGAGGAGCAGACAGAGAGGGAGACACAGTATCCGAAGCAGGCTCCAGGCTCTGAGCTGTCAGCACAGAGCCTGATGTGGGGTTTGAACTCAGAATCTGTGAGGTCACGACCTGAGCCAGAGTGGGATGCCCAACCTACTGAGCCACCCAGGCGCCCCAGCTGTGTGTTCTTTATGAATTGACAAAAACTACTCACATCTGAGTAAAGATCTTCTGTACCTTCATCTGGATTCCTTATGTGTGCATGATGGTCTGATGGTAAGACCCCTGGTTATATCCCTACCACTCTTCCCCACCATAATCAAATCAGGGGTGTGGGGAGGGGAGCCACGGAGGACTACATATCTTGCTGGGCTCAGAGCATGATGGTGGAAGATATGGTTTCCCTAGCCATTTTGCCTCTTCAACAACTTTTATCCTGAGTTATTCCTCCTATTATCTCCCTTGCTGCAGACTAATACCAGAAGAGGCATACTGAAAAACAATAGCCTAAAATTAGGGAAATTCTTGAAAACCCTTGGTAAAGGTTTGGTTAGGACTGTACTTTGTAGATTACTGTAGGTCAGATTTGATAAAGGGATTGCATGTGGGTTGAAGAAGTAGGACAGAGAATGACTGAGGGAGGCAGTAGAAATTAAGCCATGGTTTAATCCAGAAGGATGGTAAGTAATGTTACCCAATCAGTAATGTTACCCAACAGAACTCTTGGCAGCTGACTAGATATGAGGGCAGCCAAAGGTGGGCAGGAGGGAATCTGGATTCCAGGAAGAAGGAAATGGCTATTAACATAAACAGGGGAGCCTTGGTGGGACTGACCCTGTGGATAATAGTGGACATGTCTTTTAAGTGCAGTGTAACACCTAGTAAAGGTGACCAACAGGCAAGTGGAGGGAGGCTAAGGCTGCAGACATTAAGGCTGGAGTCATCCAGATGGAGGCAAAAATTGAATCTCAAAGGTATGATTATAAATATAGAGAAAAGATCATGGGAAAAACCTGTGTCTAGAAGACAAGAAGTAAAAAGAAAGCTGAGAAAGCACAGGTATTCAGAGAGAGAGGAGGACCAAGAAAGTGATGTGATGGGAAAAAATTAGTACTAAGAAAAGCTGTCTAGGACTGGTAACTCCAATGTTGACAAGCACTGTGATTTATCTGGGAAATGGATTGCATCACATATCCTGGAATTCATTCTTTATAAAATTTATCTATTTATTTTGAGAGAGAGCGAGAGCGAGCACACGTGCATGAGTTGGAGAGGGGCCAGAGAGAGAATTCCAAGCAGGCTCTGAGCTGTCTGCACAGGGCCCGAAGCAGGACTTGATTCCATGACCCTGGGATCAAGACCTGAGCAGAGACCAAGAGTCGGATGCTCAACTGAATGAGCCACCCAGGTGCCCTGTGGAATTCATTCTTTAAAACCCAGACCACGGGTGCCTGGGTGGCTCGGTCAGTTAAGCATGGGACTCTTGATTTCGGCTCAGGTTATGATTTCACCGTTCATGCGTGGGTTCAAGCCCCCAAGTCAGGCTCTGTGCTCACAGTGCAGAGCCTGCTTGGGATTCTATCTCTATGCCCCTCCCCTTCTTGCACTCATGTGCATTTGTGTTCTCTCTCAAACTTTAAAATTTAAAAAAAAAAAAAAAAAAAGGTAGTCCAATACACTCATGTTAAAAAATGAGGACACAGGGGCGCCTGGGTGGCTCAGTCGGTTAAGCGTCCGACTTCAGCTCAGGTCACGATCTCGCGGTCCGTGAGTTGGAGCCCCGCGTCAGGCTCTGGGCTGATGGCTCAGAGCCTGGAGCCTGCTTCCCATTCTGTGTCTCCCTCTCTCTCTGCCCCTCCCCCGTTCATACTCTGTCTCTTTCTGTCCCCAAAAAATAAATAAACGTTAAAAAAAAAAATGAGGACACAGAACCTTGGCTGTTCCCATGTCAACAAAAGAAGTTATGGAAATATTCCACACCTCATAGAGCATGGTCCTTAAGAGTGCCAGAACGCTTGGCTACCACTTGATTTCCAGTATTCCTGCCCACTTACATGACTTTGGACATTTCTATGTGCTGTTTCCTCTTCTTTCATGTGAGGGACAATAATCTGCTGTGCAGAGTTGTTTTCAGAATTACACTTAGCACAGGGTCTGATGCAAAGGCCCAGGAATTATCATCAAAACTTATAAAGCACTATGGGCGAGAGACTTTTGTAAGTGCTGTTATTATAGGTAGGTATTAACTCATTTAATCCACCGAAAAGCCCTGAGGTAGGAATAGATATATTCCCATTATACAGATGAAGAAACAGACCCCATGTCAAGACAATACCTATCTTAGCTGCAGTTTCATTCTCCATCCCACTCCCCGGATGTGAACTTCAACCAGCCACATTGGAATAGCTCGGTCAACCCCTTACCCTTTGGCAGGGATGCATTGCCAGAACAATGCAATCCTTGGTAATAAATTGCTTTTATGCCCTCTCTCTACCTTAAAAACAAACAAACAACCCAAAGCCTTTTCTGCAGCTCAGCAGAGCTCCTTTCGATTTGCTAGATGGGCGCTGCCCCACTCAGGAATCCTTCAGTAAAGCCAATTTGATCAATTACTCACTTGAATTTTTGTTATTTAATAGTGACTAGTGTAGGCTTAAGCCACAAATGAGTGGCACAGGCAGGACTTAAACCCAAGCCGTCTACTCCACAGCCCCTGCTCACAAGTGCTGTGCAGTATGATACATCTTCACTAATGAAGAGGAAAAGCATCCCTTCACTCAGACTCGTGGTTATTGGAGGCGGAAAGCACCATCTATTCCAACACTTTCCTCTTAAGCCCGGGAAAGGCACATGCACAGAGGGCGTGTTCCCTGCGAGACGACGACCGGCCCAGCAGGTCAGAGGCCAGCAAGCCTCGCTGTCCGAGTTTCCCAACACGCAGGTGCCTCGGGCTCCCGGGAGTAAGGAGGGAGGGAGGAGCGCTCGCCCAGGCCCCGCCCCGCCTCGCCGCGCGCAGCGGAGCGCCTCGCCTCGCCGTCTCGCTGAAGTGCCGCAACCATGGGGACAGCGGCAGGCGGTAAAGCGTACTTCCAGAGGGGCAGTCTGTTGTGGTTCACCGTCATCATCCTTTCATTTGGGTATTACACGGTAAGGGCAGCGGCCGCCCTGAGCGGTCCGAAGAGCGGAGCAAGCGCTCCTCAGAGTGCAGGACCCGGGCCGGCCGGGCCGGACGGGTCGCGCAGGCGCAATAAGGCTCGGAGCCCCGGGGGCGGGGACCGGGCCGGGAAAGAAGACGCAGGCGCACTCGTGTGCCCGCGCCTCTCCCGGGTCTCGCGGTCCTGAAAAACCTGCTGCCCAGGCTTTGTCGGGATAGGGGCGGGGGCGGGGATGGTTCCCCATCCCACGATTCAGTGTGTAGATCTTTCAGGATGGTGGTGACGAAGTCCGAGGCCGGCAGGGCTGCTTCTGGCTACTTCCGTCGAGCCAGACGTTTGCCCTCGCTGGTCACCGTCCTGGGACTGGGCTATTTCGCGGTGAGGAGTAGGGAGGGGTGGTGCATCTATTTGGGCCCTCCAGGCCCTCGTAGGGCGAGGGGAGCACAGGCAGCGAGGTCTCGCGCTTGCGCGTCCGGCGGTTGCCTAGGTTACTATCGTAAGCGGAAGGTCGGTGGGCTCAAGGGATGGTTTCTACTCCACCTGTCCCTCCTTTGCGTCCTCGCCCCTCCACACTTACTGCGGCAATAACCGGGTGTGAGTAGAGTTCACCGAGGAGGAATTCACGTTGACAGGCTGCCGTAGGCCTGCCGGCTCAGAATAGGGCTTCCGAAGCAGAATGTTTGAGGCAGTTAGAATTGTTTGGAAAACGGGGATAAACCTAAAGAAGGGATAGACAGGATATAAATGTTATGGCATAGATGTGGTATCAGGAAGAAGGGATCTCTGCTGAGAGAGGAGCGACTTTTGTCTGGCTGACAGTTCGTTTAAAGGATAATGGGAAAGATGCCTGGAAAAGTAGCTTGGGGACTAGGTTGGTATAATTTTGAAGAGAGGGAAATCTATTTGGATCTTGACGGGGAGATCCTTGGACATTGGGGCTTAGAAGTGTGTTGTGTCCACAGTGTTGTTTGTTGTCAAATCTGAGCTCCTTGACTCTGATTTCCTCATATGTAAAATGGAGGGATTGAACCGAAATTCTGCAAAGGTGCATTTCTGTTCTATGGTTCTGCATTCCTGACTAGTTAGAAAAATAGGTGGAGGAAAGCGTTGGGGACCTCAAACTGGGATATTATGGGGCTGGTAGGTGCTGCCCCTTCCATTCCCTTTGGTTTTGGAAGGTGCAGTGATATTTTAAGCTTTATTTAAATTTTAGATGTGTTACAACATAATGGGAGAGGTAGGACTGCTCTTGCCTGAGATCTGAATGAGACAATAACGTTTTGGACCTGTTGGCATTTAATTATTCTCAGAAAAATCTGGCAGAGGTTACAAGATAGAGATTAAAGGAAAGTCGATCAGATTACACAAACCTAATGTGATTAGGTAGTTGGTGTTAGCACTTCACAAACTTGGCTCACATACTTTTCAGCTCTGAGGTGGATCATTCCCAGTTTTAGAGGTAGGAAGAGTGAAAGAAGTGAAGGAATTCTAAGTTAAATGGGGGTTTTGTTCAAGCTGTAGCTTCCGTCATAAAGAAGCTACCAAGGACGCAGAAACTTAAACATTTATTAGTAACCTGTATAAAAATAATGTTTTGGGTGGAATTCATTAAGAATAGAAGTCATCCAGCCTGGACACTGAGTCTGATAATCACACAGCTTCCTTGTCATAAATCTCCCAGCCAGATAACTTTTAGGAAATATTAAGTGGAGGGGCCCCTGGGTGGCTCAGTCAGTTAAGTGTCTGTTGATGTAGGCTCAGGTCCTGATCTCACAGTTTTGTGAGTTCGAGCCCCACATCGGGCTCTGTGCTGACAGTGTGGAGCCTGCTTGGGATTCTCCCTCACTCTCTGCCCCTCCCCCAGTCGCACTGTCTTCTCTTTCTCTTAAATAAAACTTCAAAAAAAAAAAAAAGAAAGAAAACAGAAGTGGAGAATGGAAACCCAAATGACTTAATTCAGAGTTTCTTTGGTCTTTAGTTGTTTTTGTAGAATCTGGGTTATTTCATAGTTTCTTTGAAAAATAAACCTGTGCTGATTTCAGCACCCTAATAGGTATTCTGTGCCTCTGATTCTCTTTCAGTGGGTTGTCTTCTGGCCTCAGAGTATTCCTTACCAGAGCCTAGGGACGCTGGGCCTCTTCACTCAGTACTTGGTGGACCATCATCACACCCTCCTACGCAGTGGGTAAGGAGAGCTCCGGAAGTGGAGTGTGGCCAGCTCCAGCCCTACCGAAGACCTGGAAGGCCTGCACTTGCCTTTAGATATCTAAGAGTGTTGCTGGTTCACATTAAGGCACCTTTCTTTTTGAGGTTTCTGTGTTAGATTTCATCAGCAGATAACCATCACTTTAAGCAAGGCTGACTTTTGTTTCAGGTATTGGCTTGCCTGGCTGATTCACGTGGGAGAGGCCTTATATGCCATGGTTTTGTGCAAGTAAGTGTTGGGGTTTTTTTGTTTGTTATTTGCAAGTAACTGTTTTTAATAGGTCTTTATCATTTTTCTCTTGGTATCTAATGTAAGTTAAGAGTAGCCACATTTAAATAATTCATGCCTTTGTAGGCCAAGAGCATTCTCAGGGTAGGGTTGAATCACCATGCCTAATACTGACCCTAGCCCAGAGGGAGTACTCAGTAAATATTTAACAAATGGATTCATTTCATTTGTGTTGGCTAGTCAATTAATGAGCTACTTAATTTAGATGGTTTTCTCATTTAAAAAAAAAAAATTCTCTAAATAGCCCCAACTAGAACAGAAGATTTGGAGTTTGCTTTCTAGTTTGAAAAAGAGCCAAGTTAGGGGAGATTGGGTGGCCCAGTTGGTTGCACATCTGACTTCGGCTCAGGTCATGATCTCACAGTTCGTGGGTTCAAGCCCTGCGTCGGGCTCTGTGCTGACAGCTCAGAGCCTGGAGGCTGCTATAGGTTCTGTGTCTCCCTCTCTCTCTGCCCCTTCCCCTATTTGTGCTCTTGCCTTTCTCTCTCTCTCTCCAAAATAAATAAACACTAAAGAAAAATTTTTTTTAATAAAAAAAGAAAAAGAGCCAAGTTATGGACATAGGCCATCGATTCTCAGATTCTCAGTCCTAGTTTCATGACTGAATCACCTGAGGAGCTTTCTCGGAATACACATGTCTGGTTTCGAGACCCAGAGATCCTGATTTGGTAGGCCTTGCTTCAGAAATGGGAATATGTTCTTTGTTTTCAAGCTCCACAAATAATTCTGGGTTAATTCTGCAAGTTAAAAAAAAAAAAAGAAACCTCTGGACTAGACCCTACTCAGCAGATGCCAGCATAAGTTAATACTATGTGAGCATATTTGGAAAGATTCTCTTTCCATTAGTACTTTACGTAAGCGTGTAGAGACAGCATGCTGTCATGAAGCAATGGTTACCGTCATGCCAAATTTACTTTGCAATTAATTTTTTTCTGGTCGAGATGAACTATCACCTCTATTATTATTGTATTGTAAAGGTGAGAACTAAGATACTTTATAACAACTATCTTTTAATAATAAAAGTAATTAATATTTATTGGGTGCACACTCTGCCAGACCCCTGTTAAGTGCTTCAAATAGATTATGTCACTCTGTCTTCTGATTTATGAAACAAGCTGGGCTTTCTAGGAGAGGAGCAGAAAGCTGCTTTATTCTTTCTCACCCCTCTCCAGTTACACTCACCCTGTGGGTTGTTGTCTGCCTCCCACTGGACCGTGGATGAAATCTGAAGTGGTTCCATAGGTTTTCCAGTCACTCTCTGATGTAATCCAGTCTAGTCCAGGCTATTTATTAAAACGATGAAACTGTTAACCAAAGTCAAAAGTGTCTGTTCTCATCCAGCTGGGGCTCAGGAGGCTGCCCTGGGGAAGAGAGTGTAGTTAGTGTCTTCTCTCTCGGGCCACCTCTTTTTCCTATTTGTTAGCGACACCTGCTTGTGTCCCACCAGGGTGGGAGTAAGTTTGGGGAAACAGGGCATGGTCCGCCTTGTGGTCAGGCAGCTGGGGGCTGTGGATGTTGCATGCCCAGTGTTGGCTCATTTTCTCCGGCGGAGGCCCGGTGGGTTTTTGAGAAAGCAGCCATCACTGGGGATCAGTCTCCCTTCTGCATTTCCCTTGATGGTTCCTTCCGCTGCCTCCTCCAGCCTGCCACCTGCAGTTTCCCTTCAGGATCTGTGGTTGAGGGGAAGCTTTCTTTTACTGAGATCTCTTCTACCCTTCAATTAGGGCCTCTGGGCCAGGGTCCCTTTTCAGCCCACCCACGCCTGTGGCCTTCCACCAGATCTGGATGGCTCACAGTAACAGCTTCCTTGTCCTCCCAGTGGGATAATCTGCAGATACATGCACTTCCCACTGCAGTCATGCATGTTTGGTCTCCCATCAGGCAAGCTTTACCTGAGTCTTAACTTTAGAGTCAGATATTAATCTCTTCCCCTAAATTCCAGGGGACTCGGGTCAGGCTCTCCAAGTGGGTCTGTTGAAGCTGTTCTTTGAGTCTGACTTGTGACAGGAAATGCCGCAGCACTTGGCCCCTTCAGCCTTGCATTGAAATCTTAGCTTGGAGGCGTGTGGTCTAACCCCTCGAATTTACAGTGTTGGAGTATTTGACGCCTGTTCTTTTATGGGCATTTGGAGCCTCTAGTGAAAACCAAAAGACTCAAATTTAACATCCTGCTATCCAAGTCTTTGAAGGGTAGAGGAAGAGCAGGCATAGAGAGGTGAGGTCACTCTTATTATGTTCTTGAAGTTATTTCTTTATGGTCTCACATGTTGCAGTATATCATTAGTCACCGTACATCAGAATAAATACTCCATTTGAATTGTGAATGAATGAATGAATGAATTTAAGTGAATGTATTTTTGTAACCTCCCAAATCACACTATCAAGCCATAAAAAGGAATTGGTGAATCCCTTTTAACCAGAGAAAAGATTGGTCTATGTGTTTGACTTCATAGCCACCCTAATATATATAAATGTAGATATCAACTCTTCTGTAACTTTTTCCATTGTCGTATATGCCTATTTTTTCATGTCTACACCTATAAATTTACCTCATTCATTTTATTAGTGCATAGTATTCTGTTCCATGGCTGTGCCTCACTGTATTTCACAAATCCCCCCTCTGATGGACTTTTAAGTCTCTAGTTTTTTATTATTATAAATAATACTGCATGAACATGAATTCCTCATATATCCTGGCCCTTGTGTTGTTGCTGATTAAAGGGAAAGCTTTCAAATTTTGCACTGTTTTTTCTAGAGTCACGTAGACCTCCTCTATTAGAGTAAGGAAGTTCCATCCTGTTTCTAAGTTAGCTGAGAACTTGTATTCAGAATGGATGTTGTCATTTCTCAGATGCTTCTGCATGTATCCAGATGATCATAGGATTTTTCTCCTTTAATCTGTTAGTGTGGAAAACAATATCATTTCTACGTATACTATTCTAAATTAGAATTCATCCACATAAGACTTATTTATATACAGATGAGACCAGCAAGCCATTCACTCCCATTAGGCCATTTTCTTTTGAGCTCTGTTTCAAGCAATTTAGTTTGCAGCCGGGTGTTTATTATTTCCGTGAACCAGGCTTTTGACTAAGCACTGTGTGTATGTTATCTCCTAAATCATCCTCAAACTTGCTGGGATAAATACTGATACTTCTGTTTTTCAGAGGAGGACACAGAGTCTAAGAGAGGAGTGGCTTGCCCAGCCGTCACAGCTGGTAGTTGGCCAAGCTAGGATTTACATCTGGTCTACCTTCAAAACTCTTCCTCTGAAGGCATCCCAGTGCTTTTTAACCCTCCACTCATCGAAGTCACAGGAGAAACTTTTTAAAAAAAATTTTTTAAACATTTATTTATTATTGAGAGACAGGGGAGGGGCAGAGAGAGAGGGAGACACAGAATCCGAAGCAGGTTCCAGGCTCTGAGCTGTCAGCACAGATCCCGACACGGGGCTCAAACTCACAAACCGCAAGATCATGACCTGAGCCGAAGTCAGAAGCTTAACCAACTGAGCCACCCAGGTGCCCCGAGAAATAGTTTCATAATTCCATACCCTAGGCAGTAGCCAGACTGCATCTGAGGGAAGAGTGTACCATCCTGAATGCACAAGAAAAATGAAAATAAATGAACTAACCATGCGAGTTAAGAAACTAGAGGAAAATGGCAAAAATAAACCTCATGAAAGTAGATAGAAGGAATATATATATATTTTTAAAGTTTATTTACTTATTTTGAGAGAGAGAGAGTAGGAAGAACAGATAGAAAGGGAGAGAGAATCCCAGGCAGGCTCCATGCTGTCAGCGCAAAGCCTGATGTGGGGCTTGAACTCATTACCTGAGCCGAGATCAAGAGTTGGACACCCAACTGACTGAGCCACCCAGGCACCCCTAGAAGGAATACATTTTTTAAGAAAATGGAAGGCTAGGGGCGCCTGGGTGGCCCAGTTGATTAAGCGTCCGACTTCGACTCAGGTCATGATCTCATGGTTCGTGGGTTCTAGCCCCACGTCGGGTTCGGTGCTGCCAGCTCGGAGCCTGGAGCCTGCTTTGGATTCTGTGTCTCCCTCCCTCTCTGCCCCTCCCCTGCTTGTGCTCTGTATCTCTTTCTCTCAAAAATAAATACACCTTAAAAATTTTTTTAATAAATAATTAAAAAAATTAAAAATGGAAGACTAACTCTTATGAAACCATAACATAAAAATTCTGGTGGTTAAGTTTTTCTTTTTTCTTTTTTCTTTTTTCTTTTTTTTTAGGTCTAAAGGCATCACGGACGGTCGGGCTCAAGTGCTGTGGTTCCTACAAACTTTCCTCTTCGGGGTGGCATCTCTCTCCATCTTAATTGCTTACAGACCAAAACGCCAAAAACAAACTTAAGGAAGATATTCAAATGCTTTCTCTACACTTTTGGCCTTCCACTTCACTGTTTTGGGGGCAAGGAAGATGCTGACTTTACTTGATCTTTCTACTTTGCAGAAGTTGAAGACCGTCTAGTTAGTCATTATTCTTTCATATGCTCTGGTTGAGCTTGACTGGATGACAAGAAAGGATTTAAGCTTCCCAGTTCTGTAGACAGGCTATTAGGCAGAGGTTTTCCAGCTACCTTCTTGAGGTCGTTGGCAGTGCTGGTGCTCATTCTGTTGTCTGGTTTAAGCTGTGCACCGGAATTGTCTGGTGGTACAATTTTGCTCCCACCTTCTGAGTAAACCCCATCTCAGCTCTCTTTTCCCCCAATTTTTTCCACCTTTCTGAACCAAGACAGAGTGACATTTCCACGACACCTCAATTCCACACACGGTAGGCATCTGTGAGGCAGGATCTCATCCTCTTGAACTTCCTTTTCTCACACCAAGAAAAGATCAGAAAGATGAGCAGGTGCATGGAATGGGCCAGGCTGAGCAGTAACATAGAGGCACAGAGGACACGCTGAGTACCGAGAGGAGAGGACTGGGGGACACCTTCCCTGATCCTGCCAGCCCGAAGCCGTCCTTCCCTCCACGTGGCCTCTAGGACATAGCACTCTGTGGTGTGCAAGGGTCTGAAGGCCACTGCTGGATTGCTCCTTCCGGGCAGGATCACATCTCAGACAGATTTATTTTTGTTTCAGCATCTGGCCCATTGCTTTGCACACAGGTGTCCTACCAGTGTTTTCCGAACAAAGGACAGAAACCGATGCAACTTTCCACATGTTCAGTGTCATTCCACTTGTTCTATGAAAACTGCAGAACTCACTCAGTGTATTCTCTTCTCAGAGAGAAGCACAGGACTGCCCTTGGCCGGTAGCGCCACCTTTCTGTGGGTTCCCCATTAGGAAACCTGTATCTTTTTCTTAGTCATTTTCTCCAGACTCTAACATCTCCCTCCTGCTCTGGCTTACTCTAACACAGATGTTCCTGAGCTAGAGACTCTAACTGGAAGCTAGCCGCTACCTCTCCCATTCACCTGATTAGACCTTTTTACTACTGACTGGTCAGGGCAGAAGGGTCACTGACTCCATCCCCTGACCTTGGCCAGAATGGCTCAGTCACCTAGGAGCCATTCAGATTCCTTCCCAGGAGGATCTGTTCCCCAGGGACTAGACCTTATTTTCCTTCTATGATGCAGGAGGGCATGTTACCTGTTTTAAGCAAACGTTTTTGAGAGGCAGCCCGCTCACCCCTAAAGAGGCCCCAAGTAAAAGTACAACCCTGAGAGATGATGGACTATGAATTGTTTCTGGTGGCGATCACTTTCTACAACTAAATCTCAGTCTTTCCAGTTTCTCTGGTGGTGAAGGGGTTGCCTTTTGGTGAAGAGACAGATTTTTAATCATAGAGTTAAACATCATGGAAATCCAACCCAGATTTTTTAAACGCATGGCCCTGTCAAAAGAGAAATAGTAATGACAATATTACAGTAATGGTGACAGCAATGATACGGCAGATTATTGAATAAAATGGATTAACTTGAATAAAGGCTGTGAATTGCCTTTTCTATTCAAATACTTTTTTGTATGTCAGTTTCGTTATTGTCGCACATTTGATTTTACTCTTTTCTAGGTAGACTCTATTATGGAACTGTTCGTACAGTTCAGATATTGAGGCTTTTTTTCCATGGATAAAGAAACGTAGAGGGGCGCCTGGGTGGCTCAGTGGATTAAGCGTCCGACTTCAGCTCAGGTCATGATCTCACGGTTTGCGAGTTCAAGCCCAGCGTTGGGCTCTGTGCTGACAGCCCAGAGCCTGGAGCCTGCTTCAGATTCTGTCTCCCTCTCTGCCCCTCCCATGCTCATGTTGTCTCTGTCTCTCAATAATAAATAAACGTTTAAAAAAAAAACAAAAAACGTAGAATGCCCTAGTTGCAGGGCATATGCTCCTCGTTATATTTACAGAGCTGCCCAGGGCCTGTTTACCTCCATGCACACAGAGTCATCGGTGGATGTGAGTGTCTCCTTTCACTGTAGGAGTGTTCCCCTTTTGTTTTCATTTATATTTCATTCAGCATCTGATACAGTCTATGCAGCAGGCAAGAGGAATATTTGTGCTCTTTTACGTGCCAAAAGTATAAACTATAATCTCATTTGCGGTATTATCCTGGCTTACAGCAAAAAAAGGATCTTAATGAGCACACAGTGTAGGTCATTTTGTAGACCCATAAACTGCATCCCATCGAGGTGAAGTAACTTGACATCACATGGAGAGGCCAGACCTCAGCTGGATCTTGTGTGTCTCCCCTCCTCTGCATCCTAGGAGCATAGAAATTAAGCCTGTGAAGCAGAAAATAAATACAGAGATCTGTTGGCTTTGTGTTGCAGCTGTAATGGTGATAGGGGAGAAACATCCTTGTTGAGTTTGGATGAGAAAGGACCAGAAGCACCTTAATGGAAGCAACCGTGGGAGGCAGACAAACTAACCTGTTTTCTCCTGCCCCTACCCCGAAGATGTTGGGAGCATGTGTAGTTTGGAAGAACAAAAAAGAAAGGACTAATGGAAAAAACTAATGACCTCACCACTTAAATAGTAACAGACCTGTTTATAGTTTCTCCTTATAAACATTCAACTTATTTAGGACTCCATGCAGTCTACGTCTAAACATGTTTTCAAGCCACGGTTTTAAAACAAGTCTTGGGCTTAAGAGGTCCTATTCCAGATGGAGGTTCTTTGGCAAAACAGCTTGCCATCTGCGGGCCGTACGTATTTACACGGGGGGTCTGAAGACACACAAGGACAGTCTGAGCACCTGCCGTTGAGATTAGAGAACCCTGCAATCACGTTTTTATCTTTGCCTGGACCCTTCCTGGAACCTTGTTAATTAAAGCTCTTAGTTTGGCATAAATATCATTGATCTGCCCTTTATTGGCCCAGGCAAAAAGATGCTGGTAGGGCAGCTGAGTAATGTCTGTGTAAGCATAGGAGGCACCTGTCCGCAAGGCTCCTTGTCTGCCTCAAATTGGGAATTAGGGTTCTCTCTTCATCAAGGTTAGACAAGTGAGAGACTAATTGTCATTTCACATTTCTCTTTATGAGGAAGAACACTATCCTTTGATTCCATAGCGGATATTTGAAAATCCTATTCAAAATACTGTATTTGTCATTTCTATGACCATTTTAAGATGGCTACTAGGCTTTCTTGATAGGATTGAGTTTACCGATTGCCTCCTTTTTGTTTGTAGTGAGGCATAAAGGTGGCTTAGGGAAAAAGCCTTTGACACCCTAGTACTGTCAGGGAAATGTTCATGTAAGTGTCAGGGGTGAGAGAGTGCATTGTGGGAATGGAGGTCTCAGTCCTTGGATTTCCCACGAGAAGATTCACATGGGGGAACCGCGCTGCAATAAGGACAGCCAGCCAAAAGGAAACAGCGAGCACCAAGCAGTTTCCTAAAACGAAGGTATGCTCTCAAAATGGGAGAAAGAGCCGGCAGCTTCCCCAAGGTGGAACCAGCTCCTAGGTTGTTTTGGGTTTGGATATTATTGGGTCTCTCTGGGCCGGGAGCTGGGACACACAGTGGGGAAGCCTCTAAAGGAGGTTTCTGCCAACAGGATGGGAAACTCCTTCCACAGTAGGGCGATCACTGCCTGGTTTGTAGCCTGATCCGGCCCTTCTCCACGGGCAGGGCTGGACCCAATGCCAGTGCATATATTGAGTGTGGGGGCTACCCTGGGGCCCAGGTGGGAGAGGAGAGCACTTGTCCCGTACCTGTGGCTCTTGATCTGTCAGGCCCAAGGTCTTAGAAGCCTCAAGTTCAGCCTCAAGCTCCCAGGCTTTGTGTAGCTTTTTCTTTTTCTTTTTTTTTTTTTAAATCACCATCCTTGCCTCCAGCTCATGTCTCTATTGTTCCCCTTCAGGGGCTGGGGACTCTGTCTCTGGGAGTTACATTCACTTTTTCTTTGTACCAACAGGTTGCACAAGCCGTTCTTACTAAACAGAACTTAGTTGATAAAAACTGCCACCAAAGCTTTGATGTTGCTATAAAGGAGAGTAGTGATAAGATAGGGAAGTGTTCCCTAACCCTCAGGCATGTGGGGACCACCCCCGCAAGGCTGGTCATGCCTATGCTACACATGAATTCATTTTAAGAAATCTTCCTAGGGAAGAATAACTATGAAATGCCCTGCTTGGTTTGTTCATTATATATTTTTTTCCTCTGATACGTATGAGAATAAAGCACAGTTATTACCTAACTCACCATGCACATTAATGATGCATTCAGCAAACTGTTAACGATTTAAGAGTATTACACTACGCAGTGATACTGAAGTGTGGCATTTCACCTGGCTCCAGGCACGAGATTTTAGGCAAGTCTGTCACCTTCCTGGACCTCAGTTCCATCAATTTTACATCGCGGCTGGGATGAAAGTAGAATGGTAAACTTAAGTGAAAAAATCTAGATAAAGCAACTTCATACACTGTATCGTACTGAACAATAGTTTTATTGGAAGGCTGGTAATCACCAGTGATGCGTCTGTGCTTGTTAAATGTACCCATGCAGATGGGTCACGTGAAACCTTGCAGAAATGCAGGTTCTGTGTGGGTTACGCGTGTGTAGCGGGGAGGGCGGGCACTCGGTAAGTTAACTGGTCTTGATGTTAAATTGAAATAGTTCCCTTTTTAAGGGGAAATCTACTGATCAGTTTAAGAAAATGATTGGGGTAATAAAACGTGAGCTGAGGAACTAGGTACAACTCCCAGAAGAACAGAAATAGGATATATATCATTGCTTTTATTTGAAAAGTTGTAAGCCTTCAGAAAAGTTACAAGATGAGTATAGAGAACATCCATATACCCTTCACCTCCCAGGTTCACCAGTTTTTAACATTTTGCTGTGTTTGCCTTATCCCTCTCTTTTTGTTCCTCCATATATAATTGTTTCTTTTTTTCCCCCTGAATCATCTGAGAGTCTTTGTAGACACCACTGCCCTTCACCTTCAGTGTGCATCTCCCAAGAGCGGAAGCGTTGTGTTACATAATTATTACACCCAGGAAATGTAATGTTATCTTCTACACAGTTCAGATTGGAATCTCCCCCCTTGTGCTGATAACATCATTCAGAGCCTTAGGGATGATGGGGGTGGAAGGGTCCCGGATCCCGTCCAGAATCACACATACTGTTTAGTTGTCAGCTTTCCTTAGTCTCTTTAACCTAGAAGGTTCTCTGCCTTTTTTGGTTTTGGTTTTTGCCTTCAACGACCGACATTTTTGAAGTGCCCAGGCCCAGGCAGTGTTGCAGAATGGCCCCCAATTTTGCCCACCTTCTCACGATCAGACTGAAATTAAACGTGCTGGGAGGAACACTGCCAGGTCCTTTTCAGTGCATCACAGTGAAAGGTATTTTCCCTCCCTTTGAGTTAATAAGAGATGTGTGGACCGACACTTCAATACCACATGCCCACATATTCCCTACCTGTTGATGATTATCCATTATGATTTATCCATTGGTGATTCTTGCCTCAACCAATTTTTACCATGATGTTTATGAACTGGTGATTTTCCTATTTCCATCATTTCTTCTACGTTTATTAGTTGACATTCTGTAAAGAAGAGATTTCCTTGGGACATCTGGGTGGATCAGTTGGTTAAGTGACCGACTTTGGCTGACGTCACGATCTCGCGGTTTGTAGGTTTGAGCCCCGCTTTGGGCTCTGTGCTGACAGCTCGGAGCCTGGAGCCTGCTTTGGATTCTGTGTCTCCTTCTCTCTCCGCCTGTCCCCACTCACACACACTCTCTCTCAAAAATAAATCTTTTTAAAAATTAAAAAGAAAAGACTTCCTTTCTCGTTGTTCCACCGTTTTCATTTTTTGTTCGTTTAATATTGGAGGTATCACAATGAACTTATGATTTCTTTTAAATTTTATGTATTATAAACCCAGTGTGGGGCACTGGCCTCCATGATGTTTACATTTTGAAGAGCCAGCTTGGGACCTTTAAGAAAAACTTTGCTGGGTACTAATGTTGTTGAGCGGCATAGTTAGCTTATTTCAAAGTTTATTTTATTTTGAGAGCAAGGGCAAGCAGGAGGAGGGGCAGAGAGAGAGAGAGAGAGAGAGAGAGAGAGAGAATCCCAAGCAGGCTCCACACTGTCAGTACAGAGCCAGATGCAGGGCTTGAACCCACAAACTGTGAGATCGTGACCTGAGCCAAAACCAAGAATTGGATGTTTAAGCAACTGAGCCACCTGGGTGCCCCAACCTTTCTATCTACCTTACCCATAACAGGTATCATTAATTTTGATTTATCCCTCCTGTATGTAATTTTGCAAATGCAAACAAATAAATGTTCTTACTTCACCTTTTCCTTAGGTACCAGTTCCTGTGGTAGATAGATGCCCACCATGGCGTAGATTTTCCAGACAAAAATGGGCTGAGGCCCTTTCACAAAACACCTGGCAAAAGATTGGGGGAACCCATCCCCGGGAGAGTGGTATATCGAGCGAAGCACCAGATTTTGTAAAATTTTCCGCTTTCTAACGCTCCAGAGTCCTCTAAAATCTCCATGAGCCAGAGCTGTGCCCCTGATATAACCCCAGAAGACTCAAGTTGAACTACCTTACCTTACCTTTCTGGCTACTGGGAAATGAAGCCACCCAAAAAAGACAAGATCTAATCAGGAGAAAGCTCCAGAAGGGGGAATCCTGCAGATACTTTACTTTCCAAGGGAAAAATAACAACATAGCAACCCTCTGAGACAACTGATAAATAAGTCACACTGCACCCCTTTGTTACTGTTGTTTCCCCTGAAGAATGAAAGGCGGCAGGTGTAATGGAGTAGGGTCCTTGACTTTTGAGCCCACAGCTCTGTTCACATTGTTACCTGGTACTTATTACCTATGTCACCCTGGGTGAGTTTCATCATGTCTTTGAGTCTCAATGTCTACTCGCCCCTTGTTTCGTTTCCTTTTATCCCCATTTCCTGCCTGCCCCCACTCCCAAGCAACAATTCCAGTGTGTTTGCTGGGCATGCATTCTTGCAAAATGTACGTTGTTTTGTGAGCAAGTATCTTTAATGTAAATGAGTGGTATTGTGATATATTAAGACTTAAAGACCAGATCATGTTGCAATATGCCAATTGCTACTAGACTTTGGTCTCCAGAAGGACTTCCAGGACAGTGTGAGTTTGGGAACTTAATATGATTCTTGTTTAACTTTTGACAATTTGCCAACAAGAGCTGGGTTGCCCACATTCCATTGGAGGGAAGAAAATCTGTATGTTCCTTTGGAGTGGGGAAAAATCTGTCTCCAATTCAACATGAGAGCCAGCTGGAACCTGTCTGTCTGTGAACAAGACAGGTAACAGTAGAAAAAGAAAGTCCAGGTTGGCCAACTAAAAAATCTTAGTTTTGCTCAACTTAGAGAGAATGGCGTTAAACTACAGAGGAGATGAGATGAAGTCATGTTTGTGGCCCTCTTGTAATCAGAAAGCTGGAAGGGACTGCTTAAATGTTCAGATAGACGCCCCCTTCATTTTAGCTTTGGAGAAACTGAGTGCCAGTGACGTCACCACCAGGGTCACACAACCAGTTTGACGGCAGACCTAGGTCCCTGACTCCTCCATATGTCACCAAGCTGCAGGTCAGCAGTGTTGGAACAGACATCCAAAGTGCTGTTCTCAACAGCACGCCTCACCTCCCAACTATTTTACAAATGTTATCCAAGAATGATGCACGAAGAGTGAGAATTATCTCCGTCGTTGTTAGCTGCCCTAAACCCCTACGTCCCGTTCATGTTATGGGTGCCTGCCTTTGATGCTGTCTCCATAGCAATGTACAAATATAAACACTCTGCAGACCTAGGGATTTTCTTGCTATTGGTTAAAGATGCGGCAATAATATGTTGCACATGTATACAGAATAGGGGTATTTATAGCCTTTGCGAAACTTTAACATCTGCGATGTTGGCGAGTTGGCCGGGCTTATGTTCTGGTATTACAGAATATTTCCTAGGAAACTGAAAATAAATACATTATGAAATTTCAGTGTTCCACATGTCACTAGCGTTGTCCTGGTGTCCTGTCACGCCTATTACAAAACACACTGTTGGCCAGAGACCCAAATTCCTTAAGTAATCCCATGATATCCTTTGTTTTTTTTTTTTTTTTTTTTAATTTTTTTTTTTTTCAACATTTTTTATTTATTTTGGGACAGAGAGAGACAGAGCATGAACGGGGGAGGGGCAGAGAGAGAGGGAGACACAGAATTGGAAACAGGCTCCAGGCTCCGAGCCATCAGCCCAGAGCCTGACGCGGGGCTCGAACTCACGGACCGCGAGATCGTGACCTGGCTGAAGTCGGACGCTTAACCGACTGCGCCACCCAGGCGCCCCATCCCATGATATCCTTTGAAACTGCAGGAATCTCACAGAATGGCTTCTCTGTTGATAATAATGAGAGCAAACATTAATTGAACTCTCCCTGTGACCCAGGCTTTATGCTTAGAGCCTTGCTTGCATTCTTTCCTTGAATCCTCACTAACCTTTGGGAAGTAGGTGCTGCTCCCATTTTCCAGGTTAGAAAACTGAGGTCTGATGAAATTGAGTAGTTCTTTAACAGTCAGAGCCAGTGAGTGGTAGAACCAGGAATCAAGTCCGGATCCCTGTGAGTCCCAAGCCTACGTTTGTAATGGACATTCATGGCCCATTGGTTCTGGATGACAGACGTAAACCTAATAAAATCATTCCCTGGGATTAATATATTCACAGTGAAATACACTGCTTCATGAAATACATATTCAAAATGGACTCCACCACCTAACTTCTTATATAGATGTTATTCCTTCTAGGGGTGCCTAGGTGGCTCAGTCAGTTGAGCGTCCAACTTCGGCTCAGGTCCTGATCTCACAGTTTATGAGTTCGAGCCCCACATCAGGCTCTGTGCTGACAGTTCAGAGCCTGGAACCTGTTTTGGATTCTGTGTCTCCCTCTCTCTTTGCCTCTCCCCTGCTCACACTCTGTCTCTCTCTCTCCCTCTCAAGAATAAATCAACATTAAAACAAATTTTTTTTAAGAAATTCTTCCAAGTATATTTCAAACAAGGGATCCATTTGAAATGTCTCTTTGAAATGGCATCTAGTAGGAAAGACATTTCCATCTCAGCATGAGTCTGAGCAAGGGCCAGCTAGCTTGGGAGATAGCCTGAAGCAGGTCATCCTGCTTCCACACTAGGTGGAACAGGTAGGTAAATGGACCTTGGCCTTCAGGGCCTGTGAGCCAGAGACCAGTCATCTTCATTCAAGCAGGATCAAGGTGGAGATTAAGAGGCCACTGGGGGGGTGCCTGGGTGGCTTGGTCGGTTGAGCGTCCGACTTCGGCTCAGGTCATGATCTCACGGCCAGTGAGTTCGAGCCTCACGTCGGGCTCTGTGCTGACCGCTCAGAGCCTGCAGCTTGTTTCAGATTCTGTGTCTCCCTCTCTCTCTGCCCCTCCCCTGTTCATGCTCTGTCTCTCTCTGTCTCAAAAATAAATACACGTTGAAAAAAAATTAAAAAAATAAAAGAGGCCACTGGGACTAGACAGGGCTGGGCAACTGAAAGGGTATGCCCAGAAATGGGGCGAAGAGGAACCATTCATGTGATATTGGGGAAGGGTGAGGGGACTGCCTTGCAGAATGTAGCAAGGAGAACTCAGTTCATCATTCAAATGTTCCAAAATAATTCTCGTCCTGGGGTCCATGGATGGATCAGCAAACCTTTTAATATAGTCTGGGATCTGAAGAGGCCCAGTGAACACAGCCTGGGGCCTCCAGGAATTGTTCTTTGAGAGGGTGGGGGGCACTGGTGGGCGCAACACCAAGGCTCTCAGATGCATTCAGGAAAATGGACTTAATTAGATAGGGGGGCAGAGGAGGATACAGCTGCCATGTGACTAGCCCGGCAATGTTGGACAAAGCATTTCATCTCCTGCACTTGGGTTTCCTCATGAGGCAGTTTAAATTTGATGGTTTATATGTTTCCAGCTTTAAAATTCCTTTAAAATCCCAGAAGCACTAATCACTAGTGCAAGGATTTACTGGGATAAGTAGTGAGTTCCCGGTCACTGGCAGTATTCAAGAAGAAGGAGAATAGCCACTTGTCTAACATGGCCCGAGAGAGAATTCCTACATTAGGTAGGAAGCTAAGATTTGACTTTGAATAATAAAAACAATAATAATGATAATAATAATATTAACTATCATTGATTAAGTAGGTAACACGTGCCCAGTACTGTTCTAAGCATTTACACACATCTCATCTAAGGTATGATTAACATTCCCGTTTTGCAGAGGACATTCAGAACTGAGGTTGACAACATGTTGCTCTGACTCCCCCACTTCCTAACCACCACCCTTCATTCCACCTTCAGCCTCTGTCACCACCGGGATAGGCATGCCTTGCCCGGCCTGGGTTCCGAGTGCAAGGCGATACGACTGCTCCCACTTGAGCTAGCGGAATGCAGACATCCTTGCCAACAAGGATGCTTTCCCAAGGCATGTTGCCAAGAGCAGGAAGGTGTGGTCATCCGTGCTGAGAACCCCAGTGCTCTGGGCCCCTTTCACCCTCCACCTCCCTTTACAGAGGGAAGACTACTGCCCAGAAGGGTGAGCTAACTACCCACACTCACACAGCACATTAAGTGTCAGAGTTGGAAAACAAACCCCCTTGCGTCCCGACTTCCAGGTCGGCGCTTGACGTTGTGTTGTTTTGTTTTTAGCTCAGCCCTGTTATTGTGGTAGCTCACGTCTGTCCGTCCCTGACAGTCCCCCGGTTTTGATTTCTGACTAGACGCATTTTCTCATAAAGGCACATGGATCAACCACAACTAATTGGAGATTCACAAGGCTGGTAAGTATTTAAATTCCTGTCTGTTCTAAAACTCTGAATCTAATCTCACCCCTATACAACCAAATTTACCTCGTACTGATCCTGAATCAGCATTCCTGCTTTTAAGCACACGTCTTCACTAAATTGACCCCGAATTACATATTCCTGCCTACTGTATTTTGCCCAAGTCCTCAGCCCGCTAGAATTTCCCCCCCACCAACGGCCTCGGCTTATCTGCCAGGGCTGTGAGTTCCTGCTCACGTGCACCCCCGAGGGAACTGCAGTCACTGGAACACTTAGTTTACAAACTAAATTTATGCCTCAGTCAGAGACATGTGACCCCACTCTGCTTTAGAATCCCCCGCTCATCTACCCTTTCAGTCCTACGGAACTGAGGGAAAAGCAGAATTGTTCCAGGGCAAAGATATTTGCCTGTACCTTCTTTTTCCTTCCCTCCCTCCCTTCCTCCTTCCCTTCTTCCCTCCTTGCCTTCCTTCCTTCCTTCCTTCCTTCCTTCCTCCCTCCCTCCCTTCCCTCCTCCCTCCCTCCCTTCCCTCCTCCCTCCCTCCCTTCCCTCCTTCCTCCCTCCCTCCCTCCTTTCCTTCCTTCCTTCCTTCCTTCCTTCCTTCCTTCCTTCCTGTCTCTTATTAGTTCAGTGGTTTCCAAATTTTAGGTGCAAAATTCTTAATTTCAGTATGATTGAAAGGGTGTCCGAGGACTGTATAACTTTAGGTCACATGCTGGCGTGAGGACCAGCCCCTTAGCAAGCGGTCCTTCTGATGGGGTTCTTGTGCAAACGGCTAAGAAAGAATTCTTGAGACATCTTTGGTGCAAAAAGGTGATTTTAGTAAAGCACAGGGACAGGACCCGTGGGCAGAAAGAGCTGCACTGGGGTTGTGGGGAGTGACTGATGATATACTCTTAAGTTAGTGGGGTTAGGGACAGTCCTAAGGAATTTGAAAGCAAGGTTTTCAGGCCCTTGAGGGGTAGCTACTGTCTAGATAGATAAGATTACTTTTAGTCTTTAATGAAACAAAAACCTTAAGGAAGTAAGGCAGCCCTGAGTTCCTTGAGCAAGGTCACGCTCAGCAGGTTTTAGGTGTCTATCAGTGGGCAGCAGGCTTTAAGGAGATTTAATTTAAGCTACATTTCTCTCACCTTTGTTTCCTCACCACTTCCACAGTCTGGAGCACTGTTTACAGTCAGGAGCAGGCTTTGGAGTCCAGTGTGACCTTGGGCAGGCTTCTTTTTTTTTTTTTTTTTTTTTTTTAATTTTTTTTTTTTTTCAACGTTTTTGTTTTTGTTTTTGTTTTGTTTTTTTTTTTATTTATTTTTGGGACAGAGAGAGAGACAGAGCATGAACGGGGGAGGGGCAGAGAGAGAGGGAGACACAGAGTCGGAAACAGGCTCCAGGCTCCGAGCCATCAGCCCAGAGCCTGACGCGGGGCTCGAACTCACGGACCGCGAGATCGTGACCTGGCTGAAGTCGGACACTTAACCGACTGCGCCACCCAGGCGCCCCCGTGGGCAGGCTTCTTATCCATTCTCAATCCACTTCTAAAATGGGGGTGATGACAGGACTCCCTCACAGGACATGTTTGCTGAAGGGGGAATTAGTGGGTCTGGGCCTCTGCACTCTGGTCTCTGTCACCTGCTACAGGTCCTACTTCACCTTCAGATGTAGAGACTGTCGTCAGCATCAGCCCCAGCTGGCGTCATGGCCGCCTTCACCGGCCCATCACACTCAGGAACTGTGCCCAACGCCACAGAACTAGGGCCCAAAGCCCTGTTTTCCATTGCTGACTGGACAAGGGAACTCTCAGAGTTTAGGGAGGCAGGGCCCAGCCCCTCCTGTGCCCTCCCATAAGGCTCAGTGCATTTCCTACAGTCTCCCGGGCTGGGCCTCCTCTGCTCCCCTCTTCTCCTTCCCACCCTGCTTCCTCAACTGCTCCCTGCCCCCATGCATTGCTGCTAACCCACTGGCTGGCCTTTGAGCAAGGCCCTTTCTCGGGGCCTCAGTTTCCTTTTCTGGAGAAAGAGGAGCTTGACTGCAGCAGGGGTTGTTTCTACTGCTATTACAAATGTATCGCATGCTTGTAGTGAAACATGGGATCGATCAACAACGTGCCGTCGGCCACGTAGAGCTCCCAGGCATGCGAGGACCTCACTTTCTTTTTTTTTATTTAAAAAAAAAAAAATTTTTTTTTTAACATTTTTATTTATTTTTGAGACAGAGAGAGACAGAACATGAACGGGGGGAGGGTCAGAGAGAGAGGGAGACACAGAATCGGAAGCAGGCTCCAGGCTCTGAGCTGTCAGCACAGAGCCTGATGCGGGGCTCGAACCCACGGACCGTGAGATCGTGACCCAAGCGAAGTCGGATGCTCAACCGACTGAGCCACCCAGGCGCCCCGAGGACCTCACTTTCATCCCAGTTTCTGTGTTGAAGAGATTCCACTCTCACCAGTTGAATGTCAGGTTAGTTTTCCTAGGTATCAGCAATGGGTGTATGGATGGGCATGCGTGAAAGAGTATGATACATATGCACACGCGCTCATTCACACACTTTGGTCAGGAACGGGATTGTATCATGAATGCTCTTCTGAAACTTGCTTTCTCTTTGCAACACTAAGTCTTGGAGGTAATTCCATTCTGGCATACGTAGACAGAGTTCCTTCATTTTAGCATTTCCTCAGTATACTGTCTACCATTTTTGTGCATTCGATTCATTACCTATGGACCAGATTCTTGAAAGCGGAATTGCAGAACCAAGGGCATGTACATGTAACGTTGTTGTAGATGTGGGCAGATGGCCCTCCACAAAGGCTGTACAAATTTATGTTCCCACCAGCAGAATATGAGGCTAACATCAGAGGAAGTGGGAGCCATCAGGAGAACCAAATCTGAGGTGATGGGTCAGTACTAGGCCCATCTGAGCTTGAAAGAATGAGGCTTCAGCCCAGAGGATCGGGAGAAAGGTTACTTCCATCGGACTGAGGATGGGCAGGATAGTAACATCCTCAGGGCAGCTCCCAGTGACTTAGGATTGATTGCTTCAGAACCCAAGGCTGGAAGATGCTTCATGCCGTTGAGGAGGGAGAACAAAAACCTTTATCTCAATTCTGTGGCAGCGGGATCACAGCCTTTGGTTCTCCATCTCTTTTGGATCATGGACCCCTTTCGGGATTTGACAAAAGCATGGGACCTGTGCCCTGAGTACGCACACATACTCAGACAAATGTGCACATGCAACTTTGCATATAGTTTCCAGGAGCTAATCCCAAATCTCAATGTATATGAGACATCACACAGAAAGCCCAAATTGGCCTTCTGGAAGGTAAGATACGATGCAGAGTCCCAAGCTATTCTAATCCTCTCAAACAAGGCCATCAAAACCTCCTAGTGCCAGCTGTCCCGCCGCTGATCACAGGTCCATCAGTGAGCCCACCTGAGATCAGTGGCGACCAGCAGAAGGGCCACTTAGCAGAGCCCAGTCCAAATTGGTAACCTGCAGAATCATGAGCTAAAGAATGACTGATGTTTAAACCATCAAGTTCGGGGATGGGTTGTTATACAGCAAAAGCTAACGGATACAATCTCCATGAAGAACACTTGGGAATGCTATTGGGAGCCTCAAAAGAGGAGTAGAACAAGCGGGAAGACGTTCTATGTTCTTGAGCGGGAAGAATCAAGATCATGGAGATGTCGATTTGCCCTAAATTATTCTATAAATTAAATAAGCTGCAAAGGAAACACAAACGGGATCTTTTTATAATCAGAAGAGCTGATCCTGAAGATCCCATAAAAAAAAAGAAAGGGTCAAGAAGAGTCGGGGGGAAAATCTGGAAAAGAAGACAGAGAGGACCTATTCCTATCAGATAGCACAACACATTACAAAGCTTCAGTAATGAAAAACGGGCTCATGAACACAGCAACATATTAGATAAGCGGAATAGGAAGCCCAGAAACAGATCTAAGTATATAGGAGTTTGGTATATGCTGAAGGCAACTTTTTAAATCAGTAAAGGAAACAAACAAGTATTGTGCAACTAATGTCCCTGGGGAAAGTAGATAGCCATCTGAAAACATATGAAATTAGGTAGGCACATTTACTTCGAGATTCAAATGTAAAAAAAAAAAAAAAAAAGAAGTCATATTAGAAACAAGAATCTATTTTTTTAAGAAAAACAATTCCACAACATTTGCTGTCATCTGATAACAATGTAAAGGTAGTCAAAACAATTATGAACAAGTGTTTCAGAACGACTTGTTCTGAAGCACGCCTAAAAAAACAAAGTATATTGGGGCGCCTGGGTGGCTCAGTCAGTTGAGCGTCCGACTTCAGCTCAGGTCGCGATCTCATGGTCCATGGGTTTGAGCCCCGTGTCGGGCTCTGGGCTGACGACTCAGAGCCTGGGGCCTGCTTCCGATTCTGTGTCTCCCTCTCTCTCTGCCCCTCCCCCATTCATGCTCTGTCTCTCTCTGTCTCAAAAATAAATAAATGATAAAAAAAAAATTAAAAAAAAAAAACAAAGTATATTTGCCTTCTCAAGAATTTCTCACTTCACCGATCATTTCTAGTTGGAGATACTTTGGAACAGGGTAATAGTATCTCTTTTTAGCATGATCCGACCCAGTTGGTTTCTCGACTTTGTTTTAGAATGAGTCTGTCTGCATTATCTAACACAAAGTTCATACACTCATCGAAACCAACGATACGGCCCTCTCTCCGAATTTACTTGCTCATAAGGCCACACCGGAATCCAAGATACATTTTGCAAGTATCTGAAGATGAGGTTGATGGGCTCTACCATTACCTTGTACATTTTGTGACCCGGGGCCATGGTGTACCATGGTGAAAGCTGACAAAGACCACACACAATACTGTGTAGTTTTTTTTAAAGCCTTATGGTGGGAAAGGGTTGTCTAACTATGATATAAAACACAAAAGTCATAAAAGGACACTAAAAAGAAATACTGGTAAACTGTATTATATAAAAATTTTATTTTATTTTTTATTTATTTAAAAAAAAATTTTTTTTAACGTTTATTTATTTTTGAGACAGAGAGAGACAGAGCATGAACGGGGAGGGTCAGAGAGAGGGAGACACAGAATCTGAAACAGGCTCCAGGCTCTGAGCTGTCCGCACAGAGCTGGACGCGGGGCTCGAACTCACGGACCGCGAGATCATGACCTGAGCCGAAGTCGGCCGCTTAACCGACTGAGCCACCCAGGCGCCCCTGTATTATATAAAAATTTTAAATTCAATGTTGAAATTACTATAAGCAGACTAAAAAGACAATGATGAAACTGGGATAAATGTATGGAATTCATAACATAGACAAAGGGGAACGTCCTTAATATGTAAAGAACTCCCGCAATTCAATAAGGAAAAGCTTTACAACACAACAGAAAAAGGAGTAAGTGATATTAATATCTAGGTCACAGAAAAGGAAATACAAGTAGTTCCGGATATTTTAAAAGATACTAAATCTCACTCATAATAAAATACATTAAAGTTCTACTCAGAAAACAATTTCCCACCTGTCATGTTGAGGAAACCACCTAAGAGTTTTATAACACAATCTGGAACTCGTGTGAGGGGAAAGGCATTTTTACATACTGCTGTTGAGAGTGAACATTGGAGTCACCTCTATAACTCAATTTGGCATTATCAATCAAGATTGCAAATGCGTATAGCCTCTGACCCAGAAATACAGATATATTCTGATGCACGCAAGTAATATACAGACAAGGTTTTTCACTGCAGCATTATCTGTGATGGCATATCATAAAATATTATGCAGCTGTCAAATGAAGAGAAGGAGGAAGTACTTTTATGTGCTGATATGGAAAGATCTCTAAAAAATGAGTGGAGAAAAATAAAGCGTAACACAAACCGTGAGATCATGACCTGAGCCAAGGTCCGACGCTTAACTGACTGAGCCACCCCAGGTGCCCCTAAAATTTCTAATATTTTAAACACATTTCACAGTGTCTCAGACTCAGGTGTTATAAAGCAAGGCAAATAAATTTCATTTCATGTTAAGTTTGTGGCTAATGTTTGTAACGAAACAATGTATGCATGTTTCTCGGCTGTTATATGAATGAAATAACTCTCGAAATGTGTACCGGAGCATACATTTTTGTTCTGCCTGTGTTTTTTTCCTCAACTTTCGCATTTACTCCTCAAATAAGCCAGCACTCCTTTTACTAATGGTTACATTTGCAAATGCAAATCCGTGTTTAACAAACATTACATTGTTATACTGAAGAATTTTATTTTTCAAGTTATGTTTTATAGTTGACCAGCTTGAAAATAATTTCTGGGATCTTTAGGTAACTTGAAGCCTTGGACTGATTGATTTGATTAGTGGATATTCACTGGGCACATAGATTATTTCTAAGCAAAATGGGATACGGAGGCATGCAAACTAAGCATAATTTAAGTTTATATTCTTTTGCTTCTTCTTTCATATGCTACAAGTAGCCTCTATCTTTGGGTCTCTTAATGCACCTGTTCCTTTTCGCCACTTGGAGAAGCTGTACTATTGGGATACCCATGACCACAGAAAACTGTGTTTGAGTACTCATGAATTCTGCTCATCTGCTGAAATGCCAATGGGTGACAGTGGGTAGTGACGAGTATCTCTCTGTGAAATGGAAGTCACTTTGCTTAAAAGTTATCATCGATGAGCATGATTGACACTATGCTTAACAGTAATAGTTTCAAAGAAAGACAACTGTGTGTGCTTCTGTTTTCCCAGAAAAAGGGTAGTGTTTCCCTAAGGCACCAGTATTCACATTGGTTTTTTGGGGTTTTGTTTTTGTTTGTTTGTTTGGTGAAACTCCCTATACATTCTTCAAGCATTTTGGGGACACTGAACAGCTTTTCTTGTGTTAGAAATAGTGTTATTTACTGCCTTGGACATTGAAATCGAAAAAGATTTTAACGCTTATTTAGTAATTCAGTTGAAAAAAGCAATAATGAATGCATTGCAAGTTAATAGCGTCTTAGCAACGTTAGGAGATTGGTTCTTACCTCATGGGTCCTCTGAGATCATTCCTAAAGAGTCAGTTTGTTGCAGACTATGAAAGAGCGTAATGAAAGACTTAACAGTGAAATTCATTTGCCTTGCTTTATAACACCTGAATCTGAGACACTGTGAAATGTGTTTAAAATATTAGAAATTTTAGGGGCACCTGGGGTGGCTCAGTCGGTTAAGCAGCCGACCTTGGCTCAGGTCATGATCTCACGGTTTGTGGTTTCAAGCTCCACATCTGGCTCTGCGCTGACAGCAGGGAGCCTGCTTGGGATTTTCTCCCTTCTTCTCTCTCTGCCCCTCCCCGACTCAGGCTTCGCTTTCTCTCAAAATAAATAAAAATAAACTTAAAAAAAAGATATTAGAAAATTTTTCTTAATTTTGGTGGCCCCGTTTCCTTGCTTTCCTGTTCTATTGTTACCCATTATATGAAGGGTTATTCTTTTTCCCATGTGATCTGCCTAGAGAGTAAAGACTCTCAGTTTTACCAGAATAATGATCTGATTTTTATGTTGATGTTATTACGCCTTTAATTATTTAAGAAAACAAGGTTTCTTACTTAGGAGGGTGCTAAGTGTGCTTTACAGTCATGTCACTTTCTGCATTTATTCTTAAATGTTTTATTGTCACTTTCAAGTAGATACACGAGTATTTCCCACGTACCCGTGATCCTACCTTAAGTGTTCAAATCTCCTGACAACTTTGGATTTTTGCCTTCCTCAGATCAATCCTAAACATAAAACAAAATAAAATTATAATGATATCTGAGATTTCCCAGACAGCCCAAGGAAAATCACAAGAGATTTGTTACTTCGCCTTATAAAAAGGGAGGTGCCAGAAATAATTAGATCTATTTGATACATTACTATTGATGAAGTTGCATGGGAAGGGATGGAATTATTTTTGATCGAAAGAGGAGGAAACTATAGGAAATTTTCTTTCAGTGGAAAACTATGCATTGGCTGTAGTATTCCCTTCTGCATTCTGGTTTTGATTTCATGGGGGTTGTTTTGCAATTCTGTAAAATGTAGGTAACTGACAGCAACAGAAAAATAATTCTTGTTTTTAGACATGCACATGACCAAAACAGGTTTCCACCCTGGAAGAAGCTGGTTTGGCCTTCATTCATGCATTTGTTGTAATATTCCTTTACTTCTACACCTTTGTGCTTTTGGACTTCTCCTTTGGACCAATTATAATTTGCTTTGTTCCCTTATTAAATCAGTGAAATAAAATCCTTAACACATGTTTGCATTATATCTGTTTGAGAGTCACTATTTTACCTTTTTTTTTTTTTTTTTAAATGTATCTCTTTATTATTTTTTTAAATGTTTATTTATTTTTGAGAGAAAGAGAGAGCATGAGTAGGAGAAGGCCAAAGAGAGAGGGAAACACAGAATCTGAAGCAGGCTCCAGGCTCTGAGCTGTCAGCACAGAGCCTGATGCGGGGCTCGAACTCTCGAACCGTGAGATCATGACCTGAGCCCAAGTCGGACACTTAACCGACTGAGCCACCCAGGCGCCCCAAAAATGTATCTTTTAATAATGCATTGAACAGAAGCCCTACTCATCACAATTCATTACAAAAATGAAAGCTTTAGGCATTTGAGTTTGATTCTTTCCCTAATGCTAGTTGAGAAAACCTGGATGGTGGAAACTGAAAGATCAGTAGTTGACATTGACGTTCACCATGTAATCTGGCCCCTCCCCAGCATGGGGTTGCCTTGGGCAAGTCACTTCCTTTCCCTACACCTCCCCACCCTTCTAGTTGGGTGGGTCTAAAATAATCCCTTCCCACCCTATAGCACCAGCCAGGACTGGATCAAGCATCTTAGCCCTGGAAGGTTAGCATCAAACACGTACAGTTTAGGGGTGCCCAGGTGGCCCAGTTAGTTAAGCATCTAACTTGATTTTGCTCAGGTAGTGATCTCATGGTTCGTGGGATTGAGCCCCGTGTTGGGCTCTGTGTTGAGAGCACAGAGCCTACTTGGGATTCTCTCTCTCCCTCTCTCTTTGCCCTCCCCCTCCCCCTTTCTTTCTCTAAGTAAATAAATAAACATTAAAAAAGAACGTGTGTAGTTTAGATGTCAGTATGCAGGTGGGGGCCAGATTAGAGGCGATAAACGTTAATACCAATTTACATGAACTTTCAATTATTGCCCTCAGGTTTTTTCAACTGGGATTAAGTGAAAGAATTAAACTCTCAAGTGTCTAAAGTTTAGAGATTGGTCCTATTCTATTCAGTTAATGGGGTTGCTCCAGCAGCTGAGCTGAAATGAACACCATGAAGATTTTTAAAAACGTTTTACTGAAGTGTGTTCATCTTAAGACTGGAACACACCCATGTGACCAGCACCCAGACTGAACTGCAAAACAGTACCAGCACCTGAGGAGTCCCTCATTTTTTTTTTTAATTTTTTTAAACGTTTATTTATTTTTGAGACAGAGAGAGACAGAGCATGAACGGGGAAGGGTCAGAGAGAGGGAGACACAGAATCTGAAACAGGCTCCAGGCTCTGAGCTGTCAGCACAGAGCCCGATGCGGGGCTCAAACTCACGGACCGCGAGATCATGACCTGAGCCAAAGTCGGACGCTTAACCGACTGAGCCACCCAGGTGCCCCAGGCGTCCCTCATTTTTACAGCCACTGGCCAGCACCAGCCCACATGAGAGTAATTCAATACCCAGTTCTCACAGCATGGGTTAATTTTGCCTGTTTTTGTACTTCGTATAAAGTGAATCAAACAGATTTTTTGGTGAATATTTCTTTTCATTAATTATACTTCTGTAAGATTCAGCCTTGCTGCTGGATACGGGTGTGCTGTTTCGAAGGGACGATTACACCCCAATATTTATAGCAGCACTATTGACAAGAGGCTAAGTATGGAAAGAGCCCAAATGTCCATCGATGGATGAATGAATAAAGAAGATGTGCTCTCTCTCTCTCTCTCTATACACACACACACACACACGCACACACACACACACACACACACACACACACACAATGGAGTATTACTCGGCAATCAAAAAGAATGAAATCTTGCCATTTGCAACAACATGGATGGAACTAGAGGGAATTATGCTAAGTGAAACTAGAGAAAAACCAATATCATATGACTTCATTCATATGAGGACTTTAAGATACAAAACAGATGGGGGGGGGGGTGGTGCCTGGGTGGCTCAGTTGGTTGAGTGACCGACTTTGGCTCAGGTCATGATCTCACAGTTTGTGAGTACGAGCCCCGCGTCGGGCTCTGCGCTGACAGCTTGGAGCCTGGAGCCTGCCTCGGATTCTGTGTCTCCCTCTCTCTCTGCCCCTCCCCCACTCATGCTCTCTCTCTGTCTCAGAAATAAATAAACATTTAAAAAAAATTTAAAAAAAACAAACAGATGAGGGGCGCCTGGGTGGCTCAGTTGGTTGAGCGTTCGACTTCGGCTCAGGTCATGATATCACAGTTTGTGGGTTCGGCTCTGTGCTGACCGCTTGTTCAGAGCCTGGAGCCTGCTTCAGATTCTGTGTCTCCTTCTCTCTCTGCCCCTCCTGCACTCACGCTTTGTCTCACCCTGTTTCTCAAAAATAAATAAATGTAAAAAAAAGAAAGACACAAAACAGATGAACATAAGGAAAGGGAAGCAAAAAGAATATAAAAACAGGGAGGGGGCCAAAACAGAAGAGACTCTTAAATAGGGAGAACAAACTGAGGGTTACGGAGGGGTTGTGGGAGGGGGGATGGGCTAAATGGGTAAGGGGCACTAAGGAATCTACTCCTGAAATCATCGTTGCACTATACGCTAACTAACTTGGATGTAAGTTAAAATAAATAAATAAATAAATAAATAAATAAATAAATAAATAAATTTTTAAAAAGGAAGAAAAAAAGATTCATCCCTGTTGTTACATGTGGGGGTAGATCTGTCCCTGATGTAGTCAGCCATCGATGGGAATTTGGGTAGTTTCCATTCCAGGGCTATTGTGATAGTGCAGCTCTCTTGATATTGCTGTCCACGTCTTTTCGTGGCCACGCATTTCCATTAGGTATATACCTGTGAGTGGAGGTCCTAGATCACATTTATTTCTGCATCTTTCGATCTGCATATGTATTTAAAAAAAAAAAACAAACTTGAATTCATGCTGATCTCTCCAATTCTGATCGAACAGAACAGGGCCCATGTTATCCTTTCCCCTTTCCTTATTTGTAATTCTTTTCTTTGAGAAATCTAGCTCCCATTAAATACAATATATTTACTTATTTGTTCAATCCTAGGATACCCATAACATAGCTTCAGAATTGCTAACCCACAGTCCTTAGTCCTGTCTGCTGAGACGGCCTAGAAGCAGTGACACCCCAGTAGCAACGAGCACACCCAGCACTCAGATGTTAGTTTCTAAATACCATTCTCCAAAAAAAGGAACCAGGGTTCCTTGGAGAAATGACCGAGTCCGGGGGCGGGGGGGGGGGGGGGGCGGGCCATGGGACTACAAGATGAGCCTGAAACATCCTGTGGTCTCAGGAAGTATGGAAGTGCTCAGAATAGAATAGGAGTATTTCAAAAGGACACAGGGGTCATCCTGAAGATGCTCCTAATCGCCATATCTGGGACAACGTGAGAAACAAAACAAATAATGTTTGTAATGGATTAGAAGCCACAGAATAAAAGAAATATCCACGAGTCCATACTTAAATAAACAACTGAATAAGTCACTAAATGGGAGAGAAGGGAGAGCCCTTCTATACACTTGGATTTCAACTCATAAATGTAGAAGGAATTATGGAGGTGGAAAATCACCTTTGGAAAACCAACGGTAATAAATATTGCAGATAAGAGTCAGCAATGAACGCTAAAATTACTGGGTTGAAAGTATGATGAGAAATAGATTTATATAGTCTCAGAGCATCTCCACATAAGGTACTTACTAATTACAAAAGGAAATGCAGTAATTTTAGAGTGGAGAAACCTGGCACACAACACCTTTACCACAGCATCCTTCAAAGTTAACAGTACAAGTAATGAGACAGCAATATCACATGTGCCTTCTGGTCTAATGCACTGGGAAGGATGCAGTGGCACTTCTGTGGGGTGCTCACCAAAAATGCACAACTTCAGGGGCGCCTGGGTGGCTCCGTCTGTTGGGCGTCCGACTCCGGCTCAGGTCATGATCTCTCCGTCCATGAGTTCGAGCCCCTCATCGGGCTCTGTGCTGACAGCTCGGAGCCTGGAGCCCGCTTCAGATTCTGTGTCTCTCTTTCTCTCTGCCTCTCCCCCATTCACACTCTGTCTCTCTCTCTCCCTCAAAAAAATAATAAACATTAAAAAAAAATTTTTTTTTAAATGCATAACTTCAACCTCATCATGAGAAAACATCAGACTAACTCCAGTTGAGGGACAGTCTGTAAAACAATTGGCCAATACTCTTCAAAAATGTCAAGGTTATGAAAGAAAACATAACTGACCTGGACTCATAAGAACCATCAAAGTTCCGAGACACAGGGAAAAAGAGCAGCTGTTCTAGATCTGTGGAATCCCGGACAGCATCCTGGACCAGAAAGAGAACAGTAGGGGGACAATTGGCAACATCTGAGTAAAGTTTATAGATTCTTTAATCCTATTGTATTGCTGCTAATTTCCTGGATTTGCTAATTCTTCTGTAGTCATACAAAATGTTAGTATTTGGGGAAGCTGGTAAAGCCTATACAAGAACTCACTGTATTATTTTTCTAAGTCTAAAATTATTCTGCAGCGCCTGAGTGCCTCAGTGGGTTAAATATCGGACTCTTGATTTTGGCTCGGGTCATGATCTTGTGGTTCGTGGAACTAAGACCCCATGTCGGGCTCAGCACTGACAGCACAGAGCCTGCTTGGGATTCTCTCTTTACCGCCACCCCCCCCACCCCCGCCCCAGCTTGCAATTTCTCTCTCAAAATAAATAAATAAACTTAAAATAAAATAAAATAATTTCAAAAGAAAAATATTTTTAAAGGAAGAAGAAAGGGATTGGGCACGACTGTGTCATCCTTTGGCCAAAATCCCTTCCAGCACCTCCGCCCATAGCACGAAAGCAGACTCTCCTGAGAGTGGCATTCAAGGCCCTCAGTAATCAAGCCAAACATTCCCCACCAATCTCGAAAGCATGAGGTGCTTGGGAGAAGCCTTATATGTTTAAAGATCACCTTCATGGGACCGTGACTCAGAACCGACCTCAGGAAGCAGCATCTGCTGTTGGCTCTTACTTGGTCAGCAGTTGACTTTCCTGACTCGCTGGGAATTTGAACTCCTTCCGAGGGCCTCCGCAGGCCTTTTAGGCATTGTTCACACACCCTTTCTATCCCCAAGAAACTCACGACACACAAATAAGGCCAGGAAACAACAGTGACAGGCTCAGGGACACTCGGAAAGCAGGTCAGAGGCTGGCAGGGGAATTCACACTTTCTGCAGTGAGGCAGGTGTTGCTGTGATCCCCTCTTTGCTGGTGAGCAAATTGAAGCTTAGAGAAAGGAGGGCATCTGCCTAAGGCTACATAGCCAGTGAGGGCAGAGTCAGGGCTTAAACCCGATGCCTTCCCTTGCTTACTGACGGATTCGAACTGAAATGCTTTGAATAGCCAGGCAGGGTCCTGAGACAGTCTACATTTTACCCCAACTCCAGCCTTGAGCAGCAAAATGAGATCTCCCTAGAAAGCGTGCAGACAAGATTCTTAAAGAGCCAGGGTGATGCCAGCCGACTCCCCACCCACCAAGCCGCGGAGGATGCTGGAATCGAGCATCAACACATTCTTGGCAAATGTCACTGCCTCTTACGATGACCTGAACGGACACTGAGCAATGTGAATCTGTGTAAAATACCTCTGGGCAGGCGGGATTCCTTGCTAGACCCCACTCGGCGGGTCTCCTCCACTTTTAAATGTGGATTCATCACTTCAGAAAATGCCGGCTGGGAAAGTGTTCTTGCCAAGCTCTGGGATGGCCACAGAACCCATCTCCCAGAGTGGCAGCCACAGTCACTGAGAAACGGAGCACACGGTGCTTTCAACGTGGTCGGGATCCGTGAACGTCAGCTCTCAGGGCTGTGATTATTGACATTATCATTATTTTTATTTTCTAATGCTTATTTTTGAGAGAGAGAGAGAGAGAGAGAGAGAGAGACAGAGCGTGAGTCGGGGAGGGGCAAAGAGAGAGAGAGGGAGACACAGAATCCG
The DNA here is from genome assembly GCF_028018385.1 of Neofelis nebulosa. Classification (NCBI taxonomy): domain Eukaryota; kingdom Metazoa; phylum Chordata; class Mammalia; order Carnivora; family Felidae; genus Neofelis; species Neofelis nebulosa. Next base: position 44,116,810 of record NC_080794.1, on the reverse strand, counting down.
ACACAGGCTCCAGGCTCTGAGATGTCAGTGGGGCTCAAACTCAGAATGACGAGATCATGACCTAGGCCGAGGTAGGATGCTTAACCGACTGAGCCACCCAGCGCCCCTTGATATTATCAATGTTAAACCTCTACCCTCCCCCACTGCTCGGCCCCTTGGACTCAGCAGATCTTCCCTTCTTACAGAAAGATCTTCTTACATCTTTTCCTATCTGGGGAGATTCAGGACCGCATACCAGAAAGGGAGCAGAGTCAAAACCAAAAAGTTCTAGGGTGGGGGAAATGGGTGACAGACATTGAGGAGGACGCTTGTTGCGATGAGCAACGGGGGTTGTACGTGAGTGAGGAGTCACGGGATTCTACTCCTGAAGCCAAGACTACACTGTATGTTAGCCAACTTGACAGTCAAAAAAGTTCTGAAATTTCAGCTTGTCGATCCTACCCCCCCCCCCCCCCTCACTGCTGTCTAACCCCCAACCTGGGCAGAGACATCAATGGCCACGCCCCACCACCCCACTGGGTTGCTTCCTCTGAGGGCAGCTTGCATGGCCCTGGGCTAGTAGCCTGCTCCATCTATGCTGAGAGGAGGCGGCCTGGCCCACCAGCATTGAGGGCTCTCCTGCAATGGGTCATGCTTGTGCCCAGACAAGAAGACGAGGAGGCTTTGTGAGGCCCAGCTCTGACACTTCTAGCCCCTGAGACCCTTTCCGTTGGGCTGTCCCTCCCCCTCCCCCCCTCCCCCCAGCCCCCCAGAGATGGCCCCTTGCTTTGGTTGTGGGCTGGGAGAGCAAGCCTCTGCCTGACTCCCCTCCCTTCGTCCCGGAGCGCAGCCAGGTGGGAGGCCCGTGCCCGGTTGCCTGTGGAGGCGTGGGCTCCCTGGGAGCAAATCCCCACATTTCTACATGGTATGTGTCTAACCTTGGGCCACTTCTTAACCTCCCTAAGCCTCATACTGCGAATCTTGACGCTATCTGCCAGAGTGACGGTAGCATTAAATGAAAAACTCTGCAAGTTACAGCACTCCATTGACACAGGATGCTATGCGTGTTCCCCTAATGGCCAAGAACTTGCCGCTTGGAGCCCTCAAATACCCTGTTTGCTCTCTACTCGCCCACCTCCCTCCAGACTTCCTAACTCCCTGCTCACCTGGGGCCTGAGAGTCAAGAGGCCTAATATCACACAAGAGCATGGATTGTAACATCAGATCTACCTGGCTTTCGAGCTGAGATCTGCCCCTCTCTGACTTTAACCAAATACATCTTATTTGAAAAATGGGGATAAGGATACTCATCTTATAGGTTTATTGGTACTAGGATTAAATGAGATAACCCACGGACGGCCTTTGCCCAATACCAGGTTCCGAGAAGCTTAGCAGATAACAGAGTAACAACACATAATGATACTTATTGTCATTAGTCCAGCTGGCCACCAACTTGCTTTGAGACCTGGCATATGGTTGACATATTTCCCTAGTTCCTGGGACTTTCCCTAGTTCCTGCCAGTTTCTTCTATTTTTTGTTTTATTGCCCATTTCTGGAGAAGGTCAGAAGGAGGATATTAACAAACGATGACCTTAATATCATCTGGCCCAGAAGTTTTCCTTTGCGTGTTGTAGGCTGATTTCCGTCGGTATGCGGAAATAAATTGATTTCCAGACACTTAAGTCAATCCAGCCAGTTCATGGAATCATTTGAGTTGCCCTTCTAAGGATTTTCTAAGAAAGCAATGGACCCTTCTACTATTGGCAATATTTTGTCCCCTTCACAATGCCTCTTCGTTTGTGTTTCGTTGCATGGATCACGCTAAGGATAGCTAATAGTGACTCACGTTGCCTCTTTACCTCATTCCTGGCTTAACAAGGAATGCCTCTCTCCTCTCTCCTGTACGTACACGTCAACTATTTGTGTGAGGTAAAAGTAGCTATCTTGTTAAGGCAATATCCCTTTATTTTCTTTATTTCTACCTCTTAGAGTTTGTTGTTGTTGTTTAGTCTGGGAAGGTTGTTTAATTTCACCAAATAATAGTTTCAGTGTTCATTGAAATGATACGGTTATTTGATTTTTGTTTCTTTGACCTTATGACAGACACGATGGCTAGAGATTTTTCTGGAACTCCACTTGGGAATGAATAGCTATTTAATTTTGTGTTCCAATTAGTGGCTAAAGGATGGGGTACACAAGAAGGAGCATTAGGCTGCTTAGATGCCCATTCAGGAAAATATTTAAGTTTGAATCTTTCTTTGCAACCACATTAAAATTCTAGATGGATCAGAGATTATACCTTTAAAAAAGTTTTAGACTAGTTGGCAAAAAAAATATTGGAGAATATTTTTTATAGTCTTGATATGAGGAATCACAAGCAAGTTGTAAAATCTAGAAGCCATAAGAGAAAATCCTGAGAGATTTGGTCACCTAACTATCTAAAACTTCTGTATGATGAAAGACACCACAGAGAAAGTTAAAGACTTGGGAAGAATGGAAAGAAACATTGCCAACATACGTAACAGGCATTGGATTAATAATCAGAATATGTCAAAAGAGGAAAATAGAAAAAAGTATTTGACTAGGCAAACAAATACTAAATAGCATGTAAACGAAAATAGCAAGGTAATATTTTTCATCGTCAAACTGTCCACGTTTTAAAAGTTGTTTCCAGCGTTGCGAAATGTGCATGGCTAGCTAGATCTAGGACTTCAGCGGTATTTTAGGTCAACGAGTATTTTATGTAAACGGCGCCCCCTGCAGCCCAACTGCCTTAACTACATGGAACGTTAGTTCCATTAACTACAATGGAATTGGGTGCCCCTTGGAGTCAGGCTCTGAGTGCCTGCCTCCTCCCTCCGGCTGAGTGTCAGTCTTCGCATAACCAGTAAAATGTGACAGGCCCTCTAACTCAATGATTCCTTTTCCAGGAATCTAGCCTTTCAGAAATATATGAGTATGTAACGTGGGCGTAAAGATACATGCAAAAGGATGCTCATTGAAGCTTGCTTTATATTGGGGAAAAACAGGAAAGAAAGTACATGTCCTTCGACAGAGGGCTGTCTGCACAAATAAGGGGGCATCCGTTCGTGACATATTTTGCAACTCTTCAAAGGAATGAAGTGGATTTCTGTGTACTCACAGAATGATCTTCAAGGTTTAATGTTCTGACTGAGGTGAACATGAATGTGAAAGCAAATCCCCCAGATATCTATTATTCATTCCCATGTACGTACGTTTGCATCCGAAAATGCATAGGCAAGGAGCTGGAAGAGTCCACCAGGCTGACAGAAGTGGACTGGAATGGCTGCGCCAGGGAGGGTGGTGACAGGGAGGACTATCAGCTTTCACTCTACCTGTTCTATGTGTGACTCTACCACAACCAGAAAGTATAGTACATGTGTTGTTTTTCTCTGCGACTTCAAAACCTTAAGTACCCCCACTTGGCCCGAGCTTCGAGAATCCCTGTGGGTTCGGCTGTTCTTTGACACCTTCCCACCTGGCTAAACTACTGAGGAATGTCCTACGGAAGCGGGAGACATTGTTGTTGGCATTCTGAAATAGATTTTTCTGAGCCAGCTCATCCGGGCATCCTAATCCCCACGAGAGCTTTCTAAAAATTTAGATCCAAGTCTCTGTGCAAGATCTGCTGATTCAGAACAGGAATTTCTGTGCTGTGGCTATTATCTGGAGGAGGAAGTGACGGGTGAGGGTCCCTGGGTAGTGTGGTGGCTGTATGGGACAGCCACAGGTGGGAAGGAGAAGGCAGAGACGCAGCCTGGATCTGCGAGGGCTCCAGTGACCCCCAGTGGAGACACCTGATGGATAAAGGTGTGCTCTCGGGCCAGCGTAGCCAGGCCAGGCCCTCAAAGGTGTGCAGAACAGACGGTAAGACTGCAGCCTTCACTTCTTGTTTTCGCTAAAAGTTAGCTTTTCTTGCACTTTTTGGGTGGGTGCTATTGTGTTCTAAAATGGAGGGAAGGTGGAGAGTTGAAGTTCACCCAAAAACTCACCTGGGTTTGCTTAGATGGAGAAAGAAAACCCGGCTCTCGGGGACAATGTGTAAGCATATCCTTATTTAAGGATAAATAAATAAACTCCGGCCTGCCGAGGCGGTAGAAATGGATTCAAATCCTGACTCCGCATTTATCAGCCACGTGACTGTCGCAAGGTTCTTAACCTCTCTGAGCCTCAATATCTTGATCTGCAGAATGGATGTAACGATGTGCTCCTCCTGGAGTTGCAGTGAAGATTGGAGAGGTTGTGTGTGTAGAAGCGAATCAATCAAAGCTGAGCTGCGGCTTATTAATATTACGGCAGTTCCTAGACCATGAACTCCTGGAGGCAGACATACGTGATGCCGAGAATTTTTTCTCTCCTCCCTTCTCCAGAGTTTACCTAACACTAATCTAGTACAGACCTTAAGTGTTTGCTGAACACTGATTCTGATTTTGATCCTATTAGGGCTCTGGGTCTCTCCTTGCGTTGAAGCCATTTCATTAGTCTGTGTGTTACAGAGAGCAGTGCAAAATAATTGTTGTCTACAGACGGGCAAACTATTCCTGTTATAGGTTCAATTCTCCGTCTCCGTGTGGAAGAAGCCGGTCTCACCTCCACCTGTGCCTTCTTGCCGATATTCCAGACCCATGTCTGTTCTTTGGACTGGGTGTCACCTCTTACTGGTTCCCTCCTTAATCGTGAGTGAAATAAAATCTTCAGCACATGCTCACTTTACATCTGTATGAAAGTCACGATTTTACCTTTTTCTGAAAAGTATCTTTTAACACTTGCTATTACCTGTTAGCAGAACAGGAAGTTTCTATGAAAGGCAGACCCCACCACTGAGACTCTCAGGGTCCCTGTCCCCTTGCAGTTAATTACGAATTAAAATGCGTAGGTGGACGGATGAAAGCCTCCACACTCGGTGCGTTCGGGATTCGGGAACTGGGGGTGACACCGGGGAAGCCTCGGTCTGCGGGTCTGAGATGGGCTCCCGCGAATACCCGGGCCGGGGAGCGGTGGCCCCGGGGTGGGGGTGGGGGGCAGCCCTCGCCCCTCCCGCCCTCCTGCGCCCGGGCCCCCGGGCGCCGCAGGGAAGGGGGGCGGCGGCCCCCGGCTGGGGAGGCGCCTGGGGTTGGCACGCGGGCCCCTCCGCCCGCGGGGTCTCTGGAGGGGGCGGGTCGCGCGAGCCGGAGAGCCCGGAGCCGCCCAGGAATCTTGGCTCGGGCTGCGAGCATTTCCTGCGGGCGGGCCGGCGCGGGCCCGGGGGCGCGGCGGCGGGCAGACTCCGCGCTGCGCTCGGCCGGCCGGCAGCATGCGGCCCCTGCTCTGCGCGCTGGCCGGGCTCGCCCTGCTCCGCGCCGCCGGTGAGTGGGGTCGGGCCGGGTGGGACCGAGGGGACGGAGAGCGGAGAGATGGAGAAAGGGGGGACCTCCCGGGAAGGGGGGCGGTGTGTGAAAAGAGACGCGAGAGAGCGCGCCCGAAAGAGGAAGGCTGGAGAGACCCGACGCCCCGCAGGAGAGAGAGGAGACAGGCATCGCAGGGCGGGGAGGTCAAGTCTGCAGGGAGGGCACACATCCCCCCAGCGCCCCCCGCCGCCTTCCGGGCCAGCTGCATCCCGAGGGCCTGTGGAGGCGCCCGGGCTGGGCTTACGGGCAGGGCACTCGCTTGGAAGCTGAGTTCCGGCAGACGACGACCCAGGCTTGGCCCAGCAGAGCCAGCAGGCGGACAGGCGGCCCCAGGAGAAAGGCCACGACTTCACCTGCCATCTGGCCGGCCGAGGGCTCTGCGGCGTGGGTGAGGAGGCCAGTGTCTCTGCTTCCAGAGATCTCCCCTGAGGCCCCGAGCTGCCTTGGGTGGGGGTGTTGGGGTGCGGGAGGGAGAGGCCCTCCGGGTGCTCCACAGGCTGGGGGAGCTCCACAGGCTGCTGCTCCCAGCAGGGCAGGTGAGGGGAAGGCTCGGCTCTCACAGCCGTGCCATGGCAGAGGCCTCACCAAGTACCCAGGCCTCCTGCCCCCTCAGGCAGACCCTTGCCCCCACCGGCTTGCCCGTCAGCCTGGAGCCAGTGCAGGTGAATCGCCTAAGTGAAGTACCCTGAGCTAAGATGGGAGCCTCCCAGGCCAGTGCCTTTCAGGGCACAGCCAGCTGTGGGTGTGAGCACCCAGGGGCAGGGTGGAGGCCTGTGCTGATCCTGGGCAGCCCCCCCGCTGAGTAAGTTGGGTCTGCTGCCTTATCTCTGTGAGCCTGCTTCCTCCTCTGTAAGGTGGGGAGAATGACACCCACCCTGCGGAGACTGAATGAAGTCCCCAGCACGGAATTCAACATACACGGGCTCCCTCCCTCATCCCCTCAGCTCCACTGATCTCTCTGAGCCTCAGTTTCCCCACCTATTAATGAAGGAGGACCAACAACTGCCTCCTCAAGGGCTGTATGACGAGTGGCTGGGATTGTGCTCGGCACAGAGCACAAGCAAGAGCCCATAGAGCCCATAGAGCCTGAGCCCTTCCTCCCCCGCTGCTCCTGGAGCCCCCCCCCCTCCCCTCCAGGAGCCGAGGGCACAAAGCCGAGTCTGTGCTCCCCCAGAGGGAGGATCTGGCTGCCGCCCACAACTGGCCGACTTTATTGTGGCCCCTGCAGTCATGACCAGTATATGCATTTTAATTTAAAACCGTTCTTAAACATTCTTTCTGATTATGCTTGCTTATTGCTACGGATGTTTTAAAAAGGGGGAAAGTATAAATGTATAAGTGTAATCTCACACCGTGTTCACACAGTGTTGTGTATAATCTTTCAGCCTTCAGACAATTTACCATTGTGTTTCTTAACGTTTGACTATGAAATGTCTTGGATGCAAAGGCAGAGCAGCGGGGCAAACCCCGGTGTTCCTGCCATCCTGCTTCGGCGAGTATTGGCCTGTCTTGTTTCCTCTATCACCCCACATTCTGTCCCCTCCCTCCAATAGTTTTAAAGGAAATTCCGGGCACCATATATTTTCATCCGTAAATATTTCCTTCAGTATCTCTAAAAGATAAGTAATCTTGTTCTTTTTAAGTTTCGTTTATTTAAGTAATCTGCATACCCAGTGTGGGGCTTGAACTCATGACTCCAAGATCAAGAGTCATATATGGGGCGCCTGGGTAGCTCAGCCGGTTAAGCGTCTGACTTTGGCTCAGGTCATGATCTCACAGTTTGTGAATTCAAGTCCCGAACCGGGCTCAGAGCGTGGAACCTGCTTCAGATTCTGTGTCTCCCGCTCTCTCTGCCCCTCGCCTGCTCATGCTCTGTCTCTCTCTCCTTCAAAAATAAATAAATACACATTAAAAAAATTGTTTAAATTCATATGCACTCTCAGCTGAGCCAGCCAGGCACCCCAAAGATAAGTAATATTTTAATAAACACAACTGCAATACCATTATCACACCCTAAAAAGGGATGAAAATTCCTTAATATCATCAAATGTCCACATCCCCCATTGTGTCATGTTTACATTTGGTTTTGTTTTGTCCAAATAAGGTGCACATGTTGCTTTTGGCGGACATGTCAGTTATGTTTCCTTTAACACGTGAGTTCTCTTCCCCCCTTTTCCTTAAGATGTATTTGTGGACGCAGCTGGGTTGTTTTGTCCTATAAAGTTTTCCCGCATTTAGATTTTAGCTGATTGCATCTGCCGCGAGTCATTTAAATGTTCTTCTCTCCCCTGTATTGTCTATAAACTGGCAGATCTGGAAACTTTTGCTGTTCGGCAAGAATATGTTAAGATGGTTTGTTGCTTTAATTTGTATTTCTTTGATTACTACTGAGGTTGAACTTTTTCTTTAAGTGCACATTAGTCATTTCTACTAATTCATGCGAATTGTCTCACACTTTTCAGTTGCGGTACTGGGATTTTTCATATTGACCTACAAAAGCTCTTTATGTATTGACTGAAGCAAACTGCTTGGAATACTGATAAGAGCCCTTTTTCAAAATTAAGTTTTCTGTTGAGTTCCTTTCCTGTTTTCCTATCAGAGACATCTAAACTCCCAGAGCCTGTTTCTTTTACCAATTGTCACCCATGCCTTGGGGCCCTTTGGGCATTCTCTCATTGTCCGCCCCTGCTCCAGATCCCCGTGGACTGGACATCTGTCTTCCACTGGAATTCTGCTTTCTGGTTCAAGTGAAGGAAGAAGATGCTGAAGGGCTGTCGTGAGGGCCACAGCATTTCTTCCTACAAAGATGGATATCGTGGGGGTGAACCACTCAAAGACATTTCGATCCCAAGCACACATTTGGGCTCTTATGGGGCCCCAGACAGCTGTAAAGGTCATGTGAACAGGTCCTCTTTGCCCCATACCTGTCCAACCCCTCATTTTGTAACTGTGTTCAAGTGTATTTGCTTGCCGAATGATAGGCGAGTTGAGAAGCAAGATGTTGGTGTAGGAAAGCGACTTTATTTGGAAAGCCAGCCAACTGAGGAGATGGTGAACTATTGTCCCAAAGAACCATCTCTTAGAGCATGTGAGTCGGGCTTGTTCTATGTTAGGAAGAGGGGCAAGGGAGTCAAAAGATGACTGATCTCTGTAGACATTGAAAACAGTCGTGTAACTTCTTTGCCTTTGGTCAGTTGATCTTTGTGTGTAGGAATCTGGTGGTGTCGTTCCTGTAAATCTTAAACATCGCATAGTCATTTCTGTATGTACTTCTGTATCTCCTCCAATGAGGCAGGTTTCAGGTAAGAAGGCGGTTTTTGCAAATCTCAGTTGTAAGCAGAATTCCTTCCGTGATTACCATGCCTGTGTGTGGGGCTAAGCAACGTTTCTAAGCTACAGGTTACAGTGACAAGGGAAATAAAAGCAATATGGAGTCAGGCATGCTAAGTTTCTCTCTGTTACCTTTTACAGAGGAGGCAGCTGAGGCCCCGAGAGGGGAGGCCCTTAACTTACACAAGGTCACATGACTGCCAGTGCACAGTCTAGACTGTGTCGGGCAGGTAGGATTCAAATCCTCTCCCTACCACCTACTAGCTATGTAATCTTGGTCATGTTACACAATCTCTTTGATCTTTAGTTTTCTGATTTGTAAAAACATGATGTAAGCGTTAAATGGGATAATGTACGTAAGCGCTCAACAGAGAGCTTGGCGCACAATGAGTGATCGCTAATTGATGGAGCTTCCCGTATAGAGTATGGCTATGCCTATTGAAAAGGCGAAGGACCCAGGAATCCAGTGAGTGGGACTGGCTTGTAAGAGAGCCAGAGAGCCGCATCAGCACCGAGCCCTCTGTGTCCTTGTTGGAGAAGCCCCTCCCCAGCATCCCTTGGACCCCTGCATAGGTTTATCCTTAGAGCAGATGCCTCTCCATCCTGAGAACTGGTCTGTATGACCCAGCAGAGAGGCAGAGCCCTGGCAGCTTCCTCTGCCTTCTTCCATCTTCAGCTCCCCTGGTAGATGCCCTACACGCCATTGGCACAGCACTTGGCAGTTCCAAGGCATCTTCAAGGGCAGGAGTCCCTTTAATCAACACAGCAGTCCTGCCAAGTAGACCTGGCAGGACAGCTCCCTCACCGTCTGAAAGAGAGGCAAAGAGCGTCCTCAGTAAGTCTCGGAGGTGGGGCTGCGTCTCTGACTCCCAGCCATGTGTGCTTTTCACAGTGCACAGAGAGAGGTTTATTCTGGATGGCTTCTTACACCTTCTCCGTCTTGTGGGGCTTTTGGAGTGTTCTAGTACATTATGACCCCGCGGACTAAAAGAGCATGGTATTCCAAGATAGAAGGAATCAGGGTTCCCATATGGCTCAGGGAGCAGAGCTCTCTGCCAGCCCTGACCACCAGCCAATCTACCTCTGAACTCACATATGAGAAAACGAATAAATACGTGTGAAGCCGAGGGGGGGAGGGGGCTTTTTTATGGTAGCCTAGCTTACTTACTGCAACCAGATACTGAATGTACTGGAAATGACATTGAAGTGTTCTCAGAGTGATCAACAAGACTCAGACCCCCATTTGGAAAATGACCAGAGACCAGGGGAGATGGGAGGGCGTGTCTCTCCCAAGAATGTGCCTCAGAATCTGAGCTCTTTCTTGGGGGGGCTCAAGGGTCTCTCTCCTGGCTCAGCCAGAGCAGTTCCTCATACTGGAATTCTTCATATACTTGTTTGAAAATAGTATTCTTCTGCTTAAAAAAATTTTTTTTAAACCGCTGGTGGTTTTAATTTTTTTTTTTCAACGTTTTTTATTTATTTTTGGGACAGAGAGAGACAGAGCATGAACGGGGGAGGGGCAGAGAGAGAGGGAGACACAGAATCGGAAACAGGCTCCAGGCTCCGAGCCATCAGCCCAGAGCCTGACGCGGGGCTCGAACTCACGGACCGCGAGATCGTGACCTGGCTGAAGTCGGACGCTTAACCGACTGCGCCACCCAGGCGCCCCAAACCACTGGTGGTTTTAAATGAAGCACCAATTTTAACACGAATATTAAATGTGGTAAATTTTATTCTATTATAGTGAGTGCGGTCGAACACAATTAACCCCTAACTGACGGATGTTGCTGGTCAAAGCAGAGTGTGTCTTTGATGATTCGGAAGGCACAGCAATCTTCAGGGTGTCCTCTGAGAAATTATGTGTCATCCCAGAAATCATTGGAGCTGTGCACGCTTTCTTGGTGTTTGAGTCCCAGATACAAGAGGTCCCCTATGCCTGTAAGTAGGAGGGGCCATACTTCCTGCCTCAGAGGATGGGGACCCGGTGGCCATGTCTCTTTAACTGAAGAAGTTAGCCCAGCACCTCCGCTGGGCCTCTGGCCTCCCCGACAGCCTGCTCTCACCAGCCCACTGTGTTCCACCCATGGCCGCCATCCAGGGTGCGCATAGGCCCTGAGTGGGAGCCAGGCCAGGGAAAACAGCCCGGCGTCCAAGAAGGTCCATTTCCCAACTGGCCGGGCAGGGAGGGCGGGAGCAGAGGAAGGAAGGGAACATGGAGACCCACAGCCTTGGCTCCTCCAGCATGCTCATGGTAACCCTTCAGCCTTCCCCACTCCTGACTGTCCCAACAACCCCGTGGGGCAGGCATTTTCCTGAGCCCCTTTCTACTGACGGGGAAGCTCAAAGACATGGCAGACGCCCAGCTCTTGTCTCGCTGGAGCTTCTGATCCAAGAAGCAACTTGTCCTTGACTCACGTCGGTTTTGTCCTGGTAGCTAATTTTTGAGGCCTCTCAGCAGGCTGTGAGAGACAAAGCGGCATCCCCCATGAGCCAGATGGGGGTGGCGATGCGTCAGGCCTCTCCACCCCGAGTTAGCAAGGAGGCAGCAGAGACTCAGGGAGGAGAGGAAAGCTTCCCACAGGCCCGCACCAACTCGTGGAGGAGGGGGGTGAGAACGGGGCTCTCCGGTGTGTTTGGGGCCCTTGTGCAGTGAGGTCAGTGCCAAGTTAGGGACCCACATGGGGGAGGGAGCAGCAGCACAGGCCCCGAGGCAGCTTTCTCTCTCAGATGAGCTCGTAGGGAGGCCTGGATGAGCTCACGGACAGTTGTGCAGCGGAGCCCAGGGCACAGCTCTGTCCAGATGTGAGGGATTAGTGCTGTGTGATGTGGAAAGCAACCTCAGCCAATCCTTTCCCCTGGAGGGCTTTTGGAGCCAAATTAGACCTCATTGCAGACTCGTACAAAACAGGATGTTTTAGGCCGGCGGAGGGGAGTAGATTCATGTTGTTCAGGACTTACAGGGCTGGCGGACCCTCGCACTTGGCCAGCCAGGTCAGACTGTTTCCTCCTGGCCCAAGCTGGGGCTGGGAGAGGGCAGGCCGGGCTCCGGGGAGAGGCTTGGCCAGAGGCTCATGGGCGGAGCCCACAGTGGCTGTGTGTGGACACAGATCCACACTGGACAGCCCCCCTTTTCACGGACAGTCCTCCCTGGGGGTGAAAGTGACTCTTCTTGCCCCCCAGGAAACCCTTCCTCTCTAGACTGGGCTCTCCAGTTCTTTCAGCTGAGACAGATGAGTCAAACTTTATAGTCCCTTCACCATGGCCGCTTCTAGATCTGCCTCTGCCTATCAAAGGCCCAGAACAGAGCACAACCATCCAGGTGGGGTCCCTCAGACCACCCCCTCCCTCTTCCTGAGCCTTTCCCGTCCGTGTATGTGGCCCGCAACAGCTTCTGCTTTTAGCTAACAACCCTATCAGACAACTGGCCTTTATTGTGGAAAATTTCAAACCATATATACAAGAGCAGAGAGGGTAGTGGGAAGAACTCCAATGTCCCCGTCACACAGTTTCAACAATTATCCATTTCGGCCAATCTGGTTTGGCCACCCATGCCCCCGCCCACTCCCAGGCCTGGATTACTTTGAAGTGAATCCAAGATATCATAACATTTCATCTCTAAAGATTTCAGTATGGATCTCTAAGAGACTCCTTCTTAAGAACATAACCAGTCCTCACGTGAGCCACACATATACTAGAAAAAAATAACCGAAGTACCATTGTAATGTCTACCCCCCTCCCCAAAGTCAACAAGACCATTGTCTTTAAAAAAAATTTCTTTTTTTTTGGGGCGCCTGGGTGGCGCAGTCGGTTAAGCGTCCGACTTCAGCCAGGTCACGATCTCGCGGTCCGTGAGTTCGAGCCCCGCGTCAGGCTCTGGGCTGATGGCTCGGAGCCTGGAGCCTGTTTCCGATTCTGTGTCTCCCTCTCTCTCTGCCCCTCCCCCGTTCATGCTCTGTCTCTCTCTGTCCCAAAAAAAAAAAAAAAAAAAAAAAAAAAACGTTGAAAAAAAAAAATTTCTTTTTTTAATGTTTATTTATTTTTGAGAGACAGAGAGAGCGCGAGCAGGGGAGGGGAAAAGAGAGACGGAGACACAGATTCTGAAGCAGGCTCCAGGCTCTGAGCTGTCAGCACAGAGCCCAACGCGGGGCTCCAACCCGCAAAGTACGAGATCATGACCTGACCCGAAGTCAGACGCTGAACCAGCCGACTCCCCTGGTGCCCCAAGACCATTGTCTTTTGAAGAGGCTTTTCTAAGTTCAGTGGAGGGAACTAATGGAAAATACAGAAACAAATTGTTCTCCGTGAAAGATGCTCAGGGTGGAAGGGAGTTTTGTCTCTGCTGTTAGTTCTTACCCCTAAGTGGAAGAGCTGGGATCCAGAGAGAGTCGGTCAGGACGGGAAGCCTCTGGCAGAGATCCAGAAGGCCAGCTTGCTGCGGTGAGATCAGGAGAAGGGTGCTAGGGGTCCAGTCATTTGCTAACCATGTGACCTTGGGCAGGTCACTCAACCTCTCAGAGTTACACATTCATCACCAGCAAAATGGCTCACCATCTCTGTCCTCACCTCGAGAACTGTCAACCTTCTAGGCGATTCTGTATGTCCCCTTGGGCCATCCAGCCAACCCCTGGGTCTTACGGTTACGACAGTTTTGCACCTAGACAGATCCAGTCCAATAACTCTTTGTCCCCACTGTGCCTCAGATGCCCACATCTAGTGCCGCAACCTTGATATTGCCACCAGGAAGCTGCTTCACCTCTCAGAGTTGAAGCTGCAATGTCTTTTGCCACTCATTGCTTCCGTTACTGCCATCACCCTTCAGCCCCTCCATTTCTCCCAATTTATTGGCCCTCTTCTTGGCCTCTCTCCTTCCTTATTCAAGCTAGACTCCAGAGCTCATCCCCTTAACTGCTTGCTGGTCAAATCCTCAATCCTTTTCTCGCTTGCTCTCCCCCATACATACTCTCTCTGCAGACTCCCAGCTTCCGCTCCATCCAGCCACCCGTCCTGGCCACTCCCAGCCTGTCAGGTGGCACACTGTGGGTCTGGGGTTTCCAAAGTTCTTCCCTGAGTCGCGTCCTTCTACATGGCCCTCCTCATTCTCCTCATCTCCTTTTGAAGTCCTCTGTATATTTGCGCCCCCTCCCCAGTGGTCTGCTGATAAAGTGGCTCGCAAAAACAGACAAAAACCAAAACAAGACATTTGCTGGTTTCCATGATGTAAGTGCTCTCACTGCGCCTCCCATTTTAGTGGCTGTGCTCAACAACCCCCCCTTACAGAATTCCTGAAAACGTCACAACTAGCTTCCTCTTTCACAAGCCAACGCGTATTACCAGCAGATGATTCCCCTCTTGCTTTACAGAGTGAACAGAGGCCAGCAGGTGAGAACTCACTCAACTTCTTGGCCCTTTGAGTAGAGGTCTGCTGTGCCCCTTGTCCTCTGCTCAGTTCTTTTTTTTCTTTTCTTTTTCTTTTTTTTTTTAACTAATTTATTTATTTTTACAATTTACACCCAAGTTAGTTAGCATATAGTGCAACAATGATTTCAGGAGTAGATTCCTTAGTGCCCCTTACCCATTTAGCCCATCCTCCCTCCCACAACCCCTCCAACAGCCCTCAGTTTGTTCTCTGTATTTAAGAGTCTCTTATGTTTTGGCCCCCTCCCTGTTTTTTTTTTTTTTCATTCATTTTAATTTTTATTTTTTGAGAAAGAGAGAGAGAGCACAAATGGGGTAGGAGCAGAAGAGGGCGGGGGGATACAGAATCCAAAGCAGGCTCCAGGCTCTGAGCTGTCAGCACAGAGCTCAACATGGGGCTCGAACTCATGAACGATGAGATCATGACCTGAGCTGAAGTTGGACACTTAACCAACTGAGCCACCCAGGTGCCCCTAAATCTTTTTTTTTTAATTTAGTGATTTATTTTTGAAAGAGAGAGAGCACTCGAGTGAGCATGGGAGGGGCAGAGAGAAAGGGAGAGAGAGAATCCCAAGCAGCTCACAGCCGGGAGACCGAAGAAGGGCTCGAACTCACAAACTGTGAGATCATGACCCGAGCGGAAACACAAACACAAACACAAATATGGAAGCAAATAAGCCCAGAACCGTGAGAGGAACCTTGACTGTGGACCCTTGGGTGGATGATGTTTCTCATTGAAGTTCTGGGCTTGAGAAACTCTGTGAGACAGCTTCCAAGGGACCTGCACTTCCTGCCGTGCTCCCTCTCAGCCCGGTGTGGTGGGCGAGCACGCCCGGAACTGAGACTGCTCTGTCTCCTTTACTTCTGGAAACTAAGTTGACGTGAGAGAATCAATCCCCTCACTTGAATTATTTTGACTTAATATGTTCCTGAGACTTTAACTTTGTCATTTCTGGCTGCTTCCATCATTCAATTTAGATCATTAATATAAATTAGTATATGCATTCACCTTTCTGTGAGAATCCCAGATGTGAAAGCCTGAGTGAATCTTTCTTTATTTTGAACCGTGAGTTCCATTTCCCCTTCACAGATGGGCTCCTCCTGTCTCACGATGTTTCTTTCTTTCCAATGACACTTGGGCCCTGGGGTTTCCTCAGGTGCTCATTTTCAGCCTTCCTTGGGTAGCCTAGAAGAGTTTGCTGCAGTCACTCTCATACATCTTGCCTAGCTTATTTTTGCCAAATCTGATCACTTATGTATTTAAAACTTCTGAATAATATACATATATTATCAATCTGCAATAATCCTGATTCAAAAAAAAGTTCTTCATTCATTCAGTCTAATCTGCACTGAAACCCTTTTTTTAAATTTTATTTTTTATTTTTTAAAATTTACACCCCAATTAGCATATAGTGCAACCATGATTTCAGGAGTAGATTCCTTAGTGCCCCTTAACCATTTAGCCCATCCCCCCCCACAACCCCTCCAGTAAGCCTCAGTTTGTTGTCCATATTTATGAGTCTCTTCTGTTTTGTCCCCCTCCCTGTTTTTATATTATTTTTGTTTCCCTTCCCTTAGGTTCATCTGTTTGTCTCTTACAGTCCTCGTATGAGTGAAGTCATATGATTTTTGACTTTCTCTGACTGACTAATTTCACTTAGCATAGTACCCTCCAGTTCCATCCACGTAGTTATAAATGGCAAGATTTCATTCTTTTTGATTGCCAAGTAATACTCCATTGTAGATATATGCCACATCTTCTTTATCCATTCATCCATTGGTGGACATTGGGCTCTTTCCATACTTCGGCTATTGTGGATAATGCTGCTGCTATAAACACGGGGGTGCATGTGTCCCTTCGAAACAGCACACCTATATCCCGTGGATAAATGCCTAGTAGTGCCATTGCTGGGTCGTAGGGTAGTTCTATTTTTAGTTTTTTGAGGAACCTCCATACTGTTGTCCAGAGTGGCTGCACCAGCTTGTATTCCCAGTCCTTTAAGTTCTTTCCTTCAGGCTGTAAGTGTGGTTGTTTCTTCGACTTAAAAGAACAGAAATGACAACAAGAAACATTCTGTAGACCATGTGATCTGATCTCCCTTCCTTCACAGCCAAACTTCTTGAAAAATGTTTCCCAGGGTCCAAGTTTCCACCTTCCAACCTCTCTTTCCCTTCCCATCCCACAGAATCTCGGCTTGGCTTTGCCTCCACGACTCCGTGAACAGGGTCGGGGTGGAATTTAGCAGGACTTTCCTGTTGCTCTGTCTTTCCATCCTTATCTTGCTAGACTTCCCTGCTGCTTTGGGCCATGCTGACCACTTCATCCTCAGGGAAGCTCCTTGCTTCTCTTCGTTTCTGGGACAGTGGCCTTCTTCCTGAGTATCCGCATTCTCCAAGGATCCAGCCAACTCTGCTGCCTCACAGGTACCTGGGGGTCACTGACACAAAACCTGAGCTCAGAACCTTCTGGTGTGATGGCTGGTGGTGCCAGGAGGAACCAAGGGGGAACCAGCGTTGGGGAGGAAAACAATGAACCAAAATCCGGACGGGTCGGACCTCAGATCTTCCATTTAACTAGCTGTGTGACGTAGGATATAGCATTTCACCCCTCTGCACCAACTGGGGATAATAAACAGGTTATTGTAAGGATTGAATGAGTTCACACACTTGTTTAGCGGGCCATGTGGTACATAGTAAGTGCTCATCAAATGTCCAATATTAATAACTGGTCATCAATGTCAGTGTGACGACTAAAATATCTTCCCTTCATCCTCTCTATACCTACTGCCTCCCCTCATCACTTCTCACAGGGATTCCTGCAATAACTTCCTGCCTTCAAAGACAAATCCCTCCGATCCATTCTCTGTATTTAAAAAATTCACATAGGACCGTGTGACTCTTGTGTTGAAATAAACCCCAAGATAAGCACTGCGGTTGGCTTATTAGGGCCTCTGGTTTTGTTTCCATGACCCAGTGTCCTCCCATCCACCCTGTACTTTCCAGCCACGCCAACTCCCTGAGGGTTTGCACACGGAACCGTGCCGTCGTGTGCCTCTCTCTTTGCACATGCCGTTCTCTCTGTCTGCAACCTTGCCTCCCTTCCTTACCTCATCCAGTTCAGGCAGCAGCTTCTTGAAGAAGCCCACTTGGGTATGGAGGTGACCATGGCCATAGAGACAAGCGAGTGATTGGGCCAGCCCTCCGGCCCCTCACACCCTGACCCACACTGAGCCTTCCTTTGCTTCTCTGTGACTGTTTTCAGGACCCACCTCATGGAGCCCAGCGCTTTACGGGAGTCTCTAGTGTCACAGGGAATGGTGACAAGGCTTGTTTCTCCACAGCTGCTGAACCCTTCATGCCCTCCCATGGAGACCCAGCTTGGAACACAGGGTGTGACAGACACATGGCTATCCACGGCCGTTTAGACGTCATAGAGGAGGTAATCAGGGTGACTTGGGAGGACGTACAGCTTCAGGACCACCTGGCAGGCTGGCAGCTTTTTTTTTTCTTTAATTTTTTTAATGTTTGTCTATTTTTGAGAGAGAGAGAGAGAGAGTGCAAGCGGGGGAGTGGCAGAGAGAGACACACACACAGAATCTGAAGCAGGCTCTAGGCTCTAGGCTCTGAGCCGTCAGCACAGAGCCCGACGCAGGGCTCGGACTCATGAACCGTGAGATGATGACCCGAGCCGAAGTTGGATGCTTAACCGACTGAGCCACCCAGGCGTCCCCAAGCTGGTAGATTTATAGGGTTCAGGACAACCTTGCTTTGGAAAATCGGGAAAACCCATGCCAATTCTGCTCCCTGGCCACCATGTGAAACATCTCCCTGCCCTGTCTGGGCTCTTAGGCTGACCAGCCCTCAACAGACCCTGCCCCTGGTGGGGGGTGGGGTGGGGTGAGGAGAGGGGCTTGCTTAAACCCAGCTAGAGATCGCCACATAATTACACAATGAGATGGTGGAAATTCGGTCACTGTGTTTTGTTACACAGCCACGGTTTGTAACCGGGGGTCTATAAACTCGTGTGGGAAAAAATTACACCTTATTTTCACAAACCTTTAACTGGAATTTAGCATTCCAATTCACTATAAATACAGGCAACAAACCATAGTAGTATTAACAGTACTGTGACTTTGTTCTCAATAGAAATCACAGATAATTTCACTCCATCATAGTTGTGAATATATCCACACATCATTCATCCTTGCCAGCATGACGTAATTACAGTCGTCGTTAGACCTGATGTTAGATCGTGTTATTTCCTAAGTTAATAAATACATACATTTTTACATCAAAGATTTAATTTTTAGCACTTGAACAGTATTTTAATGCAGTGGGAATCCTTGGAGATCCTGTATGCTTTATTTTGTTTTCAATTAAGGTATTTTTCTGAGAAGGGGGTCTGTAGGTTTCTCCAGACTGCTTTTCATTCATGAAAAGGCTAGGAACCCTGAATAAAGAACATTTCAAAATCCCCCACCTGTCATTTGGCAGAATTGCCACCAGGGGGCGGGGCGACAAAAGGAATGTGAGCTCCTAGTGGTGAAGAACGGAAAGGAAAACAGGAAAAAAGGGTGGCTCCTTGTCAAACCTGTTGTGACTGGGTGAAGCGCTTAGGGCCCGAGCCAGCGGCGGCCTTAGAGAACGAAGCCCTAGGATCCTGTCATCAGGGGAATGGCGACGCCGGCAGGGGCTGAGCCTGAACAAGAAGGGCCCAAGTCCCCTGGCGCTCAGTTCTCTCGCGCCCCACTGGGCCGCCCCGTGCCCCTTAGGATGTGGCTGATGGACTTGGCTCCACTCTAGTGCCCCACTCCTGCCCCCCTGCCCCCGCCCCGCTCCCATCTCTCTCGCTCTAGACGGTGGAGAAGACGGTGGAACACCTGGAGGCAGAAGTGAAAGGCTTGCTGGGTCAGCTGGAGGAGCTGGCCTGGAACCTGCCCCCGGGGTCTTTCAGCCCCACGACCCCCGACCTCTTCGGAGACGGTGAGCGGCTGCCTCGGGCTGGGGTGGGGGGTGGGGGGAGGGATGGTTGCCCACCGCACAGGTGTGGCTTGGACAGGCAGGGAGAGGCCTCGGGTCAGAGTTGGGAGGGCATCACCCCCTCCCCGGCCCACCCCCAATGTTCTCTGCCCTCGCACCCCCCCCCCCCCCCCCCCCCACGGAGGGCGCTGCAGCCTGGCATCCGGACAGGGGCTTCGGGAAGAGCTGTTCACAGTTCACTGGGGTCCCACCCAGCGCCGCCGGGGGCACAGCGCTGCTGCCTCCCCCGCTGGCCATCTTCCCACCTCAAAGCTCCTGGTCTCCTTTCAGGTCCCTTGCAGGGAACCACTCCTGCGCCACCACAGAACCCTCCGAGGACGCGGCGGAGGGGCTGCCCCCTGCCCCTCCCGGAGCCCCGAGTTCCCTGTCACAGGACTTGGGGGGGGGCGGGGCCTGGGAGCGGGGCCGCGGGGGGCCTTCAGCGCTCCCGAGCCGTCCCTTCTCTTTCAGATGGCTTTGGAGCACCGGAGCCAGAGCTGCCCGGCAACTGGAAATGACACGCCCGTGGTGCAGCTTCTCTGGGCACAGAGTGGCACATGGTGGCCTGCCTTCCTCAGCTTTGTGCACAATAAAAGCTACTCCCTTGGTCCTCTGTGTCTGCTGACCGTGACCCCTATAGCCACAGCCCCTTCTCTGTCCACTCTCACGCCCTGAGGCCCACATCCTCCTGCAGGCTCAGACCTGGGGACTTCTGGCGGGCTGCTTCCGCCCGTCTTCGTTATAGGGGCAGACAGGGCAGGAGCTGGTGCGGAGGTGAGGCACCTGAGGCCCAGACTGGCAAGGGGACACAGCGGAAGGGCCCTTGAGTAGCCTCACTACTCAGAATGTGGCCATAGATGAGCGGCAGTGGGAGCCCGTCACAACCCAGACCTCCTGAATCAGAACCTACATTTCAGTGAGATCCCCAGGGGACAGGTGTGCAAATTTCTGTGTGACTTAAAACCTTTTCTACTGAGGTAAAATTCGCACAACGTAAGTTTCAGATTTTTAACCTTGTTAAACTTCAAATTCAGCGGTTTCACACTGTTGTATACTCATTGCTGAACATTTTCATCACCCCCAAAGGAAACCCTGTACCTACAAGCAGTCAGTTTTTAAAAATTTTTCTTTTTATTATTATTTTTGAAAGAGAGAGAGAGAGAGAGAGAGTGGGGGAGGGGCAGAGAGAAAGAGGGAGACACAGAATCTGAAGCAGGCTGGAGGCTCCGAGCTGTCAGCACAGAGCCCGATGCCGGGCTCGAACCTCCAGATCGTGACCTGAGCTGCAGTCGGTCGCTTAACTGACTGAGCCACCCAGGCGCTCCCAAGCTGTCACTTTCTATTCCCCTTCCTGCCATCCTTCAGAAACCACTAATATTTCTGTCTCCATGGACATTTTATATAAACGGAATCATACGATATGTGGCCTTTGTGTCAAACCTTTTTACCATTGACCATAATGCTTTCAAGTTTCATCTGTGTTGTAGCATGTCTCAGTACTTTATTCTCGTATAGCTGAAGGATACTATACCATTTTTCATTCTCCCCAACAATGTGTATAGAAGGGTTTCGATTTTTCCACATCTTCACTGTGTATCTTTTTAAGTATAGCCATCGTACTAGGTATGAAGTGGTAACTCATTGTGGTTTTAGGTTGCATTTGCCTAATGGTGATGACCATCTTTTTTGTGTGTGTTTCTTGGCCATTTGTCTTTTTGCGGAAATATCTATTCACGTCCTTTGCTCATTTAAAAATTTTTGTCTGTTATTAAGTGGCAAGAGTTCTTTATTATTGTGGATACTAGGCTTTTTCAGATATATGACTTACAAATATTTTCTCCCATTCTGTGGGTTTTTACCTTCTTGGGTGTCCCTTGAAATACAAAAGTTTTAATTTTGATGAAGTCCAATTTATCTATTTTTTTTGTTGTTTTTGCTTTTGCTTTTGGTGTCAGCAAGAATCCATCGCCAAATCCAAGGTCATGGATATTTATTCCTGTTTTCTTCTAAGATTTTTATAGTGTTTGCCGTTACATTTAGTTCTCTGATGTTTTGAATTACTTTTTGAATATGGTGTGAGGTTGGGATCCAACTTAATTCTTTTGCTTGTGGATATTCAGTTGCCCCTGCATTATTTGTTAAAGAGAATATTCCTTCCCTATCAAATGGTTCTGGCACCCTTGCCAAAAATCAATTAAACGTAGATGTTTAGGTTTCTGAATTCTATCCCATCTACAGGTCTATCTTTATGCTGGTATCACACTGTTTGAATTACTGTAGCTTTGAAGTAAGATTTGAAATTAAGAAGTGTGAGATCCCTGACTTTGTTGTTCTTTTCCAAGACTGTTTTGGTTATTTGGGGACTGGTCCTTTGCAATTCCACATACATTTTAGGATCAGCTTGTCCTTGTCTGCAAAAAGGCTGCTGGAATTTTTATAGGGATTAGATTGAATATGTAGATCAGTTTGCAGAGTATTTGCCATGTCAATACTGAGTCTTCCAATCTGTGAGCACAGGGTGTTTTGTATTTTTGTGTTTTCAGTGTACAAGTCTTACATCAACAAATTTAGCCTTACGTATTTTTTGTTATTATTGTAAACGGAATCTTATTTTCAGATGGCTCACTGCTAGTATATAGAAACACAACTGATTTTTGTATTTTGATCATGTATCCTATATCCTGCAGCTTTGCTGAATTCGTTTATTAGCTCTAATAGTTTTTGTGTGGGTAGGATTTATAATTTCCTATATAAGATCATGTCATCTGTGAACAGAAACTTTTACTTCTTACTTCCAATTTGGATGCTTTTTCTTGCCTAATTGCCCTGACTAGAGCTTCCGGCACAATGTGGACTAGTGGTGGCAAGAGCAAACATCTTTGTCTCGTTTCTGATCTTAGGGGAAAGATTTTCTTCTTTCACCATTAAGTATGTCAGCTGTGGCTTTTCATAGATACTCTCTATCTCAGGTTGATAAATACTCCTTTTCTTAGAATTTTGTTTTTAATCATCCAAAAGTGTTGGGTTTTTTCAAATGCTTTTTCTGCATTAGTTGGGGTGATCGTGCGGTTTTCATCCCCCTTTATCCTACTAACAATGTGTATTACATGGACTGATTTTTGTATATTGAATGGTTCTTGTATTCCTTTGATAAATCTCACCTGGCCATGGTGGCTTATCCTTTAAATACCCTGCTGGATTCAGCTTGCTGCTATTTCATTGAGGATTTTTGCACTTCCCTTGTGATCTCTTTGTCTGGCTTTGGTATCAGGGTAACATTGGTCTCATGAGTCAGGAAATGTTCTATATTTTGAAGAGTTTGAGCAGGATTGGTGTTACTTCTTTAAATGTTTGATTGAATTCACCAATAAAGCCTCCTGGTCCTGGCTTTTTCTTTGAGAGGTTTTTATTATCGATTTAATCTCTTCTTATAGGTCTATTCAGATTTTCTATTCTTGAGTCTCATTTGGGAATTTGTATATTTCTAGGAATTATCCCATTTTATGTAGGTTATCTCATATGTTGACATGAAATTATTAACAGTATTTTTGTATAACTTTATAATCCATTAAAAATAAATAACATTTTATTTCTATAAGGTTATCAGTAATGTCCCACTTTCATTTCTGATTTCAGTAACTGAGTCTCCTCTGTCAATCAGTCTACAAGTTTGTCAATTTTGTTGATCTTTCCAAAGAATTATTTTTTTGTTTCATTGATCCTATTGTTTATCTATTCTGTTTATTTGTGTTCTAATCTTTATTATTTCCTTCCTTCTGGTTGCTTTGCATTTAGCTTGTTCTTCTCTTTCTAATTCCTTAAAGTGAAAAGTTATTGACTGGAGATCCCTTTTTTCTTTTTTAACGTAGGCATTTGCAACTATATATTTCCTCTGAGCACTTTTTTTTTTTAAGGATGTTGTTTAATTTCCACACATTTTGTAAATCTTCCAGATTCCTTCCTGTTATTTATTTCTAATTTCATTCCACTGTGGTCATAGAAGATATTCTGTGTAGTTTCAATCTTTTAAAATTTGTTTAGGGGCACCTGGGGGGCTGTCGGTTGAGCATCTGACTTCGGCTCAGGTCCTGATCTCATGGCTCGTGGGTTCGAGTCCAGTGTCCCACTCTGTGCTGACAGCTGAGAGCCTGGAGCCTGCTTTAGATTCTGTGTCTCTCCCTCTTTCTACCCCCTCCCGCTCATGCTCTGTCTCTCGCTCTCTCAAAAATAAACAAAAAAAATTTTTTTTTAATTCGTTTAGATTGTTTTGTGGTCTCTGTGGAAAGTTTTCCATTTGACCTTAAGAATGTGTATTCTGTTGTTGGGTCTACTGTTCTATATATGTTTGTTATGTCTAGTTGGTCTACAGTGTCGTTCAAGTTTTCTGTTTCCTTGTTGTCTTTTGTCTACTTGTTCTATCCACGAGGAAAGTGGGGTGTTGAAGTTTCCGACTATTATTAACTATTTCTCCCTTCAATTCTGTCGGGTTTTGTTTCAAATTTTCTGGGGCTGTACAGTTAGGTGCATACATGTTTATCATTGTTCTATCTTGATGGATTTACCCCGTTTATCAGGATATAATGTCCTTTGTCTGCCAATCTGCTTTTTTGAGAGTTTATGCCATTTATATTTAAAGCAATTACTACTAAGTAAAGGCTTGTACCATTTTGCTATTTGTTTCCTATGTTATGTATATTTTGGCTCCTTAATTCCTCGATTATTGCCATATTTTGTCTGAGACAGTTCCAAGTGTACCATTTTGATTCCCTTCTCAGTTCTTTTCCTATGTTTTAGTTATTGCCAGGGATTAACATCTTAATTTGTAACAACCATTTTGAATTAACACCAAGTTTCAACAGTATATAAAAACTGCTCCTACATAGCTCCACCACCTTCCTTTATGTTGTTATTGTCACAAATTACATCTTTATGCATTTTGTGCCCATCAACAGAGTTATATTTCTTGATTGGTGTCACTGTCTCTAAATCATGTAGAAAAAAAAGAGAGCTACAAACCAAAAAACATATTAATAGTAATGTTTATGTTTACCTAAGTAGTCGCCTTTGCCAAGGTCTTTTGTTTTCCTCAAGTGGATTTGGGTTACTGCCTGCTGTCTTTCATCTCAGCTTGAAGGACTCTTAGTGTTTCTTATAGGGCAGGTCTACTAGCAGCAAACCATCTCCGTTTTGCTTTATCCAGGAATGTCTTAACGTCTCCTTCATCTTTAAAGAATATTTTGCCAGACATAGGATTCTGGGTTGACATTATTTTTTCTTTCAGCACACTGAATAGGTCATCCCACAACCTTCTGTCCTGCACAGCTTCTGACAAGAAGTCAGATGTTAATCGTGCTGGTGATCTCTTGTATGTGACAAGTTGGGTTCTCTGTTGCTCTCAGGATTCCTTGTCTCTTGTGTCTAGTTATGTGTCTCGATGTGGATCATTTTGTGTATCTTGCTTATAGTACGTCGAACTTCCGAGATGTGTAGATTAACTTGTTCCATCAAATTTGGTCAGTTTTCAGCCACTGTTTCTGCAGATATTTCTGCTTTCTCTCTTCACTGACTCCCATTACATGCATGTTGCTACACTTGATGGTCTCTCACAGGTCTCTTAGGTTCTGTTAGCTTTTCTTCATTTTTTCATTTTGCTCCTCAGACTGGGAAAGCTCAACTGGCTTATCTTGAAGTTTGTTGATGCTTTCTGCCTTCTCAAATTTCTTCTTAAACCCCTCTAAGTGAGTTTTTCACTTTTTCTGTACTTTTCAACTCTAGACTTTCTACTTGGTTCTTTTTTTGTAGTAACAGAAATTTTCTCTCTCTTCTATTCTAATATAGATTTTATTTCTATTAGGAAATTACAAAAGGGAACCAAACAGAAATTGGCATTTTTAAAGACAGTCGATTTAAAGTCTTTGTTTGGGAAGTCCAATTTCTGGGTTTTCCTCAGTTTCTATTCACAGATTTTCTTGGTTTCTGCGTATGGCTCATGCTTTCTTGTTTTGCATGCCTTATAATTTTTGTTGAAAATTGGGCATTTAAATATTATAATGTAACAACTCTGGAAATCAGTCTTCCCCTTCCCCAAGATTTATCGTTGCTGCTTGCTGCATTAGTTGTAGTTTAGCGAGTTTTCTGAACTGATTTTTTAAAGTTTGTATTCTTTGTTAGGTGTCACTATTGAAGTCTGTGAATTCAGTGAGCTTAGTGGTCACTCGTGATTCGACACATTTCCTTAAACTCCTGGAACCAACTCCCCAACCTCCATCCCCAAATCTCCCAGTCCTTGCAGATGTGTTCTGTGTGTGTTGGGGCTTCTGACACTCGGCCAAGTGGTCTAGGACTCGACCTAAGCCTTTACTTCCTGCTTGTGCAGAGCCTTAAGATCAGCCAGAGGGGAGCACTGAGAGCCTTCTCGAGTCTTTGCTAGGCATGCGTTCAGCCCTGGGCATGTGCGTGCCCTTCCAGATTGCTAGGGACTCGTGGTGCTCTTGGAAACCGTTATCCCCCAAAGTATTTCATGCCCAGCCTTTCTTCCCCAAACTCTTCAATTTGTCTCCTATTTGCCCCTACTGTTACCCCTTCCTCCAGGCATCAGTGGCTAATACTTTTGCCTTCAAATGTCCCCCAGGGTTGCCACCTCCCCCCCTCCCACCCACCTCCACCAAATTAGGTGAAATAAAAGCAAGTCATTCGAGCCGGTTGCTTTCAGGGAGCAACCAGATGGATCAAAATATCCATAGTTCTTGAGGACAACAAGATCCATTCTGTTCCCTCCAGTGCTAAGAACTTACAAGGACCGTGGGATATCGTTTCTGAGGCTGCTGCTGAGCTAGGGGTGTGTGGGGGATAGGGCCGGGGTAAGTGAACACGCAACAAAACCCTCTTAATGGAGCCTTTTTTTCTCAAGCATTTGGTTGCTGCAGACTTTCATTTAGTTTCCAGAGTTTGAATAAAGTTGATTCTGAGTGTTCTCATCACCTTATTTGTTGTTTTTGTGGGGGAGGAACACTTCTAGAGGCCCCTACTCCACCATTTTTGCTGACTACATTGAAGTTTAAGACACTCTGATCTAGTCTTTCATTTTACAAAGGCACAACAAAGGCCCAAAGCAGGGACACATGACTTTTCTAGGATCATAGAGCAAATCAGCGGCTGATCTGAGATCGGGACAAGATACTTGACTCCCAGAATGGTACTCTTGCTGCTTCAGGATGTCCAACTCTTACTGTTAGGAGGAATGAGGTTCAGAGTGGACACCCGTGTTGGGCCAAGGCTAGCTTTCCAGGGAATGGGGGCTGAAGGTAAGAGCCCCTTGTAAACCTGAGGGCTTCAGTGATTGAATCTTTTATGGAGAGGGTCCCTGTAAGGGGCCAGGCAGAAGACTGAGGAACATGGCCAGAGAGAGCTTTCAGGTTTGATGGGGTGAAAATTTAAGCTGTTATCTGCCCGGTGAAGACCTTGGTGATGATTTAGCTTGGTTTCTTGTTTCCAGGTCTGACTCCACTTCCATCAGCCAGGGCAGGGAGGAACCGGCAGCAGAAATAAGGGGCCGAGTCCTAAGCTAGAGCTGTAACCCTTTGCCAAAGCAAGAGGAAGGACACAGCACGGTCACCCAGCGGTCACCGCCCGTGGGCATCTGTAGAGGGCCAACCTGCAGATCCCTCTTGCCCCCTCTTCCATCACCTGACTGGACTCCAAACACAGCCTTCCTAGAGCTCACCTGCCCGGTGTGTGACCCAGCACCTCCAGGCCCAGAAGTTCTGTCTCAGCTCAGGAGCGTTTAGATCAGCATCAGAATGACAAGGCAAGCAGGAGGCAGGAGCGGTTTCCTGGCCCCCAGGCCTGCTCAGATCTGTGAGGTTGGGGCCCAGGGACCTGCATTTTGACAAGCACCTGAGATAATCCTGATACACGCTGGGGTTTGGGAACCACCACTTTAGGACCATTTCTCCACCCGCAAAGTAAGCACCTTTATTCAGCCTAATATACAGCAGGGAGGATTTCTTCAATTGTGCACCCAAAACAAGTGACCCCTTTGCCTCGCCCTCGCCGTGCTCCTGCCCCCAACCGTGTTCCTTCCGATGCCCCACAGCTGCGGAGAATTCACTCAGGGCTGAAATTCACCGGGTATCTCACCCTCTGGTAGCTCTTCTGGAAGTGACATTAGATGCGTGGCAATGAACTGGCCTCAGCCACCATTTCCAGGGGGCAGAAAAAGACCCAGGGTAGCCCTCTCCCAGAAAGATGGCCTGTAAGGTTGAATGTCTCCCTCCCCATCTTCTTTGTCCTGGGCATAATCAACGCAGTTAATAACCTCCTGTCGACCTTGGAAGGCAGTAAATAAATGCCTTTGCCCCTGAAGCGAACTCACCGAGGAGGTCATGCAGTCTTCCAGCCCATACTTATTATGGGTTGGGTTCCGTGGGCGTGACCAAGAGGGCAGCCTGAGGGACAGGAAGGTAGAGAGAAACCAAGACCGGGATGAAGGCAGGTGGTCCCCAAGTGTGTGGACCAGGGGTCTCAAACTCCGACACCTACAGGGGCCAAACAGGTAACATGCAGTGGGGTGTGGTGGGGCTGGTGGCAAAACAGAGAGCGCTGTGCTCCAAGGGGGCAGCTGCGGCCTGGCTCCAGCAGCTCCTGGTCTGCAGGGTTGCCAGAGCTGGGTTTTTCGAGGGAAGCCGGCATTGTGTATTTTTACAAAACGTAAAACCTCTCAATACCTCAATGTTGGCAATAAATTCGAATGTCTGAAAAGACGCTTTGGGGACCAAAGTAAATGCGTGTACGGTCAGGTACTGCCTGCTGGGCACCAGGCTACAACCTTTGGTGCAGACAACAGGGCAAAGTAATGTCACGGGACACTTACCGTCACCTTGGAGGGGGCTGAATGCAGGCCCTGGCAGGGCTCAGGAGGCCGCCGGGGTCAGCCTGAGTTCACAGTCATGTCGGGCCAATCAGTCCATCCCAACAGGCAGGGCCCCCCTGGCACCCGAGGGCAAGGGGCCTGCCCTAGGGGCACCTGCACCGGGCATGCTGGGCCTTGTTCAAGAGGCCACGGGCATGGAAACGGGGAAAGGAGTGAACAGCAGGGCCTAAAATCGATATTCCAGGGCCCACAGTGACTTCTCCGGCTGGGCAGTGGGTCTAGGGGGAACAGGCTGGGATCTAGCTCACGGCTGCCCCATGCCCCTTGGGCCATCCTCTCCTCTCTTCTATGTCCAGGGGAGACTGTAGGGGTCAGGTGGTATTCCCAGGCAGACGTCTACTCCAGGGACAAGGCCTCCCTGGACCCTGCCAGGGCCCAGCTGGCTTGATCTCCCACCTCAGTCCCTGAATTCTCTCCTTTCTAAATTCCAACAGAGGTCAGAAAGGGAGTGAGTGGAGACCCCTGGCAAGGCAAGCTCCAGGCTTCTGGAGAGAACAATGATGTCTAGAAACTGTGACCCTTCTAGACTCACCCTCTAACACTACTGTTAGAAGCCAAAGGCCCACCAGGACCACAGCCACGAGCACCTCTCAGACCGAAGGGTCCCTGAAGGGAGGCGCCAGTCTTGTGCCTCTCTGGGTTGTCCCCACCCTCCTCTCCAGTGCCTGGCCGTGAGGACTGCCCCAGGAGTCCCACACACACCCTCTTGCCCGTGCTCCTTCCTCAGGACCCGGATGAAGGACCACACTCTTCTACCTTGTCCTCAGTGGACTACACCACACCCGTATCTGACCAAACTCCACACATCACTTCAGCAGCTGGGCCCTGGGCATGGATGTCGGGAACCTCCCTTCTCGTTCCTTACAAGCCGGGGCTCCGTAAATCACCCACGCTCAGGATTTCCTGAGCATGTTTCTACTTAAAGTCATATACACTTGCACTGGCTATTAAGGCCGAA
This sequence comes from Neofelis nebulosa, assembly GCF_028018385.1. NCBI lineage: Eukaryota > Metazoa > Chordata > Mammalia > Carnivora > Felidae > Neofelis > Neofelis nebulosa. The sequence continues at coordinate 44,087,768 of NC_080794.1, read as the reverse complement.
ACCCAGAGCTGCAGGCAGAATCGGGAGGCAGGAGAAAACAAGCTGGCACCAGGGAAAACATTTCCAAAATGTTCCAGAGCTGGCTGACTTTAATTTAGAAAGTTTTTGGCTATTGACATCCAGGTTTAAGGCACATTCACGTAATTTACACGAAGCCCTGTCACTGGCAGGGAGCTGGCCGTGTCCTCATGGCTTCGCACAGAAGAAGGAACAGATGAGTTTCTGGCCTTTTTCTTCTTTTTTTTTTTTTTTCCCTTTTCTAAGAAAACTCTAAGGAGTGGGTTTGGCAATGACAAAGCTGATGACACATTCTCACCAGATGCAAAGATTACTGTCAAAGGTCTTCCCTTTTACTCCTTACTGAGGACACGGTGCTCCCCAGCCAGCCTCTCTGACCCGAAACGTGCACGCAGCACAGACCTGTATGCATCTGTCTGGCAGGGACTATTATAAAAAAAGATGCCTCCAAATAAAAATGAAAAATTACAGGACTAATATGAAGCCAAGAGTCTCAGCCACAAGCAAAAGGGGATGACTGCATGAGTCGAGAAATAAAACATGTACTTCAGCAGCAAGCGGCCGTGAGGGCTGGGGAGGGGAAGGCACCCCGAGGGAGGGAGGGACCCAGGTCCTTCAGCTCGAGCATGATATACGGAGCAGGAGAGGTGGCGGAGGATGGGCCAAGGCTCTACGGACGGACGGGCGGCACTGGGGCACCTGGGGGGCTACTCTGTGGATTTGTTAGAAACAGATGGACATTCTCTTGACCTTTTCCTGGCATCGCTGTTGCCCGCAGGCGGACAGAAGGGAGCCACCAGTCACAGCTCAGTCGTTGCCGCCACAGATCTTCAGCAGAATCTTCTGGTAATCCCCTGAAGTGTCTCCCTAATCCCAGAAACAAGGAAAACATCAGCTGAGGGAGCTGTGGCCCAGTTTTGGCCTCCTATCTTCTGATTTTCTTCTGCCCTGAGCGCTTTTACAGAGAGGCAGGCCCCACGGGGGAAATTCCCCATCACGTGGGTCCCGCGGCGGGAGAGGCTCACTCGTACTCTGCGTCACTGGAGACCCAAACCCAGTGTGGTGTAGTTCGGCTTCCCCAAACCCCCGCTGAAGAAAACAGAGCTGCACTCACCCCAGTGATCAAAGTCGTAATTTGAAAAATAAATACACAAAAATTATAAAAAGCTCCCCCAAGCCCCTAACTCTGAGCTAACTCGTGGTGGTCTCTCCTCAGTGCAGTGTCATCGTGCTAAATTGAGACTGCCCCTGATGCGGCACTAAGTGTGCTCTGGAAGAGTAATCTCCTGTGGCAGGAGTGTCCGCTGCTATTATTCGGGCATCCCCACTCAGGGGCGCCTGGGTGGCTTAGTCAGTTAAGCGTCCAACAACTCAGGTTATGATCTCACGGTTATAAGCTCAGGTTATGATCTCACGGTTCGTGAGCTCGAGCCCCACATCAGGTTCTCTGCTGTCAGCTCAGAACCCACTCTGGATCTTCTGTCCCCCGCTCTATCTACCCTCCCTCACTCGCATGCGTGCACTCTCTCTCTCTCTCTCTCTCAAAAATAAATATTAAAGAAAGAAATTAAGAAAATATGCAGAACACAGCTAACTTCCTTTTTTTTTTTAAAAAAAAAAAAAGAGTTTTATTGATTTATTTTAAATAATTTTATTTATTGGGGCGCCTGGGTGGCGCAGTCGGTTAAGCGTCCGACTTCAGCCAGGTCACGATCTCGCGGTCCGTGAGTTCGAGCCCCGCGTCAGGCTCTGGGCTGATGGCTCAGAGCCTGGAGCCTGTTTCCGCTTCTGTGTCTCCCTCTGTCTCTGCCCCTCCCCCATTCATGCTCTGTCTCTCTCTGTCCCAAAAAAAAGTAAATTAAAAAAAAAAAAAATTTTTATTTATTTTAAACTAATTTATTTTTTAAGTAAGTTCTATGCCCCAGATGGGGCTTGAACTCACGACCCTAAGATCAAGAGTCGCATGCTCTACTGACTGAGCCAGCCAGGTGCCCCTCACTTAGCTAACTTCTCATCATTTCCTTCTACTGTTTCTTTCCTCAGGGGTGAGGCCTATGGCGTCTTCCAGTAGCCCACGGGCACACAAGACCCACTCTGTGAATAATTACTAATCCTCTGCTATCAACATCATCATTTTTATAGCCAGGAAATGGAGATTAGCTGTTCTCCGCGACAGGCCCAACATCAAATTTGAGGGAGTCTGAAATCAGAACCTGGTTGTGGTGACTTTGCTTTCAAGGCTCATGTGAGTTCAGAATTTAATGGTCAGACACCCCCCCCCCCCGCCCCCCGCCCCCCACAGGAATGCATTTTGTCAGACCAGCCCTGGAACACGGTGATAAGAGTAGCTAGCGTTTCTTAGACATGTCACATGTCATGATGTGCTTTATAGGGGCTGTCTCAATCAAGGCTCCCGAACTCCTGGGGGGAACTATAATTATCCCCATCTTGGGGATGATGGAACCGGGGTTCAAGGAGGGTGAGGAACCTGCTTGAGGTCACACAGTTAGCAAGTGGAAGAGCTGGGTTGGACTCCAGTCTGACGAGGAACCGCGTTCCTGCCCCAGGGCAAGGGGCACCCTCGGGACCGGGACCCTCATGGATAAAGGACGGCTGAGTGGAATGGCTGTGACCCCGGGGCCCTGTTCTCAAGTGCCTTCTTATGCTGCCCCTGCCATGAGGCTGGGTGAAGGAAGTACTTGTCAGTGGGCTGAGCTCCAGGGAGCCTCGGGATGGGAGTCCTCACTGACGGGTCAGGGTCACAGGGTGACCAAGTACCCAGGTGGGGAGGCCCTGCGTTTTCTCACACACCGGTGTTTGCGCTCCCCCTCTTTCCACTTACTGAGCAGCAGGTGTGCTGGAGGCTGGGGAGATAGGGACGGGGCACCACGCAAGGTCAAGGCCCAGCCTGCCCCCGGGAGCTTACAACAGCCTGGGGGCAACCGGACAAAGAAGCAGAAGCTGAAGAGGGCCAAGTACGCAGCCCACAGGCAAGATGCCCGTGCAGGGCAGAGGCCAGAGTTCTGAGCAGGGAGGTATAGGAACAATGCGGGTGACCAGGGAGGTCCACAAGCATCCATTCCCCAGAGGGCCCTTACCGCAATGTCGTGGTACAGCGACTTGCCGTACAGCCGCTTATACTCCATTCTGATGTCCAGGAGGTCGATCTCACTGCGAGACACCATGATGCGAATCAGGGTCCGGTCCTTTGTCCCCGCTCCCTGGAAAGAGTCCACCAAGGGCGTGAGCAGTGGGCATCCTTACTGTCCCACGCTCCCGCTGTGGGCCCTCTGTCCTCTTAGCTGAGGGGTGGCTCTCCTCGGGCCCCAGTCATGGGAGGGGCTGAAACTCCCCCACCCAGACCCCTGCATGTGGGAGGCACATACCCTCATGGCCTTGTTGAGCCTTTCAGCAAAGAAGGCTGGGGTATTCTTGAGACATTTCACTAGAAGAGAGAAACAGCATAACTCAATCTGCAGAAAACTCTCAGTCCGAGGGGCCTCAGAGAGAGCGAGTGTCCTTCCAGGAGGCCGCACGTGATGCCCGTCACTGCATCCACCTTCCTCTCCCCATTTCTCCTCCAGGCTCAATTATCTGTGATCTTGGCTCCGCCTCTTTGGGATAGAATCACGCAGGGCCTAGAAACCAACCTCAGCCTCCTTCCTGGCAACCCGTGTGGTGAAAGGAGCCATGTAGGGAAGAAGCATGGCTGGTGACGGGGAACCGCGTTCCTACTCCAGTGTGAGGGGCAGCCTTGGGACTGGGACCCTCACGGAGAAAGGACGGCTGAGTGGAATGACAGTCTCCTTAGAGACCTCAGGCCACGATCCTTACATCAGAGAGGACACGCCAGGAAACGAGGAGCCAAAGATGGGCAGACTGCTACGTCCCCACAGGGTACAGGGAGGTCACGAGGGCTACGCAGCCAGGGCCCAAGCCCTGACGGTGGGCAGAAGCGAGCCCACCCGGCCCTGCCCTGAAGGGCACGGCCCCGCACTGTTCCGGGAGCTAAGCCAGCTTTCCTCAGCAAGGGACTGTTTTGCTGTTGCAAGTAAAAATCTTTCCACGTGTTTCCATCACCGACATCTGACAACTGCCTGCAGGGATGTATTTTTAGAGGGAACTTGGCAGGATGTGAGTCATCTTCCTCCGGGAGAGGAGCTGGCTGCTCTCCCGCGAGTGCCCGCGCACCGCGGCTCCCTTCCCCGGAGCTGCGCCCGAGACACAAACAAGACACCTCGGGGGGCAGCGGGAGGGGTGGTGCGGCAGTGAGCGGGGAGCGATCTCGTTTCCCACCAAGGAGGCCCAGGATTCAGCATCCTGGATCACGTGGTTCGCTAGCTACCCCTCAAGCAGAGAGCGGCGAGCACCCTGAAACCAACAGCGCCAGCGACCCCAAGACACCGACCCACGGCCAGCATGCCCTGCTCCAGGTCCCCGGACATCTCCCGGCAGATGCTCTTCTCAATGTCTCGACCCGTCATCCGCTGATACTCGTTGAAAACTAGCGGAAAGAGAGGGAACAAGTTATGGACTGAATTCTGTCCCCCGAAATCCACATGGTGGAGTCCTAACCGCCGGTGCGCCTCAGAACGTAACTGTATTTGCAATGCAGACTTTAGAGAGGTGATTGAGTTAAATGAGGCCCTTACTGGGGCGCCTGGGTGGCTCAGTCGGTTAAGCGTCCGACTTTGGCTCAGGTCATGATCTCCTGGTTCATGAGTTCGAACCCTACGCCGGGCTCTGTGCTGAAGCTCGGAGCCTGGAGCCTGCTTCGGATTCTGTGTCTCCCTCTCTTTCTGCCCCTCCCCAGCTTGCACTCTGTCAAGAGTGTACTCTCTCTCTCTCTCAAAAATAAATAAACATTAAAACAGAATTAAAAAAAAAAAATTGAGGCCCTTAGTGTGGGCCCTAATTCAATCTGACTGGTGTCCTTATAAGAAGAGGTTTGGACACACAAGGAAACACCAGGGACATCCACACAGAGAAAAGATCGTTTTAGAACACTCCAAGAAGCTGGCCATCTGCAAGCCAAGGAGAGGCCTCCGAGGCTGACACCTTGATCTTGGACTTCCAGCCTCCAGGAACGGTGGGAAAGTAACTACCTGTTGTTTAAGTCACTCGGTCTGTGGTAGTTTGTTGTGGCATCTGGATCAAACTGACACAGGACACACGGTAAGGAGGCCACCCCGCCTCGCCAGAGCCCACCTTCTCCCCTCTGCCTGCAGCACCCCACGTGGCCCCACTGACCGTGCCCACTCAGCTCTCGAGTTGGGCAGGGTCTTTACCCTGCGAGACGTGTGCCCCCAACTCCCGCCTGCTCATGTGATCCCCTCACCAGACTGCTTTCCCAATCACACCTTACTACCCCACCCAGGACCCCTCCACACACACCAGCAGAATGTTTGCTCTCTTCCCAAATCCTTTCCCGTCTCCAGGCGGACTATATGTGCTAACTCCTATCCGGCCCACACAGCCTGCGCTAGGACAGGCCAAGAACCCACGGGAACAGGACCCTAGGTTCCTAGAGAGGCAGATGGCACAGTAGCGACTTAAGTCCTAACTCTGGCTCTGTCCCCGGATATTAATCCTCCCTTCTCCTGACCGGGTCTCCCTTTCTATCACTGCTCCCTAACCTTTGGACATTTGCACCTCTGTGTCGTGAATTCTGCTGTACCTGTATTGGTCTTCGTTACTTCCTATTTTCTTCAGATCAGCTCCTCTTTTTCCCCTAAGTAATAATACTTTTGAAACCATGCGTTTGATGTACTACTTATGTATTCTATACGCATTGAAATAAATAAAGACCAAGATGGAAATCTGTTCCCTCATGCTCCATGACAGCGTAGTGGAGGGATTAAGAAGTGCTCTGGAGCCAGGGGCCAAGTTCAGACCTGAGCTCTGCCACGTGACCGGCTAGGTGGCCTAACTTCCCACCGGCCCCGCACCGCCCCGTGGCTTCTCCCCCATCTGTACCAAGGGGAGAACACCAGCACCTGCTGAATGCAGTACAGCCTAGGGCATGTACGGAACGGGTGCCTGCGTTTTCACTCGGGCTCCCACCGTGCCGCTGAGTGTGGCTGTCATTCCCAGTCCTCACCGCCTCACATACTAGCCTTTCCGACACAGCTGGCCTCCAGGACTCCCCTTCCCCTGCGGTTCCTTCACAGCCAGCTGTGATGGCCATGGCCCTGTCCTCCGCTGGTTTCTCTCCAGATCCCCTCTAGAGGGAACCTCTTGCGGTCCCAAAGCCTCAAGCACCGATGACCCACTCAGAGCTCCCAAGCTTCCATCTGGAGTGTAGGCGTCTCCTGACCTCCAGAATCCTAAACCCAGTGGTCCACCTGGAATCTCTGGACAGAGGCTCCCGACTTCTTTCCCTCCTAAAGCCTGTTCCGCCCACAGCTTCCCGATCTCGGGGGAGAGGCAGGCACTCCGCTCCTCCTCCACCCACCCTCCATGCTTTGCTTCTCTTACACCCCACATCCAAGCGTCAGCAAACAGGGCCAGAATCTGCCCCTCCCCGCCCCGCCCCTGCCACCCAGTCTGGGCCGCCAGCCTCCCGGCTGCTTTCCTGCTCTGCCACTGAACCCTCCACCCTTGACGACACAACAGCCAGTGAACACGCAAAATCTAAGTTAAATCACCTCCCTCCTCCACTCTGAGCCCTCCAGGCCCTCTGGCTTTACTCAGAATGAAAACCCAAGTCCGTAAAAAAAAAAAAAAAAAAAAAAAAAGAAAACCCAAGTCCGTGCAGTTGTCCCCAGGGCTGTCCACCACTCTGATCTCGTCTCCTCTGGCTCTCACTCATGCCACCTGCCCCAGCCTCAATGACCCCCTTTTCCGGGAGCCCCCCTGCTCAGGGCCTTTGCACCTGCAACTCTGTCATGTTTTCATTTTTTAAACAAGTTTTATTTATTTTGAGAGAGAGAGAGAGAGAGAGACGGCACAAGTGGGGAAGAGGCAGAGAGACAGAAAGAATTTCAAGTAGGCTTCACAATGTCAGTGCAGAGCCTGATGTGGGGCTTGAACCCATCAACTGAACCGTGAGATCATGACCTGAGCCGAAACCAAGAGTCATTCGCTCAACTGACTGAGCCACCCAGGCGCCCTTACTCTGTCATGCTTTTAACTCAAATGTCATTACCTCAGCAAGGACCACCCCAAGCACCATCCCTGACCCCTGTACCATTTTCTATCCCCGTTTCCAACTTTATTGTTCATTTCTAAAGGATTTGCCATCTGGCACAGACTTTATTTTGTTTTTGTTTACTGCCAGAATGCGAGCCTCAGGACAGCAGAGATTCCATGATGCTGTTCCCTACCGCTTCCCCACACCTCCTCCTTGACCTGGCACGTGGCAGGAGCTTGGCTTATAAGTGCTGAGCGAAGGAGTAAATAAATGCTACTTTTGTACAATGTACGATTGTTCTGCTTATGTTTTTATGCAGGCGCTGGATAACTTGGAACAGGTGCTCTTGAGGGCTGTCTGAATTCTAATTTCCACGCTCTGGTGTAGAAAGACACCAGCCCACAGGAGGCTGCCATTCCTCTCACCTCTTCCTTTGCTTTCCTCCAGAACCAGATGCACGCAGAAACTCGGGAAACCCACCAATAAGATCTTTTAAATCACCACCAGGGGGCTCCTTTAAGGTGGAGTAAAGCTCCATGCAGAGTAGGATTGCTCAGTGTCTCACCATCATATCTTGTCTGCTCTTATCTATCTGGCCCCAGGGAGGCCTGGGACTGCCTTACCTGCCACCAGGTGGGCCCGGCTCCGGGAGCACAGAATTGCGTTGAACTTGGATTCATCTGTCCCCAGGCGGTTCTCCCCAGCTGCATACAGCTCCTAGACAGATGGGAAAATGGCCATGCAACGCAGGCCTCACCCCAGAGACCAGGCCCAGGCCACCTAGGACGGCCCTGCAGGCCCAGAGGGGAAAGAAATGGGAGCACACCCTGGCCATGCTCCCTTCACCCCGTGGATCTAGACACCATTCACGCATCCTCTCGGTGGCAACACAGAGGATTCTGAGGCAGGGTGGTGGGAGGGGCGGGGCACAGGGATGGGACACCCTGGACCAGGAGAACCGAGGCCGACTGGGGCCAGGACAGGCAAGCAACAGCTTTAACCCAAGCAAGGGAGTAGCAGCACAGGGGCAAAACAGAATGAGGGCCGGGCTACCAACTTGCCGCGGGACTCTAGGCAGGCCACCGGCCCGCTCAGAGCCTCACTTCCTCATCTTTAAAATGTGAAGGTCAGATTAGATCCAGGGTCACAAACTTGAAAGCCCAAAGGGGTCAGCTGGGTAATTGAAATGAGAGAAACAGGCCAGTTGTCAGGCCAGGGGGTGGCGGGGACTGAGGCCAACCACGGGGAGGGGCGATCGCTTCTCAGCACCTGCTGTGCACTTTAATAGAGAAGCTAGGCTCACAGCCGCCAGAAATCCAGATTTCTATGTAAAATTTCCCAATCTTTATAAGCAGTTTCCCTATCTATAAGGGGGAACACACGAAACAATAAATATTATGACAACTGATAGACTCCAACCGTGGATGTGGGATTTCATGTGATAGGTGCTTTCCCTGCGTCTCACTGTGGGTAACATGATGTTTGCAAATGGGCAGAATTTGCACTTGCCTGTGAAATCCTTGAAAGTTTAAGCCAAAAATATTTGCCAACTTGCAACCCCAGTACCAGATGGCCCGAAGGTGCCCTCTAGGCCCCAGGTAGTGGCTCTTGGACCTAAAGGCACCGAGAGCCAGGAGAGGAGGGCAGCCACCAGGGGCCTGGAGATCCCATGGGTCAAGGTGAGGCAGGAGCAGGTCTACAACTAAGAAGACAGAAAAGCAGGCACAAAACCAAGAAACTGAGGCAACTTCTGCCTCAGCTAGGGAATGGACTATCTAGGAAACAAGAAAACAGGAAAAGGAAAATTCCCACTGGGATAAGAGCCAGAGCCTGGGAGCTTGGGGGTGCCCAGCCCTATGTCCAGAAATGGGAACGGATGTCGCAAGCCAAGGAAATGTTAGGGCAGGCCCTGCAGGAGGGCATCTGGGATACTGTCTGGGCACAGGGAACAAGCCAGGAGTTTGGGCCCTTATCCGGTCTCTGCCTCCAGGTTTCTCTGGGCACAAGGCTCAACCTTTTTGAGGTTCAGTTTCCTTATCTGGAAGGAAATGGGCCAGAGCAGACAAGCAGCTGCTGTCTAGCCCTAAAAAGTGGGCCCTCCACAGAGGTCGCCTTCAATCTGGCAGACAGCAGAGGTGAGGTGACCACTGGCAGCTTCTGGTGGGTGCCGGGCTGGGGGTGGCAGGAGGGATGAAAGGGGAGAGGCGAAGCCAGCTCTGTCTCTCCAGCCAGCACTGCTGTGGTCTGAGCTCATTAGGGGGAAACCCAAACTCCCCTAGAGAGGCACTCAACGCCTGGACAAAGAGGCGCAGCGAGAGACCTTCGCCTTTTGTCCACAATCATACCAGGCTGGGGAAAAGGGCAGAATTCTCAGGCTGCACAACGAATGTGACAGCTGGCTCCTAGGCTCAGACCTTCAAAAGCATTATGAGGCAAGTGTAAAGTCTGCCCGTTTGCAAACATAATGATATATGCAACCAAACACAGGAAGAGGACTAGGTCACATGACATCCTGCACCCATAACTAACCTACCAACTCTTGCAATACTTACTATCTCTCGGGTTGGCTCTGAGAAGGGATCAGAAAGGGGGGGGGGGAGGGCGGGTTGAAGGGGAGGGATAAAGATAGAGAGGCGGCTGGAGCCCAAGCCCGGAGTCTCTCAAGGTCACATGGCTGATAAGCAGCAGAGCCCATCTGCCCATCCCAGAGCTCCTCCCTCCAGCAGCAAAAAAAGTGGGGGGAAGGGGAGGGCACCTGTGTGGCTCAGTCGGTTAAGCACCTGGCTCTTGGTTTCTGCTCAGTCATGATCTCACGGTTCGTGAGTACAAGCCCCGCTTCGGGCTCTGTGCTGAGTGCGGACCTGCTTGGGATTCCCTATCTCCCCCGCCCCCCTCCCCGCCTGCCCCTCCTGTGTGTTCTCTCTCTCAAAATAAATAAACTCAAAAACAAAAAGAAATAAAGTGGGGGGGCACACCCCGACGCAGGAAGCCCAGGAGGGGCCCTGGCCAGCACACCCACCTGGGCGTCTCTCTGGACGAGCGACATGTCTACACTGGTGCTTTCATCCCGGTTTCCCTGAAAGGAAGCAGGACGTGTGGTCAAGTCTCCACCCCGCGGTTGTGTACCTGCTCCATCCCCGAGCCCTCTCCTTGCTGCTCACAGGTCCACCCCGCTCTGCTCTGAGCCCCGAGCTCTGTCGCGGGAAAGGTACCTGAGACAGAGAGATGAGGAGCCGCTGGAAGTGCCCTGACGTGTCGCTTCGGATGGCCTCCTCCAGGGTCTTTTTGAATTCTGAAAGGGAGACACAGAGAAGGCCCCCCCTTGCAGCCGCAGTCGCCAGCCGGCATTGGCAGGAGCAGGGCGCGGGTGCGAGGAGAGAGGTGTCTACACGGCCCTTCAGGGACACAGGGGCTGTGACCTCCAGGCCCACCTGGCCTGGCCCAGACCACACCCAAGAAGTTCTCCCCCCCATCCCTCCCTTACCTCAGTCACCTGCCCCGTGAACAGCAGGCAGGGGCGGATCTTGGATCAAAGCCCCATGTGTTGGGGGAGGCAGAAGATGAGGTGATAAGAAGGCCAGGAAAGTTTAAGAGGCCATGGGAAAGGGTGTGGCCGGGGCCCAGAGAGCACAGGAGTGTGCGGAGGGCGGGTGCCAGCCTAACCTGTCTTGTAGGCTCTGCTTAATTCCCGGATGTGCTCGTTGTTGCGGGAAGCAAAGATCTCGATCAGACAGGCTTCGTCGGTGCCAGCCCCCTGAGGTGGCAGACAACACAAACCACAGACTTGTCACCGCTCCCTCACCAGCATCCAGGGAAGGAGCCGGTGCCCTATGCCCCATGGCACAAATCCCAGAAGCAGCGGCCGCCAACACAGCCACACGCCCCTGCTTGGCTGCTGAGGCCCCAGGCCCAGAAAAGTACCACACAGTGACAGCGACATGGTGATGGAGCACAGATCACATGAAGGGCCACCCCACTGCACCACCACTTGTAGTGACTTCTCCAAGGCCACACAGTGAATGGGGGGGGTTGAGATGCAGACCCAGATCTGTTTTTATTCCAAGTTCGGCCAATGAACGAGACGAGAAAACAACTGAAAAACGGGTATAAAGCAAGAGCAGACGTGTGGACAAATGTGAGTCCCAGACTGGACTGTGGAGAATCTAAAGACATCTACAAGAGGCAGCAACGAGGGCGAGAGAGATGACCAACCACGCCAGGGACAGGGAGAGAGCCGAGGACACGGTCAGCATCCTGGCTCCTAGGCTGGCTTGAATCTTGGTCTGCTGCTTATTAGCTGTGTGACCATGGGCACCTTCCTTAACCTCTCTGGGCCTCAGGTTCCTCGCGCATCAAATGGGAACAACGCTAACACCTAACTCCTGGGAAGTCATGGGGATTAAATGAGCTACGCGTGTAAAGCACTTAGAACGTGCCAGTCACAGGAAGTACACCACAGGGTTAGCTATTTTCATGATTACCACTGCTGTTAGATTACTTGGAGCTTACAAAGAGCTTCGGTTAGCTACCATGCCCAGCCCTCACCACACGCCACAAGAAAGAACATCCACATTCCCGTTTTACAGATGCTCAAAGACACATAGCTTGGCAAGGACAGACGACCCCAAATCTGTGTTGTTTCCTATACTCAACAATTGCCTCCACCTCACGCAGCTGGCTGGGGGGCAGGGGCTGGGCTGAGGTCTGGGCTGCCATCCCCAACTGCCTCCTGACACGTCTCTAGAAGCGGGCATGTCTGAGGATTTCGGCAGGGTCCACTCTCCCTCTGGGCTCCGTCCTGAATTCTCTGCCTCTCCTCTTGGGGGCAGGAAAAGTCTTTCTGCCTATCAGGCCCTCTGAAAAATGATGGATTCCTTCTGGAGCCCCCGTTCAATTCACAAGGGTTTCCTCCTTCTGTGGGAGCTGCCTCCTCCCCATCCATTGGACTGGGGGCAGATATTAACCCTAACTAGGTCAGTCAGAATCTGACTCTATGTGAAATTTGGACCGAGGGACAGCTTGTCTCTTCTGTGGCTGAATCTCATAGGTAAATGGAGTGGGGTCAACAGGGGTCCTCTGCCCCAGCAGATGAAGAAAGAAGGGGACACTCAGGAAGCAGCAAAGACCAGAGAAATCCTGCCTGGGTCCCTGCCCTCTGCTAATAACAGAGTCCTAAATGAGTAAGGGTGGCACCACCCAGGGCCTCATATCCCTCTTCCTATCACGGTGTCACCAGCTTCCTCTACAACCCAGCTGCCACCATGCTTTTCAGATGGAGAGACCCAGATGCTCCCCGATGATGAATGATACCTGTGCTGCCTCCCGGAGAAGTCACGAGAACTTGGGCTCCAACCTGAGAGGGTCCAGGAGCCACACTCACAACAGCGGCTAATGAACGGCTTAAGCCACACCATGCAGGCCAGGGAAAGGCCTGGCCTTTGCACGTCCATGCGTGCCAGCGGACACACTCGTGAACACACACACGTACATACCTTGATGGCATCCTTGATCTCATAAACGTCAAAGAGGACCGGGGTCTTCATTAGAGCCAAGATTGTCCTCTCGAAGTTTCCTGACAGTTCAGATTTCAGATCTTTGATCAAATCCTGGTCGAATATTCAAACAAACAAACAGACCGATCTTGAGAATCCACAGGTCTGGGGACCAGCGGCATCTGCGTCAGAGAAGCCAAATCTCAGCCAGCCCAGATCTGTGGAGCCGGGGCCTCCACGTGAGCCAGCTTCCCAGGGGACCCAGGCACAGTCAAGCTGCAGAAGCACAGGGCTAGGACACCAGCCTGTTCAATTCAGCCAGTGTTTACCTAAGATTCCAAAGCCCAGAAGTTCAAAGCACGTCCCACTGCATTTGTTCAGAGCTGAAAGCCTTTTCCTTCAAAGCTCGTCTGTCAGCTACACCTCCTGGGGCGGTCGTGATGAGGGCAGGGACTAGCAGCCTGGGTCTCCAGGAGGGAAAACAGGCCAGGTGGGAGCGGAAGGGCAATGACTTGTCTGCAGTCTCTGTGAGTCATGGCAGAGCCAGGGCTAGAACCCGGATCTCCAGGCGCCTCTCATCAAATCTCACCCCCGGCCTTTGAGATTTCCCCCTCAGAGTATCCTTCCGCCATGAGCCATAGAGGCCACCACTGGGCGGGCAGCAGGAAGCGCCCTAATGGGCCTTACTGCCCATCCAGGAGATCTAGACTCGCTTGGCACCAAGGAAAAGCAAGGGTGAGTAGGGCTGTGCTGGAGGACACGCCTCAGTCTGGCGGGGAGCAGGCCTCCCTCTGCCCCGCAGTCCCCCTCACCTTCCCGTAAGCGGTCTTGAAGGACAAGAGGATCTGCTGCCGCTGCTTGTTGGAGCGACTCCCCAGGCAGTCGATGATGGCCTGCTCGTCAGTCCCTGGGGGAAGAAGAGGTAGGTGTGGGCAGGGCTGTGGTCGTGGGGCCACCCTGGCCTGGGCCCTCCAATTCTCCTGGACGTCCCAACAGCACCCCCGTGTCCTCCTCCTCTCCCGCCACCACTGGGACCGGGTTCCCTCTTCCAGGCAACCCTGCAGGGGGCCCGGCGAGCCAGGGGGCCGTGAGGATGTCGCCCACCGGGGGTTTCTCACCGAAGCCTTTCATAGCCTTCCGCAGAACCTCAGCATCTCGCAAGGGGTCAAAGCCAGGAGCATCTGTGATGGTGCCTCGGTTTCCAAACTGCTCGGACAAACGGACTTAGGTAAGATGGCGTATCTCCGAAACACAAGACTTCCCAGCCCAGACTCTGGAAGTGCCCTGACCACCACAAGTTGGGGTACCCGAAGGAGCCTGCGACCAATAACTGAGTGGGCCTACGGCGATCATTTCGTGTCCTCGTGTTCTGGTACTGAGCTTTCTGCCTGGCTCTTGCGGCTAGGAGCCCCGCTCTAGCTGAGTCCTGATGCTGAAAATCTGCCCTCTGCCCAGGTTCTGCAGGACTGGGCCTGGGTTCCCGATGAAGGGGGAGGCCCTGGGAGCAGGGGCCACTGGCCTCTTCTTGATAACTCACTGCCACAGCGCACGTGAGCACATATTCGGGTCTTCCTGACAGGGTCTGGGTGGTCCAAGCAGCACAGCACCTCTGTGCAAATGAGAAAAAGGTTTTCCCCCCAGAAATGCAGGTGCCCAGCCTTCGCGATGGTACACCCAGCCCTGCCACCTCCTGGGCTAGCGCTGATTTCCAGGCTCTGTGACCCGCCTGCCGGACTTCCTCATGCTAACAGCTGTACTCCCGGCAAACAAATTTTCCTGCCTAAATGGTCTCTTGGTGGACTACCTCCTGTGGCCAGTACAACGCCAGTTTTAACAGAATTAAGGAGAGAAGCTCCGAGAAGGGACGAGGGGGAAGGCACAGGGAGGACAGAGAGTAGGGCGGGAGTAGGGGATTGTGGGGGCAGGGAAGACAGAGACCCTCAGTCTAAAAATAGTAGTCCAGCACTATGCTTGGTTGGTTTGGCCACGTAACCATGACAATGAATTCTAGGCCCTGCAAACATGAAATGCTCTCCAAAATGAGCCCAGAGCAGTCCCGAAGGAACCGCCAACACCCTTCCCTCGCCAAGGGAGGTTTTAAGAATCCTCTAAACCCAGCCTGAGAGGCACCTCAGGGGACTAAAGGCTAAGCGCTGTTGGGCACAAAGCCTTGAGGCCAGCGGCCTGGCAGCTCATACAAAACACAGAGCCCGGGCAGTAAATGACAAAGGAGTGACGAGAACCCCAGGACATTCAGATCCAACTCGCACATGGAACATCTAACCGAACTGGGAGAAACAGGCCGGCTCCCTCAGGTCTTTTCAGAGCACAAACCAGGGGTGGGGGGTTTGAGAGAACGCAACACCCTGTTAAAACAAGATACTACGGGTGGAGGACCGAGCCCTTATCTGGCCCCTGCACCCTCCCTGGCCTTGCCGGTGGAAGACACTATGCCACATGTCGCGGGCCTTTGGGGCCCAGGCCTGGGCAAAGGGCAGTGCAGGGCGGGCACTCACCTGGGCTGGAGGCACGGCAGGGGTGACGGTCCCAGACCCCAGGTATCCTGGGTAGCTTGGCACTGGCTGCTGCTGCTGCCCAGGAGGCGGCATCGGCGGCTGCCCGGGGTAGGTCATTGGCGGCTGTCCAGGGTAGGGCCCTGGGGGCTGCTGTCCAGGGGGCGGCATGGGCTGGCCTGGCACAGGGGCCCCTGGGTAGGGCGGATATGAAGGCATCCCGGAGGGCGCGTTTCCTCCAGGGGGCGGATACATTCCATATGGAGGAACGGGCTGCTGGGCAGACGGGGGCTGCCCGAAACCCCCAGGGGGGATGGGAGGGTAACCACCCCCGGGGGCCCCAGGGTACAGATTTGGCACGTTGGCTCCTCCAAATGTCCCGGACATGTTGGATGCCTGAAAGTCCACAAAGCAAGCCTAAGATCAATGGCCGTCCCTGATGAGCACGGCCACACCCGTGCATCTGTCCTTCCCTGCCCTGAGCTCAGAGTCCGAGCAGCAGCGATTTCTTAGCGAGGCCCAACCCGACCACCCAGCTTGCAACTACTGTCCCCGGCCCCCTATCTGCACTCCTGACCCCTCATCTGCCGTTGTGCCCAAGGCACCCATATTTGCTCTAAAAACACACAGTTTACTTATGGCGACTGTCTTCCCAGTAGGTTCGTACTTCAGGGTTGAGGTTTCTGTTTGTTGTATTCACGTATCCCCAGTGTCTAGAACAAGCCCGGCACAGGTGAAACTGCGTGCTGACTGCACTGTTTATACTGTGCCAGCAGTTGTTTTTAGATTATAAAATGTATTATTTTACAAGCCAAGTAACAATAAAAGGAGCATGTCCGGGGGCGCCTGGGAGGCTCAACCGGTTAAGCATCAGACTCTTGATTTTGGCTCAGGTCATGATCTCATGGTTGAAGCTCCACACACTGACAGCATGTGCAGCCCGCTTGGGATTCTCTCTCTGCCCCTCCCCCACTCTCTCTCAAAATAAATAAACTTTAAAGAAAAAAAAAGAGGTGCGCAATACATATTCTATGAAGGCACCACCCCCACCCAGTTCAGAGCGGAAAGGGACTTGAGAGACCATGCGGCCCAACACATTCCCCTTCCCCTCATTTTACAGATGGTAAATCAAGATGCACAGGGACGGTGAACTGAAGACAGGCCTCATGGAAACCCTTCGTTCTCAGATGCAGTTCCGTACTCGGTGCCTGCCCATAGGTACCCACACACACAGACACCTCTGAAGCCACCAAAGCCAGCAGTCTTTGTCCCTCTGGCCATGCAGGTGTGGCCCCCAGGGGCAGCCCCAGCAGGAGGGCTAGACTCACCATTCCCGAGAGGTAGTCCTGGTTGAACTGCCCTGCGTAGTTGGCCATGTTATCCAGCCCGATGGGGGGCATGTTGGGCGGGGGGTAGCCAGCACCTCCCCAGGCACCACCACCTGAAAGCAACACTGAGCCCTTTAGCACCCTGCTGGCACCCCCAACAGGGAAAGGCAAAGCATCAAGCTCTCAGGGGTGGGGGGAGACCAAAGCAGGGCCTTGGGGACAGCACAACAGACCCCATGGAAAGCACTCAGGCGAGAGAGCTGAACCCAATCCCACTGCCAGAAGAAGAGAAGAGAGGGACCCCCACCTCCTTCCGAGGAAGGTGGGGTTCAACAAACACTCCTAGGACCTCTGTGGGATATTATTAAGGAGGTAGGAGGGCCAAGGGCAGACCTGCCCTCCTGGGCTCACCATCATGGAACAGGAATACAGACATAAAAAAAAACAACAACAGGTCTTTGGGGATGCTGTGCTGAGCCCATGACAGCGGTGAGCTCAGAGAGGACCGAGAATCCACAATGCAGCAACAGCATGGCAGGGAGGGGTGGGTGTCCTGCTGACCGGGTTGTTTGCAATCATAAGTCCGTGAAGGGCAGGGAGAGTAGGATGGGAGGGTGGAGGGAGACAGGGTTGAGTCACAGAAAACACAGACACCCATCCCTACAAGGGGGGACGTTAGGGGAGAGCAGTAAAAAGCCCCAGCTCTGAACCCAGAGGGACTGGGTGTGTGCCCTGGGGCGAGGGGCTCAGCCCCTCTAGTTCAGCTTCCTCAGCTGACAAGTAGGGATAAAAATTCATTTGTGTCACACTGCTGTGAGCAGGACTAAGACCTAATGCCCATGCAGGGCTCCCATGCTGCAGCAGGCGCCGGGACAAGGGGCGTGGCAGCTAGCATCACGGTGCGGGCCGCTGGCCTGTTATATGCCTTCCTGACCAGGGCTCCGGGACACTGAGGACAGACCCTGCTGGGAATCACCTCCTCTCAGTGCTGCTCAGTGTGGCAGGGGTAAGACACAAGGGCAGGATCCCTACTGGGGAGAGGCCCATGAGACCAGTGCTGGCAGACCCAGGCCGTGTCTCGTTCAGAGGGAAATGGCCCCACTTAACTCGATATGCCACACAACAGTGGCCAAGCCACCTCCCTGCCCCAGGCCTGTTCTCCACCTGTCGGATGGCAGGGTGGGCTCAGGAGGCCTGCAGGAGCCATAGGTGCTCAGATTCAAGGACCTCGGCTCTGGGGAAATGAATGTGCCTGGTGGTCTTGTGGGGGCGAGGGGCAGTGCAGCTCAGGCAACCTCAGGATGACCAGCCTGGAATGATCCCCTCTCCCCCTCATCTCAGGAGACCTCGTTTCCTCCCCTACCATGGGGCCCAGTCTCATTTCAGGAACCTAGGAGGGGCTGGGGCCAGAGAAGCCAACTTCTAAGTGTGAAGAGAGAGGTGTTGGAGCTAGGGCCGGGTTCTGACGGCCTGACAACTGGTGCAGCCCCGTTGCTATCAGGCCACAGCATCTGGCAGCTGCAGGAGGCCCATCTGACCCTTAGTGACTGCCTCCTCTTCCTCCCTTGGCAGGAGGGACCCTGCCGCTGCACAACCACGTGTTTGAGCCCAGGGTAGGAGAAGTGACAAGGGGCAATGGTCACCTAACAGTGCTTTGGAGGACACGGTGCCAGAGGCTTTACCTGGCTACCTCATTAGTATCTGGGATAGCCCAGTGAGGAGAGATACTTGAAACCACTTGCAAAGGAGAAGACTGAGAAAATGGAGTCTCTGAGAAAAGAAGGCATTTGCCTCTTGTTATCAGCTAATAACGCAAGAAACTGGGTCTTGGCCTTGTCCCGGCTTTCCAGAAGTGCTTCCAATCCAGGCCTTTCGTGGCCCCTGGGTCCAGGATTTTCTCCAGCCCCTCCCCACCTGGCTGAGCCCTTGGGGTAGTGAGGAAATGACTGGAAAGCACCATTCCTCTCTCCCTCTCCACTCCTGGACTTCGGGCAGACAGGGCATTCATTCCCTTCCCCGCCGGCCCCGACCCTCTTACCTGGTGCAGCCGGCGGGTAGCCGCCTCCGGGCGGGGGATAACCTGGGTAGCTCATGGTTTGATCTGAAGCGGAAGAGGAAGAAACCATGCTCAGGCTCTGCCGGGAGCCGCCACCAGCCTTCCCGACAACGGGGACACCCACAAGCCAGGCCCCTGCAGGAGGAGGGGCCGCCTCGGGCGTGACCTGGGCCAGCCCAGTTCACCTTCTACTTGCTGCGTGGGCCCCCAGCTAGAACAGGGAAGCAACGGTAGACCCATGCCTGCGCCCACACCCACGACAGGCTTCACCACGCACCAGTGGCTGCATTTCCTGGCAAACCCCTTTCTCCCACGCTTCGCTCCCGCCTCGGCCGACACAGGATGCTGCATGTGGGGAGCTGTTCTCTGACCGCAGGGGCGAGAGCGCACTGCCTCGTTCTCAGGGGTCTGGGTCTATTTGTCTTTGTTTTCCAGTGTCTTCATCACCATCCAGCCAGAGGCCCTGTCCCCTGAGCCCGACCGACAGACCCCAAGCTATCCACGGTGGCCTCCAAAGTGCATCTGCCCCAAGCTACATTTTTCATTCTCCAACCTCTGGTTCCTCAGGCATAGGACTGTGGCACGGAATCATCATTTCTAGCAACCAGACACCTCAGGACAGCTCATCTGACCCAGGATCTGGAGTGAGGGCGAGCGAGGCAGTTGGGAGCCCAGAAAGGGTAAGTGTCTTGCAGATCAGGAGTAGAGAAGGGGAAAGGCCGGGGACCCAGGACGCTTGCCTGTTGGTGGCCGGTAGGATACCTGCTCTCACTAAGTCCCTCTATATACAGATCCCTCTGCCTGCGCCACGCCACTTGAACTGCCCAGGGGGGACACAGACCTGCTGTGACCCAGACCACTCAGACTGTCACGCAGCCTCCTTCCTCTTGCTCACTGGCAGCTGCCACGGTTTGCAGAGGCACTCAATGACAGGTGGGAGTGGCAGGAAACCCGTAGGCCCCCGCAACAGTCATACCTGCTGACCCCCGGTGACCGCCTTCTCCCTGTACATTGGGCCCCAGCCTAGTTCTCAAACTGCAGCGTGTGAACCCCCGAGGGGCTTTTAAAACACGTTGCGGGGCCCCGCCGCAGTTTGGGTCAGCAGAACCAGAATCTGCATTTCTAACTAATTCCCAGGTGACGCTGCTGGTGCGGGGAGCCCGCTCCAAGAACCACTGCTCTAGATGCCATCGTCCACCCACAAGATTCTAGTTGCCCTTCATAGCTCCTTTGGAGATCTGTGCATGTCGTTGTCAAGGAGGCTGACGGGCTTCCTTAAGGTGCCACTCACTGGTCCCCACAGGGCCCACAGGAATGATGGACGTGGGATGTGTCACCAGGGGCGACTGTAGGCAGGGCAGCAGGAGGCCAGATGATGGCCTGGTGACCTTGGAGAGAGCTAGAATTGGCCACGAGCAGAATGGGCCAAAGACCCTTCCCCTTGCACACTGTGGTGAGGTAGGTGGTTGAGGGTCCCAGTGGTGCTGCCCTCGGTCTGACTCATCCCCCCCGTGGCTGGCTGAGCCGTCAGCATAAAGTCCTCCTAGGTCCTGCCCTAGGCCTGATCCTTCTGACAGAATCCCCAGACCCTGCTGATGAGGAGAGCCTGGAAATCTGAATGATGGATGAACCAGGAACCTTCTGATGGGAGGAAGAGGAAGCACCCTGCATGAGGTCAGTGTGAGCTGCAGTTGTGTTCCAGACGCCCTTCTCTCTGGAGACCACCATTAAGCAGAAGCTTTGGGCACCAAAGACCCTTCCATGCCCTTCTCGTTCCTCCCAGAAGACTGAGGCCAAAAGGCCCATCCATAGCCAGGAAGGGAAAAACAAACAAACAAACAAACAAACAAACAAACAAACAAAACAAAACCACGAACAACCAAAAGCTAGATACTACCCTGTTTCCACACATCAAAATTAATTTCAGCTAGAGATTTCAATATGAGAGGTGGCTCCAAGCCCCAAAGACATAAAAATAAGTTCTGCACAATAAGAAACAAATAAGGAAAACAACAAAAAGACAAGAGAAATGAAAAATTTAAGAAAATTGTTTTGTGATTTAAAAAAAACAAACAGGGGCGCCTGGGTGGCTCAGTCGGTTAAGTGGCCGACTTTCGCTCAGGTTATGATCTCACAGTCCGTGAGTTCGAGCCCCGCGTCGGGCTCTGTGCTGACAGCTCAGAGCATGGAGCCTGTTTCAGATTCTGTGTCTCCCTCTCTCTGACCCTCCCCTGTTCATGCTCTGTCTCTCCGTGTCTCAAAAAAAAAAAAAATGTTAAATAAATAAATAAAAATAAAAAAACCAAACAAACCCAACAACCACTAGAGGAACTCAAATGATGTGAACAGGCCATTCTAGAAAAGCAACTGAAGGTGCTCACCCATGCTAATACGCTAGGAGAGCTGCCAATTACAAACAGAGATGTCAGAACGTAACACGCCAAGTTCTGACCCAGAAACTCACCTTCTAGAAATCGATTTCCCAGGCACACTGACACCTGGGTGAAATAACAGAGACGTGGATCTCACTGGGGCATTCTGTTGCAACAACAAACCCCTAAATAACCATCTGCAACGGGCTGGTTAAGTTCATCAGAACAGACCCAATACAGTAAATCCGCTGTAGCTATTTTTAGAATTAGCCAGCCCTACATGTGGGGATAGGTAATGGTCACCGTTATTAATCAAGGTGTCAATGGTGTATACACTAAGCTAACATCTTTTTTTTATATATATATAATTTATTGTCAAACTGGTTTCCATACGACACCCAGTGCTCCTCCCGACAGGTGCCCTCCTCAATGCCCATCAGCCACGTTCCCCTCTCCCACACCCCCCATCAACCCTCAGTTTGTTCTCAGTATTTCAGTCTCCTATGGTTTGCCTCCTTCCCTCTCTGTAACTTTTTTTTTTCCCCTTCCCCTCCCCCCTGGTCTTCTGTGAAGTTTCTCAAGATCCACAGAAGAGTGAAACCATACGGTATCTGTCTTTCTCTGCCTGACTTATTTCACTTAGCATAATACTCCCCAGTTCCATCCACGTTGCTACAAAAGGCCAGATTTCATTCTTTCTCATTGCCAAGTAGTATTCCATTGTATATATAAACCACATCTTATCCATTCGTCAGTTGATGGACATTTAGGCTCTTTCCATAATTTGGCTATTACAAGCTAACATCTTTAAAAAAAATGTAAACATACAAACTCAGTGGTGTATATGTATACACACACACACACACACACACACCATCCCTGGAATGATAAACAAGAAACTTGGTAACCCCGGTTGCCTTTGGAAGGGAAAACTGGGAATAGAAATGAAGCTTACGGTTTATATTTACACTTTTTTGCCACATGCATGTATTGCCTATTAAAACAACAGCTTTAAAAAAGGCCTGATTCAGGTGCGGATTTCTGAGCTCACTTGAGGCCATGGCTGTCCTTCCAAGATTTAAATAACTCACACAGGGTCTATTCAGCCCCAGGCAGCCTGGCTCAGAGCCTGGGGTTAGCATTATTACATAAATGTACCAGGGGACCCAGACCCAGAGGATCCACTAGTGTGTCCCCGCCCAGGGCAGGACCACAGGGCAGCCTCAGGCTGCTCCCGGAGTGATGGCACTCATTCCCAGGAGGGCTTTGCAGACTTCCCAGCAAGAGTCTAAATTTGTCCCCTGTCAGTAAGCCGGGTCTAAACCCATGTCCGGGGAGCAGGCTTTCATCCCCGGGTCTTCCCCTCCTCTTGTGAGTCCACCTCCAGTCCACGCCCTCTCCTGCAAGCAGCCTCATTTCCCCACCACTTCCGGTCTGCAACTCACTCCCTTCTCTGTCGCGGAGCCCTCTTTAGAAGCAAAGGCCCCAGTTGTGGTCCCCCAAGAGTACAGGGCAGGACAGGACCACCGCCTCCCTCTTCCCTGCCTCTCTGGGGGGTACACTGAGAGAAAGTTCTGGACAAGGAGACCTGATGCGGATTCCTGTTAAACTCCCGATCATTCAGCCTGCTGCTCAGCCTGCTGATGTGCGGACATTCCGATATCAAACATCTTCATGCTCAGTTTTGTTTTATAGCCGCTGATTTGGTAAGCATGACATCTGCTTTCTTCCAAGTAACTGGGAGAAAAGGGCCAAGGACCACACTCTTGAACTGTCACTGCCGACCACACGCCAGCCCCACAACAGCAGGTGCAGCCACTCAGCCAGCTATCCGGCCCCCAACTCTACCACAACACCACACACGAGTCCCCATCAACTTCATGATGGTTTAAAGAGGGCCTGCGTCAAGTGAGGATTCTAACACACTGCCCATGCCTAGAGTCCTCTGGTTTACCTGCCTAATAATCCCCAGGAGAAGGGCGACGGCAGCTGGATGACCTAGGGCACCCTTGGGGTGCACCATCCCTGCCCCCAGTGCCTACCCAGCCAGGAGGCTGCTGGGATCCAACTCTCTGACTCACAGTGCCCACATGCTTTCCCCTTTGTGAACATTAAGAAATCTGCTCATCGTCCAGTCTTTGTGTAACTTTGAGACACCACCGGGGGTGCCTGGGTGGCTTGTGGCTCAGTCGGTTAAGCGTCCAGCTTTGGCTCAGGACATGATCTCGGTTTGTAGTTCGAGCCCTGCATTGGGCTGTCTGCTGTCAGTGCAGAGCCTGCTTCGGATCCTTTGTCTCACTCTCTCTCTCAAAAATAAATAAACATTTTTTTTTAAAAAAAAAGAGGCCACCACCAGGGTCTGCTGTACTTGGTGGAGGTGTTCCCGGCACCCCGGGGCTGCCATATCCCCGCTCGGAGGTGAGCTCAGGCAGGGCTGCTAGGGGCTCCTCACCGTCCTCTCCCAGGGCCTGTCCAGCCCTCGTCCTCCACTGCAGAGGAGAACACGGTGAGCTACAACCTAGCAGATCTGCTTTCTCTTTGGCGTCCACAAGTATGGCATCTTCCACACTGACCAGGCCCTTCTCCTACTTCTGTCCTTCAGCAAAGGAGAAAGGTGCCTGGGGAGGAATGCTTCACATTGCTGATGCAAGTCTCACAGACTGGGGCATATCCCCCATTCTACGGTGGCTCTGGTCAGGACGCTGACCCGGGGACTCACTGGAGAGAGCTTATTCCACAAGGCAGGCAGCTGGCTTCTTTCAGGATTGCTCCAATTCTCAGACACCAGTCTCTGGGGAACGTCCAGCCTCCAGTCCTGCCACTTTTGGGCCCGTGTGAAACAAACACCACCCCTGCTTCTTCACTGGGGCCATCCACCTGCCACTGGACACTTGATTTCATCCAGCTGTGGCCTGTCTCTGGCTAAATTGTGCTTCTCCAACTTCAGTCTGCAAAACAATCCCCCATTGGACTTGTTAAAACCCAGACTGCTGGGTCCCTTCCCCACAGTCTCTGAATCGGTAGGTCTAGCTAGGACAGGCCTCCAACTCTGTATTTTCCACATGGAAGCTTCCAGGTGGTGCCGATGCTGCTTGACTGTAGACCATACTTTGGGTAGCACTGCTTCTTCACGCACGAGAATCGTCTGGACTGCTCACTGAAAATGCACTGGGCCTTGGACCCAGGAATTCTGGTCCTGCAACCTGGAAGGACAGAAACCCAATACAATCACCCCATCCCCATCCCCAGTGATTCTGATGTAACTGATTCTGCGCTCCACACTCCAGGAAACACTCTTTCCTTTCAGGTACTGGGACACCTTCTAGCTTATACTGCCTAGCCTTTCTTCTCAATAGCAAGCCCTGAAGACAAGCACCTAGACCTGGGCATCCCAGGATCGCATCAGAACCGAGCCTCATAGTGCCAGGCTGATGAGGAAACAAAAGCAAGAGAAATGTAGCTTGAATTACATCTCCTTACAACCTGAAGCCCACTGACACACATCTGATATACACAGAGCGTGACCTTGCTCAAGGAGCTCATGGCTGCCTTCATGCTTTTTTTTTTTTTTTTAAATTTTTTAACGTTTTATTTATTTTTGAGACAGGGAGAGACAGAGCATGAACAGGGGAGGGTCAGAGAGAGGGAGACAGAATCTGAAACAGGCTCCAGGCTCTGAGCTGTCAGCACAGAGCCCGACGCGGGGCTTGAACTCACGGACTGTGAGATCATGACCTGAGCCGAAGTCGGCCGCTTAACCGACTGAGCCACCCAGGCACCCCCCCCTTCATGCTTTTTATTACAAACCACAAGTAACCTTATCTCAACAGCAGCTAGCCCCTCAAAACGCTGAAAGCCTTGCTTCCAAATTCCTTTAAAACACACTTTATCTTGGGGAGCCTGGGTGGCTCAGTCGGTTAAGTGGCCGACTTCGGCTCAGGTCATGATCTCGTAGTCCGTGAGTTCGAGCCCCGTGTCAGGCTCTGTGCTGACAGCTCAGAGCCTGAAGCCTGTTTCAGATTCTGTGTCTCCCTCTCTCTGACCCTCCCCCATTCATGCTTTGTCTCTCTCTGTCTCAAAAATAAATAAACGTTAAAAAAAAAAATTAAAAAAAAAAACACACTTTATCTCTATCCCCCTCCCTCCACAAACTTAAAAGTATATCATCAGTCACTCCCCACAACCCCAGTGCAGCTCTTCCTGCCCACGGGTCCTGTCCCTGTGCTATAATAAAATCACCTTTTTGCACCAACAACGTCTCAAGAATTCTTCCTTAGCCGTTTGCTCACGAACCCCACTTCATAATTCCATCAAAGCGAATGCTGAAAGTATACAGCAGGCACACACTATATACTCTACAGTCTCAAGGACTGTAAAAGGGCCTGTTTCCTAAAACTGTGTATACGTATGCAAGCATATGGTTACATTTCAAGGGCTCCACAAGGACAGGAGCCAGAGTCCTCAAACGCAGGAATCTAGAAATGCTGTGTTGGCAGAAGAGGCAAAACCATCCAGAACGAGAACCTTACTCCTCCCGCTCACTCGCCCCCCTCCCGTAACACAGAGCCTCGTCGTTTCCCCACCTCATCAAGGGGAGAGGGAGACAGGAGCCTCCAGCAAGGCTGGGCTATGCACACCTCCTGGTGTCCAGGCTGACTTTCCGGGACATGGAAGAGAAAGGGAGGGTTGGGTGGTGGCAGTGCCATGCCGGGCACAAGGACACAGAAGTATCTTCCCCAGAAGGTCAGCACAGGACTCAGGTGGGGGACAGAGCTTGCAGCAGGCTAATGCTGAACAGAAGGGGAGGCCTGAAAGCATCATCCCTGAGACCTCCCGCCCCTCTGTGCCCTGCAGCAAGCCAGGCAGGCCTGGACCAGAGTGGAAGCTTTTGGGGGATGACCTCTCTATTGGCCTTCCCCAGCCTGGGGGCTGGAGTATTCATTTGTGTATTCATCCTTTAATATTAAATCCTCAATCTGGTTGTATGCAAGAATTTAAATATAGAGTTTAAGTCATGCAGCTCAGATGATTCTCGGCTGATATATTTTTAAAAACAAAAAGAAGAGAAGACAAGCCACCAACTGGGAGAAAAAGTTTATGCAAGACACATCTGATAAAGGGCTGTATCCAAAATATAGAAAAGAACGCTTAAAAACTCAACAGTAAGAAAACAACCTGATTTTTAAAAATGGGCCAAAGGCCTGGACACCTCACCAAAGAAGACCCACAGACGGCATTTGAGCAGATGAAAAGATGCTCCCCATCAGACATTAGGGAATTGCAAATTAAACAACGAGATACCATTACACACTTATCAGAATGCCCCAAATCCCACACAGTGACAACACCAAATGCTGGTGAGGCCGGGGAGCAACCAGAGCTCTTGCTCACTGCTGGGGGGAGTGCAACAGGGGACAGACCCCTTGGAAGAGTCTGGCAGCTTCTTATCTTACCCTATAATCCAGCAATTCTTGGTACTAACCCCAGTGCGTTGCAAACCAGTCCACGTAGAAACCTGCACACAGATGTTTACAGCACCTCTATTCAAAATGGTCAACATTTGAAAGCAATCAAGAAGTCCTTAAGTAGGTGAATGGATGAATACCCAGATGATGGAATATTATTCAGTGCTAGAAAGAAATGAGCTGTCAATCCACGAAAAGACATGCAGCGCATATGAGAAAAGGCTACATATTGCAGGATTCCAACTCTTGACAGACTGGAAAAGGCAAAACTCATCAGGGGTAAAAAAAAAAAAAAAAAATCAGTGGTTTCCAGGAATTAGGGAATAGGGAGGGATGAACAGGCAAAGCACAGAGGAATTTTTAGGCCAGTGAAATACTCTGGATGATACTAAAATGGTGGGTATATTAGTTAAAATTCAGGGAATGTCCAACACTAGAAGTGAACCCTAAGGTAAACTACGGACTCTGGATGATTACGATGTGTCCACGTAGGTTCATCAATTATAACAAATGTACTTGTCTGGTAGGGGTGTTGATAACAGGTGTTGATGGTAATGTACTTTCCACTCAATTTTGCTGTGACTCTAAAACTGCTCTGAAATATAAATTACACTTAAAAAAATAGAAAATAGAATTAAAAAAGAACAGGGGTGCCTGGGTGGCTCTGTTAGTTGAGTGTCCGACTCTTGGTTTCGGCTCAGGTCATAATCTCAAGGTTTGTGAGTTCGAGCCCCACATCAGGCCCTGTGCTGACAGCTCGGAGCCTGGAGCCTGCTTCAGATTCTGTGTCTCCCTCTCTCTCTGCCCCTCCCCTGCTCATGCTCGCGTGCTCTCTCTCTCCCTCTCTCTCTCTCAAAATAAATAAACATTAAAAATAAATAAATAAATAAAACTAAAATAAAAGAATAAAATAAAAAGATTAGAACATATTGTAGGGAAATTCAAACCCAGCCAGAAAGACACAAAGTGAAAACAAAAGGTCTCTCTACCCAAGGTTGCCGCTGAGCAGTTTCTCATGTATAATTCAAGACCCCCTCCCCCAAAACATACACATAAATGCATGTGTATGCGTGCGCGCGTGTGTGGTTTATGTATGTTCCTATGTGTATACAATTGTTTTAAAGCAAGAGATTTATTTGCTTATCTGTAAACTCTCCTCGCTCCAGTGCAAGGCTAGGTTTGGGCAGACTCGGGTGTAATTAATGGTGCACATTCTTACCTGGCACTGTTTGCGGAGATAAAGTTAGTTCGCCCCCAGCCAGTCTGAGCAACTTCTGGCCTCCATACACTGCCCCAGGAGTGGTGGGCCATTCTCCCTGGGTTAGTGGGCAGGACAACAGGAGACAATGACCCAGACAGGATGCGAATGAAGCCCAAAGCAAGCAGAAACACCTACCCAAAGTAATCCGCTTCCAAGAATCTTACATGGAAAAGGATCCCAAATGTGACCAGGAGCCAGGTCCATCCAGATCTCCGCAGACCTCACTAACCCATGGGCGTGAAGTGGGATTGGGAGGGGGGCTGGGGGGAGGGCTTTACCTCTCAGGGCTCGTCCTTCCTTTTGCATTCTAGGACTCCTAAAGGGGTCTTTAGATTTTTACTCCAGTCCTAGGTCTATAGACTCCCAAATGTTCACACTGGAAGCGACCTTGAAGAATATCTAATTTCCAACCCCTTTGGTTTTGCAGCTAAAATACACCAGGGGCACTGTTTACTCAAGCCACTAACACACTAGGGAGAGGGTCCGTGGTAGAACTCTGCTTGCTGCCTGCTCTCTCCTAACACAGCCACGCTGCAAAACCTGTGGCCACTTCATCCTGAGCTAGGCTGGCTTGTTTGGTGGTCCCAGTCGGTCCCGCCACTGGAGACCTACTTTCAGGCCCCTCTTCCCAGGGCAGAAGGAAATGCAGTAAATATGCTCTGAATCGGGGTTTGCCAAGGCCATTCCTTATGGCCAGAAGGCTCCAGAGATCCTCAGGTGCCTAGGCTCACACCACTTCCCTCTCCCCACACCTACAGGGTAGGAGGGAAGCCAGGTACAGGCTAGAGCTATGCCACATACAGTCATTCAGAGCTGGCTCAGCACTGACCTGGACCCCCCACCCCCAGCTCAGCCTTAGCAAGCAGAAACAGGCAGCTTGATGTACTGCTCAGTGTTTCTTGAACTGTGTTCTTGGACACCAGCTTAATATCTTGCAAGTTGAGAATTTAGACGGATGCAAAGAGAGAGAGATCAGTTGTCCAAAAACTTTGGAAAATGCTGCCTACCACATCCCCTCTCCAAAGTGCCAATTCATAATAGCATAATAAAGGCTCTAAGAAATCCTGTAACAAAGGAGCCTACTTAACTTTATCCCCAAATTTCCCAAACTTATTAGGCAATCATGACAACAGTTACCATTTATTGAATAATTATGTGCTAGGCACTGTGTTACGTGCTTTATGTGGAATTCAACTTTACAACAATTCTACAAAACACTAAAATAATGATACCCTATTAGAGATAAGGAAACTGAGGTATGGAGAGATTAGGAAACTTGCCCAATGTTACAGCTAGCAAATGACTGAGCCAAGATTCACACCCAAGCAGTCAGACTCCAAAGCCCAGGCCTTTCACTGCCCTCCCCCCGCCACCCCCCCCCCCACCCGGCCATACTATACTTCCTCCAGCCCCAGAAACTAGTATCTCAAAAACTAAAACACACCAGTTGATGGAAGAGTATGGGATTAGGAATTGGGACCATCAAGCCTCACTGCGATCCCAGGTGCTCCATCAAAGGCAGGATAGGGTGGTGGGAAGAAATGAACTCTGATGCCAGACTACACGGGTTCAAATTCCAGTCCTGATCTCTACTAGGTGTGTGGCCTTGGGCAGGTTACCTAACCTTTCTGAGCCTCACTTTTCCACATCTGTAAACTGGGGACAGTAACAGTTTAATATCAGAAATGTTCTCCTTGTACCACTTAACCTTTCATTATATCTCTTTCCCCGGTATAAAACAGCAAACAGAGTTTGAGGGTCCCAGAGACCCCCAGACCATTTGATAACACTCATGATGAGAAGTGTGCGGGCAGAGGGGACAGGGTGTAGAGTTGGGGAGCGAAACTAGAGGTGGGGGCAGAGGACATGAAGAGTAGAATCCAGTCCACCAGTCCCTTCTCTCACACCAAGCCCAGCTCTGGGAGCAGTAGGTCCTGTGAATGGCTGTGTTGGATGTTCTCATCTCCCCAAGGAAAAATCACGAACATGAGACTGGCAAAGTTTTCTTTCCTTTCCCTCTGCACACCTGGGTGCCCTGGGGGGCCTGGTGCAAGCCCCAGGAATGGCAGGGGCTGGGGAAACAGAGGCAAGAAGCTGATGGGGGGTGGGGGGGAGAAGAGCATCTCTGAAAAGGCCTCTTGGAGATGAAACCTGCTCAGGAGGAGGGAGCTGGGGAAGAGCCCCCGCGCCCCTGCACAAAGCTCCAGCCCTGCAGGCACCCAGGAACTGGCGTCGACACTTCCACCTGGGCCCCGCACTGACAGAAACCGTTTTCTCTCATCTCAGCTGGGATGAGAGAGACCACAGCACAGCTCTCCGACAAACCTGGCTCGCTCCTGTTCATGGGACGGTTCCCTCTGACACCGCACCGAACGGGCTTTGGGAAGAGCCGACGCTCAGTCAAAGACCGATCCCCGATTCGCGATTTCTGAGCGATGGAAAATGAAGGTGAACCCAGATATGGTGTCACCGTCTGGCTCACACCCAAAGCCCAGAACGTGACAAGGGCTCAGGCCTCGGTCATTGCCGATGCCAAGGGTCTTGTGACAGACGCAGTGGCAGTGAAAAGTCCAAGTCACGGTCAGGACCTGAGGAAACCCACCCCAAAAAAGGGAAACTGTGGGCTGTGTTTCCAAGTGCAGTTCAGGCTGAGAGCCAGGTCTGTGTCTGCCTCACCACTTCCGCCTGGGGAGGCGCCTCCTGGTTACGCCACCTGAGCAAGAGGGGCTGCTCCTGGAACCACCTGAGAAACAAGGAGGAGGGGCCCGCAGACGTTAATCAGGCACGAGTGCCAGGGACGCCTGGGCCCTCCTGGCTGCCCCCTTCGCTCTCAAGTCCCTCGCCCTTTCCTGCAAAGCCCAACCCAAGGCCGTTTCCCCAGGATCACCTGGGCCCCCAGGGGTGCAGCGCATCCACACCCCAGAGCGGTTACTGTCTGTGCAACACAGCCTTTCAGTGGCTCGCAGGAAGGCAACTTGGGGAGTTCCTTCCCTGGACCCCGCCTCTGAGTGGGGAAAGAGGAAGCCGAGTGGCTCATCCCACGTCTTGTAGCCTAAGCATCACCAGCGTCCATCCCCAGATACTCTGTAGGTCCTGCTACCACCAACTGCTCTCCCTCCCGTACCCTAAACCAGTTCCCCGTCTTCACACAACCCACGCTCCCCCATCAAGAGCCACAAATATCACAGGACAGTCACAAGAAACATCTCGGCTCTGCCGTATGAGTTTTGCCCACAGCCCACACAGATCTGATATCATCTTCTAACACTGCTGAGGAGGAACCAGGGTGACACACGGGGTTTCGAGCCCGACGACAATGATTCCAAGTCTAGCTCTACCACTTGCTGGCTGGGTGACCTTGGGCATATTGCTTGACCCCTTTGAGACTTTTTCTTTACCGGGAAAATTGGGGAAGAAACGTCTATCCAACTATGTGGCTGGAAGGATTCGATACACTGATACCCATATACAAAGCTACCCACCATGCAGCTTATTAGCATATAGTAGGCACTCAGGTAATTTCAACTTTCTCTCTAAAAAGCATTAGCCTGGGGGCGCCTGGGTGGCTCAGTCGGTTGAGCGCCGACTTCGGCTCAGGTCATGATCTCACGGTCCGTGAGTTCGAGCCCCGCGTCGGGCTCTGTGCTGACAGCTCGGAGCCTGGAGCCTGTTTCCGATTGTGTGTCTCCCTGTCTCTGACCCTCCCCCGTTCATGCTCTGTCTCTCTCTGTCTCAAAAATAAATAAACGTTAACAAAAAAAAAATTAAAAAAATAAAAAATAAAAAAAATAAATTAATAAAAAGCATTAGCCTGGAAGCTAGGATCTGGGTCCTGGCTCCACCACTTGCTGTGTGACCTTCTTGGAGCAGCTCTACCTCTCTCAATTTCGATGCTGTCTGCAAAGATACGACCTGCCCACCTACCTTGGAGTTGCCGTGAGTACTGAAGGAAGCAATAAAAGAAAAAAAAGCTTTTGTCAAGTATGGGACAGCTCTCTTAACTCTGTGACCAACTCACACAGTGCTGGTCTCTCCCAAGAGGCCAAGAGGACAGGCTGCGATGTTCGGAAAGGGGGAAAAGGGTCATCGAAGATCCTGGACATACACCCCAACTTGGTCAGTGTCTGGTACTCACCTACCAGGTGTCCAGCCCACACAGGAGGGGCGTGCCTAACCAACTATGCAACCATGGGGTGTCCCAGGACAATGTTGGTAAGGAGGAGGGCTTTTCAAAGCCCGAGATCAAGGCACCATCACGTTCCTTAATTAGGTCCTTCAAAAATATCCCAGACAGTCCACACCCTGATCCCCCAGAACGTGTGAACATGTTACCTTACATGGCAAAAGGGGCTCTGTAGATATGATCAAGGTTACCAATTATGAGATGGGGAAGTTGGCCTAGACCACCCAGGTGGGCCTGATCTAATTACATGAGTCCTTTCCTGAGCGGAGGCCCCTTCCTGGCTGGGTTAAGGATGAAAAGGAAGAACAGGGGTGCCTGGGTGGCTCAGTCGGTTGGGCGTCCGACTTGGGCTCAGGTCACGATCTCACGGTCCGTGAGTTCGAGCCCCGCGTCGGGCTCTGGGCTGATGGCTCAGAGCCTGGAGCCTGCTTCCGATTCTGTGTCTCCCTCTCTCTCTGCCCCTCCCCCGTTCATGCTCTGTCTCTCTCTGTCTCAAAAATAAATAAAACGTTAAAAAAAAAATTTAAAAAAGGATGAAAAGGAAGAACAAAGAGGATGGATTTGAAGCACCGTGGAGGAAGGGGCCATGAGCCAAGGAATGCAGATGGCCTCTAGAACCTCACAAGACAGGGGTGCATTCTCCTCTAGAGCCTCCAGAAAAGACACAACCCTGCCCAACAAACACCACGAGGCCTGTGAGACAAAAGCGTAAGACAGAAAGGTTGAGCGGTAAATGGTGCAGCCGCTGTGGCAGACGGCAGGGTAATTCCACTTTGGGGTCACAGACCCCGAAGACCAGAAAGCAGGGACCCAAACACACGAGCACACCACTGTCCACAGCACTTTACAAGCGCCAAAAGGTGGAAACAACCCAAATGCCCATGAGAAGGAATGAATGAACAAAATGCTGTGCACAACACATGACAGAATATTACTCGGCCTTAAAAGGGAAGGAGATTCGGAGATTCGGACGTGTGCTACAACAGGGATGAACGCTGAGGACGTGATGCTCAGTGAAATGTGCCCATCACGAAAAGGCCGATACTGTGTGATCCCACTTTCAGGAAAGAGGTGCCGGAGTGGCCAAATTCAAGAACTGTGGGTGCCAGGGCCTGGGAGGAGTGGGGACTGGGGAGTTTCTGTTTAATGGACAGAGTTTCAGTTTGGGAAGATGAAAAAGTTCTGCAGGTGGGTGGTGGCGATGGTCGCACAACAATGTGAATGTACGTAATGCGGTGGAGCCACACACCTTTGAAAAGTGCTTGAAATGGTGAATTTTATGTTTTTTAAAAAACGTATATATATATTTTAAATGCTTATTTATTTTTGAGAGAGAGAGAGAGAGAGAGAGACAGAGTGCAAGCAGGGGAGGGGCAGACAGAGAGGGAGACACAGAATCTGAAGCGGGCTCCAGGCTCTGAGCCATCAGCACAGAGCCCGATGCAGGGCTCAAAGCCATGAACTGTGAGATCATGACCTGAGCCGAAGTCGGACACGTAACTGACTTGAGTCATACAGGCACCCCAGTAAATTTTATCTTTTATATATTTTACCACCAAAAAACTGTGTGTGGTTTTAAGCCACCAAGTTTGTGGCAATTTGTTATGGCAACAATAGAAAACTAATGCATAGAATGATCTCCTTCTTTCCAGATCCTCCCATCGTGTTCTCTTTGAAAAGGTCCCTGCCCTCCTTGTGTAAAAGATTCGTGAACAAGTCTATGTAACTTGGCAAGCTTTCTTTGACATGGGAAGCAATAAACCACCAAGACCAGAGAAAAACCATTCCAACCGAGAAAGGGAGGAGCAGGTGCTCGCCTCTCCTGTATGTCTGGGAATAAGAGCTCAATAAAGCTTTGCTCCCTTGTATTATCAGTCAACATGAATCACCATGGTGAGACTTGGGGCTCCGAGCGGGTTCTGTATGGCCAGGCCAGACACACCCAGCCAGGAATGCAAATGCTCTGGGGAGGGAAAAGCTCTGCACAGGCAGGCAATCACACTCAAACTGGCCAGGACCCCACCAACTAGGGCACCAGAGCTCACTCCCCCCTAGCGATGACTCAGTTCATTCCTACCCACCCCACCTCAGCCCTCATTTCACAAATGGGGACACTGACAACCAGGAGGGAAGAAGGGACATGCCTAGGTGACATAACAAGATCTCAAGAGGGCCGACCCAGGACCCCCACCTCCTGCCTCCAAGACAAGAGCTCACTGTCCAAAAGGTAGGACACCAGTCAGCCGCTGCATCTACAGGAGTTGGTCCTGGTTTGGGGAGGTATGGAACTTATACAGTTTTAGGGGCCCTCCTTAAGCAATGACACGATGTCAGGGTGTCTGGGTTAAGCATCTGACTTCAGCTCAGGTCATGATCTCACAGCTCGTGAATTCCAGCCCAGAGTCAGGCTCTGTGCTGGCGGCTCAGAGCCTGGCGTCTGCTTCAGATTCTGTGTGTCTCTCTCTCTGCCCCTCCCCTGCTCGCATCCTGCCTCTCTCTCTCTCAAAAATAAACATTAAAAAAAAAAAAAAAAAAGAAATGATAAAATGTTTTGCAAATTTTACAAAATGATAGGACTTTGTGAATCCACTGCCAGGGCCCCTCTCGTGGAAGGGCCAAGGCAAGTGAGGTGGGGGTAGGGGTGTCCCCCGAAGCCAAAGCTTAAATTCCATTAGCTTCAAGGTAATGCCATTCCTGGGCTCAAAGAGGCGCCGGGGCTGGGCTAGACCATCGTGGGGAAAGAAGAGGAGAACACAAAGTCGGGTTTTCCTGTGCCGGGCTTTCGTTCTGGCTGTGGACACACACAATAAAGCAGTTGCAGGAAGTTACCCACAAGCGCTTTAGGAGCCATTCCTAGTAAGAATGGAGATTCCGGCTGAGAATCAGGAAATGCATTCTTTGGGAGAGGAAGGTGGGAGAAGAGTCTAGACAACCAGCTTCCCTCTGAAGGGTCTTGGTCAACCTAAGGCTCTCCTGGGCCTCTCCCTCCCTCACCTATTAAATGGGTGAGCCTGCGAGGGATCCACGGTCGTGGACGTGTGCTGCCCAGAACCTGGGGTTCCGTGAAGGTTTTGTAGCTCACACTTATTTCCTGGTGGGGAGGGGGAAGAGCATAAAAGAGACTCTGGGCCTGACTTAAAGTTTTTTTTAATGTTTATTTATGTTGAGACAGAGACAGCACAAGCGGGGGAGAGGCAGAGAGGGAGAAAGAGAATCCCAAGGAGGCTCCACGCTGTCACCGCAGAGCCCCACACGGGGCTCAAACTCACAAACCATGAGATCATGACCGGAGCCAAAACCAAGAGTCGAATGCTTAACCGACTGAGCCACCCAGCCATCCCTGTTTTTTTGTTTTGTTTTGTTTTGTTTTAATGGAAAAATAGGAGATCTGGTAACACGGGTCCTAAACTTCCTGATGGGAGCACATGGCTAGGGAGGCAGCAGCTACCCTTTCGGCCAGGTGTGCCTGCTTCAGCTGCTCACTGTTCCCCACTTGCACAGTCCCAGGCACCTGCACACATAGTCAAAGGGACAGGTGTCACCCAGGGCCCTGCCAGTTAAGATACAACGAGCCATATGAAAGCCCAAGGCCTATCACAGATCCCCTCTCACAGTGAAGTAGGGGAAGAGGGGTAGCGGACAAGACTGAAGGCGGTGGCTGTTCAAATGGCTTTGGAGAGGCTCAGTCCCTTCAAGCCTAGGAGACAGGAGACAGTATCTATCCCAGGTCCAAATGGCTGAGGCACTCCCCACTCACCTACAAGCCCCAGGAAGCCTCTCCTTCAAATTATACTTACCAGCGGCTTAACGGTGACAAAGTCCCGGCCAACCTTCTTACTGCTGAAGTGGAAAGAAATCCCCACCAGAGCCTATAGATCAGAGATCTGTAAAGATCCGTGAAGATTCTCTTTTAGAGCTCCAGTATGGGCTGACCCCTGTGTAGCTGGGATCCTAAGGTTTGCCAAAGGGCCCTGGGCCAAGGGACACACTGTGCCATGCCAGGAAAATGGCAGGCTCCTGGAGGTCTATGGGCAATGGAAAGACTCACAGGAAATGGCATGTCCGTGGCTCAGCCAGGGCATTTTCTTGGCACTTCTCATCTTCAGGACTTCTGTTCAGGCAGTTCCTTCTACCTGGTCTGTCCTCCTTGTCTCCTTTATCCCTTCCTTAAGGCTGGGTCAGTCTTAGCCTTCCTTTAGCCAAGATAGAGCCCCCCCCCCCCCCTTCAGGAAGCCTACCTGAATCTCTCCACGCATAATGACCGCTCTTCTTGGAACTTATCAGCACTTGGCCTAAAACGTTTTCTATGTTCTCCAGTGCTCTAACAATACTCCCCCTTTTCCAGTACCTATGATAGGCACACATATTAGCTCAAAATAGATCACCTCATTAATCGTCACAATGTTCCCACAAGATGGGTAGTGTCACCTTAAGGGAGCTAAGGCTTAGAGACGACTGACAGGCAAGGGTCACACACCCAAGTAGTGCCAGGGCCAGAATTACTTTTTCTTAGGGGAAGAGCGAGTGCCCAGGCTGTAGGATAGGCCCCTCTTCCTCCTGCCACTGGCTAGCATAGGGCTGGGCACAGCGAGCGCCTCACACGTTGACAGGATACGAGTGGACCCTGATTCATCGCTTCCACATCCTGGGTGGCACCTGTTCTGATGGCCTCTTTGGTCAAATCTTCTGGTGCACGGGCTTCAGGAATCCGGGGGGCAGAGAGGACTCATCAAGGACATTCCCTTCTCTCCCTCCCACACCAAGGCAGGACCTCAAGCGTTTTGAGAGGGTGTATGAACATCCCTAACTCTGCTGGAGAAAGGGGGTAAGTGGCCTTACCCTCTGCAGGGACCGCAGAGCCTCAGTGCCCTGCCCTCATGGGGAAGCTGCCTCTCCTCTCAGGTGTGAGCACAGTGCCATTAAGTCACAGAAACAAGCCAGAAAGCCACCGGGCAGCACTCCACAGATCCTGACCACATTTTCCCAGGCACTGAACAAAAACCCTCTGAGAGGTGCGGTTAAACATTCAACTCCCCACCCACAGGCCAAGAATTAAGACTAGATGGAGCCTATGTCAATCATTATCCAGGCAGTGCCTCAGGCTGTCCTCTGAGGCCTGGCACCTGGGGCTGACCAGCCTGGAGAGGTTCTGGGCAAAGCAGGCTGGGAGAGTGGCAATGGGACGGTGTACAGGCCTTACCATGGGGCTGAACTTGAGCAAGCCAGTTCTGAAAGATACCTTTTAGAAATAAAAAGTCAATTCCCGGGGTGCTAGCATTGGATGACGCAGGAATCCTAGAATACTGAAATTGGAAGCAGGCTTCATGAAATCATTTGCTTCAACCGGCCTATTTTACTACAGTGGGGAACCAAGACCCAGAGAGCAGAAGAGGTCTGCCTGACGTCTCAGAATTGACTAGGGGCAGGACACAGACTAGAACCATGTCTTTTGACTTCCAGGCTGATGCATTAATGGCCCACGGGGGCTCCCCTCCACTCAGCACACTTCTGGGCTCCAACCCACTTTCCCGGGCTGGAGAATGGGCTGGGGAAATGTACAGGCTGTCAATAAGGAAGTGACTCTGCGGCCTCCCAAATAAATTCCCGTAAAATCGAGCAGCACAGAAGACAACCTTTGCTCCGCGGAAGCCTCTGGGACATTGTTTCCCTCCCTATGAATTAACAACAGCAGAGAGTGGGGGTTGGTGGCCACTTGTTCTGGCCTCTCTGGGGTCCGTTCGGAGTTTAAATGGCCTCTTCCCCCAAGCTCTCGTGGAAATAGTCACCTACGCCTAATACCTGGAGTTGAGAAAGGTGAGCCAGGCGGAGGAAGCACAGCAAGATACTCTCCATCCCAAAGCTGGGTCTTGGAGGGGCCATCCAAATCCCTGCGCGGCCTGTAAGGTCAGGAGGTGGCTCCAAGCGACAGGATGTGCGGCCGCCAGACCTGACTCCTGGGGGCAGCCCAGAAGGAGCGATGATTCTCAGAGCATCAGCAAAGTGGCGGCAGCAGCTGCTTGCCTGTTCATTCTCGAGCCCACGGGTGGGAGGCTGCCACGCCCAGCACCACGAGCTGGCCTGCCACTGTAGCGACAGACCATTCCTACTTCCTAACCTGAGGGATAGGGGCTTAGCCAATGGCAAGACTGATAAGCACAGCAGGAGTTCAAATTATAGACAGCAGTGGGTGGTGTCCCAGGAACTTCTGGTTGTCCCCCTCAACCATCTGCCCTCTCTTACTTCCGTAACAGAGCACAAACTGTTGCCTGGCACACGGTGGCTTCAAACAAGAACTGGGTTTCCAAGCCTCCCTTGGCAACTTAAGCAGGGCCCTGCCATGAAAGTCTGCTGTCCCGGGCCATGCACGCAGGGGAAGCTCCTGGAGCAGGGCTACCCAGGGTGGCCCCCAACCGACGCATCAACACAGCCCGGGTGGCTGTCACAAATGACAATTCCCAGTCCTCACCCCAGACTTCCTAAGTCGCAACTAGGGTGGGGCCCAGAAACCTGTGTTTTAACAAACTTTCCAGATTATTCTTATATATGCTCACATTTGAAAACCACAGCCCCGGAGAATGCTGGAAGCAACTTTACAGAAGGAGCCTGGTGCCTGCACCATCTCATGGAGCGGACATTGACTCGGGCCTTCAATTTCTGAAGAGAGGAGCTCCTCTCTCAATCCATGACCACACCCAAATCCTAATGCAGGTAGGTTAGGGAAGCAGGATGATGAGAAACCGAAGCAAGTCAGCAGAAATCAGAAAAGCGATAACATCCAAGTATAATAAATAATGAACAGAAAACAAGATGCAAGGAATAAAATCAAGAATATCTGGTATGTGGGGTGGGGGTGGGGGGGCCTGGCTGGCTCAGTTGATGGAGCGGGTAATGCCTGATCTCGGGATTATGAGTTCCAGCCCCATATTGAGTGTGGAAATTACTAAAAAAAATAAAAACAAAAATAAAATTTTATGTTTATTTTTGAAAGAAAGAGGGAGAGTGCATGCACATGAGGGGGAAGGGCAGAGAACGGGGGACAGAGGATCCCAAGTAGGCTTCACGCTGACAGCAGCCCACACTGGGCTCAAATTCATGAACTGTCAGATCATGACCTGAGCCAAAGTCAGACACTTAACTGCTGAGCCACCCAGGAGCCCCTTAGAAAAATAAAATCTAAAAATAATAAAATAAAATAAAATAAAATAAAATAAAATAAAATAAAATAAAATAAAATAAAATAAAATAAAATAAAAAAATATATATGTCTCTCTATAGATAGATAGATAGATAGATAGATAGATAGATAGATATAGTATGTAAACAGTATTAGGTAAACAGAAAGAAAAACTATTAGTGGAAATACTTATATTAAAAATATGTTGAAGACTGTTTCAATAACCCTGCCTCAGCAGGCTGAGGGTTTTTTCCAGCCTGTTTTTCAGCCTTTTGCCTTTACCTGAAAATACAGGACTTGGAAAACTACTCGCTAGGATTTCCCCTGAAATCGCTGATGTGACTTAAAACACAAAGATACAAAAGGGTGTAAGATTTGGGGGCCCACGTCTTTGTATCTGACATTGGGCCCTCGGACATTTTTGTGTACTGACTATTTTGTCACATACTTTGTGGAATCGAGAAGGGTCACGTGCTGTCCCAAACGAGGAAGGAACAGTGTAATTGCCAGTCAGAGCTGACTGTGACTTTGGACATAAAGGAAGGGGCAGATATGGAGAGATGCGGCACCTGGGCCTGTCCTTGGGGCTTGCAGGCAAATCTTACTTTACCCATCCCTCCTAAGAAGTTGGGACTGGATTATTTCATGATTATCAGGGAGCTGAGAAGCAGGTGGGGGAGACCTGAGCACCACCTACTCCACACAAACCTGAAAGAAAACTAAACAGACCACGTTGTAAAATGTGCAAAACATTGGAAAACCCCTAGCTGATGCCTCCCTCTACATTTCTGAGCCTTTCACTTACTCTCTTAAAAAATACACATATTGGGGCGCCTGGGTGGCTCTACACCCAACATGGGGCTCGAACTCACAACCCTGAGATCAAGAGTCGCATGCTCTTACAGGTGAGCCAGCCAGACGCCCCACCATGTAGATCAGTTTTGATCCAAGGATGTTTTAGAAGACAGCATTTGGGTTCCTGAGTATTTTTGTGGAGCAGTATGATCATATTTTAATGTTGACTGGGGCTTTTATTGGGTTATAATTACTAAATGTGATCAGCAAAATTTCTTCTCATTGGGCTGTATTAAGATTTTCTTTGTGGCAACTACATGACCCATACCAGAAGGTTTCACGGACGGGGAAGGCTATGTATTCTCTGTGGGACACATACTCTAGATGTATCTGTTAACTTGAGCTTATCTGCATTTCCTTGAGTATCTATCAATTATGAGAGGTGCTCCAAAAATTTCTCGTTATGATCTTTATTTAAGTCAAGCTGTACTTATATTTATTCTAGATGTATTAATCTGGCATCCGTGTTTGGTGTATACACGTTCATCACACTTATCTTTGCGGATTGTAAGGGCGTCTGCGTGGCTCAGTTGGTTGAGTGTCTGACTCCGGCTCCGGTCATGATCTCAGGGTTCATGGGTTCAAGCCCCGCGTTGAGCTCTGTGCTGAGAGCTGGGAGCCTGGAGCCTGCTTTGGTTTCGGTGTCTCCCTCTCTCTCCGTCCCTCCCTCACTCATGCTCTGTCTCTCTCTCTCAAAGATAAATAATAAAACATTAAAAAAAAAAAAGACATTAAAAAATTAATTAAAAGACTAAAAATAAATGAACCAATTTAGGTATTAAAAGTAGAGCAACAAAATAACCAAAAGGAGGAATGAATAATGATAAAGGCTGAAATTAAGGACCAACAAACAGAAAAAAGTGGAAAGGACACACAAAAATTATTATCCAGTTAGCATATCCAGTTGGATTCCCATTCATAATATCTCGCAAAGATGTATTACAAGGCCTGTGGTCTGTCCCTGATTTGGAAAACTTAATGTCATAAAAATGTCAACTCTTCCTTATAAATAAATACATTCAATGACATTCCAATTCTAATTTCAAATTACAAAAACAGTCAACAGTCTCAGTACCCATCGATAAGGGAAAAGTTATATAAATTATGGTCCATCTGCACTATAGAACATTCCACAGCTGCTACTGACCTGGAGGAATGCAAACCCAGAGTTACTGCCTGTGATAAATTAATCAAAAACACAAGCTACAGAGTAAGGTGTGCAGTATGAATCCATTCTGTGAAAGAAGCAAACATTTACAGGTGCCTTTGTCTACATGACACAGAGGGACACAGGGAGAGACCCTTGGCTGCAGGCCACCCACTGTGCTAACTTCCTAGGTGGAATGGGAATAAAAGAATGAATTGAGAAACAGAAACAAATATCCCCTCAGTGCAGGCCTCCTGCAGCACTACCCAATCCCTCTTCTTCCTTTCAAAGCCAACATTTTCAAAGCCTGTCTACACTCAGTATCCCCAGATCCCCACCTCCTACAGCTCCTGCACCCGTTGATCCCAGTCTGGCTTCTGCTCCAACATCCCACCAAAACTGCCCTGGCTAAATAAAGTGCCGAATATCCTCCTTGTCGCTTCCCACAGCAACAATGGACACCGCTGGCCATTCCTCCTACTGAAGTGGACTCACCCTGGCCTCTGTGATCTGACACTGTCCTGCTTTTCCTTCCCTCTCATGGACTGCTCTTTTTCTGGCTCCTTTATAGGCTCATCTTCCTTTACTCAGCTTTCAAGGTGAGTTCCTCAATCTCATCATGCCTTAAATCAGATACAATCCGGACAAAAAAATGTCCCTCTAGCCCAGACCCCTCCAAAGCCCCCCACATACCTGCCTACTTGGTACCTCAGAGGCATGTCAAACGCTACATGTCCAAGACTGAACTCATATGATCATGCCCACTCTCCAGACCTGGTTCTTATCCAGTGTTTCATGTCTCAGGAGAATCCAGGGGGACAAACTAGGGTGAGTGGGGTGGCCTTTGCTTTTATGCACACAGCACAAGGCTAGGC
This sequence comes from Neofelis nebulosa, assembly GCF_028018385.1. Lineage (NCBI taxonomy): Eukaryota > Metazoa > Chordata > Mammalia > Carnivora > Felidae > Neofelis > Neofelis nebulosa. Next base: position 44,045,897 of record NC_080794.1, on the reverse strand, counting down.
AGACAGTGGGTGCTCACTAATGTTGAGTTCAACAGAAACACGCCTTGTCACCCACTTCCTAAAAATAGCCATGACCTTTTAGGTGGACACACCACGCTCACATCTGCTACCACCAGCCCCCCCCACAAAAACAACCTCTCCCGCCCCCCTTCCCCCAGAGATGCCACTCGCGGGCTTAACCTGCCACATGCTCCCTCCACCCTGCTACCCTCCTCTGGGTTTCTCCTCTCCACCTTCACTCAGATTCCTCTCATTTCACTGTCCTCCTGGCCAGCCTCTCCCCAGGCTGTAGGTGTCAAAGGCTGGAGCCACGGGACTTCCCTCTCAATTTCAGGAGCAATTCTTCCCTTCTTTTCTGCTAAGGCGTGGCACTTTCAGGAGCACAAGCCCATGGAAGACCAGACACTAAGGGATCACAGAACCAGGACTCAACCACCTACACACTCCAATCCCGTTTCAAGTTTCCTTGCAGTAACACCCTCAGGGTATCAACATTGTCATCACTACATTCTAACTGATCTTAAACTCCCTTTGCAAACAGTTTCTGCAATCAACCATCTGAGGTAGGCATTTTTACCATTCAGAACACTTGGGACCCTGTGTGGCTCCATGGCTTGTCCCAAGTGACCCACAACGGATGAGAACTCTGTCTATCGACTCCTCTTTTGCCCTCACCCCGTTACTTTCTCCCATCAGTGTATCTGAGTCACTGTTCAGGCGGTACTGTTAGGATCCTCCCAAATACAAGCCACCGGGTGACATCAGACAGTTATTTTGTGGGGCAAAGGGGCCAGAGTCAGTAGGCCTACGGTGGTAGGTTTCCGGTAGTTATTAGAAAGTTCCACTGAGTTTCAACAACTCCCTTTAACAATGCAAATTTCCAACAAAGAAACTTCAGTTTTTTTCATTTCCCCTAAGGACTTTCCTATCTAGGATCATTCAAACTCCCAGTGCTCCAGGAGACAACAGCATCAAGAAGGTCCTGTAGAGGAAAATCCGGGGAAACCTGTCGGCTTGCCTGGTTGTGATTGTGTAGCACACCCGCACACAGACTCCTCCCTGAGTGCTCCCCATGGGACCAAGTGCCCGGAGCTGCTCAGGCTTAAGGGGGAAAGACAGAAGCTAAGGAGAGAGAGAAGGAAGTGAATCCAAGGGGAAGGAGGGGGAGTTCCAGAAAGGCTCTGGGTCCTCTGAACATCCAGCACTCAGCACAGATTTTGTTTCTACATTTACCTCCTGCCTACACTGGCTTCCCCGCCCCCCCGCCTCCCCCTCACCCCCCCACCCCACCCCCCCTGTTCTGCAGTGAACAGCAAATTGCCAAGAACCCACACTAACCTATTCTGGCTAGATTCTTACTGCTGTCACCAGGAACTACCCATCCTCCCCTGAATCACAAGACCAAGGCATCACTAATCGATCTTGGCCTTCTAGGTACAGCAATCCAGGATGGGCTCTGTCACCCTTGCCCTGGCTACATAAGGGAATCAAAGAGGACTCTCAGCCATCTCCTACTCTCACCTCTCAGTCTGAACTTAATTCTATTTCATTCTCCTTTTTTTTTTTTTAAACCGATCCAAACCCAGCCTTCAAGGTCTAATATCAAAGAAAACCTTGCTTCTCTGGCCTGCCTCTTTCAAGCAGCTAACATCTGCTGAGCACATACATTAGGCAAGGCCCATCCTGGGTATTGTGAGACCAGAGATGGATAAGAAACAGACCCTACCTTCCAAAGAGGAAGGACAGGGCAGAGACAAGACATGTGGTCATACAAATACCAAGCAAGGTGAGTACTGAACAGTGGTGCCAAAGGAGTGGAGGAGGAGGACTTTGTGGGCTCAGGGGATGTCGTGTCCCTTTCTGCTAGGAGGAGGCACCCGGATGGCTCTCAGAAGGGTGGTGAATAATGGGCAGAAATGGGGAAGGAGGGCATTCCAGGAGGACAGAACGACATGAACTGAAACAAAGGAACTGGCAGAAGGGCAGTTCAATCTGAACCTTCAGCTGCACGAAAGAAACAACAGCTATTATTATTGTATTATTATTATGGCTGACACAGATTATGACTTATGAACCAGGCCCTGCTGTAAGCTTTATCTACTGTGGGTGCTATCCACCTGGAGCACAGGGGTATGGTGTACCAGTCACCAGTTCAGGTCAACGCCTGGGTTGTATGGTTGCAATATAATAACTCACTGAATTCTCAGTGACCCTGTAAGGTAGGTACTATTATTACCTTCACTTAAACGATGAGGAAACCAAGGCACGGAGACTAGTAAGAGACAAGATTCGGGAGGGATGCGGGACCCCAGGGACTGAGCACCCAATGCCAAAGCAACAAATTTCCCCGGCACCTCACTTGGCCGGTCTTCTCAGGGACCACTTAGAAGCACAGAGAGTGCCTTTGAGGGAAGGAGCACTGTCAATCCTCCTGGAATCCCCAACAATTGACTTTAGCAAGGAAGGAATGAAGGAACATAATGAGAGCCATTTAGGAGTGAGCAAGAGAACACACCCTACCGGTCCAGCTCCTGGACTCAGCCCTGCCCTCCCCTGCAAGTTTTGTTCCTTGTTGCGCGAGCAGGGAAGAGGCTCACCCCCAGTCCATGCCTAGGTCAGGGCAGCCAGGAGCAAAGCGGGGGCTCAGGAGAGAGAGCAGAGTGTCTGGCTACCTAGGATACCCAGAGTGTCTTAAAACACCCAATCTCCATAGCAAGGTCACTGATGGGGAGAGGAGGGGGGGGACATAAATGCTCCCGGGGCCAACTGTAACCGTCTTGGGCTAGAATTGGCTAGCTTAACTCCCCTCCTCGGAAGGGGAACTTCACAACTGTCCTTTAAGCCAATAGACTTGGTTTCTGCCTATTTAAGCCTTCAAAGGGCTGGGTAGGGCCCAGGGGGAGAGAAAAGTTCAAGAACCCCTCCCTGAAACTGTGCTCGAGGGGAAAAGCAGAGAAGGTAAACACACTGGTGAACACAGTACCCCGGACGGTTCCGCATTCTCTCAAAGTGCCTTACAAACACTCTCCAACCGGCGGCAGCTCCCAGGATTTGCGTCCTCCCAGGTTCAGAAGGAAAGTTCCTGAAGCCAGCCTCCCCTACTAGCTCTCCTTAGCACAAGCCTTTCCGGGAAGGGCACCTACACTCTCGAGAACTCAGCTAGGTCAGAGGGGCCCGGGCCATAGGCCATCCCCATACCAGCCAGTCGCCTTCTGGTCACAGATTCACCCGGTCCCAAGTTCACCCAGTAGTCTCACGCCGACCCCGAACCTGCAGAGCCCCAGACCCCCGCCGAGCAACACAATCACGTGGTCCTGGCTACGGGGGCCCGGCCTATGCACCTCCCACCCCACAGGGAGGGCAGCCATCTACTGACAGCCAGGCCGACGCAGCCCGTCCGGAACCGACAGCCCGACACCATCATCCCCCCCCCCCCCCATGCCTTGCAACCAGGAAGCCGCAGGGCGGGGGCGAGAGCGAGCGCGGGGTAGTCCCGGGCCTCACCGGGCGGGCCACCACGCACTGCAGCCGCCCGGTCTCTGCCGCCGCCCCGCCGCGGGTCGGGCAGCCCTCACTTACCTGGCCACTGACCACAGGGGTGGGGGCCGCGAGGGACAAAGGGGGCCGCAGGCAGCGGCGTCTCTCTCCGCGGGCGTCCGGCCGCGGCGCCTTGGTCGGCCTGGAGCTCTGTCCCACTCCGGCTTTCTGGGCACTCGGGGCACTTCGGGCACTTGGGCTCCGCAACACCCAGGGCGGGGCGGGAGGAGGAGCCGGGCGGGCGGAAAACTCGGCTGGGCCCCTGCGCGCCCCGGGGCGGAGCCGCTCGCACTGGGGGCGGGGCGGGGCTGGGGGCGGGGCCGATGTGCGGCCCCGCCCCTAGGTCCTAGCCCAGAGGGCTGAAGAGCTGAGAGCTGCCTCCTGAGGCCGGGGAAGAAACACCCCGGCTTGCCGGCTCTCTTTAACCCGCAGGGGATCCCGCGGGCTCTCGGAGGTCGGCGAGAAGTAGCAGCTCCGCCCGCCTTCTCCGACGGTCTCGCTCTCCGCCGGGCACGCCCTGCGCCGCGATCTCGGGGCGGGCGTTCCCCAAGCCTGCTCTGGCCTGTGTACCGTTGTTAGGGACTCTCCTTAAGGTAAAGAACACTTTGCACGCTAAAATGGCCACGCAACCGTATGGAAATGGTGGGGGTAGGGCGAGTGGCTGTACAGTGGAGAAACCCAGCAAACTACCTTAGCCAGGTGATCAAGGTCAACATCAAGAGAGAGAAATCAGCGGTGAGAGTAGGTGCCGATTGTGGTCTTCCTCCCAACAATACATATTCCCAGTCTATGGGGAAAACACCAGCCAAACCCTGGTTGAGGGATGTTCTACAAACTACTTGGCCAATACTCCTCTAAATTGTCAAGGTCATCAAAACCAAGGAAAGTCTGCAAACACGTTGTTACAGCCAAGAAAGCCTACGGAGATAGGAAAATAATGTAGTGTGGTATCCTGGATGGGATCCTGGTAAAAGGACATTAGGTAAGAACTAAGGAAATCTGAATAAAGTATGGACGTCAGTTAATAAGGCATCAGTATTGGCTCATTCATTGTAGCAAAAGCACCATACTAATAGAACATGCTAATAATAGAAGAAACCAAGTATTAACTTCTCATTTTTTTCTGTAAATAGAAAACTATTTTTTTTTAATGTTCATTTTTGAGACAGAGCACTAGCAGGGGACAGACAGAGAGAAAGAGGGAGACTCAGAATCCGAAGCATGCTTGGGGGTTGGGGGAGAGCTCGAGCTCACCAACTGTGAGAACATGACCTGAGCCCACGTCAGACGTTTAACCGATTGGGCCACCCAGGTGCCCCAATATAAAAACTATTCTTAAAAAGAATAGTTAAAATTCTTTAAAAAAATTTTTTTTAAGTTTATTTTTGAAAAAAATGTTACACAGGTAATAAATGAACAAATGGTAATTTAAAAGCAGTTTTTAGAAACTGAAATTCTTTACTTTCCCAAGACTTTTAGGCGTGCCCTTCCAGATCCTTCTCTCTGCAACACTCTACTTCTACTCTAGGTGAATATATTCACCTAGATGTACTGTTTAAAATGATAATTGCAGTAATTTTTTTTTCAATGTGTTTTACTCATTGCATCTTGCAGGGTCTTTCCCCGCAAGCGTACCTTGATCTACTTGATTCTTCCTAAGGATTGCATGGTGCGCGCCATCGTGCGTGTCACCTAGCTCCTTAGGGAAGGACATTTAGGTTGCTGCAGGTTTGGGGCTATTGCAAACAGCGCTGCTGGTCTTGTTTCCATTTTTTCAGAGCGCACGGAGTGGGAGAGACTGGGCGCAGTAGGCCAAAGGGGAGACTCTGGCCTCGGCTCTGCAGGGGGCAGGGGTGCGGGTGCCTTGCGGCAGCCGCTCCCTCCGGCAGCCTGCTGCCCCCAGACTCCGAACCCCGGGACCCAGTCATTTTCCACGGCCTCTGCAACACCCCTCCCTGCAAGGCGCGGCCCGTTTTCGGAGCTGGACTGCATTTTTTAGAGATGAGTGGCCGGGTGAGCCTGAAACCCTGGCCAAAGGCTCCAGTGCGACACGGAGGAAATGCCCCGCCCCCACCCTCAGCAGAAGAGAGGCTGAGGTCAGTGGCACCTGGAGACTCTGCCAAAGTTGGGAATTACTGCGGTGGGGGCGTCCGCGGCGACACAGGAACGGGCGTCGGGGTGAAGTTCCCACCGAGCCCGCGGGGTTCCGAGGAAGCTTCCGTCGCCCGGCGCGCTCTGGGCCGGGGGTTTTGTCGGGGAAGGTCACCTGGCGCCCACCAGGCCTCTGCCTGGGCACCCTGCCCCGGCGCCGCGCGTCCCGGCGGCCTCAAAGGCAAACTTCTTCGAATGGCTCACTTTTTTCGTAGATGAGCGACTGCCTCTTTAAATACTACCTTAAAAAAAATAAATAAATAAACAAATCAGGGTTGGAATTCCTTCTGCATGTAGCACACACTTTCTGGCATCGGAACTGAGCTCTTCAAGGCCAGGATGGTGAATAGCTACCACTGTGCTCCCCTTACTGTGACTCAACCGTTTACTTTCAACAAACGTGTGTGGAGCTCCGACTCGGTGGGAACACTTGGGTGGGGGAAACGACTCTAGGTTTGGTGTGCAAACACCTGGGTTCTGTCACTTGAAGTTACATGTTCTTTGAGCCTTGGTTTTCTCGCCTAGAAAATCTTCAAAATGATCTATGAAAACCTGTAATCACTGCTTCATCGCTGAAAGGAGCTGCTAACAAGCATCAAACGAGGTAAGGGAGAGTAAGTGCCTTATGATAAGTCCGGGGCCGCACAGCCCCGAATAATAGTAGGAGACTCTTCTGATCGTTCTTACATTGAGTCATTCGACAATGATTGAGTATGGCCAATGTGACAGCCCTCTGCTGGGTGCCACAGAGAGGGACAAAAGGAAATTCTCTTGCTCTAGACTCCCATCTCTTCTCATGTGGGGAAACAAATCGTAAATACCTCACAGAATACAGGCTTGTAAAAAGAATCGTTCTGGGTGGATGAGCAGCCAGTGTAGAGGATGGGATGCAGAACGGCTTCTTCTGATCTGTCTGGCCAGACTTTTCAATCGACTTTTAATTTTCAAAATCATGTTTATTCTCCCCCCCCCCCCCCCCCCAAGTAGCTATTGCTTTCATTTCTGCTTTTATCTTTGTGGGTTTGTTCCTTCTTTCTTTGGATTTGCCCTAGTGCTCTTTCTCCGGTTTCTAGAGTTGAACTTTAGGGCCATTTATTTTCCAAATCTTTCTGTTGTTGCTTTGTAATAAATATATATAAGACTATAAATCTCCCTCTACATCCTGCTTTAACTACATATCACAAGTTTTTAATATGCCATGCTTTTGTTATCTCTCAGTTATAAATATTTTGGTGTTTTTTTTTTCTCTTAGGATTTTATCCCTAATTCATGGATTATTTAGAAGTGTGTTTCCATTTTTGTTTCACAGTCATGGCTTTTTAAGAAAACATTTTGTCGTAGATTTCTAATTTTAATGCTTGGAGATGAGAAAAGGTGCTCTTTTTAGAATTTGTTGAGACTTCTTTGTGACCTGATAGACAGACTTTTTTTTTTTTTTTTAATGTCCCAGTTTTTGTAAAGGCACAAGATTCTAGTACTTCTCCATCCAGTTTGCTAATCTAGTTATTTAGCTTGTTTATACCCCAGGCTTTTTTCCGTTCAATCTGCTGATTTCTGAGAGAGTCGATTTAATGTTTTCTACTTTTATTGTACTTTACCAGTGTTCTCTATAATTTGGTCTCATTTTGCATTATAATTTTGAGAACAAATTATTAGGTTCACGTAAGTTCATAATTGCTTTATCTTTTGATGACTTATCTTCTTTTATTGCTTTTCTCCTTGAAAAATTATGATGCCTGATATTAGTATTGCTATCTAAGATAGTATTTGTCTCGTATGTTTTTCCTCTCTTTTTTCAGGCTTTACTCTTCTTTAGGTTCGTCTCCTGGAAATGACATACAATTTTTTGTACCAATCTTAAAAAAAAATCCATCTGAGTATCTGCTCTTTTTTAAGTTTATCTGTTTTGGGGAGAGAGAGAGGGAGGGGAGGAGAGAGAGAGGGAGACAGAGAATCCCAAGCAGGCCCCACATTGTCAGCGCAGAGCCTAACCCAGGGTTCAACTCACTAACAGCGTAATCATGACCTAAGCTGAAATCAAGAGTCAGATGCTTAACTGACTGAGCTACCCAAGTGCCCTCTGAGTATCTGCTTTTAATTGGCGAGTTTAGTTTATATGAATAATGATTACAGAAATATTTGGACTTATTTCTGCCCCTTATTTTGGTTATACACACACACACACACACACACACACACACACACACACACTCAGGGCTGATATTCACCTAAAACACATTAATAAAATGCTGTAAATTGTAAAAAATTGAAACTCTTCCATCCTGCTTGGTAAATAGCTGTTGCCTTGAGACCTCACAGGGCCCCCACCCCTGACATTCCCCTGACCTAGCAACAAAAGGGGCAATGCTTATCAGAGGGGACCTACAGCACCTTTTCCAACTTTCTAATTGGTCAGCAAACGGGCCATGCAGGTGGCTTAATATTTTGAATATCATGTGAATTATACTTTCTCCTTGTTTCCTTTTTTTTTTTTCCTTTCCTACTTCCCTTTGAATTGTTTGAATTTTCTTTGGTTAACCAGAGAGGTGATACTAGGATTAAAAATGTATGAATAAATAACTACTTACAAGACACCCTTCCCAGGATATCCCTCAAAAAATTCAAATTTATAATGTCAAAAAATGAACCATCTTCTCCCCTCAACCTGCTTTTCTTCTTGGGTTCTGTATCTCTGGTGAGATACCACAGTAGTGTCCCTCACGTCTGTGGGCTCCTCATGGGAGAGGCTTAGCAAACTTTTCTGTGGTCTAATGTTCTTGTAGAGTTTGCAAACGTAAGCTATTTTAAGTACAAACAGTTAAGACATCTGGCTCTTTCTACCCTGAGTTCTCCAAAACCCTCTCGTGTTGGAGGGGCCATAGGCATTTTTGGGATTTAGCTAAAAAGAATAAAAATAAAAAAATAAAGTGAGCTGGAGATACACTTGGTTAGGGCTTAGTAGGAAATGTTTATGCCGTGTGCAATCACTTCTGTGTGTACTTAACATTATTGCTAATCTTCCCATGTAGAAAATGGTTTCTATGGATGTGGCTCTGATTCAGCCAGCAGAACCAGAGATGGCTCAATAACAAACATGTCCTGTAACACCTGTTTTCAGAAATATGCAGAAACAAGATTTGACATCTTCAGAACCAGAAACTAGTCTATGGAAAACTCTTCCAACCATTGTACGTATGGAGTTTTAAGCATGTAAGTCTATTCTACTCCACGCCTGTTTAAAATGGAAGCTCTCTCTTATAGGGAATATACTCAATAAGGCAACATAGAAAATTGTAATATACAAACAGATATAAATACATCTTTTTAAAAAACGGTTTCAAGAAATATATTTTACTAGAATTCTGTGTAATAAGGCACAAACTGTAGGAGTGCAGTGTGTGAATTAAATGCTTTCTGCACCTCACTGTGTCACATCTCAACTTATGCCATGTGTTTTATACTGATGGAGTCTGTAAATTCTAGATGCGCACACCAAGAAAGACAAAATTTTAGCATGACTTTTTTTTCTTAATGTTTATTCATTTTTGAAAGAAAGAGCACAAGTGGGGGAGGGGCAGAGAGAGAGGGAGCCAGAGGATCCAAAGCAGGCTCTTCACTGACAGCACAGAGCCCGATGTGGGGCTTCAATCCACAAACCAAGAGATCATGACCTGAGCCGAAGTCAGACGCCCAGCCAACTGAGCCACCCAAGCGCCCCTAGGATGACTTTTATATGAACTACATCAGATGATACAAAACTCAATTTACCACTACAATAAGAACATCCATGACAAGCTGGAAAATGCGATATCGATTCAAGAAATATTTAAGATTAGACACTGCACAAGAAAACTTAAAATGCCTAGAAATCTCCTAGCCCAGGACACCTGGCTGGCTCAGTCAGTAGAGCATATGACTCTTGATCACAGTGTTGTGAGTTCAAGCACCACACTGGGCGTGGAGCCTACTAAAAAAAAATAAAAATAAAGAAGTAACAAGGCTTGTTTCTATAGCCTTCTTGGCTTTAAAGTTCCTGTCTGGTGATAAGGATGTCTTTTTACTTCTTAGCACAGGGAGGGTACCTTTTGTATGGGAGATTTGTTTCCTGCTCTCCGGGGGACGGAGGAGGGTCTAAGTGTCTTGCACCTGCTGCTTCCCAAGTAGCTTTAGCTCAAAATAATCTATATTCCATTGGGGTACCTTTTGGGCAGCCTGCCCCTCACCCCTACAACATGACTCTACCAGCAGTATTAATTGTTTGCAACTCAAGTAGCTTACTTGTGCAAATTCTACAAAACCATATGACCGTACTAGAAGAAGATAGGCTTCCCTTTCTATTCTACGGAAGAAAACATACTATCAGAAAAGCCTCCCTATAGATAGATTTCTCTGCGTTTTTTGCATCTGACCCATACTCTCCGCCCCTTAAGCACCACTGTTGTAGTTTCCAGGCCCTTGTGATTTCTCACCTGGACTTCTGCAGGGCCTTTCTAACTGCTCTTACCGGCCCCAGTCTCATTCTCCTCAGATCTGTCCTCCAGGGCCGTATAAGATGCACATGTGACTGTGTCACTCTTTTAGGCCCATCGTGAGCTCTCCAGGATGAGGTTAAGCTCTTACCCTGCCCCATCAGCCCATGCCCCGCCTCTCCTTTTGCAATGCAGGCAAGTCTTGCCTCTCTCAAAATGTCGACTTGCTTACAATCCATCCTCCCCGTCCTACCCTGCCATGTCCCCATACCTTTGCTCATGCTGTCCCCTCAGCCTGCAGAAGCCTTCTCTCCACTTTTCACCTTGGTTGCTCCTACTCATCCTCCAAGACTCTGCTTAACTGTCATCTTTTCTAGAAGCTCTCTGACCTCCTCTTTCACCCTAGTGGACTGAACACCTGCTCTCGTCTCTCTCCGCAGCCCCAAACTCCAAAAATGAGAGGAAAGGACAAAAGTTGGTATTTTTAAAAAAGAGGACAAAGGGGCGCCTGGGTGGCGCAGTCGGTTAAGCGTCCGACTTCAGCCAGGTCACGATCTCGCGGTCCGTGAGTTCGAGCCCCGCGTCAGGCTCTGGGCTGATGGCTCCGAGCCTGGAGCCTGTTTCCGATTCTGTGTCTCCCTCTCTCTCTGCCCCTCCCCCGTTCATGCTCTGTCTCTCTCTGTCCAAAAATAAATAAAAAACGTTGAAAAAAAAAAATTAAAAAAAAAAAAAAAAAAGAGGACAAGGAATGTTCAGAGGAGCAGAAGCACTGAGCAATTTCTGAGAGACTGAAAGTAGACAGGATGAGATATAACATTTCAGCTGAGCACATGAGCAAATGGTGCTTATATTCTGGAGTGTGTATCCTGTACTGTACATTATACCTCATATTCTGGAATGCGTATACTGTACTATATATTACAGAAGCAGGAGCAGCAACAAGGACACTCCATGCCTGAGGTGGGGGAGGCCTGGGACAAGAAGGAGCTAACGGGCTGTTGATTGGCAGGTGAGATAAGCACCCCCTTGGGAGCAGCTAGATGAGTGGACTCCTCAACATCTCCTTAAATCCAACCTTGGAGACAAGATGGCCGTGACAGGAGTATCTGTCTCTAAGTATGAAGGAGTGAAGATAGGACGAGGCCCAGATGGATGGCAAAGCCAAGGAAGAAAGGGTAGCAGCTAAGCTCCAAAGACCAAGTATGAGAGCATCCACCCAAGGATCCATCCTGCCCATCCTGCACATTCTGAATGTGTGGTGCACACATTTGCAAAGTGGCTTTCACCCCTTCATCACAGTAAGTTACGCAAACAGATCTTTTTTGCAGGAAATCTCACGGCCAAACATGAGTTCACTACCAAAAAATTAAATACCCTTTGAGAAGCACCAACACCATGAAAGGAAGATTTATAACTGAAGAAACATAACCATTGCTAATGTTTACTGAGCATTTATATGCCAGGCACTATTCTAAACATATTGAATATATTTATTAAAAAAAAAAATTTAAGCTTATTTGTTTTGGGCGGGGGGAACAGAGAGAGAGAGGGAGAGAGAGAATCCCAAGCAGGCTCTGCACCATCAGAACAGGGCCTGACGTGGGGCTCAAACTCATGAACTGTGAGATCATGATCTGAGCCGAAATCAAGAGTCAGATGCTTAACCGACTAAGCCAGCCACAGTGCCCCATATTACATGTATTTAAACTTTAGGGACACCCGGATGGTTCAGTCAGTGAAGTGTCTGACTTCGGCTCAGGTCATGATCTCACAGTCGGTGAGTTCGAGCCCGCATAGCGCTCTTTGGTGACAGCTCAGAGCCTGGAGCCTGCTTCGGATTCTGGGTCTCCCTCTCTCCCTGGTCCTTCCCCTCTCACGCTCTGTCTCTCTCTCTCTCAAAAATAAATAAACATTGAAAAAAATGTAAAAACTTTAACCCTACCAGAAATCTTTTAGGGTAAGACTATTTTTATCCCATTTTACAAAGGGGTAAGCTAAGGTGTAAGTGATTAAGTAACTTCCTGCAAAGCCATACAGCTTTACACCCGTACAGCCATACAATTCTTCCTGCCTCCAGAGTCAAAGATTAAAAAAAGCAAATAGGACAACTGGTACTGAGCTTTGAAGTAAGTATAACTAATTTTCTCAAATAAGAGAAGATGAAAAAGAACCAATTAGAGATGTTGGAAATGAAAAATATATTTATTTTAAAAAAATTTTTTAATGTTTATTTATTTTTGAGAAGGAGAGAGAGAGAGACAACGTGAGTGGGGGAGGGGCAGAGAGAGAGGGAGACCCAGGATCTGAAGCAGGCTCCAGGCTCTGAGCTTTCGGCACAGAGTCCAACATGGGGCTCGAACCCATGAACCGTGAGATCATGACCTGAGCCAAAGTTGGACGTTTAACTGACTGAACCACCCAGGCATCTCCAAAAATATATTTATAATTAAAGAAAGAAAACCACGCCAAGTGGATGAGCTAAGTAGTAGAACGTATGCCCCTGAAGAACAAATGAACTAGCAGATCGGACGAAGCAATTTTCCTTGAAAACAGAAAGGGATTAATAAATAGAATGGAGAAAAGATAACAGACATGAAAGATAGTTCCAGAAGAACCATGATCCATCCATTAGGTGTTGTAGAAAGAGACTAGAGCAATGGATGTCCAGTGAAATGTGGTTGATTGGCAACACAAGTTTATTTCCTCTCCCTCCCCAAATCCCAACACCACGGCAATAGAAGAAACCTGCAAAAACAAAAGGAACAAGAGAAAAGAAAATGGTAGACAAAATTTCAACACACTTTTTGAAGACAGAAATTATATGGAGGAGTGGTAACTGATTCGATAGAATGGAGGATGCTTTAACTTGGGTGCACTAGAGGGAGAAATCAAGAAGTCAGCTGATTCTCCCCACCCACCCCCCAGAATCTCAGCCAGGTTTAGCCTTACAGATGTAAGCTAGAGTATGAGGCTGCAATGAGTATGGGAACAGGGACATAGGCAGAAACCCTACTCATTTTCCCTGCCCCCTTCAGCAGAAGTTCCCCCCACCTATGGAGAAAGGGGACTCATTTGTCATATAAATTAAACTGTGGGGACTGCAGAATGGGACATGTAAGGCACAATGAATTTGTGAGGAGGAAGTAGGGTATGGGGCTAAATAAGGATCCAACCAAAATCTGCATATTGAATGCTGGGACCCTAGTCTCCAAGAAGTAGGCAATCCGCAAACAGGGAACTGAAGGATTCCCCTGGGGAGAAAATGAGCCGCCCAGACAAATGTCCTCCAGTGGCTGATATTTACTGATTCCCTCAATGCAAAAGCTGATTGATGCTTAAACACCCTCCAGTGAACACCATTGGTCAACAAGCCCTACAGCCATGCAGATTCCATTTACCATTGTGTGCCTCATCCCTAAATGCGAATGTCCAGCCTAGGATCACCATCCTGGGAGGAAGGCCTCTGAAGAGGGTGACCAACCGTCCTGGTTTGCCAGGGACCAAGGGGTTTCCCAGGACACGGGACATTCCTTACTAAAACTGGAAGGTGTCTGCCAAGCCAGGATGAGCTGGTCGCCCTACTCCACATGTATAAGCGAGATCCATATGCTTGGCTTTTGCTTAATAATCTGCAAGCCTGGCCCACTTGCCCAGCTCACAGCCTGTGAGCACAGTCATCTGCTATAATTTGTAGGGTGTGGTGGCAAAATCTGCCAAAAGTTATATTAAATGGTTCGTGACTTTTGCTGATCCTTTTCCAGCCTTTGACGTGATATAGAGGGGAAAATAGGGACTATGCTATTTGTAATTGCCAGGTGGGTAAAACAAAGCTGGATCAAAGATGGCTTCTTTAACTTTTAACTTTACCGTTAACCACCTGATACCACTTTTGGATGGGTTACAGGTATGTTTTCCTACCGAGCGCAGTGCAGCCCGCCTGCCAGCGTGGGTTCCGAAGGGTCAGCATCCGTGCCATACAGGTTGTTAAATGTGGTAGTAACTGTGCCATCCTGCTCTGTACTTGACAACAGAAAGCTAAGCGTTCTCTGGGATGCAAATTATCTGCTTTTGACATCATGAACTCAGAATGGTCTTAATAGGCAATCGATACTGCTATCTTATGACCTCCAAATACAAGGGCTACTGATTTTGGATCTGAAACAATCATTTTAATAGATACCCGCCAACCTTAGGGGATTTATAGAAAAGAATTATTAGTAGTAAGTTACCTCGTTTAGTTCCCTTGGGAGTGCATTTCACAACCAGTTTAACTAGCAGGGTCTGTTGTTCAAAACGAAATGTGCTGCAGGTTTTTATATGTGTCGCCAAATAGGGTGTATGGTTACCCATCTCCTGTACAGTTTCTCCAGGCTGATTTTTGTTGCCAACACATGTTATGATGTGGAACTGCGGGGCCTCAATTACTCACTTGTTGCATTGTTAGGGAACTCTCAGTTTCTCCTAAAGCAGCTCGTGGCTCTGCCAGCAGGGACTCCCTTGACGACACACTTTGGAGGGGATGTGTGTTGGCCTTTGCTCGAGGAACACGTTCCTGCTGGCACCTGAGTTTTCACAAGAGGCTTGAATCGAAGTTCCAGCTCCATTTATTATGAAGGCATGTGGCTCATGTCTTAAATGGCAATGGAAAGTACCAACATTCCAAGTAGAATCTCGACCTCATGGCCACAATGGACTTTTTTAAAAAGCTTGGTTAAAAGAAATGCTGTTTGTGGACGAGTGCCTACAAAATATGTATTGTATTCATTCTCTAGACACATGTTCTTAAATATATCACCAATTCAGCCAGAGCATCAGACTTGTGTGCTTGACTGCCTCTCATGGCTTCTTGACGACCGACTTTTAGTGGATTGTGTTTGGGTCAATGTCCCTCAACCTCTACTGAGGGACATTATGCAAAATATGGCTTTGAACATTGATCCGTTATCTGTTGTAGGGATGCTGTTGAGCACATTGCTTCTCATGCCCACAGTGGCCTCTCCATGAGGACCATTTGTAGAAGTGAATGCACTAATTGGTCTCATGTATCTGGAATTATGGAATAGTTGCTTTTTTTTTTTTAGCAACTTGCAAATACTCTGGATCTTATAATAGGTCGTATTTCCCTCCCCTTATAATAGGTCACATCTCCCTCTGCTGCTAGGTCTTAGAGCTAGGTTGATAAACAAGCGTGAGACTGTACAAAGGGGACTAATCACTCACCTTGGCATAGTTGGTGAAATGGAATCAGAGCACGGGTGCTGGCAAGGTTCTCTGGAGGATGTGCCTGCCATGTTGAGTGTCAGGGAATCCCCTCCCTGGACAAGGGTTGGAGACCAACATAGGTCTCTCCAAACCAGTCTTATAGAAGTGCCTGCAGATTATCCCTCTCATGTAGGGTTGGGGTTAGGATCAGGTATAGTGGGGCGATGACATGGGGAGAGAGGCCCATCTAGCTCTCTACCCTCTTCCCTCACCAGCTTTCTATCTTTTATCACACATGGCATGGTTGGAAACAAATGGGCACCATATGGGAAGTTAGGGGCCAATTGCTTTCCAATGCTTCACCCACCTCGGTCTCCAGATCTAGATTCCAGTGTTCACTTCTGTTCTGGGAGCCAGGGAACCGTAGATGTTGAAAGTATAGCTCTGGAGTCAGAGGGCCAATTTCAAATTCTGCCTCCATGCTCAATAGCTGAGTGGCCGTGGGTAAGAAATCTAGTCTCGTCATCTGTAAGGTAGGAACGAAAACACTGCTTGCCAAACACAGTTGTTATGGAGACACATTATGTAACTACTGTGAATCATCTGCCACAGAGCTTGACGCAGCAGTAGATGTTTGCTATGAAGAAATGCATCATGGTGGTTAAGAGTTTGGGCTTTGGAATAGGATATACTGGGGTTCAAATTCCAGCTCTTCCTGAGCCAGCTATGAAACCTTGGGCAACTTTCTAACTTCTTTAGTCCTTAATCTTTTTCTGTCTCCAAATGGGACAAATAATACATATAAAACTCTTTTTTTTTAATTTTTTAATATGTATTTATTTTTGAGAGAGAGAGAGAGAGAGAGAGAGAGCAAGCAGGGGAGGGGCAGAGAGAGAGGGAGACACAGAATCCAAAGCAGGCTCTATGCTCTGAGCTATCAGCACAGAGGCTCGAACTCACCAACCGTGAGATCATGACCTGAGGCAAAGTTGGATGCTTAACCAACTGAGCCACCCAGGTGTGCCCCTGTACATATCAAACTCTTAACACACCATTTAATATGAAGTGTGTGGTCTATAAATGATTGCTCTAATTTCTTACTTTACTGCCGCCCCGGGAGAGAATGTTGCTCAAGTCAAGCAGGCAGGAGGAAATGCCTAAGAGAGAGTCCCCAGAGCTGCCAGCACTTTGGTAACAGGGGAACTGATGTCCATCTCTAACGTACTTTGGTAACATAGCCACTTAGATTTATTATTTTCTGTGTGCTCGACAATGAGCTAAGAGTTCTATATTTTTGTTTTACCTGGGACAAGGTGTGGTGGATCTTTTGGGAGCCACCAGTGCTGTATCAGTCTGGGTCCAGTCAGGAGACAGAAACCACATAGGGGTTTAAGCAATGGACGTGTAATATAAAGAATATTACGCGATGGTGAAAGAGTAACTATAGGATGTAAAGAGAGCCTTACAGGGCTACTCTCCCTACAGCTGAGGAAGGCTTCCCAAGGAAGGACAACCTCGGAAGGGGTCCACCTCTCCAAACTGTGGATCAGGCCTTATTGGAGAAAGATTCGTGGCAGCCCCTTGGACGGCAGAGAAATTTCCCGGTGCATTGGCCACAACTGCTCTTTGGTTGCCAGATAAGGATGAAGCAATCTGTGGGAGCACAGGTGAGTCACAAC
Source organism: Neofelis nebulosa (assembly GCF_028018385.1). Taxonomy (NCBI): domain Eukaryota; kingdom Metazoa; phylum Chordata; class Mammalia; order Carnivora; family Felidae; genus Neofelis; species Neofelis nebulosa. The sequence goes on along the minus strand of NC_080794.1, from coordinate 44,028,859 downwards.
CTGGAAGGTGGGGCTGCGGACATGTAGAAGGAGTCAGGCAGCAATGTTAGATGGGCAGCACGGAACACACAGTGTCAGTGTTGGGAGGGTCATGGGAAGGTGATCACCAGGCTGGACAAGACTCTAAGGTCTCTGGGGGACCTCCTGGGCACGTAGCCGGGGAAGGGCACCATAGGATGTCCTACACTTGCCAAAACCAGCAGCAGAAGCCCCTTCTCCTGCAGAGTTCTCCCAGTATACCCTCTGCAGAGAAGGCTCACTGTAAAGGAAAGATGCTTATGGGGATTCTGCCCGTTATCACCCAGCACATATTCTTGGGTGAATTTGGAGCTGAAAAGTAGTAAGTTGATAACCAGCGGCATTTGAAGAAAGTTGGAAACACATACGTGTGGATACATATGTTCATGCATGTGCACATATGTGTACTAATCCACCCTGCTTGGTGGGGTGGGGGTGGGGGGCGGATACTTCTAGAACGTTCACAGACCCTAAGTGAAGAACACCACTCACGGTTCCCCACAGCCAGAAGAAAGCCTCCATAAAGCACTGAACTAACTCTCCGGGGGAGGTGGGGCAAGGTGGCATGAAAGAATCGACCAAGAGACTTCCAAAACCCTGTCCTAGTTATGGAGGGTGACATTTCTTCCTCCTTCTCCATTCCCTTCTGTATTGGTCATGGACCCAAGGGAGACCTGAAGACTCCAGCAGGGCAAGGCCTTTTTTTTTTGCATATTCATTTCCCCCAACATCTAGCTAATCTGTCAGCTTGGGCACACAGAGGGCATTGTGCTCTGAACATCAGGCTTCCTGGATTACTACACAAACTCAAGGCCAGTCATTTTCCTCCACCAACTAAACACCAAGCTACTTGTTGGGAGTGACAGACACCAGTTTCCATACTTTCTACTGTTCGTGGCATGCTAAGTTCCCACTCATGGCCCTGCTGAGAGTAAGGGCCCAGAGGCTGAAAAGTCATCTCTTGCCCTGCTCCAACCTCATCGAAAGGGCCGGATGTTGGCAGTGGTCAGAGATGTCCAAAGAATGAAATCGATTCCATTAGGTGCTCAAATGTATGATGCATGAATGGAACCCTGCCTCCATCCCACATCTACCAGAACCAGAAGGGGGCCCAGGAGCCTGTGTGTTCTGAATAAGACTGCCCTTCCCCCAGCCACATCACCTTTGGTAGAGTGAAGAAGGCCTTAGGAGCTCCACATGTTGCTGGAAAGCCCTCATCTCTCCTCCCCAGGCTTACTCTTCACCACCATTATTTGCCTAGAGAGCATCATGATCCATCTTATCTTTAAGGCTTTATTTTGATTTGCCTCAGTCGCTCCAAACAGTTCAGGCCCCCAGGCCATCCCTTATCTCCCAGACTGGAAAGCCCTTATAGATCTTTATGGCCCTCTCCACCCTTTATTTTTCCCCACAGCACCTGACAAATAGTAAGGCCAACTCACTCATTTGTTAGGCGTCCCCAACCGAGGGTGAGGTGTCTTGTTACATTTGTTAACCGCTCTGCTCCCAGCATAGAAGGTATCTGGCATATAGTAGGTGCTTAATAAATACATGTCCCAGGAATGCATGAACAAAGCATCTCCGATGCCCTGTGTTTTGTGGGACTCAGTGTCCACTGCAGACTAGTTAGTCCTGTCACTACCTTCCCATCAAGGGCCTCAATTACAGCCCCCCTGCCCCCCCCTCCCCCGCCTAGTGGCTTATCACAACTCTCTGGCACTTTCAGAGCATGGGCTTTGGAGACACACAGGCTCGGGGTTGCATCCTGGTGCTGCCACCTGGAGGTTTTTAGCACCTCTATACCTCAGTTTTGCCTATTTGTAAAACTGGGACTTTGTGGTCAAGTGGATTAAATGGAAGGCTTGTGTAAAGGACTCCGCACAGCTCCAGGCACCCAGTTAAGTGCGCAGTAAAGGATAGTGGGCAAGCAGGGAGGCCACAGAGCAGGGTGGGGAGGCACAAAGAGGCTTCATCTGCCTTCCATCTGCTGTGGGTTGGTAGCGGTTGCCTGGAGCCCTGTGCTAAAATGGATTCTGGGAAGGCACTGAGCTCAGGGGGGAGTCCCGCAATTGATTAATGATGTATGCCATGGGCATGGGTGCTGGAGGGTGTGGAAGAATAAGGAGAGTAGCAGACCCAGGCCACATATTTGCCATCCTGATCTACAACTTGCGCCATGGCTCCTTTCCTTTTGTACGTCTTGACTGCTTTCAAGAGTAAGAGCTCCTCTCTTTCCAGGAGCTCTTCCCTGACCTCACAGTTCTTTACATGCCCCCACCCTGAAAAGGGTAAGGTTTGCTCCTTTGAGCCCCCACACGTTTTCTGTGCTGTTCCTTTGTTAGTCACCATATAGCATTTTGGATGATTTTTTTAACTTTCAGATCTCCTGTCTGTATATATGAGCTGAAAAATGCCTTCAGGGAAGGTTTTGCCTTTGAGAACGGATGTGGTAAAATGAACGTGGTGTGCTAGAGTAGGAATCAGAAAATTTGACCTTGCTGTATGAGTTTGAGCCCATTGGCTTGCCTCTCTGAGCCTCAGTTTCCCCGAGTGAAAATGGGAACCTTGAGTAAGCTGCCTTCCCCGCCCACTGTATCGCAGCATTTCATAAGGCTCCGTAGAGAGTAAAAGCGTTCGTGTTGTGGTTGCATACCCCTTGTGCTCTCCTTCTGTGGCTAAAACTGGAGCTTCTGCAGATATATGTTGATTTCAGCAAAGGAGTAGGCAGAAGAGAGCCTCAAATGGGAGCAATAGGCACTCTGGACGCCCTGACGGCAGAGTCTGGAGAACGGAAAAGCCAACTTTTCTCTCCTTGTGCTTGCAATTGGGGAAGAGTGAGGAGCCGGGAAAGGTAAATGCTGTCATCTGCTGGTCATTTCCTGTGTAGCAGCATCAAATTAATAGTTTTGCAAAGCTCTCATTGAAAGTTAGCTAAGGACCTGGAGGGAGGAGGAGGCATTTGCTGAGCACCTACTGGTTATAAGGGACTATCTTCAAGGATGCTATGAACAGAGATATGACCCAGCCCTGGATGCTGCCAATAAGGAGGACACGGACCCCAGGGAGCCAGGGCCGCCTCCATGTGCCTGTGTGCCTCAAGCACACCCTTTGACCTCTCTGAGCTTCAGGTTTCTCAGCAGGTGCGTGGACTAGGATGGTCTCTAAGGATCTTGAAAGATGAAGAGAATATTACAGATGGGCACTGGGAAGGAAAGGAGGAGGGCATCAAGAGAAGCCCTTGGAAAGTCTGACAGATGTCCTCTTCCCTTGTGCCCATGTTTGTGACAGCGTGGGCTAGGCTCCAGATCGCTAAGCACCTGCCCTCCTCTGACTTCTGTTCAGGGGAAGGGACAGTGGAGTCGGAAAGACTTCTTGAAGGAAGACTGGAACCAACGCCTGCGTTGTCCCCACCAGTTTTAAGAAATGGAACCATATGGTTGCCTCTGAAGTCATCCATTATATGAATATATTATCATTTCTTTATACATTCTGCTGTGGATGGCATTTGAATTGTTTCCTATTGTTCCCAGGCTTTTACTGCTTTGGACATCCTGTCTTATTAATCTGTAGGAGTTTAAAAATATATTTGAGATACAACTCTTTTATCATCTATGTATATTGGAAGATGTTTATCCCACTCTGTAGCTTGCCTTTCCACCTTCTTACAAATGTCTTTTGCAGGAGAGAAGTTATTAATGGTAATGCAGTTGTAGCAGGCAGACTTCTAAGATGACCGCCATGCCCATCACCCTGGTATAATGTCCCCCCACTGGAGTTATGGAATATGATAGGTATCATTGGGGATCATGTTCTAGTCTGTGGCAAAAGGAATTTTGCAGATATGGCTGTGATTACTACTCAGCTGAGTATGAGTTAGCCAAGTGGGATGTTATCCAGTTGGGCCTGACCAAGTCACATGGTCCCTTCAAGCCTGAGTCTAGAGATCAGAAATGGAGAAGGTCAGAGATTCGAAGCATGAGAGATTTGATGTACCATTGCTGGCTTTGAAGATGGAGGGGCTCCATGGCAATGCAGGTGGTCTCCAGGAAACTAATAGATCTTGATGGACAGCCACCGAGGACCCAAGGACCTCAGTCTTACAACCTCAAGGAGCTAAGTCTGCCACAACTCCATGAGCTCGGAAGAGGACCCAGAGTGCCAGAGGACCCAGAGACCACAGCCCAGTCCATTCCTTGCTTTCGGCCTGTGAAACCCTGAGCAGGGAACCCAGCCATGCTGTGCGTGGGTTTCTGGGCAACTCATCTGTGAGCCAACAAATGGGCGTGCTTTTAAGCTCTGCTGAATTTATTGTGCAGCCATAGAAAACAAACACAGTGGTTGTATTTATCAGCATTTTCCTATATTTATCTCACTTTCTGAGTTAAAAAAAATCATTCTCTACACCGAGGTCATGAAGATACTCTTCTAAAATTGTTACAGTTTTGCTTTTTCACATTCAAGTATTCCAACTTCCTAAAATTGATTTCTCCCCTTGCTGTGAAGTAGAGCTCGGACTCCATTATTCCCCACTTTCGATAAAAATTTGTCCTGAGACTACTTATTGACTAGTCCATTATTTCTTCATAGATCTGCAAGTGCAGTCTGGTCATGAAGGCGATTTCCGAACAAACGAAGGTCTGTGTCTGGCCTCTTTATTTTGTGTCATTGTTAATTTGTCTATCTTTGCAACAGAGCCACACTGTGTTAATTGCTATAGCTTTCTAGTAATTCTAGATGTCTGGTGAAATAACGTGCCCATCTTGTTCTTCAATAGTGTCTTGGCTTTTGGCTCTTGCAAATAGATTTGAGACGGTTTATCAAATTTCATAGGAAAACCTGTTAGGATTTGTATCGGAATCATAATATTATATCTCTAAATCAGTTGGAGGAGAGATTGGCATCTTTAAGATACTGAATATTACAATCTATGCCTATGGTCTATGCCTCTTTTACTTGTCTTCCTATCTTTCCTAAAGACTTACAATTTTTCCACTCAAACATCTTTCCCAAAATTTGTTTCTAGGTACCTTCTATCTCTTATTTCAACTATGAATGGCATCTTCTAAAAATACATCTTTTCTGTTTGTGACTGGTGAATGGAAATGCAAGCCATTTTTATATTCTCATTTTGTAGCCCACAACCTTGATAAATATTCTTATTCATTCAAATAACTCAGTTGTAGATTCTCTTTGGTTTGATTTCTTGAATGGATATAAGACAATTCGGATTTGGTAATTTGTGTCTTTCAAGGAAATTCATTTCATCTACGTTGTCAAGTTTGTTGACATCAAGTTGTTTATAATATTCCTTTATTATCTTTTAAAAATTTTTTAAAGTTTATTTAATTTAATTTTGAGAGAGAGAGAGAGATAGAGTGCAAGCGGGGGAGGGGCAGAGAGAGGGAGACACAGCCTCCGAAGCAGGCTCCAGACTCCCAACTGACAGCACAGAGCCTGATGCGGGGCTCGAACTCATGAACCATGAGATCATGACCCAAGCCAAAGTGGGATGCTCAACCGACTGAGAGAGAGTGAGTGAGAGTGAGCATGTCAGCAGGGGAGAGGGGCAGAGGGAGAGAGAGAGAGGATCTTAATCATGTCCTACACTCAGTGCAGAGCCTGACACAGGACTTAATCCCACGACCCTGAGATCATGACCTGAGCCGTAATCGAGAGTTGGAAGCTCAACCGACTGAGCCACCCAGGTGCCCCCTTTATTATCTTTTTAATATCTGTAGGGTTTAACTGCTATCTTCTTTTTATTCCCAATATTGGTAATTTTGATCTCTTCTTGATCAGTCTTGCCAGAATTTTTTGGTTTTGTCTCTGCTCAAGTTTTATCATCTATTTTCGCTGTGTTGTCCGTGAGTTTTTGGTTTTGCTATCCGGTTGCTCTGTTTACCTGTGACGATTAGGGGAGATTTAAAAATGATGTCATTGTCATCATTTTCCTACAACCTCACACTTTGATTTTTGAAGTGTATTTCAATGGGTGTAATTCTGTGTTGGCAGATTTTTTTTTTTTTTTTACTTTCAACACTTTAAAAGTGTCATTCCATGGGCTTCTGGGGATGAAATTTCTAAGTATGTATAAAATATGGTAAGTCAATAAAGAAGAAATTATTGACTCCAAGGAAATTTTTTATATGTACAAATTAGGAAAAATAATCTTGGTATACTTCAAGATATATTATAATATATATTATATCCACAACCTAGTGATCCTTTTTTTTTTATACAAATGCTTGTTCTGTTTTTGGTTACCTCTCGGAGGACTGAAACACCACCTCTCTCCACAATGTTGTGGGAAATTAATTATGTAGAATAATTTTCAAAAATTTGGAAGGAGGGACTATGTAACACTTATTACAGCATCTTATTGTTCATTTGCTTATTTATGTCTTATTTTAAGCTCTCTGTTGGTAGGGAACATATCTTTTTAATTTTTTTTCTTTTGGTGAAGCCTTAATATATTTTTAAAAAATCTTCGCGTCTTCTGGAACTAGTATGTACTGGAAGCATGTTATTTCTTTGAATTAACGATGACACGTGGGTATTGAGATCACGTAAGGTGAAAGGGAGCTAATGTTTCTTGAGCACCTACTGTGTGTCCAAGATTATGGGAGAGTGTCTTGGAATTTGGTTGAGATTGAGGATAGAGACAGGTGACAGAAATGTTCAGAGCGGGCCTTCAAAGGAGGGGAATTTGCTGTGTTTTGCTGGCCATGGAGTATGTTCTTCTCCACCTAGGAGTCACAGGGGAAGGTGTAGCCTTCACTGGTCAGATGTGGGGCTTAGTGACCAAAACCCTTGTGAATTGTGCTGGTGCGCAAAATCAAGATCCGCATGGAGGGTGGATTAGACACGAAGTGCCTGGAGAAAAGAAGGTTCAGGAGGACACGGTTTTTACTGAAGTCTTTGAAAGGCTGCTGTGCTGTGTGGAAGATGGCGCAGACTTGTGGGAAGGTCACGGCTGTGTCCTGCGGGCAGAAATGTGAGGGAGACAGATTTTGCTTCGAGCTTGTCATTACAGCACGCCATTTGTAAATAGAGTGGACTGCGTCAAGAAGCACCGAGCTCCCCGTCTCTGGAAGTACACAAGCAGAACTCGGCTGGCCATCATGACATGACTCTTGCATTAAGAAGGATGTTGACAGCTGACTCTGGGGTCCCTACGCTTTTGACTGAGGCTGAGAAAGGCAGTCTCGTCGCCTCAGGTTCTCAGCCAATTCATTCAGGCGCTGAGATAGCCATTTTTGATTTAATAGAAGGTGTTCAGACCAACACTTGGGTGTCACACGGCACATCTAGAAAGAGAGACAGTAGGAGAAGCAGAATCTATAGGGAGAGAAGAGGGAGAGGGATTGCTGCTGATGATCCAGAGCTTAGACACCAAGAGTCAGTAACACTCCATCTGGACCAGCTGTTTATACATCACTCTCCCTTAAGGGCTGTATCCAGTAGGGTCTCTACAGGACACAGAGTCACCTCGGGTGACACCCGTGAAGATGCTATAATAGATTACTGACAGAGATGTGGGTGGGGGAGGGAAACAGGCAGGAAATGGAGAGGCTCCAGAGACTAGCCACAGTGGGAAGCCTTTACTACCCCCAGGCTGCTGGGATCAGAAGAGGAAACTGTGTTCTGGACCCCTCGAGAGCCAGAGCCATGGAGGAGGGGTCTCCTGAGGGAACTGCCATCATGGAGGTCACATCTGCCAATGGAGACATGTTTGTGAGGAAGGAGAGGAGCCAAGGAGGAATACCCCTGGGGTTTGCTCCTCTTGTTCTTCAGAACCGCCCCCCCTCACCCCCCCGGGCCTCCTTTTGGTCAAGCTGATCAGAAACCAGAGGCAGAGGAGCCAGGAAGACTCAGTCTACAAGGATGAGCCTCCCCAAGTTCATAGCAGAAAGGGGAAGAGAGACATGGGGGGAGGGAGGGGTGACAAGCAGAATGGCCCGCGAGAGGGCTCCTTTCCCCACCCTTTGGGGCAGAGGCTATGGGCTGCCCCACGATCTCCTGGACCAGAATGCAGACACATCAGAAGATGAGGGCAGGACCTCAACAAGACAGAGAAACTAGAATGAGTGAGCCTGGTCCCCAAAGCCCCAGGACTGCTGCCCTCTCTCCAGAGGGTACCATTAGGATTGTTACAGGAGAGAGACCCAAACAAAGCAGTGCTGGCTCAGAGCTGCCAACCTGGGCCCCCCACCCAGACTATTACAACCTTTTGTGGCTTTTGACAAGGACAGAGTCCCCATTTTCCAGGAAGCTTTAAGTGCCTCCTGCATGTTTTTACAGCGTGCCACAGGGATCTAGTCACCTTCTTGCCTAGGACCCCCAGCCCCGAGACCGCTCAGAGCAACTGCAACCTTGCACTAAGAAGCTCTCTTCCAGCGCCGGCGTCCTTCCAGTGCTTTCTGCAGAGTGCTGGTGTCAGCCCCGAGCAGGGTGGGCAGGCCGCGCCTTGGTGATGCTGTAGCTCTCTGTCTCTCCTCTTCAGCTGGGCTCTCTGCCCTGCCTTGGTGTTCTCGCCATCCCCAACCTCTCTGCCCTGCACAGCCCACGGGAGAATGACGGCTGGCAAGAATCACTTCCTGCCGGGTGCCGAGATGAGAAGAGATGGCCCGCATTGCAAGCACCATCTCAATTTCTCTGTGACTCCAGTGAGCCTCCCCCTAGAAGCAGCAGGGGAGACAGAAGAAAAGAAGATAGGTTCCCCCCACCCACCCCCCAAGCCTCCTCCCTTGGTTAGGCTACAAAGCCTGTACAATTGGCCCAAATTACTGGCAATCCTATTTTGTACTGGTATTTCTTCAAGTTGCAAAGCAACTTCACACGGAATTTCACCCCGACGGCGAAGTTGGCAGAAGCAGATTCCATTCCCATTTTGCAGGTGGAGAAACTAAGGTTTAGAGGAGGACGGTATCTTACCCAGTGACACACACATGTACCCAGTAGCCAACAGGCTAGGAGTGAAACCTGATTTCTGGTATTTATGCCAGAGGACCTTCCCCTTGTCCCAGAGAGCCCCACGTAATGAAAGAAAAGGTCCCTCATGAGTGGGCATTTTATGAAGTGACACACAGAAAATTCTGACCTTCTCCCCCTGTGCTGCCTTGGAACAGAGAAACAGTGGGTGCCCGATGGATTCCTCATCGGAGCCAGTCAGAAGGTCAGAACCTGCCCGGCTCCGTAAGTGACAGAGAAAGTTTTGGACAGCTAGTCTAGATGCTCTCGGCCTGTGCTTTATGTACGACAAAGTGTTTTGAGGGGCCGGGGGTGGCCTGTGTGTTTGTGGCAGTGGGTGGCTATACGAGGTGGGTCTGTGATGTGCGGTTATGCGTGTGTTTGTGTAGACCTGTGCGTGTGTGTGTGTGATGGGTCTGTGGCGTATTGTGCGTGTGTATACGGCATGTGTATATGTGCTGTGGGTCTCCGCTGTGTGGCATTTGTCTATGTGAGTGTGCACAGGGGGTCCTTCGGAGTCTGGCGGTGCGGTACGCGTGGGTATGTGTGTGGTGGGCATGTTCTCATCGGGTGGATGGGTGTGTGCTGTGCCACGTGTGTGAGTCTGTGCAGTACAGTGTGTGGGAGCGCGTGTAGGAGGGGAGGGCAGGTCTGGGACAAACACCATGCCTCTCGCAGCACCCGTGTTGTGGCTGCCCCGCCCCCCCCCCTTGCCACGTGGCTCGGCGTGCCCAGCGAAGGCCTGTGTCAGCGTGTGTCCACTGGGGTTCTTTTGTTTTAAATAAGGCCCAAATGCTTGGCACGGGCGGGGGCTTCACGCTGGCCTCATCCCGACCGCGGGTCTCCCTCTGGGCCCACCCGAGCTCCAGGGGCTCTTACACCCGCAGGAGAGCCTCCTCCCTGCCCAGGACAGGGAGAAGCTGTTCCCCTAGCTTGACCCAGAATAGCCATGTCAACAACTCTATGTCCCTCCCACCCCTGCAAAAAGTCAGAACTACCGCCAGATGCTGGCCATCTCCAACCTTAACCCTGCTTGTGGGGGCTCGGGGGGGGGGGGGTTCCGGAGGCCTCCTCAGCTGTTTTCCTCCCTGGGAACCCTGTCCAGACCTCCCTCATTCAGCCTGCAGTGCTTGCCCCCTCCACCCCACCGCAATCCTGACCCCTTCACGGATGTCTCCTTTTTCTCTTTTGTCAGCGTAACACTCGCACCTTCTCTTTTTTATTTTTTTATTTTTTTTTATTTTTTTTTTTAACGTTTATTTATTTTTGAGACAGAGAGAGACAGAGCATGAACGGGGGAGGGTCACAGAGAGAGGGAGACACAGAATCTGAAACAGGCTCCAGGCTCTGAGCTGTCGACACAGAGCCCGACGCGGGGCTCGAACTCACGGACCGCGAGATCGTGACCTGAGCCGAAGTCGGACGCTTAACCGACCAAGCCACCCAGGCGCCCCAACACTCGCACCTTCTAATGCTGCTTCCTTTATAGCCAGTGTGCTCCCTCTTGGTCCCCCTCAGGGGAACATAAGCTCCCTGAGGGCAGGGATCCGTTTTATCTTTCATGTGCCTGGAGGAGCCTGCCCGGCATTCAGAAGGGGCTGGAAAAGTATGTGTGGAAGGAAGAGGGGAAGGCGGGTGGGCGGGGCTTAGCCTCAACATTCCACCTGGGCTTGGGCTGTGGTGAGGGTATGGGGGTAGCTCCCTTCCTCTTGCTGTCCCCCCACTCACCACCCAGGGACAGCAGGGGGCCAGAGGACAGCCTCCGGGGCTGCGGCTGGGAGGCCTGTCAACTCGGCAGCCACCTGGCCTGATGGAAGGCACAGCTGTGCGTGGGGGGAGGGGGAAGGGAAGAAGAGCGTGTTCGGTTTCTAGGGACGGAACTACTGCCTGGGATGCACTTAATTTAGCCCAAGTCCGGGGAGGTGGGCAGATTAAGGCACGTTGCGTGTAGTTCTTTCCCGGAGCTGGGGACCGCGGCCAGGAGCCAGGTTTGGTTTAAGTGTGTTACTGGCCAAAGGGGCCTGAAGCCAACCGCAGAGACGGGTGAGGTAAACACCCACTTGGGTCAGTCCTTCCTCCAGCAGCACAGGACAGCCTGACCTCGCCTTCCCCAGGGCCACGTTGAGCCAGAGGAGGCAGTATGCCTGTCTCCCCTCGGCGTCACAGCCTGCAACTCCCTTCCGTAGGTATGGTTGGTCTCATTGGGTTCCGCAACCACCTGCCAGGGAGATAAAGTTTCCATTTTAAGGATGGAGAGGGAAGCTGCTAGGGCAGAATAGGCTTGCAGGGGCCGTAGGGGGCAGCTGGAACAAGGGCCCCAGCTCCAGCCCTTGCTCTTCCGTCCCCTGCCCATTTGATGGAAGGAGACCGACCCACTCATCTCCTTCCCCAACTGTAGAATGGGCCCACAGGGGAGGCAGAACATCCCCTCCAAGCCTGCACTCAGGCGCCACGCTGATGTCAAGAAGGCAGAGCGAGCCCAAACTGGGAATCACAAGATCTGGGTTTGATCCCTGGTGCGGCTGCAGATTGGGCAAGCCACTGCTGATCCCTGGGACTGTTTCCCCACCTAAACAGGCCAAGCCCTGTCCAGTTGATGGTGTTCAGGAGGGCTTTGGTGGGAGCTCAGGCACATTAGGCTTCATACATCACAGTATGTGATGGAGCTTCAGAGGCTCCCACGGGGGCTCGTTCTCACCCTTTTCCTCCTTCCCACTTTCCTTCTCTTCCCATCTCCTTGTCCCTCAACCCCGGGGCCACAGGATCTGACTAAAGGCCAAAGCAAGTCAGACTCTCCAGGACTCACTGCCCAGCCGCTGCCCCGGCAAGCAGGTGATGTGGTCCTTCGCAATCATAGTCCCCATGAGAGGACTAACACTTTATGGGGAGGATTCTGGTTGGGACTCTGCTCACCCCAAGGGTTGATTGATGATGGAGGGGCTTTTGGCTTTTGCTGCTGTGCACTCTGACTTACTTCACTTAGCGTAATACCCTCTAGCTCCATCCACATTGATGCAAGTGGCAAGGGCTCATTATTTTTTACGGCTGAGTAATATTACAGTGTGTGTGTGTGTGTGTGTGTGTGTGTGTGTGTGTGTGTGCGCGCGCGCGCGCATGTGTGTATATACACACACAACTTCTTTATCCATTCTTTTATGGATGGATAGTTGGGTTACTTCCGTATCTTGGCTCTTGTAAATAATGTTGTGATAAACATAGAGGTGCATGTATCTTTTTAAATTAGTATTTTTATATTCAATGGGTAAATACCCAGTGGTGGATAATATAGTAATTCTATTTTTAATTTTTTTAAATTTTTAATTTTTGGAGGAACCTCCCTACTGTTTTCCATAGTGGCTGTACCCCACCAGCAGTGGACAAGGGTTCTTTTTTCTCCACATGCTCACCGACACTTGGTTATTTCTTGTTGCTTTGATTCTGGCCCTTCTGACAGGTGTGAGGTGACATCTCATTGTGGTCAATTGATTTAAATTTCCCTGATGATGAGTGATGTTGAGTATCCTTTCATGTGTCTGCTGGTCATCTCTGTGTCTTCTTTGGAAAAATGTCTATGCAGGTCCTCTGCTCGTTTTTTAATCAGATTTTTTCTTAATGTGTATTTACTGTGAGGGGGGAAGGGGCAGAAAGAGAGGGAGAGAGAGAATTCCAAGCAGGCTCCATGCTGTCAGCACAGAGCCCAAGTTGGGGTTCGATCTCACATCATGACCTAAGCCAAAATCAAGAGTTGGGTGCTTAACCGAAGGTGCCCTCAAGCTGTTTGTGTTTTTGGTGTTGAGTTGTATGTAAAGACTTGATTTTCAGCCTGGTTCATGATAAGCACCCAACACGAGGTCACTGCTGGAATTACTATTATTATTAGAGCCCCTATCTCAAGATGTCAAAGCTGAGGCTCGGAGTTGAGGTGACCTTTCCAAGGTGACCCAGTTGGTATTGAAGGAAAATTGGGGTCATGACTATTTCAAGCCAAAATGTAGACTTTGAAACAGAGGAAGAGGGCAGAGGGCAGTTCTTTGAGGAAATAGGGGTGCCTAGTTGGTTATGGGGGGGTCCTGCAGGCACCTGGACCTGAGGCTCTGCAGAAGGGCAGTCCTGGCTAGGACACAAGACACAGGACATGGGGACATCACAACAGAGGGACAGAGGGAGGATGGAGGTATTGGGAAGGGGAAGGCCCCAGAGGCAACACAGGTGTTTTTCTCACCTGGAAAATGAAGTGATGACACCGTCGCTGGAAGCAGGTCTAGCAGCCGGCCCCTAATCAGAAGCAAGCACCAGTAGTGGGCACAGGCTTCCAGGAGCCTCAGGCAAGACACAGAGGTCTTAGAGTCAGTGCTGCCCCCCTGGGCCGGGGTTCAGGGCCCTGCCCATCCCAGAAGCAGCCCCCAGGGGCCCCAGCATCTCAGCAGGATTACTCGTCCAACAGCCTTGTCTGTCCAATGGGGAAGCTGGGGCCCAGATGGACGATAACTGACCTGCTCAGGGTCCCTCTGCAGAGCCACGTTGGAGCCCAGATCCCATTCTCTGTCCAACGCTCCCACATTGCCCCACACCAAAAACCTAGATGGGGAGAAGCAACAGGGAGCTCTGGGGACCCGGTTCTCTAAAGACCCCAGGTCTCCAGTCCCTCCTAAGACTTCTCCCCTGTCCTGGGATCCCACCATTAGAGACAAGTTCCCTGGGAGGAAAGGACAGCTCTTCATATTTGGACTTAGTTTGTAATTACAGGCAGAGATTGCATAGAGTCAAAATTACCCTTGAAAACAGCTTAGGAGACACCTGGTGGACCCCTCCACGCAGTCCTTCAACAAACCCGTGACGGCAGGTGTTCCCCCTCCTTGGCTCAGAACCCGGTTTCTTTGGTGGACACCAACTTCGGTGGATGAGGTCACTCATGAAAAGTCCCCTTATGTTCATTTGGAATCACTCCCAGCACAAAAAGGGACAGTCCTATGCCAGGGACTGGGGACCTGGCCGAGAACGACAGATTCTGCCACCCCATCACACGCTCCATCCCGGCACACTGGGATGGTGGGGTCCCCCCCACTAGCTCAATCAGGATCTCCTCGGACTCAACCCTGAAAGGGCATCAGCCACACACATCTGTGGCTGATGTGGACTCAGTATCCGGATGGGGATAAATCACACAGCTGCCCTGCATGCTCCCGGGCAGGTGACTGATCTGGTCCTTACCAGGCCCCATGGTTGGCTGGAGAAAGGGCATAGTGGGCTCAGAGGTCACCAGAACATCAAAACTGGGACCAAACCCTGGCTTTGTCATTTCCTATTTCCATGAATAAGTCAAGATTCTCACCCTGTCTTCTCCACTTCTGTATTTGTCAGAGAGAAAAAGTGAGATGATGGAGGATAAAATAAAGCAAGCTTTTCATGTAACAAGCATCCAGAAAATGGTAGTGAGCACACACACGAGCATGTGCACCCACATGCACACCCCTCTGCTGGGGGTGGTGATGATGGGGTGATGATGGGGAAGAGAGGTCAAAAGGCCAGCACCCCAGGAGGCAGTTGGAAGAGGCAAGCAGAGACTTGGGGGGAGGAGGAAGCTGGGGAGGCTTAGAGGTGGGGTTGCTGTTGAACTAAGAGGCCCCAGTTCCAAGCCTAGTTCCACTCTACCACACTGGCTAGAGTTTATCTTGAAAAGCCCACCCAGCCAGGGAGCAGAGGGGCAGACAAAAATCCGAGCATCAAAGCTGGGCCCGAGGTTTTCCGCCAAACGAAGAGCAGCAGGAAATGTGTCCCCAAGTTGAAAGGCCCCCAAAACCTCGTGGGTCTGAGCTCCTTAAGGCTTCAGAGAACTGGGTCGAGTGGCTGGGAGACGTCTGGATTCCGTCCAGACCCCTGGCTAGCGCTGCTCTGCTGTCCTTTTGACTCATGTCGGGGGAAGAGAGAAGAGAAAACGGAGGCAGGGAGGGGAAGCCACGCAGCTGTTCCTGAGCTGGGGGCCTCGGAAATTTGAGCCGAGCCACAGGCAGCCGGCAGGCAGGAGAGGGCCTCTTGGAAGCCTACTTCTGAGGCTCTGGCCCAGCCTTGCCAGCAGCCTCGGGATTAGCTCAGCAGCCTTCTCTGAGCTCTGAACATCTGCAGCCTAGAGTCCACTTCCTTCTTTCCCAGCCCCATGGGGCAGCCCCCTGGAATGGGGACTGGGGGGGGGGGCAGACAGCTGCGACCTGGAAAAGGGAGGGTGGGGGGACCCTGGCTGGCCTAAGACTTGGTTTAGGGCACAGCAGTGGAATAGGAATCACCCGGGGCCTCATTCCAGAAATGCTTTCCCCTTTCCCCATCTTGGGAGCCTGAAGGAGAAGGAGGTGAGGGGGAAAGGAAGGGAAATAGTATCTGCACAGACCCACTGGACACCAGGGGGATTCTGGGTACTTTACCTGATACTTAAAACTATGTCAAGGTCGGTCTTGTTATTTCTGTCCTTCGTTTGAGAAAAAGGCTCAGAGAGGTTAAGTAACTTGCCCACAGTAACCCAGTTAAGTTAGTAGCAAAGTCCAGATTAAAAGCCAGGTCAGTCTAATTCTAAATCCTGAGCCTTCTCTTTATCCAGGGCCCAAAGAATTAGGACCAGGCAGGTGGGAACAGAATTGGTGGCTGGGACTACCTCATCTACCTGATGAAGGCCCAGTGGAACCATTGGCTGCATCACTAGGGGAGGGCACTGAGGACAAGGGAGGAGGCAACAGGCTTTGCCAATTGCTCCTGGACTATTGTGCCCGGTTCTCACATCACGATGTGTCCAGAGGAAAAGAGCAGGTAGGTAAGAAGTCAGCTAACCAAGTCATGGGAGGCTCAGCCGAAAAAACTGGGGCTACATAACTTAGCGAAGACTTGGGGGAGGCTGGGTTGTTGCTGGCCCCTAGCAGATTGACTTGCTCTGTGGGACCCAGTCAGCCAGGATAGGCGAGGCATTGCTGCTGTAACGAACAATCCCCAAATCTCAGGCTTACCCAGCTAAGACTTATTTCTTGCACCCAGCACAGATCAGGGCAGTTTTGAGAGGGGGGCTCTGCTCGTCCTAGTCACTTGGGGGGGGGGTCCAAGCCAAGTGGGTTTTCCTCCAGACAGACGTGAGCCCCCCAAACCCTGCAGCATAGGAATGTGGTGAACTTTACACTGTCTTTTAAAGTGTCTGTTCACATTTCCTTGGTTAGAGGACGTCATGTGGGAATACCTAATTTCAGGAGGCCAGGAAGTACAATCCTACCCAGTGCCCAAGAGCAGGTGGAAATGTTTGACGGGCAGCACCAACAACTATCTCAGGCCCCAAAGGGGTGACTGAGTGTGGGTGGATGTACTCAGAAGTCAACTTTAAGTTCATTTAAGCATGATCTTCCTGGGAAAATAGTGAGTACCTACCAATAGATGTGTGCAAACCAAGGCAGGATAGGTGCCCTGCAGGAAGGCGGGGGAAGAGACTCCCCTGTCACTGGGGTGATGGGAGGTGGCCTGTGTGGCAGAAAAGAGCAGTAGTGGTTGAGGCCTCAGGCTCTGAAGCCAGAGGTTCCTGATTTCAAATCCTGTTCTTGTCTTACTGTGTCACTTTGTGCAGATCACCTAACATCTCTGGACTCCAGTCCACTCCTCTGTTACATGGGGGCATAATAACTCCATTGATTGTTGTGAAGGTTAAATGAGATAATATATGTAAAGCCTGTAGCGCACCACACCTGGCACATGGGAAGCTCTAATCAAGTCAGCTGCTTTTACTGTTAAGTTCATTTTCCCCCCGAGATCCTATGACCCACTGCTCAAGGAATCTTTGGCAGTGTACTTTCTGGGCCTGTCACGTCCCTAAGACATTAGTCAGTGGCCAGGGCAGGGTTGGGAGGGTTCTGTGTGCTGGCTGAGCAGGCTGATCTTTCTCCACTACTGTCATGTGGTCTATGGAGGTAGGGTGCTTTCTGGAGCCTTCTCTAACCCACCCCTCCTCCTGCTTTGGAGCCTGACTGCAAAGCATTTACTCTCTTCAGTTCAGCCCCCAATCTGCCCTGATAACCACTGAGCTAATGTATGTCTCCATGAGTTTGCCTTTTCCACATAGGTAGCCTTTCTGCTGTCTCTTTAAAAAAATTTTTTTTCATGTTTATTTATTTTGAGAGAGAGAGAGAGAGAGAGAGAGAGAGAGAGAGACTGTGTGCACATGAGCGGAGGAGGGGAAGAGAGAGAGGGAGAGAGAATCCCAAGCAGGTTCTGTGCTGTCAGAGCAAGCCCCCTGTGGGGCTGAAACCCACAAATTGGGAGGTCATGACCTGAGCCGAAACCAAGAGTTTGAGGCTTCACTGACTGAGTCACCCAGGCGCCCCTCTGCTGTCTCTTAATTAATCTACTTTATTGAAGTGGAGTCCTAATGGATGGGAGATTTCTGACTCCCCTTCCCCTTCTCCCTGGCCAGCTATGTCGCTGGTATTTGTCCCTCAGTTGCTGTCTTTGTACCTCTAACTGCAGTCCATAGACCTTCAGCTGTCCACAGTATCCCTAAGGCTCCCTGCTTCATGAGACAAAGCGATCAGTGTTTGCATAAGCTTGAAAACGACCGTTGTAGAGACATCAGGAAGAGGTGTAGCCAAGGGAGATCGTGCGTTTCAGAAATGAGCACTGCAGGAGCATAGAAAGGAGGAGGAAGTCAGGAGAGGCTTCCTGGAAGAAGCAAGGTTTGAGGGGAGCCTTGTCTGCTTACTTTTCCGGGGGCTGCTGCGGGTGCTCTCTGGGTCTGTGAGCCCTGTCCTGCAGTACCTGATCACAGACACCAGGGGGGAGACGAGTGGCTTTGCTGGGACCTCCTCTGCTCTACGGAAGGTAGGCAGCTCAGCTCTCCCCACCCCCATCCCTTAAAGCAGGGGGAGGTGGAGTGACCGCAGGCTCTCAGCTCTCAGCCCTTTACCCCGACAGAGGCTTGAATCTGTGACTGCCATCTGAGCTGTAGTTTCCAGGCCCTCTGAGCATTGATACTGTCTCATCTGTACTCCCAGTTCTCAAAGTGTGGTCACTAGAACCCTCACGTGGGCATCAGCTTGTTAGACGTAGATTCCTGGGCCCTGCTCCCCAGCTCTCATCAGGAGATGGGGCCCGGGAATCTGCATGTTTAGTATTCAGCCCACCTTCCTCGTACACAGGAAAGACTGAGCACCTCAGTCAGGCTTGTCGTGATCTTAGCCCGTCAAGCCTCTTCGTGTTTTCTCCCTAGTTTCCGCAGCAGTTTCTAAATAAAGGGTCCCTGACTGGGGGAACATGGAATATTTGAAACCTGGAGATTCACAGGTCATACCACCATGTTAAAAGCTCTGTGGTAAAGAAGACTGTGTGACTTTGTTAAACGTAGCATTCCCCAAATTAACCTACCCTCAGGCCAGACCTGACTCTTGCCTCCGTAGTCCCTGTGGACATCATGCATTTTGCCACTTCTATACCTCCCCTTAACTCTCACCTGGACACACAGGCTTCAACTGACTCCTCCTTCCCCAGGAAGGCCTCCCAGATCTCTAACACTGCCCACCCCCACCCCCACCCCCAGGGCTGGGGCGTCTCAGAGCTCTGGCAAATAACTCCACTTTATATCTTCTCTTTTGTCACTTCCTGGATGCTCTGCTGTGCCTATCTTAGTGTAACAAAACTTATCCCCTCCCTTCATTCTTGGGGAGAAGTACAGGCACAGGACCTCCTGGAGGACATCTCCAAGAGAGGAAAAGACCAGGCTCATTCCAGTCCTGCACAAGACAAGCCCATTCTGTAGCCAAAGCCCCAGCATGCTGGCCCCCGGTCCCTTCCCAGTTCACCATCTCAACAATCAAGGTTGCCCTGGCTCACTCGCACCTACCCTGGGCTGGCCTCTAGAGCAACGAAGGTAACCGCTCGGAGAGGACCTAAGGGCATTGCCCCGGAAGTCTGAGACCGCCAGGATTCCTATTCTCCACCCATTTATTTAGCCCGGTCACTCCTGGCTTTTGGATTTCAAGGGCCTACAAGCAAACCCACCCCCACATTCCCAATCTAGAGGACTATATGAGGTTCCTAACCATTAATATTTCCAAGAAACCCATTAAAATATTATCTGACCTGCACTTCGGTTTTCTCAAAAATGTTCCTGGAGCCTTTACATGGGAATCACTCATCATTTAAAAAAAAACATTTTTTAATGCTTATTTATTTTTGAGAGAGAGAGACAGAGCACAAGCAGGGAAGTGGCAGGGGGGGGGGGGCGGGTGGGACACAGCATCTGAAACAGGTGTCAGCACAGCCCGATGCAGGGCTCCAACCCATGAGCTGTGAGGTCATGACCTGATGCTTAAGTCGGATGCTTAACTGAGCCAGCCAGGTGCCCTGGGAATCACTCATCATTTAATAAAATGATCAAATACAAATTAAAAAAATTTTTTTTAACGTTTTTAATTTATTTTTGAGACAGGGAGAGACAGAGCATGAACGGGGGAGGGTCAGAGAGAGAGGGAGACACAGAATCTGAAACAGGCTCCAGGCTCTGAGCTGTCAGCACAGAGCCCGATGCGGGGCTTGAACTCACGGACCGTGAGATCATGACCTGAGCCGAAGTCGGCCACTTAACCGACTGAGCCACCCAGGCGCCCCTCAAATACAAATTTTAAAGGGGCAACTGGGTGGCTCAGTCCATTAAGTGTTTGACTTTGGCTCAGTCACATGTTTACTGTAAATGTTGAAATGGGCCTTGAGCCTGTGGGCAATTGGAGACACTGCCCTTTGGGCCGCATGGTTAGATGCTGAAGGTTGGGAACCTGCATGGTGGGTGGAAGGAAGGGAGGAATTGTAGTAAAATGCTTTCCTAGAGATAAGCCCAAAGAAGGTCATGATACAGAGATCCTATTTCTGAACAGCTGACCCAGGAAGCAACAGGCTACCTGACAGTCGGAGACCGTGGAAAGAAGAGCGCGTGGAAAGAAGAGTGGCAAGAAATTACGGAGATATCCTTTTAAACTGGACAGAGGAAAGATGTTCTCGGAATCAGAGATGCCCAAATATAGAAAGTGAGCTTCTCATTACTGCACACAGATGTTGAATCATCATTAGCCTGGGAGGTGATGGAGAGGATTACTACATTTGAGTAAAAATAAGGAAATTAAGTAGAAATAATGAAAGTCATTTTACGTTTATAGTACTTGACATTCATTAAGTTGTTTTGAAGGGGCCCCCGGGTGGCTCAGTCAAAAGAGCGTGCAATGCTTGATCTTGGGGGTGTGAGTTTGAGCCCCATGTTGGGTGTGGAGCCTACTAAAAAAAATAATAAAATTTTAAAAATAAAACATAATAAGTTTATTGGGGCGCCTGGCTGGCTCAGTCAGAAGAGCGTGAGAATCTTGATTTCCGAGTCATGAGTTTGAGCCGCATGTTGGGTGTAGAGATTGCTTACAGTTAAAGAGAAAAATCAAGTTTAAAAAAAAAAAAAGTTGTTTTGGTACAACTGAATTAAAAAATTTTTTTTAAATGTTTTATTTATTTTTGAGAGCGAGAGCGAGAGAGAGAGAGAGAGCAAGCATGAGTGGGGGAAGGGCAGAGAAAGAGGGAGACACACAGAATCTGAAACAGACTCCAGGCTCTGAGCTGTCAGCACAGAGCCCGATGCGGGGCTCAAACTTGGAAACGACGAGATCATGATATGAGCCAAAGTCAGACGCTCAACCAACTGAGCCACCCAGGTGCCCCGGTACAACTGAACTTTTAAATAGTTTTGGGAGGTAGATAAAAATCATTCTGATTTCAGGTTCAAGATAGCACATTGAGGACACACAGCACTGACCAAAACAGATAAAAATGCCTGCCTGGTGGAGCTTACAATCTAGAAATTCCATAGATTTTATATTATCCTTGTGATACTAGAACTTAGGGATAGGACAAAATAAGACAATGCAAGGAAGGGGGCACCTGGGTGGCTCAGTGGGTTAAGTATCTGACTCTTGATTTCAACTCGGGTCATGATCTTGTGGTTTGTGGGATCGCGCCTCACGTCTGGCTCTGCGCGGACAGTGTGGCACCTGCCTGGGATTCTTTCTCTCCCTCTCTCCATCTCTGCTCCTCCCCCACTCATGCTCTCTCCCTCTCTCTCTCAAAATAAATACATAAACGCTAAAAAAAAAAAAAAAAAAAGGCAATGCAAGAAGAAAGGCAATTATCGACTCCAGGGAAAAAAGGCAAGAAAAACAATAGAGGCAATGTAATTATAGCATACTTTTGACTCCATAATAAATGATATTAATACAGTCATAACAATATAAATGCTATTTTTGATGTTTTAAAACAACTTGTAGACGATGTATAGAAACTTAGTGATGATTAAAGACAGATACCAGTGTTAATCATCTTGACAATATAAAAAAATACATGTAGAGTCCATGGAAGACTGGAGTTGTGGGGGACAACGAAATAAAAACTAGAGGAGTTAATAGTCAAATTCTCAGAGTTGTTGAGCTACTGAATAAAGTTGAGAAAACAAGAAATAGAAGTATAGGTACAATGTTTCAATGTTCAAATGTAACCACTAGAAGACAGAATTAGATGATGATGATAGATAAATAGATGAGAGATGGATAGGTAGATAGATAGATAGATAGATAGATAGATAGATAGATAGATAGAACGAACAGAGAAGAAGGACAAAGGAGGGAGTTTCTGTGAACCAAATTCTTTTTTATCACACCATGAAGTCAAGAGACTACCTAAAGTTGGCAAATCAAGAAACAGACCCATAAACATTTGATTTAGATTTTTAGAGGCTAACCACCTAAATAAACAAAAACATAAATGATTAAAAGAGTTTGCCTTGGGGAGGTAAGTCAGAGGGAGGGAGGACTGGACCAAGAAACTTGTTTTTTATCACACACATGTATGTAACATATCTTTTTTTTTTTTTAAGAACACAATGTAATATATTCTTTTCATATTGTTTTTTAAAATTCAAAACTACCCTCGTCATTAAAAAGGTGAAGAAACTGAGGTTCTGAAGAGGAGGTGACTTTCCTTAGGTGATAACACTAGGAAGGACCAGGAATGGAGGCCATATTTCATGACACCCGGTCCTCTGAGCTATATGGGGCTGTTCCAAGCAAGAGTTCTTTCTCACCCTGCCTCTATGATTCACCATTCATGCAGGCCACTATGCATTTGCACCTGCTCTTTTCTCTGCCTGGGGTGTGCCTCCCAGCTTCTTGCCTTGGCATGTGCCTGTTCATATTCCATAACCCAGCGCCATGTCAATTCCTTCGAGACTATGACTCTCTCTTTTCCTTACTGTCCCTGACTCTACTATAATGTTTATTTCTGATCCCACTGGATCATAAATATTTGGTTACCCATATGTCTGCCCATCTTACCGTCTCATTTGCTAGACCGTGGATCCCTCAAGGCAGAGGTCTGTGCCTGATTCAACGCTGTACCCCAGCTCCTACCCCAGTGCCTGCCACAGGGCATTCAAAAGTGTTTGGGGAATTTGTGAATGGGTGGAGCACACGAGTCTCTGCCTCGAAGATTCTGGGCTGGTGGCCCAAGGCCCAAAGCCTGGCCACAGGCCTGACAGCTGTGCAGGAGTCTCCTCCTTCAGGTTCAAACTCATCCCTAAATGACTCCCCGACCCCCAACCATCATATGCTGTCACCCTCCTGTTTTCTTGTTCTTCTCTGACATGGCAAGGTTTATCTGCAAATCTCAGCACTCCCCAAAGGCATGCTTGAAGAGCCAAGTGGAGCCCTCCATCTGGATTGAATTAAATCACTGACAGAGTTATGTTCCCAAGTCAGCAGGGGCTGGAGGAAGGCTTTGGGGAAGGGACCAGACCTTGACTCCTTAGAGGAACTACCTCAGAAGAAAAATAACATGCTGGTAAGAGCTGCCCAAAGGGGTGGGAACAGGGAGATGCACGGACTGAGCTTCTCTCACTAGACGTGTATCTCCAGGCAGGATCTCGGTGTCTCTGGGCTGTTCATGTATCACCTATATCCTACAAGAGGTGATGCATGCTTTGTGGTTGGGGCATGTGGTGTGGTGTGGGGAGATTCATTGAGGAAAAGCACGAGGAGGTGTCTGGAACTGTGCTGGGTCAGCGGTGCTCAGTCTATGTATGAGCTTTTTCCTCCCTCTCCAGTTCATTTTCTATTTTTCTCTTTTTTCCTGTTTTTATTTTTATCACTGTTATCCATGGACATAGTCAAGGAAGCCAATTGTTCTTTTGCTACAACAAAAACAGCTTTCCCACCCTGCCCTCACTATTTATTTTTCTCCCAAAGCAATGACTTCCAACTCTTTTTAACGGTTCTTTCCCGTTCTTCTTAACAATATGGTATTTACTTCCATATTTCAAAATAACTTGCTCGCATTGATAGTTTCTAAATGCACCTGCTGAAAGACATCTTGGTTGCTTCTAGTTTGGGGCAATTATGAATAAAGTTGCCGTAAGCATTCACGTGTAGGTTTTTGTGTGGACACAGGTGTTCAACCTATTTGGGTGAATACAAGGAGCATGATTTCTGGATTGTGTGGTCGGCTGCGGTTGGCTTTGTAAGAAACTTCCAGACTGCGTTCCAAAGTGGCTGCGTCGCTTCTCATTCGCACCAGCAACGAACGAGAGTTCCTGCTGCTCCCCAGGCTCGCCAGCACTTGGTGGTGTCAGTGTTTTGGATTTTAGCCATTCTAATAACTGAGTAGTGGCGTCTCGTTATTTTCATTTATAATTCCTAATGGCATGTGATGTGGAGTATCCTCTCTTATGCTTACTCAACCTCTGTATATCTTCTTTGAGAAGGAACCTGTTCAGATATTTTGCCAATTTTTTAATTGGGTTGTTTGTTTTCTTACTGTTCAGTTTTAAGACTTCTTTGTAGACTTCTTGGTATATATATATATATATATATATATATATATATATATATATATTTTAATTTTTTAATGTTTATTTATTTTTGAGAGAGAGAGAGACAGAATGTGAGTGGGGGAGGGGCAGAGAGAGAGGGAGACACAGAATCGGAAGCAGGCTCCAGGCTCCAAGCTGTCAGCACAGAGCCCCACGGGGGGCTCGAACTCACGAACTGCAAGATCATGACCTGAGTCGAAGTTGGTCACTCAACCGACTGAGCCACCCAGGCGCCCCAAGACTCCTTTGAATATTTTAGATACAAGGCTTTAGCACATGTGTGTTTTGGAAGTATTTTCTCTCATCTTGGGCATGTCTTTTCATTCTCCTTGTGTACCGAACTTTTGTTCTGACTCCAGGTTTAATTTCTAAGGGCTCATTTTTGTTCTCTGGATATTTTTCTTATGGTTCCTCTTTTTGTTTCATGTGTGCCATACTCCTTCCCATCTCTCTGAAGATATTCAGGGCCATTTTTCCTGATGCTCTCCTCTCCCTACACAGCCTCTGTATCTTCCAGGTTGCGTTTGCTTCTTTGGAGAGGCTTCCCTCAAAAGATAAGAGATTCTTGGCTGTCTTCTTGTCTGAGGAGGACCCCCACATCTTCACTGGATGCTGTGCGCTTGTATACGTGTGTGCACGTGTGTGCAGGCATGTGTGTGCGGGTGTCTTTGGGGAGTGCTGCTTGGTGACTATGAACTTCTCTCTAGGCAATCGGGCCAGACATTTTGTCAGGGAGTGTCTATACCACCTGGGTCTGGGTCTGATAAGTCTCGCTGCTGATGCTTTGAGATCTGAGTTAGGGAAGAAGACTGGAGGTTTCAACATCTATTAAGTAAACTTACCTTTAATCCCATTTTGATACTCCATACCCATCCATGCTGCTGTCCTCTTGTCTGGATGTTCTCGTTTTATTGTCTCCGGAAAATTAAGCCTCAGGCTTCTGCTGAGGTGGAGAACAGACCATCCCCAACCTGTGTAGTGAGGGAGGGAATGTATCTTGGGGTTAAACTTCTTAGAGATCGTGTGTGTGTGTGTGTGTGTGTGTGTGTGTGTGTGTGTGTGTATAATATATTGAGTTAGTTCCAAAGGGAAAATTTCATTTCTCTTCAATGTTTCCTTTAACATTTTTTTCTTTTTTATTCATTTTAGAGAGAGAGCACGTGAGTGGGGGAGAGGGGCAGAGGAAGAGAGAGAGAGAGAGAGAGAGAGAGAGAATCTTAAGCAGGATCCATGCTCAGCGTGGAGACCGTCACAGGGATCGATCCCAGGACCCTGGGATCATGACCTGAGCCAAAATCAAGAGCTGGATGTTCAACCGTCTGAGCCACCCAAGTGCCCCTTCCCCCAGTGTTTTCTATTCTACAAGAATAGCATCTAACATCTTTTTATAGTGTTTGTGGACTTAAATTTTATAAAATTTTTAAAAAATGTTTATTTAATTTTGACAGAGAGAGAGACAGAACATGAGCAGGGAAGGGGCAGAGAGAGAGGGAGACACAGACTTGGAAGCAGGCTCCAGGCTCTGAGCTGTCAGCATAGAGCCTGATGTGGGGCTTGAACTCACAGGCCACGAGACCATGCCCTGAGCCGAAGTCGGACGCTCAACCGACTGAGCCACCCAGGTGCCCCATGTGGACTTAAATTTTAAAATCAGAAGTGATGATAAAGGAGTATATGTACTTGACATTAATTTTTAATAACTCCTTTAAAATTTTTTTAACATTTATTTATTTTTGAGAGACAGAGTGGGACAGAGCACAAGTAGAGGAGGGGCAGAGAGAGAGAGAGAGGGAGACACAGAATCCAAAGCCAGCACAGAGCCCCATGTGGGGCTCGAACTCTTGAACCGCGAGATCATGAGCTGATTCGAAGTCTGATGTTAACTGACTGAGCCACCCAGGTGCCCCTAATAACTCCCTTTTAATAACAATATGATGGAATTATTTCTGTCATTCCAAGATAAGACTTTACCAAAAATGTATCCTTTTCTGTCATATGTTCATCCAAAAATCCAGTTTGTGTTACCCTTGATCTGTACTTACAATGAATGAACTTGAACAAAACGCTCCTATCAGAAAACATTTCTATAGTTTTTAGTTGAGTCGACTCTTGGAGTATTCTGGGTTCTAGCTAACACTATCTAGCGTTTATTGTTTCCGTGGATTTTAAAAAAAGAAACTTTCTGTTTAGCAGTCGTTTCGCCTTGGTCTCCTTTTGGCTATAACCGTTCTCAGACTTTCCTTGGTTTTGATTATCTTGACAATTTTGAGGCGTACTGGTCAGGTATTTTGTAGACTGTCCTTCAACTGGGATTCTTCTGCTGTCTCTCTAGTGACTAGAAAGGAATTATGTGTTCTTGAGAGGAAGACCACAGAAACATAGTGCCATTTTCATCATATTTTATCCAGATCACATAGTATCAACACGGCTTATCACTGATGGTGTTAACTTTGCTCACCTGGCTGAGGTGCTCTTGGTCAGGTTTCTCCACCCTAAAGTGGCTCTTTCCACCTTCTCCCATCCCCCATGCTGTGATCTTCGGAAGGAAGTCACCGTGCACAACCCGCATTTAAGAACTGGGGAGTTATTGTCCCCCTCCGCGAGGGCAGATTTCGACATACATTGTTTGGAACTCTTCGGTACGGGAGATTTGACTATTCTCTGTTTATTTAGCCATTTAGAGCGGTATGGACCCATGGGCTTTTATTTTATACCTTGAGTTGTAATCCAGAACTGCTTTATTTTGTTGGTCAAATCGTTCCAGCTTTGGCTATTAGGAGCTCTTTCACCCGGTTCCTGTGTCCTTTGACATGCCCCCATCACTGTGCGTGCGCGCGCGTGTGTGTGTGTGTGTGTAAGAGAGAGAGAGAGAGAGAGAGAGAGAGAGAGAGAGACAACCCTTACTTTTTAGCACTACAAGATGCTCCTGGCTCATCTGTGTTATTTCCTGCCCCACTTGTAGAATCAGCCATTTCTCTGAAAAGTCCTTGTTCCTTTTACTGGACAGTGTTAGAGACCAGGATCTGGGCGCTGGGTGTGTGCATGGATGTTGGGATGTTGTTGCTCCCAGGTCTGCTCCGCTGATAGAGTAACAAAACCCATCCGTGTGTATACGATGCCATGTGTAGATACATACCTATAAATATTTCTACAGCCATCTGTATGGTATCTACAGAAGCTAAATATCCATTCACACTGCTGTTTCCCACTCAGATCCATTAAGAAATGGATCATTCTAAATACTTTTTATTAAATTTTTTTTTAATGTTTATTTATTTTTGAGACAGAGAGAGACAGAGCATGAATGGGGAAGGGTCAGAGAGAGGGAGACACAGAATCTGAAACAGGCTCCAGGCTCTGAGCTGTCAGCACAGAGCCCGACGCGGGGCTTGAACTCACGGACCGCGAGATCATGACCTGAGCTGAAGTTGGACCCTTAACCGACTGAGCCACCCAGGCGCCCCTCTAAATACTTTTTAAACATGTATTTATTTTTGAGAGACAGAAAGAGCATGAGCGGGGGAGGGGCAGAGAGAGAGAGGGAGACACAGAATCCGAAGCAGGCTCCGGGCTCTGAGCTGTCAGCATAGAGCCCAACGCGGGGCTTGAACCCATGAACTGTGAGATCATGACCTGAGCTGAAGTTGGACCCTTAACCGACTGATCCACCCAGGCGCCGAAGAAATGGATCATTCTAGACTCTTCTCCCTGCTTATTTGTAACGTCCTCCTCCAGCAGCGAGAAGCCAGTCTCCATCCATCTACCTCAGCACTCAAGTCCATGTAAGGAACTGTGAGAATGTTTGCCTGTGCTCCAGTGGGGAGGGCTTCGGGCACGACTAGAGCACAGTGATTACGTACGGCTCCTTTTGTCTTTATGTTCTGTCATTTCCAGAATTACTTAGGTCAGCACCTTTGGCCCGACCCCTTCAGTCAGGTTTGTTCATGCATGTGTAATGCAGTGAGATCGTTTTGTCACATTCTGCCTTCCGTCCCGGGATCTGATGACCTCCTAGATGATTTTTTTAGAAATCTGCATATGTTAACGTTCATTCCTCGTGTGAATGAGTTTCATGGGTTTTGACAAATCCACCACTACAGGATCATACCGACTAGTTTCGCAGCCCTAGGAGCCCCCCTCCCCTAACCTCCCCCCGCCCACTTTACCTATTGAGCCCTCCCCAACTCTCTGCAATCACTGGCCTTTTTACTTCTTCTAGAGTTGTGTTTTTTTTCCAAGATGCCATCTATTTGGAATCACACAGTATGAGGCCTTTTCGGACTGGCTTCTTGCCCTTGGCAGTGTGCGTTTAAGTTTCCACATGTCCTTTCCGAGCTTCATAGCTCCTTTCTTTTCATCACTGAATAATATTCAATCATGTGGATACACCACTTTGT
The DNA here is from genome assembly GCF_028018385.1 of Neofelis nebulosa. Classification (NCBI taxonomy): domain Eukaryota; kingdom Metazoa; phylum Chordata; class Mammalia; order Carnivora; family Felidae; genus Neofelis; species Neofelis nebulosa. Next base: position 44,000,566 of record NC_080794.1, on the reverse strand, counting down.
TTGCTTGTTTATCCATTCACCTATGGGTGGGGATCTCGGTGGCTTCCGGTCCAGGACGATTCTGAGCAAAGCTGCCGTAGACATTTGCACGCAGAGTTTTGTGTGGGCATCCGATTTGCAAATCGGCTGGGTCATTCAACAGACCCGTGACCAATCATTCTTCCTTTTGGCTCCACCTTCACACCCACTTCCAGAGGAAAGGGAAGCTGCTTGTTCTCAAGCTTCCGGGGGTTCCTCGGTATAAACCCACTTGCTTTGGGGCTCTCTACCTGCCCACGTTATCATTCAGCTTTTCGCTGGTGTCCTAAGCCTGTGACACTCTTCCATCAGCTTTCCAGCCTGCACTATGATGTTGCTTCATCCCCCCTACTTCCCCCATTATTTTCGTGGGTTTCTACCTTCTCGCGATCTGATCGCTGTCATTTTAGTGCGAGGGAGCGAAAGCTAGTGTTAGCGTCCAGCCCACCACCTACAACCGGCAGCGTTCCCCTCCTCTCTCCAAGCCTCCGATTGGATCTCCCTGGGCATGGAGTGGGTGGAACCCATATTTGTCAAGTCATGGCTGCTACCAACTCAGTTACCGGAGAAGACCCCTCTGCTCCAAATCTGTCTCCCAGGGCCCGTCCCCCTGAGGGCCTCAGTCCCAGCCGCCACCCTGGCTGATCTCTGCCTTGGGGCTTTGAAGGCCCACATGTGTGGAGAAGGGCGGTGGCTGGCTTAGCATTCTGAGCCGGAGGCCTCAGAGCAAGCCTCAGGCCTCTGGAGAAATGACACCGGTGTGGGACAGCAGGGAAGGGACAAAGAAAGCAAGAGCCCCCTGGACACTAAACATGTTGTGCTCTCTGTTTGGCACATCCTCCCTCCTCTCCACAACAAGCAGTGTCTTGCAGTAAGCCTTCTGGGGATGTGATGGAAGTGGTGAGGTTCAGGGTTATAGTCAACAAATTGAATGGTCATTGAATGGAATCACCTCCCTCTGCCCATCCTCTAGTAACCTTGTCCTTATCTCTTTTCGCTCTACCTGGAGTACCTTCTCCCTGGAGAGCCCTTCTACTCTGTGTCCTCATTCACAGCCCGTACTGTTTCCTGAGGACACCCCCGAGTTGTATCTCCAGCCACAGTCCCCTTCCTACAGTCTAGCTGAGCGGCGATGGCTTGCCCTGGGTGTGCCACAGATATCGTAGGTGCGTGTGCTCTGTGCCATACTGTCCCTTTCCAGATCTGAGCCCATCATCTGTTTGCGTTTCTGAAGGATCCCTCCAAGTTTCTGGCTCACTTGTATATTGTCCTTTTGTTTCTGAGAACTGGTTTGTATTTCTTTGTTAGCTTTGAAATGTCTTTGCTATAATTTTTTAGGTCTTTGGTGGGGCAAGACAGCTGTGTGACTTGAAATTGAAAGAACACATTCCTTCTTTCCTGGAGACACCTTCATTTTGGAAGGGGCTCGTGTGTTCCTTCAGCTCCTCAGCCGTCATAAGACGAGTAAAAGTCCGCCTTCTTTGGAAAAGGAGGTTTCCCGGCCTCTTACGACAGCACAGTTCAGGGTCTCACAAACACGTACGAGTTTTTCCTGGAGCTTGTTTTAACTTCCACTTTTTCTCCTGCGCCATTAGCTCATCTCTCAGTGGGGTTAAATACAGTTTCCCGGCTCTCTGGTTTCCCCTTTGGAAAACACACAGGAGGTTCTGTTCCCATGGGAAGATATGGGATGAAACTCTGGTTCCTAGGATGACTCTACAGCTATTTCACCAATGACCAGGGGCTTATGCAATGTTCTCACTGTCCCCAGGCCTGTGCCAGTAAATCTGCAGTGTCTGTGGGATAGAAACTCCCAGTCCTGTCATGAAAGCCACTCAGTGTGACCCTTATTTGGGGGCTGCAGTTGGCGGAGCACCGAGGTGAGGAGCGGAGGCTCTGAAGCCAGAGTGCCTGTGTTCCCATCCGACTCTGCCAGTGCACTTGCTGTGAGACTTCGGGCAAGTTACCCAACCTCTCTGTGCCTCTGTTTCCTTCTCTGGAGAATGGTAAGTGATGGTCATCATGGCGTGTGCCTCGTGGGTTTTCATGACGATTAACCTAATTAGTAAGTGACAAGGGCTTAGAATAGTGCTCAGAAAGTGGTCTGCAGCCGTCCCCTACTCTCCTTACCTCCCGTGTGTCCCAAGATAGAGCCTTCTCTCCAGTCAGACCAGACCACTCCTGGTTTCCGTCCCAACCCTGACCTTCTGTGCGTGCCGTAGAGTCTTCAAGGGCTTTAAGATTAAATCCTACTCTTCCTTCTCCTTTCTCTCTTTCTCCTTCTATTATCAGTGATAACTACTGTTCATTGAATATTTGCTACATATTGGCTACTTTTCAGGTGTTATTTTTTTTCAAAACTCACCATAATCCTGAAAGGCTGGTAACACCCTCCTATTTTAAGTAACTAACTTATTGATTTACTGATTTATTTTTTGATGTGCTCACTTACTTTAATAATACTACATTTACCATGTTAGCAACATCTAAATTCAGTTAGATAAGAAAATGTCACAAGTGCAATAAAGCATTTTAGAGTACACCAAAATTTGTGTATAATATCTGACCAAACCACCTTGCTGATAAATCACTAATCACTTCAGTTATAGGTAATTTGCTAACATTTATGATTCTTACGAAGAAAAATAAACAAAGTTCATACATTTAAAAAGTGTTTTTCAGGGTGCCTGTGGCTCAGTGGGTTAAGCGTCTGACTTCAGCTTAGGTCATGATCTCACAGTTTGTGGGTTCGAGCCCCAAGTTGGGCTGTATGCGGACAGCTCGGAGCCTGGAGCCTGCTTCGGGTTCTGTGTCTCCCTCTCTCTCTGCCCCTCCCCCGTTCACGCTCCCTCCCTCCCTCCCTCCCTCTCTCTCTATCAAAAATGAATAAACATTAAAAACGAATTTAAAAAGTGTTTTTCATTTACCTTTACCTTAGTACTTAAAATACACATTTCTATTTCAAGGTGATATTGAAAACTTTTTCTAATACAAAAGCAGCACAAATACAATTCTGCAATTACATAAAAAACTAAACTAGGACCCATACTTAAGTTATTCTCACGTTTACGCATGATTCTGAAATAAATACTACTTCTAAGCAGCTGTTATCAGCTTTTTAGGTTTGGTTTAAACACACACACACACACACACACACACACACACACACACACACACATTTTCAGTTGTGGAGAAGCTTATAATGTTCTATTCCAAGCACTGATCTGAAAGGATTCTTTAAGAGCCAACCAGCTCTAAAAACTGAAGTACTCGGTCAGTCTGCAAAACAGGCAGAAAAATGTTAAATTAAACAGGATTCCTACATAACCTCAAAAGCATGTGATGATTTGCAGCAACTGGGAGGACTTTAAGATTGGCAGATTGTCCTCTTTACACTTAATTTCAGCAGGAGAGTTTAAGAAAGTGCATGTGTTACTACTGTCACGTATATTTAAAAGTGACATGTTTCTTTTGTGCTAATTTGACTCGCCTGAATGACCTACCTAGTTAACTAGTCACTAGTAAGTTGGTCACCAAGCAAATCAAGCCTGCAAGAAAGGAAGCCAATATTTAAATTATCATGTTATTGTCTGACCCGTTCAAATGATTTACGTTTTTTTAATTTTTTTATAGGTTTTAATGTTTATTTATTTCTGAGGCAGAGAGAGACAGAGCATGAATGGAGGAGGGGCAGAGAGAGAGGAAGACACAGAATCAGAAGCAGGTTCCAGGCTCTGAGCTGTCGGCACAGAGCCTGATGCGGGGCTCGAACTCGCAAACCGTGAGATCATGACCTGAGCCGAAGTCGGTCGCTCAACCGACTGAGCCACCCAGGCGCCCCAATGTTTTAATGTTTATTTATTTTTGAAAGAGAGGAGAGAGAGAGAGAGATCGGGGGAGGGGCAGAGAGAGAGGGAGACACAGAATCCGAAGCAGGCTCCAGGCTCTGAGCTGTCAGCCCAGAGCCCGACGTGGGGCTCGAACCCACCAACCGGGAGACCATGATCCGAGCCGAAGTCGGACGCCCAGCCGACTGGGCCACCCAGGCGCCCCTCAAATGAGTTATTTTCAACATAAACATATAAATGCCACATGAGATGTCTAAAGCAAGCACCACCAATGAAATCAAGACAGAGTCTCTTCTTCTAAGGCTTAGGCTTTGCCCAGAATTCCTTATACGTGGACTAGCCCGTACCAAGAGTCACTACGCCACAGCCAAGCCTTGGACTGCCACATGCATGTGCATCAGATGAACAGACGTTTTAGTATTTCCCCTGCTCTTAAATCTATATAGCCCATAGCAACAACCTTTGCAACCCCGCCATTCCAGTGGGACAAACAGTGCCTTTCTAGCTTTCTCGGAGAAGTTTAGATTTTAGGTCCCTGATCTTCAGCATATGAAGAAAGAGAAACATCTGTGCCGGTTGACAAGGTGACTGAAGAATCTTCCTAGAATGACAGGACCTCTCAGAGCTCCAACCGGTTTCTGACTCTTGCCCGCGCACGGCCTCCAAGCCTGCTTCTCCTCCAGCACCTTCCTGTTTTATAGACGAAGAAGCAAGCCTTGCAGAGGACAAGGGAGTGGCTGTGCTATGTGGCCGAGCTGAGAGGCCCATGTGGCTCTGTCCTCCACGGCACGCTCTCTCCGTCTCATCCGGCATTCCCTGTCCGCCATCCCCACCTGCGAGGCCGTGCCTGGGGCTCTCCATGTTGTGAATTATGTAGGTCACGACGCTCTTGGGTGCAAACGACAGAAACCCCAACTCCAGCCGGTTTAAACCAGAAAGAAAATGTGCAGGTCACAGAAATGAAATGTCTAGAGGAAAGGCAGACTTCGCTCAAGGAGGGATCCCACAGCTCATTGATGCCCGCAGGGACCCACTTTTCTTCGTTCTCCTGCCCCTCCTTCTTCATGGTCCTGGTCTCAAACTAACACTGGCTCTCATGAGGTCTCAGGAGGGCCGTCAGCAGCAGTCCAGGTACTTATGGGGTAGATTTCCCCCGGATCCTGAGAAGAGGGTGTTAGATGAAGTAGTTTATTTGGGAAGTGATTCCAGGAAACTGGAGCAGGAAAATGGCAAAACTAAGATAGGGAAGGGAAAGAACCCATAAAGGGTTTTCTAGAAAAGTAACTTTAGAGGGCTGGAGTGCAGGCCCACTGAGGAATTTGGGGGAACGGTGAAGAACCATGTACAGAGTTACCCCCGAGTGGCCCTGGTCCTCCCGGCCTGCCCCGGGAGCAGGCAGAGTAGGCTCCAGCAGCCAAAAAAAGAAGCCTCAGGCCAAAACCAAACCAGACCGAAACAAGCAAGAGCTGGCAATTGGAAGTGGGACAGGGAGGCGACACGGGGAGGGCGCTGAGTGTATCTGTCACCCCAAGAGTGTGCTTCCTCAGTCATGTCCCTGGGAGGGAGCGGTCCTTTCCACATCTGGCACGCCGTGGTCCTGGGGTGCACTCGGGTTTGTCCTGCTGGGCCCCCATGCCCACACCTGAACCTGAACCTGCACCCGGGAGAATACTCCATCCTGATGGCCTTTGTCTTCACTTACTGCCCACCCGGCAACCTATCATTGTGGCAAGAGATGGAGTCACGCTGATTGGCTGAGGTGAAGCAGGGTCTCCCCCCTCAGGGCTGGGGAGGGGCCAGTTCCACCAGAACAGAATGGCGGCTGTTCTGGAAAGCTGGGAGGGAGGGAGGATGCTGGGGAGCGAACGACAAAGTTCATCACATGAGTATTCTCTAGAACAAAAGGAATGGAACGGAAATCAAGCTTGGAAGGGGAGGAGTAAAGAAACTTGCAAGCAAGCTCAGGGCGGGGAGAGGACTTTGAATGTCACACAGAATATTCCACCGGTGCTGCTCCTTGTCTGTCCTCCAAGGTGATATTCCATCGCAGCCCATACGCTTCCAGCGATAGGGAGCCCGCTACTCACCCAGCACCCCACGTTTGTCCTAGAGACATCTCTAACCACTAGAAGACTCTCATCGTACCAGGTTGGAATCTTCCTTTCTGTGTTTTCTCTAGGGTTTCTAGGACACATCTGCTTCGTTTGCCCTAAATCTGAGTCCCACGGGGATGTGTAAACAGTTATTACATTTCCCGCAGGACTTCTCTAGAACAAGCTGACCACGGCCAGGCCTGTCACCTCCAAGGTGGTGGCCACAGAAGAGCCCCAACATCTGGAGTGGGGGGTTGGGGGAGGTCGTCAGGCAGGCATCTTGGAGACGGTTGAGCATTAGATGGGTTTCTTCTCCAGAAGTATCAACCAGTCTGCAGGTCAGCCACAGTTTACTGCTCAGAGGCAAATCAAATGGTCTCAGTCACAGGGAGGAGCCCGGGTTCCCTCATGGATGTGTTTACTCAGAGGATATGACCTCGCAGACACACAAACACTCTGCCAGCCTCCCACCCGAGCAGCTCCCACGGGAGCTCTAAAGTGCCCGGTAATGGCCACGTGCCCTGTGGCTATAGCCCCTGAGGTCTAGGCCTGTCCCATCAGGCCACATTCAGCAAGGCCCCACACCCTGCCCCTGTCCTGACCTCTCCTCACCTCAGGGGTCTGCAAAGAGAGAAGAAGCACACAGCAATGGAAAGAATCTAAGCCCGACTCAGGAGTCCTTCAAAAGATTGTGCTCCAGTGGGGGCGAGTGATTTTGCCCCTCAGGACCTCAGTTTCCCTTATCTGAAAAACAGGGAAGGAACTCATTTGTGGAGGTGCTTTGGGGATGTGAACGTACCCAGAATACACTGGGTTCTTAACATATGTGTGTATTATGGAGTTTCATTGGTGAAAGCTTCCCTTGACCCTCCCCAGATTGTCAGAATCTGTGGAGATGCTTACTAATCTTTTGTTCTAGTAACACTGCAGCTTTGAAGGCACCAGATGGTAACTCTTTTATCATGGAAGCATTCCTCCTGCCTTCCTCCAAGACGCCCTCACATACTGATCAGATAGGGTAGTGGTCCTGTCTACTCCCAGCCTCTAACTTTTATAGACCCCATAGAAGACATCTGGGTTCTGACTTCCCGCTCTCTTCTTGGGAACTGTCCCAACCCCTTTCCCATGTGTATAGAGGGAGCACCTTGCCTGATGACTACTCATCCCCTGGGTTTCCGTTGACCTCCATGACCTCCTTCTCATGGAGAAGGTCATGGCCTTCTCCATGACCTAAGCTGGGCTAACCAGGCTTCTTCCCTGGGATTTACCATGTTGGAAGTGGAAGAATCTTCCTTCCTCCAACATGTGTAGATCTGGAGCTGCTGGAAGCCACGTGGAAAGCGCCAGCCTGCAGTGAGAGAACAAAGCTGACACAGAGAAGCAGAGATAAAAGACACAGCATGATTGGGTCCCTGGATCAGGTGCCCTTTAGCCCTGCCTGTCCCACCCCTTAGTGGCGCGAATCATCCTCAGAATGCCAAAGGAGCAGCCCGTGTTTCCCAGCCTCTTCTGAGGTCCAACTGATCGGACTGTGGGTGGGCATTTGACCCCTGGGGGAATCAATCCAGAAACTGGATCGGTCCAATCTAATTGTGTCTCCTAGAGTTGGAGTATAGATGGTCAGTGTCAAGATATTAGCCAGTACTGAGCCCTGGAGGTAAATAGAGCCTTTGAGGGCAGTCATGAGGGTTCTTACGTAAGCGGAGGTGAAGCTTGGGGCAGTGCTCCCAGGGAGGCTGGGAGGCAGCCTGTCTTGGTTCCCCACAGCTTTCCCTTCCTGTTTTCACTCCTCCAGAGTCCTGCACTGCCTGCTCTCAGGTAGCACCTCCCTGGAATATTTTCCCTTTTGCTCAAGCTGCTTTGATAGGGTCCCCATTCCTCCACTGTCCTGTTCTGTCAATGCAGCCCAGGTTCACCCAACGCAGGGGAGAAGGTGTTTACACTCAGCCTTTTTAAAGTTTATTTATTTTGAGAGAGGGAGAGAGACAGAGAGAGAGCGAGAGAGGGGGGGTGGTGGAGAATGAGCCGAGGAGGGGCAGAGAGAGAGAGAGAAGGAGAGATAGAGAATCCCAAGCTGTCAACACAGAGCCTGACGTGAGGCTTGATCCCACGAACCGCGAGATCACGACCTGAGCCGTAATCAAGAGTCGGACACCTAACTGACCGAGCCACCCAGGCGCCCCACACTCAGCCTTTTTAAAAAATTGAGATACAATTCACAAACGTAAATTCATCTCTTTAAGGTCTACCATTCAGTGGTTTCTTAGTATAGTCACACGTTTGTGTAACCGTCACCACTGGCCAGTTCATGGCATTGTCATCACTGGAAAAGAAACCCCGTACCCGTTAGTGGTCATCCCCCATCCTCGCCCCTGCTCTCCCCAGCTCCTGGCTACCCCTAAACTGCTTTCTCGATATCTGTCCATGTGCCTCTTCTGGACATTCCGTATAAATGGAATTATACAAAGTGAGGTCTTCTGTGTATGGCTTTTTCACTCAGAGACACGTTTCAGGGTTCACGTCGTAGCTCGTATCGTCACTTCATTCCTTTTGATGGCCCAGTACTATTCACATTTTGCTTATCCATCCATCAGCCGGTGAACATTTGGGCTGTTGGCACCTTTGGGCTACTGGGAATAGTGCTGCTATGAACACGCGTTTGCAAGTATTTGTTGGAGTCCCTGTTTTCAGTTGTCCCGGGGCACACCTGGGAGTGGAATTGCTGGGTCATAGGGTAATTCTGTGTTTACGCCTTTGAGGAACCACCAAACTGTTTCCTCCTCCAGCAGCTGCACCATTTTCCATTTCCACCCCCGATTTCCTCACACCCCCACCAACACTTGTTATTTTCCTTTTTTATAAAACAGCCATTCTGGTGGGTGGCATCTCACGGTGGTTTTGATTTGCCTTTCCCCGGTGACTAATGATGTGGAGCATCTTCTCATGTGCTCCCTGGCCATTAGTATCTCTTCTTTGGAGAAATGTCTACTCAGATCCTTTGCCTATTTTTTTTTAATGGCATTTGTCTTTTTATTAATAGGTTGCAATAATTCTTTGCATATTCTGCATACAGATTCCTCATCGGATGTCTGACTTGCCAGTGTTTTTCTCCCATTCTGTTGGTTGCCTTTTTACTTTCTCAATCGTGCCCTCTAAAGCACAAACATTTTTAATTTTGATGAAGTCCAATTTATCTATTTTTTTTTCTTTTGTTACGTATGCTTTTGGTGGCATATCGAAGATAAACTCAGTCTTTACCCTTAAGTTGAGAGTCTTTCCGTCTGTATAGTTCTGATTTCTGTCTGAGGTTTGCAAATGTCTTTTCTATTACTTGCATCTTGAACAAGCCTGTCTCAGATTACAAATTCCCAGGGCAGTGACCAATTCTGAAAAACAAGTTTACACTGTGCAATTAATTAAAGCTTCAATGACGGTGATGATAATGATCCAGGGGCCAGTAAGTCTTCCCTTGGGTCTAACCTGATTTTGACATGAAGGCCCCAGAGAAGGGGCAGACCCTTGGACATGATGGAGGGGGTCAGGAGTGGCTGACCTGCTTGGAACATGCCCACCAGTAGAAAGAATTTCCACTAAGCCTGGCTTTGCACCAGGCCAAGGGCAGCGGTTTGTGCTGGGAAGAAGATGGGGGCTTGAGAGTTGGCCTCTCCTACTCCAAGAGGGTAAACTGTGCTCCCTGGGCAAGAGCAAGACTCTAGCGCCCTCGGCTCAGGCTAAGGGCCGTAACATGGTTGAGTCAGGCAGACAAGAGAATGGAACAGGGTTCCCTGTTCAGCTCCCTGCTCGGCTCCTGGTCTCTAGAGACCCTCTGTGGCCGCAGCTCTTTCTGGTCAGCTGACTTAGAGCTGACCCCCGTGGGACTCTTGTCTCTGGGGATCTTCCTAAGCCATGCCAGGGCAAACCAGCTCTGAGCCAGTGGATGGGGACCACAGTTGACCAGCCTCAGATTCCAAGCTGCCCACACCCATGAGTTTTGGCAAGACTCACTAGCACATTCCAGTCTGGCATCATTTAGAAAGCTCCTACCATGCTCTTGTGCCAGGCCACACAGGGCTCTCTGTCCTGGACCTCAGCTCTTGGCCCGGAACACTGTGAGTGTTTGGGTTGGTGTTTGGATCAAGCGTCCCATGTCCCTACTAAACTCAGAGGCAATGGAAAGAGCCTGGGTATTGGTGTCAGAACAGTTTGCATGTTGGATGACCACTTGATCCAAGTCTGATTTGGGGTAAGTCGTTTAACGCCTTTGCATGTCTCCCCTGCATCTGGGAAAATGATGTCACTGATGTCATAGGGTGGCCGTGCGAGCAAAGGAAGTGTGGTCTCTAAGTGTCTAACATCTGATGGGGTGGGCTTGATAAATGGAAGGTATCGCAATCATTTACTGCAGAGCCAACTTTCAGTCCAGTCTTGCTCTAATCTATTCTTGAATCTCCCACATTGGCACCTCAGCCCAGATGTCTCTCCTGAAGTTTGGCTAGCCAATCAGCCCCAGGTCTGTCCACCCATTCACCTGGGGCCTTAGGGTGCCCCAAACTCAGCCTGCCCATGCTGGGTTCCTCATCCCCCCGCTTGAAAACTTGCTTCCCTTCTCTCCCCATAGTTGCAGTCTCAGTAAGTCCTGACCATCCAGCCAGTGACCCAAGCCAGAAAGCTGGGTGTTTCCCTAGAGCTTTGCTCTTGCAAATGCCCTGTATCCTGCCAAACCCTCCTTGACAACTCATGACTGCGTCTTCCCCTCTTGGTCCCATGGCACTTGCAATTAATGAAAGCTTTAATGATGATCACGATAATGACCAAAAGCAGGTACTTAGTAAAGTCTTGGTGAATGAGTAACTCCTCTCTGGTTTCCTGCTTGCTAGGCCTCCTCTCCAGTCTATGCTCTGCATTGTAGACAGGGCGTCCCTCCAGAAGCACATCCTGCCATTTCCAAGACCAAGAATTCAGTGGCTTCAGACTGTGCGATCATGTGACGTTCTCCAGCATCCCTTGGCAGCCCAGGCCAGTCCAGAGAAGGCTGATGACGGATGGATCCGTACTGGAAATTTCTCACCCAGGTGAGATGGCAGGCCAATGGGACGAGAGGGATGTTTACCAGAGTGATTGACAAGATGTGCCAAGACATGGAAAGTAGATGAGGAAGGAAGGAAAAAAGGGGAGTAAGAGAAGCTGAGTTATCACCCAGTCAGAAGGAGATAGTGGTAACGCAACTTTGCTGGTTATGAGTCCTTTCCCCATGCTGGCCACCGAGTTGTGGTCAAAGAGAGATGTTTGTGTTTTCAATGTCAGAGGCCATGTGGTCCCGGGTGACATGGCCAGAGTGTGGGGACCGGAGGGCAGTGGAAGTAACTGGAAGTGGAAGTGACCAGTCCCTGGAGACTAAACAGTTAAGGAACTGAGAGGGTGGGGTGGTGATGGGGCAGCAGATACTTTACTGTACTTTTGCAAGGTAAAGGAGGCTTTCTTTGGGCAAACCGAGACATGTGATCATTCTTTTTTTTTTAATTTTTTTTAATTTTTGAGACAGAGAGAGACAGAGCATGAATGGGGGAGGGTCAGAGAGAGAGGGAGACACAGAATCCGGAGCAGGCTCCAGGCTCTGGGCTGTCAGCACAGAGCCCGATGTGGGGCTCAAACTCACGGACTGTGAGATCATGAGCTGAGCTGAAGTTGGACGCTCAACCGACTGAGCCACCCAGGCGCCCCGTCATGTGATCATTCTAATGCTCAGCCACTCAGGCCTCTGGCAGGCCTCAGAATGGAGTAGAAGTGCTTAGTGTAAAGCCATTAGGGACTGATGGGGCACGCAGGCAGCTGAACACAGAGTGGGGCGAGGTGGCATGACCAATGCCAAGAAGCTCACCGGGCAGGCGCTTTAAAGACAGAGAAGTCTGCATGGGAAGCTTGTCTGGGGACAGTGGAAGACACAGGCGATACCTCCAGACCTGGTGGAGAATGAGATTTGCTCAGCCTCCTACATGAGTCATACTTTTTGGACTTTCTCAAGCATTTCTTTTTCAGCCTCATAACTTTCTTCAGAGTTATCTATTGTGTTTCCCTTTCAGAAAATGAAACCAAGACAGGGTGTGACTTAGTTGATTGATCCCACAGCAAATTCAGGAAAGCCCTGAAGTAGGGTTGCAGATAAGACACAGGACACCCAGTTAAACTCGAATTTCAAATAAACAAGTAGTTATTGCATAGGATACACTTACACTAAAAAAATTTTTTTTTCATTGTTCATGTGAATTCAAACGAGCTGGGCAGCCTCTTTTTTTTTTTTCATTTGTTTGTTTATTTGTTTTGTTTTGCTGAATCTGGTGATCCAGAAGGCAGGTGAGTAGCCGTATGAATCAGAGAGCCTGGCTAATGACCTGGGAGGCAGCGAGGGCAGGGCCAGGTCTGAGCCAGGCAGAGAGAAGAGTATCCACCCAAGGAGAGTGGCCAGCATGGGGAAGGGGCTCAAAACCAGCAAAGTTGCACGATCAACCATGGCCAAATTATGGAAAGAGCCCAAATGTCCTTTGATGAATGGATAAAGGTGTGGTAGATACATACAATGGAATATTACTCGGCAATCAAAAAAGAATGAAATCACTTTTTGCAATGACTCGGATAGACCTAGAGTGTATGATGCTAAGCGAAATAAGTCAGAGAAAGATAAGTATCATATGATTTCACTCATACGTGGAATTTAAGAAACACAACAGATGAACATAGGGGAAGGGAAGGAAAAATAAGGTAGAAACAGAGAGGGAGACAACCCATAAAAGACTCTTAAATACAGAGAATAAACTGAGGGTAGCTGGAGAGGTGTTGGATAGGGGGACGGGTTAAATGGGTGAGGGGCATTACGGAGGGCATGCGTTGGGATGAGCACTGGGTGTTGTATGTAAGGGGTGAATCACTAAATTCTACTCCGGAAACCATTATTACACTCTATGTTAACTAACTTGGATTTAAATAAATAAAAAAAAAAGCAGCAGAGTCAGCTTCTGGACAGGAGCATCAGGGGGGTAAGCAAGAATGCTTTCTGCTCATGACTGTTCACACTTGCTTGCAAACAGCTGGAGCCTCAGTCCACAAATGGTGCTCACACCTGTCATTTTCATTGGATCCTCTCAGCCTGAGGAAGTAGCACAGCACAGGTCCCAATACCCGAAGTGCCGAGGAGAAAGCCGAAGTTCGGGGAGGCTTTGTGCGGCTCTGGAGTTGGGGCCCACAAATGGGGGTCTCTGGGGAGGGCATCGGCTCTTGCAAGGTGGGGGCGGGGGAGCAGTGGCAAGCCCCGAATCGCACCCCGCAGGCCCGGGGGGAGCATGGTGCCTACTTCCCAAGCAGGCGGGAGGCAGGGGGAGGGGAATCAGCCCAGAGAGAGCCTTCACTGGGGAGGGAGGGAGATGCAGGGAGTAGAGAAATGACCAAAGCTCAGGATCTGCTAGTAAATCATTTGCCTTTGCCAGGACACAGGAGCTGTGGATTGTTATTATAAAATGCTGAAGTGAAATGAAATACAGACAAAATGAAATACAATACAGCAAAATAAAATACCAGCGCCAAAAGGAATAAAGGTGCCAAACCACCCGATAAAGGTTCAGGGGAGCCGGAACTCCCACAGGGCTGGCGCCCGAAGTAGGCTCGAGAACAAAGCCGTTGGCTCCAGGCCGGGGAACCCAGGGGCAGCAGGGGACAGTGTCATGCTCTCGTCATTCTGTACACTCCCTCAGTGACCTTATGGCATCTCTTATCACTCTGAGGGGGTGAGTTAGGTAAAGGTTCACAAGGGCGGTTCTGAGGAGGGGCTCGGGGAGAGCTTCTAGCTCATCTCCGGTTGTAAGGAGACAGCGAGTGCTGCCCTAGGTGCTGGGGTCAGTTCATTGACTCACCAACATGAAGTGATGCCCCACTATGTGCCAGGCAGCATGCCGTGTGCTGGGCAAGGTGTCTGTCTTCATGGGGCTTACATCCTGGTTTGCAGGTGGGTGGAGTGGGGAGGGACCGACAACAAATAAGTGAACAAATACATGAGTGGGGAGGCAATGTTTGAGTTGAAGCCCAAGTGAATTGGGCAGCCAGGCACGTATTTGGGGCTGAGAAGTCCAGGCAGTGGAGACGGCTAGTACAGAAACCCTAAGGGGCAGACAAGCTGAATGTGTTAGAAGAACAAAACGAAGACCGGTGTCTGAAAGAGGGAGGGCGCTCCTTAAGAGCCTGTGGAAAGGGTTAGGAATCTGGGCTTTGTTCTAGTGGGCTGGAAACTATTGAAGGATTTTGAATGGCAGTGTAATAGCATCTGATAGATGTTTTAAAACAGTGGCTTCAGAAATACATGTTGAGGACATTGTGCTAAATGCAATAAACCAGGCTCAGAAAGACAAATACTGCTTATACCACTTACGTGAGGAACCTAATATAGTCAAACTCATAGAAGCAGAGAAGATCATGGTTGCCAGGGGCTGAGAGGAGGGGGACACGGGCACAAAGTTTCAGGTATAGGAGATGACTAAGTCCTAGAGATCTACCAGACAACAGAGTGCCTGCAGTTAACTATACTGTATACTTAAAAATTTGCTAAGGGGGTAGATCTTATGTGAAGTGTTCCTACCACAAAAAAAGAAAAGGAAAGAATAGAAAACAAAAGGAGTACATGTTACATAATGACCAGGTACACCAGGTATGTATACAAACATATGTGTTTTAAACATATTAAAATAAAACAAAAGTATCACAAAACAATAGATATCTTGTGCAACGTGTTCTGATAGTCCCAATCCTTCTATTTCATTGAAATGAAAATCAGGTCATGACCCATAGATTGATGTCATGCCCACTAATTTGTTGTGTCCTATAGATTACCCTGCTTTTAGACTATTACTCGGGCCCTTGGGTATAAAATACATTGTCGGGGGAGAGGGGAAGCAAGAGGAGCAGCCCGAAGACCAGTGAGGAGGGTGGTGCACAAATCTGGACACAAAAGGGTAGAGGATTGGACTGGGATGTTGGCGGTGAAGACAGAGGCAGATGGGCAGACATGGGATATATTTTAGAAGCAGCATGGACAGGACTTATTAATGAATTCGATGTAAAAGGAGAGAGGGGGAGGAATTAGTAATGACTTAGTTTTTGGCTTGGATTGCTGGGGAACAGCAGTGCTGATTACTGACAGGGGTTACCATGGGGAGGCAGCAGATTTGCAGGTAATCAAGAGTTCTGTTGGGGCGATGTTAATTTCAGCACGCTTTCGCTCCTCTTAATTGTTCCTGCTCCAGGCTTAGCATCAGCTCCAAAGAAAGGACACAACAGGTAGAGAGCAACCCATGGTGAAACATTAAGGTTAAAAAAACCCAAAAAACAAAACAAAACAAAAAAAAACCTTAGTTAATAGCTACTCAGTTAACAGCTTACTCTGTGCCAGGCAGTGTTAAGAACATTACACGTATTCATTTCATTCGCAGGACAATGCAATGGAATAGGTGTTACTATTGTCTTCATTTTATAGAAGAGGCACAGAGAGGTTACTTTCCTCACCCTTAGTCACATAGCAAATACCTGCCAGAGCTGAGATTCAAAACAAGTCTGCCTGAGCAAAATGTACCTCTGTTAAGGAAAGAGGTACTCCATCTTTTGGAGAAGGATGAATCTTGACTTGAAGAGATGTCCACATTATATTGCGGAGTTGAAACACAAAGGCAGAATTCAGACAGTAAACAGTAGACGCAGTTTTTGATCTGCTTTTTTGGTAAAAATTATGTATGTGTGTGTGTGTGTGTGTGTGTGTGTATACACACACACATAATTTTTATTGCTGTACTCTATATATTGTATATGTATATGTATATATGTATATGTATATTGTGTATATGACTCACTGTATGGACTTAGGCAGATCTCAAGCCCTCTCTGGACCATAAGGGCCTCAGAGGGAGGTTTGAGGGAATGCCTAGGAGCAGCGGCATCCTGGTTAATGTTTAACAACTGGCTCTAGGAGGGGGAGAGATCCTCGATTTGTAGCCTTCACTGATTTCCAGGGTGTAAATACTGCCCGCAGTTTCAAGGTCGTATGTACATGACAGACATACGCTGGGAAGAGAGGCGCAGCAGCACAGTATCATGCAGCATTTCCGCCATGAAAATACTACACATAAGTCGCCTCAAGAGCACGGATAACAGTAAAACGTCACAAAATAATTAGGACTCGATGAGTTTTGAGTATCTATTACCTTTTCTTCCAAAGTAAGTTAATTGTAATTGGATATAATTTAACATTTAATAATGCTGTGTTTAACCACTGGCTTACAAAGCCTGTAAACATGTAGCAGTCAGCTCTAGCCAGTCTGTGTGAGTTGGCTCTAGGACACCACTGTCCTGGAGCCTTTTGAGCTCTGACAGGCTGAAGGTCCAAGGTAAGAAGGGGCAGCAAACCCACTGAGGTCATGAAGGTGGGAACGGACCTCCCCCTCTGCTCCTTGGTTCCCCGCCGCCCCCCTCCCCCCCCCCATGGTGTCTGCACCCAAATCACAGTCTCTGGAAGGAGAGGGAGGAAAGAGCACAGGAGAGAAGGACTCCAACCAGGAAGGCAAGTGGCAGGAAGGGCTGGCGGCATCGGTGTTATTGTTGGAGCTGTTTTCCTCTGTCTTATCAATGGCAGAGACCAGGGAAAACAATCCCCTTGACTTAATATCACCGCATGAGCCAACAGGAAACCGCCACCCCCCCCCCACCCCCCGCCAGGCACGGGTCTCTGAGGAGCTGGCCACTCTGGATGACCTGAATCTTTCCCAGCCCTGACCGCTCATGTTCTGCCTGCTTCTGCTTCCCATATTTCAGCACGTTGACTACACAGTTCTGAGTCTCAGTTGTTCCTTCTCTGAAATGGCCTATCCTGCCAGGTCCTGCAGCATCAGAAGGAGTAGCTGTCTGCTGTGAAGCAAGGCCAACTTTCTACTCCCTGGCTTCGTGTCTCGTGCACGAACATCACCCTGTCTCCATACCATCTTCAATTTGGGAGCTTTGTGGGCACTCTGAGTATCGCTTCCCTTCAGCAGATTTGGAGGCTGAGGTCCGGGGAATTCAGGGAGCCTGCCACAGTGTCCAGAGAACCACCTGCATACACATTGGGCAAAATAAAAAAGTTTGGAATCGAGTTTGGGGAGGGTGTGGGCCCACAGGGCCCCTTATGCCGGATAACATTTATAGTATCTGGTAAAGGTGAACACCTATATCCTACAATGCAGCAAATGCATATACTCAAGAGATGACTCTTATGAATGTATGTCAGGAAGAGTCCTAACTGCACTGTTGCAAGAACCATTATAGGAGAGTGGCTGATTAAACCGTGCTATAGTTACACGATGGGATAGAGTACAGCAATCCGAATGAACAAATTTACAGTGGTAGCGTAACTTCAGCATGATTAAAGTTGAGCAGTACTATGGTAAGCGGAATAAGTCACAAAGATTTCAAACTGCATGATGCCCTTTTAATAATGTTAAACAACAAATCAAAGATACATTTTTAGAATACACATATATGAGACAAAACTATCCAATTAGGAAGGCAGGGAAATGATTCCAGAAGGTGATTATGTCATGTTGGGGGTCCTGGGGGGGATTGGCTAGGGGTAGACCTCATAGGTGTGTGTGTGTGTGTGTGTGTGTGTGTGTGTGTGTATATATACATACACACACACACACACACACCTATGAGTGTATATATACACACACACACACATATGTATATATATATATATACACACGCACACACACCTATATATATATATATACACACACACACATACTTATATATATATACACATACCTATATATGTGTATATATATATACATATGTTATTGCCAAGGTTTTAGTTTTTTTACGTTAGCTGGTTTGTTCACAGGAGCTTATTATATTCATAAATATTTAATCACAAAATAATGTTACAAAGTGAGGATTACGGTCAAAGCCCTTCAATGCACCTGGGCTGGGGGAGAGGGACAAAGTTGGCATTGGACATCAGAAGACTTGACTGCTGCCACCAGCTAATTTTTCAAGGGGCCAGCTCAAAACCCCAGAACCAGAAGCTATGCGATTTTTCTCTTCCTAATACTAGTTTTCAAATGCGTGAGATGAGGTTTGGGGACTAGCTCATCTCTGAGCCCCTCTACTAGCTGAGCTAGATCGGGATCTGCTACTGTAGCAAATAAGTCCCTAATCTCGTGGCTGAACACCAGAAGGCTTGTCTGTAGTGCACATCACAGTCTGGAAGGTTCTCTGCCGCAGATCTCCTGCAGTGCTGATTGAGCGATCCGGCCTCTTCTGCCTTGGAGTCTTCACGTCCCACCTCAAGAATGGGGGAGAGAAAACATGGAGAACCCACGCCTACTCTTGCTGCCTCATCAGAGACACATTGCTTCTACTCACGGTCCCATTGTTGAGAACAAGTCCCATGCCGTCCCCAGCTGCAAAGGAGGCTGGGAAATGGAGGGAGGACATGGATGCTTAGTGACCAGTGACCCTCCTTGCCAGAGCCCCCCTGCATTTCGGCCATCCTTGGGGCTCTGAGTTGTTCCAGACCAGATTCGACAGTCTCCTGTCTCTGAGTCCACAAACCACAAAGGCTTTCTGAGTGTATTCACTCATTCCTTAAGTAAATAGGCAGCCTGCTCTGCTCCAGGGCTGGGTCAGCCAAAGGAGCACATAGCCCAGTGGTGTTGCTGGCTGGAAGGGGGTGGGAGGGGAGGACTGACCATTTTACGAATATTGTAACGCCATGTGAACACCCCCTAAAAAAGAATATTGAATGGATGGGTATGAGGGTGGGAGTGGGGTTATGATTACAAAAGGTGGCTTTGAGAAAGTCATTTTTTTCCGTGAGGTTTTGAAAGGTGAGAGAAGACTGACTGCCAGGGAGGCAAAAGAGGAGGCTCTTCCTGGCAGGGAACAGCATGTGTGAAGCCGTGAGGCAAGGAAGGCCTTGCATGAGAAGGAAAGGCCAGTTGTTTCACTTGGCTGGAGGGTGGGGTACACATGTGGTACAGGAGCAGGAAGGTAGCTTGTACTTGAAATTAGCACAGAAAGGTGGTCAGCAGTCAGAGGTCAAAAGGGCCTTGAATGTCATGTGTCACGCTCAAGTGTTTGGACTGTATTCAGTGGGCAGCCATGGAAAGATTCTCTTAGTAGGCAAGAAAGGCCACGGGGTGACTGGGAAGGCAGTTTTGGCCCCTCCCAAAGTCTCCATCAGCAAGCTTTCTTCCATTCTTCTATGTAGACAGGACTTTCCCCCAAAACAACGTAGAGGGCTCTGTGCACTCCGCTTTAGGTGGAGTGTTTTAATTCCCGTTTTTTAAAACAGATGCTTCATACGCCTAAATGCATGGGAACTCCAGGGCCACACCCCTCCCTCCCCTCTCTGCCACGTGCTCCACAATGAGACATGACCACATTTCGATCACTGGTCCAGAGTGACCAGGCATCTTCTTTCCAGCCCTGGAGACCTGGGGTATCTCCATGTGGTTGAGGTTTGCTGAGGGGCTATTGATGAAATGTGTATGGATTGTTTTTTAAAGTGGAGGTGAAATTGGAAGGAGGGGAGGCAAGTCATGGTTTCCCATAGCTGCTGTGTGAGGAAGGGCCCATCTCTGCCCCAGCACTTTTCTGAGGGTCATTCCTCAGTGAGTAGGGGCCTGCTCGGCCTGCTCCCTATGACTTCTAGGAATGAGAGGTCCAGGGCCTTCTGCAAGCTTGCCCCAGGCCGTGCACAAGGGTAGGGCAGAGAACTCTAGGCTTCTGACATCCAGGCCGTTGCCCCTCATGCCCATGCACAGTGTCCAGCTTTGAGATCAAGCAAGCACTCTCTGAGGGCCTTCTAGAGGCCAAGGTCATTGGAGGGTCCAATGTCTTCCTGTGTCCTGAGATTCAAGCAACAGTGGGAAGATGTGACACATGAGCAAACTGTCTAGCAGAGGATAATCAACTCACCGAAGTCACAGCTAGGAAAGGGACAGTCTCCAAAGGCCCAGGCACTTTGCACCACTCAGAACCTACATGGAGTGGCTGGCTGAGTTTAAGGTTCAGGGATCTCCTCACTTCTTGTGGTTCTCTTATGGTCAAGAGTCTGTGGGTGGGGCCTGGAGTGGTCAGGCTGCCCCTATGGTTTTACCATCAGAGCACTGCACAAAGATGCTGAAATCCAGCTGGCAGTCGCTGAGTCCTCTTCCCCGGGGCCACAAGGACGCTACGTCCCCAGGAAGAGGAGATGGCAAATAGTCTTCATCTTCTGAGTCAACTCCACCCTTCGTGGTGACGCCGAGCACTGTGTTGAGAAGGAATCTGAAGTCATGTCTGGGGAAGAGTTCTGCACTCAGGGATTTCTGTCCTGGATGGGGGATGGGGCAGTGGCGCCCGCAGGGAGAGTATTTGCCATTTTGCTATCACTGCTGTAAGCTGACACCTTCTGTGTCAACACACAGCCCAAAGGAACCCAATGCCTAGCCTTGGCCCAGAGGAGAGGCCAAACTCAGCCTTCCCAGGGTGCACTTTGCTGTTTATTCCCGAGGCATGGAGTGTGGGCAGGTTCAAGAGGGTTAAGGATTCTTTCACGTTGTAAGTCACGATGTGATGCATTTTGAAGAAAGCAGCAGCATCAATGAGCACAGCATCGTGAAGCCCCCTCTTCTTCCTCTGCTCGTGTCTGGTGTCTTTCAAGCCCAAACCGAAGGCTGATTCCCCCATGAAGACCTCTGCTTGCTCTTCCTTCCAAAGTTTCTCTTGTTTTCTCTGAGCTCAAAGCTCTTGGTTTGCAACTCCCCCAAACGTCTATCAGACTGTTGTCTGGGACTTTAGGAATAGACACTTCCCTACATGGGCCCTTTTCCTCCCGACCGCCACTCCAGGTAAATTGGGTATTTCTCTTGTTGAAATTGCCAAAACCACGCTTCCCTTTCAAACGACTGCTTATTCACAGTTAGCAAAGCACCTTCCTCCTGTTCACACACTCACTTGACCATGTCAGTTGGTAATTGAGAAAATGGAGGTTTACAGAGAGGGCAGAGACTTGCCCAAGGCCACTTGGCCAGCTCTCTTTTCTCCAAATCCTGTCTTCTCACCATTGTCCCATTCTGGAGACCATGAGGTAACAGAGTTGCCAGAAAGGGAAGGGGGCAGGGACCCAAGCCTCACCTGGAAGTCCTGTCTTCCCTGTGTTTCCGGGGCCAGGGCCGCCACACCAGAAGACTGCCAGAAGAGGACCAATGAGGGGAGAGGGAGGATGTGGAGCAGATTACGAGCAGGTGGCTTAGCCATTAGGCTTCCTGGGTGACCTTGGGCAAGTCCCTTTCCTTCTCTGGGCCATGGGACCTCCTCCTCTGGGAAGTGAAGGTTTGGGCCAGGACCTCTGACATTTTAAATGCAAGGTTTCTTGATGTGCACATGATGGGGACAGGGAAGGCACAGAGTTTAGGCCTGGGTGTGTCTTCTGAGCCTGCTCTCCAGGCCCCCCATACCCATCTGGTGATCCTCACCCATCACCTCCCATCCCACAGGAAGTGCTGTTTCAGGGAATCTTGAGAGACTGGCTGAGGGGCTGACCTCAGATCAATCAGCTGCTACCCCGGCAAACTGCCTGTCAGTTGCTCAAATTTATTGATTACTTACTGGGTATAGAGTCCACATGTTGGGCACGTGTGCTGTAGGCAAGAGGAGGAAGCAAAGTGTAAAGCCAGAGAAGCCACGCAGGCTCCAATTGGGAGCGTAATCTGGCCTCCTCTCCAACCCTCCATCCAGCCATCCATGTAGCAAACAGTTCTGGATCACCTACTTTTTATGCAGCAGGCCCTGTGTAGGGACTATGGGACAGGGGTGGGGAGGGAGGGGGTAAAGGAGGCAGAGGCCACCAGCATGGTTGCCAGGTATGACAAGAACCCTCACAGCATCAAATCACTAAGAGACAGGGGACCCCGGAGCAGATGTCTCTCCAGGCAGGTGACAGAGAGAGTTTCAGGCCTAGTGACGTAAAGGTTTTGTGTAGCTAGCACCGAGGTTCTCTGCAGGCCCCACTGCTTCCCATTTATTGCCTTATACCTGGTGGGACCTGCCTGACCCCTCGAGCAATGTGAATTTGCCATCCACCTTAGGGGAAAATGCCAGCATCGCAACATAGCAGGACTGCTTTCACCAAGGAGGAGAGTTGGGGGAGGGGGGCAGAGACAGAGAGCTCTGGGCTGGGCCTAGGTAGGCTCATCTGTGCTCCCCAACTGCTTGCTTGTGCAATTGAACATGTCCCCCCTCTGAACAGCGGCTTTCTCTAAAATGTCCAGGGAAAATAAAAATCAGTGGTCTCAAATCCTATTCTTCCTCCTCCCATCTCAGAACCTCAAAGACAGCAGCAGGGTTCCAGAGATGACCCCAATTATTTCCAGTAGTAAACTGGTTATCACACTTATTTCTAACAAATGTGTACCCCCTGTTTAAACAAATAGATTTAATACTTACTTGAAATATAAAGGGTATTGTATATGTAGGTCTCTGACGAATAAAAATACATTGAGATGTAACTGGCATATGCACTATCATTTGTGTGAATAATTGCAAATTGTTTGATAGAATCTTTGAAAACATCATCAAGTGGTCTGAGACAAAAACTTGGAAGGGGTTCTTGGTTGGTGGGAAAGGGGGGCACATCCCTGAAGGCCTTTCAGGTCCAAGCACCCACCCACAGATGTTGTCTGTGCAGTAGTGGGAGAAATCCTGGAGGAGGGGAGTGGTGGAGAGCTTTTATGGAATGTCTTCTGCTTAGCAAACGCACACTAATCAGGTTACAAACAGCTCACAAATCCAGAGGTAGGACGGTTACGGTCCTCATTTTACAGAAGAGAAAATAGGCTTGCTCGCAGAGGTTAGGTGCCATACCGAGGTTACTGAGCTGGAAGGTGGCCAACCTGACACTTGAACGCCGGGGCGGAACGGCTCCAGAGCTAAGGGGTGAGGTGGGAGAGGTGACTCGGTCTCCTCTAGGCGCCTAGCCGCCAGGTTCCTGGCGATGGCACAGCGCAGGCGCCGGATGACTACCCCAGACTGAGAGGGTGAAGGCCCCGGGGCTTTGGGGTGTGTCAGGCGGAGGATCCCCCAGGCATACTCGGAATAGTTGGGTCACCCTGGACCGTGGGTGACAGTCGTCTTCCCGAGCTCCCCCAGCCCCATCTGGGGTCCTGGCGGCCCGCCGAAGCAACGGGTTGGGCTGGGGCCGGGGGTCGGGGCGGAGGAAAAGGCCGGCCCAGAGCAGAAATAGGAGAAGGGAGAGGGGGAGGGGGGAACGCGAGGGAAGGAGGCGGGGAGTCCTTCCTGGGGCAGGAACCCGGGCCCCCCTAGGCGGAGCTGGCCCGCAAAGCGATTCCGCAGATGGAAGGAATTAAGTGGGAGGGGGAGGGTCCTACGGTGATAGCGAGGGGTGGGGGGCGGGAGTCGTGTGTGTGTGTGTGTGTGTGTGTGTGTGTGCGCGCGCGCGCGCGCGTGTCTGGGAGGCGAGGGGGAGAAGACAAACACATCAGACTAGACGGAAATAGAAAAGACGACACACACACCACACACACACTTGGACAAACAGAACCACAGAAAAAGACGACGAGCCAGACAGAGACTGGGGCACAGGAGGTATTCGTCCGAGAGAGAGCGGAGACAGTAAGAGAAAGGAAGGAAAAAAGGACAGGAGAAACGAGTAAAAATGAAGTAATCGCAGAGGATTTGGAAAGAACGAGAGACCAAAGAGCGCGGAGCAGAGCGAGAGCAGATTGATTAGGCCGGGGCTGCCCTGAGCTCCCGAAGGCTCGGGGAGCCGGGCGGGGTGGGGCCTGGGAGGGCACCGCCCACGGGCGGGCCAGCAGAATACTGCAAACGCGGGGGTGCCTTATTTCCCCCCTCGCGCTGCCCCACTACTCCATATTCAATGAGGCGGCCAATGGAAGGCGAGGACGGTGCAGAAAGGGCGGGGCCTCCGTGGACCCCACCTCGGGAGCGGCCGCCAGAGGGGTCAGCACTGAGGCAGATAGCGGATCGCGGGGCGGGGCGGGGCGGGCGGTGCGGAGGGGGCGGGCCCAAAAGTTTCCTGCCCAACTTTCGCTGCCTCCTTCCTCCGCCCGCGCGCGCTGCGGCCGCAGTCGGGGGGAGGCGGCGGCGGCGGCGGCGGCTGCGGGCAGCGCGCTGGGCGCACGGCACTGGGCGATCGCCGTCGGGGCTCGGGCGGTGGGCAGTGGGCGCAGGCTCCCCGGTGCCCGCCCCTCCGCTGCGGAGGGGGGGGCGCGACCGGGCGGCCGGGGAGGGGCCGGCACCGCCGCCGCAAAATGAGCCTGCTGTCGGCCATCGACACGAGCGCCGCTTCGGTGTACCAGCCCGCCCAGCTGCTCAATTGGGTCTACCTGTCGCTGCAGGACACGCACCAGGCGAGTGCCTTCGATGCCTTCCGGCCGGAGCCGCCCGCCGGCGCCGCGCCCCCTGAGCTGGCCTTCGGGAAGGGCCGCCCGGAGCAGCTGGGCTCGCCCCTGCACTCCAGCTATCTCAACAGCTTCTTCCAGCTGCAGCGCGGAGAGGTGGGTGCCCCCGCGCGCCCCCGCCCTCCGTCGACCGCGCGGGGCCTTTTCCTATCCGCCCCGCTCTTCCTGGCCTGGCCCGGCCCGGCTCCGTATTGCCCGGCCCTGCTTGGCTTGGCTTCGCTCAGCTCTGCCAAACTCGCCGCCCGATGTCCCCGGGGCGCCGGGAGCGCGTCACCTCCCGGCTGAGCCCGGCTCGGAGCAGCTCAGGCGCGGGCGGGGCCCTCTTGCCCCCTCTCCCAGCCTGGAGCGCCCTGCTCAAAAGGGCCCGGGGGGAGTCCCGGCTGGGCGGGGGGCTCCGGATTCTCTCCAGACAGCCGGGGCGCGGCCAGGGCGGAGAGCCCCTTCCAAGTGTCCTTCCCACGCCCGACCCCACCCCCCTCTTGGCCACCGCTTGCTGGGACCGGGAGTGCAGATTCTGCTCAGAGCTCCTCGGCAGGGGCCTAAAATCTTGTCCTCCGCCGACCTCGGTGGTGGCCGACCCAAAGGGCACCCTGGAGAGCAGGGCTTTTCCTGCTGTTCTTACGCAGGGACCCCCAGATACATCCTCCGGCTGCTTGCCCTCCCCCAGCCACATAGGAAGTGGTTTTTGAGGGCTTGACCCCACAGACTGCGCTGTCCCCCGCCCTCCCAGCCTGGAAGGAAATGAAAGGGAAATCCTCTTGAGCTCTTGGAGGGGGGCTAGCCAGGGGGAGAGGTTTCAGCTGCCCAGTGCCTTCTCCAGAAACCTGGGACGGCTGCTTAGCAAAGTCTGCCTGTTGGGGGGATTCAGTTACAAAGTGGAAGGGGCAGGGCATCTTCCCCAGCCAGATAAATACACAGATTGCCAGGACCTCTGAGCCTCTTTTCAGGGGTCATTTCCAGAGCTTTCCTAGATACCCCTCCTCTGTCTCTTCAGCTGGGTTCCTCCTCCTCCCCCAGTCCCATTTACTCATACCTCTTTTGGGAATTGCAGATACCCTTCTGTGGCCTTCACTCATCCTTCTTCTGGAAGCTCTCCCTGCAAAAGTGCAGGGGGGAAGGGGTGGAGGAGAGGACACACTTGAGGGTTCCTTTTCCTTCTAGACCCGAGCACAGCAGTTAGTTTTAGGAGAGGCAGGGTTCTGAATGGGTTGGGGAGAAGGGCCTGTGTATGCGTGAGTGTGCTGGGGACAGGAGGGGGAAAGCAGAGGGGATCCTTTTTGGTCCCATAATGTGTTCAACTCTGCCAGTACCGACTAGGGAGGACATGGGCATATAAAATGCTGGCCTAAGGCCTAGAGGTGGGCCAATACCAGGCGAGCTGAGATGAGGATTGGTTGGCCTGTGTTGGGCCAGTTGGGCATAGTCGCGGGAGATGAGTCTGAAAAGCCAGCCCTTGGTGCCAGGCAAAAGCATTTGTATACCAGAGCTCTTTGTAAACTATAGAGCACGCTCTCCACGGGAAGAATCATTCTTGGCTGGGAATCTGTCTTTCTCATAAGAGACCTTGTCATCTCTTCGGGGAACTGGCTTCGGTGACCAGTGACTTTGGGGTGCAGTTTGTGGATGTTTCTTCAGTGCCTGGGTCTTTTTAGTTGTTATTTCGCCAGACATTTGTTGAGTGATGTGGGGGCCCTTTAGGAATCAGGAACAGGCCAGTGGGGGCCCCAGATTAGAAGACAGATGAGATGATACAATTTGAAAGGTAGGTGATTTCATGGGGGTGCTGTGGAAATCCCAAGGGAGAAGGGTGATCATGACCCACATGACCATGACCTCTCGCCTCTCACAGGTCAAGTGGGGGTCCCCAATCGGCCTTGAGAGGCCTCCCTCTGTTCCTACCATTGGTGGCTTTCGTCCCCAAATGTGGGTCCCTGCTGAGAGGCTGGGAGTTTGGGGGCCATCCAGAGTCTCTTGCAGGAGTAGGACATTTCTCTTGGAAATGTCTGACATCCAGGATCCCAGCTGGATCTCAGTGAAACCCGTCTCCAGTTACTTCACTACTACTTACCTCGGGTTCCCCGTGAAGCAGGATATTCCTTCTCTGGGACAAGTGTAAAAGCAGCTGGTAAAAGTTATGCAGAGCAATGGTGGAAAAGAGTCTCCTATGACCTGACTTTGGGGGAACCCTCTGTCTTTCTTGGTCTGGGCCTCGGTTTACCCATCCATTGAATTTAGTCTCTGCTGTCCCTTGGGGTGGTCTACATGGGATTTGAGAGAGATGCAAATAGACAGGTTAGAGGGGCTTCTCCTACACTCACAGGCCAGTGGCTTCCTTAGAGGGGCTGGAGGTCTGTGCCTGCTGACTTCCGGAAGGCTTTCTTGGCTTCAGACTCACTCATTCTCACCCCTCACCCGCTTCGCCTCCTAAACCCTGTTGGCGCCCCAGCTGTGCTCCTGGGCTTTCCTGTGTCCAGGGCTTAGCCAGTGACCTAATATGGCTCCAAAATAGCAACTGGCAGAGAAGGCATGAAAAAATACCCCCCACCTGAATGCCACCAAGGGGCTGGTTGGAGAAGAAGCAAATCATGGGCAGGCCAGAGGGGACTCTATGAAGGGACCCAGGGACTCAGGAGCATCGCCATTCTGTGCAAGGCCTGGCAGGCCTGGTGGCAGTGCCTGCGGATGTGACTTGCATGCTGACCGCTGACCACGGCCTGTCTGCACCAGTCCCTGTGCCAAGAGCCCACCCCCTCCTGCACCACCCCCAGGCTGCTCCCACCACAATAGCAAAACACCATGAATGCAGCTGGGATTTGGGCGGGGGGGTTGAGGACATGGGGGCACAGAAGCCCATTGTGCCCCTGGAACCTCAGCTCTGGAAGCTGAAGATAAGCCAAGGGTTCTGAGTGGAACAGTGGCCCTGGGAGCAGAGAGAGATGGCAGAGTTCATGTACAAGTCCAGGAGCGGGCACCAGGAGGTGACCTGGGCGCTGGTGGGGGCTCTTCAGCTTCTCAGCTTGTGGTAAGGATGCCAGGCCAAAGCAGGCACAGGCACTTTGGGGCAGTTTTTTAAAAAGGCCTCGGTCTAGAGTCTGGGCCCTGTGCACTTTGGTTCCAACCCCTGGTCTGTAGCAACAACTATATGTCTTTGGAGGGAGACTTCTGAGGCTCCTGGCTGAGCCCCTCCTCTCTTACCCGAGGAAGGAGGGCTGTTCGTAGAGGGAGTGGGGGTTGGGTGGCGTGGGGAGATCTTCCCTGCCAAGTTTAGCCTGGAATTTAAATTCACAGCAGTGTGGGGGCTGTGGGACTCCACCTCCAGAAATGGGGAGGTACCCCTCCTTGCTGAGCATTAGCTCTTGGGCCCCTCAGAGGGATGTCCAGAACCCCTCCTGGGTAGTCCCTGTACCCCCTCAAGAGGAGATCTAGCTGTCCCCCTCCAGGTCAGAATCCTAGAGTGGCCATTATCTTTCCCTCTTCCTCCAGGAGAGATAGATGTGGCCCTACAGTCAAACGATGGTTTGTGGAGGCCGGGGGCAGGGCTTTGGGGTCAAATACGTTTGGAAAGCAGAGTGGCCTGTCCTTCCCTTGGAGACGCACAGTGTCCCCCAGCACCATGAAGGCTCTGAGAAAGCCCCGTGGTGTGAAACTTGTTCACTTTCCTTCAACCCAACAGTTCCATCACTATTTGACCAGAGAATGCTTTCGGTCTAGAACCTTTGATAGCATTTTTCTGAACACCTCCCGGCTCAGGGACTGCTCTGTTGAAGGACATCTCTTCCAACCCTTAGGAGGTTTTGGCTGTTAACCCACACCCTCCTCCTACCCCCACCTCGGGTCCCGGCACTAACTTCTGCGGCACCAGAGACCCCCTCCCCCCCCCTTCACTGCCCTGGTCTGTCCACTGGAGTTTGGAGGTCAGCAGTAATGCTGTCACAAGACTCTGTGGACAGGGCTTCAGCCCTTCTGCAGACAGGGCTGGCTGTTAGGCCCTCAGAGGAGCACCTAAGGTGTCCTGCTTTAAAGGGCCCCCAGGTCTTGACAGTCTTCTGAAGGTTTTGTGTGTCACCTGTGCTGCCCTGGCAAAGCCACATATCTGTGTGAGGATGGAGTTTGTCTCAGTGGGGCTGAGAGTGGGCTTCTGGGGCTGCTCTTGGTTCCTAGCAACGTTTGTGGCCTTTGTGTGCGTGTGGTGGGGGGAGGGGGCAGCACCAAGTCCTGGGAGGAGCTCTGACTCAGGCAAGGAGGACCGTCATCCGAGGGCCTGTAGGCTGAGGTGGCCTGGCCCTCCCTCCATCAAATTGAGTTGACTAGGCAGGCCTGGACTCAGAGGGGAGGCCACACCTTGTGGACCTTCTGAGTCAGGTGGGAGGGAGGAAAGCAGGCAGGATTAGTAATTTGTAATTAGCAGAGGCAGAGGGCCAGGCCCTGTCAGCGCCGAAAGGGGGGCCTTGAGGGCAAGATGGTCCCGAGTAGCAATCCCTTACTCTTGGGGAGTGCTTTTTTCTTGGCATCTCTTTTTTCATAGCTCCCATTTTACAGGAGAGAAAACAGGCCTGGAGAGTCACCCAGCATGTCAGTGGCAGAGCTGTGTCTGGAACTCTTCCATGCTCCAGCTACAATTGTCCCTTGTGGCTCATCCTGCTGGCTGTCACCTCGATCATTCTCTGGGCCCCAGTGCAGGGCGGCCAGTCTCCAGAGGCGTTCTGTCAAGCCGCAGGACCTCTGATATTCTGTCCCTGATCCCGAACCTTTTGAGCAGTGGTAGGCATTGGTCACGGGTACCAGGTTTCCTGCCGTGTCCCTGCTCCAGCCGCTCCCCAGAAACCGAGCACGGGGCTCCCTGAAGCCATGACGGAAGTCCAAGGGAGCCCTGGCTTGCGAGAGTCAGACGATGGACACGGAGCATTTGGCCACACTTTTGTCTCATATCATAGCCTGTGCGCAGTGTCCCCCTTGTCCAGGTGGGGAAAAGGCTCTCCAACAGGAGGATGGGATCAGTGATCAGGGGATCAGTGACAGCTCCAGGGCCCCAGCTCAGGTCTCAGGAGGCTTGATCTGCGCTGTATATATGTGGGCGTGGGTGTGGTGGTGTATAATCTTTTATTCTGTCCTCCTCTGGCCATGCCGGGAAGCTTAGTGCAGACGCCAAGCTTTGCCCTGGGTCTTGCCTGCCCTCAACACCTTGGCAGATTCCAACTTCTTTCTGGTGCACGTGGCTGCCCCTTCTCCGAGAGGCTTTCCCCAGCTGCCACGGGGCGCACACCTCCCTCTGGCTTCTGTGGCCCGTGGCAGACCCGCCGTGCGTGCTTCCGGGGAGGCGTGTCATGACCATTGCTATTGCTGAGGGACATACTCTGTACTTGCGTGTGTCTGGACAGCTACGTCGTCAGCACGCTTCTCGAACCTGTAAGTCCTAGCAGCCGATGCTCGGGCAGCGCCTGGGACTTAGTAGGTGCTCGGTCACTGAGTGGATGGGTGGATGGATGATTGGCATTGCACTTACTCCCCCTCTCTTCCCTCTCTAGACCTGTGATGATGTGCGTCCCCTCACCTCATCTCCTGTTCCACCTTACAGGGGAAATGTTTATGGATTTTGCTTGATTACTTGGAAAGAGCTGACTTGGGAGATAGTAAAGCCCTGTCGCTAGAGGTGTCCGAGCAGAAACTTAGGTGTGCTCATGGTTCCTTGCTTTCTGTGGTAGTGGATCTCTTCGAGAATCGGAGACAGCGCGAGCTCTTCTCCTCGGCGCGAGTGCCCAGAGCACAGGCATGCGGGCACACACAGACACGCGCCTTTGCGTGTGATTTCAAGATCATGGCACCCACGTGCCGACAATAGATCTCAGATCAAGGCCCCCTTCTATAGAGGCTGCAAGCCTCGGTGGTACTCCCAGACTGGCTAAATATTAGGGTGCCTTTCAGTCCTTAGGTTGTCAAATTCATGCTTTCTGTGCTCATTCCACGAATGCGTTCTAGAAGTGAGAGACAGCTGGTCCCCAGTGCTTACGCTCTGGCTGCACAGAGTGCATATGGCTGCAGAATGGGAGCACCTCTTAGGTGAGCGGTGACCTGGGCGGGAGCAGGAGGGACCAGATGGGGAGGGAGGGTCTTCCTGGGTCTTTTCAGCTGAGCCCTGCTGCCACTGTGCTCCTCCCTCTCCAGGTCCTTTCCCCGTTTCTCTCTCCCCACTCCCCCTGCCAAAAAGAACATGGACTGTTTCCTTAAGTGAGAATCTTTCACTGAGCTCTGGCTGTGGACAGGGATTGTGTTTTGCACACGTGGGTGAATGGGCCTCCGGGAGGCCGTGGTGCCCTGGGGGTTTCTGGGTGGGGGGTTGCTGCCTCTGGCATGGCTAGGCCTGCCACCTTCTTGGCCCACAGGTCAGCTTAGGACCTTGGAAACAGGAGCAGGTCTGGGCTCTCACCATACCCGAGAAATCTTTAGTCAACATGTGAATTCACTCTCCCATTGGCCAAGTCCCCATCCTATCAACAGGTTGTCTCCTCTCCCTGTTCGTGTGGGACTCTGGGGGCAAGAGCCCCAGACAGACCCTGGGGGAGAAGAAGTGCAGATCCCCTTGGAGAAGGGGCGGAGTCACTTGTGAAATGAGTGGTTTCTTGTGTTAAAGACAGGGGTGTGAGTGTGTACGTGTATACGCGTGTTTTCATGCACGTATCTATGTGTATGGAAGCGGGGGATAGGGGTGGCTTTTGGGGATAAAAAAGCAGTTGTCTAGCTGTTGAAAGACCCCCACAGAGCTGGGGATTAGGATCAGAGAGTCCCCCCACTTCAGGGCCATCTCTGGCCTGGGAGGGGCAGGACTTCCTCGGATGTTCCCCTTCTCATTGCCTCGCCCTTGCCCATCGCTGCGTTGTTTTCTGTGGGCATGGTTCCATCTCTGCTGGCTGTTTCTCCTCTCTTCTCTGCACTGGTTTCCTCTCCTTCTAGGCTGCCTTTGGAAGCTTCTATGCACTTGCCCTGACTCCTGTTTGCCCCCCTCCTGCTAGGCCCTCTTACTGTCCTGGGGGCTGGGAGTGGG
This sequence comes from Neofelis nebulosa, assembly GCF_028018385.1. Taxonomy (NCBI): domain Eukaryota; kingdom Metazoa; phylum Chordata; class Mammalia; order Carnivora; family Felidae; genus Neofelis; species Neofelis nebulosa. The sequence continues at coordinate 43,969,074 of NC_080794.1, read as the reverse complement.
GAGTCAGCCCTGGAAATCCTTGCCTCCACCCCCGCAGAACCCCCAGCCCGAGGACCTAGACCCCTCACGTAGCCCAGAAAAGCTTGTGTCTCATCTTGCCAGGGCCAAGAGGCTTGACAGTACGATGTCACAGGGCCAAGGAGAGTGGTCCACACCTGTTCTTTTCCTCTGGCTCTCCTTAACATAGGAGAAGTTAAGCCTTGGAGGTCATGTGGGAGCCGAAATATAATAGGCCAACTGATGTTGAGAATCTCCCCTTAGCCACATGGTGGCTGTTTTACCTTGAGCGAGTTATGCAGCCTCTCTGAGCCTCAGTGTCCAGCTCCGTAAAACGGAGCCAATAATGCCCATCCAAATGGTGTTCTTGCAGGTATAAGAAAACCAAGAAAGGGAAAGGATCCAGCCGAGTGTACGAAACAAGCAGGGTCAGAATAGATTTTAGCATCTTCCCCTCTGTTTTTCTGCAACAGCCATGCCAGAGCCTTGGGGAAGTTCTAGCAATGGGCAGAAGCTGGATGCTCTATCCCCCAGATATGGTGTGAAAACCCCACCCTACCTGCTGGCTGCTGGGAGGAGGGGGGAGGGAAAGGTGGTCTCTTCCTCCAGGATGGTGATCTGGGCCCAGAGGCTTCCACTCAGCACAGTAGTGGGGCTTCCCTCAACCAGTGCCCTGAGCAGCTTAATCTGGGGTGAGAGTGCCTTTCACTTTGTCCATGGCAACTCGGAGACCCCAACCTATATCTCTAAGGTGTTAGGACATCCATTACCTCGTCTGTCAGGTGGGGCCCCCTGGCCCTTCAGCGCCTGTGATTATCTGCACCCAGGACAGTTGTAGGTATGAGCAGCGGCAGGAACAGTCTGGAATCTGGGGTGATGGGACATTGCAGAATCTTTGCCTTTGGATATGCCCAGCCTCGCGGGGAAGCAAAGAGACTTACTGCATGAAGAGATTAGAGAAGGACCTCAGAGCTCCTTCAGCCAAGGGCAGCTGAGTCATGGGGTGATCCCTACCAGGCCTAGTCCTGAAGGACAGGGCTATGGCCGGGAGGTCCAGGAGGCCCTCGGAGGAGGCAGGGCGTCTCTCAGGAGCACCTCAGTCTGTGCTTTTCACACTGTCCCGTGGAGCCCAAGGCCTGAGTAGGAGGAGGGGGTGGGTTCAGGGCCACACCATTAAAGTTATAACCAGATTGGGAGCCAGGTCCTGGAGGAGGTTTGGATGGACACAGAGAGGGCATCCTGGGGGTGGGGATAGTAAGTGCAGAACTAGAGGGGGGACAGCGGATGCCCCGTGGGACACTGAGGCTGTTTGGGAGTTAGGGGCTGACTGACGAGGGGCTGCTCCTGCCGGGCCTTGCCCTCCAGCTCCAGGCAGCAGGACTCAGAACAGGTGGGCCCACGGCGACTGAGTGCCGTCTGTGTGCAGGCTCCGGGGGTGTCTTTAAGTAGCTGGGGTCTGGACCTTAAGGAAGTAGGACTGCAGGGATCACCAGTGTTGCCCGCCTTCCCTGTTCCATGTTGCATTTTACAGACGGGAAGCCCAAGAGGCCAGGCCTCGCTCCGCAGCCGGAGGGGAGGGGACACCGCGTGTCCTGGCCTCTGCTCCATCCAGTCGCCATAGGCTGTGGAAGAGGCAACTCGCCTTTCACCTCCACGGCCCCAGCTCCTTGGGTCTTTGGAGAGGAAACAGGTTGCAGCCTCACCCGCCCTTTCAGCCAGCCGGCAAGCAGGACTCCTGGCCCTCAGGCCTGGCTGTGTGCCCTCGCCTGTGCCCCTGGGCCTCAGTTTCTCCATCTGGAACACGAGAGTGGCCGAGTCAGCTGCCTGCTCTGTCCTTTCAGCTCTAAGGTGGTGTCATCTTGAACCGGGGCTGGGGGAAGGGAGCTGGAGCAGCCAGGAGGGCCAGGCCAGGGCACACTAGGGGTGAGAGAGGCTGTGAGGAGCTCTGACCTCGCTTCTCTGACCTGGGGCTGCCGGTGCGACACAAGCTGTGAGCGCCTGAGCTGGTGGGTGGGGGGGCGTCAAGCTGCCAGGGACGGGACAGGCTGCTAAGAGGCCTCTGGCTGCCCAGGGACACCCGCGGGGTCACCCGTGGGCAGGACGGTGTGGCCACAAACGGGGGAGAGGCTGTTCAGGGTGTAATTAATGCACTTTCTGGCACCCACCAAACTTCCCCTTCCTCTGGACAGTCTGCTACCAAAACAGTCCCGATTCCTGTGGACTAGCTTAAATCTTCTCCAGAGGGGGGTGACAGGGGGAGGGGAGAAAGAAAGAAAAGAAAGAATGGGGGTGGGGGAACGAAGAGGGTTGTTATTTGTGAAATTGCGTTTCCCAGCCATGAGGATGAGTCACACCATTTGGAGCTTGGAGTTTCTTGTTTGGATGAACTTTTCTCTGGGAGGCTGTGGTGATGCTGTTCTCCCTCAGGCCAGTTCGGGTGGGGAGAGGCCTCGAGTCAAGCTAAGGAGAGACCTCGGTGGTTGGAAAGTCCAGGTGCTCCCAAGGCCAGGTAGGGCTGGGCTGTCTGTACCGAACTGCCTGGGGGAGCTTATAAAAAGCAGATTTGGGCCGGGGGGCGGGGGAGCCGGGAGTTAGTGTTTACTGGGGAGAGGGTTTCAGTTTGGGATGGTGAAAAAGTACTCGAGTTGATGGTGGTGAATTTGCCCAATAATGGGAATGTATTTGGTGCCCCTGGACTGCACACTTAAAAAATAATTAAAACGGGGACGCCTGGGTGGCCCAGTCGGTGAAGCGTCCGGCTTCGGCTCGGGTCATGATCTCATGTGGGTTCATGGGTTCAAGCCCCTCGTCGGGCTCTGTGCTGACAGCTCAGAGCCTGGAGCTCTGGATCGGATTCTGTCACTCCCTCTCTCTCTGCCCCCCCCCCCAAAATAAATGAACATTAACAAATTTTTAAAAGTAATAATTAAAACGGTTGGCTTTCTGTAACGTAGATCTTAACTACAGTAAAACAGTGTAGATTCCAGGCCCTTGGTCCCAGGTGACTGCCGTGGTAGGTCTGAGGTGGGGCCCAGTACTCCGTATTTGTTAAAAGTTTCTCGAGTCATGCAACACACGTTTGGACAGACTCATCTAATCTGTAAAATGGGGACAGTGACTCACGGGATTGTGGTGAGCACCAGCTATCTTAATACGTGTAAAGTTTCCGGTACCCGGGACATTGTAAGTGCTCAGTAGATGTGACTGGTATCATCTAATCCCCTTGCCACTGGACCCCTCCCCGCACCCCTTAAGATTGCTCAGAATTGGCTCGCGCACCTCCAAGGATGGTGGGGGGGGGGGGCTCTGCCTCTCAGGATGAACCACTCTGTCTTGGCTCATCTGAGAGCTGGAGAACCACCCTCACACTGAATGCAAGTTTGCGTGGTATCGTCCACCGGTCCTGGGTAGCACTGGAGCAGAGGCGGTCATCAGGAGCCTTTGAGGTCCGTGCTCAGGCACCATAGGCTGACGGCGTGTTTAGTCGCGCTGCCCTGGATGTGGTGTCTGTGTCTTTTTTCCCCCAGGCTCCAGCGTAAACCTACACAAGAGGGAACAGAGGCCCAGAGAGGGAAAGGGCTGGCCCCAGTCCACATAGCAGGGTGTCCAGGGAGCCAAGAAGAGTGGTGGCCCCCAGATGGCCAGGGCTGTGTCCTCTAGGAGGGGGGGTGTGCCAGACCCCCAGAGACAGACCCAGTAGGGGGGCTGAGGTAACGTCTGTCCTGGTTGGGGGGAGGGGTGCCTGATCCCCTGGGGCCTGCGTTCAGCTCATCTCCTTCCCTGCCCACACTGAGGCAACACAGAAAGGACTGTCCCCACTCTGGGCCCACATCTGCCCCGTCTTTGTAAGGGAGCCTGAGGCAACTTCCTCTCAGGGGCTCTCCTCCCCTGGCAGCCTGGGGACTTCTAGGAACAAGGCTGTCTTCCTATTAGATCCAAGGCTCCCCGAGGTCTGTAGTTCATTCCTGGAGCTCCTGATACCTGAGCTGGGGTCAGGGGATGCCCAAGCCCCATGCCCAGGTTTGTCATTGACCCTCCTGGGGAAGCTGCCTCCTTCCAGCTTCAGCCTTGCCTCGGGAAGGGGGTACCGTGGCTGTTCCCTGCCAGCCTCACCACAGGCCCTACCTTTGCTAAATTCCAGTGTGCCTGGCTGCCTAGAGCCCGTGACTCCTATAAATAGAGGCTGTATACACCAAGAGGGGGCCTGGGCCGTGTCTGCTTTGAAGCCAGGCAAGACATCTGGTTCCTGTCAGCTGGAGGTGGGAGAAGTGGGCCACTTCCTCCTGGGCTCCCAGAGGGCGGGCCTGGGCCGGCCCGAGGGCTCCCCGGACACAGTCTGCACAGACCTCGTGCCATAGGAGACCAGGCAGAGCGCTGAACCTCAGTCTTCTCTTCTGTACAATGGAAACAATGCTGTAAGCTGATGCTCCACTTTCCTGTAAGAGGGGGATACTGAGTCAGCTCAGAGATAAGTGATTTGTCTAAAGTTATGCCACCAGTAAGTGGCAAAGCCCCAAATCTAACAGGTTGCCCTCTGCTACGCCTTCTTACCTCCGGGCAGTGTGTAAAAGAACTAATGCTAATCATCATTACCATCAGCAGCATGGACTCAGGGGTTCCTAAGTGCCAGGTGGGAGAGAAAGTGCTTTACATCTGTGGCCTCATGTTAGCCTCACAGAAACCCTGGGAGGTAGCTATCATTATTCCTATTTTCCAGACAGGGCCACTGAGGCCCAGAGTGGTTAACTGGCTTGCCCACGGAACTCAGGCTCCAGGCGACCAGAGCCCAGGGGCAGCTAAAGAGTCAGTGTGAATTCACGAGTGTGTATGTGTGTGCACATGCCCACGGAAATTCCCCCTGAGGCCACAGCTGCAAACGAGTGTGCCCAGGCCTTGGGAGCCCTCACAGCCTCTGTCCCCCACAGGCTCTGAGCAGCAGTGTGTACAAGAGCGCCTCGCCCTATGGCTCCCTCAACAACATCGCTGATGGCCTCAGCTCCCTCACCGAGCACTTCTCTGACCTGACCCTCACCTCTGAGACCCGCAAGCCCAGCAAGCGGCCCCCACCCAACTACCTGTGTCACCTGTGCTTCAACAAAGGACACTACATCAAGGACTGCCCCCAGGTAAGGCCGCCCAGCTTCTGTGGGTAGAACAGTGCCCCACCCCCCACCCTGAGCCCCCTTCCACGAACCAGTGGCCACGCGGCCCTCTGGTCTCCCACCTTTTTGTCCCCTCTGGTATGTCTGAGGCAGGGCTGGCTGGTGTGGATGGGACAGAGCCCCAGCTTGAGCCTGCACCATCTAGCGAGCAATCTGGGTAAAGGGCCCCCAAATGAGGTTCTGGGCCTTCACGTCCCCAGTCTTCCTGCCAGGGTGGGTCCTGTTACAGTGGGGCAGGAGCGGGGCCAGCCGCCTCCTCGCAGCTCTCCCGAGAGAGACCCCCATCTCCTCACACTCACAGGGAAGGAATGCGGGCTCTGGGCCAGGAATCCAGATGTGCACCCCCTCCCCCCGACCCCACCTCTCCCGTCCTCTGTGGCAGTTTTCCTCAGTCTCTTGCCTGGGAGCGGGGAGCTGAGAGGGCCTTGCCCCCGGCTCTGTGCCCCCCAGGGTAGGCCTGGGTGAAGGCCTCAGGCACTGCAGGCTGGGCATATCTCTCTCTCGGGGTGGGAAGGGTGCCAGGAGGTGGAGAGTGTGGGGAGCAGCCCCTGTCTCCCACTCAGTGCTTCGCTGTGACGGGGCGGGTCAGATCCCACTCATGAGACGACCTTGGACTCTCTGACCGACATGGCTTTGGCATCTTGGGGAGAGAGGTTAGCGTTGTTTTAAATACGTTACAAGATGGTCCGTGATTTTTTTTCCTATTATTTTTCGTACTTTCTAATGTTTTCATAATGTGTATTTTTACTTTAATTTTACATATGTAATGGAAATGGGATCCTGGAAACTCAGAAAATCCATGCAGTCTTACCCTCCAGATGTTGGAAGCCTGGGGAGTGGCTGGGTGGGGCTGGGTGCCTTCAGACCAGTGGGAGGCCAAGACGGGCTTGTTGCTTCCTCCTCTTCTCAGAAACAGCCGTGCCCCGTGTTAGGTCCTTGCTGTGCAAAGTGTGGCCAGGCATAGCCACATCAGTGTCGCCTGGGAGCTTGTTAGAAATGCAGAACCTTTTTTTTTTTTATGAAAAAAATGTTTTTAATGTTTATTTATTTTTGAGTTAGAGAGAGAGAGAGAGAGAGAGAGAGAGGCAGAGGCAGAGAGAGAGGGAGGCACAGAATCCGAAGCAGGCTCCAGGCTCTGGGCCGAAGTCAGATGCTCAACCGACTGAGTCACCCAGGTGCCCCCCCCCCCCGACATAACTGCATTTTAGTAAAATCCCCAGTGATTTGTGGATACCAGTGATCTCCTCCTCCCCCCACCCCTGGTTAAGAGAGGCCCACCCCAGACCTTGCGGATGGGGGCCGGCCCATGACGGCTGTCCTCCAGACCCACCCTCCAATGGGCCCCGTCTGCCTCAGCGTACACAGTAAGCCAGGGGCCCTTGGCACGAGGGGATCTCAGCAGAGGGTAAGGCCCCTACTCCCTAGAGGTTCTCTGGATGGGTCCAGGGGCAAACAGGCAGCTAAGAATCTGGTTGCTCCTCAAGGATATGCCCATGGCCCACCCGGGCAGCGGCCCCTCGTAACTTCCCCAGCTGCGCTCCTGTGAGAGCACTCTCAGTCAGTCACCATACCTCATCATCTCCTGCCTACAGCCTTTGCTCACAACTACCCGGCATGTCAGGTCTCTCATTAGCCTCATGTTACGTGATGCTTTGTGTGAGTCAGGCACTCACACAGGATCATTGAGCCAGTCAGCGGAGGAGCTGGAATTTTCACCCCGGCAGGCAGGTGACATTCAGACCCCAACAGGGGTTCTTGGGGCTCTAAGGAGGTGTGCCTGTGCTGAGCTGGAAGCCTGGGAAAGCTTCCAGGAGGAGGGCTTGAGTGGGGTTGGCGGGTTGGTGGAAGAAGGGTGACCACTATCCAAAGGCAAGGGATGATGAGGCAGAGGTGGAGGAACGTGTGTGTGTGCACACGCTCGCGCATGCCCAACCCTCTCTCCAGAAGGCACCAGAACTCTTCTAACGAGGGGGCAGAGTGTCCCTGACCTCAATGTCAGTGCCTCTCGATTTCCAGCACAGTGAAAAACCTGGTTCTTCCTCTATATTCCTTTATCTGGATTGCACAGTATATTCACTTAGCCCCTGCAGGGCTCTGAACTCTGCCTGCAGAAGTGGGAGTACTGCATCTTACAGTTTAGTAGGAGTACCCATTTTATAGATGGACAAACAGAGTCTCAAAGAGGCGAAGTGCTGAGGAGAGGGCAAAATATACGTGAGAACCCCAGTCTTGGGACTTCAGTGCTCTTTGCTTTCTTGAGCATTCATTCCAACCCAGGCTGAGATGCCCAGGCCCTGTGGGGCCTCAGTTTCCCTCTTGAGCGGGTCAAGGCCCTCTTCCAGCTCCTTCTCAAACCGGATTCTATCAGAGACTCCTGCGGGCCTGAGGACCTCCCTCTACCTTTCATGAGAGTTTTATCATCTGTAAAGTGAAGCTGATGAGGACACTAACTCATAGGATTCTTGTGCAGATTCAAGGAACTAATCCATGGAAAGTGCTTAGCACAATGTCTGGCACACAGTAAGCGCTCAATAAATGTTGGTTAGCATTATTTTTTTTTTTTTCTCCCTCGGGTCACAGTGGAGAGGTACCAGGTGAGGTATTTGGCAAGGTACTAGGTATTTTGGCAGGCTGGAATATAATTAGATGCTTCCCATCCCTCACCTGACCACAAACTCCAGGGGCAGGTGCTGGGCTAGATTCATCTCTCTACCGCCATGCTGGCCCGAGATATCACACACAGGTGCTCAGTACAGGTCTTCTGGAATGGCGGAATGGGTGGACAAGGCTTTTGTCACATGGGATGCTATGAGTTCAGCATATATAAAATATTTAAAAGTGGAATGGGAATGCTTGTTTTGGTAACACCCTTAGTGAGATATAATTCACATACCCTATAATTGACCCATTGAAAGTGGACAAGTCAGTAATTTTTAGTATATTCACAGAGCCGTGCAACCATTGCCACAATCAATTATAGAATATTTTTTTAAAAGGTCGTATTTTTTAAAGTAATCTCTACCCCTAATGTAGGGCTCAAACTCAGGAACCCAAGATCAAGAGTCACATGTTCTACCAAGTGAGCCAGCCAGGCACCCCAATTAGAGAACATTTTTTAAAGTTTATTTATTTAGTTTGAGAGAGACAGAGAGAGTTCAGGTGGGGGAGGGGCAGAGACCGAGAGGGAAACTCAAGCAGTCTCTGCTCTGTCAGCGCAGAGCCCATGCAGGGTTCAAACTCACTAACGGTGAGATCATAACCTGAGCCGAAATCAGGAGTTGGATGTTAGCTGACTGAGCCACCCAGGTGCCCCTCTACATCATTTTTGTCATCTCAAATAGAAACCTCATACTCTTTAGCTATCATACCTCCTGATTCCCCAACCCCTAGCAACCAATAATCTACTTTTTATCTCTAAGGATTTGCTTATGCTGGACATTTCACACAGAGAGAATCATATAATGTGTGGTTGTTTGTCACTGGATTCTTCCATTTAGCATATTGCTTTCAAGGTTCATCCATGTAATAGCATTTATCAGTTCCATGATTTGGGAAGTGTTCCATCTTGTTCTATTTTCTGGAAGAGCTTGTGAAGAATTAATATTAACTCTTCTTTAGTGTCTGGTAGAACTCACCTGTGAAGCCATCTGAGCTTGGGCTTTCTTTTGTGGGCAGATTTTTACAATTATGAATTCAGTCTTTTTTGTGTGTCATAAGTCTATTTGGGTTTTCTATTTCTTCTTGAGTCAGTTTCTGTAGTTTGTTTCTTTATAGAATTTGTTTATTTCATCTAAGTTATTGAATTTACTGGCATATACCTGTTCATAATATTCTCTTATAATCCTGTTCATTTCAATAGTTGGTTATAATGTCCCCCTCTTTTGTTTCTGATTCATGTGATTTGAGCCTTCTCTCTCTTTTTCTGTCTTTTTTTTTTTTCTTGGTCAATCTAGCTATGTGTTTGTCAGTTATGTTAAACTTTTCAAAAGACCAACTTTTGGTTTAGTTGATTGCCTGTACTGTTTTTTCTGTTCTCTATTACATTACTTTCCCCTGTAATCTTTTAAAAAATTGTGGTAAAATAAATACAACATAAAATTTACCATCTTAACTATTTTTACATGTACAATTCAGTGGCATGAAATACAGTTGACCCTTGGACAACATTGGTGTGAACTGTGTGGGTCCATTTATACATGGATTTTTTTCAGTAAAAACCATACAGTACAGTAAATGTATTTTCTCTTCCTTATGATTTTCTTAATGACAGTTTCTTTTCTCTAGCAAACTTGATTATATACAGTATAGAATGCATGTAACATACAAAATATAGGTTGACTATTTATGTTATTGGTAAGGCTATTTATTAGTAGTTAAGTTTGGGGAGAGTCAAGAGTTATACACATATTTGTGACTATTTTGGTGGTTGGCACCTCAGCCCCCACACTGTGCAAGGGTCACTTGTATATTCACCTGTTGGGCAACCATCACCACCATCCATCCGTGGAACTCTCTTTATTTTGTGAAACTCTGTACCCATTAAGCAATAATCTCCCCCCACTTCCTTCCTTCCCCTATTCCCTGGCAACTACCATGCTACATTCTGTTCCTATGATTTTGACTACTCTAGGTACCTCACATAAGTGGGGTCACACAGTATTTGTCCTTTTGCGATTGGTTTATTTCACTTAGCATAATGTCCTCAAGGTTCATTCATGTTGTAGCAAGTTTCAAATTTTCCTTTCATTTAAAGGCCAAATAATGTGTGTGTGTGTGCGTGTGTGTGTGAGTGTGTGTGTGTGTGTGTGTGTGTGTGTGTGTGTAGACCACATTTTGTTTGTCTATTTATCTATCCTGGATTGCTTCCATCTTTCAGCTATTGTGAATAATGCTGCTATGAACATGGGTGTGCAAATATCTGAGTCTTTGCTTTCAATTTTTCATTCTAACTTTTATTATTTCCTTCCTTCAGCTTATTTCAGGTTTAGTCTGCTGTTTGTCCAGTTTTGTAAGATGGAAAGTTAGGTTACTGATTTTACATCTTTCTTCTATTTTTATTTATTTTATTTAAAAATTTTTATTTTATTTTATTTTATTTTATTTTATTTTATTTTAGAGAGAGAGCATGAGTCGGGCAGAGAGACAGAAGGAGAGAGAGAAAGAGAATCTCGAGTAGGCTCCACACTCAGCACGGAGCCCAATGCAGGGCTCGATCCCATGCCCGGATTGTGACCTGGGCTGAAACCAAGAGTTGGATGCTCAACCAAATGAGCCACCCAGGCACCCCTCTTTCTTCTATTTGTAAAATAGAAGTGCATGTGCCCGTGTGAGCAGGGGAGGAGCAGAAAGAGAGGAGAGACAGAATCACAAGCAGGCTCTGTGCTATCAGCACAGAGCCTGATGTGGGACTGAATCTCACGAATCATGAGATCATGACCTGAGCTGAAATTAAGAGTCAGATGCTTAACCGACTGAGCCACCCAGGAGCCCCTCTTCTGTTTTTAATATTGGTGTTCACAGGTCCAAATTTTCCTCTGAGCTGCATCTCATAACTTTCTATGTTGTGTCTTCATTTTCATTCATCACAGAGTATTTTCTGATTTCCCTTGTGATTTCTTCTGTGACCCACTGGTCGTTTAGAAGTGTGATGTCTAATATCCACATTATTTGCGAGTGTCCCAAGTATCTTTTAAAAATGATTTCTCGTTTTATTCCATTGTGGTTAAATAACACTTTGTGTTATTTCAGTGCTTCTAAATTTGTTGCGGTTTGTTTCATAGCCTTTGGGCTGTCCTGGAGAACAGTTCACGGGCACTTGAGAAGGGAATGAGTCCTGCCATTGTTTGTTGGCGTGTTCTGTAGGTGTCTGTTAGGTCTAGTTGGTGTGGTGTTCTTCATGTCTTCTGTCCCCTTGCTAATGTTCTACCTCATTCTTGTATCCATTATTGTAAGTATAGGAGTATTGGAATCTCTATTATTGTTGAATTGACTGTTTTTTTCTTCAATTCTGCCAGTTTTTATCGCATGTATTTTGGTGCTCCCTTGTTAGCTACATCTGTGTCTATCAATTTCTGATGAATTGATCCTTTTATCATGATAAAGTGTCCCTGTTTATCTCTAGTCACATTTTTTGTTTAAAAAAGTTTTTTTTTTTTAATGTTTATTCACTTTTTGAGAGAGAGATAGAGGCAGAGCGCAAGTGGGGGAGGGGCAGAGAGAGACACACACACACACACACACACACACACAGAATCTGAAGCAGGCTCCAGGCTCTGAGCTGTCAGCACAGAGCCCAATGCGGGGCTTGAACCCATGAACTGCGAGATCATGACCTGAGCCAAAGTTTGGCGCTAAACTGACTGAGCCACCCGGACGCCCCAACATTTTTTGCTTTAAAGTCAAATTTGTCTGGGGGCGCCTGGGTGGCTCAGTCGGTTAAGCGTCCGACTTCAGCTCAGGTCACAACCTCGCGGTCCGTGAGTTTGAGCCCCACGTTGGGCTCTGTGCTGACAGCTCAGAGCCTGGAGCCTGTTTCCGATTCTGTGTCTCCCTCTCTCTCTGCCCCTGCCCCGTTCATGCTCTGTCTCCCTCTGTCTCAAAAATAAATAAACGTTAAAAAAAAAAATTAAAAAAAAATAATAAAGTCAAATTTGTCTGATGTTAGTATAACCAGCTTCCTTATGGTTACTGTGTACACGATAGATCTTTGTCCATCATTTTACTTCATATCTTCATATGAAGATATGTTCATACCTTTAGATCTAAATTATATTCATATCTTTAGATCTAAGTTGTGTCTCCAGTAGACAGCATGCAGTTGGATCTTGGTTTACTTTTTATATGCACTCTGAAAATCCCTGCCTTTTGTTTGGATTGTTTGATCCATTCATATTATCAACAATTAATGCTCTTTTTTATATATGTGATTGTTGATATAGTCATATTTAGGTCTGCTATCTTTTTGTTTTCTGAATTACTCATGTCTTCTCTGTTCCTCTGTTTCTCCTGTACTGCTTCCTTTTGCATGAAGTGATACTTTTCTAATGTACACTTTTTAATTTCTTTAATGATTTTTTTCACTTTTTTTTAAAGCTGCTCTCAGGCTTATTTTACATATCTTAACCTATAAAATCTGCTTCAGATTTATACCAACTTAATTCCAATAAGATATAGAAATATCACTCCTTTATAGCTCTGTTCTCTTTTTCTGATGTTTGTGGCATTATTGTTCTACATGTTCCATCTATGTGTGTTGTAATTAAATGATACTTGTTATAATTCTTCCTTTATATTATTTTCTGTGTCTTAGAGAAACTGGAAGAAGAAAAGAGAACAATTGTACGTTCACAGTTTTTGTTACGGTAGCTTTTTATTTCCAGTTTCTAGATCTCTTCATTTGTTCCTGTGGACTCAGTTTATCACCTGGAGTAATTTCCTTGGCCCAAGACAGATTTGCTTCTACCTGCCTTCTCTGTGCTATTAGTGGCAAATATCTTACCACTATATATAAATATATAATATATATTTCTATATATTATAACACAAGTAATACATTACATACATACTGTTTTCTACATTTGCTTTTTATTATTGTTTTTTAAAATGTTTATTTATTTTTGAGAGACAGAGACAAAGCGTGAGTGGGGGAGGGGCAGAGAGAGAAGGAGACACAGAATCTGAAGTAGGCTCCAGGTTCCAAACTGTCAGCACAGAACCCGATGCTGGGCTTAAACTCACGAACTGCAAGATCATGACCTGAGCCAAAGTCAGACGGCTTAGCTGACTAAGTTACCTACGTGCCCCTACATCTGCTTTTTAAATCAGAGAAGAAAGGACAAGAAATATGCATATGTGCTATCTTTTATAATTACATAATCATCTTACTAGAACTCCTGTTTATTTAATGTGTATTTGAGTTATGTCTGGGGTCATTGGCTTTCAGCCTGAAGAACTTCCTATAGTATTTCTTGAAAGTGTGTGTCAGCAATGAATTCTGTGTTTTTGTTTATCTGGGAATGTCTTTATCTCCCTTTCATTTTTTTAAAAGATATCTTTGCAGGGTATAGAATTCTTGGCTGACAGGGTTTTTTTTTTTGTTTTTTGGATTTTTTTGTTTTGTTTTCTTAATCTTTGACCACACTGACTGTTACCCCACTGCCCTCTGGCCACCATCATTTCTGATGAGAAGTCAGTTGTTAACATTGTTAGAATTCCATTGTAAATGACATGTCATTTTCCTCTTGCAGCTTTCAACATCTCCTTGTTTTAGTTTTCAGCAGTTTTACTATGATGTGTCTATTTGTGGATCTCTTCGTGTTCACTTGGAGTCTATTGAGCTGCTTGGATGTGTTGCTTAAAGTTTTTCACTGGACTTGGGAAGTTTTCAGCCATTATTTCTTCAAATATTTTTTTCTGCTCCTTTCTCTCCTCTCCTTTTGTGGAATGATTTTTAAGTGACCTGAATGCTTTTAAGATCTTAAATGGTCCAACTGGGAGCAGAATGTGGAGAATTCTAGGCAACCCTGACTAGGTCCTGAAGCCGCCTGTGGAGCTCCGGTCTCCGAGTGAGACAGCAGTGAGAGTGTGGTTAAAGCATTCATTGCCAATGGCCTGGGTGGTGGGACAGGAACAGGAGATACTCTGAGGCCCCCGGTGCAGTCAGGAAGGCCGGGATGGGTAGGGGCTGCCAGCTCTATGGCAGCAAAAATCCCAGCTGGTTGTGCAAGAGGCATGGTTGCTGCCTGCTGGGCCCAGCTGCAAGGTTATCTGTGCATCTCATGTTGGCTTCTGCAAGCCAGTGTGGCAGGCTGCAGAGACCTGAATGGCAGTACTTTGTCTGAGCCAACTGCACGTGAGCTTGCGTGGGTATGTGTGTTTGTGGTGGGGGCTTGGCCTAGTGCCCCTTCTGTGCCCAGGACACATAATCTGTCCAGGGCAGAGCTGAGCCCAGGACACGCTACTGAGTATACAGGAACCTGGTACTCTGTTAATTGATTCTTTTCCAACCTTAAGGGTGGAGAGAGGTGTCCAGTTCAGCCATCGGACAGATGGGGCTTCTCATATGTCCCAGGGACAGTGTGAGGGGGATTAGGCACTACAGGAAGACTGGGAGCCCCCTGAAGCGGATGCGGAAGGTGCTGGAAACCAATTACCAGTGATGCTGAAGGGCAGCCCCTCTTTGTGGGGTGGGGCTGTGCCTGCACCAGGGTCCCTCTCCAGCCAGTGTCAGCACTGGCCCTGGAAGGTCCAGGAGTCAAGAAAGTCTGCCATTTGGTTCTTGAAAAACCTGCCCCTGCTGCTGTCTCGACCCTGTGCCAGGTCTCCAGTTCAAGGGCAACAACAACATTAACAGCAATGATAATAGTCTGTAAGCATTGAGTTGACCACTGAGCTAGATGTGCAGTATGTATTAACTCACTTAATTCTCTCCAAAACTCTATCCGGTCAATTGCCAGATGATAAAACTGAGGCCCAGAGCAGTCCAATGACTTGTCAAAAGTCACATAGCTAGTAAACAGCAAAGATAGAATTGGAACTCAGGCCTTCTTCATGCCAGAGCCCATGCTTTTTTTTTTTTTTTTTTTAAATTTTTTTTTTAACGTTTATTTATTTTTGAGACAGAGAGAGACAAAGCATGAACGGGGGAGGGTCAGAGAGAGGGAGACACAGAATCTGAAGCAGGCTCCAGGCTCTGAGCTGTCAGCACAGAGCCTGACGCGGGGCTCGAACTCACGGACTGCGAGATCATGACCTGAGCCGAAGTCAGCCGCCCAACCGACTGAGCCACCCAGGCGCCCCGAGCCCATGCTTTTTAAATTAGGTTCTATGATCTATCGGCCTTAACGTCCAGACTTTGATCTCCATGCTCTCAGAAAGTTGGGGTTCTTTACAAAGATGGGTTACTGGAAATAAGGAGGGACAAGGATGAGGTGAGCAGAGGCCATAATAGGCCTGGTCTGGCCACGTTGTTGTGTGTGGAAGATCGCACTGCTGGCCCAGCCCCAGGGAGTCTGTCAGGGAGGCCAGAGTGGGTTAGGGCTGCAGCTGTGGTGCCAGCAAAAATCCCAGCTGGCTGTACGAGAGGCACGGTTGCTGTCTGCTGGGCCCACCTGCAGGGTTATCGGTGCGTCTCCTGTTGGCTTCTGCACACCAGCGTGGCAGGCTGTAAGTGGTAGCATTTTGCTCCGAGCCAGCTGCACATGAACCTGCGTGAGTATGTGTGTTTGTAGTGGGGGCTTGGCTCGGTGCCACCTCTGCCCAGGACATATAGTCTGTCCAAGATGGAGCTGGGCCCTGGCCACACTTCAGTTGCCTGACCCTTTCTAAGCTGCTCCTGTATGCCAGACCAGTTGTAGATAAGACCCTATCTCTGTCCTCAGTGGGATAGACAGAAACACTATTGGCTGTTCAGGGTGACCAGGGCCATGGTTGAGGTTTGCAGCGAAGGACCAGCTCAGCCTGGGGTTTCATGTGAAACCTCAGAGAGGAGGAGTCTAGAACTGGGGTGGGGAAGGCTTCCAAGCAAGTGTGTAAATAACGAGGGTATGCTTTCCGGGAACCGCGAGCCCTTGGCTATGGCTGGGGCTCTGGGTGCCTGCGGGGAGGAGGGGGAGGTGTGGCCACAGCAGGTGGTGAAGGGCCTGTGTGCCAAGCTGCACAAACTTGGACTTTATCTGGAGGGCAGGGAGAAGCCATCCAACGGTTTAGGTGACATGCTCGGATTGGCATTTTGAAAGCTCACTGGTGGCAGGTTGGAGGCCGGGCTGGAGGAAGCAAGACTGTAAACAAAACCAGTCCAGTAACGTGGACAGATGATAAGACCAGATATTAGACAAGGGAGGGTGAGCAAAGGTTGGAGGTGGGGGGGAAAATTCCAGACACTGTCAGAAAGTATCATCTCTGGGGCATGGTGACTACTCTGGGCCACCATTCCTCCTCTCCAAAGTGTATCTGCGATTTGGGGCCAGTGCAGGACTCCCTGCCTCGATGGCCCACTCAGCATCTCTGTATGAATGGAGGCTGGGGCGTCGATGAGGGCAGTACGGCCAGGACCCAGTGTCCTATCTCTAAGCCCTCTGTCCACACTTCATGGCGGTCAGGCCCGGCCACACTCGGCCTGGCAGCCTCCCATCAGGCACTGAGCTATGAGCAGAAATTCTCCAAGCTCTCAGGCTCTGTCACTCCCACAATGTTCTTGTGGGGGTGGAGGGCTGCTTATACCTTTGGGGGAGGCCCGAGGGGTGCCATCACCTGTGCCTCCCATGTCCGGTGAAGGACCAGGCGCCATGAGGGGTCTGGGGAGGGCCTGAGCCCAGGGGAGCTGCTGTTCCTGAGTCAGCATGCCCAGGGCTGCTAATGAAATCCAGATGTCAGACAGAAAACAATCATCGCCCCCACCCATCTGGCAGCTCGGGTTACTTGGAGATTGCAAAAGAAGAAGAAAAATAGAGCAGGGAGAGAATCGATCCTAGGATAGCTGAAACCTTAGAGGCGGGATGTGAATAGTTTCAGGGTCTCGCTCGAGTGAGGGACAAGAGGCAGGGGAAAGGGGAAAGTTGGTCAAGGCCCCCTTCTCCCCCACTCCGATCTCTACAGCTCCTGGACCCTAGACCTTGGACTGCTCCCCAGGCCCAAGAAGACTGGTGTCCATGGGGTTCTGAAGGAGGCAGGGAGGGCTGTGGCCACCAGCCTATGTCTGATCTCCACCTGGGGTTTCCAGCCCCCCATTCCAGCCCTGACCTCACTGCAAGCCTGGATTTCCTCTGGGCCCAGAGGGGACAGGCAGAGAGGGACGGAAGGTACGCAGGATTTTCCCTGCAGATCCTTGGGCTCAAGACCATTAGTGTGCTGGTGGGGAAACTGAGGTTTTCCAGCACAGGGCCAGGATTACATGCTATGAAAGATCAATAGAGTGAGGAAGGAAGAAAGTAAGGAGGAAGGCAAGACAGTGTCATTCTGTGACTCCAGCGAGGAAGGGCTGGCCCACGGCTGCTGGCCTGCGTGTGCACATAACAGGTATCGCAGCGTTCCTGCCAAACCCTGGGGCTGGCTGAGCGGCCAAGGGGCTTGGGCTGTGATGTTCCAGCGCTTGGCACAGGACCCGGAATGTCTCAAGCGTTCGGGGAATGTTAGCCGGGATGGGTGTGGGTGGGGGATGGTGTTGGGGCTCCCGACTGGCACAGGTGCTGACGTTGGAGAAGGACCCCAGACCCAGTGTGGTAGCCTTCTGAGTCCCCTTCCTTGCGGCATGGTAGTTCCGAGCACAGCTCCCGACCCCAGCGCCCCTGGGTTGAACCCCTAGCACTGTTTTGTGTTAGCTGCGTGTCTGTGGGAAAATTAACGGGATGTCTCTGGGTCTCAGTTTCCTCCTCTGTAAGATGAAGATTGTGGGATGTTGTGAGGATAAATGAGTTACTTTTATCTGAATTGCTGCACAGAGAGCCTGGCACCTCGCATGCACCGTGTTAGTGGTTGTGGTTGTGTTATTGACCATTGTTATTGTTAAGCCTCAGCTCGGCTGTTTCAGACCATTTTAAGACATTCCAGAGGTCTGAGAAAGTGCTTCAGGGCTGTGGGCTTATCAGGGGGGACCCTGTCCCCCCATCCCACCCTGGTCCCACAGAGGGGGCTGCCTCTGGGGTCGTGTGATCGTCACGCGTGCGCTTTCTCAGGAGCCTTTGGATGGGGGCGGGGGCGGCTCTTATGACTTTGGGTTACCCAGGTTTGCTTGAGGGGCAGGAAGGCAGGGACTGGGTCCTGGAAGCTCCATTTGGCCCAAGTAGGAGCTCCAGGAGGAGGTCACTGGGGCTGGCCGGAAGGTGCCCAAGGCCTCCTGTGGGCTGTCAACTCCCCTCTGGCCCAGGCAGCCGACTGCTGGCCCTGGCACAGACAAGTGGGAGCAGCTGCGGGGGGTGGGGAGGGATGGAGGGGTGGGGTGCAGGGCGTGGGGGCTCCCTGGGCAGCCACTTGTACATCCTTCCTGCTGTCCCAGGCCTGGCAGGAAAGAGTCCAAGGGGCTGGTTTCACATCCTCAGCTGTCAGTTCTCCTTTTAAGTGGACCACAGATGGTGACTCGGAACCCCCAGCAATCGTGCCATGTCAGTTGGCCTTACCTTCTCAATCCTCTGCCCCTGGGCTGGAGGGGCAGGGATGCTGGCAGAACTGGGAGCCAGGACCTGCTGTGGTCCTTGAACCACCTGCAGGGCTTAATAGATGGAGGTCTGGAGCCAAGCAGTTGCATCCTTGGACGAAATAGCTCCCCAGTGTCGCTTTCTCCAGGCAGCCTTCTCTGATTTTTCCTATCCTCCAAGCTCAAAGGGACCTCTCTCCTCCCAATGCCCAAAGGACCCCATTTACTCTCTCATTAACTCCTCACCTGCCATGGCCTCCTGTGTGCCAGGCTCTTGGCCTGCACCTCACATACAGTTGTTTTCCTCTTGGGGTAGCTCAGGGTGGTTCTCCAGGCCCTGTGAAGGTTATGACGAGGTCATCCCTCGACCCCCTCATGCTCCTTGAGGACGGGAGAGTGCAGGGCAGCGGAATTTCACAGAGCTGGGCTCGGACCACACTTCTGCCCTTTCCCGGCCGCGGGTCCTTGTGCACACTGCACACCTGCACCCAGGCATCTGTAAAATGGGCCCACTTACCTTGTAGGGTGTTTGTGGGAAATGTGTGGGCAAAGCAACTGATACAGAGCTTGGCGTCCAGTAAATGACAGCTCTTGTTAGTGTTACCTGGGACATCGCTGGGCCTCCTGGGCCTTATCTGCCCTCATTTGTAAAGAGCCCGGCTTTACAGGGTGGGTGTGAGGTAGATGAGAAGCAGCCTGAGACGAAACAGGCGCCGAACCTTCCTCTTTCCTTTTCCCCACCTCACCCCTGCCAGGCCGCTTAACCACACACACAGGTGCACACCCACACCTGCATGTCCACATGCGCACCTGGGACTCTCAGCCTCTGCCTTTGCTCATGCCGTTCCCCCCTCCCTGACCCTGCAGCAGTGCCCTTCCCTAATCTCTTCCCTCGTACCCTCCTTCAGAGCCCAGCCTGAACCCTCCTCCCTCACTCACCTCCCCAGCCATCCTAGACCCTTAGGCTCTTCTCTCTGAGCCCCACTTTTCATGACCAGCTCCCCACCGCAGGCCTTCAGTGGCCTCTCAACCTGTACTGCCTCTCTGTCTAGTTCCCAGAGGACAGACAGTTCCCCTCATTATGCGGGCTCTGCTCTGCCCCAGTCCTGGAATGTGGCCCCAGTGCGGCTCCGGGAGGCAGTCCCCGTCCGTTTGCCATTTGAGCTCTGCCGAGCCTTCCCAGGCCCCAGGACTCTGCCTGTGCCGTGCCCTCGGCTGGTAATTCACTCTCGTTTTCTCCATCTTCTTCTCCCAGCCCAGCCCAAATGTAGCCTCTCCTTTGAGCATCTTCCTGTGCCCCTCCATGCCCCCTGCCCTGCTGAGCCCTGCCCCGCCCCGGGCTGGTCCTCACACAACCCTCTCTCCTACTTTCCGGGGGCCCGACCCCAGGCAGGGTCTGTGTCTGCTTGGCTGCAGAGGGGGCACGCATGGGCATTGGGGTCAGAAGCCCTGAGCTCCCATCCCAGGCCTGCCCCTCAGTGGCTGTTCAGCTTTGGCCGAGTCTGTCCTGCCCTTGAGCCCACACACTGCTGGAGCCCCTGAATGACTGGGCCAGCCAGAAAGCCGTGTCAGGGCCTCTGTGAGATCCAGGTGGCAAGGCAAGCAAACATGCTTGGAAAACTGTAAAGTCGGGCCGTTTGCCCATCTACCCAGGGAGCAGCCGTTTACAGAATGTTTGCCAGAATGGTTAGAGGTGAGCGAGGGTACGTGGGCTTCTGGGGGCTTGCATGCCTGCCTGGGGGCTGCCCTGGCCCCTGCCCTCTTCTGTGCCCGGTCTTGGAGATACATTTGGGACAGCAGCAGCATCCCTTCCTACCACGTCTGGGGTGACACCTGGGGACCGAGGCTGCATTGGACTCTCCTACATCCCGTGGCTTTGGTTTTGGGGACTTGGCACGGCTGACCTGGCCTGCCTGTAGGAGCTGGGCTCTCTCCCCACAGGCCCCCCATGCTCAGGTTTGGGCTGCAGAGAAATGGGGCAGTGGGGGCAGGGAAGGAATGCCCACGGAGTGGGGTGGGGAGCCGGCAGACATAAGACCTCCCTCTTGCCTGGCTTACCAAGCGCCTCCATCACTGGCTGACAGGATTCTCACTCCAGCCTGGACTGTTTCTGCAGTCTGTCTGCCCCCTTCTTCTCTCTCTTCGTCTCTCCCTCACTTCCTTTCTTCCTTCTTTTGTTTCGTAAGAAAGCAGCACAGAGAGGTTAAGGAATTTGTCTCAGAGCTGGTTAGGATCAGGCCAAATCTGCCCAATTCCAGGGGCCCAGCCTTTCCCACTGCCCCTCTCTGCCCACAAGAATGGGTCCATCCACTAGGACACACGATGCACCTGCTGTGCTCTGACCTGGGCAGAGATCAGGCTGCGGAGAAAGCGTGCCCCCCGCCCTTGCCCCAGGCTTTCCTAGCTGCCTTGTCTCCTGGCGCTTCCCTGGCTTTGGCTAAGGAGGGACGCTTTGTATGGGAGCCGGTGTCTCTCATGCCACAAGTTGGGGTGATGGTGAGGAGGGGGCTGTGTTTCCAAGGCATGAGCATGATGACGAGGAGTCAAAGCGGACGGAAGCCTGAGCCCCTCTGCCCCTTGCTGGGGAACACGAAGCTCAAACCGGGCCAGGGTTCCCCTCCTCCCACAAACCTTTTGAGCTCTTCTCATCTGGCAGTCACTCCCTCCTTTGTGTCCCCCAAAGATCCTCACACGTCCAGCTTAGTATTTTGTATTCTGATTAGGATCTCGGGGCAGGGGCCGGTGGGCCCAGGGAGTCCTGGTGCACAGTGAGCGCTCAGCAATGTGAGCTGCTTCTGCTGCTTCGACATCGTATCCCCCTCTGCCGACTGTAGCACCTGCCGCAGAGCTGGGGCCGTCACATGGAGGGACATTAAAGCCAGTAGCTGCATGTGCGGGGAGCCTTCACTATGTCCGGGTGCTGCTCTAATCATTTTACACATGTTGACTCATCTACTTCCTGCCACAGCCCTCTGGGCTGGGGAGCCCATTTTCCCCATTGCCCAGAGGGGGTAAGTGACTTGCCCAGGGTCACACAGCAGAGGTTAAGTCCCAGGCAGTCTTGCTTCAGAGGCCGTGCTGCCATAAATTTGTGAGGAAGGAAGGAAGAAATGAACAAGACTCAACTGGAATGTGGGGAAGGAAAGGAAGTCAGGGAGCTAACAGAGGCTGAGCCCCTTCCATGTGCCAGGGACTGTGCTGACTCCTTGCACATCATCAGTGACCTCAGAGACATCAAGAAATTCCCCCAGGGTCACACAGGAGCCAAGGGCATAGCTGGGATTTGAGCCCAAGGAACGTGCCTCTGTAACCTTGATGATTCCTAAGCCTCCGTTCCACCACCTCAGCCCACTGTCGTTCAGCACAGTTGAGTGAAGGCCCCTAGGGACCCCTGAGAGGCCTCAGGACAGAGGAGCTGGCTTCTACCCCAGGTCTATACAGTTGTGTGGTAGGTCTATACAAGGAGTCGTTGGGTGAGGCCACTCATTGCTAGGGTATGTGGTTCTAACCAACAATGGGAGGAGGAGTTTAGAGGAGGGAGCATAGGAGGTGGGTGGCCTTGAACAAGCCCCTTGCTCTTGGCTACACCTCAGTTTCCCCTTCTGCTCAGTGGACCCAGTGATAGGTATCCCGTCTGCCCCTCAGAGCTGCTATGTGGATCTCGTGAGCCAACAAGTTGGAAGGAATTGCAAAAGCCAAGCTGAACAGAAGTAAGGGACTCTTGGGGCACCTGGGTGGCGCAGTCGGTTAAGCGTCCGACTTCAGCCAGGTCACGATCTCGCGGTCCGTGAGTTCGAGCCCCGCGTCAGGCTCTGGGCTGATGGCTCGGAGCCTGGAGCCTGTTTCCGATTCTGTGTCTCCCTCTCTCTCTGCCCCTCCCCCGTTCATGCTCTTTCTCTCTCTGTCCCAAAAATAAATAAAAAACGTTGAAAAAAAAATTTAGAAGTAAGGGGCTCTTAGGAATAAAAAGATGTTTATTTTTTTAACATCTACAAGCCTGCTTCTCAAAGTGTGGTCCATGGGCCAGCAGGAGCATGACCAGGAGCTTGCCAGAAAGGCATAAACCTGGGCCCTCCCCCAGACTGGCTGAATCAGAAATTGGCATTTTTTTCATAAGCTTTTAGGTGACCCTTAGGCACATTACAGTTTGGTCTGAGGACTATCTGGGCTCCCATTTCCCCATTTGTGAGGCTGCCTCTTGGGCCTCCTTCCCATAGCCTGATAGGGGTTCTTGGGTGGAAAGCCCCATCTCATTGTAGGAAATACTCTGGCCCAGCAGGACTCCTTCTTACGGGAGCACATCAGATTAAAATTGGGAATGGGCAGAGAGGCTCTGGCAGCCTCTGTGGCTCCGGGCAGCCCTTGATGAGGCCACCCCCGTTTGCTTGGGAGTACAGCCCCCATCTGAGCCCGCAAGGCCGGCCATGCTTGCAACAGGGGAGGGGGAGTGCGTCTCAGCCGGGGTGCGAGGACTGGGGATTTCCTCTGAGCAGGTGAAGGGCATCTGTGCCCAGATGGTCTCTATCTTCATGCGGAAGGGCAAAGGGTGAAACGGTGGCCGGAATGTTTCAGGTTGGACAGAAGAAGGAACTTACTAATTGGGAACGAGCCAGCACAGGATGATGAAGGCCCTCATGCCCTTAAATGTGGAGCCATGTTGCATGAGGTCAAAACGCAGAGCCGGAAGAGATTTCCAGAGGTTCTTGGTCCAGCTATTGCCTTAGACCATTTTGACATAGCCAGGTGACTTGTCTAAGGCCATACAACAGGCCAGTGACAGTGAGCACCCCAGACTTCTGACTCCCTATGCCTGTAGTATTTCTTTATTACAGGCCTTTCTGGAGGCTGGGGATTGACCTTGATGATCTTCGAAGTATCCCTCCAGCCCCGCTTTGAAACAAGGTGGAGGGCTTTGAGGGTAGGGGGAAGGGAGGGGCTGGTTTTGTGAGCCTAGCAACCTCCAGGTGTCGCACTGTATCCTGGCCCACTTGGGAGACCCCAGTTTCCAGAGACCATTGGGAACACCCCTGGAACGGGGGGTCTGTGAGGTAGACACAGCAAGTTGGGAACAGGGCCCCTGGAGACAAGGGGATCCACGTGGAGGAAGCAAGTGAAGGCCAAGGGGCTTGACCTTGGTGTAGGGACCATGGCTGCGTGTCCTTGGACCAGTTACTTGTATTCTGTTTACTCGTCTGTAGTGTGGAAGAAAGTTGACCAGATCAGTGGTCCTCCACTGGAATTTCACATTAGAATCACCTTGAGAATCTTTGTTTATTTATTTGTTTTGAGCAAGAGAGAGAGAGCGTGCTCAAGTGGGGGAGGGAGGAGAGGGAGAGAGGGAGAGAGAATCCCAAGCCGTGTACTGACAGCGTAGAGCCCGTGAAGGGGTTCGATCCCATGAACCGTGAGATCATGACCTGAGCTGAAATCCAGAGTCAGACGCTTAACCGTTCGAACCACCCAGGCACCCCGAGGTTCTTTTAAACATTTGATGTTGGACATTCTGACTCAGTAGATCTGGGGTAGGCCTTGCCACGGCATTCTTTCAGCTCTCCAGGTGATTCTGGTGTGTAGCTGAACAAAAGCACCTTTGCCTAGGTATGAAGTGGTGGGGAGCTCAGGCAGGTGCAGGGGGAGGGCCTCTGCAGGTGAGACAACCGCCATTGTCCTTCTGAGGTCCTGGGAGTGTACGATGACAAGATTCCATGAAACTTGGAGATGAACATTCCCGGGGCCACCTGCTAACACTGTGCGGTGTTCAGTCACACAGCTCTCTTAGATTGCGTGATTGCGGAGTTTTACTATCCTGTAGAACAAGGCTTCCACACGGATGATTCTGACACTTGGTTGTCAGACGTTAAGAGTCTGAGGTTCTATAATCGTTCCATATGTGAATTGTGTGATTTTGAACTCATCCACATTTATGTGTGTGTGTGTGTGCGTGTGCGTGCGTGTGTTTCAATGTGCTGCTATCGTTGTCCTTGAAAATGATTCTCTGCCTCTCTGATTCTAACACATTGTTATACTGACTTTTAACGACGCTAAGAATCTAAGCTATTATGGTACTAACATTTCAAAAACTTCTAAGTTCAGCAACTCTGTGATCTGTCCTAACATCCATGCAGTTGGCCGCCAAGGCCTGGAGCCTGGCCTTTGTCTCCCCAAGACAAGGTGGTGATTGTGCAGGCTTGGATGCATGCCCCCTCCCCTGTGTGGCCTGGACGGCCTCTCTTGGGGGAAAGAGTGGGAGTGTGGAAAGCGGAGACCCCACAGCTCTCTGTGCGCTGGCTCTAGCTCTGTCACTGCGGTGGGGGAGTGGAGGGCGGGGCAGGTGTGAGGGCATGTGCGACCATGCAGCGGAAAGGGCAGTGGGCTACCAGGGCAGCAACATTTCTTCCTCAGTGCATTGGCCCCATCTCAAAAATGACCTGTCACTTCCCACAGTGTCAGCTTTGGCTCAGACGTTAAAGTCTATCACATCCAAAGCACCTCCCCTCAACACACACACATGCACACACCCTGATTCCAGATGGGAAAACTGAGGCCCGGAAGGAGCGGGTGCCCCAAACCGGCGTTCCTGTGAGTGTCCAGCTACCGCCAGGTGCCTTCCAGCCAGGCGTTCTTAGGCTCGCTTCCTGTACAGAATCATTGGCCTTCTATAGGACAGAGTCAACTTTTGGGTCCCTCTAAGGTGACAGGGACCAGGCCAGTAATTCAGGATCACACGTGTGGCAGATTTCACCAGGCCCAGGGGCGGCTCTCCCTATCCCACATGACCTCCCCTGGCCATTTCCTGCCTGCCAGACCACACAGTCTTCCGTTACATCCCCCCAGGACTGGTGCTGGCATGAGCCAGTGTGTGGCAGTCTTGGAGACCAGGAGGCAGAGGGGGGTGGGCTGGGAGTAGTGGGGTGGAGATACCCGCTGTGATCTTGAGAAAGTGTCTGCTCCTCTCTGGGCCTTTCCACACTGGAGACTGGTGGATCCTAACTCACAGATTAAGATTTTTTTTTTTTTTTTTTTTTTTTTTTTTTTGGTTGAAGGATTAAGCGAGATTCTATACAGGAAAATCTGACAGACTGGGACGGGGCAGCCCCATCCGTTGCCACACAGAGCCTGGCTCCTGCCCGTTTCTTGTGTTTGCTGAAGGAGACTGAGTGGGCTCATTTATATTCACTTGGGGGAGCATGACTTTGGATTGCAGGCGCTCTCCCGGGTTTTTACAAGATTGGCAAGATAGGGGAGAAAGTACAAAGGCCTTGGACATCTGAGATTTTAGGCAGGTGTCCATATAGTGATGATGAGGGTGGTGAGGTCTACCGTTGACTGAGTTCCAACTCTGGGCCAAGCACTTTGCATTCACAAGCTCATTAAACCTTCTCAACTCCCCACCCAACACATGTCATTATTTCCACTTGAGCGATGGGAAACCGGGGCTCAGAGAGGTTCAGAAACTTCCCGAAGCTCTTGCTGCCCTGGCAAGAGGCAGAGGCAGGACTCGAATCCAGGGCTTGGAGCTGCCTAGCCGGAACCCTCTTTCACTCTGCACTTGGCTGGCTCACGAGATAGACAGTGGCTGCCTCCTCGTGCAGCCGGGGAGCAGAAAGACATTTTCCAGAACAGAGAAGAGTGGTTGCCTTTTTCCTTCAGCAGGGTTCTCTCGATTTTCCAGGCAGTTCTTGTCATTTTGAGAAATCCAGAGCCGCCTGTGGCTGGCCCTGCCCCAGATCCACTGAAGCTGGTGGAGATGGGCATAGAGCAGGAGGCTCTGTGCAGCCCCCGGGCCCAGCACCCATACACAGAGCGCTGGCATGGACACCCCTCACCGATACGCTGGGGCTCGCAACTGCATAGAGGCTCATCCTGCTGCGTGCTGTGGCATGGCGGCTCTCTGAGAGGCCCTCTCAGGGAGCTTGGTGGGGTCCCAGTGCTGACAGGTGGTTCCAGGAGGTGCTGGGAGGGCTGTCTGCAAGTGGCCGCCCTTCCTCCCTCCCTCTCTGTGTTTGCTTCAGACTTTCCCCTAGCGCCGGACCGGGTCGGGAGTCTGCTCTCTGTCCTGCCACTCACAGGCTGTGCAACGCTGGAGGTCACCTCACCCCCACCGGAGACCCCGGTGATCACCTGCTGTGGGTGCCGCATGGGCTGTGGGCCCAGGGTGCCTTTCCCTCTGGACTCCAGCTCTCTCTTCCTCCTGGCCCTTCTCTCCTTTTATAGACTCGACACCTCTTCCCCTGAGTCTTCTTTCTGGGCTCTGAAGAATCAATTGTTCTGGGGCCTCGAAGGCAACTTGGAGCAGTGGGAGCTCCTTGGGACTGAGTTCTCGTGGTCTGGTTGTTTCCAGTGTGGCCCCTCCTGCACTGAGCCTCTTTGCTCACCTGGCAGGGGAATCTGTGTGTGAATGTGTGTGTATGTGTGTGTGTATGTGTAATTTTAGCACTGCCACAGGGTAGCTGGCCCCACCTCCACATCAGCTCTGGGACAGGGTGGACCCTATCCCCGAGGGCACCTTACACAGGCTCAGGTGACAGGTTTATAGGCAACTCTTAAGGGTAGACCTCTGGGAAAGAGCCAGGACAGATAGTTGTCACGAAGCTGTGACATCTACCACAGGCTTCTGCCCAGTGACGGCCAGTCCCCCTTCCATCCATCACTGTCAACGCAGGGCACCGCCATCACCCTCCCCTGGTCCTCCCCTCCCTCTTCCCCTCCCCCAACCATCACCGGAGAGGCGGCCCCTGGTGGACTCCCATAGCCATACAGGATGGTTGAGGCCAGACAACCTCAGAGTCATTCTCTCCCTCCCAAGGGCTGACCCAAGTCGGGGTGGGGCAGGGGGGACCTTGTCTCCTGTTTGTCTCCAGAGCCCCCCACCTTTCTCCTCTCTGCCACCCCTCCCCAGACTTTACCAGCAACTCCTCTCACCAGCACTTGGCCGCAGCCCCTCCCTAGCTGGCGTCCCCACATCTGGTCCCTCCCCCCACCATTCAATCCGTTATTCATGCGTCCTGCTGGAGACCTGCTTGAAATGCCAGGCTAGTCCTGCCACCCCTGATTTTAAACCCTTCCCCGGAGCCCCATGGCTCCTGGACTCCTTGTCCAACTGTGCAGTGTAGTCCCAGGACCCTGTGTGGTCTGGCTCTCGGGAAGCCCCCTCTGCTTCCTGCCACCCCAGCCCTCTGCCCCAAATGCCTTTCTCACAGGGACCCCACTCCACTTCATCTGCATCTGGCTCTTCCTGAATTCCTGTGGCCTCCTCCCCAGCCATCCTGGTCCCGTCCTCCCCAAACACAGGGCTCTACTCTTGCAGAGCCCATCTCTCAACACGTAGATCACTGTTCAAGTGTGTTACCTTTATCAGTTGATTTGGCGTGTGTTTGAGTGCCAGACACTGTTCCCGGTGCTAGGGACATGCCGTGGTGAACAAAAACACAAGAGAAGGATGCAGCTCACACTGTTGTGGGATGACAGACAGGAAAGCAATCCATACAAATGGATGTGCTGTAGGGTTAGGTCAGGTCCAGAGAAGGCGTCAGGGACGGCCCCTCTGAGGAAGGGACAGCTTGCACAGAGACAGAGGAAGCAAGGAACAAGTGATCGGGGAGGCCTGTGGGAAGGGCAGTCCTGGCTGAGGGAACAGTAGGGACAGAGGCCCTGAGGGGAGGCAAGGAAGTGCTCAGGCTTTTCGAGGAAGGGCAGGAAGGCCAGAGTGGCCCTCCTGACAGCTCCAGCTCAGAGGGAGGGCTGGTTGGGAGGAGAGGGGCTGAGACACAGGAGGGAGCAAGTCCCCAGCACTGGTCTCCCTTCTCCCACCTCCTCCCCCAGCTGGGCAGCCTTCCTCTGGGGGACATAGATGGGCACTTGTCTTGAACCCCCCCCCCTCCCCCTGCCCCTCTGAACACTTGCAGTGGGGACAGGAAGTGTCGGCCCTCGCCTCCCAGCTGCCCGGGTGGGATGCCACCGAGAGGGCCGGCCTGCCCAAGGAGGGACAGAGGCCCTATTGAGCTCAGTCTCTGGACCGGCGGGGACAATAGCCACACTGAGGACCAGGAACATCAGCCGGCATGCTTGTCCAGGAAGTCGCCAGGCTGCTGCCCGCCCCCCTCCCCATGTCTCCCCAACCCCTTCTGACTTTTTCCTCCAGCTACTTTTTTCAGGCTGAGAGTAATGTCCAAAATGGTCACTTTGTCCATCACCCTCCTCCCCAGAGGCTCCCTGCTCTGTGCCAGACCCGTGCTGGGCCCTGGGATCAGAGAAGAATCCCACACGGTCTCTGTCCCCGGGGAGGGGACGGAGGAGGGGGCAACAGACACACCAGCCAAGCGGGGCATCCTAAATACCTCCAACAGAGATGTGCAAAGCACAGTGACCCGCAGTGGCAGGGGTATGTCTGCCGGGAGAGCTGGTAGGGAAGGCTTCCTGCAGGAAGCGTCGTAAAGTGCTTCTGCATCAGGGCAGCTGGGCAGCTTCTTAGTCGATTAAGCACCCAACTCTTGGCTTCGGCTCAGGTTCATGGGATCGAGCCCCACATCAGGCTCTGCACTGATAGCCCAGAGCCTGCTTGGGATTTTCTTTCTCCCTCTTTCTCTGCCTTTCCCCTGCATGTGCTCTCTCTTTCTCTCTCTGTCTCTCTCTCTCTCTCAAAATAAATAAACGTAAAAAAAAAAAAAAAGCGCTTCTTCATCCGGGGTCACGTTTTGAAGGCCCAACAGCCACGTGGCACAGACAGGGCAAGACTAGCATCTATTGTAGGCCCAGAGGGGGAAGGAAGCAGTGGTCTTGGCCTCACAGCAAGCCAGAGCCCATGCCGGGACTCGAACTCTCTCTGCTCCTCCAGCCTGTGCGCTATCTCCCCGTGGAACGTTTGCACCGGAAGGATCTTCAGGGACCACCTAGTCCAGGAATGCCAGCACACAAGTGATGCCGACTTGTGTGCCAACACACAAGTCACATGGGCCTGTCACTCCCGGCCTGTGGGCATCGCGAGGCGGTCATCACCCCCGTCACGCCATTCTTGCCTGTTGAGGGGAGCTAGGGGACAGCTGCAGAATCCTTCTCAGCACGGTCCTCTGGTAGCAGGTGGTGGGAGCGGCCACACAGCACGCAACACCGGCCCTTCCTGGTGCCGTTCCCTTCTCTCATTGACACAGGGGGACGCTGAGAGCCAGGGAGGGAAAGGGCTGGTCTCAGGCCACAGAGCATGTCGGTGCGGCGTGTTGAGGCTGGGATGACGGTCTAAGTCATGAGGCTTCGGCGGCCGGGGCAGACCCGGCGTGTGGCTCCCCTCTGTGAAGGAGAGGCCCCGCCGGTCTGTGCCTCCAGTCTGTGGGGGCACCAGACCTCTCTCCCAAATGTAATTCCTTGAACGAGATGGCTGGTCTTTTCTCTCCTACCTGACGGTAAGCTCCTGGGGGCCAGGGTTCCAGCTGTCTTGTTAGCCGCCCTGCTCCAGTGCCTTGTAGATAGTTGGCACTCGATACATGAAGTGTTGAGGGCTTGAATGGAGGACCCTGTGGTGAGAGGGGTAAATGCACGCAGAGACCATTCCTCCTCAGTCCCTTCCCCACTCCAAGCCCGCTTGTTTGGCCCCCACTGGCCTGCAGAGGACAAGTGAGACCCCCAGGGACAGCCTGGGCCCAGCCACTGAGCTGGTCACATACCTGCCAGTATATGGTAAGCCGCCAGCCCGGTCAGGGTGGTACTTGAGGTT
Source organism: Neofelis nebulosa (assembly GCF_028018385.1). Classification (NCBI taxonomy): domain Eukaryota; kingdom Metazoa; phylum Chordata; class Mammalia; order Carnivora; family Felidae; genus Neofelis; species Neofelis nebulosa. Next base: position 43,939,079 of record NC_080794.1, on the reverse strand, counting down.
CCTGTGGGGAAACCAAGACCCAGAGAGCCACAGTAGTGAGCTTACAGAGGAGTCTTGCAACCTGGGCAGGGAGCTGAGCCAGAATCTCCTGACTTCTGGGCACCCAACCTGGCCTCCCGCCCCCACATCTGTAGCTCAGGACTGACTTTTCCTGATAGCCGGGCCCCTTGGGAGCTGTGTGTGCCAGGGCCGAGGCAGACAGCCGTGGTGGGGGGTGGGGAGGAGATGCCTGTAGGCCCCGAGTTCCTTCGCTCTCCTGAACAGACGGGGCCGGAGCCCCGAGCAGCCAGGCCCCCTGCTCCCTTCATTGTTCCCCATGATGGTTTCCAGATGCCGAGGAGCCCCAGGTTTGGGGCTGAGCCAGGAGAGCCAGGCCAGCCCTCCCCCAGCACCCCGCCACCACCTCCGCCGCCAGTCCCATGTTCAAAGAGCCGTCGCCCCGCTCCAGCCCAGCAGCCTGACTGTCCCGCAGCCAGCCCAGCTCCGGCGGTCAGGAGCCCAGCGCTCCATTCCCGGCGCTGACCCTCACTCCCCGCATGGCTTGCGCTAGTCATTTGCCTTCTCTCTGTGCCTCGGTTTCCAGGGCTGTAGAAGGGGCCTGTGGGGAGGGGTGGGGCAGGGTATAGAAGACAGTGTCCGATGGACGCTGCTCCTCTAACAGACTGGCAGCAGTCGCATCTAGAGCAACGGTTCCCAATGTGTGTCCCCGGCCTAGCAGCAGCAGCACCGGGAACTTGTTAGAGATGCAGATTCCCAGGCCCGCCCCAGACCTATTGGTTCTGCACCCCCAGGGCTGGGACCAGCAGCCTGTGTTCTAACGAACTCCCCAGGGGGTTCTGACGCATGCTCAAGCCTGAGGAACAACCTGTGCTCTAGACTTATGAGCCTGGGCATCTGGAGTCAGGGAAACGGAACGCAGCTGTGTGACCCTGGAAAGGAGCCTTCGTTCCCCGGTAAAGGAAATGGGTCGATGATCCAACCACTCTGTTGATTGAGTGAGACAGTTAGCACTGGTCAGCCTGGTTCCCACACCACCCTGAGGGCAGGTCCCTTGTCTGTCTGGTTCATGCCACCATGTCAGTGCCTCAAAGGATCTGGCCCAGAGCCCTAGCAGAGGGGCCCGTGCACAGGTTGCAGGGCACAGGTACACCGCATTCCCTCACAGGTGTGAAGGCTTCCAGGGGGTAAGCCCCCTCCCCGCCCCCCCCCCCCCCCGGATTGGGCTGGGAGACGAGGTATTCCGGATGGCAAGATGGGTGTGTACAGAGTTGAACGTGAGAAGGAGTACCAGTAGCTAGGCCCCCTCTCCTGACATGGGTACACACTCTTTCCTCCCTTCTCAGGGCACCGGAAGGGTTATTTGTCTTGTGGGGCTGCCCACAGACAAGCGCAAGGACACTTGCATCCCCAAAAAATCAGAGCTGGAGGCTCTCTGGGAGGCACGTGGCACTGTCGGAGTCAGCCAGGCCTGGTTTTGGATCTCCTACTTCCTGGCTGTGCAACCTTAGACAAATCTCCCAACCTCTCTGTGCCTTCCCCGTCCGTAGGGGTTATACCGGAGATAGAACGGCTGGCGGAGGTTACGCTGCACATAGGCAGGAACTGGGAGGCTTGTATAGCTGAGGAACCTGGGACCCGGGGAGGGGAACAGGGCACCTGGGGGCACAAAGCAGAATTCGTGCAGAGCCACACTGCGCTGAGCACCCTTGCCGTTGGGGACAGTGGGGAAGGGACGGTTTTGAAGATTTTTTCAGTCCCTGGGTGGAAAAAGCAAGGTCAGCTGTGGCCTGGGCTGTGGAGTGAGAAATGAAAGGCTTGCTGCCTCCTTGTAAACGTTTGGAAAAGTCACATAAGAGCAGCTCTTCCTCTGCTAGGTCCCCACCCCGAAGAGGAAGACCACAGGTAGGTTTGTGCTGTGGTCTGATGCCTGGCAGCGACCAGGAGAGGCACACGTATGCGTGCCTGCACACAAACACTCACGTGTCCACAGGCACACCCACCCTTCCGCCCGTAGCCCATTCTCTGATTTCCAACACCGTCTGACGCAGTGGAACCCCAGTAAAAGCTGGTAGATACCTGGGCTGGCCCCCAGGAGCCTCTTAACTTTTGCTCTGCCCAATCACAGCTGCCACAGGTGACCTTGAAACCATGGTCTTCTGGACCTCGCTTGGCAGTGAGGGAATTGGACAACAGCCAGCAAGACCGGGGTTCAAGGCCTGCCTCTTACTTGCTTGGCGACCTTGGACAGGTGACTAAACCCCTCTGGGCCTCTGTTTCCTCATCTGGAAACGGGGTCACAACAAAGCTTACCTGCAAGTCAGGTGCATGGCCAGCGCTGGCATAGTCCTTTCCTGTCTGTGGCTGTTGTGGTCTCCTGAGCAACTCAAGCCCCAGCACTCACCTGCTCTGAGCTCTCAGAGGTGGACAGCTTGCTTCTCTTGCTACCCCTCTATGGTCAGATGAGGAGATCGAGGCCCAGAGAGAGGAGGGGCTGATGTGAGGACAGAGCTGAGGCTGGAGGTCCGGCCTGCAGCCTCCCTCCAGGCAACCGAGGGATCCCCAGCCCTGGCCCCTGCCAGAGTGACCCCAAACTGCTAACTTTAGCGTTTTACTGACCAGGGTAGATCAGGTTTCTTTTCTGGCTCTCAGCCACCCTCCACACGTTTCCCCATCGCTATTTTGAGCTGAGTTCCCCTGTCCCCTCCTCCCAGGGCCGTGGCCCTTACACCGAAGCCTCATCCCAAGTTAAGATTGCCACTTCGTATCCTACCGCCTTCCTGTCCCCAGCAGCTCCCTTAGGATTAGTACAGAGCCTTCCTCCAGCAAGGTAGGGCTGGGCTGGTCACATGTGGCCTGGCCTTGCCAGGGACGGCCTCAGATGTAGAGCTGGGGACCAGCCAGCCTATGGGAATGGCGCTGCCGGCCTGAGGCAGCCCTCCAGAGTGGTCAGTGCAGCCCAGGAGGGGCATCCTGGGAGAGGAGGATCCACACCAGGCCCAGCCCCAGCATTGTCACCTCTGGTGTGTGACCTCAGTCCCGGCCTGCATGCTTCACCCATCACGGGCACTGCTCATACCAGTGTCCCCTCAGCGGTCCATGTGCTCTAAGACCCACCCAGGGTGCTCAGAGGGAAGCAGGAGATACGGAGTGCTCTGCTTGACCATGGCACACTTCTAAAATTTTTTTAAACCATGTTTTGAAGGCAGGGGAGGGGCAGAGAGAGGGACACACAGAATCCGAAACAGGCTCCAGGCTCCAGGCTCCAAGCTGTCAGCACAGAGCCTGACGCGGGTCTCAAACCCATGAACTTCGAGATCATGACCTGAGCCAAAGTCAGACACTTACCCGAGTGAGCCACGCAGGCGCCCCCCCCCACGGCACCCTTCTAGACTGATGGGAAATAAGAAGGCAGAAACGGTTAAGTTCAGGATGAAATCTGTGGCATGCTGGAGGCAGGGTCAGGGCAGGACATGACCCACAGCCAAGCCAGTGGTGCAGACCGCAGAGTCCCCCTGGGAGTTTGGGGAGCTGGGGCCTTCTTTGGGGAGGGTTGTCAGTTAGTGCAGGAGCCTGGGACTCAGAAGATGAAGTAAGCACCTCAAGGAGGGCAGTTAACTCTGTCTAGGAGTGGGGAGGCAGGAGCCTTTGAGCTTGGCCTTGAAGGATACCTGGGCATTCACGAGGTAGAGAACATTTGGGGCATAGGAAACAGTAGGAGCAAACGCATGGGCCTGGGGGGTGGGAAGCAAGAAGGACACAGCATTTGCAAAAAATGATTTTGTAGTCGTTGAGTGTAAGTTTTGTAGGCGGGCATAGCTGCCTCCAAGTAACCGAGGTTAGAAGGTCATCTGGGTGGGGGGGGCACCTGGGTGGCTCAGTCGGTTAAGCCTCCCGACTTCCGCTTAGGTCATGATCTCCTGTTTCATGAGTTCGAGCCTTGTATCGGGCTCGCTGCTGTCAGCACAGAGCTTGATTTGGATCCTCTGTCTCCCTCTTTCTCTCTGCCCCTGCCCCACTCACGATCATTCTCGCTCTCACTTTCCAAAATAAAAAAATAAACCTTTAAAAAAGAAGAAGAAGAAGAAGAAGAAGAAGAAGAAGAAGAAGAAGAAGAAGAAGGAGGTCATCTGGGCCTGATGGGGAAGGAGCCTTTGGTGTTTTGCCTCAGTCCTGCAGGTTGATGGGCAGGGAGTGGGGGTGTCCCAGCCTGCTGTGGTCATTAAACCACAGGGAGACTGCCTGGCTGAACCCCGGTTGTGGCTGGAGCGGGAGAGGCAGCAGTCAGAAGAAAGGGCTTGCAGAGCAAATGGGCCACCCAAACAGGGACGTGCAGGGACCTGGAGCAAATGGTTGTCCGACTCAGTAGCATCCAGCTATGGGCAAACCGCAGGGCGGTTGCGGGTCTTACAATCATCTCCTACAGTGGCCGCGGGATGGGCAGTGGTTCTCTCTGCAGCCGCGGGAGGGGAGGAAAACCCAGATCTTTTGCAATCGCTATGATTCGGATGTTTTTCACCCCTTTGGACCGGCCCCTCTTCCCCTCCCCGCCCCTAAGCTCTGATCCATGTGGTTTGCTGGTGGAGGAAAGCCAGAAGCAGGAAACAGATAACTCAGGGAGTGGTTGTTCATGTGATTAAAAAGTCTTGGCTTTCCAAAAAGTTTAGCCCAAAAGCACTTCACATTGCCTGGCCTCGGGGTGGGGTTTGGAGAGAGGGGTTTCTGCCGCCTCGTTGCCAGGGCTCCTCAGGGCACAGGCACCGGGCTGGAGACATGGGGGTGGGGTGCGGGGCCCGGAGGGGCTTGGTCTCCGGGTGTCCGTTTCCGCTGTAGTTTGTTTCCCGCCTCCTCTCTCACCTCGTCCTGTCACTCTGTGGCCCTCCTCTCCCAGACTCTGCTCCCCACCCTCCCTGTCCCTCTTCCTGATGTCACTCCACCTCTCTTCCCTGCCTCTCTCTGCCTCCCCCTTGTTTTCTTCTCTCTCTCTCTCTCTCTCTCTCTCTCTCTCTCTCTCTCTCGGCCCTTCCCTCCTCTCCACACCCCCACTCCATGCCCCCTCCCCAGGGTTTTCCTGAGACCTTTTCCTGGCACTGTGAAAGCTTCCATTGTTCCCCGGCACTTTGACAAACCCTAGTGTTGTGGAATCAGGATGGCATTTTTGCGGTGGCTTTGGGCTGGGAACGGGGTGGGAGGGGTGACAGGAGGCTGGGCTTTCTGGGCGCATGCTGTGCTGCGGCAGGAACCCAGAAAAGGGGAGGGGGCCCCGGGGGAGGTGACGAGGACGCCTGTGCTCAGACAAGGGGGCCCTTGAGGCTCCAGAGGAAACCCAGGGTGGCCTCTTGCCTCGACCCCCCTCCCTCCCGGCAGCCCACAGGCCGTGTGGCCCAGCCCACCTGTCCCTCTGATCCCTGCTTCCTCTGGGGCCTCCGCAGAGCCTGCAGCTGCCTGGACCAGTCCCGCTTGCCTCTGTGGGCCGTGTGTGTGTGGACATGTGCGTGTGGGGGGCTTCGGAGGGTCCCTAAAGCAGTGTCCCAGAGCACAGGAGAAGGAAACGCGTGGGTGTCAACACTGGACAGACTTGAGCTCAGAACCTGGCCCCATTGCTTACTCATTATGTGACTTCAGACAAGTCGCTGCCCCTCTCCCAAGCCTCAGTTTCCTTATCTGTCATTAGGGTTACGAGTGATGATTTTGGAGGGCTGTTGCATCGATTAGAGATAATCTCTAGTGCCGAGCACTGGCTCCGTGCCTGTCACCTGGAGGGTGAAATGTGGTCTCTGCCTGAGGACATGGGTCCACGACTGTTTCTGCAGGTGTTGAGTCCCACTTGGGCCAGAGCGTGTGGCTGCCGGTGTCCATAACCAGTGTGGGCCGCAGTTGGAGAAAGGGTCGCAGGGCTGGCCCCGTTGGCAGGCCCCACTGTGAGAACTTTCCTCATCTGTCTTCCTGGAATGTTCCACCGAGCCTGGCGCAGAGTAGGTGCTCAGGAAATGTTAGTTGAATGACTGAGTAATTGAGCTGATGGCCAGGGGCTGGAGGTCAGAGGTGGGGTCGTTCTGGGAACAGGCTTGTTCTCTAACTTTCTCACAGCCATTTCATGGAGCCGCTGTGCAGGAGGAAAGTGTTGCTTTGGAGCTAGCAGATTGGGTTCAAATCTGGACTCCATGGCTGTGAGGTGCTGCACAGGTTGCTTGACCTCTCTGGGCCTCGCTTTGCAATTCCATCAAATGGAGAAGCTGCCGTTGGGAAGCAGCTGACACACAGTAAGTGCTCACTAAATGGCATTGTCTCAGCTTCTCCAGAACAGCCCCCTCATTTGCAGGCGAAGAGACCGGACATGAACATGGGAGGACCAGGGCCCAAACCCGGGCGTCTGGCCACAGCCCCTGTTCATTCCCCATTGTCCCAGTCTCGAGACAGACAGTAGGGAGGGCAAAAGGGTAGGCCTGAGAGAGGCTGGGGGACTCAACAGAGGGGGATCCAGGAGAGGGGCAGTGCCCCCCTCCGGGGGGGGGGCCTAGCATCCAGAAAGAGCCCCCAGAACCCTCTTGAACTATCTAGGAAGGGCCAGCAAAACTGCACAAGGGGTCCTGGGACTATGCACCAGGCACCCCTGCCCCTTCAGCCTCTGTGGGGAAGGGCATCTCACACTCCTCAGACCCGGGGCTCTTCTCCCAACTCTGGGCCAGGAGTACCCAGGCACCCGGCTGCAAGAAAGCATGAAGACAGGGTGGGACAGGGAGCCGGTTAGGAGCCCATCTGTTCCTTATTTCCTCCCCCTGCTCCTCCTGGCTCCGGCTCTCGCCTCTCAGCTGGATGCACCGTGGGCCGGCCTAGAGCTCCACAGCAGAGAGGGGAGTGTGAGTGGGCCTGCCAGGCACACGTTGACTTATAGACCTCGGAGAGGACCCTGGCTAGCGGTCAGTGCCACCCTCACTCTGGAGATGGAGAATCTGAGGCCCAGAGAGGGGAAGGGACACCCCCAGGGCCACCCAGCATGCCAGGACCCATGACAGTAGCAGCCGTTTCCTGTTTCTTCCCATCCTGGCTGGGCGGGTTCCTTATCTGTGTGTAATCCTGGCATGTTGCAGGGCAATTGAGAGAGTGGGCTTGAGTCAGATGGCTTGGGTTCAGATCCAGACTCCACCACTGGCTGGCAGCATGCCCTTGGGCAAGTTACTTTGACCTCTTCGTGCCTCAGTGTTCTTGTCTGAACCTGGGACTGATCATACTTAGCTCATAAGGTAGGGGTTGTAGGAATACAAAGGCCCTGGCCAGAGTGTGGCTGTTACTCTGTCCCAGAGCTTGGCTGGGCGTAGGCTGCTCTCCCAGGCAGGCAGAGATGTTGCGGCCAGGGCTGGGGTGAGGCCTGCAGCTGGGACCACAGCCAGAGCCCTATATCCAGGGAGCAGAGCCCGTGCATCCTTGGGAACAGAACCCGGCATGGAGTCCTGACATGCAGGGGACATAGCCTCAGCAGGCCCACCCTGCTGCCCCCTCCTGGGCCCAGCGTCCCTGGGACTCTCTGCCACAAGCTACCAAAGGTGACAGTGTCCTCTCCTTGCAAAAGGGACTCCATCTAAAAGGGGCAAGAGGACAGCAAGCTTCACCCTCAAGGCTTACTCACTCTGGGTGGGACTCCAGGAAACAGGGGCAGGGAAATTGACTGGCAGACTGACCAGCCAAGCTCTATGTCATGTGACAGGTGCGGATACTTCCCAGCTGTCCTCAAAATTGAGGGAGTGGATGGAATCTAGGAGGTGGGAAGTCTGCTGGGTGGCTGGGGGCAAGGCCGCCCTATGGACATGAGTACGGGCCAACAGAACCAGCAGCAGGCCGGCCAGGGTCCAGCAAGCCCCAGTGGCCACACCTGCAGGGGCAAAGGGGGGACAAGTATGGGTAGAGTTGCCATCTCTGATGGGTTGCCACCACCTTGGGAAAGCATAGGGCGCCCCCTCGTGGGCAGGAGGGGCTCGCAGGCCAGGGAGCGGCAGGATGAACCGCCAAAGTCACACCTACTCATTAAAGACAATTCCTTAATTAGAATAGAGGATCCTGTCTCCCGGAGGCAACCTCTGAAGGCTTCTGTCTTCCTGCCGGCCCTTTTCGTGCACCCTTCTCCTTTTTATGGGTTTACTCTGGGAGCAGCCCATGTCCTGTCACCTTGTCCTGTTTTCTTTATTGGCATTTCCCCAAACCCTTCAAAAAAATTCCTCATGAGCATCTCAACGGCTTTGCTGTCATTCATCCGATGGGTGTAACATCATTGAGGGCACCAGGGCATTGGTGTTGAATGTTTAGCTCATTGTAGCCGTTCACGTCATAAACAATGCTGAACATTCTTGAACACCCTGTTGGTCCGTATATCTGATGGTTTCCTTAGGACGGCTGCCCGGAAATAGATTTGCTGGGGGAACGGTCATTTCTAAAAGCTGAGGGAAGGCTGTTCACCAAACTGTGCTGTAGGGATCTAGCAGGAAATATACCTGTTTGGCCCCACTCCCGGTGGTGTCTGGGAGTGCCCTGTCTCCACCCTTGCTAGTTGGCCCTTTCCAGCAACAAGACTTACAAGCGCCCTCCCAGTAACCTGGTCCAACTGTCTGACCGAGACAGAAGTCCCCTTGGCAGCCTCCCTGAGAGTGGTTTACACAACCTCTGCTTGCATACCACCAGTGACAGGCAGCTCACCATCTTACCATCAACCATAAGAAATCTCCTGAGCTGTTGGGAAAAAAAAACAGGGAGCCGTGCCCAGATAGTGTCAGCATCATCTGTGTCTCTTCCCAAGCAGGAGGCTTGCCCACAACCTGCCCAGCTTTGCTCTCAGCTGCTGCTTGGCCCAGGTTTTCCTTTCTACCCCCACAGCAGCCCCCACTGCCCACTTCCCAGGCTGCCCTCCGCAAGGATTCCAGCCACGGTCTGGAGGCCGGAGGATCCAACCCCTCCTCCCGGCTCAGTCCCTGGCTTGCTGTGTGTCCTTGAGCCAGTCATCTTGCCTCTCCGGCCCCCAGAGGGCCTGTCTGTGCTACCAGGGTGGTGTCAAGCACCAGTGAGCTGTGCCCGGGGCTGATGCGATTCCCCAGAGCCGTACATGGCAGGGGCCCGGGTCAGGAGAGCAGGTCAGGCCTGGCATCCTTCCCAGCCCGGGCGGGTGGCGGCCCCTGCAGAGCCGTCGGCAGTCAGCGTCTGTTTCATGTTGAAGTTTATGAGAAGAGGCTGGCCTTTCTGGGAGGAGGCAGGGGGAAAGTGTGGGGGGTAGAGAAGTCTTTGTTCCATCAAAAATTCCTCCTCCCTTTGGCCCTGCCCTCCTCTGTAAGCATAAACAGTGTTGGAGTAAGTCCTTCCAGGAAGCGGCTCCTTGCTGCTGAGCTGAGAGCTGCCCTCTGGCCTGTCTTCCCCGGCTTCCACTGCCTCTTTACCCCTGGCCTGCAGGCCATTTCTCCCCCTGTGACCCGCAGGAGGGCAGAGCCTCCAGGCTGGGCTGAGCAGAGGGGCTGAGGACGTTTCTTCTGAGTACAGGCCTCAGCTTTGTGGTAGAGACACATTTGGGGGGTGACAGACAGAAAAGGGAAGCCAAACGTAGCCTCGTGGAAAAGCCCGCTGGGCCTAGTCCTGCTTCTCAGACACTGGAAGCTGTTTGGCGAGTCCTGCCCCTTCCCTGTGCCTTAGTTTCGCCATCTGTTAAATGGGTTGATGATATTCCTTGCCCCACAGGGTTATGGGAAGAGTCGAGCGGGAGCCTGATAGGCTGTGGAGCCCTGAGCGCAAAGCCCCGCACACAGGTGGCACCTTGTAAGCGTCTCCCCTCTTTGCTCTTCCCTTTGTTCTCCGCCAGCAGCACCACAGAGCTTCTGCGGCCTTCCCCTGTCTTTCTTGGTTCTTCCCTGAAAATTCCAGAAGGTGCAAATACCTAATGCAGTCCCTGTTTTGCCTGCCACCTCCTCCATCTTTGGGGATAGTGGGCCCACCCTTTACCCAGGTGCCCTCCCATCTTTGGGAGCTTTCCTCCTATGATTTACACCCCCCGGGTCTCAGCCCCAGCCTCTGCATCGCCCCGAAGGCAGCTGCACCAAACTCAGGAGAAAAATCATCCTGAAATTGCTAATGGTCAGTGAGCACTTGTAATGTCCAGCTGTCAGCTAACACCTTCATATGCATGAATGCCTCCCATCCTTCCAGCAGCCTGGGGAGGCGGGCCCTCACCATGATCCTGGTTTCCAGATGAGGAGACCAAGGCACGGAAAGGTTGAGTAACTCACTCGGGGTCCCCCAGATAGTCCCAGCAGAGGCAGAATGTGATCACCGGCACCTGGCCGTGGCATCCATGGTGTGAGCCATGTCCCATGCAGCGGGGTGCCAGTGCCTGGCCTGATGACAGGGTGGGAATGGGGTGCTGAGGACATCTGGTCCTGCAGGAGGCGGTAGCCCCTGTCCCTGGGCCCTGCCCAGAAGTTCACGCTCCCTGATGGATGGCTCCAGAATGGCTGGTTTTCTAATTACACGGTGTGGTGGTGCTTTCCGACCCTCCCCTCGATCCTTCCTCTCATCTGCCTGCTTCTCTCTCTGGTGCACATTCTGTATCATCTTTTTCGTGTGGGTTTCCTTCTGAAGCAGAGACTCTTTGTCGGCTCTGCCCCATTCCTCACCTTTCACTCTGCTGAGTGACCCCAGGATGCCTTGCCCCCTCCCTCTGATACCCTGCCCCCTGCCCTTTGCCCCAGCTGCAGGGCCTGTCAGTTTCTGAGTCCAAAAGCCTGTAGGGCCAGATCCCAGAGTGGGCCTGACTGGTGATGGCCCCCACATTTCCCCCTTCAATCCAGGAGTCTCACATGCTACCATGGGTGAGGCACCCGGTGCCTACCCATCCTAAAAGGCACCTTTTAAGTGTAGGTGCCTTTATGAGTGGAGACACCAGGGAAAGAGTGCATCTAGCATTTATTTCAGGATTACTGGGAAGGGAGGCCATAGAAGCTAGAGTTGCTTCGAAGCTGCGGGTACCAGGCACCAGGTAGGAAGGGTGGCACCAGAAGGGGTCAGAGGGACCACCGCACACCCACGGACCTCAGACCAACAGAGCTCAAAGCATAAGTTGACCCCTCTACCGCAATTTGACTGCAGCCTGGATGCCGACTGCATGCTGAGTGCTTCCCTCGGCATAACCAGCCTCCCTCACAGACCTGCCAGTGCTGAGAGCCAGCCCTGCCTTGGAGCTCAGACTGAACGTCCTCCCCAGGATGTAATGGCCGCCAGGAAGGCCAATAAAGATCTAAAGACATTAGGCAGCAGGCCCAAGAGATCAGGGCAGTATTGTTGTCACTTTCTAAATTTAGATTTACACACTCAGTAATATGTCCCTTTTTAGTGATTTGCCTGAAATTCTAGTAGGCTGTCACCAAGTGGTGGTATTGGCTCTTGGGGATAAGAGACACGGTTCCTGAAGGAAGAAATTATTGCTTTACATGCTGCTATTATTCTATATTAGTAATAATAATAACTAATATTGCTGTTTTATGTATCAGGCACTAAGTGTTCTACATGTATTATCTCGTTTGATCTTCAGAATAGTCAGATGGTGGTTCCTGTCCTTATCTTTGCGAGTAACTTGCGTAAGATCACAAAGCTGGGATTTCAGTCCAGAGTCTGTGCTCTTAACCTTTATGCGCTACTTTGTGAATGGGCAATTACCCGGACAAACATGACTGTAGAGACGGATCACCCTGTAGCCCAGAGCTTCTTAAACTTAATGGCACTTGGATCCCCTGGGGCTCTTGTTAGAATGCAGATTCCCATTCAGTCAATCTAAGGTGGAGCCTGAGACCATGCATTTATAACAAGCTCTCAGGTAATGCTGCGGATGCCAGTCTAGGACCCACACTTTGAATATCCACAGTGGAGAATGTGTGTTTAAGCCTGTGTCAGACCCAAAGCCTACAAGTGCCAAGTACGTGACGTAAATGCAAGGAGCAGCTGATTGGAACAGAGACGACACGGAAGATGTGCAGTCATTGTGATGGGGCCACTCCTCAGCCTCAGTGAATAGTCACCTGAGAGATTTCTGGACCAATGTGGTCCTATTTCTAGGTGGAATCTCCCGTTTTCTTTCTCTTTTTTAATTTTTTTAAATGTTTATTATTTTTGAGAGAGAGAGAGAGAGAGAACACAAGCAGGGGAGGGGCAGAGAGAGAGGGAGACACAGAATCGGAAGCAGGCTCCAGGCTCTGAGCTGTCAGCACAGAGCCCGACGCGGGGCTTGAACTCACAGACCGCGAGATCATGACCTGAGCTGAAGTCAGCCGCTTAATCAACTGAGCCACCCAGGCGCCCCCGAAATGTCCCATTTTCAAATACTGAGGTGACTAATCCAAGTTTATAAAACACCTTGCAGCTTGTACGTGAATGTTCATCGCAATATAATTCATAATAGCCCAAATTAGAAACAACCCAAATGTCTATCATCTGATGAATAAGTAATAAAATACAGCGTGTCCACACAATGGGATAGTATCTGGCAACAAGTTGGAATAAAGGTCTGAGACGTGCTCCTACATGGATGATCCTTAAAAGCATTACACTGAATGAAAGAAGCCAGACACAAGAGGATGATTATTGTGTGATTCCTCGTATATGAACCATCTAGAACAGGGAAATCTCTAGAGACAGAAAGGAGATTGGTGGTTGCCCAGGGCTGGGTAGGGTGAGAAGGGTATAATGGATATAGGGTTTCTTTTTTTGGGGGGCGGGGGGGGACAACCAAATGTTCTAAAATTAGATTGCAGTGAGGGTTAATATAAAACTCTGTGAGTATACTAAAACCCACTGAATTGTACACCTCGTACAGGTGAAATGTGGGGTCTGTGAATCATATCTTGTTAAAGCTGCTTAAACCAAAACCAAAAACACCACGCAGGAGAGAATTAGTCTCTTTAATAGATAAAGTGCAGTTACAAGTCAACAAGAAAAATAACAAACCCCAGCAGAAAAAAAAAAGATCAGGAAGGACACAGATCAACCCACGTGACACATTAACCAAGGAAGCACAGTGGTTCTTAAATGCACGGGGAATTCTCTCTTGCAATAAAAGACAAGTCAAAGCCACTCTGAGAAGACTTTCTGCCTCTTAGACTGGCAACAGTGACAGCGATTCTGGCGAGGAAATGGGACATTAAGTTGGTACCCCTGCAGGGTGGTGGGGGCAGGGGCCGGGGGCAACGCGTCATTATCCTTCAGAATTGAAAGCGCGCATCCCCATTGACGCCGCGGTTTAATCTCTGGGGATTTATCCCCCACACGTCCCCTCACGCGTGCAAAATGTGATACGTACACACACACGCACACACAATTACGCATTGTCGCACTGCGATAGCCGAAGAGTGGGAGAACCCAGGTGCTCAGTCGTGGTGCTTGGCGAGCGCCGCAGAGCTCGCATAGACGCCGCGCTGTACAGCTGTTAAACAGAACACGGCAGGGCTGTTTGTACTGATGCAGGGAAGAGGTGTGTTATTGCATATCTTACAATAATAATATGCCCGAGATAGCTTACTAAGAAAGGGAAGATGCAGAACAGAAGGTATAAGGTGTCCCTCGAGTGAGGGATGGGGACGTGAGTGCGTGTCTATATGTTGTGTATGTTTGTAAATGCAGAACCCATCCCGGGGTGGTGTAAAGAAAATGAAGATAGCCTCCAGGAGGGGAGCTGTGGCCGGGACCAGGGGGAGGGGAGACACACCTTCCGCGTTGCATACGTTGTGCCTGCGTTGCCTCTCCGATAACCATTTAAGTTTATTTATTATTTGGAGAGAGAAAGCGCAAGCAGAGGAGGGACAGAGAGAGAGGAAGAGAGAGACAATCCCAAGCAGGCTTCGCACTGCCGGCGCGGAGCCTGATGTGGGGCCTGAACCCATGAACCGCGAGATCGTGACCCAAACCGAAGTAGGACGCCCAACCGACTGAGCCATCCGGGCGCCCCCCCTCCCCCCCACCGCCCAATAACCCTTTAAACCACACCACCGTGTGGCCAAAGAGCACCTGTGTGCGGGTGCATGCGACCACTGGCTGCCTTTTTACGACATCGGAGTCAGAGAAGTAATTCCTGGCCACCATCACACAGTTTGGTCCCCGAAATCTAGAAAGGATGTGTACCCTCCATCGCCTCCTCTGTTCTCTGTCTCCCTTGTGTGGGTCTCCCAGCCTTGGCATCCCGGGTGTGCTCTGGGGGTCGCCCGGTGTTCCCTGGATGGGGACGAAAGGTGTCTGCACATGGAGTGTGAAGGCTGAAGGGGAAGACCGGGCGACCCCTGTAGGGGCGTCAGTTTGGGCCGGTGGACCCCAACGCCCTACGTTTGCTTCCTGTCCTCTAGGCACGCCCCAAAGGCGAGGGTCTGACCCCGTACCAGGGCAAGAAGCGCTGTTTCGGCGAGTATAAGTGCCCCAAGTGCAAGAGAAAATGGATGAGCGGGAACTCCTGGGCCAACATGGGGCAGGAGTGCATCAAGTGCCACATCAACGTGTACCCGCACAAGCAGGTGAGCTGCGGGCGCCGGGAGCGCGGGAGCCACGGCGGGAGGGGCTCTCTGAAGGGCCTCGGGTGTGGGGGAGGGTGACTTTGTCCCTCTTGGGCCTCGGTTTACTCCTTCATATGACAAGGAGGAGACCAGATCTCTCCACGTTGGCCCTTTGTTGTTCTCATCCGAAATGGGGGTGAGGGAGCACCATTTCCCCAGGGAAGGAGGGTAAAGGGGCAATTTCACCAAGACCCTGCGACCGCAGACCCTGGGTCAATTCTTCGGTACTAATGAGCTTGGGGTCCTGTTGTGAGATGAGCGGGGATGTGGGGGGCAGCAGGGCACTCACTCCAGAGAACACGTATCTCGTTCATTTGCTCACTCAGTTGACTCATGTATACAGGACGGCCTCAGTGTACCAGGCACTGAGCGTGGGGCTGGTGGCCAAGGTACACGTGGGCATGCTGGGGCCTGGGGGACAGAGGTGTCATCCCAGGGAGGATGTACTCACTGCAGGCTGCAAAGAGGAGGCCCGTTTACTCTGGGGCCTGAAGGATGGGAGGAAGCCAGACCTGTTACAGGTGGGGGACGGCCGTCCAAAGAAGACAGTATAGCAGGTGCAAATCCCCCGTGGCCTTAAGGACTTGGGTGGTCAAGGCCCAAACCTAAGTGAAGAATCAGGAGAGCAGGGCAAGAGGAATAGGGTGGGGTGGGGTGGGTGCTCTCTCGAAACCCATGAGGAACAGCACTGTCAGCTTTACTTTGAGATGATTATTCTGGGTGTGTGCAGAGATTAGTCTTGGTGGGGCTGGCTAATCAAAAGTGAGGAGTCCAGTGGGAAAGCCATGCCGTCCCGTGCGTGCTGGGAAAGGTCTGAACCTAGGAGGTGGCCTTGGACCTGAGTCCAACACAAAATGTCACCGGATTGGATGTGGGAGGTGAGGGAGAGGCAGGAATCCAGGAGAACTATCACCTTTGAGTGGAGGGAGTACGCTTACTGAGGTGGGCATCCTGGGCTGGGGGCAGGGCAGGGTGAGACCTAGGCATCCCAGATAAAAGCAAAAGTCCTCTGATACACATGTTACATTTGAGATGCTCCTGAAAAATCTAAGTCCAGACGTCAAGAAGCAGTCGGATTTATTTTGAAGCTCATATGAGAAGTCACAGTGGCTTCTACATACTTGGTTATCATGGACTTAGAGGTATGTAGGAAGTGGATGAGATTTCCTGCAGAATGTAGACAAAGTAGAGACAGAATTCCCCAGTCCACGTGTTGGAGAATCCCAGCACTGGGGGCTCAGCTGGAGGGGCAGGATCCATCACGGAGCAGAACCGGGGAGCATGGAGTCCTGGAGGTCGGGGGGGGGGCGGCGGTGTACCGTTCAAGTGGGCAGGTGTGGTTGGTGCAGAGATGTCTGGTATAATGGCCATGGCCAAGTGCCCTGGAGATTTGGCAACACGGAGGTGGTCCTCAAATTACATGCATATCTCGTTGAACTGCACCTAAGGTCTGAGAACCACTAAGCCGGTGCCCTGCAGGTCAGGCGTTAAGGACAGAGTGGAGACGTCGATTCTTAGTGGACGTGTCGTCTGGGGCCGTGGCTGTGGAGCCATGACGGGGGTTGGAGGGGTTCGTTGGGCCAGGCTTCATTGTCTACTCCCTCAAGGGGGGTTGATTGTAGAGAGAAGCAGCGATATGGGGCAGTAGCCCCAGGAGGGCAGGTGGCATTGAGGTGGGTGTTATGGAGACGGGAAGTCCTGGAGCATGTTACAGGCAAGTGAGAAGGATCCAGAAGGAAGCAAAGGGCTGATGATACGGGAGCAAGGGGGTGATGCCTTACCATGGTACGGGATGGGGGGGGGGACGTGGGAGTGGTCAGGAAGGTTGGTGGGTTTGATGGCACAAAGAAGAGGAGCTTCACTTCCAAGGCTTCCGTCTTCTCTCCGAAATGGGACAGGAGGTTTTCAGGAGAAATTAGAGTGAGGAGGGGTGTGGTGGCCTCGGGGAAGGACGGAGGACATGGGCCTCCTAGAGAAATCTAGCTGCGTCCCAGGCCCGGGGAGGTGTGAGGTTGTAACTGGTGCCACCAGCCTGGTTCTGTGACTTGCTCCAGCAGGGTCACGGGGCAGGCGTGGGCCAGAGTCAGTGGACAGGGGCAGAGGTTTGCCAGGACAGTGATTCAGAGGGAGGAAGGCTGAAGAGCTGGCATATTTGGAGAAGTGTGATCGTGCGTGGTCCTGGGATGTCAGCCGGATGGCCGGGAAGGGAGGCCAGAAGGGCCCTAATGGGAAGGGAGGATGCGGCGGGGCCCAGGCCGGGTGGAGCTGCACAGAGAGCAGCTCTTGGACTGAAGACCAAGTCCAGGGTGTGGCCAAGGGGGCAGTGGGAGAGAAGGTCACGTTGACGATGGCGTGGGGGCACTAAGGAGCCAGGGCTAGGGCCAGTCCTCCCCGTGTGGGCCGAGTCACCAAGAAGGATGGCAGGAGCAGAGGGGTGGAGGAGGCGGGCCAGGAAGGGAGGTGGGCTTTGAGGCTCTTGGGGAAGGCTCCCGTGAGGCACTGATGTTGGCTGAGCTGTGGTGGAGGCTTGCAGGGGGCTGCGTGGGGGTGGCCGAGCTGGAGGGAACAGCATGTGCGAAGTGGGGAGGCCAGGGTCAGGCACAGAGCACTGGTGGAGCTGAGGGGTGAAGCAGAGGTGGGGTGGGGCGGGCCGCCTGGGACTGGCTCGGAGGCCACGGTGTGGAGTTTGGGCTTTATCCTGTTAGCGCACGTGGGAGCCATCTGAGAGGATTCTCCTGATTGAAACATCTTGTGATTTTATGACCCTCATGCTGGCCTCCATTGCCTCTGTTTGCAGACCTCCCCACCCCCTCCCCCAAGGGTTTCTGTGGTTCCCATCAACCACACTATGACAGGTGGGCAAGGAGACTCAAAGCTGGCCATCAAGGTCCAGCAGACGGGGGTCTCCTTAGGGGCAGAGCCTAGCCCACATCCTAACGGCAAAGAGGGGGGCACCCAGGCCCAGGAGTGCCAAGACAGGCCTGGTGACCCGGTGGGTGGGCCTCGTGTTTGGGGAGCACATCCAGGGAATGGGGCCAGGAGTGGGCAGTTCAAAGGAGACAAGGCGTCCTGGTTCCTGATTTCCCGGCAATTCCTGAGGTCGGAGACGCCAGTCCAAAACACCTTTCCCACCATGTGTGACTATGATCACACTACCTTGTGGGTTGAACTCCGCGCTCCCAGGGGCACTTGGGGCATGGCCAGTGCTGTTCAGAGGGGTTCATTCCTTCTCTCATGGACCCACTTGGCTGAGGGCTCCTCCAGGGCCAGATCTGTGCAGGTGCTGAAGGACGACCAAGTTCAGGGCTTCTAGGCCTTCCCTTCTCCAACTGCAGCGACGGGATTCAATCGGACAGGGTTAGCAACTGGCATTTAGGGAAACTCTGGCCCGAATCATCCTCTGGGCATCATCTGCTGAGTCCCTACACACCCCTCATGTATACTCTGCCCTTAGACAGGGTGTTCTGTTCATCCATATTTCACAGGGAGGAGAAGCAGGGCCCTGAGAAGCCCCGTCTTCTTCCCAAGGTCCCCAGGTGGGAAATGGGGTTGAACTTGCCTCTGTGCTTGGAGACGGTCTGTTGAAGTGCTGGGGGGCCCAGGCCTGAGGCCAGGCGGGAGTCAGTACGTGTCTCAGCTCAGCTGCACAGGCACTGGGTGTGCCGGAGTGAAGGGTTCAGCGTGCTCCTGGGGGCGGGAGGGAGAGAGGAGGCTGCAGGTGGGTCCCCGTGATGGGAGAGGGCAAGGATGGGAAAATGATAACAGTACTTAATACCCGTCATCCTCTCAGCTACCCCACGAGGTCAGCACTGCTGTCTTTCCTTTCTACAGAGGGGGAAACGGAGGCAAGGGGTGTAAGTGATTGACTCAAGGTCCGTAGAGAAGCTGCGTTTCATGAAGAGGGATCAAGTTTGGGGCCAGAGGGAAAGGGGAGCACGGAGGCCACGTCATGGTGGCGGGCTGGGCTGGGGAGCCCCCAAGGGGGCTCAGCTGCACGGGTCAGGGCAGGACTTGGGTCGGTGCTGGGGGTCTGGGAGGCTCACTTGGTCCTTATGATGCCCATACCCTCTGCAACCTGAGCAGAGAGGCACGGTCTCGCCCACAGGCCTGAGGCCAGGGTGCCAGCCTCCCTGCAGTGGCTCCAGCCTCCTCGGCCCCTGCCCCTGTATTGCCCTAGCATCCGGCAGGGCAGGGCTCCTCGCTCCTTCCACGAGGAAGGAGCCGCCATCCCCAGGCCAGCTGTGCTTTGGAGCATCCTGCCACACTCAGTCTCAGCGCAGCCCCCCACGGGCACCCCCATACTCAGGCTCAGTCTCCGCACTGGTACCCAACCCAGAAGGATCCTCCGGAAACATGTGGCTTTGCTCTTCCCCTCTCCGTCCGTCAGCCCTATTGGTTGAACCCTGCTGTGTGCAGTAGGGAAACTGAGGCCCAGAGAGACCACAGGGCTTGAGCAAGCCCCTCAGCCAGGCAATGTTAAGGGGGCCTAGGACCCAGTGTCCCAGCACCTAGCATCCCCAATCTCCTCTCCTGGCCTCTATGAACTTTTCACCTGGCTCCTCTGTCTCTGAGGGGTTGCAGGCTGGGTGGGGAGGGGCATGTCCCCACCCGCCTCCCCAGCAATCAGGGGCCTTTGAAGAGCTCAGAGGAAGACTTGGGGCCCTCGCCGCCCCCCCCCAGGCCCCCATGGCGGAGAGGAGCTGCTTTATTTCTTCTGCCCCCTGAGCTCTGACCTGTGGGGCATCCATCCCCTGAGAACCCTCCGGTTCCCTCTCCTCCCTCTCCTGCCACATCTGTTTCCGGTCAGGCTCCGGCTGACCTGCCCCCTAGGAGAAGAAAACACTGAAGGGCTCTGCCTCCCTGCTGGGGGGTGGGGGCGGCCCTGGGGTGGTCCATCCCAGCAGCTGAAGGTTTTCCTTCCACAGAGGGGAGTCATCCTGGCGGCTCCCCCCCCCCGCCCCCACCCTGCGCTCCTCCACTCAGCGGAGCCCCGACCCATGGAGGGAAGGGAAAGGGACACTGATAGGGTCACGGCCAAGGAGGAGGGATGGGGAGGGTATCGCAAGGGCGTTTCCACGGGGACTCAGCTGGATCCCTCGCTCCCAGCCTGCCCCCAGTCCTACATCACACTAATAATAGCAACAATGATATGTGACATTAATACTGGCCAGCACTTTGGTTTTCACGTGCCAGCTAACTTGGCATGTATTAACTCATTTACTCTTCACAACCACCTTACAAGTAGGTGCCCTTATTAGCCCCATTTTATAGAAGAGGGCGTTGAGGCACAGAGAGGTTAAGGAACTTCTGGAGGTCACACAGCAATTGCTAAGTCTCGCAGAGCTTGACTTGATGGTTATACAGTGCTTTAAGACACCGACTTCTCTCTCTATCACGCATATAGTATATGTTATTGACCTCCCGCCCAGGTTACAGAAGGGTACGTTGAGGCTCTGGAGGAGAAAGTTGTTGTCCAACAGCCCTGGGCAGATAGGTGAAGCTGCAGGCCCCAGGGCAAGACCCTTAATGTCTTGGGGCCTCAGTTTCCTCATCTGTAACATATGGGGAGAGTAATGTGCCCCTCCCAGCCAGGCTGTCAGGTGGGATGGTATGATTTGTGTGGCAGTGATGTGCAAGGTGTAAACCATGGGGGGGGGGGGGCAAGAGTGGCCTCAGGCCTGCCTATTGTGGAATCTCTGGCCCCACCTGGAAGGCTGGTTCAAGGAGGGGCCCCGGCCAGCATGAAGAGTTGGGGAGGAGAGCTAGAAACCAGGCTGAGTTGATCTGGACGAGGGGAGATCTCAGGACTACCTCTCTCAGGCCTGTGGGAGCCAAGCGGAGAGTGTGTGGCCCCTGTGTGGCTGTGATGACAGGTGGACGTATAGGGACCCAGGGTTCAGCTCAAGGTCAGGGAGCCCTTCTTTCAGCCAGGGAGCTTGGCCAGCAGGGAGGTCCTCGGCCCTGGCTCGCCCATGGGGTGCTGTTGGTATTTATGAGGTGCCTAGGAGAGCAGGTGATGGGGCCTTCACAGGTCTTCAAGCTTGGAATCGTGGCTTCAATGACCCTTTCTTTACCTGGTGGGTATCCCCTTCCCATTAATAATCATAACAAGCAACATTAATAGTTTTTATCTGCTATGCTCTTTCTACTCACTGAGATGTAACAACAGCCCCATGAGAAAAGTGTTATCAATGTCCCCTTCTGGAGACGGGGAGACTGAGGATCAAAGGGTTGGTGGCTTGCCCAAGGTCACACAGCTTGTAGGTGGTTCAAGTCCGTATCTGACACAAAGCCAAACTCTTTCTCCTCTCCCCTGGCCAGGAAAGCCAGTCATCTCACAACCCCTTGAGACAAGGCCAAGGCTCCCGTCCTTTTTTGCAGGCTTTCTCTGTGTGGCTCTAGGCTTGAAAGTGCAGAGGTGGGTTTTATGACCCTTGGATCAGAACCCTGCCCATCCGCAGTCCCCATGGTTCATCTCCTAGACCCCCGTGACTCTTCCATTTCCCAGACCGCTGCGAGTGTCAGCTTCGGGCCAGGTATTGGGTAAAGCCAGTGCACTACTTTTGAGAGGTTCGTGGTCTGCCCAGGAGGCAGTGCTCACCCTCAGCTTCCCTCCAGGGCCATCCCTGGTCACAGTCACTGGCACCGAGGCTCCCTGGCCTCACACCAGCCTGCAGTTCCTGCTCCCTGTCCCCAGCATGTGGGTCCCAGCTGGCTTCCCTTGAGTCCCCCCAGATCCATGCAGGGGACTGTTCTGCAGGAGGGGGCTCTGGGCTGAGGCTTCGCCTGCCAGCCACGAAACTATCTGCTTCAAGAGGTGTACCTAATAGCCTCCGTAAAATTTCCAGGGGAACAAATCTTTCCTGGCTTTTGAGAACCAGGACAGGAGAGTGAGAGGGAGCGGGAAGCTCCCTATGTCACAGACGTATTCTCGTACGTGCCTCACGCTGCTTAGCGTACAAACATCCAGACATCTGATTCCTCCCACGGCCCCACAGACGAGGTACAGTGATGGCCCACTTTACAGGTGCAGCAACTGAGGCTCCCTAAAATCATATAGTGAAGTTCTGATCATTTGGCCACTCAACGGACAGTACCAGGCCTTGGGATGAGGGGCACTGGCTGCTAACCTCACGGAGCTGAGGTCTCATCCACCCTAACCCCGAAGCATGGGAGTGACAAGCGGCCTGGCGAGGAGCACTGGGTGTGTTGGAAATCAGGAGACTGGGCTTGGGTCTTCCTTGCTCTGGACCTTCGGTTTCCTCATCTGGGTGATGTCTGTGCCCCACTGTCCCGCCTCTGTCCTGGGCTTGCTCAGAGAGTCCTGGGGGAGGGCACGGTGGCGTCTAGACTAGTCGCTGGGGTACAGGAGCCCCTCCCACTGCCCAGCCCCAGCCCAGGACACGCACCTGCAACAGGCCAGAGGCAGAAAGGGCCCAAGCAGCTAGGCAAACAACCTCTGTGACTACAGGCTCGCTCTCTGGGCACCCCCTCCCCGTCTGTCTGTCTGTCTGTCTGGTGCTGTCCCTCGCTGCGTCTGTCTCACTCTCCCTGCTTCTGTTTGTGTTTCTGTCTTTCTCTCCACTCCCTCCTTCCTCTCTGCAGAGACCCCTGGAGAAGCCCGATGGCCTGGACGTGTCCGACCAGAGCAAGGAGCACCCCCAGCACCTCTGTGAGAAGTGCAAGGTGCTGGGCTACTACTGCCGCCGAGTGCAATGAGCCGCCGCCAGCCGCTGCGCCCACAGCCACCTTCCTGCCAGCCAGAGACCACGCCCCCTCCCTGTGTCTCTCCGTGCGGCGTGCTTGGGGGCGGGGCCTCGCAGCCTTACCGGCCTAGGCAGGGGGCATCTTAGGTTCTTGTCTCGCGTGTGTTGACAAACAGTGTTACTGACATAGCTGCCCCCACAGAAAGCCGGGTCTCTGGGACTCTCTACAGGTGGGCCTGGGGTCTGTGCAGAAGGGGCAAGGGTGAGCGGAGGTCAGTACACAGGACTCCATAAAGCCCTGGGTGTCCCCTGCAGGGTCCCTTCCTCTGAGACTCCCTTTGGGCTGAGCAGCCTTGCATTGGCCACAAGTGCACTAAATTTACTGTGAATCCCAAAGCCTGCAGGGGACTGTCTCCCCAGGACTACCCAGGCCTCCTTCTCTACCCAGAACCTTCCAGTCTGCCCTGAGTGCAAAGCCACTCAGAGAGCCCTACTTTTCTGTCCTGTTTGTGTCAGCAATCCTGGCGAGCTGACACCGGTTCTAGCAGCTGCTGGGGAGTGGGCATCTCTGCCCCCTGCCCACCATGAGCCCCAAACCCGACTGCCTCTGACATCATTAGCATTGCATACCCTAGACCCAGAGGTCAGGGACAGGGAGGCACTGAATGTTGGACAGCGTTCCACGGTGTGACCTGGGGCATATCAGACAATGCCTCCCCTGCCCCCCACCACACGTGTTTTCCACTTGGGATTGGATTTTGTGCTTGGATTTTGTCAGGCCCATTCCCTACCCTTTTCTTTCACCTCCCCCCAACACTAGGGGCCACCCCCTGATCGAGGCTGAAGGGCCCGGTGGGGAAGGCACTCTGGCAGGACAAACGCAGGCCTGGTGTCCTGGAGACCTGGGTTCAAATGCTGGCCCTGCTGCTGACACACTACGTAGCCTTGGGAAGAACTTCTCATCTCCGGCCCTCAGTTTCCCCACTAGTTTAAGTGAGAGAGTGACTCCAGAGAGCAGAGGCCTGTTTCAGTGCTGGGATTCACATGGAGCCTTATTTGGAGAGGCCGTCCAAGTCCCAGACTGCACACCGCCACCCATCAGTCACTTAGGTGAGAATTGAGGGGTGCCAGTCTTCTCGTCACCCCCTGTCACCCCCGCCCCACCTGAGGTCCCCCATCCCTGCAAAAATGAGGGAGAAGGATCCCCTGTCACACTTGGCAACCCCGATGTAAGCTACAGAACTTCTCATTTATAAAATGGGGACAATGATTTCCTACCTCCCAAGGGAGCAGGAAGGCCTCTGGGCAAGTCACGTTGGTCAGAACGCTGTCCTGGCTGGTGGGAGGGATCACGCTCCCTTCTCTTCTCTCTCCCCCGTGAGAAGTCCTAATTTTGTTGTCCCATCATCCTTCCTTTCTCCCAGGGAGAGGGAGAGAGCCATCTGTCAGGACTGGGTCACTTGATTTTGCCCCAACATCATGCCTCTGTGGGGAAAAAAAAAAAAAAAAAATCAGACCATGAAATGGGCCTGAAATTCAGTGTTTACCGTGGCTCAAGGTCACCCAACGGGTGCCCAATCGCCTTTTGTTTTCAAATGAAAATGCTGTGTACGACTGAGGAGTTACAGTGAAGTGTTAACCAGGGGTCCAGGGAGCACGTTGAAGAGATGGAGTGAGTGTATTTGCAGCCAGGGGGGCTGCAGGGTAGATATCAGGGGGCCATGCCCTCTGAGCACTTAACAAGAGTGTGTTAGTTCCAGCCCGAGCCCTGTAGCCGCCTCCCTGCCGCCCACAGGGGCAGAATGCCCAGGAACCGACTGTGAACACCCTCCCCTTCCACTGGGAATGCCACTGAGGGATCCCTCCCAGCTGTCTCCTGTCTTCTCCATGGTGTCAAGGTGAGCTGGAGTCATCCTGGCCCAAGGCTCTCTGTCCCCAGGGAGAAGCTGTTGCTGTCAGTCATTCTAGAGCACTGCTGAAGGTAGTGTCCGCGGTGGTGGGCAGTGAGCTCGTCTCTGCTGTGAGGACCGGGACCCAGCCCTTCCGGGGACCTGACTCCAGAGGGGGACCCTGGCCCTAGGATGCCCGGAGCCTGCCGACTGTCCCACAGTGGTGGGGAAGGCCCACACCCTAAAAAGAACCCAGGCTCCAGACCGCTGGAGTCCACGGGCCAGTAGGAAATGGGATATCACCCCAAAGTGACCTTTCCAGTGGGCTTATCCAGCTGGCAGTCATTGCCCCTGCCTTCTATGCAGAGCTGGCTGGCGTGGGGGCCGGGCCCTCCCGCCCCAAAGCAGCCTCTCTGTGTACCCCCTGCTCCTGCACGGCTCTGGCTGAACTGGGGAGCTCTCTATGGGCGGCAGAAGCCACTGTTGTCGAGGCCGGGTACTGCGAGGACGAAGTGCTCAGAGGGCCTGGGAGCCCAGGAGACAAGAAAGCGTGTGGTTTGTACGTTCAAAAGGGACAATCGCTGGCAGTTAGTAGATCTAGTGATCTAGTTGAGAGAGAACAGTGTTTAACCCGTATGAAGTATTCGATAGCTCTACTTGTGAATTTGTATTTATTTTGAGTTATACTTGACACGATTCCTTTTTTTTTTTTTTTAAGAAAAATACTATGTGTGTATTTTGAAAAGAAAATTCATAGATGTTAAAATTTTTTCTGGTTACCAATTTTTCTCACAACACTGAATTTGTTACCTTCTCCCGAAAAATCTCGACAGTGATTTTTGTCTGTATATATTTGAGGGGCCTTTTTTAAAAAAAAAAGAAAAAAGAAAAAAGAAAAAATATAATTGCTTGATCTTTGAGATTAAAAAAAAAAACAAAAAGAGAGGCATTTTCAAACCTTTGGAGATTTCAGGAGGGCAGTAGAATATCAAACGAAGATTTCTGGAAGTATTTTGCAAACCTTTCTGGTTGAGCTGCAAGAAAATATTTATGGTGATAACTTTTCTCTTTTTTCCTGTTGTTGGTTTTTTGTTTCGTTTTGTTTTTGGTTTGATTTTTTTTTTTTTTTACTATGCTTTGATCTGTAAAAAGTATGCAACTGAACTACATTAAGAAGGAAATATTGTCTACATAGAATATTATATGAAGTTGGTACATAATTCTGATGAGGAAAAAAAAATCTTTGCAATTCTTTAAGCCATATTGTTGTTATTCTGTGTTGTTTTCCTTGGATGAAAATATCAGTATTAAGTGGCCAAGCATATTATCCAAGTGCTTAGACTTATTAATATGTTCGTGTCCTGTATTTATACATATGTGTATTTTGGAAAGTATTGCTTTTTTTTAAGGGAAGCTATTATTAGATAACATAGCCGAAAAGGGAATAGTGACCCCTTGGAGCCTCTTCAGCTGAGGATAACAAACACAGCATTGTAATCCATTCTCTTGCACCTTCTTATTATTATCTTGTTATTATGGTTATTAACTTTGTAGGGGGGCAGGGAGTGGGCCAGGGGAAGAGGGGCGTATCAGTATCACAGAGCCAGCATATTATCACTAACCGGCCCCTCCATGATTGGCCAGAGCCGAAGATGGCCTCCTTGGCCTGGTGGAGGGCTCGGGTCAGCAGGGCCCAGCAGGGAAGACGAAGCAGGAGGCAGACTTCTTTGGACGCCCCTCTTTGGAGTTTTGCCGTCTGAGCCACGCCTCTGGGCCCCATGCTCTTTGAACTTGGATTTGTCAGCCGGAGCCCTTACACCTGCCCTCCAACATCTAATAGACTTGAATCTACTCTAAATGAATATTTAATCGAACATCACTACATTGTAGCCCAGTGCAACAACTAATCCTGAAGTTTGGGAGGCGTTCCGGCCTTCAGGGAGGTGGCTGAGCCGTCCCCCAGGGGCTGGTGGCAGAAGGGCTCATCGCTGTCTGTTGCCAGCCTCGCCGTTGGACCTCCTCCACTCCCGTGTGGTGACCCTGTCCGTGTCTGTATCTGTTAATATGTGTGTGTCCAGCTAAAGAGACAAACAGAACCCGTGGGCCCAGCTCGGAGGGTGTGTGGAGAAGGCTCCCGGCCTCTCTGAAGGGCTGCCCTCGGGATGGCATTCCGTTGTGTGCCTTATTCCTGGAAAATCTGTATACAGCTTGCCTATAGCAATATAGCCTTTTCATGCTGTATTAAAAGAACTTTTAAAAGCGAGAGAGGCTCATGGGTTTTGTTGTTGACACAGAGCATCGGTGGGGAGCTGGACGTTTTCACAGGTGTGTGAAGTCAAGTGGGGGGGGGGGGGGTCTTCTAGCTGCCTTTCTGCTGTCCCGAATCTGGGTCATCTTGTCCCTGCCCTGCCTCCATGCTGTGGATCTGCCTTCTCCCAGCCCCTCTGCCCCACAGTAGACGCTCTCTCCAGAGGGAGGGCCCTCCCCAAGTTGGGCCCCAGACTGGGCGAGATTGTCAGCACATTAGGTCACACGTTAGCTCAGCAATGGGACTCCCGGGTGACCATATATAGGAGTGAATCTCCCTTGGAGGCAGCAGCCCTAGGCCCCAAAGCCGTGACCACACTGGGGCTTCTTGCCAAGACCAGAATTCGGGACTCACACACTGGGCATCACACCATGAGAAATCTGAAGTGTCCCGGGCCTCTTGGCAAGTCCCCAGGAGAGGGAACAGAGGGTCTCTCTTCTGAGCAAGGTCAGGATGAGGCCGGGCTGTCACAAGGTGGGGTTCTTGCTGAGAGCCACGGACGGGAAGTCATGGCTCTTAAGAAGCCACCTGCACATGGGGGCCCTTCCCTATTCACCAGAATCACTATGGGAGCTACAGTCCCACCCCAGAGACGCTTGAGAAATTGGCCTGTGTCCTCAGGATTTTAAAGCCCCCAGATGAGTCCAATGTACAAGGCCAAGAAATGCCAGCAACGGTCCCTCATGGTCCTGTGGGGTCAGTGGTGATGTCAGCGCGGAGGCTGGTGGGCAGACGCTCCCGCCGCACTCCATCCACAGCTCCAGCCAATTGCTGCCATCTGAGAATAAACTACTTGGGCTGGAAACCCAGGTTGTTATGTGAAATTTTCCAATTTTAAATTTTGGCAACGAGTTTACTGAAATTTTAAATAGTACATAGGTCAAGTCGTGTGTCTGTGGGCTAGCCTTTGCCTCCAGACTGCAGCCTCTGGGACAGAGCAGAGAAAAAGTGTGGGTCCTTGGGATCGGGGACCACCGTGGGGGAGGAGCGAGGAGCAGGCAGGAGCAGAGATCCCCG
Source organism: Neofelis nebulosa (assembly GCF_028018385.1). Taxonomy (NCBI): domain Eukaryota; kingdom Metazoa; phylum Chordata; class Mammalia; order Carnivora; family Felidae; genus Neofelis; species Neofelis nebulosa. Next base: position 43,911,601 of record NC_080794.1, on the reverse strand, counting down.
GCTCCAGAAGCAGGGAATGCTCACCCTGTGTTATCTGGAGTGCACCGTGAGTCCCAGAAGCCACCAAGTCTCCTCTTGCTGCTTATGGGCATGCTCACCCCCAGGTGCCGCCCTCGGGGGGAGTGAAGTGGCAGGCGGGGCCAGGGTCAGCCTGAACTGGCTGGTGGGTGTCCCTACAGCCAAGCAGGTGAGTGGAGAGGGGACCCAACCCCAACACGGTAGGAGGAGGAGAGAGCACCCCCCTCCCCCCAGCCAGCAGCAACAGAGGGGTGCTGGCCTCCCCGTTGCAGATCTGTACAGGTGTGAGGACTGGAGTCCTGGTCTGTCAGAGTGCCCCTGTGCCCAGCAGCCCCGCCTCCCCCGGCTGTGCGAAGCTGAGAAGTTCCTCTGCCTCTCTGAGCCCCAGCTCCCCCAGGGATAGTATGCAGATAGGACGGCTCAGTGAGCACCAGGCCCAGTGCGTGGCTTGCCACCGGTGGGGGGCGGGGGAAGGGGGTCCCTGGAGACGTGGATCTCTTGCTCCCATTGTCTGTGGCTCAGGCAGAAACACCTTGTCAGAGATCACACAGGAAGTCAGAGGGGGGAACCAAGCCTCCCACCCTCGGCACCCATTGCGTGCTGGGGCTGAGGCTTCAAGGTTAACATTCGGGGATCTGCCCTGTGTGTCAGTGTGCATGCGCCCCTGTGTTTGTTTTGCTTTGTTTTCCGTGGAAAGAAAACAAACCCGAGGCAAACACAGCCTGCATTTCGACATCTCCCGGAGCTGTGGAAACCAGTAATTCCCCTGGACAGGAAGGATTTCCGGTTAGACTTAATGTCCATGTCCGGAGGCAGCTGGCCGCAAGGGCCCGGGGAGAGCAGAGTCCACCTCAGGGGACAGGAGAGGACGGCCCAGCTCTGGGCCTGCCCCTGCCCCCCCACCGCCCCCACGCCCACACCCGCCACATTTCTGTCTGGGCGAAGTTGAGGCCCCCAGGAAGGAAGGCTCGCCCGAGGCCACCCAGCGGGCACGTGGTGGTGCCAGGGTTCAAACCCCAAGTCCTCGCTCCCAGGGCAAGGTTGTGGAGGCAGAACTGGGGCTGAGCCCAAGGCAGCACCCTGCCCCCAGGCCTTGGTGCACGGAGCCTCCTCGGTGCCTGCTCCAGACACAGGGGAGGGAGACCAGGCGCACTCAACCACCCTACCCCTTCCCATCTCAGCTCCAGCACCACCGGGAGCCCTTGGGCCCCCCGTGTGACCTAGACAAGGCTCCTAGAACCACTGTCTTCCCAGAATGTGTGATGTGGGGCCGCCACGTCCCTATCTATGTGTCGGGGCCATCAAGACACGCTTGCAGGCCGCAGTGGACACGCTCTGTGATGGCCCTTCTCTTCCTGCTGGGCCCCCACGCTTGGAGGCTGGGCCAGGCAACCGGCCGGCCACAGGCCCGTGTCTTCCCTGGCTCTGTGGTCCCATGTGTGCTCCTAACAGTCGTAGCAGGAGCCGGGACAGGGAACAATATTGCCAACATGGCAGGTGGAGAAATGGAGGCCCAGGGAGCGCTGTGGCGCCCAAGACTGACAAGTGGGGTCCTCTGCCGAGCACTCTGACCTCCACACTGTGCTATTTCTGATTCTGACGAGACACTCCCAGTGGATTTCCCAGCGGCTAGAGCTGGAGCTGGGTCCCACGATGAGCAGGGAGTCAGGCCCCAGCCTGCCCTCTCTCCTTGGCCTGGGAAACCCAGGGTCAGGCATCCAAATACTGGCCCAAGCTGCTCCCTGGCCAGTGCTGCCTGGGCCGGGCTCCCACACAGGCTTTGGGAGAGAGAGAAGGGTCAGGAGCAGCTGGGACGAGGAGGGGGTGGGGGTGCGATCTGCTGGGGGCAGGCAGCCGCCCCTAGAGTCAGGCATCTGGTTGTCCCTAGAACTCTGTCCAGAGCCAGGAACAGTCTGTCCTCAGGCACAGAGTCCCCTCTAAATACACCCACTTTATCCAGAGCCGCTAGAGGCCCTGTGCTCACCTCACCCCGCCACACACATGCATTCACACACAGGCACTCACACCCACCCACCAACACGTGTGGCTGTGGCCCCTGGGGAGTCCTGTGGGAGTGGGGAGCCCTGGGTCACACTCTCCAGACAGACGGTGCTGCTGCAGTGACTACAAGCGGGGGGCCCCCCAGGGCGGCCCCCCTCCCTGACCCTCTCCCCCAAGGATCACTTTTAGGGAGGAAGAAGCCCCAGCCCAGAAGGGCCCAGAAGATGGGCTCCATGGGAATCTGCCCGTCCCCTTCCCCGAGAGCCCCTCACCGTGCAGAAGGTGAGAGAAGCCCAAGTCCCAACCCTCGGCCCGACGCAGTGAGCGGAAGTGTGTCCTCGTATTGCAAACGGTTGAGAGAGGCCATGTTTTGTGAGGCATGACGACGGCCTCGCGGGTGTGAAAACCACGTCCTCATCTATTAGCTGCTGGACGATTTACGGGCCAAGTGAGACGGCACCTGCGTTTTATTTTCAAATAATCCAGAGGGTGGCTCATGTGACGAGGTGGGAGCCCGGGGTCTGATGGACCGCTTTCTCCACCCCTGGGCTGGGGATGAGCTCCGCGGGGAGCCGGGCCAAGGCAAAGTGTATGTGCGGGTGGGGGTGGGGGTGGCCCCCACGCACCCAGTGCCCTCCACGGTCCTCTGGACGGGCAGCCAGGGTTTTCTCTATGCATCTCCAGCGCCAGGGCGGCCTGGCACCTGGCAGGGCCAACTGTGGAATAAATGAGTAAGATCCAGCCGACAGTCCATCAAGCCCTCTGGTGTGCCCGCCACTGTACTATGTGATGTACGTGCACCATCATTTCTGATCCTTGCAGCGGCCCTGTGAGGTGGGCCTAGCATGAGGACCATTTGACAGACGGTCAGGCTGAGGCCCAGGGAGGTCGAGTGACTCGTCCGAGATCATCCGGCACGAGTAGAGCCCCTCCCTAGACCCCTCCCAGAGACATCTGACCCCAGGGCCGTGTCATCTTGGCCGTGTCATCTTCTTGCCTCCTGCATCTTGGGCCAGGAAGGGCACTTTGTCCCGTCCCCACATAACCCAAGCTGGGGGCCGAGCAGCGTTCCCCTCTACCGCCTTCTCCTCGTGCCACCATTCCCACCTCTGGCCACTCCTCGCGGTCGGGTCAGCCTCCACGGCCCCTCCACACACAGCTCCTGCAGCCTACGGGGCAATCTGGGGTCCGAGTCTGGGACCGTGGCACCTGCCTCGACTTCCATCTCTGCCTGCCCACCCTCATCGTGGCAGAGGTGCTGGGTCAGACGGACGGGCCACTGGACTGCAGCCTCGCTGCTTGTCAGTTGTCATCCTAAGCAAGTGGCCTCCCCCTCTGAGCCCTGGTCTCCTCCCCTCCTAAGATGGGAATGATGGCCGCCGATCTGAGGGCCACCGTTAACGACGAAAAGACATCAGGAAGCCAAGTGCTTGACTTCTAGAGCATGCTCAAGAACTGTTAGCTACTTTAGTGCCCACAGAGGTGGTGAAAGTCCCCCAGGTCTGCGCTGCCTCTGAAGCACCCCCCCTCCCCTACTCACCTAGCCATGATTCCCTTTTGCCTCCTACCTGTCAGCCCCTTGAGCTCTGCGTTCTGAAACCTTCACCTGCCTGACCAGGTGGCAGGTGAGGAGCCTATGCCTTGCTTCTGGGAAGGGACTTGGATTTGTCGGTTCCTCGGGCCGTAGGCCAGGCACCCACATCTTGTTAGTTCAGTTCTGGCAGGGCTTCTGCCTCAGTTTCCCCCTTGTGCTGAGGCAAGAGACCTGTGCCTACCATGTAACTTGCCCCCTTTTCTCCCTTGGAATCTGACCCCAGCCCCACCCCACAGTGGAGGCTGCTTCAAACCCTGTGGCCAGGCTCTCTCTCCCCTGACATCCTTGCCGGTTCACAAACACCCCCACCCTGCAGTCCTTTAGCAGCAATCGGCCGGTCCCCTGCTGCCCTCTGGTGGCTACGTCTGAGGATGGCAACTTCCTGCTGGGGAATTTTTTTTCCCTCCCCAATTCCAGATTAAGTCCTGACCTCAGCCGCACAGGGCTGCAGGTCTCATCACCTATGCACCTATGAGCAATATTGTCAAGTAATAATACCCGAGTTTGTCCCCTTTGATTATAAAAATAATGCATGCACAATATGAAGTGAGTACAACAGAAAGTAGGATGTGAAAATACCCAGTGGTCCAACTTCCCCCAGGGATCACTACTGTCGGGGGTGTGACGGTAACATTCCACAGCTTTTTGCTTGCATGAATCTCTGTGTGTGTAACGTACACATACACACACACGTTAACTGGGTTATATTTGGCATGCTGTTCTGCAGCCCGCTTTGTCTGTACCATCGTCTTTCCCTGTAGCATAGCGATCTGCCTCATCTGTCGAACAGCCATTGTACTAGTTCGGTGAGTAATGTACTTGTCAATTCCTTATAGAAGGACTTGAAGCATTATTGTTTTTTAAAAGTTCATCTTTTTTTCCTTTTTAAAAAGTTTTTATTTAAATTCCAGTGAATTAACACACAGTGTAATATTAGTTTCAAGTGTACAGTATAGTGATTCAGCACTTCCACACGTCACCCAGTGCTCATCACGACAAGTGCGCTCCTTAATCCCCATCGTCTATTTCACTCATCCCCCCCCCCCTTGCCTCTGATAACCATCAGTTTGTTCTGTATAATCTGTTTCTTGGTTTGCCTCTTTTTTTTTTTTTCCACTTTGCTCATTTGCTTAGTTTCTTAAATTCCACAATGAATGAAATCATATGGTATTATTTGTTTTTCTCAGACCGACTTATTTTGCTTAGCGTAATACTCTCTAGCTCCATCCATGTCCTTGCCAATGGCAAGGTTTCATTCTTTTTTATTCCATTGCGCATATATATACATATATATATATATGTATATATATATATATATATATACACACACACATATATGTATATATATGTATATATATATATATATACACATACCACATCTTTTCCATTCCTCAATCAATGGACACTTGGACTCTTTCAATAATTTGGGTATTGTGAATAACGCTGCCATAAGCATTGGGCTGCATATATCCCTTAGAGTTATTTTTGTAATCTTTGTGTAAATACTTAGTAGTGTGATTGCTGGATTGTAGGGTAGTTCCATTCAAAATAATTTGTTTAATGTTTATTTTGAGAGAGAGACAGAGTGTGAGTGGGGGAGGGGCAGAGAGAGACGGAGACACAGAATCCAAAGCAGGCTCCAGGCTCTGAGCTGGAAGCACAGAGCCCAATATCGGGCTTGAACTCAAAACTGTGAGATTATGACCCGAGCCGAAGTCAGACACTCAGCCAACTGAGCCACCCAGGTGCCACCCAGGGTAGTTCTATTTTTAACTTTTGAGGATCCTCCATACTGTTTTCCACAGTGACTGTACCAGTTTGCATTCCCACCAACACTGCAAAAGTGTTCCCCTTTCTCTGCATCCTCGCCAACACCTGTTGTTTCTTGTGTTTTTCATTGTAGCCATTCTGACAGGTGTAAGGTGAGATCTCGTTGTAGTTTTGATTTGTATTTCCCTGATGATGAGTGATGTTGAGCATCTTTTCATGTGTCTGTTGACCATCTGTATGTCTTCTTTGGATAAATGTCAGTTTAGATCCTCTCCCCATTTTTAAATTGGATCATTCGGTTTTTCAGTGTTGAGTTGTTAAGTTCTTCATATATTTTGGATACTAACCCTTTATCAGATATGTCATTTGCAAATATCTTCCTCCATTCCATTGGCTGCCTTTTAATTTTGTTGATTGTTTCCTTTGCTGGGCAGAAATCTTTTATTTTGATGTAGTCTCAATAGATTAACTTTGGTTTTGTTTCCCTTGCCTAAGGAGACATATCTAGAAAGAAGTTGCTACAGCCAATGTCAAAGAAGTTACTGCCTGTGCTCTCTTGTAGGATTTTTATGGTTTCAGGTCTCACATTTAGATATTTAATCCATTTTGTGTTTATTTTTTTGTGTATGGTATGAGACAGTGGTCCAGTTTTCCCAACACTATTTGTCGAAGAGACTTTTTTCCCATTAGATATTCTTTCCTGCTTTGTTGAAGGTTAATTGACCATGTAATTGTGGGTTCATTTCTGGGTTTTCTATTCTGTTCCATTGACCTATGTGTCTATTTTTGTACCAGTACCATACTGTTTTGATTACTACAGCTTTGTAATATAACTTGAAGTCCAGAATTGTGGTGCCTTGACCTTTGTTTTTTTCAAGATGCTTTGGCTATTTGAGGTCTTTTGTGGTTCCATACAAATTTTGTGATTGTTTCTTCTCGCTCTGTGAACAATGCTCTTGCTAATTTGATAGAGACTGCATTAAATGTCTAGATTGCTTTGGGTAGTATAGACATTTTAACAACGTTTGTTCTTCCTATCCATGAGCATGGGATGTCTTTCCATTTCTTTGTGTTATCTTCAATTTCTTCAGTGTTTTATTGTTTTCAGAGTACAAGTCTTTCACTTCTTTGGTTAGGTTTATTCCTAGGTATCTTATTGTTTTGGGTGGAATTATAAATGGGGTTGATTCCTCAATTTCTTTAGTTGCTTCATTGTTGGTGCATAGAAATTCAGCAGGTTTCTGTACATTGATTTTGCACCCTGTGTTTTTACTGAATTCATTTATCAGTTCTAGCAGTTTTTGAGTGGAGTCTTTTGGGTTTTTTATATAGAGTATCATGTCATCTGCAAATAGTGAAAGTTTGACCTCTTCCTTGACGATTTGGATGTCTTTTATTTCTATTGTCTGATAGCTGTGGCTAGGACTTCCATACCATATTGAATAAAAGTGGTGAGAGTGGACGGCCTTGTCTTGTTCCCGACCATAGAGGAAACAGTTTTCCCCCATTAAGGATGATGTTTACTGTGGGTTTTTCCATACATGGTTTTTATTATGTTGAGGTATGTTCCCTACAAATCTACTTTGTTGCAGGTTTTTATCATGAATGGATATTGTACTTTGTCAAATGCTTTTTCCGCATCTATGGAAATGATCCTATGGTTCGCATCCTTTCCTTTATTGATGTGATGTAACACGTTGATTGGTCATTATTTTTTATTAATCACTTTTCTGTTTTGTGCAGTAGGAAGTTCTGGGGTCAGGAGAGCCAGAGTCTGACCTGACAGGTCTCAGGCCACTGTCACTGATCTCACTGCCGTGCCCCTCCAGGCCCGTTCCTCCACCTACACTGTTAGGGCATCAGGCTCCATCTAGAATCCTTCACTCTGATGATTTCTCTGAGCTGTGACCCCGGAGGCTGCACTGGGGTCATCCATACAGTTTTGGGGCTGGTGAGGGGAGGAGGCCCGGGGCCCAGTGGGAACTTGGACAGCTGTGGAGACACCTGTAATGGGCGAGGCTGACTGAGGAAGTGCTGAGGTCTGACCCGTGTTCCTCTCCCACAGCTCACTGAGGGCAGCTGGGCTGGCTGCTTTCTCTCAGGAATGTGGGCATCTGTAGCTGTTTCCCCCTCCCTGAGCTGACCTGTATATCACCCAAGTACAAAGACAATATATTCTCCTTGCAAACAGCTCAAACAGTACAGAAGGTTTCAGCTTCTGGGGTGAAACAGACTGGAGTCACTCTCTCCCTTTAAACAAATAAATCAACAGACGAAATATGTAACACAATGGTTTCCAGCTGTCGGACAAAGGCAGCACAGAACAAGGGTTCCTGAGAAGAGGAAACATGGGCAAATGAAGTGAGACCTGGGAACAGACCTTCTAGGTCACCGGGAGGGGCAGGGGAAGCCACACGGCCCAGCGAGCCCCCTTACTGGAGGAGACAGACTGGGGAACTTAGGGGGCAAAGGCTATGCAGAATTTTCGGAGTGGAGCACAGGAAAGAAGACAGCTTCACTGAGACGGAAAATGGCATGGAGAGGAGGAAGATGTTAAGAGAGAGCTCCAGACATGTGCAGAGGGCTCCTGCACTAGTTAGCTGAGCATATATGTGAGGAAATTACCTAAAGCCGACAAAAGGAACAGGCAGAGCTAAATCCCCAAAGTGCACAGGGGGACAGAAATAATTTGAGTTCCCACCAGCTAGATTGGGAAACTTCATAATAAATAGGGCAGAATTCTTAGAACGATAGGACCTCGGTAGTGGGACAAAATTAGCCCTTCACTAAGGGATGTGCGGGTCTCTAAAGCAAGCCTCAAAGCTCAAACAAGCTCAAAAGCAAGCCTCAAAGGAATAAAACTATCTCCAAAGAACTTATTTGCATTCTACAACAAAGCTGAGGAATATTTACATGACACAACAATATCCAACACTTATAAGGTAAAATATCTGGCATCCATTAAAAGTTAGGCTTATGAAGATGCAGAAATATGTGATCCACAAGGAGGAGGGGAAAAATCACCCAGTTGATGGCCTAAGTAGACAAGGACATTAAAAAAGTTACTGTAGCTATATTCTGTATTTTCAACAAAGTAGAAGAAAGCATGACTAGGTTAAAAAGAAACATGGAAACAACATTTTTTAATACCTAAATCAAACTTCTAGTGATGTAAAAATATCTCTGATATGAAACATACACCGAATGGGATTAACAGCAAATGAAAAGGAGAAAGGACTGGTGAACTTGAAGACATAGTTGTGGAAACTATACAAAATGAAATGCACCAATATAAAAAGACTGAAGAAAACAAAAGAATAGGGCATCAATGAACTGTGGGGCAACTCCTGTCAGGTGAATGTACAAGAATCCCCAAAGGAGAGGAAAAAGAGAAAGATGTTCAAAGAAATAGTTAATGAACATTTCCCAAAATTGAGGAAGTCTATAAACCCGAGAAGGTCAATAAACCCAACACAAGAAATACATAAAGGAAATCATATATTGTATCATAATCCAATTCCTTAAAATCAGGATAGGGAGAAAATTCTAAAAGAAGATAGAGGTGAAAAGGGCACATTACAAACAGAAGAACCAAGATTAAAATGGTAGCACACTTCTCATAAGAAAAAAAAAATTCAGGCCAGAAGATAGTGGGATATCTTTAAATTACTTAAAGGAGAAACTGCCAACCTAGAATTTTAACCCAGTAAAAATATCTCTGCAAATCACATATCTGATAAGGGACTTGTGTCTAGAATATATAAAGAGCTCTTACAACTCAACAGTAAAAAGACAATCCAATTTAAAAACAAAGGGTCTGAGTAGGCATTTCTTCAAAGAAGGCATACAAATGGCTGACAAACACATGAGAGGATGTTCAACATCATGTCAAATCAAAACTGAAATGAGATACTATTTTACACTTACTAAGATGGTGAGAATCGAAAAGGTAGATAATGAAGTGTGGTGAGGCTGTGGAGAAACTGAAACCCTCATACACGGCTGGTAAGGATGTACAATTTTGTAGCCACTTTGAAAAACAGTTTGGCAGTTCCTCAAAACAGTAAACATTAAGTTACTATCTGATCCAGCAATTCTTACCCTATATGTAAAGTGGTACAATATATTTGCAGGTAATCTGTGGTAAATTAAACTACGTACTATAAACTCTAGAGAAACCTCTAAAAATATAACAGGAAGAATGAAGTCTAATAAATCAATAATGGAGATGAAATGGAGAAGAGCTCAATCCAAAAGAAGATGAGAATGGGACAAAAAGCAGATGGGACAAAGAGAAAATAAATAGCACAAAGGTCAATTTAAATCTAATGGTATTGATAGTTACATTAAATATAAGTGATTTAAACATTTACTTGGATGGCAGAGATTGTCAGACTGTATAAGAAAGCAATGCTCAATGCACCACATTTGATCCATCATCTCTTAGCTCTAAAACCCCTCTTCCTTGCCCTGTTTGTGATACTCTAACAGTTCTCCCTTGCCATCTGGGATTATATAAAACTTTATCAGCAGAAGGCACTTGGAGAGACACTTTATTCTTCAGAGTTCTCTTTCCCCCTTAGCAGGTGTACTCATGTTATGGTTAATAATTTTTTTTCATTCAATTATAATTAACATATAGTGTTATATTAGCTTCAGGTGTAAAATATAGTGATTCAATAATTCTATACATTTCTCAGTGCTCATCCAATAAGTACACTCTTAATCCCCTTTATCTGTTTCACTCATTGTCCACCTTCTGTTTTTAAAAGTCTGGGTTTTTTTGTCTTTTTTGTTTCGTTTCTTAAATTCCACATGTGAGTGAAAACTGGTATTTGTCTTTCTTTGACTAGTTTCACTTAGCATTATACCCCCTAGGTACATCCATGTTGTTGCAAATGGAAGAAGCTCATTCTTTTTTATGACTGAGTAGTATGTTATTATATATATAATACATATAGTATACACACACACACACACACACACACACACACACACACACACACACCCCACATCTTCTTTATCCCTTCATCTAGCAATGGACACTGGGGCTGTTTCCATATCTTGGCTATTGTAAATAATGCTGCAATACACATGGGGTGCATATTTTCAAAAGACTGTTTTCATTTTCTTTGGATAAATACCCAGTAGTGGAATTATTGGATCATATGATAATTCCATTTTTAATTTTTTTGAGGAAGCTCCATACTGCCTTCCACAGTGGTTGTACCAGTTTGCATTTCCACCAACAGTGCAAGAAAGTCCCCTTTCTCCACACCCTTGTCAATACTTGTATCTCATGTTTTTGATTTTGGCCATTCTGACAGGTGTGAGATGATATCTCATTGTGGTTTTGATTTGCATTTCTCTGATGATTAGTGATGTTGAGCATCTTTTCATGTGTCTGTTGATTATCTGTATGTCTTCTTTGGAAAAATGTCTATTTAGATCCTGTCCCCATTTTTAAATTGGATTATGTTTTTAGGTGTTGAGTTGTATAAGTTCTTTATATATTTTGGAAACTAACCCCTTATTGGATATGTCATTTCTCCCGTTCAGTAGGCTGCCTTTTGTTTTGTTGACGGTTTCCTTTGCTGTGCAAAAGTATTTTATTTAGGTGTAGCCCCAATAGTTTAATTTTGCTTTGTTTCCCTTGCCTCAGGAGACATCTAGAAAAATGTTTCTATGGCTAATGTCAAAGTACCACCTATGTATTCTTCTAGAAGTTTTATGGTTTCAGGTCTCACATTTAGGTCTTTAATTCATTTTACTTTTGTGTATGGTGTAAGAAAGTGGTCCAGCTTCATTCTTTTGCACGTAGCTATCCAGTTTTCCCAGAACCATTTATTAAAAAGACTGTCTTTTCCCGGTTGTATATTCTTGCTTCCTTTGTCATAGATTCATTGACCATAAAAGTGTGGGTCTATTTCTGGACTCTCTAATGCATTGATCTATGTGTCTATTTTTGTGTCAGTATGTAAATTTTATATTCAGCTTTCCCTGTTAGAATTAGTGTGTTGTTTCTGTATCCTGTTTGGACCCTGACCAGTATAGAATTAACATGGCAGCGGTCCTAAGAGATAACCCCACAAAAAAGGGATTTAGAGATTTGTTTGGCTGTGCCCTTGGGGTTGAAGGCAGTGCTGAACTACCTGCATGCCAACGGGAAATGGGATGCTGGTAATGCATGGCATGCAGTGACATCACAATTAATCACGTTATCTCCTGTGATTAAGTAACAAGAGAAGCCTGTGCGTTGGGAGGCCAGGTGGCTGCCCCACTTGACTGTTGGGATGTGGGATGAATTCTTTTGAGCATGCTTGATGGTTTACCAAAAGAAAATGCCAAATTCTCAGCTTAAGTTCTGGTCAAGAACCAGAAAGCTTCCATGACCACCCTAAAAAGATTCTCTCATTTCTTACAGACACTGGATTATAATCCCTTAAAATCAAACAAAAATTTAATTGTGTAGATTGCCGAATCACATCATTTAAATTCATAGTCTCACTAAGCTTTTCATGTGAAAGGGAAAGAATGGGATCCTGAAATGTGTAACAGGGACATCTGGTTGGATCCAAATAAAACTAACGACTTGAACCCTCATGTCATTCCATCCTTCCCTTGCCAGTGGAAGTACCTTGCCCTTCTGTGTCAGAGAGGAACAGGCTTCTTTGCTCGGACACTGTGAGAACTTCACTGGGGCAGATGCTTTGAAAGGCAGTGCCCAAGACTCACCACCACCTCTCCCATAACTAGGTCAAATCTCAGCATTTTCCAGAGGAACAAGAGGACTCCGGAGAAAACAGATTTTACACCCAAAGAATTGTGAGACTTTGCTAATACATTATTTTTAAGCATATTATATGTGCTGTCAAAGCAAGCACCATACTTTTTAAGCATATTTATTGAGCTATGGTTCACACGTCCTACAATCCATCCATTTAAAGGGTACAAGTCAATGGTTTTTAGTATATGCACAGATATATGCAGCCACCAGAACAGTTCATTTTAGAAGATTTCCATCATCCCATTAAGAAACCTCATACACTTTACCTATCGCCCACGTACCCCCCATGCCCCCACCTACCCCTTCAGCTTAGGCAAACACTAATCTCTTTCTGTATCTATAGATTTTCCTGTTCTGGACATTTCGTACGAATGAAATCACACGGTTTGCGGTGTTTTGTGATTGGCTTCTCTCACGGAGTAGAATATTTCCAAGGTTCACTCAGGTCGTAGCATGTATCAGCACTTCATCCCTTTTTTAGAGCCAAATAATATTCCACTGTGTGGATATACCACTTTTTATCCATTTGCTCACTGATGAACAATTGGGTTCTTTCCACCTTTGGACTGTTATCAATAATGCTACTCTAAGCATTTGCATAAAGTTGTGTAGACATTCATTTCTCTTGGGTACATACCAAGGAATGGAATTGCTGGGTCATACGTTAACTCGTGTGTGGGGCCATCTGAGGAACTGCCAGACTGTGTTCTAAAGCAGCTGGACTATTTTTTAATTAATTAATTGATTTTTTAATTTACATCCAAGTTAGTTAGCATATAGTGCTATGATGATTTCAGGAGTAGATTCCAGTGATTCATCCCCTATGTACAACACCCAGTGCTCATCCCAACAAGTGTCCTCCCTAATGCCCCTTACTCATTTAGCCCATCCCCCCACCCACAACCCCTCCAGCAACCCTTAGTTTGTTCTCTGTATTTAAGAGACTCTTCCATTTTGTCCCCCTCCTTGTTTTTATATTATTTTTGCTTCCCTTCCCTTATGTTCATCTGTTTTGTCTCTTAAATTCCTCATATGTGTGAAGTCATATGATATTAGTCTCTCTTTGACTGGCTAATTTCACTTAGCATAATACCCTCCAGTTCCATCCATGTTGTTGCAAATGGCAAGATTTCATTCTTTTTGATTGCCGAGTAATACTCCATTGTATATGTATACCACACCTTCTTTATCCATTCATCTATCGTTGGACATTTGGGCTCCTTCCATACTTTGGCTATTGTTGATAGTGCTGCTATAAACATGGGGGTGCACGTGTCCCTTCGAAACAGCACACCTGTATTCCTTGGATAAATGCCTAGTAGTGTAATTCCTGGGTCGTAGGGTAGCTCTATTTTTAGTTTTTTGAGGAACCTCCATACTGTTTTCCAGAGTGGCTGCACCAACTTGCATTCCCACCAACAGTGCAGAAGAGATCCTCTTTCTCCGCATCCTCGCCAACATCTGTTGTTGCCTGAGTTGTTAACGTTAGCCATTCTGCCTGGTGTGAGGTGGTATCTCATTGTGGTTTTAATTTGTATTTCCCTGATGATCAGTGATACTGAACGCTTTTTCATGTGTCTGTTAGCCATTTGGACGCCTTCTTTGGAGAAGTGTCTATTCATGCCTTTTGCCCATTTCTTCACTGGATTATTCGTTTTTTGGGGGGTGTTGAGTTTCTTTACAGATGCAGCTGGATTATTTTCCACGCTAGCATCGGTCATTATTTTCTCCCCTCATGTGGTTTGTTTTTCACTTTCGTGATGGTGTTCTCTGCAGCACAAAAATTTTTAATCTTAATTTTGGTGAAGTCCAATTTATGTTTCTTCTTTTGTTGATTGTACTTTGAGCGTCATATGTATAATCCTTCAGCAAATCAGATATATTCTTCCACTGTGCTGAGTTTACCATGGAGCTCACCAAAGGACTTCTCCGTTTTGGGTATCATTTTTGGTATATATTTTTTTCTTGCAGTATCACCACTAAACTCTTTCTTACAATTTCTCTCTGCTAAAATTGGTTCCCATCTGTTCATGTTGTCCATCTTTCCCACTAGATACTTTTAACATATTAATCACAGTTGTTTTAATGTTCCCATCTGGGATGGTTATATCTGAGCCTGGTTCTATCGACTGCTTTGTTTATTAACAGTGTCTTTGCCTTGAATGATGCACATTATTCGTGCGATAGAGGATACAGCAGTATAGTGTGCACTCTGGGAAGTGGCCATGCGGCCTCTTGGTTCAAGTCTATTGCGGGACATTAATGGATGTCGTCCGGAGTTGAGCTGGGCCTAGGTTTTGTTGTTGCTGTTCTTACCTTTGGGGCCCCACAGGTGTAGGTTCCTGTCCTGGGGGCCAACTCTGCTTGCGACGAAGCAGGGGTGCAGAAGGTGCAGAAGGGTTTTCCTCTGTGCTCGTACTCCACTTCCAGCTTTGTGCAACACAGGTTATCTCTCTCCATGCCTTTCCTTCTCCCCTAGCAGTAGACTATGCTTGGAGTGGGGCCAGGAATGCTGTTATCCCGGTCTGGCTTCAGTCTTAGGCATGTCTTGGGTGTGTGTTTGTTCCTTCCCAGTGGTAGCTGATTTCTGCTTGCTAACCAGTATGGGTTCTTGGGCCCTGGATGGTTTCTTGCCACTCCCAGAGGGTTATGGGATTTTTTTTCTTCTACCTTTCCCCCAGCCATGGTGAGCTTTTACTTCTCCCTGGAGATGAAGGGAGTATGGCCCTTCCACTGGTGGATTCAGAATTTTGCTTCATAGGAGACTATCTGAGGAAGTGAGCAAGGATCCATGCCAGGAGCTGAAGATCACTGCAGGTCCGCCTCAGCAAGGCGGGTCTCAGGGGCCCTTCTCCTGAGCAGTGAAGGTCTAGGGAAAAGATCCTGGAAGGGAACTCAAACTTGCTCTGGGTGGAGGGCCCCTAGCCATTCCAGACAAACTAGTCCTTCTTTGTCTTAGCAACTCAGTAAAATTTTTACCTGATTTCATCTTACTCACTGGTTTTGTGGCCAAATCTTTTTGCAGTGCTCTGCCACAGGCAGGATGGTTTGGCTGTCCTCTCTCCTTAGATTACCTAGTTGCCTTTCTGATGAACTCAAGAAAAGTCATGTCTTTATAGTGTACTCATCTTTTTATTATTGTTGGGACAGGAATGTTTTTGCAGTGTTCTATATCCTAAGCAAATGCAGAAGCCCATACTATTAATATGATAAGGTTACGGGTGATGTAAATTCTCTATATTATAGGGGTGCCTGGCTGGCTCCCCTGGTAGAGCATGCAACTCTTGATCTCGGGGTCATGAGTTCAAGCCCCACGTTGAGTGTAGAGATTAAATAAATAAAACTTAAAATAATTTCTTTATATTCTATATTTATGTAACATTTGAATTTTCACAAGTGTATTTTGGTTTTATAAGTAGAAGAGTCAGGATTCTTTGGAGAAACTGAACCAACAGCATGTGTGTGTGTGTGTGTGTGTGTGCACGTGTATGTATATGTAAAATGAGATTTATTATAAGGAATTGGCTCACACAATTATGGGGGCTGAGGAGTTCCAAGATCTGCAGTTGGCAAGCTGGGGACCCAGAAGAACTGTGGGTGTAATTCTAGTCCAAGTCTGAAGATCTGAAAGCCCAGAGCACTGATGTGTAAGCTCTGGTCCACAGGCCAGCAGACTCGAGCCCCAAGAAGAGTAGATATTTCAGTTGGGAGGTAGAAGGCTCACGTTCCAGCACAGTCAGGCAGGACGAGTTCCTCTTACTTAGCCTTTCGTTCTGTCTTGGTCTTCAACTGATTGGACGAGGCCCACCCACACCAGGGAGGGCAATCTGCTTTACTCCGTCTACCAATGGGAGTGTTAATCCCCTCCAGAAACACCCTCACAGACACACCCAGAATAATGCTTGACCAACTGTCTGGGCATCCCATGGCCCAGACAAGTTGAAACAAAATTAGCCATTACAATGTTGTACTAACAACAATAATAATACCATCATAATTCTGGACAACCTCTTAAGGCTGAGACTGATCTGGGAGGCACAGTGGCGACAAGACTTTCTCTACATGTCCTGTTCTAGTGGCCCTGGACACCCAGCTGAGTTCTGGCTCCCAGAAGCCACTCACTGAGAAATGTTCTCCAGTCTGGACCCACCCACGCCAGACCCTCCTCCTAATGACAAAGGAAGAGCTGAGGGCCACCACACAGGGGTCCTCCCCTAGGAGGCACCTTGCCAAGCTGGGTAGGAGGCACCTTGCCAAGTCGGGAAGCCCCTTCTGCCAGCATTATGGAGGAACAGCAGCCCACAAAGCTTGGGCCGAACAGGCTACCCCCACCTCATCATCTGAGAGTTAAAATAGAGGGCTCACTCCAGACTCCCAGAGCTTCCAGCAAAAAATGTTTCCAGAAGTAACCGATGACTCTCATGGTCCAGTGGTTTGCTTTTGAATCTTGCCCACCCTGGCCTCTGCTCAGATTCTCAGACTTTAGAATTACTTTAACATTCCGATTCCTAGGTCCCACCCGCAGAGATTTGTATCCAGTAGGTCTCAGGTGTGGCCCAGGGCTCTGCGTGTTTGGCCAGCGCCCTAGTACTCCCAGTAGCATTGCTTTAGGCCTCACCTGACCCGGGAAACATTTACAGACATTCCTTTTCATGGGGCAACATACCGGAGTCCAGAAGTGTGTTACATTCTCCCATGTTCTCCCGCATGCTCCACGCAAGTAGCCAGGCACAGAAAGTAAGCCTTGCGTGACTCCATAGGTACCAAGTCCTGCAATAGGCAGGATTACTCTACAGTGACAGGATTCAGGGGTTGCCTGGGAAGGCGCACGGGGTGGGGGTGGGGGGGCGACTCTCTGGAGAGATGGGAACGTTCTATGACTTAGTTCGGTCCGCGCGTTTGCCCAAAGTGATCGAGCTTTAACGCTGAAAATGTGTGAATTTGGTTCTCCGTGAATTCTACCTCAGTGAAGTCCTTTTGAAAAGCTGTCATGTGTTGCCTCAGAAAAATGCCACTGCGGATGATTAAACACGTTGTGCTTCTGTGGTATCACACGATGACGTCTGAGAGCATGCGTGTGACTCACCACTTCGTTCATGCATTGGGTGACACGTGTCAGCGAGTCACCATCTTGTTTGTATGTTGCTCA
The DNA here is from genome assembly GCF_028018385.1 of Neofelis nebulosa. Taxonomy (NCBI): domain Eukaryota; kingdom Metazoa; phylum Chordata; class Mammalia; order Carnivora; family Felidae; genus Neofelis; species Neofelis nebulosa. Next base: position 43,894,282 of record NC_080794.1, on the reverse strand, counting down.
GGCTCCCGCTTTATACAGTAAGACCAGGCACGGGCCCTTGGGCAAGGTGCTCGCAAGAGAGCTGAGCGAGCGGCCCCACCTTCAGGAAACTGGTTTTAGGAAATTCTCATGTTCCACTCCCCTGCCCCACACCAGACTCCTCTGGATGGACGTGTACGTGCGTGCACGCGTGTGCATGCGCGCGCACACACGCACCTCATTCACTCACTCCCCCCTCACAGAAAAGGAAAGTCTCTTTGAAGTAAACACGAGCCCCACAGGCTCTGTGACCTGAGACCCCTCAGAAATCACCATGGGGCCAGCAGGTCACAACTCAAGGGGCCTGCCTTTCAAACTTGTCGACACACCCTTGCCTCCCTGGAGTCCCCTGAGGTCAAGAGGAGGCTCCACAGGGACAAAAAAAGTTGTGGCTTTGACCTCAGAAGTCACAAGAACTCTGAATGCGGGCACCTGAGGACCAATGGGCCTTGTGCATTCTGAGAGGCCCCCCAACAGAGAACCCTCTGGATTGGCGAGTCTGAGTTTCTAGCCCCTGCTCTGTCAACGGATTCACAGGGTCACCTAGAGAATCGTGACCCCACTCACGGCCTCAGTTCACCCACTTATAAAATGTTGGACTGGCTTGTGGACCAATTATTATCATCATCACCGTTATCACGAATACTGTTTGGCTCAAGAGCCCATCCTTCAAATGAAACCCCTTGCAGAGCTCCAATAAGAAAAAAAGTCATCTGCCTGAAAATGGGGTTCAGGGGCCCACATCCCTGGTCTCCCCGTACAGCTGAGGGCCCCTACAGCTCTTGAAAATTGTTTAAACACTGCTAGGCTAGCTAAGCTCCTAAAACACGCAGCCGAACTATGGAAACTGACATCAGGAAAACCCTCCATGACTCCAAACGACCCAACTCCAGCCACTGTGACCTCAGAATGACAGGAAGCACACATCACCAGACTGTAGGAACCCCAAGACGAAATAACTCCATTCACGCTGCGAACGGAATGTGACCATTCTGTTATCCAGACTGTTCCATCTCTGGCTCTTTGAGTTCTTAATCCTTCTCTCTCACCCCCAATCTGCCATCCCCGTGACTTCAGAAACACCTAGAATTCCACATCTAAATGGCAAATCTAGGATGACGAAGTCCACACCTAGCTTTACATTTTCACAGATTCCTCCCTAAGACTTTGACACATGGATGATGTCATCGTGCTGGTGACAGTGTTTGTTACAGCAATGTGCCTGGTGCCACATTACACACTTTACACAGATCGCATCCGACTCTCACAGAATGGGGAGCATCACTGTTACCACGTTATACAGCAGAGGAAAACAGACTCAGGGTCGCCAAGAGGTGGGGCTGGGGTTCGGGGCGACACCAGTGCTCGCAGATAGCCCGTGGGTGCTAAGATAGCTTGTCTGAGCCCATGTCATCTGTAAGGATGATGCTGGGACCCTCCGTGGCTGCTGGGGCGATGATAAACGCTGCTTCCTAAAGCCACCAGACACCAGACCATCTTTTATAGAAAATAGGATTTATTTTCACATTTAAAGTGAACACAAATAAAAGCCCCAAAGGTGTATCATATACATCATCAGATTTGTTAAACACAGAAAAATCGAAGCCCTCCAGAAAATACACGTCGACGGTCTTCCCAAGCACCAGGCACGCACACGCCATTTCCACTCTCCCCGACTTCATCGACTAGGCACAGCTCGCAGTGGGTTTGTCCCGGGTTTGTCTGCTTCTCCCCTCACGGACTCTCCTCAGAAACCATGGTGGCGAACCAACAGGATTCACAGTGGCTGGGATAAAAGGCCTTGGCCGAGGACCCTTCGCAAAAGCCCCGATTACGTTCCAAAGGCCAAGCTCCGGGGTTCTGTGGCTTCTGCCACCAAGTGAGGTCATACCACGGCTTAGAGGGCTGTCACAGCTTCATCTCCAGTCAATCTTGTTAATTAAATTATTCCAATCAGAAGAGGATGTTCAACAGATACAGCGGCCCTTTTGCAGCGGCTGCCTTTCCCCCCTCGGTCAAGGAAAAGGCAGAACCCTGTACCCGAAGCTAACCCCTCGCCACCCCCGATGTCCAAGGCACAGGTGAACGTGGGCTGAGGGATCACGGGTAAGGCCGGATGGCATCACGTCTGTGATGGATGGCCAGAAACGGGGTGGCGAGGGAGGGTGGACCCTGGGGCAGCGGTGCGGTGGGCCCCGTGGAGATCGGACATTCCTCACCGCGACGTGCAACAAGGACAGACAAGTCTGCTGGGGCCCGAGGCGGCCCCCAGGGGAGCCCAGGCGCGTGCAGCTGCCGCCAGCCTCGCGCCCTGGTCATGGCACCTCAGCTCAACTGGCCGCAGTCTGTGATGACGATCTTCTTGGACGTCTTCCCACTCCTGGAACCGAAAGATTCTATTTTCTTCACGACATCCATGCCCTCTTTGACATGGCCAAATACGACATGCTTGCCATCCAACCTGTGAGTTGAGTCAGGTAAGAACGAGAGGTAGTGCGGTGTCACCCAACATCGCGGTCACTTGGGCAGGGAACTCTGTACCAAAGGCAGCAACTGTGTAGGGAGCCCGCGCTGAGAATCTGGGCCCACCCCCTCGAAGCTCCGGTATCAAGCCTTGCCGAGCTCACCAAAACACACCGGAGGAGGCCTCCCTTCCAGGGCATATGCTCTGCCTCGCACGCCGGGTTGTCCTGGGCCACTTAACCTGAATCCTGGTAACTTCACCTATGAAAGGTGAACTATTCTTGTCCAGCACAGGGAGGTAACGGGGTTATCGAACCACTCCCACGAAATGAGAGGTCCGTGTACGGTCACGAGTGGCAAGCTAAGAGCTGGGATAATGAGCGTGGTGAAAATAAGTCCCGAGAGGCTCTTGATTTGAGAGTTCCAAGGATTCAAAAGAGAGCTCGGTCAGTGCCAGCAAGGCCACCGCTGGCTACCCCCCAAGGGCAGTAATGAAGGGATTTCATGGAAGGAGCAAAGAGTAGGCAAGGCCAGCAGAGACCTGCTCAGCCCGGAAGGACATCTGTGTCCCTTCCGGCTTGGGAGTTAGAGATGGCTGGTATCCACCCACCACTCAGGTCTCCCTAAAGTCCTAGGAAATGGGCTTTATTAAGTCTTAGCTCCAGGCCAGCTATTGTTCCCTTGACCCTATATGCCTCAGGGCTGGGACACAGGCGGGCTTTGGGCAGAGGAACTTATTAGGTGGTGGGTAATCCAGCAGGGAAGACATCCCTAAAATCCATGGGCATGTGGGCAAGAGGGCTCCAAGGTCCGTTCCAAGCCTGACGTGAAACCGGGAAACAACAGGCTAAACTAAGCAAATAGGCTTCTACCACAGGCCATCTTGAGGCCTGAGAACTTCTGCTGCATTTTCCCAAGCGTGTTGGGTAAAAGTCCTTTTGTGCGTGTGTGCACGACGCATGGAGAAAATCCCAGCTGACAGCAACAATGGAAACCTGATAAAGACACACTTCCAAGAACACCCCAAATTCTCCCTTAGTCCTTCCATGAACTTTATACTTCTCCCATACAGACACACAGCCCAGGAGAGGCCTACTGTCCCAGGGCACAGTCCGGCCTCACACTACCTTCCCCTCAGAAGCACACAACGCTTCCTCTCGCTGCAAGGCCACCCCCCAGGAGCCAGGAGCAGGGAACTCACCAGTCTGTCTTTATGGTGCAGATGAAGAACTGGGAGCCGTTGGTGTTGGGGCCTGCATTTGCCATGGACAGGACACCTGCACAAATAAGCAGGAGTGAGCCGTGCTGCCCCAGGAGGCGGCTCACCGGGTAAGTCATTCTAAAGAGCGGACAGTTCACACCCTGGCAAAGATGTTTAAGTCTGAAGATCCTGGAGCTGGAAGAGCAGAAGCGGGCCCAGAGGACGACCAGCTCCCCAGGGCCTGTCCACCTATGCTGCCACAGGGAGGAGAGGGCCTGGTGGAAGCTCCCCACGGCGGAGCCAGAACAGGACTTTTGCGGGCTGCCTCTAGGGTCTCCAACGTGACACGGGGCTGGGTTTTGCTTAAAGCCTTTCTCCCCCAGGTTCTCAAAGAAAGGCTTGTTTTTCAAACTGAGAGCTCAGAATGAAAAAGCTCCAGGAAAACCCAGCACCCCAACCCCGAGTGCTGAAGGTAGGGAGGCGTGTCGCCGGATATGGAGTGAGCAATGGTCGGACGGCAAACCTCCCAGGCGTGGGAGGCATGGTGGCGGCTGGTCAAAGCGCAGGGCTTTCCGACTGGGGAACGGCCGCCGCCACTCACCTGGTCCCACGTGCTTCAGTGTGAAGTTCTCATCAGGAAAGCGGCTTCCGTAGATGGACTTTCCTCCGGTGCCATTGTGGTTGGTGAAGTCGCCCGCCTGCAAGCACAGGGCACCTTCTGAGCGGTGGCCACCCAGAGCCGGCAGGGGGATGCCGCTGCGGGGCTGGGGAGAGAGCCCCCGGCGCACCTCGGGCCCACCCAGCCAGAAGCCCCTCAGGCGCAGGGGTCAGAAAAAAAAAAAAAATCCAAGGATAGAAGGAGTAATAATAAAACGACAAGGAAAGCAAGCAAAAATAAAGCTTAGGTGGGGCGCCTGGGTGGCGCAGTCGGTTAAGCGTCCAACTTCAGCCAGGTCACGATCTCGCGGTCTGTGAGTTCGAGCCCCGCGTCAGGCTCTGGGATGATGGCTCGGAGCCTGGAGCCTGTTTCCGATTCTGTGTCTCCCTCTCTCTCTGCCCCTCCCCCGTTCATGCTCTGTCTCTCTCTCTGTCCCAAAAATAAATTAAAAACGTTGAAAAAAAAAAATAAAAAAAAAATAAAGCTTAGGTATGTTCTGCCATAACTACCTTGCCTTCCAAATGATTCACTTTTTTTTTTTTTTACCTGGGCAAGTTTTTAAATGATTCTCAAAGGATCTAATGGCCACTCTGAGAGGATTCGTAGTAACACAGAATTTTCTACCCACAACTCTTGGAGGGTAGACAGGGAGGTGGCCAGGGGTCCCCGTTCCCAAGTCCGATCTGTAGGGAGTGGCAGCGGCTGGCACATGCTAGGCCCCGCTCCCTGTCCAGCATCGCCCCCTCACCAGGCCCAGCGGTTCCCCTAAGTCCTGGAGACCCAGGACGGGGTCCCCCTAGGACTGGCATCCTTCCTCACAGCTTGCCTGAGGCTTCCCAGAAGAGCTGCCAGCCTCAGCCCCGGCTCCCTGCCAATATCTCTATCTTCTCGAGATCTGATCCTTAGGTGAGAGGGATAACCTGAGCGGCCTGACCTAAGCATCCACAAACGCCAGCAGGGTGTCCCCAGAGAGGGATGATTCAAAACCCGGCTTGAGCTTCCTGGTGCCCCCAACTCATGCCTCAGAGAGTCTTCCGGCCTTGGAAGTCCCTGCCCCTGCCCCTGCCCGCTGCTATTCAGAGGAAGAGCCCAGTCTGGCTTAGGACCTCCACGTCAGCTCCCGCTTCATCCACAGCCCGCCGCAGGCAGAGCTGGGAAAGCCTCTGCAGCAGAAAGCCACAGGCTTGGCCAGACCTGTCCCCCAGCCACAGCCTCCCTGCCCATCCCTGCAGTCGCCACATTGAACACGTCAGCAGGCCCAGTCCCAACCCACCGCCACTCACCACAAGATGATGACAGCCCCAGGTCGGAGTGGAGGGAACGGGGGAGAGAATTCTGGGCTGGAAGGGCTTCAAAGAGGTCATGACATTCATGCCCCTGCCTCTATGGTCTGCTGGCCTCAACACATCAACCCCTGTCTTGGCAGGGTCTGACCAAACAGAGGACCCCTGGGGAGGTTCCTGCTGTCCACATCTGTCCCCAAACCTCTGATACAGCCAATACTGGTATTTGAAAAACAGGCGGCACAGGTGACTAATGAACACTCATCTGACCGAGAAAGATGCCCTTCTCCAGAAAGAGAAGCTCCGAGTCCAGACCTGTGTGTTCTTGTCTCTGCTGTCTTCTCCCTCCTCCTCTCCTATGCCAAGTGCTCAAGGGGACACAGTCAGAGACTGTCTGAATACGCTGGTCCTCCAAGGCCTGAAGATCTACCTGCCCCCGTCCCCCATGCATATCCGGACCTCAATGCTGGTTCCCCACCTCCACCCCCAACAGGCTCTGCCAGCTAGGCCATCCTGCCTCTTGCCCTGTGGCTCCACTGCCAGGGCAGGGAAGGGCTGTGGCAGCCCAGACAGGCTCTGCTGTGTCAGGGTGAGAAGACAGGCCGACAGAGTCATTCGTCGCTCTCCATTGGGTATCTCCACACACCAGGCAGGTGCTCCCTCATTAACCCTCAAGACCACCCTACGAGGCGACCCATCACCACCCCCCACTCACAAAAGAGGAACTGAGGCAGGGCCACCATACCTGGCACATGAAGGACGGAATCACTCTGTGAAAGGTGGAGCCTTTGTAGCCGAAGCCCTTCTCCCCGGTACACAGGGCTCTGAAGTTCTCTGAGGGTTGAAGGAACAGCAGGTCAAGAGCCGGGCCTCAACTGCAGGGTCACAGCTCATTCTAGCCTGTGCCTCTTCAAATCCCCCCTCCTGCCCCAGGAGGTGAGCAGGCCGCCTGAGTCTGTTCTGGCTGTATAACCCAGGGCAAATCATCTCCTTCTCGAAGCTCAGTGTCTGAGCCCTGTGACAAGAGCACACGCTCCTGGCAGGGAGTCCCCGGGCCACAGAGCCACTACCCTGTCCCCCTGGCCACCAGGAGGGAGGAAGTTGTCCCAGAGGAAGTTGACCTGTGCCTTCTACTGATTCTGAGGCTATAGTGGACAGGTGGGCAGGGCTAACACTGAGGTTCAGAGAGGGACAGAAAGCTGGCCCAGGATACACAGCAGCCGAGCCTCCTGTGGAACTCCCATCTGGTCAGAGGTCTCTGTGTCCCAACTTCTCTCACCATCCCACCCACCTGGGCCCCTCCCTCCTCCTCCTAGACCAGACTCAGAAGACCCCCAGCCCCATCTTACCTGCTGTCTTCGGGACGACATCTGCCTTCAGCTGTGGGGAGAGAAGAGGGACAAGAGAAGGTGGTCAGTCCAGAGGCAGGTGACGGAAGGAACCTCCTCTCCACCCATCCCCCACAGTGGCTAAGGAGTCAGAGAGCGCACCATGGGCCACTCCATTCCTTTTGCTCCCAGCCCTCCACAAGAGGCAGCCGAGGCAGCTATCGTTTCTGCCAGCTGCTTCCTGAACCCCAACTGGGAGGAAGCAGCCTCCGTTTCCTAATCTATAAGAGCTGACGATGCCATCCTGGCCTACTTCCAGGGGCAGAACTGGCAGAGCTACTGCAGTTGGGCCCCAAACATCAAAGCCTCAGGCCCAGAGAGGGGCCAGCCCAGCCCCTTAGAGAGGCAGGGGGGCGGGACGGTGGGTAACGGTAGGCTAGAGCCCCATCCAAGCCCACCTCTTGCCTCCCAGCCTCAAGAGCCACCCTGGCGCCACCCCATTAAAATAAATGGGACTAAGGAGGGTGCTCTCCATTTCCCAGAAGAGGAAACTGAGGCTTAACGAGGGCCTCTGGGTTCAAAACGGGGTCGGGCTTGAGCTACACCTGAGCTTCCGCTGCTACCTACTCCGCTATTTGTTTCTTTGTGAGTCAGGGGCAGGACAGGAGTGCCGACCTCGGGAAGATGGCGGGGTTAGAACTGGGGTGAAGGGCCCTGGGCACACTGACCCCGACTTGCAGGAAGGCCATCCTGGGTCAGCCTGGTGGCCTAAGGCCCGCCCCGCACGAGAGGAGGCGGGCCGCCCGGAAACCACCTCGGATCCCTCCCCGGCGCTCCGCAGGGGGCGCGCCCCACCGAGGGGGCGGGGCAGCGGGCCAGCGGGCCAGCTAGGCATTAAGCAAGGGCAGCCACGTGAGCACCCGGCCCGCCCGCAGCCCGATCCCCGGAGCACCCCCGACACCCACCTCTGAGCTCCGGATCTGGGAGCTGACCCCGCGAAGTCTCAGGCCCTCTCCCCTACCCCAGGACGAGCCAGCAGGGCCCGACTCTCCCAGTCTACCACCTGACCTTGAGCTTTCACCTCCACACGTGCCCCCCCCCTTCCGCCTCCGAGGGGAGACCGGAAGAGACCGATCTGATGCGCCTTTCTAGGGATGGGGAAACTGAGGCCCAGAGCCCGGGTGTAGGGGGCAAGGTCACTCAGCGAGTCAGGCACGGAGCCGGGCCGAAGTCCAGTGCTCTCCGGGACCATCCCGGACGCCCAGTCCGGCGCGGCCCGGCCTGGTGCTCTCACCTCCAGCACCACGCGGCCGAGCGGCTCCCCGTCGGCGCCCACGTCCAGGTACACGAGCGGGTTCCGGGAGGAAGGGGACGGGTCGCCGGCACCGCTGCAGGCGCGGGCCGCGGGGAGGCGCAGCGGCGCGGAGCGCGGGACCCGGAGCAGGCCGAGCAGGCGGGGGCCGCAGCGTAGAGCCAGCATCGCGGCCGCAGGTCGGGGTGGGAGAGCGGCGGTACCCGCGGAGACTGTAACTGCGACAGTCACGCGCGCCCAGGGGGCCGAGTCAGCCGGGGCCGCCCGCCGCCGCCTTTATCTGCCGGCCCGCCTCGCGGCCCCGCCCCCACCCGTCCCTCCGGGCCTGTCCGCGGGCGACCCCTGCCGGCCCCAGCGGTCAGTGCAGCCAGTGAGCTGCTCTTAACGCGTCCCCCACGGTGCCAGAGACCTGAGGGACAGACACGACCCAGCAAAAGGGGGTCGGTCCCATTCTGTAAGTTCCAACAGTATGAAAAAAGAGAGAGGGAAAATATGCTGAAACGTGGTTAGCTCCAAAAGATGAGCATCGTGTGTTTTTATTTGAATATAACAAAAGGCTACATTCTCCCTTTGTATAGGCGCCCCTCCACCCACAGACCCTGCAGACAGAGACCAAGAGAGACGGTGGGTGAGAGATAAAGAAGGTGGAGATGAGAGGTGTATTAGAGTGAAAGATGGCAGGAGGACGCAGGCAGAGACACCTCCGGTGGTGACCACAGGCCTCCTGGTCCTAGCCTGGCCCTGTCTCCAGATGCTTCTATACACCAGATCCTCTTCCCACACGACTGGAACTCGAAGGCTCTGGCCAGGTCCCAGCCCTCCACCAGGACTGGGTCTGACTACCGTCCCTTCGACCCCATAGACTGACAGATCTGGTCTCCAATAACTAGAGCAGCTGGCTGCTGGCTTCCCCGCTCCCCCAGTCATGCTAAGAGCACGCCTGCAGGTAACATAGTATGGGGGCCATTCCATAGGTAATGCAAGGATGAGTGAGTGAAAAGGCAAGACAGAAGAGGAGGGGAAGTGAGAACTACCGCCTGGAAGCATTTACCCCACATGTTGAGGGGGGCTTCTTAAAAGCCTGGTAGGGGGGCGCCTGGGTGGCTCAGTCGGTTAAGCGTCCGACTTCGGCTCAGGTCATGATCTCGCGGTTCGTGAGTTCAAGCCCCGCGTCGGGCTCTGTGCTGATGGCTCAGAGCCTGGAGCCTGTTTCAGATTCTGTGTCTCCCTCTCTCTCTGCCCCTCCCCCGTTCATGCTCTGTCTCTGTCTCAAAAATAAATAAAGGTTAAAAAAAAAAAAAAAAGCCTGGTAGGTATGGGAGGACCACAGTAAGTAAATAATAGGGGCCCTGGGGGAGCATCTCGGCTAACATCTTCACTCTCCAAATGGAAAACAAGGACCCAGATGGGGGAAGGCACTTCCCGGGGCTAGGAGCACCCTGGATCCTCCACTGCCAGCCTGTGCCAGTCTTCTCGGACCTCTCCGAGCCTCAGTTTCCCCTCTGGAGAATAAGGATATGATGGTAATCCTTACCCTGCTTGTTTCCAGGTCTGTTTCAAGAGTAAAATGAACAAGAGGGAGAGGAATGTGTCAACTGTTAAGCACTGTGCCATGAGCATCAGTGATAGTTGGACTCTAGTCTTTGCTTCGGGTTTAGGGCTCAGACAGCAGTGGGTCTCAGCTGCAGGGGCTCAGAGGTCCAGGGAGCCCCAGAAGAGGGTAGGGGCTGAATGTTGGAGTCAGGTGGACTTGAACTGAGACCCGAATCGGCTCCTGAGAAGGGGTCAGGCAGCAAAATACTGGCCCAGGTAAATTCACGAGGTTAGAGCAGAGTGTCCTAGGCTCATTAAAATTGTGGCTTGGCCCTTTTCTGGAAGTTCATAGTCCCCTTCTCTACTCCTGGCCCAGGAGGAGCCGGGTCATTCAATGATACCCCAGCTGGGTCTGGGAGCCCAGATGCTCCCCGGGTTCCAGCTCAGGATGGAGCCTCCCTCTGTCCTGGGGAATGGCTCCTCCTTTCTCATGGTGCTCGTGCCCTGAAGCAGAACAGGCCTGAACAGGGAGCTGGGTTGCTGCCTGCCCCGTCCGGGCCCTCAGCAATTTCTCAGGGCCCCCCTGTATCGGTGCATACTGTAGATCGCAACGAGGAGGGACGAATCAGCCCGCATGGCAGTGACAGGTGCTCAGCTCACACAGCCCTTAGCCATGCCAGGTGGGTTAGTGGTACCCTGTTGTCCCTCAAGCCTGCTCTTGGAGGGTCTCCGTTTATCCCCCAGCGAAGCACGAGCAGCCCTCACGCAGGGGAGAGCTGCCTTCGTTCACTCAGACACTTTGTCCTCAGAGCCCTTCCCCAGCCCCTAGTTTGTCTGCACCCCACTGCAGCCTGGGAGGCGGTTCCATTTCAGAGATGGGTTGCAAGACATGGGAGAGTGAATTTCCCGGGAGTGCAGTGTTGGAACGATGATGAATCTGTCTGATCCCAGGGCCAGGGTTTGTTGCATGGGTCAGATCCTTCTCGCTGCCATTCAGGAGCTGGTAATGGGGTGGGGAGGGCAAGAGAGACAAGCTTGGGACAGACAACACAGCAAGAGGGGGGCTGAGGAGTTTGCCAGAAGTCTGTGGAGCTCAAGGGACAGGGCAAATGGTTTCTCCCTGGGGGATCGGTCTGGAGACAACCACCTCTGAGGGGCAGACACACAAAGATGTGGAAAGGAGATTCTAGAAGGGGAATGAGCCAGAGCCAGGCTGGGTACCTTCAAGGAAAGGCTACAATATGGACCATAAACTGAAAGGCTGGGGTGGGGGTTGGCGGGCAATCACAGAGGGTCCTGAAGGCCAGGCTGAGCTCTAACAGTGTTGGATAGCACTGGGGAACCATTGATGGTCCCATGTCCCCATCTATAGGACCCCAGACTGAGAACCAGCCCTGTCCACTCATGTTCCTCTACTCTCTTTGGAAAATCAGATGTCATCACTACCTCCTACCCACGCCAGGGAAAAGTTCCACCTTCTCCACGGGCTCAGCTGTGAAGTTGTCCCTCCTTGTACCACCCTCAGTGGCATCAGGAGGAGGGACAGTGCCTGAGCTGAGCCATGAACTGAAACATGCCCAGCCCTCGAGGACTCCAAGCCCAGGTGACATTGGGCAAGTGTCAGCGCTCACCTGGCTCTGAGGCTATTTATAGACTCTGTGTCATCCTCAGAAACAGCAGTTTCTCTCCACTCAGCCAAAGTGGCTTCTCATCCAGGATGTTAATGGTTTTTGTCACCTAGGGATCCTGAAGGATCCCTTTAGGCATCATAGAGCCAAAGAACAGTCCTGTCATGCTGACATTCAGGGGTGGCGAATTCAGATGCCTATGGGGGTGGGGGGCAGGCAGTGACATACACAAGTAAAGAGTAAAAACATACTGGGCAGGCTCTAGGGAGAGAGGGGAGGTGGTGCTGTGTCCAAACACCCCACTTAAAGGGGCAGCTGCTGCCCAGGCCAGCCAATTGTGTATGTGAGACCATGAACCCAGTATAGCCGGATCTTCTCATTTTTCAATAAAAGCTGAAAACGTTAGGTTTTGTGGAAATCTCCCAATTAAAAAAAAAACTTTTTAATGTTTAGTTTTGAGAGAGAGAGAGAGAGCGTGAGCAGGGGATGGGGCAGAGAGAGAGACAGAGACAAGGAATCCAAAGCAGTTCCAGGCTTTAAGGTGTCAGCACAGAGCCAACGTGGGGCTGAAACTCACGAACCGTGAGATCATGACCTGAGCCAAAGTTGGACACTTAACTGATTGAGCCACCCAGGTGCCCCATAAAATCTCCCAAGTTTTAATATTTTTTTTAATGTTTATTTACTTTTGAGAGAGAGAGAGAGAGAGAGACAGAGCACAAGCGGGGGAGGGGCAGAGAGAGAGGGAGACACAGAATCCGAAGCAGGCTCCAGGCTCTGAGCTGTCAGCACAGAGCTCAACGTGGGGCTCGAACCCACGAGCAGTGAGATCATGACCTGAGCCGAAGCCAGATGCTCAACCGACTGAGCCACCCAGGCGCCCCAAATCTCCCAAGTTTTAAATGTTGGGAACTACTTTTAAAACAAAGTTGAACACTGAATGAGCCGTAAACAACATTTCCACAACCTAGATGGGACCTCTGGGCCAGTAGTTTGCTAGCTGTGAGCAAACTCTAGCTCTGTAAAGAGGCTCAGGGACTTACCCACAGTCACACAGCCTGGAAGTACTGGGAAGGTGGACGAACCCTCTCTTCACTTTTGCCAGGACCCTTTCTGTAAGATTCACTCAGCAGACATGTTTTCAGAGCACCTGTTCTGTGTCAGGCCTGAGCTTTGCCCTGGGGATCCAGAAGAAGTCAGGACAGACCGTTACAGTGCCACGTGATGGTAAGTGCTCCCGAGTAAGCCTCTCCCGGGCAGCCCGTGTGGGTGGCAGGGGTGAATGTTGTGGCTGTTGTGAGGGATGAAGTCACAGTGCTCCTGGAGACCTTTCCAAGAGGGGCTGGGAGGGAGGTGGCCCTGCTGTGGGCAAGGGGTGGATGTTCACGAATGATCATTGCCAGTATCAGTCACTGGGACAATGTACCTTGGGTAGAAAGAGGCCTTGGGCTTCATTTCTCTTGGTTCCATTTGAGGGGGCTGGGGCCCAGGAGAGTATCTGTTATGGGCAGCTAGCTGACAGGGAGCCTAGAGGAGAGATTCTTGGCTAACAGCTCAGAAAGTGAGCCAGACCTGCTAACAGGCCACTGGGAGGGCTGCACTCAGGCATTCCCCTGTGACGTTCCCAGACTTCACGGAGCAGTATGAATGCATCAGCCTCTCTCTGCTGGCTTCCAGGAACCATGGGTGGGTCTGTTCTCGAGCACGCTGTGAACCAGAGCATGATGGGAAGAAGGGAAAGATGGGCAGGGGAGGTTTCCCTCAAGGCCCAGGTGGAGGGTGGTGGGCACAGCGACCAGAAAGAGGCCTAGGAGGAAGGTCTGGGGAAACTCCCCTTTCAGAGTCCATCTGGGCTTTAAAAGTCGCTGGTGTGGGTGCCGTGGGCCTCTGGGAGAGGCAGCCAGCAGGCAGGGCCGGCTCACCCCCCCCCCCCCCCCCACGCTCCACCTCCCCAGCTGCTCGGCTCTTGCAAAAGCCCCCCGGTCATGGAACGGAATGGAACAGAGTAGAATGGAGGAAGCATACCTGCTGAACGTATGTGCTAGCCACTGTATTGTGGGCAGCCCCGGGGGCTGAGGAAGTCTTCCTGAGAAGCTGCCCCCAGAGGGAAAAGTGTGGAAGGATGGTGGAGGCAGGCCCTGGGGGAATGCGTCACTGTCACCCAGCCCCCCGGTCCTGAACGTGTGGGTTTGGAGACAGCAGAACTCTCCTGGAAACCTGGCTTCCCCTTTCATTCATTCCCTTCCCAGCTGTTCTCTGCACCCTTGCTGGGTGCCTGACAACTTCTCGAGGGATTCGAAATCCGGCGGTTATTAGGCAAAAAAGCAGACTTCTGTTTTCATGGGGAAGAGGGAAAACAGCAGGAAAAAAAAAAGAAAAGGAGAACAAAGATGCTCTTAGGTAGTGGTATGTCCTGTACACGAGTGAAGCCGGGTGCTGTGCTCTGCAGGGGCTGCGGGGGCAGGAGGGGGTGCGGTCAGGGCTACTTTATGAGAGGGGCTGGGGTGGCCTGACCAAGGAGGAAACATTTGGACCAAATCACACGTAGCTGTGTGAGCTCAGGGAGTTTGTTGTTGGCTTCTTTGAACCTCCGTTTCCTTATCTGTAAAGAGGGGTTAATAATGCCTATGCCACAGGGTCGTCCATATTAAGGAGAATGATGTGGTGAAGGGCTTTGACCATACTGGGGCCCCAGGGAACGAATAAATGAACGAATGAATGAATGAATGCATACCACCTCGCCCAGGCCAGCTGAGCTGTGACCTCACTTGTTAGAAGGGGAGGCTGGGACTCTAAGTAGCAAGATGGCGGGCAGCCCAAGGCTACGCAGAACGGCCAGCATTTGAGCCGGGGTCACTGGGCTTGGGCTCTTTTCACTATATAAAAAAGTTATGATTTTTTTTCCTCCTTTTTCTGCCTTTCTCCATGCCCACCCCCTTGGAGGCAGTCACTAAGATGGTCCCCAGTGTTCCCCTCACTTAGGATGTGAGCTGGACCTAATGACTCCCTCCTAGTGAACAGAAGATGACATCAGTGATGGGATGCCACTTCCAAGACTAGGTTACAAAGAGACTGTGATTTCTGCCTTGGGCTTTCTCTCTCTCCCTCCCTCCCTCTCTCTCTCTCTCTCTCCCTCTCCTCACTGGCTGCCGTGATGTGACCCTCAGGCAGCTTATGGAGGCCCCCAGTGAGGAACCAAGGCTGTCTGGCAACTACGTGAGGGATTTGGACGCGGACCTTGGGCAGCCTGCCAACAGCCATGTGAGTGAGCTTGGAAGTGGATCCCGCAGGTCAAGTGGAGCCTTGAGGTGACTGCTGCCCCCAGGCGATGGCCCGATTGCAACCCCCGGGACACTGAGTCAGAGGCACCCAACTAAACCACACCTGGACACCTGACTCCAGAAACTGTGAGATAATAAATTTGTGCTGGTTTAAGCCCCCCCAGTATTGGGGCCATTTGCTATGCAGCAACAGATAACTAATACACATGCATCCTGCCCCCAGCCAGGGCCCTTTAAAGGCCAGCTCTGATCCCATAGCTCCACACACAGTCGGTCATTGATCTGCCATCTCAGCAGGCCTGTGTCTTCAGCTGCTCTTGGCAAAGACCTCTCGGGCACAGTTGGACAGAACTGGCCCCAAGACACAGAGCTGCCCCGTCTTGGTGAAGACGGGCCGTGGGCTGGCTATTTTTATATCAGTTCCTCTGAAGGTGCATACATGCATGCTGCAAGAGAGCGGGAGCAGGGAGGAAGCCGTCAGGGAGAGGGCCTGAGCGGGGGTTTGGCCATGGCACCGCATTGGCCTCTGGGGAGGGACGGTACCTCACTTTATGACTCCGTGCCATGCCCTGCACGAAGCAACTCGGCACTGAGACGTCGCCCCGATCCTCAGGAGGACCCTGCCCAGGGAAAATGATCCCCATCTTACAAATGATGGAATGGGGACCCAGAGAGGGTAAGCGATCTGTCCAAAGTCACACTAGTGTGGAGGGGCACCTGGGTGGCTCAGTTGGTTAAGTGTCCGACTTCGCCTCAGGTCATGATCTCTCAGTTCAAGGGTTCGAGCCCTGCGTCGGGCTCTGTGCTGACATCTCAGAGCCTGGAGCTTGCTTCGGATTCTGTATCTCCCTCTCTCTCTGCCCCCTCCCCTGCTCACACTCTGTCTCTCTCTCAAAAAACATGATAGGGGCGCCTGGGTGGCGCAGTCGGTTAAGCGTCCGACTTCAGCCAGGTCACGATCTCACGGTCCGTGAGTTCGAGCCCCGCGTCAGGCTCTGGGCTGATGGCTCGGAGCCTGGAGCCTGTTTCCGATTCTGTGTTTCCCTCTCTCTCTGCTCCTCCCCCGTTCATGCTCTGTCTCTCTCTGTCCCAAAAATAAATAAAAAACGTTGGAAAAAAAAAAATTAAAAAAAAAAAAAACATGATAAATAAATAAATAAATAAATAAATAAATAAATAAAATAAAAAACAACAAAGTCACACTGGTGTGGAGACTGAAATTATTCTCAGTTGTGCTAGGCTGTGTGTCTTCCTTCAAGAGTTTGTTGGCTCTGAGCAGCGGCTCTCAGATGGATTATGCCAGGTATCATCCTCTCTAGGTGCCTTTTTTCCAGCTAGCCTGACCCTGTGCTTGGTGACTTAGATTCACACTCTCATCTTGTCCTTGTGATAACTCTGCAAAGGACAGGCTGCCATCCCCCGTGATAGATGACGGCTCTGAGGCCAAGAGGGAGCCTGTGATTTGCCCAAGGCCACACATACAGATGGCTGAGCTGGATTTGAACCTAGTTCCGGCTGACTCTGAAGTTTGCACTGTCCCCCTTCCTCCCCCGCCGCCACCCACCCCCACACACTAGCTGGCCTTCTTGTCCCAGAGAATCTAGCATTGCCTTCCAACCCTACAGGCTGGAGGTGAGAAACATGCCCTGGGCTTATTCTCACAGTCCCTGCCTAGAGTCAATGGGCAAAGGAGCCGGCTGGCAGGACACGAGAGGTTCACAAGCACAGCCCAGGTTGGGCCTGGTGCCTGCCCTGTCCCCACCTTTGTTTACCATGTGCTGATTGGCATCATCGTCCCAGGGAGAGGGCCCCACTGTCAGGCTCCCTAGGAGTGGGACTCGAGCCTTTGCCAAGACCAAATTGCAGCTTGGGCAGACCTCGTCTGAACTCTGGGCTCTCTGCCCCGTGGTTGCAAGGAGGCAAACAGCCTACATTTCTGCAGTCTCCTTTTCCCTTATTTGGCCTTGCTTCTCCTGTTGACCTGTGTGATTTTCTTGAATCTATTGGCTTGACCCTCATCTCTCCTTCCTCGCATGAATACTTCTCACTCTTCTATTAGAATAAATCCCCTGCGAACTGCCTGCCCTCTAATCGAGATGGCGCATCGCTGGCCACAAGCGTTTGTCTTTTCTTCCAGTCAAAATCAGTGCTACAGTCGTAGGTGCCTGATGGCCATACGAACGGCTGTCATTTACTGCTTGCTTCATAAACTGCACACGGCAAGAATTTACGTTATTTCTGAATCCTCCCGTGGCCCTTAAGACCAGGTACTAGCGTTAACTGCTCTCTATAAATGAGGTCTCCAAAGCTGGCAGAGGTTATGTAAGCTGCCCATAGTTACACGGGCCTTCCCTCGGGTTAAATAAGTGGTTGAGCTATATTTGGCCCGGCTCTGCCTAATCCCAGAACTTGGCTGCCCTACCCTCTCCTGTTGCTGAATGTCAGTACAAAAGGTCAGCAGGTTCAGGTCGGGCTGGGAGAGGTGTCGATTTATATAACAGAGATGAGCAGAGGCTCTGGAAATTGATCGACTCGCGGGCTATATTCCTAAAACAGCGTGTCAGTATCACAGGCCCTAGTGCTGGGCTAGTCTGGGCACGTCGGGGGAACACAGGGTAGGCCTCAGGGGTATGAGGACAGGCCCGACAAATTCAGCAGAAGATACTGCCTGGAAAGGGAGCTGGGGATGCAGGGAATCAAGGTTGTTCACTAGAGAAGAGAGGAGTGTGGGCGCAATGCCATTTCCAAGGTGATGAGGGCTGTCATGGGCAGAGAACACAGTGGGGTTCCCTAGGCCTGAAGCAAGCCCAGCAGGAGCCGGATCTGGGCTTATTTAGACAAGAAAGCTTTCTCTCAGTCAGTGATATCATACAAGGGTACTTTGAAGTAGTAAATTCCCCATGGAATTTACTGGAGAGACGCCAAGGAGAGGATCCTTACTTGGGGGTGGGTGATGGGACCAGGCGACCCACGAGGCTCCTTCCAGTTCTGAGCTGTGATTTGGTCCACCTAGGTGGAGGCAGCTCGGGGGGCCAGAAAGAGCCGGGCACAACCTCAGATTCGTTTATTGACGTATTGGTGAGTGAAATACAACACGAAATCATAACAGCCAGAAGCAGATACTGGTATATATGATTACTAGTTGGAAAATGTGCAAAGGTTTTTGAAGCATAGAAGCAAGTGGAAGGAACTAAAGTAAAATATGAAACTATTTGGTGACATGCCTGTTTAACACATGTGCACCTTTTAACAAGTTTATTGTTAAATCTTACGTAGCAATGTTAAACCAAAGACGCCACGGGCACACCTGGGGCCGAGCAACCTGTATTTCTTTCCCAGGTGTCTCTCATTGCCCTCTCTCTCCATGCTCTGCGGGCAGGTAGGTTTCAGAAATAATGACCAAGAAGTCAGGATGTGGCTCTGAGGTTTTCAGAAACCCTCAGGACACAGCCAATTAGTTGGGAAAATGTGCCTGACTGCCTGACAGGCCAGCCTTCTTGCCCAGATTCTCCCTTCGTCCACCCTCAACTGGACATGGGACTCAGGGTTGGAGGAAGAAGGTTGTGGAGGGGAAACGGGTAAAGCGGACCTGGGGGGGGGGGTACATGAGAACCGCCAGGTGAGCCTAAGGGATCCAGAAGCAGGGGCATCTTGAGGCATGTTTCTGAGGTGAACCCAAGAAAGGAACAAGGGACTCTTCCATTCCTGGAGGGTCTAGGAATGGGTGTGTCTAAGCAGGTGGGCCTCCCACCTCTCCCCCAGGCATGGTGTGGCATAGGGAGCCACAAACCAATTTCCTAGGTGGGCACAAGAGGGCACGGAGTGACCCGGTAAGCCTGAAGACCTGAAGATTGTGGTGGGGCAGGGACAAGAGCCAGATGGAAACAAGGACCTCAGTAGACACTAGGGGATCTGCAAGGACGGGTCTGACAGCTGCCCAACCCCGCTATCCTGGCACTCTGTAACCCCAGGTACTTAAAGGCCATGCAGGGGCGGGGGTGGGGGGCGGAGGATGGGGGAAGGGCCTTCCCCAGATTACTCAGATTGTTCCCACCATTTGGCCAAAACAGGAACTTGAAAAAGAAATTAAGTTCTGTTTACAGAAAGTAAATCTAGTCGCGTTTCGTGCACACTTGGATTTATGGGCTAGAATTCCTATCCACTGTATGATTAAAAGGCTTCCAAACAACTATTTCCAAAGAAATATATGTGATACATATATGTGTAACTTTAATACAAAAAATGTTCGTGAAAATCAACGGGAAAAATATTCACACCTCAGTAGGAAAGACACAGAGGAAAAGATTAGGCAGGTCACAAAATATAAAATAAAAATGGCCAGTTATCCTAAGAAAAACAACGCTCAAGCTCACTGAAAGTTGTGGAAGAGATGTCCACATAAAGGGGGGGGGGGCCTGTCTGGCTCAGTTGGTAGAGCCGGTGACACTTGTTTCTGAGGTCGTGAGTTTGAGCCCCATGTTGGGCATAGAGATTACTACAAAAAAAAAAAAAAAAAAAAAAAAAAAAAAAGGCACAGTACTGAAAAAGAGGAGTAGAAATGTCCAAGGAAGGTATGGGATGTCATTTCACACCATCAGCCTTGTGCACCGGCCCACCCTTTACCCCCACAAGCCGAATGTTTCTTCGAGGTCCTCCACAGCAGCTCAAGCCTGCCTTCCCGACAACCACGCATGACGTGGCCGAGGCTGCACACTTTGAAATCTGTCTTCACCTCCCACCCTGAGCCATGCCCACAGCCAATGACAAAGCGTGGCAGGGGTGATAGGGAAGGCCCGCTCCCTACCCCTCTGACGACTGGTTTTGCCTAGAGGGCTCCCCAAGGGCTGCGGGAGAGGAATCCATCCAGTTGAACCTCCCCCCCCCATCCCTCCCTCCCTCTCTTTCCCCTCCCCCACTTCCTTCCCTCCCTCTCTCCTTCTCTCAAGGTCAGACTTGAATGACAGCCTGACGGCTGGCCCATCCTCCCCCTTCTCCCACCCCATTTCCGTCCACAGGCATTTCCTTTAATATTTTTCCTTCACCTCTAATCTCGTCTCGGTGCCTGCGTCCTGGGGGGAGTGCCCCACTAACACCCAGCCAGGGCTCCAGCACACAAACTGGGCTTTGACCCCCCCCCCACCCCCACCCCAAGTCCACTGCTGCCGATGTGCTTCCTCCCTCACTGAAGGGGGTGGTGTTGCTGCCCTCTTATTGTAGCAGGTCTATGCAGACTCACCAGGGTGGCCATACAGGGAGGATTACAGTATCAATGAGATCTCAGACTCAACTCTACCTGCTGACCAGGTATTCAGATTTCCCACCAGCTCTCCTGCCCCCCCACCCCAGGGAAGCATCACATGTACCCCTAAAAGCAGTCTGCTCCTGATGACGGCCGTCCCTGCTCTGCCCCCATGAAGGAGCCATAACGAAGTACCCCAAACCGAGGGGCTTCGACAGCAGAAGTTTGTCTGACAGTTCTGGGGGCCAGGAGAATGGAGCTGTCCGCAGAGTCGGTTCCTTCTGAGGGCTGCGAGGGTAGGATCTGTTCCAGGCCCCTCTCGTCAGCTTGTAGATGCCATCCATCCTCACCTGTGCCTTCCCGCCGTCTTCCCCCTACGCCTGCGTCCAAAATTCCCCTTTTTATAAGGACACCAGTCATAACGGACTGGGGTGCACCCTCATGACCTCGTCTTACCTATAACAGCAACAACCTTATTTTCAAGTAAGGTCCCCTTCTATTTTCAAGTACTGATGGCTAAGACTTCAACACATGAATTTGGGAAGGATACCACTCAACCCTCAGTGCGGCCCCCACGGCAGGGCTACTTTGGGCCTCGACCTCTCACAAAGGTTTTAGCGAAACCCCTCTCTTTCCCCTCCTTTTGTACTGTCAGCCTCCCAAACCCCATAAAACTCAGCCAGGAGCCTCCTAGAGGCAGGACTGGGGGGACCGGTTCTGCTTACTGCTGCCGGAACGAATTCAGAACCGTCTTTCCCTCTGATGACGGAGATTTGTTCCTGGACCAGGCTGGCTCCAGTCCTCACTCAGGAGACTCCTCAGCCCAGGCTACCCGTTCACCAGGCAGCCCCAGATGTGCCAAATCCCACTGAGGCTCCAGCTGGGAACCCCCTTCATAGACTTTAGTTCTGTACCTGCAGACTATAGGCAGCAGGCCCGTAGACCTCTGCCTTCCACCTCTGGGCTGTTATGGAGCCATGTCTGTAAGGTGCTTTGTCCGGCATGCTAAGTACTCAATGAACAGTGACCACTACTATCCCTATTTCTGGTACTGTTGTTACTTGGCCATTTCCTCAAGGGACAGGCACCACCTCACTTCTCTACCCCTATTGTGTGTAGCGCCTGTGGACGCCCGCTGGGACCAACTGAAGACTTCTAGTTTGGAACCTCTCAGAGCACCCAGGACCCTATCAGGTGATGAGGGGTACAGTGGGTGGGCTTGGAGTCCTTGCATGCCTCTCCCACCTGAGGACTTGGGCTGTTATTAGAGGATCACAGAGGGTTTTTTTTTTTTTTTTTTAAGTTTTATTTATTTATTTGAGAGAGAGATAGAGGGGAGAGGGGCAGAGAGAGGGTGACAGAGAATCCCAAGCAGGCTCCATGAAGAGGCTCCATGCTGTCAGCACAGAGCCTGCTGCGGGGCTCGAACTCACAAACTGTGAGGTCGTGACCTGAGCCGAAACCAAGATCCAGTCTCTGAACCCACTGAGCCACCCAGGCGTCCCGATCACAGAGGGTTTTTGACCTTTGTTGGTGCCTGTTCTGGAGAAACACCCACACAGCCTGGAATGTTCTGGGCTCTGATTGCATCAACTGGAGAAGCTTCCCGGGGTGCTGCCCTTGAAAGTTCAAGGTTTCCAGGCTGCAAGGCTTGTGGGCAGGCTCTAAGGCGGTGATGAAACTATTGGCAAACACCTCTGCGTACTCACCTCTGCTCACCCCTCAGCTCACTGCCCTCCTCACTCCACCCATACTCATCTCACCGACGGCTTCTCCTGGCTCCTTATAGTGGCTGCTCCTGAGGCCATCACTGTAGCCACTGACCACTGTCCTTGGGTGTCTCCTGGGTTCCCGTTGTCCTCTCTGATCACCCTTTCTTATCACCTTCTCAGTCCTCTTTCCACCTGCCTGGCCCTTTTGAGTGGACTTGACAGGGCTTTATCTTTTGCCCTGTCTCTTCTCTGTCTGCCTCTCACCCAATCCCAGGACCACTCTGGGCTTGGAAGGGGTAGTCTGGGAGGGGCCTTGGCATGAGGCTGAACATCTCTGGAGGGGCAGCTGTGTGAGAATCTAAACCATCAGCTGGCATCTGAGAAGTCCCGCAGCGAGGGAAGTACTGACTGACCTGTGGTAGGGTCTTGGAGAAGACTTGATTGGAGTTTCCACCGGCAAATGATGGCCTTCCATAACAGGCCTCTGACATCTGTCCCCCAGGATGTGGGCCTGGGGACAGGGCCAAATTCTGGGGAGAGGGAGGCAGGTTTCCATCCGGGTAGTCCGAATAGCCCAGCAGAGTTAGAACACAGAAGACTGGGGGACAACCCATGGTCCAAATATGACAGCTAGATGCAAGGTCAGTTGAGGCTGGGTTCCAGGCTGCCCAGGACCTGGGTCACTCTCCCTGCTTCTCTTCCTTACTCACGCATTCACTTCTTCGCCGAGCAGCAATTATCAAGACTCAATTACATGCCACAGATGCTGAGCTCTTTGGCCAGGCCAATTGTCACTTGAGCTGCTCAAATGCACCCATTAGAAACAAGACTTAGGGGCACCTGGGTTGGTTAAGCAGCCAACTCTTGGTTTGGGCTCCGGCCATGGTCTCCTGGTTTGTGAGTTCGAGCCCTACGTTGGGATCTGCGCTGATGTGCGCAGCTGCTTGGGGTTCTCCCTCCCCCTCTCTCTCTGCACCCCCCCCCCGGTTGTGCTCTCTCTCCCTCTCAACATAAATAAACTTTAAAAAAAATTTAAAAATAAGAGAAACAGAAAATAAAAAAAGAAAAGGGGACACCTGGGTGGCTCAGTCGGTTAAGTGTCCGACTTTTCGCTCAGGTCATGATCTCATAGTTCGTGGGTTCGAGCCCTGTGTCAGGCTCTGTGCTGACGGCTCAGAGCCTGGAGCCTGCTTCGGATTCTGTGTCTCCCTCTCTCGGCTCCTTCCCTGCTCACGTTCTGTCTCTCCCTCTCAAAAATAAGTAAACATTAGAAAAATTTAAAAAAAAAGAGAGAGAAACAGGACTCATCCTAGAGTCTGAGGGGGCTGAGTTGCCCGTGATTCCTTGATGGGGTGGTTTTAAAATACATCCTGGAATCTCACTGCCACTCCTGACATCGAGAGGTGAAGTCTTTTTCCCGTTTGCTTGAATATGGACTGGCCTGGGGGACTCACTTCTAACTGACAGAATGTGGCACAAGTAAGGCTGCATGTGTCTTGCTACCCTTGACCAAAGGCAGCATGGCTTCCACCTGATTCTTGTTTCGATGCCCAGCTGCCATGCCGTAAGGAAGCCCAGGCCACACAGAGGGGCCACCTGAAGGCACTCCAGCTGACAGCCCCTGCTGGGGTCCCAACTGCCACACATGTGCATGAGGGGGGCCCTTGAAAGGACTCCAGCCCCGGGCCCCTCTGGCTGCAATCACTTGGGAGCCCCGAGTGAGAACCACCCAGCTGGGTCCAGTCAGCCATACGAGCCGTAGAGTTGATAATAATGAATGATCGCAATGGTTTCACGCCACGAGCCTTGGGGTGCTTTGTTGTGTAGCTGGAGTCGGCCAGAATGCCTGGTGGGGAGACGCAGTGGACACCGGACGGGCTGGCAGGAGCCCTACTTGGGCGCCTAACCTCACGGGTCTACTGAATCTCCAGACGACATGGCCAACTGAGGGTTCATTATGTCTCTGCCCTCACCGCCCCTTCCCCCAGATGCCGGACAATGGCCCTGCCACCTGCCCGGGGCCCCCCAGCTGCAACCTGGGTGTTGCCTTTGATACTTCCCTCTACCTGGCCTGTTCCATGCCACCCATGTATTCATTTAGCAAACCTTAAATGGAGCAGCCACTCAGCATCACTCAGCATCACTCAGCATCAAGATTTGTGCATATGCTAGGGAGCGAGCCTGACCCGGTCCCTGCTCTCCGGAAGCTTACAGTAAAGTAAATTATCCATTGCAAGTGGAACAAACACTAATATCTTAATACCTTTGTGACTTCGTTAATCTAAGCACAGTGCCGAGTCCTTCCTGTTCTTTCAGTCACTGAAGCCCGTAAGTGACTGCACGAGGAAATAGCTCCAGACATCATCAGCTTCGTTTTTCACATGAGGAGACCGGGGTGCCGAGAGGCTGAGTGGGGTCCCAGAAGTGATGGCAGTGGTAAGCGGGAGCACGGAGACGGAGTTTCTTTCCAGCCCACCCCTGCTCCCACTTCCACTGCTGCTGTTGTCGAAGTCCTGTAGGCTTTCTGGAAGCAGAAGCAGAGGCAGGGGTTTCCCCGGAGGCCGTGCCTGTGAGAGACAGAGCCGGGAGCAGGACTGGGCAGGGAGGGCCCCAGGCTCCTGTGCAGATCTGTCCAATCCTGGGCTCACCCACGGGAGCCCCGGGCACAGGTGGCTGGAAAGGCCAGGCCAGCGTGTATCCCCACTGTGTGCAGTTGTTACAGAGGAGCGTGACCTTGACAAGTCTGACCTTGCAGGCTCACACACTCCTTGCCACCCAACCTCAAATTCTTTCCCAAAGGGCAAGCCCAGGACGCCGTCCATGGCTGCACCCCGGTTACTGAGACAGCTTCGTCTCTGATCCCTCGGCCCAAACTGTGTCTGGAGCCATCATTCTTAAAACACACATCTCTTGCCTGTGAAATCCACTGGTAATTCCCATCTCCTATGGGATTAGGAACAGATTCCCGAGCTGACCGTCGTGGCCTTACCCTCCACCACTGCACCAACCATTTATGGACATGGGATCTAGAATCAGACAACCTGGGCTCACACCGGCTCTCCCTGCCAACTGCCTAGGCAGACTTGGGGAAGTCACTTTGTGTTGTTCTTAGCCGTACAACCTCTGAAAGTTGTTGTGGGGGTCTAGTGAGAAGCTGTAAGTAAGGCACTGGCACAGAGAAAGGGTGGGAATGATCTTCCCTTCAGCTCAGATCCGCCTCTCAATCAGCATGGCCACAGAGCCCACAAAGGGCTGACGTCAGGTCAGGCAGGGGGTCTCTGTCACCCCTAAGCTTCTGGGTTCACTCTCAGGCTTTCTCTGCCTGTTGAGGGACCAGAGGGGTGGGTCCAGTCACCCCTGGTAAGTGTGATCTGCCCTGAGGCAGACCTGGCAGGGTCACGGTGAGGGGCCAGGCTGGAGCAGAGAGGTGGGGAGACGGGGAGGGGACTCTGCATAAATGTGAGTGCACAGTGTGGGTCCTGAGGGTAGGGCCCGGGGCCGGCCCACCATCAGGTCCCCCACCCCTGCTCCAGGCCCGTCAGGCCCTGCGGTTGGACTGCTACACCCGGTCCTGCCCCCACCCAGCGGGCTGCTATGTAGGAGGCCTTGTTTGCTGAGGATCCTGGTCCTGCCTGGCGCCAGCCTGGCCCACAAGCCTGAGCCCCTCCTCAGGGCAGTCCCCACAAGTCGTCTCCTCCAACAAAGGACCAGTGTCCTCAACAGGGCAGGTGCTGTGCAGGCAGGACAGCAGCCAGGCCTGCCAGGGCTTCTGGGCGGTCAGATCACAGAGGAGTGACCAGGCCCTGGCTGGTCAGGATCAGGGCCAGCAGGCTCTTCATTGTTTTAGTTGGTTTTGAACCACTGCCCCTAGGAAGAGGTTGGGGGAGGGAGGCTGGCAGAGGTCCGGGCTGGGGAGCAGCGGCGCATTTGCAAGCTAGAGGCTAGAGGCTCGATGAGGGGCCTCCAGGAGGGGTTCAGCTTCTCAGGCCCCTGGTCCCAGCTTGACCGGAGAGGAGACAAGGAGGGAATGGAAGTCCACCTCCTTCAGCCAGGCAGGAGGCCATCATTCCACATGGTAGCTTGTGCCCCACCCTTCCCCCCTGAGCCCCCATTTTGCTCTCAGCCAGCACCAGCAGACCACCGAAGCTCCTGCGCAGGCCCACTGCCAGATCGGGCCATCGGCTGGTCCCGCAAGGCCAGCCTTCAAGCATCCACTGCTGGCCGGTCGGCCCCAAGGGGGCTGTGGGCGCCCACCCCCAGCTGGGGGCCGCTTCTCTGAGCGCGGGCCAGTCACAAGCAGGATTTGAGCCAGTGCTGGGCCAGGGCCGCCTGTCATCTCAGGCCACATCAATCAACTATCTAACAGGAGGGCACCTGGGGGGCTCAGTTGGTTAAACGTCTGACTTCGGCTCGGATCGTGATGTCACGTCTCCTGAGCTCGAGCCCCGAGTTGGGCTCCGCGCTGACAGTGCGGATCCTGCTTAGGATTGTCTCTCTCCCCCTCCCTCTGCCCCTCCCCCACTTGCGCTTTCTCTTTCTTTCTCTCTCTCTCAAAATAAATAAACCTAAAAAAATATCTAAAATGAGGGAAGTGAGAATCACCTTTGCTACTTGTAGCTCCGAGCCATGGGAACTGGACGATCTACAAGTACCGGAAAGAGTGTCACAGAACAGGGACAGATGAATGGAAGTTTCGGAGAATACTGAATGAAAGCTGCAGACTTCGGGACAACGCGAGGCTAGATGGAAATCAGTCAAGGATTCTGTGGATGGTGTATTTTTCCCACCAGAGCATGAGCTCCTTGGGGGTGTCGTTCATCCGAATAACTCTGCCACCATCTCGGTGCCTGTCGTCACTCAGCTCACAGTGGTGGCAGGAAGTAGGTGGTGGATCAACAGATAGATGGATGGATGAGTATGTGCATAGCGGTGGAGGATGGACGAAGGGTAAATGGGTGGATGTGATGAAGTTTTGGGGGGATGAGGCGTTCAGGGGTCCGAGCCGATGGCCAAGAAAGAATTCTTAAAGACGTCTTTGGTGCCAAAAAGGTGATTTTATTAAAGCATGGGAACAGGACCCATAGGCAGGAAGAGCTGCACTGCGGTCCTGACGGGTAACTCATTATATACCCTCAGGTTGGGAGGGGGTCAGGGATAGAGTAAGTCTCTAAGGAATTTTGGAAGCAAGGTTTCCAGGACCTTGAGGGGCTAGCTGTTGCTAGGGAAACATCATTTATTACCATTTAATAAAACCTCAGTCATGAGACCCTTTAGATGTATATGGGGGGGGGGCATATAGCTTGGAGCATGGTTGCCAGCATATATCTTGGGGCAGTTAAGAGAAAAGAAGTAGAATGACAGGATCCTTGAGGTGGGGACAATGTTAAGCCAAGGTTCTCTTTTGCCCCCAGCAAAGTGTCATCATCGAGGCAGCTGAGCTCCTAGAGGGAGGTCACTCTGCCGGTCTCAAGGACTTGTCAGTGGACTGCAGGCAGTAAGGGAACTTAATTTTTCATTTGCCACATTTTCCCACATCACCATGGCAAGCACTCAAACCCCTTTCCTTTGTTCTTGGGTAGCTGGGAGTGTCCGAGGAGTATCACACAGATTCCACCTGTTGGGGGGGAGGCGGGTGGTGCCAGCCTGTATTTTGCCCTTGGCCTGCCTCAGCTGGTGAGTAATGACTGACTGACTCTTGCATGGGAAGGAGACCAGAAAGGAAGCCGGTCCCCTACCAGCACAAAACTTAGGCTTCTCAAAGATCTCCTACCGGGAGTGCAAAGAGCGCTAAGCATAAACTTGGACTTCATTAACATCAGTGACTTCTGGGCATCAAAAGACATCCTTGAAAAATGAAATAAAAACTAAAGCCACAACCCGGGAGAAGGTATTCATAATGCATATATCTGACAGAAGTTCAGTCCCAGTAGATACAAAGAACTCCTATACAACAACACGAAAAGATAGCCCAGTAAACGACTGGTCGAAAGACGTGAACAGGCATTTCACACAAATAAAGGGCATCCAAATGATCCATAAGGGTATGAAAAGGCACACAACATCATTAGTCAATAGGGGAAAGCCAGAAGAAGCCCCAGGGAAGTACTGTTATGCAGTTATTAGAAGGGCAGGAATTAAAAAGTGTTGGGGCTGATATAGCATGGTGGGAACTTTGATATGTTGTTAGAGGGAGTGGTACGATCACTTTTGAAATTGTTTGGTATTATCTATTAAACTTTTTAAATGTTTATTTACTTTTGAGGGAGAGAGGGAGAGAGACAGAGACAGAGCACAAGTGAGGGAGGGGCAGAGAGAGAGGGAGACACAGAATCCGAAGCAGGCTCCAGGCTCTGAGCTGTCAGCACAGATCCTGACGCGGGGCTCGAACCCTCGAACTCAGAGATCATGACCTGAGCCGAAGTCGGACGCCCAACCATCTGAGCCACCCAGGTGCCCCAGTAGTTATCTACTAAAGCTAAAAATATGCTTTCCTATGAGCCGGAAATTCCAGTCCTAGGCATGTCTCCAGGAGAAAAGAGTATGTGAGTCTATGCAAATACTTTATAGGACTGTTCATAAAAGCTTCAAACTGGAAACCACCCAAATGCCCACTAACAGTAAAATAGATACATACACTGTGGTACATCCACAGTGGAACACCACTTAGCAAGACAAACAGAACAGACTGCTGATGCTGACAGCAGCCTGGGTGAATCTCACAGATGGTTCCATGAGCAGAAAACGCCAGAGTATACACTGTACGATTCCATCTGTAAGAAGTACAAGAGTGGGTAAAACTAATCTATGGTCAGAGAAGTCAGAATAGTGGTGATTTTCAGGGGTGGGGGTGGAGGGAAGGGGGTAGTCTCCTGGAGTTCTGGAAATGCTCTGTATCTTGTTCTCAGTGGTGGTTATGTGTGCAAAATTCATCACACTCTGTATTGACGATGTGTGAAGTCATTACGCTTTTATAGTATACGTTTGTGGTATCCAAGACATCTGAAAAAATTCATCCGAGTTTGCTCATTCTGGAAGAATTCAGTGCACTGGCACTGGGGTCAAGGGAGGAGCCTAAAGGGGAGCACTACCATGGCCCTTCCGAGATACCCAGTTCTTGGGACTCGGTATAAAACATTTCAGAGGAATTTCTTGATAACGGCTGGTCTTTGACTGGGACAGGGATCCAGATCAGATACCAAGGAGAGGATGCGCCTATGGGGAGGTCCACCGGGTAGGGTAGGTGACGACAACGTGACACATATCTGGGACTTTCCTGCTAGCTCTGCCCCAGGCCACTGCACACCTCACTTGCTGAGACAAACAGAGGGAGCTGGCTGGGGGTTTCTGTGCCTCTCTGCCCCAATTCTGAGGGGAGGGTAATTCCTTATGAGTTTCCCACCCGGGCCTCTGGGATGGAAGGGTCTTTGTGGTGCCAGCAGGGGCCTACCCAGCGAAATCAGAAGTGTGTTGCCTTGAGCTACTCCCTTCCCCTCCCGGGGCCTCTCCTCTGTTACACGGGAGGTTGGGTGATACCTCCCAGGTGGTTTTTTTTTTTTTTAATGTTTATTTATTTTTGAGAGAAAGAGAGAGAGAGAGAGAGAGAGAGAGAGAAATCGTAAGCAGGGAAGGGGCAGAGAGAGAGGGAGACACAGAATCCGAAGTAGCTCCAGGCTCCGAGGTGTCAGCCCAGAGCCCGACGCAGGGCTCGAACCCACGAACCGTGAGATCATGACCTGAGCTGAAGCCAGACGCTCAACTGACTGAGCCACCCAGGTGCCCCCTCCCAGGTGGTTCTTACAGGAGGGCCCCCAACCACGCAGGAGGTGAGGCGGCTTGCCAGGCCCACGCCCTTCTCCCAGAGAGCAGCGCTCACAGCTGGAAAGCCTGCTCCACTCTGCTGACCTCACAGAGCTGGTCACCTGTGCTGCTGCTCCCATGAGTCAGGAAGCATCACAAGACACGGCTGACACAGGTGACAGGGCAGGATGCTCCCAACACCCAGAAGTGGAACAACCTGGGGAGGAAGGCCACAGGGAGGAGTGAGAACAGGTTGAGGGCTAACCCATCACAGGTGCAGAGAGAAGTCACCTCGCCTTCCTCCTCTCCCCACGGTCCCCGCTCCTGCCGATCAGGAGTGCCGTCTCCTTAGCATCCTGCTCATCTACCGTCCCTCCCCATTCTGCGTCCCCTGCCCTACGTCCAGGCCACAGCCCTGCCTCAGAGGCTGCAGAAGGCCCCTCCATGTGCTCTAGGAGCACCTTGGTCCTTCTTCCTCAGGCTTTTGGGGCATGCTCTCCCATCCCTGGCTTTATTCAAGTATAACTGACATTCAATTAGATGCACAGACCTTAAGAGTAGAGTATAAAGAGGGTTTTGTTTTTAAAGTTTATATTTATTTTTGAAAGAGCACAAGCGAGCAGGAAAGGAGGAGAGAGAGGGAGAGAGAATCCCGAGCAGGCTCCGCTCTGTCAGCGCAGAGCCTGACGTGGGGCTCGATCCCATGAACCTCGAGATCATAACCTGAGCCAAAATCATTGGATGCCTAATGGACTGAGACACCCAGGTGCCCCGAGTGTAAAGAGGGTTTGTTTTGTTTTATTTCACATGAGCTGTTTCAAATATCCTCAAACCTCTTCTTGTCCAACGTTTGTTTTAACCTAATATCGAGACTTGACATCCTTTGCTATGAAATCTTCCTTATATTTTTTTCCTTTGACTCATTATTCCAGAACCTCAAGAACTTTTTGGATCCTGATTTTTATTTAACCTTTTGGCCCCCTTCACCCATTTCTCCCACCCCTACGCCCAACGTCTGGCAACTACCAATCCACTCTCTGAATCATAGAGTGTTTGTTTGGGATTCTGCATGTAAGTGAGATCGTATAGTCTCTGTTTTTCTCTGTTGGACTTATTTCACTTAGCATAATGCCCTTGAGGTCCACCCATGTTGTCACAAATGGCAAGAGTTCCTTCTTTTTTATGGCTGAGTAGTATTCCATTGTATACATGTACCACCTTTTTTTAATCCATTCATCCATTGATGGCTATTTAGGTTGTTTCTATATTTTGGCTATTGTAAATAATGCTGTAATGAGCATAGGGCACATATATCTTTTTGACTTAATGTTTTTGTTTTCTTCGGATGCATGCCTGAAGTGGAATGGTTGGAACATATGGTCGCTCTATTTCCAGTTCTTTGAGGAAACTCCATACTGTTTTTCACAGTGGCTACACTAATTTACATTCCCACCAATACTGCACAAGGGCTCCCTCTTCTCCACATCCTTGCCAACACTTGTTACCTCTTGTCTTTTTGATAATAGTCATTCTAACAGGCACAAGGTGATATCTCGTTGGAGTTTTGAATTGTATTTCCCCGATGATGAATGTTGTTGAGCACCTTTTCGTGTACCTGTTGGCCATCTCGATGTGACTTTGAAGGGTTTTGACAAATGTGTATCTCTATGTAACCAACACCCCAATCAAGGTATAAAGCATTTCCATCGCCCTGTAAAGTTCTCTTGTACCCCCTTCAAATCACCTATGTCTCGCCTACAATAACCTCTGTTCTGACTTCTCCCACAGATAAGTTTTGTGGGTCTTGAATTTCACACACAAAAATGGAATTTCATAGTAATGATACAGTATGGAATCCTTTCTTTATGTCTGGCTTCTTTCACCCGGCATAATATTTTCCACCCTCATCCATCTTTTGTGACTTGTTGGATAAGATTCCATTTTATGAAAAAGGCTCAGTTTATTTATCCATTCTCCAATTGATGGACAGGGAGGTTGTTTACAGGTTTTACTATTATGAAAAAATACTGCAGGTGTTTGTTTTGACATGTATTTGCATTTCTCTTGTGGAAATACCTGCAAGTTAAGGTGCTCAGGCATGTAGTAGATATATGTTTATAAGAAATGCTAAACTTACCCAAAGTGGTTGTACCATTAGACTCCCACCAATAATGTACGAGAGTTCCAGTTCCTCCGCATCCATGTTAACATTTGATGTTGTTAGTCTTGTAATTTTAGCCATAGAGGAATCTTTTAATTTTTTTAATTGAAAAATTATTTGTCTATCTATCTATCTATCATCTATCAATCATCTATATATATCTATTTTAGACTGAGAGAAGGGGGGAAGGAGTGGGGTAGAGGGGCAGAGGGAGAGAGAGAGAATCCCAAGCAGCCTCCACACTCAGCACAGAGCCTGATGTGGGGCTTTATCCCACAACTTTGGGATCATGACCTGAGCTGAAATCGAGAGTCAGACACTCAACCACCTGAGGCACCTAGGCTCCCCCATAGAAAATCTTTTTAAAAGCCACATGTTCATCAGCTGATGAATGGGTAAACTCAATGTAATGGATCCATACATTAGAATATTGTTCAGGAATAAAAAGAATTCAAGTACCAACACATGCTACAACACAGATGAATCTTTGAAATGTTATGGTAAGTAAAAGAAGCCAGCCGCCAATGACTACCTAGTGTATGATTTTCTTTATATGAAATGCCCAGACTAGGCAAATTTATAGAGACAGAAAGTATATTAACGCTTGCCTGGGGGTGGGGGGTATGGGAGGGTCGAGGGATGATAGCTAATGGGCATGGGGTTTCTTTTTGGGGGTAATGAAAATGTTCTAAAACCAACTGTGGTGATTCACAACTCTGACTATATTAAAAACCACTGAATTGCACACTTTAAATGGGTGGGTTGTATGGTTTGTGTCTCTGTAAAGTTGTTTAAAAAACTCAACCATATTTAATTAGGCAGTTACCCTCTGTAGCTCCCAGTGTCCTCAAGGTAAAGACCCAGAGTCATCATTTCCCTCTTCTATAGGCACGGTGAGAATTCTTCCATTTCCAGAAACACTGGGTACCGGCATGCACCTGAGTGTTTGCATATACTGTTTCTTCTTCCTGAACTGTTGTTCCACGTCACTTCTGACTCATTCTTTGTGGTTCGCTCACCTGACAGCCTTCTCCTACCTCTCTTCTGTTCGTTCATTCATTCATGCATTCACTGACGTAATTATTAGGCATCCGCTGTATACCAAGGTTCTGTTCTGGGCACTGGGGACACAGCAGCAAACAAAATGGACTGCATCCCTCATGGAGCTTATATGGCTATGTGTATAAACAAATATTAATTGGGCACTTGGTAAAGGTGAAGCTTGTGCCCAGCCCCTGCCCTGCTGGCTTTCTTGACATTTCCATAGTGCCATATACCCTTCTGTTTGAACACTAACCCCTCTGGACCTTCACAAGATGAGGGTGCGTCTGTCTTCCCAACAAGCTTGGAGGCTCCATGGGGTGGGAACCTGGGACCAGCTCTCCTGACGTCAGAGCAAAGATGATGCCTCCTCCACGTGCACTTCCCTCCATAGCTTACAGAACACGTGTGCAGCCCTGCCCTTCTCTGCCCCCTCACTTGCCCTGAACTTCAAGTGGGGAGTCATGAATGGGGTGCCCACTACCTGGATCAGGTAACTGAGGTCCTGGAGAATGTCTGCAGTGCACAAGGTCTCACGGCTGTCTATAATACTTTGACAGAGAGCTGGTTTCTCCATCTCTCTCTCTCTCTCTCCCTCTCTCTCTCTCTCTCTCTCTCTCTCCTCTCTCTGTCTCTCTCTTTGCCCTGGGAAGGTTCTTTGTGGTCTGGTCAGCTCTGAAGGCTTTGGCTTGGAGTCCCCACACCACGAAAGGATTCCAGGCCCAACCAACATCATGGAGGAGGGGCTGGCCCTGCGAGTCACTATCTGTAGGCATTTGCGTCACTCCAGCTGGGGCGGCATGTGGCAGGGTTGGGTATCACCTGAGCCTCCTTCCCGGCCCTCAGCCTGACTCAGGTGAGTCACAAACACCTGAGCATGAGGTTGTCCTCTGGGCTTCCTCTCCCAGGAGATATGCACTTTACAAGGAAAGCCACAGGGGAGGAGACTGGAAGTATGCCTCCTTCACGGTGTGATTAACGCTCACATGTGGATGATGGCTCAGAACACCCTTCACAGTGACATCTTCCTCAAGGCCCTGTGGATACTTGGCTACTCCTTGTACTTGTTCCTTCTGGTCTGTTCTGGCAGCAGCAGGGGCTGGCCTGGGTCTTCAGTAGGCAGTGTGGGGTATCTGAGACCTCTATGTGACCTCCGTCCTTGGATCTTCCCAGGCACCCAAGGGTTGGTGGGCTCGTCCGCCTGGGGTCCTGTCACCATCCCTGTTTCTCCTGCTGTGGCAAGAGGTAAGGGAGCTCCCATACCTGGGGCTCCTGAACCTGGAGAAAAGGGGCTCGTGGGATATGTTCCCGTTTCTCCATCTGCACATCACTGGGGGCAGGTGCCCTGCTCACTTAAGAGGTCACATTGATGAAGAAGCTACCACCGCCCCAGAGTCCTTGCACGACTCAGGATCCCAGCGGTCCTGTTTGGATTGGCCCTGGCGGTCACGCGTGGGGAGGATGGCGAAGGGTTACCCCCATCCCTCCGTTCTCCAAGCCCGTGTTCTTCTAAAATAGAAATCCAGCACACCTGCATGGGAAAGATGAATTCCCTCCATGCTGTTGGCTTGGTGACCTGTGGCTATGTGCAAACTAGGCCCACACAGCAGCTCCAGTAATAGCCACCACTGGTTGTGCTCATGGATCTGGGAGTTGACCGGACCCAGCTATGCGGTTCTCTCTCGGAGTCTTCTGCGGACTCAGCCAGGTGGTGGCCGAGCAGGGGTCATCTTGAAGACTTCCTTACTCCCATGGCTGGTGCCGACCCTGCAAAGACAGACAGGTGGGGCTGGAACAGCCAGGACTCTGTGGGCATCTCTCGCTTTCTCTGTGGGGCTCCATGTGGCCGTTCCACGCGGCAGCTTCCGAGAGCTGGACTTTCTTCATGGTAGCTGAAGGCTCCCGAAGCTGTAAGACACATCCACGTCTCTCCACTTGACATAGACTCAACCTTTTTCCTGACAGTCACCTTGATGTTGATTGATGCATAGAGGGCTCTCACTCCTCCCTGCTCCGACCGCATTGCAATGTATCTCTTCTGTTAGCTTGACAATGACAACAAAGGGCATCCTGTCCAAATCACATCACTTTCATTGCCAAGTTTCTTCCCAGACCACAGAACTGGTGTGGAGACATCTGAGCCTGAAGACATGCGTGCACGCCTTCACACACACACACACACACACACACACACACCAGACTTTAGTCTGGCTGGTCTCCCACAATTTTCCCCTTGCTACCAACTCTCTGACTTCCTTTGGAGGAGATCTTTTTTCTTCTATGGCTTCTGTCTTTGTGGATCAATATGTCCAGATGCCTGAGCCCCACTGTGTAAGCCAGGGGTCTGTAAATATTTTTTAAAGGGCCAGTCAATAAATATTTTAGGTTTCGGGGGCCGAGAGGCAAAATCGAGACTATGATGTAAGTAGTTATGTAATCATTTAAAATGTAACCGCTAAGAAATGTGAAAGCCGTTTTCAGCGTACGGGATCTGAAAACAAGAACCTGGTTGGGATTTGGCTCTGGACTCACAGTTTATGAACTCCTGGTATAAACTGATGGGGTCCCCGAGGCACCTTCTACTAGAATCTTTCTCAGAGGCCTATGTAGATGGAAGCGGGGAATAGTTTTGCCTGTGCCTTCAGCTTGACCAAGAACCAGATGTTCTCTAGCAGGATGTGATACCAGGACAGGAAACAAAAAGCCACAGGAATTCATTCATTCTTTCCTATAGCTGTGCCTGATAAGCTGTGCTACCAGTTCCTGCTCCCGAAGCCTGTCTGGAGTGGTGTTCCTGCCTGTTACAAGCTCATTTTCCATTCCTCCTTCCCAGCCTTTCCAGCCTCCTCTCCGCCCCACCTCCCCATCCTACCAACAAATGCCTTTATCCTTCTATTAGGGTAATCGGCGTTGGTTTCTGCTGCTGGTACCCAAAGCTCGCTCACTCACATATACACTAGTTGTCTTACTTTGTCCAGCCGCAATGGAATCTTCTAAGCATGCAGTCTGGATGCAGGAACTCAGAAAAGCCTAGGATGTTGGACCCCACGATCCTCGGCCCTGGGATGGTTGCTATGATCCCAGGCTCTAAGACTCTACCCAGTTTGACTTTGGAGTTTCTAAGTCCCCAGGTCCTCTCTCCCGTGGACCCCAGGAGACTCACCCTTCTTGGGGTGGGGTGGCGTAGCTGTGGGGAGGGATGGCTGGCACCAGCCCTGCCCAAGTCCATATCTCTCTCAGGGCCCCTTCATAAATTAATCCTGCAGCACTTATACCCAGGTTTAGGTCATTCCAAAAGGAAGAGCTTGCATTTGTCAGGTTGTTTCTCCAGAAGCTGCAGTGGTGGCTGGCAGAGACCCAATTCAAATTAGCTTAGAGAAGAGGAGAACCACCGGCTCATGTAACTGAGGAAGTCATGGGTGTGACTGGGAAATACGAGAGCCATCCTCTTTCTCTCGGTCATTTTTCTCTGTTCCTCTGCATGGCAGGCTCACGGTCCCTCACCTGCAGTCTTCCTTCTCCATGTGGCCTGAGACACGACGGCCAGATACTTTCAGACTCACACCCCCAGAACTTTATGGTCAGAGGAAAAGAGTTTCTCCATTCTAGCACCAGAATGGAAAAACCAAGGAAGGATTCTGATCGCTCCCGCGTGGTTCTGGGCCCGCCCCGAGACCAGTCATGACAGATTGGAAAGAAGGGCTGTTGTCAACTTCCATGGAACCATGTAGCAAAATCTGGCTGTGGTAGAGTGCAGTTGTTCGCCCTGCAATTGCCTCCCTCTATTCACACCTCTTGCGACGTGACATTGAAGTTCTCTTCATCAGGAGGCGGAGTCTGTTTTCCCGTGCCCTGAATCGGGGCTGCCCTTGTGACTTGTTTGGACAAAAGGAATGAGGTAGAAGTAATATTGTCCCCATTCTGAGCTTTAAGAAGTCTTGCGTACTTCCTGTTCATCTCACATAATCTGCCACGGCCATTTGAACAAGCCCAGGCTGGCCCGATGGGCCATGAGACACACATGGCCCAGTTACCCCATCACCCCAGTTGACTGCAAGCCAACTACCAGACATGCGAGCGAGGCCATCCTCAACCAACCTGCTCGCTGACTGCAGATACACGAGCAAGCCAACTGAGATTAGAACCCGGCCAAGGTCAGCAGAACTGCTCCTCAACCCACAGGCTCATGGGAAAAATAAGTAGTTGTTTTAGGCTATGAATAATAAAGAGCTGTTTGTTATGCAGCGGAGGTTAACTGATACAGTGACTGAGGGTTCATCAAACCCATGGGTACTGACACAACCCTGCCTTCTAGTCCACATGACTGGTCCAGGGAGTGGGCACAGAGCCCAGCTGACCAAGCAGAATCCTTCCCTAGGATTCTCTCTTAGGCTGAGTTTGTTCAGATCTTTGCCTTCTCTCTGAACTCCTTCCTACTACTTTGGCAGTTAGGTATAACCATGCGATTGAGTACCGATCAGTAGAATGTGGGCCTGGCCCGCAAACTCACTCCCTGTGGGACACCCCTGTCCTTTCCCATCTGCCAGCCTAATTCAGAGAGCTCCAAGACTGAAAGAGGACAGAATTCCAAGAGGAGAAGAGCCTGAGTTCTTGAGTGACCACACAGATGGCACCCAACCAGAAATACCCACACCGAGCTATGACGTGGGCGTTATATTAAGCCACTAATTGTGTGGTGTTTATCTATTACAGCAGCATAGCTCAGCTCACATATCAGAAAGGGGCAGAAAGAGGAACAGAATGATTCCCCAAAATAAGCTGGTACTGTGCCCAGAAGGGAGGGATGTTTGCTGCAAGGCAGGACATTAAACGTCCTTTCCAAGGAGCCAGGAACCACCTCGAATGTCAGGCTACAAAACCAACCTAAAGAGAGATGCTGGGGTGTTTCCAAAGGCAGTGTGTGCAGGTTTATGTGTTAGTTGTCTCGCCAGTTCTGGCTGGTCTTTCCTGCCTTGTGGGGACGACACTGGGCCGGGAGAAAGGACCACTGTTCGGACCTCAGAGCCTCTCAAGCCCACGAAAGCTGAGACCTTATCTTTGCCGGACACGGATTCTCATTGTAACAGGTGTCTGTTTAGTTAAAAGCTAGAAATCTCCCTTTGGTCTAGTGGCAGGGGTCAGAAGACTTAACTTTTGATATCAGACAATTCATAAGAAGGTACAAGGAACTCATGCAGTCTGGAGGGGAGGGATTAAGTTCCAGGCAAAGATGGGGCCTAACAACAGACAGCCTTTATAAGCAGGAAGAGTTCAGAGAGGAGGCCAGGCTTCCAGCCCAACTGGGGCCGCAGGCGGCCACCCCGCAGCCTTTTCATCTCAGGCCAAATTCTTGAGCAAAGGAGGTAATGTGATGGGTCACTGGCCAGCTAATCCTTTGGGTTGTGTGTCTATCTTGGTCTAGCTGGCTGAGAGAGAGGGGGGGTTTGGTCGTGTGGGCCAAACACGGCCACCCTTCAGTCGCAGCCAGGGAAAGAGGGGAAGGGTAGGCAAAAGTCTAGCGTGACGTTCAGAGACAGGGGACAGTCATCGGCAGAGATATGGAAGGGAGAAACAGGGTGGTATGCAATGATGGCTAAGGAGAGAGTGAAGTTCAGGGCTGGGATGGTGGGAGACGGGACCAGTCTTGAGATCTGCAGACCATGGGTACCTCTGAAGGGCTTGTAAGCAGGAATGGGTCTCTCCAGGAGATCTAGAGGTACAGAACATGGGGTTAAGCCTTGCCCTCTGGAGTCCCACAGCTCTGGGGTTGCATCTCAGTCCTGCCACTTAAACCAGCATATGGCCCCAGGTCAAGGTCAAGGACTAAGGGCCATTGAGTCAGATGCAGCCCACCTTGGGCTTTATTTGGACCACACGGCATCTTTGCATATTTTTGTTTGCTTGTTGACATTAAAAAAAATCTGCATTTCCAGAGTCTCTTGGAAAATTCGAAAATCAGCCAACAACTGGGTTGGCACCTTGACCTGGCAGCAAACACCTAGAGAAGCAGACGCCCCTTGGTCACCGCTGATGCTTGCTGGCTGTCCACAATCTCTACCTTCTCCCAACTGTCTGCCCGATACTGATGCCCGGGCACATCGTGCCTCAGCAGCAACTTTCACTATTTCTTTCTTACAGTAGAGAAATAATTCTCTGTATCCATGTGTAGGCAGAGCAATGGCATCCAAAGATGTCCATGCTCTAATGCCTGCAATCTGTGAATATGTCACAGTACACGGCAAAGGGCAATTAAAGTTACAGATGTAATTAAGGTTGCTTATCACCTGACCTTGAGAAGGCGGAATGATCCCGGCTGGTCCTTAAATGTGGAATATGGGGCAGAAGAGTCAGTGTCAGAGGGACGAGAAGTGACAAAGACTTCACTGGCCGTGGAAGGAAGGGGCCATGAGCCAGGGAACATGGGCGGCCTCTGAAAACTGGAAAAGGCAAGAAAATGGATTCTTCCCTAGGGTCCCCTAAGGAAGCCCTAGAGGCTTTTACCCTCGTGAGAACCATCTGGGACTTCTGGCCTTCAGGAATGGAATATAATACATTGGTGTTGTTTTAAGTCACTAAGTTTGGGGTGACTGTGTACAGAAACATTAGAAGACTACTACGCCATGTCTCGTATCAAAATGAACATTAAGCCAGGAGGGTGCTGTCTTGGGGGAACAAGGGGAGAGAGCATATGTCTTAATGAAAGTGAGGAATATTTCCGTGTATTTGTACCTTACACCTGACCTTTCCCTGTCTGGTGCTATAGACATTAGGGTTTGGAACATCCTCTCCCAGTAAGTTACTTGTCTGTTCCTCACTTCTCTCTTCTATGAAATGGCGTGGCCTTGTGGTTGTGCTGCAGTGAAAAAACAGAATTAAACAACGCAATTAGTATAGTACCGGACAGGTAGCAAATGTTCAGTAAATGGCTGTACAATTAGCAGTAGCTAGTCATGTAAGGGTGGATGTACGAGGCAGAAAAGGCTAGTTTTTTGCTGCAGTAGGAAATGAACACTCGGGGCACCCGGGTGACTCAGTCAGTTAAGCATCTGAGTCTTGATTTTGGCTCAGGTCTTGATCTCACTGTTCATGAGATAGAGCCCCGGGTCGGGGTCTGCACTGACGGTGAGGAACCTGCTTGGGATTCTCTCTCCCCCTCTCTCTCTCTCTCTCTCTCTCTCCCTCTCTGCCCCTCCACGAGTGCGTTCTCTCTCTCAAAATAAATACATAATCTTATGAAAAAAAGAAATTAAAAAAAATTTAAAAAAAGGAAAGGAACACTTAAATGTCACTAGCTTAATAAAATTTTTTTTTTCTTTTTCACTCAAGCTACATTGCCACCATAGATCAGTGGGATGCTTGGCTCCCTCCAGAAACCATTCAGGGACTCAGGCTCATAGAGGCTCTATCCTGCAACTGTACTCTTTATAACACGTAGCCTCCTTGTCACATGGCAGGGACAGGCGTATTGGGGATCCTCGCAATGGTAACTAAATGCTGTGGCCTAGAGGTGACCCACACTATGTAGGCTCATAACCCATCTCCCAGAATTGTTCACGTGGGCCCCGCCTATAAGGAATGGGGATGTGTAATCATTCCAGGTGCCCAGAAGCTTAGGGGAACCAAATTTGAGTGAGTGACAGAAGTCTGTATCACAATGGATCTGAAGAGAACAACACTGGGGGCAAAGAGACAGGGGAGAGAGTGGCGAATTGTCCAGATGGGAACTGACAGTGGTCTTGAGTGACAGTAACAGCATTAGGGATGGAAATAAGACGTCGGACTGGATAGATATTTAAGGAGGCAAGTCATTAGTGCTTTAAAACTTAGGAAGATACATGAATATAATATCTGAATGAGAAAATAAAAAAGAAAGAAATTGGAAATGTATAAATCAGTGGATGCAGGTGTCAGTTTTCATACATTAAAAAAAAAAACCACCATCATGTTTTTTCTTCTAAAACTGAGTCACAAATTTTGCCTAGTGTAATCTTACCCAAATTTAGAAGTGGTCTTGATAGTCTCTTTAATAATAATAGACACAGTGGGGTCCTGCGAATGAGGTTTTAGTAACCTGCTATCACTTTGAAATTATTTAAACTTGTCACTAGATTATGAGAAATGATAAAATACGGCAAATCTCAGTTGAAAAGCAGATAGGTAACATGTATATTTTTAAGATATTATTGATGCGTTTGCTTCCATTGAAGACAGGAAAGTAAAATGATAATAGATTCTGCTTGGGGTATAAATGAAATATTTAAGTTTAAAATAATGTAAGTTTTATGATACCTATTTGTCAGGTTTTCAATATTTTTCGACTACTTCAACGTTGTTGGAAAAATGAACTATTAAAAATTAATAAAAGCATGCACGAACTGGAAAAAAGCTTGGTTATTAAGGTCATAGGAGAGGTTGAGATGCACACAGAGAAATTGCAGACTAAGACAACTAAGACAAGGGGGCAAGACCAATATTTAGAGAATGCGAGAACAAAGAGCTGTTGCCTTGAATGGGGCTCTCCGGAAGCAGAGCCTGAGACCCGGATTCTTGTGAAGTTGATGGATTGTGGGCTGGCTCTTCTGAAACCACCTGTAAGAGGGGGGTGGGACAGGGAGAGGACCCTCTTGGCTTGATCCCAGAGCGAGGGCTTCAGAGCATGAGCGCATCACAGAGTAGTCTCTCCTGAAGGAAGGGAGCTGGCATTCATTTCATACTCTGCGTTGGTCATTGTGGGCTGCCGGCTGCCCCCAAGAGGGTGCAACTTCCCAGATGACGCAGCTCCTGTCTCCTCAGGGCCATTCTCTAGAGAAAGGGTCGATACTCCCGCAGCTGGGGGAGGGGTGCCTGGGCCCAGCAGAGGGGATCTGGGTGGAGCATTGGTGTTCATACAGTCCTCCCCTTGCCCCGCTCAGATCCACTTGCTTCTCACATTGAGTTTAATCTGCCTGTTGGCAGACACTGGGTGGTCATTGCTTTGCCATGTGCAGTGTGACCTGGAGAGTAGCAGCCCATTCTACCAGGATGCCACCCCTTTGGTACCTCAGCTGCATCTTGAAGAGGCCATTCTACCATCCATGAGATCGGCATGGTGCACTCTGTGGTAGGGCCAGTGGAACCTATCAGAATGTATCCACGGGCACACCGCCTTTCTGTAAGTAGGCTATCTCGGTCTGTAGTGATGTTGTATGGGAGCCCGTGTCCGTGAGCTTTCAGACAATGGTGGCGACCTAAGGCTCCATAAGAAGGAGAGGCAGACCCATTCTCAGACTAGGCATCGATCCTGGACAGAGTGGACCACTGCCTTTCTAGGGTGGAAGAGGTCCTAGGTGATAAACTTGCCACTGAGGGGCTAGCTGGTCTCCTCATGGGGTGTTCACGTCTCAGAGGGTCGGCACGGTCTCTGTTGATGACAGGTTGGAATTCAGCCAGGGCAGCAGCTGGATCAGCCTTCGAGAGAGGACACCCAAGCTGGTGGGCTCACGTGTAACTTGATCTCTGTCTCCACGACACTCTGGTCCTGAGCCCAGATTGTGCCAGCCTAGATGGGGGGAGAGGGGTTAGAACAGAGACTGGCTGACGTCCGCTGGCCCAGTTGTCTCGCCTCCATGGTTGTCTGCTGTTACCTGCGGCGGATGCTCTCTGGTGCACGTAAAAATGTGTTACGTGGATCCTCACGCTTCTTGCCCGCTTCCATAGGCCTAACCTCCTGCCTCCTTCCCCGAGCTCCCTGTCCCTGGTAGTCCATTCTTGCTCTTTCCACACCCTTAACCAACTGGTTAAGCCACTTGCCACTGCCCAGGAGTATGTATCTGCCCCCCTTTTCAGGTCGCTTCTCTCTCCATGCAAAATAGATGGCCAGGTGTCCTGCCCAGGTCCCTGCCTAGTGGAAGGATTCCCTTCCGCCTCGGTCTTTCCATCTCGAGTGGGGCTCCACTTGTGGCTGTCACCCACACCCTAAGTTGTCTCATCTGTGAACCAAGTTCAGCAATTTTCCTTCTCTGCCAGCTGGTTATAATAGGCCCTCCAAGTGGCAATAGACATTTGGCACGGTTGGTACGACTGTCCCCGTCCAGCCCCCTTACCAGTTTTCTGCAGGTGGAAGTCATAGCGAATCATGGCTGTCCCATGCCCGTGCTATCCCCAGGGATGGGGCACCGTTGCCGTCCGGTCAGTGACTATCCCTAGCATCCTGTCCTCAGAGGCTGGCTCCCAGGCCCGCTCCCAGCACCCGCTGCCTTAGGTCTGGTTGCCTAGGAGCAGAGCCCGAGAAAGGCCTTCAGATCCTTGTGATTCATTGAGGGACGTCTCTCGGGAGAAACCTACAAGGGAGGTCGTGAGGCAGAAGAGGGAGGGGACAGGGTCAAGCAAGCATATGACTTCAGGTAAAGTCTGGCCTGATCCACAAAGACGACTCTGGAACACGAACCACACCGCAGCAAAGAGGCTGTGCTGTTAGCACTCAGTCTTTGCTGCGGGCTTCCTGGCAGGGGTGTGTGTGCGAGTGGGGGAGTGGGTAACCTCCCAGGCAAGGAGGTCCCGTCTGCTGAGGGCAATTCCCTGGTGAAGAGAAGTTGTGAACTGCAGGCAGTCAACACCCTTAGCTGTGGAGGGATGGGTGCCAGATACAGAGCTGGCAGGAGCTCCACGGCACCTAGTTACTACAGGAACCCATGAAGACGACAGAAAAGGCATGGTCAGAAGCACTCAAGGAGAACTGAAGACCCAACGTGGGGTGTTGTCACGGGATCCAAGAGAAGAGTCTCAAAGGAGGATGGCAACTATCGAATGTAGTCGTGAGGGCCGATCTCCAAGAGCAGCAGGGGCTCTAGCAACCAAGAGGTCACAGGTGAGCTTGCTAGAGAAGTTTCAGGGAACTTCCGAGATGTGTGCCGTA
This sequence comes from Neofelis nebulosa, assembly GCF_028018385.1. Lineage (NCBI taxonomy): Eukaryota > Metazoa > Chordata > Mammalia > Carnivora > Felidae > Neofelis > Neofelis nebulosa. Next base: position 43,850,733 of record NC_080794.1, on the reverse strand, counting down.
GGGCGTCGAGGATGACGAGTGAGCAAGGAAGGACGGTGAGCGTGGGCAGTTTCCTCGGCCCAGGAGTCCGCATGAGAAGGAATGGGGAGAGGTGGCCAGCAAAGGGTGGGAATGCAGGCTGTTAGACCTCACAACCCTAGGGCCCAAAGCTCCACACTCGGGGAAGATACAGGAAGGTACGGGTACAGAAGGTACAGGGGCCAACTGATGAAGTCCCACCCAGAGGAGAAGGAGGTAGGGGTGTCAGGGGCTGGGGGAGGGGTTGGCCCTGACTGGAGAAAGGACGCCACATCCTCTAGGCCTGGACAGAAGAAGATAAGCCCGGGGGAGGGTGGAGGTAGGGTTGTGGGTGGGGGAGCAGGTGGGGGTTCTGGGTGATAGTTGGGTAATTTGCTTAGAGTGGGATGGGCGTGGCTGAGCAGGTGGCTGGAGCACAGGATGGGACAAGGGACGTGGGTGGACGGGGGCAGGGGAGGAGACCATGTTCTGAGGTCTCGGTGAGACTAGAGACACTGCTTTGTCCTGGCATCGACCTGTGGGACTGACTTTCCCCAACAGCACCCTATGGCCTTATGTGGAGGGACAGTCATCGGATTCAGGGTGGGGCTTTGAGGGGTGGGTTTCAAAGAACAGAAACCCAAGATGACGCAGGAGCTGGAGGATGTGATGCGTGGCCCCACACCCGGGGGCTGCGACCTGCACGCAGCCCCGAGCCAGGCCCTCCTCGGGCTTTTCCCGTGGACTTCTTATTCTGGGCCAGTCCCCGGGGAATCTGGTGGGGCGGGGCGGGCCTCCACGCAGCCTGGCCAGGCCCCCCCCCCAGGCCTGGGTTTCAGGCTCTGCAGCTGGAATGCCTGGACGGTTTGCTTTTTATGTAAAGTTAGAGGAGCATACCGCCCTGCCTCTCCCTCCCCACCCCCTGCCCACTTCCTGCCTTCAAGGCCATGGCATTCAAACTTTTTGTTTTCAACCACAGCCCACAAGTAAGAATTAATTTCACATCATGATTCAGCACACACACACACACACACACACAAACTGCAACGCATGTTTCATGATCAATCTCCACCCTTGCTCTGTAACCCTACAAAGTGCTCTTGGTGTTCTACTCAGTCCTCATCTAAATGCTGGTCACAGCCCAACTGGGATTTCATAGGTCCCTCCACTTGTGGGGAAGCACTGCCCTAGAGTCGACGGGAGGCTGGGGTGGGCCCTTCTCACTCATGCTACCCACCGGGGTGTCTGCTCTCAGAGAAAATGCTTCCGGCCCTCGTGATGCTGGCAGAAGGCAGTCAGTGCCCGCGGCTTAGCAGTGACCAGGATTCCATTTTGTTTTTTTAAGTTTACTTATTTATTTTGAGAGAGAGAGAGAGAATGCAAGCAGGGGAGGGGCAGAGAGAGAGGGAGAGAGAGAATCCCAAGCAGGCTCCGCACTGTCAGCACAGAGCCCGATGCAGGGCTCGAACTCACAAACCGTGAGATCATGACCCAGGTGGACACTAAGTCGGACACTTAAACGACTGAGCCACCCTGGCGCCCCAACAGGATTCAATTTTTAAAATTGTTTTAAGGTTCATCCATTTTTCAGAGACAGAGCGTGAGCAGGGGAGGGGCAGGGAGAGACGGAGACAGAATCTGAAGCAGGCTCCAGGCTCTGAGCTGTCAGCACAGAGCCCGACGCGGGGCTTGGACTCACAGATGGCGAGATCGTGACCTGAGCTGAAGTCGGCGCCACCCAGGATTCCATTTTTAATGTAAGTTTTTCCTTCCCCCCTCCCCTTCCATCTCCCACTGAAAAGAGAAACTGGCCACCCTGGAGAAGCCCCAGAAGCACCCATATCCCCCCCTGCATATCCCCCCCCCCCACACACTTAAGGGACCTGCACACTCTCCTGACACACTTTCCCACACACACTCCAGGGGATATATTTTGGGGTGCCTGCTAGCCCCTACTTCTTTCTTTGAGGATAGTTAGGACAGTGGCCCAGGTAGGTAGTTCTAGAACCCCATGTAAAGCGCAGTCACAGAGAAGAGAAAACCCAAGGTCCCCTTACAGGGTCGGGGGCAGTGGTGCTGGGGAGTAGGGTGGCCAGAGGGAGACGGTGAGAGAGCCAACGAGGAGAGTGGCTGAGTCAGTGGTCCAGCTCTTCATTCTGGCTGCTTTTGCACAGCACCCTCTGGAGCTTGGCACGAATAGGTTCCCGGTCTGTAAATCCGGAAAATCCGCAAGGGGCTTGCTCTCAGAGCCCCGGCCAGCATCGCACACGTTCCCTGAGTCCCCAGCAGCCCGTACAGGGCCTGGCCCTGCTCAGGGTCCCCTCCCCACCTGGTTGTCCCACTGTCAGGAGCGGGGCCTGCCGCAGATCAGGGTCCTGCCGGAAGAAGGTTCTGGGCTCTGAACATGCTCACCTGGCCACTCCAGTGTCTCCTCCAGGGACACCCGAGGTAGGGGCTCCTCCAGATCAACACCAAACCACCTGCCTGCTTGTTTGCTTGCTTGCTGTTTCTGTTTTGTTTTGGTTTTGCCAGGTGATCAGGCAGGGGTGGTGGTTTAGAAGCAGAAACAAACACCCAAACCGCTCCTTAAAGTTCACAAAATAGCTAATTCGCCAAACCTTCGTTTTTTGTCAATTTATTTAGAAAACAATTAACATGGGCAAATGAGATACCTCAGTGTTACAACAGAGTATAGAAATGTCTAGCAATAGTCAAATAATTTGATCTTTAAATACAAAATAACCACATGAACACCTAATATACAGGTTTCATCTGAATACATATTTATTAGATAAATATTAGAGGTTGTCACATCATCTAACTACATACAGCTTTGCAAGACTAGAAATCACAATTGGGTTTCTGACCAGTTTAAAGTTTGAAATGGTTGCATTGTACAGAGATGTACAAAGACAATGACAATTTCTGTGGGGGTTACTTCAGGCTGTGCTGTGGGTGTGTTTATGTGTGGACATGTGGATCACCTGCAATCATGATATCAAAAATTATACAAAGTATGAATTTGGTTACAATTTTCGTCTGAAATCCCCATTTCTTTTCATTATTTCCATAGCACCCTAAAAATACACAGGTGGCAGGACCAGTACACCGGAAGCTAAATAGTACATGGAGGTAAAATAAAAAACAAAACAGAACAAAAATTCCTTTCCACACAGGGGCAGAGTATATTACATAAGACAAAGGTGGAGAGAGACCTCACAAACGCTAACAGGATCTAGTTTTTCACGTTAAGATGGAGTTTCAAGCCTTTTTTTTTTTGTTTGTTTGTTTTGTTTTGTTCCGTAAAATAAAAACAATACACATTCCAAGGGAAATGAATGCATCTGTTAACGTGTCTCTATTTCTCATTTACATATGTACACACGTCCCTTGAGTCGCTGCTGCTGACGTCATCCTGTCTAGATGGTCAGGTCGAGGGAGCAGACGTGTAGCTCTCTGGGGTGGGGGTGTGGGGGGGGTGGTGGTTAGGGCTTTCATTAGGGAGAAAGGATTAGAAGTGTCTTCAAAAATAAAATGGCTACAGGGAACATGATACACGGGTAAAGCTTCGAACCAAGGAGATGGGGTGATTGCCTGTACTGGGGCCTTCCCGCCTGCCCGCTGGCGCCCTGTCCGTCTTGTGGAGTGGCAGCAGAAACGTGTCTACGGCCTGGGTGGATGCTTGTCACAGAGAAGTGGCTTGCTGAGGCCTCGTTTTTGCTGAGGTTACTTATGGCTCCAAGTAGTCGTCCAAAAGGATGAGGGAAGCATCCCCACCCCGGAGTTCAGAAGCGCCCTTGCTTGGGGAGGCTGTCGTCACCCGAATCTGTCACCAACCGGGGGTCTCTCCAGCCCCGGGCACCTTTCTGCCTCCCTCACCCCCCTGGCCTGGCTCCAAAATCACTCCGGGAGAGGACGTTCCCAGAGCATGGGCTTCAGGCACCACGGTTCGGGAAAGCTCTTTGTCCAACTTGCTGGTGGAGGTTCGCTTGGGAGGGGCCCCAGGAAACCTGCCTCAGGTGCCGAGCCCTGGCTTCCTCAGAGACGGTTGAGGGAGGTGCCCAGAGCCCGGGCTGTGGGGAGCAGATCGACCCTCTGTACTAGAAAGCTGTGGGTAGGTTGGTGAGTGGAGTAGGGACACCCGATAAGAACCAGAATGGACCCCAGGCCTTTCTGGGAAAAAGTAGCACAGCAGGAAGCAGGAACTTCTAAGGAAGGCATTTGGAAGTCTGTCTGGGGCAGAACATTCCCAGATGGCCGAACACAGGAGCGTGGCCACCTGCCAGGGCTATCGGCCACTGGGCAAGGACGGCCACGTGCTACCTGGCATCGTCTTGTCCCCACCAGCTGACTGGGGATGGCTCTGAACAGTGGGCGGCCTGCTCGAACTCACGGCACAGCCACCCACGTACTTTGTCCCTTCATCTGTACAAATAGGCCCTGGTTGCTTTTTTGTTTTTGTTTGTTGTTTTTTAAAAAAAAGGACTCGGTCTTGTTGTTGAGTCAAGGTATTTTAAAAACACCAGCAAAGGCTATAACCAGGTCATGAAAATGTTGAATATTATCAAAGACAATACTAAAATATTCACAAAGATATTTACAAAAGCAATTCTCAAAATAATTGATTTGCATACTGAACACCACGCTGTTTGAAAAAACCTCGACAACGGGACAAAGGAAAAGGGGGCGGGGACAATGGCAGCTTTCCTACAGAAAACCTTGTGCCGGCTGTCTGGTACAGTGACTGGAAATCAACAGCTGGGGCCACCGTTCCGGTCAAATCCAGAGGAGTGCTGGGGACCACCCGCCACAGGGGGAGACGGAGCTCGAGAACACGGACAGTGGACGGGAAGCAGGAGACCCCAGGCAGCAGCAGGGAGGGGCGCAACGAATTCACAGACGTGACCCAAGTGACGGCCCAGCAGCATCACAGGCCATGCGGCTTAGGGGGACAGAGGACCCCCAGACGAAACGGACGCCCCACAAGCTACCCGGGAGACTCCGAGAGCAGTAAGCCGGATGGAGCGAGGCAGTGGAGGGAAAGACCAGAGGCTGCTTCTGCTCCGGTGAGCAGGAGTGTGGGCAGCTTTGCAGGGCAGGGGGACACAGAGGGAAGGAGAGGCCGGCAGCCAAGTGCGGCACAGAGACACCACGTGACGCTGGCGGGCACATCCCGGCACGTGTGGTGACGGACTGGGGTGCAGCTGGGGCAGCCTTGAGCACAGGGACAGCCGGGACGGGGGGGGGGGGGGGGCCGGAGAGGTGCCTGCGCCATGCCCGCACAGGCGCCTGAGCCTCCCCCGCCCCTCCACCGGCCCACCCGGCTGTCGGGGCGGACACAGCAGAAGTGGGACAGAGGGAAGCAGGTGTCCCCCGTAACAGTCTGGGAGACGTGGGTGGGGTAGGAGGGAGGAAACAGGACGCGTGGAGAGAAATGGGTTGCTTGCCGTCCAAGTCTACCGTCCCCTTTCTCAGATGACTCCGTAGCTTAATTAATCGTCATTGAAAAACAGGGAGTGGCTCGGAGCAAAGTTGTAAGTTGCCGTTCCTATCGGACTCCGGCTGGCGGCATCCCCCTGCCCCCCAACTAAGGGCACAGTAATTTTGGCTGGGGACTCTCTCCCTCTGCTCCCCGAGGCCGGGCCCCGGACTGAGTCCAGAGGTCATGGGGCCAGCTGCCTTGTCCTGGCTCTGAGGAGGCCCTGACCCCCTTTCCCACCGGTCCCCAAGCAGGAATGGCACACCCTCTCTCGAACACAGAATCTTGTCCTTTTTTTCTCTGCTTTCTGAGAGAGAGTGTTTACAGGGTATCTTGGCTTAGAGGTCAGGGGTCAAAGCGACGACCTTGGCCCCTGAGAGAGTTCTCTTTCCCAGAGGTTTGTGCTTTTCTGTGGTGGTGGTGGTGGTGGTGGTGGTGGTGGTGGGTGGGCCATTCTCACTGCCGCCAACCGTCACTGCTCCTCCAAGGCTCGGGGCCTGCCTGGGTCTCGGGGCGCCTTCTCTCAGGCTCAGTCACTTGAAGGAGGCTCTGGGCCAGGAAGCAGGGAGGCAGGGTTACAGTTTAGAAACCGGAAGAACCTCGGGGGGCACTGGAGGGTCGTTTGGAATCAGCACACACAGAGGGACCAGGAAGGCTTTGTCAGCGTGTGCCCTCTCGCCGGGCCGGTTCCCCACCTCGAGGCTCATCTTCAGGGCCTGCTCTGGGCACGGGCACCAGACCCACACAGCCTTCACAGTGCACCCTCCCGCCCCTCCGCTCTGAGAAGGCCGCAGCAGGGGCGGTCTGAGGGCATGGGCTCCCAGTGGTAAAGTGTGTGTGGGACAGACGGGGAAGGAGGCAGAGTGGGGGGGGATGGCCCCAGTGGAGGGGTGGGCTTCAGTTGTTCTCAAAGAGAGACAGGAGGTCATCGTTACTATTGCTCGGCAGGTCGGGGGGATCCAGGTACGAGAGGAGCTCATCGGGATTTGTGAGTTCTGGAAGGAGCTGGAAAAGAAGTACAGAAGCCCAGATGAGGTGTCAGCTGAGGGGCTGGGCTGTCCCAGGGTGAGGACTGCAGGGGTGCCCCCAAGGACTGCCGGGGTGCGTGCTTCTCTACCTGCTTCCCGGGGTCCTGGCGGGACAGGGGACACTAACCGTGCTGGCTGGCCTCAAACGCGCCCAGGCCACTGTGCTAGCCTGGGGCACACCCGCGCTTATTTCCAGTGTGGGGGAGACAGGCCCTCGGCCCACCAGCCAGGAAGGCTCGTGGCAGGTCAGGGGGCTTTCTCTTGATTCCGGGCTTCCTCTGGCCCCAAGACCCTGCCAAGAGGAAGCCTGGGTCACGAAGGCCTCCCAGTAGAAACCACATGACTTTGCACGTAAGGCCGGTGGTCCCTGTAGCTCTCGGCACCCTGGACCTCCCCCCAGGAGCTCACTGCTCCCTGGTGAGCCTATGACCAGAGGGCGGCACGGAACCATCCTTCCCTGCGGCCCCTGGGCTGTGGCTGCAGACTCTCCCTACCCTCTACCGTGAGGTCCTCGGACTCCTTTTGTCACACCGGGGAACCTCATGAACCTAAGAGCACCCTCACTGGACGGGTCTGGGGAGGAGAGCTGGGGGAGAACCCTAGATGGCCGCACAGCCGAGTAAACCCCATTCACCATAAAGACTGCCGCTGCCTGCCGGGGCCGAGGACGACCACAGTGGGGCTGAGGCGTGGAGAGGGCAGAGCAGGCCTCCTCTCTGGGAATCTAGAGCCTAGGGGCGTGGGATGGGAGGGGCAAGTGCCACATGTCCCTTCCCGGCCCACCCTAGCCGGCTACCCGGCCCCCATCACTCGAGGGCTCCTCCCACCCCGCTTTCCAGACCGGTCGGGCCTCAAGGTGGGAGACCCCTGAATCTCAGCCACCCACTTCTGCCCCAGTAGTCCTGGCACGACCCGAGGCTGGTCCTACTGTCACCCCTCACCGGGGCCTCTCTGAGTGAGCGATGGAGCAAAGCGGCAACACAGGGCGTGGACAACACACGGACAGGAAACTGGACACAGACACATACCAGCGAGACAGACAGAGGGACCCTGTCACTCCAGCCCTTCCCCTGCCTCAGGCCAGAGAGTGTGGCGAACACTGAGATGGCAAGCTTGATGTGGGGGTGGGGGCGGGGAGGGGGTCGGAAGGAAGAAGGGCAGGGGGCCTTCCTGTGCTTCCATCAGGACCCTGGCCCAGAGGGACTCTGTGAGGGCCTGTGGGGGAAGGTGGGGTGGGGCAGGGAGGGGCTGCAGGACTGTGGCCGAGGGGACCGAAGGGCAGGTGCCGGCAAGGTGGGGAAGGGGGCGGGGGAGGGATGCTGGGACCCTTGGTGAGGCTTCCCCACTGTGGGGTTTCCTGGTTCTGGAGCCAGGGGAGGCAGGCTGGCTAGGCCCACCCACCACCCACCCACCCCCTCATAGCTGCACCTCCTCCACCCTGGGCCTTGAGCCCTCGACACCCACCCCTGCTCTCGGGCAGGTCCCAGCGCCAGGCCTAGCCCCAGGCCGGTGGTGACCCCAACTTACATCCAGCGAAGGCTCCGGCATGTCGGATGCTCCCTGTGCTCCGGCCTGACCCTCTAAGGCTGAGGAGGGGTTAAAGGTCAGGTCGCTGTGTGGATGGTTGCTGGGAGCGGCCTGTGGCGGTTGCCGGGGAGGCTGGGAAGGAGGAGGAGGAGCCCCACTGTGATGTAATGGAGGCCCTGACTGGCTGCTGGGGTGTGGGACGTGCAAACCTTGTTGTATGGAGGGATGGGGCTGGTCAGAACTGCCAGCGTGTGGCATCTGTGGAGGAGGAGAGAGCAGGAGAAAAGAAATGTGAGGTGACGAGGTACAGCAACGAGATGCCTGGAGAAATGAAAACCAAACAAAACCAGGAAAATAACAAACCCCCAAAACAAAGCTACCCCCTTACAAAGCTCAATGCTTTTTGTTGTTGTTGTCGTTTTGCAGAGAAACAAACAAAAAAAGTCCTCCCCCGAGGCTGCCAGTCAGGGAGGCTGTGGAGAGGGAGGCGGGGCCGGGGCCTCTGAGGCCATGTGGGGGCCTGGAGGGAGGTGGCCCGGAGCTCTGGGACAAGCAGACACTGAGAGCATGGTCCAGGCCCCCCGCAAGCCCCTCTGCCTCTGTAGCCCGGACACCATCACCACAATGAACAGGAAGGGCAGAATGGAGAAGCAAATGGGCATGTTTCCAAGGAGTGGGGAGGCGGGGAGGGTGACGCTGGCAGCGTGGTACGGCACACCCCTTCCCCCACCCCTGCCCGCTGCCCCGGGGCAGCGGAGAGCAGACACGGACAGACAGCATGGGCAGGCGTGCAGCTCAGGAAGGGGCCTGCTTCCCCCAACGGGCCCTGGCCGGGCGGGGGGGGAGGGGGGGCGATGCTGGACACAGAGGCACCTTCCAAGGGCCCGGGGTGGCAGCGGCTGGCCCCTTGGGACCAGCCCTGCCTGCTGCCCAGGGTAGGGCAGAAGTGAGCCCCGAGTCAAAGGGGCAGAGCAGGGCTTCTCCGCATTGCCGGACCCTTCCTGTTGGCCACCCACCTAGGCAGCTGTAGGCCGCGTCCCCGGGTGCCGAGGAAGGCAGGCACCTCTGTGCCTCGCTGGGCGCTAGGGCTCACAGAGGGGGTGCCCCGGTGAGGCAGGAAGTGCTTCTCTAACAGATCCACTAGAGGCCCGTGCCCTCCTGTGTGCACGTGGACTGAAACACCAGGGCTGTGGCCGGGCAGGGGGCCTTATGGTGTATGACATCGAAACTTCCCTGCTGGTCTGGGTGCTATCCCAAGCAGCCTCCCTTCAGAGCTCAGGTCTTGGAGCACAAGTCCACACTCTCAGCCCACGGCCAGTGCCCCAGCAGGTCCCCCAACCGCACTCACACGATGCTAGCCAAGGGGAGCCTGACCCGCCAGGCTGCCGGTGAGCAAATGTCTCCTTGGTCTTTTTGTACCTTCCTACCCACCCCATCTTCCAGGCCATGCACACATTTCTTTTTTCCTTCATGGGTTTTGAAACAGCAGCCTGATCTCCAGGCCCTAGTACCTCTTCCTGTTTCTCCTAAAGCTGCTCCCAGGCCTTGCTGGGAGCCTCTGCTCAGTCCAGCCAGCCCCAGGCAGCACAGGGCCCCCTCTGTCCCGGGACTGACTGTACGACTGTGGGACGGTGTGGGGGGGATTCACACGAGGTGGGAAGGACCAGGAGAGGCTGGAAGGATGGCCACCATGACTGTCAGTAAGAGGCCAGCTTGTGACTCCCACCCATGCCCGTGGGTGCCCCACAGTGCCCATTCTGGGGGGCAGGGAGTGGCTCCACACTCCCGGAGCAGCCCAGCCCAGCCCAGGCAGACAGTCTCTAGATCTGCTGACAACGGCTGTCCCCCTCAGGCCCAGAGGGACGCTCTGAGACCTGCTGATACACCTGTCACCTCTCTTGCAAGGAAGAGTCCTTCAGTGACCCAGCACCTGACGGGAGCCTCTCTGCCAGTGTCCGCGCACGTGGGCATCCAGCTGGTGCTCAGCCAGGGCCAGGCTGCCCTGGCGCGGGGCAGTTTATCCGTGACTGTACTATCCCTCTTCGCAGCTTTACTTCTGGGTCGCCGTCTAGCGAAAGCCCAGAAATAGGGAGGGACGGTGCATACCTAGGGAGCACCCCTGGGCGGCGTGGGTGGGGGTGGGGGGGCAGGCTGTGAAGTCAACTCACAGGCTTAGGGCCCTCTGAAAAGACCCCAGGTGGCAGGGCTCAGAAAGTAAGCAACATCCTGCTGCCATCGTCCAGTGCTGGGACCTCTGTGTGTGACAGGTGAGCGTGTGTGGGGTGTGATCTGGGTGACTCCTGGGCATGGACTGCTGAGGAAACGGGCGGAGCTGGGAGAGAGGCCCCCAGAAGTCAGAAGCTCCACGAGGCAGAAAGGAACTTGCGAAAACGTGGCTGAAGCCCTGTGACAGCAGCTATGTCTGACTTGGCATTCTGGAGTTCCGTAGGAAAGATGCTGCAGTGTCCCTCTCCCAGAAGCCTTCCGGTTAACAGCCACCCTTGCTGAGAATCGGGTGGCTCGGGACGGGACAGCTTCTGGCAGAGCCAACCCCGTGTGGATCACGGTGCGATCCCAAGGCCCTTCCTCCCAGGCCACATGGGGGAAGATGGGAGGCCTGCAGCCCCGCCTTCCGGTGCAGGCCCGTCCAACCCCACTGCCGGGCCCTCTGCGACTGTCCCTCCTCCTGAGGGGAGAGACCAGGGACAGACAGAACGACTGAGGCCTGACTTCAGCCCTCAGGCCCCAGTTTCCCCAAACACCCCAACCGTGCTGTCTCCATCCGAGCGCTGCCAGAACCTTCGCTCCGTGGGCACAAGGCCTGTGTCTGTCTTGCTCACACCGGGTACAAAACCTGGCCCGGAGCAAAGGCTCAGGAAATGTGTGCTAAGTCAAACAGAGCCACGCAGTACTCACTGGAAGAGGACCTGGGGGTGGCCAGGCCTCTTACCACTGTTGGGTGTGTTAATATGTGACACGGGACTGGGCGTGAATATTCCGAGGCTGAGCAGACGGTGGCGATATGCAGAAGACTCAGACCCCTGGGGAGCAGGTGCCTAGGTGTGAGACAAAATTCTAGACAGCTGGGGCTATGGTAGGTCAGCATCTGAGTGTGCGTGTCAGGGAGAGAGGCTGGTGGCGGTGGTGTGTGTGGGGGTGTGGGGGTGCGGTGGGCACGTGTGGGAGGTGGGCGTGTGTACGTGCAGTGTGTGTGCAGACAGGAGCCTGCAGCTTCCCCCATCTGAGAATCCAACGTCCTAGGTGAAACCAACGTCCTTGGCCAAGTCCAAGGACACCGACTCAGCCTCGGTCAGGCCTCTCACTTCCTTCTGAGCCCCCAGACCCAATTGGCAGTCTTCCCCTTTGCCTGGGAGGGAGCTAGGCAAACATCAGAAAGGTCCCTGGGGGAGCCCTCTGCTCCCAGCCGCCCCACGCGGAGGACGGGGGTGAAGGGGGAGGTAGGGAGGTCAGGACGATGAAGAGGTACTCACAGTTTCCTGCATGGGGTGACTGAGGGGTTTCTCGAGGGCGGCCATGTTGTTGGGCATGTCCGGGGGGTGGGAGAGCTGGGGCGGCCCGTGCATGAAGTCGTTCATGGATGTCCCGCCAGGATTTCCATGGGGGAAGTCAAAGTTGCCATGGCCCTGGTAGTTGTTGCCTGGGGAGAAAACAAGATGGCACCGGGGCAGTGTCACCCAGAGGGAAGGCAGCCACGGGGCGGGGGGAGTGGGGGGGACACGGAGAATGTAAGTTAAGATGTGACTCCTGTCCTGGCTCCTGTGGCCTTAGACGGAGCAGCAATATAGCCTCCTCTGGTGGGCCTCGGCACCCCAGGACCTGAGCTGTTTTACAGTTACGAGGAGGAACAGAGTGTGAGCAGGAGGTAGGCCAGGTTCCTGAGGGCAGGGGAAGATGAGGCCCCAGCCTGAGCCTTCCTCAGGATCTGCTGCGCTAGACCCCAAGAGCTGTTTCCTCACTGTCCCCCACGTGGCTGCACCCCTTCAGTGGGAAGACCGCAGCCCAGAGTGGGAGATCAAGATTTCAAGTCCACAAAGAGAGCTGCACCAGCCTCGAGGTGACACCATTAGAAGCCAGCTGTCTGGCCTCCCTGGCCCTTGCTCCCTCCCCAACATGGCCATGGAGAAGGATCAGAGGACCAACATACTGGAAGGCTGTGGGATCCTGCTATGTGGGTTAACCTCTCCGGGCCTCTAATCATCCAGGAGCCTGGATCCTGCAGGGAGCTGCCATTGCCAGTGTTTAAGGGGGCTGGGTACTTTCTAGGAACCCAGGGCAGTACAGCATAGCTTGGTCTGGACAGCAGGGAGAGTGAGGGGGCAGGGATGGTGAATTTGGTGGCCAGAGACCCCTGGAACTCTGTGCCTGGAAGGATGGGAGCATTTCAGGGACCGGGACAATACAGATCTCACAGAGGAACACGGAAGGGCTGGGGGAAGGGCCAAGAACTCCAAGTGGGAGTGTTCTGTTAGTGCCCCAGGCAAAGCAGGTTCCAAAGAAGGCAAGGAGCTGTCCTCTGCAGCTCCAGGAGGCAGAGCCCACTTCTCAGCAGGGTGCTGACCCATAGGGCGGGACGGAACCAGCTGGCGAAGGAGAGAGGATGGCGTTGAATGGGCCACCATACCCCCAAGTCCAGTGACATGGGTTGTGTTTTGGGGTGTATGTTGCCTCTACCTCTTCACACCACAATCCCCCCTGCACCTGTCACGTGAGCCCAGAGACCTTGTACCCCTGCTGGGACTCCTCTCTCCCACCTCATCCAACGTCACCCACCTTGGTTGCTGTAATCGTTGGAGTTGGCGCCCCCCGGTGGAGGCGGGAGTGGGTAGGGGGATGGGCCAGGGCCCAGGGCTGCGATCATTTCCATGACGTTGGGCATGATCATCTGGCTGGGACTCATGGTCTTGAACCGCTTGGAGGGGATGCCATCTGGGTCATCTTTAATGTGCAGGTCTGACTTGATGGGGACTGGCCGCCAGCTGCACGTGGGGTCGATGGTGACCTCTTCAAACTCGGAGCTGGTGGGGAGCAAGGGGGCAGAGCTGAGGTCACGCGGTACCAGGCCTGGGATACAAGGGCTTCTAGCCCAGGCAGACACTGAACTGTCCCTGCCTAGGCCCCTGTCCCCATCCTTGCCACGCTCTGCCATATGACAGGGGTGTGAGGGAGTTTTACATCTGTTTGAGGGATGGGGAGGGTGAGGTGAGGAAAAGCAAGTGGCTGGACACAGGCCAGCCGGCCCCAAGGCCTCCCGCCCAGGAAGTGGCTGTCCGGGGCACTGTCTTGTTCTGGCTGAGCTTAGTCCTTTCTAGAAAGTTCATTTGCCCCCGGATAGAAAAGTTACTGAGGTAGAGTCACCAGAGGTGACTGGGACACCAGGTAGAGTTCCAGAGGTGAGAGCTTGGGTTGGCGAATGGTCTGCAGCTGGGGACAGGGTGGGGTATCAGGAATGTCCCCGTGTCGCCTCCTCCAATCCAGGCGGGCATTCCCCCGCCCCCTCCACGTGCCCCGAGCTGGGGGGGGGGCCCACTTACTGTTGGATGGCGTTCAGGATGCCCCACATGTACTGATCCACCTCCAGGCCCTCAAGCAGAGCCGTTTTACTAGAAAAAAAGAGAAGGGGGCTTGGCCTTTGCTCTTGGAGCCTAGAGACTAGCGCGTAGTGCTTCTGCCACGGGTCACTACTGGAGGCAGTGACAGGAGAGCACGGCCTTGTGACAACTTGACACAAGAAGACGGCACGTGGCCCCTGTGCGCCGCGCTTGTCTGCCGTGTCTGGATTCTCTGTTTGGCTCCTAGGGCAGGAGGAGGTGGCTAGACCCCAGACGGCAGGCCCAGATGGAGGCCAGTGAGGAAGGTCCCGCCAGGGTAGATGTTACTCACTTGCACACGGGACACCGCCAGGTCCCTCTCTCACAATTCAGCTGCAGGTACGACTCCAGGTCAAAGCACTGCAGAGGCCGGGAGGCAGGCAGACAGACAGACAGATGAGAGGACGCGTGGGTGCGAGTGCCACCGCCTCTGGGACCCTTGTGAAGATCTCCCAGCAGGGAGGGAGCGGGGGGCGGGGAGACAGGGGCTGGGTTGCGGGGGCCGGCGATCATGAGGCCTTTCCCCTGCTCACATGGCTAGCCGGCCACGTTGAGTCCCTGCGCGGCTCACTTCTCACACCACCCTTGTGCCCGACGGCCCCTCGCCTGTGTCCTCTCAGAAGGCTTCCTGGCTCACCCAACAGCGTGTCTCCACAGACCCTGACCCATGATAGCCTGGCCTCCCCGTCAGCCCAGCCCCGGCTCCGAGAACACATCCAGTCGAGTTCATCAGTACGTGTTGGTACCCACAACGTTCTCCCCGAGGGAAGCTCCTGCCCCACCACGAAGCCCTCCAGACCTGCTGTGTGGAGGGAGGGGCCGAGGCTTCACCTGGGTTGGCCCCCCAGCCTCTGCAGGAATGGCCGCTCCCCCTCTTCGGGGACTTCTTCCTGAGCAGCCCCCACCCAGGGAATCCCACCCATCCAGGCTGCCCACATTTGCACAGTGCTCTATTAGAGCAACCTAGGCCACGACAGTCACTCATCCCACGGCCACTTCCTGAACACCTGCTTGGGGCCAGGCCCCAGGACACAGCAGCGATCAGGCAGAGGTGTCCCTGCCCTGGGGCTCCAGGCCAGCTGTGGCCGTATGTGCAGGACTTGCAGCTGGCTTCTGACATCTGTCAGGACTGGGACTGTCCAAATCGGTTCTGGGGCCCCCTGGGAACCTAGCCCTGAGCATGCAGAGAAGATGCTCGCTCAAAGGATGGACGGAGGCTGGAGGGAGTGAATACAACCGGCTGCTGATGGCCGCCGAGTCCTCTGGGGACCAGAAGCAGGCCCTGCTGCCCGCCCTCCCGCCCCCGCCTGCCCCTCACCATCCCAGCCAGACGCCAGCCATCCTGCTCCCGCTCGAGCTGCACCTGCCAGGACCACTCACCTGGACGTGCTTGCAGTCGTGACCTCGAGCAGGCAGCTGGATGCGCCGGAATGTGATGGGGCACTTCAGAGACACCTTGATGGCTGTCTGCTCCACGCCATCCTCTCCGTTGAGGGTCGTGTTGCCTGATGAGGCAGCCACGCTGCTGAAATTCCGCTTGACTGTGGGGCAGGAGGCACAGGTGGCTGAGGAGGACGGGGCCACCCTGCACACATCACACTCCCTCGTGTGGCTAAAACACACCCTGCTTCTCCACCGCCCCCCGGACACTGGGAGGTCCTGGGAAGAACTAGCGCACCCAGGCCTGGTCGCAGGGGAGCTCGGCCCGCCGGGAGCCCTGGGCCACCCAGCTCTCTGGGACGGCAGCCCCCACGTGCGACGTGCGGAACGCGTGTGTCCCTGGAGCAGCCGCGTCAGCTCCCCAGTCTCTGCCGAACAGACCCCGCCTTCACCAGCACGGGGGACTTTCTACGGCACTTACAGAAACACGGTCTGGCCCTTCCCACTGATTTTCTGGGTCAGTGGAGAGCCCTTCAGGCGCTCCCGTGCTCACTTCTACAAGGGTGGAGATGGGAACGGACAAGCGCCGGGCGGGAACGGAGGGCTCAGGAGGTGATGTGGAGAAGCAAGTCGAGCGGAGAGGCAGCGGTGCACCGCCCTGCATACTGCCCCCGGGTCATCACCTGGGTGCCTCCTCCAAAGGAGGGGACTCTGAGCCAAGTCCCTGTCTCTAGTTTACACATGAGCTGTTGGGGTGGGGAGGCCGGTCCAGAATCCACCCCGGGTGAAGATCCCCTTTGTCCAGTTCCTAGAAGTGATCTTCTAGGTGATCACCTCCTCCAGGAAGCTTGCCTGGCCTGTCTACACCACGGTGTGTGGTTTTAATTTGCCTCACATCCTGTGCTGCGAGCCAGCTCTTCCTTGAGAGGCAGGCCTCACAGCCCATGCTCATCTGATCACCCCCACGGCTCCAGAAGGAGGGACATGAGCTGGGGGGGCGGTGGGGACTGGTGCCAAGGAACGCTCGGGCCCCGGGGTGTGTGCATGGAGCCAAAGGCCGGTCCCGGTTCTCATTCCCTGCGCCCCCACACTCACTTTTTGTGATACAGTGCTCCGCGGGCAAGAGGCGTTTCTTGAGGAGGCCTTGCAGCACGGAGCGCACGGAGGGCCGGTGGACCAGCTGCAGCACGAAGAGGTGGGACTGCCGAGGAAAAGCGTAATCAGTTCCCACCCCAAGGCCCCAAGGCCCCCACGGTCGGCCCCACTTGTGCCCAGAGGCCCCTGGAGGCCAAGCACAGGAAAGGGCCCATGATCCACAGTGATGCCACTCTAGAAGAGGGTCTCCTGAGGCCCGGGATGTGTCCTGGGACTTGTGAGCCTGGGGATCCAGGCAACGGTCACCACTTGGGGGACCGTTACCTGGGCTCTAGGCTGACTCAGATGTTGAAAACCTCCTGGCATGAGTTATGGGACACCAGGCATGAGGACTGGAGTGGGCCTCACTTCCTAACCTTGCCTGGCACGGCTCCATGTCATGTATTCTCCACCTTTCCTGCCAGAGGGGGTCACCCCTGTCTTCACTCCTCCAGGAAGCCTTCCAGGACTGCACACCCCCACAAGCCCCTACAGGTTCCTCATTCTGACAGCATTCCCCATCCTGTGACTTCTCAGGATCAGTCATTTTCCTTCCCTTATGTCCCCCACAGAGGCCAGCAGAGCGGGACAGGCAGGCAATCTATTTCCCCACAGGTCCCTGGGCAAGCCCTGTGTGCCAGGCCCGGATCTCTGGGAGGACAGGAGTGTGGCTCCGATGTGGATCCAGAGCAGGTCACGGATCGGGGGGACGCACACAGTTATTCCATGGCCCCGGGGCAACGTCTGTGAAGACGTGTTTCCGCAAGACCACTGCCGTGGCTGCGGGGATGAGGACAGAGACCCGCAGTCAAGGCTGCAGGCCAGAGGGGGACTCAGCCCCCCCACGCCAGCCCCACCCGCACACTCACGCAGCAGCAGGCCGTGACGGTGATCTGGATGGTGTTGCGGCCCGGCTGGCACACGTGCTTGAGGTGCAGGGGCTTGTGGGAGGTCTTGTTGTCCCCGCGCTCGATGGTGAGGGGCGTGGCGTTCACGCTGACCTGCACCGAGGCCGGCCAGTTGGTGTTCATCTGCCGGTCCTCGTGGTGGTAGCACTTGAACTGCAGCTCCAGGTCGGACCTGAGGGGGTGCGGTGAGGCTCAGCTGGCTCTGCCCGGGGCCTCGGTGACGCCTGGCCACCTCACCACAGCCCGAGTCCCTCAGGGCCACGCGTCCTCCGCTGGCACCACCGCCTTCGCCTCCCCGGGCTCTCCTCTCCCACCTTGGATGCTCCCCCTGCCCACATCCCCAGTCCAAACCCACCGCCACAGCCCAGAGTCCCCTGCACTGTTCACTCCAGCCACACCCCACAGCTCGGCTGGTCTCCTCCTGACCGCTCCCCGCAGCCCCTCTATCCTGTGCCCCAAGGATGGAGACAGAGGAAAGAAACGGACAGACAGTAATGTGACAAGACCAGCTAGGGGACCGATTATGTCCAAACCAGACTCCAGTTGGGAGCAGCACCCAGGTCAGCCGGCTCAGTGTGGTCAAGGCACCGAGTGAGCTGTGCGTGCGCACGTATGTGCCCAGGGCAGACCCGTCTCGTGCCTTTTAGGTGCTCACTGGGCAACTAAAGGTTGCAAGTGTGAGTCCTGCGTGAGGAGGAAGGGCCGAAGGTGGAGACATCAGTGGGTCCCGGCATTCAAGAGAACTGGGTCTGAGTCCCAGCTCTGCAGCTTGCTGTGAGAGGCCCTGCAAGCTAATCAGCTTCTCTGGTCTCATTGCCAACGGCACAAGCATCGCCCACTGGCAAGATCAAGGTAGTGACATCATGTGTGGAAGGCACAGAACACAGGTCCTGGCCTGGCCAGCCACCTCCAGACCTTGTACTCGAGTGTGTCTGGACGTATGAGCAGCTGCCTGGCTCGGCGGCCAGCCTCTTGCAACCTGTCGGACTTGCTGGTCCCGCCCAAGCCAGCCCCATCCCTCTGTGTCCCAGCTTTAGCCACAGCAAACCATGTTCAAGTTCCTCTTGCCAACTCAGGGCCTCTGCGTTGAATACTGCCTTATTGGCCTTTGGGTCTGAGCTAGCCACCTTTTCCTCTGGGAGGTCGTCCCCGATCAGTCTCTCAGGACCAGGGTGAGTGACAGCTGCTTCCCTGCTCTTAGGCCACCATACCTGCCAAGGCCTGTGACATCCCCCAAACCTTGCAGAGAGCAGGGCCCAATCAATGATGCTGAACGGGTGAAGTTGGCAGGCAGAAGCTGCCGTGATCTGTTCATGGCAATGCCTGGGCTAGGGAGGTCACCACCGGGGGCTTCCTCCCCCTCGCTTGAGCCTGTGCCCCCCGCCATGACACTCACCTCCACATCAGCGTCTGGTGGACTGTGGGCCGCAGGTGAAAGACATGGTTGCTGACAGCCAGGTTGTGCTCCAGGCGGAAGGGCTCCAGCACCACGCCGTCCCGCACGGGGAACGTGAGCCGCAGCTCGTCATTGTGGTTGGCTGGGTGGGGAAGGAGCTGGATGAGCCCCGTGCCTGTGGCCGCACGGGCACACAGAAGCATGGGCTCCAGGGCTGTGGGTGGAGCTCGCTCGCCCACACAACACGCACCCTTAACTGCACGCTCACGGGGCCACACAGGCGTGTGTGTAAACAGGGCCACAGAAGCTGGGCTCTTTGCCTGCGTGCACACCAGGGAGCCTGTTGCTTCTGTCAGTCCACCTGACCCTATCCTGACCACCCCTGAGTCCCGTGTCCCACTCACCCTGGCTCTACTTCCCCTCTTATGCCCACCTACTCCCCACTCTGGAAGCGCCAGGCTTCTCCGCCCAGCACCTCTCCACAGCTGGGAGCCGCTTTTCCTTCCAGCCTCCAGCTGCTCAGGAAGGTGATGAGGAGGACTGTTGGCAGCACAGCCCTACCCCAAATTTCCCTTCTGGGTGGGGCTTATCTGCTTTCAAGCCCTCCTGCCCTTGCCACACACCCAGCCCCCACAGGCAGTCCAACTTCCAAGCCCCCTGGCTCCTGGCCCACTGCAGGGCCCTGGATGGAGCTGGCCAGAGAGAGGGAAGAGGTGGGGCTGGCCAGACAGAGGGAGGAGGTGGGGCTGGCCAGACAGAGGGAGGAGGTGGGGCACTCACCTGGGGGTGGTGGCAGAGCACTCATATTTGGCTTGATGTCAGGCGGGAAGGGTGGTTTAACGTCTTGGCTGGGGGACAGGTACGGGGGGATGCTGCTCCCGGGGGTCATGGGGGGCGTGGGGTTCCCTGGAACAGGTGAGTGGGGGTAATTTGCCACAGGAACTGGCCTAGGAGGCTGGGGGGAAAGAGAAACCACACATAGGTTATGGGGTCACAGGGATAGGAGGGACTATGTCTGTGGACATACACCCTACCCACCCCACAGTCCTGGGACTATGGTTCCTGGTCCCTCAATGGAAGAGAGCCCTCCCCCACCCCTCAGGACATACATCTATCCTGGTCAGCACTAAGGCCTCTGTCTCAATTGGAAGACAGGTGGGCCTAGGAAGGGCCTTCCCACCCTTCACTTGGGTCACGGCACTGCAGTGCTAGGCAGGTGCAGGGTCCCTTGCCCACTTGACAAACAGGGACACAGACTCAGGGTATGGGGGACTAGTCTAATGCAATCTCAGGAGGAGAGGAGAGCTGGGGTGAAGCCCAGGTCTCTGGTTGCCTACATAATGACTCTAGGCCATACCCTCCAACCCCCCCAGCTCAGGGGGTCCCCAGATGGAGTTGGGCCTGTAGCATCCTGGGCAATCGGCACCCCAGGAGCCCCTCACCCTTCTGGTCCCAGTCCTTATGCCTCCCTGGCCCACCTGCCTGGACCTGTGGATTCCGTCTGGGCATTACTGTGTCCCAGAGCTGACGACCCGGGAATGCACCCTGATCCATGGGCCCGGGGACGGCATGGCCCCTTAGACACACAGGTGCACGGGGCTTAGAGCTAGGATGAAAACTGGAACATACCCTATTGACGTTCCCCTGGCTGTAGTTACTGTAGCTGCTTCCCGAGAAGGTGTTGTTTTGTCCATTAAATTGTTCTGGCTGTTAAAACAAGATAAACAATGTGATGAACGTGGAAGGCAGAAAAGCTACCAGAAGCCTGCTTTCTTTCCTGATGTGAAAATTGGCCAGCGGTACCATACAGGGAATGCTGGTGAGCCCATCCAGTGCTGCGGTGCAGAGCGGGACAGGGGTGGAGCAGGTCACCCGCGGGGACAGCATTTCCTCTTTCTTTCCATAGCTAGTGATACAGCATGAGTTTACAAAAAAACCAGAAACACCTAGTGTGTTAAAGCTGGAGCAGCGAAGGTGGTCATGTAAGTCAGCATGAATTCTCACTAAATATATGTAAAAGTGTTTCTAGAGCAGACTTCACTCCTGAGATGTACTTTACAATAATCCCAAAGAAGGAAAAAGCGAGGGACATTTGGGTGGCTCAGTTGGTTAAGCGTCCGGCTCTTGATTTTGGCTCACGTCATGACCTCACAGTTGAGTTCAAGCCCCCGTTTGGGCTCTAAGCTGATAGCACGGAGCCTGCTTGGGATTCTCTGGCTCCTTCTCTCTGTGCCCTGCTTCTGTTCCCTCCCTCTTTCTCAAAATAAATAAACATTAAAAAAAAAAAAAAAAAAAAAGAGGCAGGAAAAAGCTATGTACCTGAAAATATCTGTGATAGTGTTACTTCCAAAGTGAAAAATCAGAAACAACCCAAATATCCAATAAAAAGTGAACGATAAAATAGGGTGTGGTTATGTATCCGTAGAATGTTAAACATCCTTAAAAGAATAAAAACCATGGAGACTTTGTAGCAATAAGTGACACGCTTGTGATTTCACGTCAAGTGAAAGAAACAGATTCAAAATTACAGCCTTAGTAACAGTCTCAGAACAGGCTGATGCCCATGTGTGTGTAGCGAAACAAGGTTTAGAACTAATATTAATATATCTAGGTGGACGCTTTTTCCTTTAAAAAAATGCATTTTTTAAATTATTATCCCGTATGCTGTAAATAGTGAAAGGAGAGGAGAAAACCCTTGTCTGAGCCCGTGGGAACAGGAACGGACATTTTGGTCGCTGCACGCATGGCTCTGAGGACAAGATGACATATCCTGGAAGTCTCTGCCTGCCCCCTGGTGCCTCAGGGGAACACAGAGCCAAGAGGACACGGGTGGGGGTGGGGATGGGAGGTGGGGAGGGAGGAAGGGGCCTGTGGGGTGTTAGAACTCACCTTGTAATACTGCCCCATGTTGACCGTGGGGGGTGGGTACTGCCCCGTGCTCGGCTGGCTGGGCATCCTTTGCCCGGGGTAGTTGGGAGAGGTGAGCGGCCGTGGGGGGTTGGGGGTAGGGTACTGGCCTGGCTGGGTGGGGAACTGGCTGTTTGGTCCATATTGCTGGTTTCCATAGTTGGGCTGTGGCGGCAAAGGAGAGGAGAAGGTGTGTCAGTGTCGTGGGGCCAAGCTACTCACCAGACGGCCACCTCACCTCTGTCCTTGCTGTTTTCCTCTGGCAAACTGCCCCCTCCCCCACCCGGAGAGAGGAGGCTGAACCAGATGATGTCTGAGGCCCTTGCTGCTCTGAGACACTAGGTTCTGGCTGTGCGGCTGGAGGCCCCCTCATCGTGAAGATGTCTTCTCCAAGTACCCTGCTCCCTGAACCGAGGGCACTTTCAGAGCCTCTCATTCCTGCCATCGTGAGGGGGCCCTATTCCAAAGCCCCCTTTGTGCCTCTCCTAGTACTTGGTACGTGACGGGGGAAGGCAGACAACAGGATGTGCTTCCAGAGAGGGGACTCCCTCGACCCCTGCAATCTGAGGCTGAATCTGGGAGGCACCGTCCCCAGAGCCAACACTCCATTCCAAGAGAACGCACAGCCACTCCATTCTGGGCCATGTTGCAGGGGTGGGAAGAAGCCGCCTTGTGGAGGTTCCAGACAACCCTTCTCAAGACAGGCAACTCAGAGAGAAGACAGCTCCAGGGAGGGGCAGGACCACTGTCCTCGGAGATCTACAACGTGACACATGACACACCGATGTCCACCTCGTAGCTGCCTTCCCCCTCTGGAAGATTAAGTGACCCTCAGGGGCCACCTGCCGCCCAGACACTCCAGGCCATCACGTCCTATGGAGTCGCTGGTTCCCTCTCCCTTGTCTGTTGAAACTCCTGGTTTAGTAACTGTCTCTCTATGGAGGTCCAGTGGACCCTCCATAAATCCTCGCTCAACAAATGAAAGCAGGATCTGAAGGTAAGCGGTGGAGGAGGGAGGTGTCCACGCCAGTGTCAGAGAATCTGCCACTCATACTGCTGCGATACAGTGGCTGCTCTGTGTGACAGTGGGGTTCCTGTCACGTCACCGGAGGAGGAACACAGGTGGGGGCTGGGGCCTTCCCACCAGACTGCAGAGGAGGAGTCCTGTGTGGCACGGGGCAGTCTGGCACCTGCCCCCGGCCCAACGTGCCAAAGCTCAAAGGTTCAAAGGTTCTAGAAGCACGCCGCTGCGAGGGAAGGCCTGCCTTCTCAGGCAGCATCAGGCCACGTGACTACCCGGCGTCACAGCCCCGAGCCAGGCGTTTTGTAGCCGGGGAGCATCAGCATTCTACGAAGAGGATGATTTAGTAAACATAAATGAAGGCCTCTGGCGGGCCCTGGGCAGCGCAGCACAGAGGCAGGCACAGACGGATGTCAGAGCAACGACTAGGAATTCCTTTCCCGATCTCCCTTCCTGCCATCACCTCCTTGGGGGCCCGCAGCCCTGAGTCTGGGTCTGCACATGCATCTCTAGCCCGGCCAGCAGGGAGGCTGGGAGTGTGAGCACAGAAGGGGCGAGAGAGGGCCCAGAGCTCATGTGGGGGGCTGTATGTGGGAGACAGAGGCCCGCGGCTTGAGCCCCCAGCACAAGGACAGCCAGGGCCTTGACAGCCACGGTCCTTCTCTGGCTGGTACCTCCCTGCACCCGTGCCCACCCAGGAGTGTCTGGGTGTTTGAGGAGGTCCCTGACCTCTCCCTTAACTGGATTCAGGACGCCTCCAACAATGGCCAAGCCCGAGCTAGGGTGAATACTGAGGGAATCACAGAGACCTTCGAGGAACTTAAGGTTGGACTCTAAACCCACTTGCAAGCCCAAGCTGAAGGCCACAGTTCTGAGACAGGCAGGGGGAAGCGGGTCTGAGAATAGGCAGCAAACAGACAGCTGCCGGGAAATTGCTCAGCAGGGAGCCTCGCCTAGGTAAGGAATCGAGGCAGGCTCCCTGAGGAGCGTGGGCGTTGGGCTAGGATTCTAGGGGCCCTGTGTCTTTTGCTACTGAACTAAATCCTTACCCAGATAGGCCACTTGCTGCCAACTTGTCTTCCCGTTGCTCACTGAAGGCCCTATGACACCCCCTCCAGGAAGTCCTCCTTCTCTGACCTCAAGCTGAATTCCATACACCCCACCGTGCATCACTGCCTTATGGGTTCTTGCTTAGACCTTCTTTTTCCTGCTGAGGTCTCGGTTCCCAGAGGACAGGTGTGGGTTTTACTTCCCTAAATCTTCACCGCCCCCTTGGCTGAGCTGGCTGGGCAGCCAATTAGGCAATGTTCCTCCCGAAGGAGCAGCTGACAGTTGATGGAGAAGAGCCCTAAGAAGCACGCTGTCTGCCTTCCAATCACTTCTCTGACGTGCACAGACATTAGATATGTACAGGGTTTTGTCTCCTCTCTTGCTCTTGGAAGTGAGAAGCCCTCATGCGGATGTGAGGAATGTGGACTCGAGGAGGTTTCGCTCCTTACTCAAGTCACCCAGTAGCCAGTCGGCAGCTACAGCTGTCCGTGCCCGCCCGGGGCCAAGCGCCCTGGGTACAGCCCCTCATTCAAATCTTCCAAGCAGCCCCAGGAGGTGGGCTGGACCGTCACCATCTTTTATAGGTGAAAAACCAAGACTCAAGAAGGGACACGGCTTGATCAAGGACTTCCAGCTGGGAAATGGCAGAGCTGGTCTTAAAGCCTGGAGCCCGATTCCTCAGTCCTTAGGCTTGGCCTTTTGGTCCAGGTTTTGTCCAGGTCAGTTCGTACCCTTTCCAAAGTACTGCCCACAGTCCCTGTGTTTTCAAGCCCCAGGTTTCCCCCTCCCCCTCCTCGCCCCCAGCTCCCACCGTGAACGCCACCTGCCTGCTGTCACACTCACCTCTCCCGGGTATGGCCTCTTTATGCTTTGAATAGGCAGGGACTGGGGCCGGGGCCCCGGGTAGGTCTGCTGGGGCATCCGCTGCCCATGGGTGCCAAAGGGGCTGATGCCGGGCGGCCGGGGCTGGTTCATCCCCATGGGAGGGCCGCTCATCCCCGAGGGTGTCATGCCAGCCGCCATGCTTGCGGGGTTCATGCTGCCCCCCATGGAGGCAGGCCCCCGTGGCCCGGGCTGGTTCATGAATTGGCTGTTATACGCCTGGGTGGGACCCATCTGGAAAGAGGAACAGACCTTCAACGGGAGAAGAAGAAAAAAAAAAAGAATAAAATGCCACATGCATTGAAAGTGCAGGGAGGGAAGGGTGGGGGAGGTGGGAGGCTCTGGGTTGGGGGGCACTTTCCTGTGTGGCTGCAGCTGGTGACCAGGCCCCAAGGGAATCTCTGGCCCCCTGGGCTCACCGCTGCCCTCTGCAGGCCACACGGGAAGGATGCAGCCCAAGGGTGTTATGGGGTGGGGGCGCAGTCACTCCAGAGAGCAGGCAGCATTTCCAGGGAGGCAGGCAGGGAACGGGAAGAAGGTGCAGAGGTGGGGAGGGGCGTGGAAGGATGGGGGGGGGATGAGGATGGAGGCAGGAGCCCCTTTCCTGGAAGCCCTGGCCCCGCCCTTGGCCAATGGAGACACACCCTCCATCGGCAGTCTGAGGCAGTCCCAGCTGTGCCCATCCTACGGTCCCCACCTCCTGTCCCCTGTCCTGCACTCCTGCGGGGAACCCCCTCGCCTCACATGCCACCCGTCCTGAAGGTCAGGGGAGCAGAACTGGGACCAGGGCTCAACCCCCAGATGGGATGACAAGGAGTATATGGTCTTCAGAGGCCACCACGGGGACAGACTGGTGACAAGACATTTTAGACATGGAGTCCACTCTTTGGCGAGCAGCAGCCCAGAGGGCACTGAGGAATCTCCTTCCCCATTCTCAGACACGCACGAGCCACAAACCCACGCGGAACAAACACAAACCCCCCCTCCCCCGCCACACCCACGTCCTGACACACACCTTTCCACGTGCCTCCAAGAAAGCCCAAACACATCCCGACCCCATCAGCTTTCCCAGCACCCAGGGCACTGACACCCCAGGCCTGACTCCCCGGGGCTGCCTGCCTTGCTGAGTGGGCCGAGGCTCGACTGGGACTGGCGGGGCCCTTACCGGTCCGTACTGGTTTATATCCTTGTTCTGCGTCTCCTGCAAGGCTGCCACAGTGGCCGTGGCCGTGGCTGTGGCCGTGGCCGCCGCTGCCGCCACTGCAGCTGCCGCGGCAGCAGCCGCCGGCTGAGTGAAGTCAGCAGGCGGCCTGGTGTGCGGAGGGATGCCCATGCCTGCGGGGGCGTTAGGACCCCCGGGGTAGCTGCAAGCGAGAAGAAGGGAAGACTTAGATACTGCCTGAATCTACAGATGAACCGCGGTAAGCCCTGGGCTGGGAGGGAGAAGAGGGGTCATTCCCAGCCCTCCCGCCCCCAGATCAGAGACAGGGGAGGTGTTTAGATTCAGAATCCAAAGGGGCGCGGGGCCTCCTGTGGGCTGGCAGCCCTTCGTGTCACTTGGTGACCAGCAAGCCGCCGTGTCGGGTGCCAGGCGGCACGGACTCTCACGGCCGCTAGAGGGCCATGGAGAGGGGTGAAGCCCGAGAGGTGGTCTTGAGGAGGAATGGGCTGCCTCTGCCTGCCCCCCACATCCCTGCAGCATCTTCCTGGGGTTCTGTGCCCCTTCCTCCCTTCCTCTTGACCCTGGTGATTCTTGACCTCATGCATCTCTGCCTCCACAACCGGCAGGGCGGTGACCTGCCTGACCTGCGTGGAGCAGCTCTCCCCCTGCTGCTGGGGCCGCCCTCTCCATGGGTCCCAGCATATACAGACACCAGGCACAAGGGTCACTCTGAGGCCCGAGCACACGGTCCCATCACCACGGGCCTGACGGCAGCTGCTGTAGTGTCTGACCCACAGATCGGCCTCAAAGTGGGGAATGATGTGCCAGGAAGCACGGTGCTGGCAGTTAAACTGGAATCTTCCTCCTGGGTGGAAGGCTGCTCACCTGGCCCCGAAGCCCCCGCTGCCGGGGTAGTTGGGCCGGCCGTACATGCTCTGCTGGATGTAGGGCTGAGCGGGCCCGGCCTTGGCCGAGAACTGTTGCTGCTGCCCAGCAAACTGGGGGGAGTTGAGGCCGGGGTTGCTGGTGGTCATGCCCGATGCCATAGGGTTGCCGCCTGGATTCATGGGGTTGTTGGCATTGGCCATAGGGTTCCCGAGGACCTGTGGGCAGAGAGTGGTTGTCACTCAAGCGGCACCCCAGGTGGCATGGGGGGGGAAGAAGGAGACATGGGGAGGGGGCGGTTGCGATGGTGAAAGAGGGAGAACAGAGAGAAAGGAGGAGAAAAGTGGAGGCATGAATTGTTCCCAGAGCATATGAATGCTTCGAAGGGGTAATGCAGCCCGGAAGCGGGCAGCACAGAAGAGGAGAGCCTCAGCCTGTGATCGAGTGAGGCAGGGCTGGTCCTGCCCCTGGTGCCAGGTGGAAGGCACTGGACTTCTCAGCCCTCCCCCTGCCAAGGGTCCTGGATGCCCGGAGGGTCGGGCCACACAGAGGCCCTGGGATGCTGCTCCGTGAGGGCGAAGAGAAGCCCATCTGCCAGCTCCGGAGGGTGGCGGGATGCTGGCCGAGGGGCCCCTGTGCCCCGAGACTGCAGGGAGGCCCAGTGGTGCCCTCCCAGGTGGCAAACAGCCCAGAGTCTTCCGCATGGCCATGGCAGAGGCTGGGCAGGCGGGAGAGGAAGGAGTGGAGGAAAGAGGAAGGGGCGAGAGCAGGAGGCAGGTTTGGCCAGGCATGTGGGGAGGGGTTTGTCACAAGCTGAAAGCTCACCGTTTTGCTAAAATCTAACCCAGGTTACCCAGTGTCAAAGACCCCAGACACTGGGGCCCTGAGGCTAGTAACAGCCAGGAAGTTCTCCCATTTATCCAACCAAAGTAAACGTGGGCTGGGGAAGAACTGGCTCGCCATCAGATGAGACTCATTCCCCAGGAAGGGCCCCAGACCGGGGACGGTGTGTAGGGGCCAGCTGCCACCTTCCTGAGGCAGGTGTGGAGGGTAGAGGCGTGCCCACAGCTGAGTGTGCCCTGAGAGCCCGTCTTTCCAGCCGGGCAGAGCCTGGGAGAGTCAGGAGGGCTGGCACGGGACGGGGACCCAAAGGCCCCGGGGCTCAGGGGATGGTCCTGCCTGGGAGGGGCCGGGGCTGGGGGCAGGAAAGGCTCTTACCTGGCTCTGGGATGTGTTGGTCACTCCCCAAACCGTGGTGACCACGGAGAGGGAGCCGGGAGGCTGGTTGGTGTTCTGCTGCCAAGGGACAGAGTCATAGGGGAATGACCCATCACTGCAGAGGGAGACAGAGGGGGGTTCTCAGGGGCCGCGTACACAGGAGGGCCCCGCCACTCCACCACGCTCCGCAGCTCCCAGCCCAGCCCAGGTGACCCCCGTCTCAGCCAGCTCTAGACCCCCAGCCCTGACAGGCTGTCCGACGCCGAACAGGTGACATCGCACGGTGACGGACTGTGCCAAGTGACCACCTCTCCCTGCATCGCTGGGGACACCCCCATGGCTGTCTGTCTCACCTTAGGCCACCGAAGTCCACAGGCCGCGCTGCGAGGAAGAAGAGAGAGCCGCAGGCCCAACCTGAGCTCCTCCTCCAACCACGCTCTGACATGAAGTGGTCCCTCCAGAAAGCTCTGGTTCCCCCACACCCGCTTCCCCTTGGAACTTCCCGGTCCCTTCTCAGAAAAGGCCGGAAGGGCCCCAGTCTTGAATCTCACCTCTTCCCCCTTCCTCCCGACCCTTCAGAGCAGGTTGGCCACACAGCCCTGTGGATCTGGACTTTGGCAGGAGTTTCCTTACGTCAGTCTCCTTCCCGACTCTGCATCACAGGTACAGGCCTGCCTACCATGCTTCCTCCCCTGCTCCCAACCCCAGTCTCTCCTGCACATCCCTGCCAAGCTAATCTCCCTCCAACCCCCAAGACGCTCTGCGTGATCAAAGACCTTCCTTGGCTCTCAGTGTTTACAAGGCAAAGTCCAAATTCACACACTTCAGAGCGATTTACCCTGTCGGCTCATCAGCATACCCTGCCTCCCAGCTTGGCTCCCAGCTCTCCTGGAGCAGCCGTACCCACGTCTCCCCAGTCTCGTCGCTAGGCCCAGATGTACCCACTGTGTTTGGTGACATCTCCTGGGAAGCCCCTAAACACCAGAAGCAAGGACTTAACCTTAGGCCCAACACCCCATCCTATACACAGTAAGTGCTCAATAATGGCCTCCTGTTAGTTGCTGCAAAGAGTGACTCCAGGGAGAGGGAGAGGGCTGTTGGGGTTACAGCATCGAGAACACGCCCGAGGCCCAGCCTTTATGAGTGCTGAGCCAGGGCTGTCTCTCCTCTGGAGCCTGTTCTGCTTGGACTCTGGCACCTCTCACGAGGAGAACATCCCGGACACGGCCCCAGAAGGAGCAGAGAAACAGAGCACCCACATCTGCTTTAGTGGCCCCGCACAGCACCCCGACGGGCAGCAGTGAGGCCTGCTGGGCAGCACTGCTGGGTACCAGGATGGGGGAAGGAGGCCTGCAGGAGGGTGGCGTGGTAGAAAGTGCCTCGTGCCTCTGCTGGGCTCGTGCCTTTGTCACAGGAAGTCGGCAGGAGGCAAAAGCTCTCACTCACTCCTGGAGAGCTTCTACCCCAGCTTAGCAGGCCCTGGGGGTGCTGGGAGCCAGCCCAGAGGTCAGGACTTATAGGAAGGAGACATAGTCCTGCATGACAAGCAGCCAGAGAGGAGCCGGGGGTCTGAGTTTCACGCCTGTTTCTTGCCAGGCCGAACCCTCGGCAGTCAACACAGTCAAGGCACGCGGGGCCCTGCAGGGGCGGTCGGACTGGAGGGCAGGACCGGGGCACTGTCTGCCCAGGCTTGCTCTTCCCCGGCCTCACACCCTCTTGCCCGGCCAGCCCCTGGCTTCCTTCCTATCTCTGCTCAGAAGTCACCTCACTGGAGTGGCCTGCCCCGACCTCCTGGTCTCAGAGAAATCCTACCGCTCCCTTTGCCTCCTATCCTGGCTTTTTTTTTTGGGGGGGGGGGTACCCTGGATACAAGTCCTGTCCCTCCCTGGCTCAGGGGACAAGTTCCTCCCGCCAAATGGGCCTAAGAATGGTACTCCCCCACTTCCCAGAGTTTTTAAGCTGTAGGTCATGAAACCCGAGCGGGTCAAGACATCAAACCAGCATGAGGGGAAAAAAGAGGGAATAAAACAGAAAGTAGTTAAGCATGAACACGTGGTGAGAATACATATTATTCCCTGAACTTAACATCTTGACTTTATATACACGTATGAGCGGGTCCTGGGTCACAGCCGTTAATACGTGCATTTACTCTGGGTCTCAGTCAAGGAAGATTGAGCAACACAGGCCTCGGTCGTGTCAGTCTGATGTGGCTCAGAGAGACGAACGCAGACAAAAGGGCTTTCTCAACTAGAAAGGGACACAGGCTGGAGCATTACTCGTGATTTCCAGGGGCAAACAGCAGGCCAAGAACCTGAAGGGGAGGAAATGTCCTCGGGAACCAGCCCTCCTGCCTGCTCCCTGCTCCTGCCGGGAGCATCGTGTCTGCATCATGTTTGATGATGGGGGGTGAGGCCGGGATGCACAGGCCAAAGGTGACAGACACCTCAAACTCTGCATCTGGGATGGCCGATGGGGACCTGGGTGCCCAGAGAGCTGGTGGGGGCGGGGGGCGGGCGCAGCAGCACAGGCAAGTAAGCAACGAGCCTGCTCGTCAGCACAGTTGGGCTAGACCCACCTCTCTGGCACAAGTCACAGAGGGCTGGAGTACCATCTGGTCGCGGGCCTGGCACACCACAGTCTTGAAGGGAGGCCCTGCAGGCGACAGTTTTAAACAACGGAGAGGAGACCCCTAGACACCAGCTGTCCTGTGAGGCTCATTCTAGGTGTGCAGGATTAAACACGGGACTCCCATCAGCTTAACAGAACACAAGGGTGAGTCTGTCTTCTCTCCCCAGTCCGCCTGCCCCACAGGCTCCCATCAACCCTCCAGGCTGATGGCCCATTCTGCCCGAGGTTCGTGTCCTTTTAGCACGCACTCGGCAGGCTTGGGAAGCAAAGCCCTCCGGGAGCCCCTGTAGCCCGGCAGGGCCCCGCCTGAAGCCTGGGCGGGGAGCCGGCAGCTGCTGTCTCACCGCCTCGGGTGGGGAGGCCCCGGCTCACCAGGATACTGCACAGGCCCACAAACAGGCTCCCAACTGCCCTGCAGCTCCGTGGGTGGGCCTTGTGGGCGGAAACCAGCTCCTTCCTGTTTCGTCCCCTCCACCCCAAAGCCGGTGAGAAGCCACTGGAACCATCGTTCCCAAACTGGGCATCCCACCGCCCGGCTGCAAGGTTATCCCCAGAGCCCAGGCACATACCAGGAGCGCACGCGTGTGGATGGGGACACGTATGTGTGCGTGCACATGAGCCCCGCTGACATGCTGCTGTGCACACGCGGGGGAAGAGACAGGCACACGCATGGAGGGGCGGTCTCGGGGACTTGCTCGCCCCCACTCGCACCTGCTGCAGAAGCAGAAGTGGCAGCCGCACCAACACGGCTGTGACTCATCTCCTGGGGAGACGGCTCCTGCTGTCGCAGTGAAGGCTCTCGCCCCCACAGGCCCATGGCAGTCAGCCCTGCCGACGCCTCTGCCCGGACTCAGACACCACCGCCAGGGGGGCTGCCCGGCTCCGGCTCCCTGTGCCCAAGGAGCAAGGACAAGCCAGGTTCCTGGGCCCTTCCAGTGTGGGAGGGGGCCCAGGGTGATGAAGAAGAGGCCTAGAAGGCCTGTGTGTAGGGCTGTGTAGTTCTGAGACTCTTCCTTCCTCCGGCTAACACTATTTAACCTGCAGATAAGTTCAGCCCAGGTCGGGAACCACTCTCTCCTCTTACCCATACCTGGTTGCAATTCAAAGGGAGGCCAGGGCCCCTGGAGCTGAGAGAATCCCACTCTTAGGAATCCTGCCTCCTTCTGTGCGCCCTCAATCCAGCACGGCCTGGTTTCATGCCACAGCTCCCCCCAGCTGCAGTCTAGCCCAGCCAAAACTGCCCTAAGAATCCAATCCACCCAGAGAGACAGCAGTCCCAGAAGCCACTTGGAATCTCAGCAGGGCTCTGCCTGCCAAAAGCTCCCTAGTACAGGGACAGGCGCTTTCCCATCTCTGTGCCTCTTCCCGGTCTGGGATGCTGTATCCTCACCCTGAAAAAAATGCCACCCGTCCTTCCCAGGCTCCTCTTCCAAAGGCCACCTCCTTCAGGAAGCCCTTGCCGCATCCACTGGCCTGAGCTCTACTTGAGCCCTCCTGCCTTTTTCCTTCTGCCCCAGGAGTCCTGAGTTAGGCTACCTGTGCCTGGCATGATGTCTTCAAACCTACAGGGCTCAGAAAGCCTTTGCTAACCAGAGAGAAAGCCCACCTCTCCACACTCTCCTCAGAGGGATGCCTGAGAAGGGAAAACGGCGCCCATTCCTTAATTCCGATTGCTGACCACTCACAGTGCGTTTGTGACCCCACGGGCACCGGCACCCAGGAAGTGAGAGGTCCTGCCCTCTGGGGAGAGGGACAGAGGGAAGCTAATGAAGCAGCTCCTTACTCTCTTTATGCCTCGGTGTCCTTGTCTGTAAAATGGGGATACTAGTACTTCTCTCAGAAGGCTGTCACGAGGATTACACGAGCTCACACGTCTAAGGCACAATGGCCACATCTGGCATAACGCAGGCACCTAAAAACTGCTGGCTGTTGCTGTCGTTGTTATGATTTATCGCGTGGCTTCTAGAAGCAAGGAACTGTGTGAAGGGACTTTCACCCGAGAACACATTCCCTTTAACGTGGGCTCGACAGATGCATCTCTTAGGAGCTGAGGCTCACAGGGTCCCAGAGTTTGTCCAGGGAAAGACTGCCAGATGGGTCTGACCACGCCCCACTGTCTCGGGGAGCTAAGGATCGGGGAAGATGGCACCTCCCTGCTGGAAGATGGGGATAATGTGAGGGCAGCACACGCTATGAGGGACATCTCGCAGTCCCTGAGAATTCCAAGGGGCACAGCTTCCTGAGGGTTCTCAGGGAAGCTGCCCAGCATGAAGGGACAGAGGGCCTGTAAAGTTTGGTCTGAGAGACAGGCTGCAGAGAAAACCCAAACAGTGACCCAGGAAAAAACACCCTATCCATCAAATCATTAGCTTTGGCCCGCACCAAGTATCCTGGCAGATATTCAGGGACTCCAACCAAACATTTCTGAGGCTAATACTCAAATGGCAGAGGGAGGCCCTGTGGTACAGAGGCTAAGTTTCTGGGCTCTAAACCTAGACTCTTTATAGGGTCAAACCTGGGTTCTGCTACCGACAATTTGCATCAACTTGAACTTAAGGCAGCT
The DNA here is from genome assembly GCF_028018385.1 of Neofelis nebulosa. Lineage (NCBI taxonomy): Eukaryota > Metazoa > Chordata > Mammalia > Carnivora > Felidae > Neofelis > Neofelis nebulosa. The sequence goes on along the minus strand of NC_080794.1, from coordinate 43,817,959 downwards.
CACCTTCCTCATCTGTAAAATGGGATGAACGCTCTCCTAAGATGAAACATACGAATACAAGTTCGGCACAGTGCCTGGCACAGAGTCCCTGCTAAATTGTACATATGCTCTCCTCTCTGTTTCTCCAGCCTGACTGCATGTAGGTAGGCACCCATGCTTACTTGCTCATACAATGATGGTGCTTAGAAGTTCTGCAGAAATGCTATCGATGAGAGGCAGTGTTACCATCATTCCTGTTCGTTTTCTGAGCCTCTGAGGCTTTGCTTCAGTGTCCCTCTGCCTTCCTGTTTCTAGTGAACTCCTACCTATACTTCAAAGCCCAGCCTGGATATTCCCTTTTGTGATTCTCTTAAGCAGAAGCAAGGACGTTTTCCTCTATTCCCTCAGCTCTTTTTGTCACATGAAAGAGCTTTTCACGCTGCAGTTATAGTAGACGATTTACATGTCTGTTTGGCAGCTCCATGGGCACTGACTGATGTTTGCTAAATGTGAGAAAATGAGTAAAGCCCAGCAAGAGGGAGTGATGATTCCTGGCTCCCGGGTACCTCCTGTGGCAGTGTCTACACAGACATTCATGGAGGGAAGAGGAGGGGAGGGCTGAGTTATTTCTTCCCTTGCATTTCTAACAGCCACTTTATTTGGGAGAAATAACGAATTCCTATTAAGGGTATTGTCAGACCCTAATTAATTTCCCTGATCTGGCTATATTGGTCCCGTCTCCATGCAAGGCTGTAGAGTTACCATTAATGAAACACCAAGCCAGTGAGGAGCTGAAGCTCCCACCCTCTTTAATTTAGGGGGACCATTAACACTGCTCTCTATCATCACAACGACTCGGGCCGCTTCCTTTCCTCCCTGTGGTGAAACATAGAGGGAAATGCGTCGCTAACTGCATATTACAGGGTTTTAAATTTTATCAATAGGAAGGAGGAAAGGAAAAGATCCTGTATCTTAGCAATCTGGAACCGATGGAGCAGAATTTATGAGTCCTTCAATCCCCCTTTCATTTCTTTCTCTCTCTTTCTTTCTTTCTTTCATTTTCTTTCTTTCTTTCTTTCTTTCTTTCTTTCTTTTTCTTTCTTTCTTTCTTTCTTTCTTTCTTTCTTTCTTTCTTTCTTTCTTTCTCCTTTTCTGTCTTTCTTTCTTTCTTTTCCTTCTTTTCTTTCTTTCTTTCTTTCTTTCTCTTTCTTTCTTTCTTTCTTTCTCTTTTTTTCTTTCTCTTTCTTTCTTTCTTTCTTTCTCTTTTTTCCTTCTTTTCTTTTCTTTCTTTCTTTCTCTCTCTCTCTCTCTCTCTCTCTCTCTCTCTCTTCCTTTCTTTCCTTGCTTGCTTTTCTTGCTTTCTTGCTTTCTTCCTCGCTTTCTCTGTCTTTTTTTAATTTTCTGGGGGCAAGAAGGGCCTGTTACCCTCTGAGCTTTGGGTACGGCTACACAAAAGCAGCTAACAATGAAGGCGGTGAAGGTAGTGTGATGTGACCAAGGAAAGGAGAACACCAGGGGTCAGCTCTGAATGACTCCTTCTTCGTCAGCTGACAAGAGTGAGAGCGCCAGAGTCTGCCGGCACCGAGCGGAGGGCTGGGGGAATAATGACTGGCCCGTGGGACATCTTGTGTGCCAGGCCCGGTGGCAAGCACGTTCCAAGTCCTGCACTGCTGTTATTCTAGTGCTACAGATGAGGAAACTGAGGCACAGAGAGGTTACAGAGCTGCCCAAAGTTCCCCAGCTGGAAGATGCCAGGGCAGCAGCTCGCCTCCCGCAGCCTGGCTCAGGGCCTGTGCCCCAACCTGCTGCACCGAGGGGAGCACCGGGGCCGCACCCAGGCACCTCTCTTCTGGGGGGGGCCGCAAACCCCTCTCCTGGAAGAAGGGCAGCACCCCTTGATTCCGGAGTGTTCCCCAGCTCTAGCGGGCTCTGGCTGTAATTAAACGAAGAGTGTAAACAAGATGTATTAGGCTTTTAATTACTTTTGCAGCACTGATTTGCATATGGACAATGTGCTAATCACAAATGGCTTTTTTAACCACTCATGAGCAAGAAGAAGGCAGAAACGTCTGCCGGCAACAAGTCTGGGCCGCTGCGGGGACTGTGAAGGGGTCCAGCTGCAGGACCGTGGGCCCGAGGCCCCATGCCGCCCTGGGCTGGCCTCTCCCGGCCCTCCTTCTCCTGCCCGAAGCTCTGCACATCCCTGTAAAGTGGAGAGCCCACACCTACCTACAGCTCGCTCATCAGGACCAGACTCTAAGACGGCCCATTGACTGCTCCACAGACCACAAAGCCCTCACCAAACGTGCGGGCACCCGACACTCCTCCTGACACCGTCACCCTCAGCAACTGCCACGGGGCTGCCGTCAGCTGGCCCTTTCTGATGCCTAGGGGCCTGCATGGCAACGAGTGCCACCATGTGCCTATTGGCTCGAGGGGTCACGGGCCCCAACTCCCAGCCTGGTGCTATGGCACCAACCTCCATGTAACCTTTCCTTTGAATGTCCACGACGGGGCGCCTGGCTGGCTCAGTCGGTCAAGCGTCCGACTTCGGCTCAGGTCATGATCTCACGGTTTGTTGGTCTGAGTTCTACGTCAGGCTCTGCGCTGACAGCTCGGAGCCTGCAGTCTGCTTTGGGTTCTGTGTCTCCTTCTCTCTCTGCCCCTCTCCCACGTCAAAAATAAACAAACATTAGAACAAAAATGTAAATGGCTGTGACCATGCGACAGTCACACAGTTCCCCAGAGAGAGCCCGGGGCTTCAGGCTTCCAAGGCTCCCTCACCCTTTTATTTACTTGTCCTCAGAGCCTACAGACAAGGACCCCTGAGTTTTCAAACAGCCACACATCTCAAACACCAAATCCTGGACATCACAGGGTCCTCAAGCTCACCTGGGTTAGGGTCTCCTTAATTATAAGGCAAGAGGGGCTTCTGTCCCCACGTCACTCAATACACTTGTGGAGGAGGGTGGTCAGAAAAGTTTGCTTTCTGTGAAAATACTTGACTTTCTCTTCAACTTTCTTTCCTTCTGGTTTGGGAAATTACATGAGGACTTAAAAGGTGATGCCCCTCATGGGAATTTCCTGGGAAATTCATGAAGCTACGAGTAGAGACCAACCGGTCTCAGAAAGAAGTGTTACGTTAAGGAGGCCACATTCCACGGAAGCAGCTGGTCATCCATCACTTCTCCGTGAAACCTTCCAGGGCACAGGGCTCTCCCATCTCTGAGAGGCTGCTGTTTTGCATTCTCCATCATTCCGTGAGCACATACAGGGAGCTGAACCAGTGGTACAGTTGGCAGGGCACTGGGTAACCAGCCAGTGGCTCTTCGGCCCACTGAGGGAAAGCCAGTTCAAACTCCTAGAAGGCACCTGCCCAGCTCTCAGATTAAACCCTTGAAGACCAAGGCCCATGTCGTCTGGGCAGCCTCTTGACAGCCATTTTCCTCCTTTGGAACCCCAAGGCCAGGCCGACCTGTCACCGAACCCTAACCCTGCCTGGATCTGGCAGTTCCCAAGTCGCCTCACTGGTCTTACTTCCCCAACTAGCGAGATGCAGCCCCTGGAGCACAGACATCCCTCATCTGGTGAACGCCAGGACGGGACATTCTCATGCCGGCAGCTCAGCTCAGCAACAGCCTGGCAAAGGCCTGGCCGGGGTCCAGATCCATGGCGCCCCGTGGCCTGAACGGTCATGGCCAAGCAGGTCTGAGGCAGGCCTCTAAGCGGGGCTGCAGGGCCCTGGCCCAATTGGAGGGGGACAGGCTGGAAGGACAGGACGTGTGAGGCAACAAGAGGCAGGATGAGTCTGGAGGAGCAGAGTGGGAACAGACGAAAAGAACGGTAAATGCGAGCTGGGTAGTTTAGGCTGCATTCAGCCCCACCTAGTGCACAGTGGCTGGCAGCCGCTCAGACGGACAAGACCTGTGGCTTTTTGCTGAGCCAGGGTGAGGGGAGGAAGGCGGCCAGAGGTGGGTTTTGTCTCTCTAGAGCAGTGCTTCTTAGGCACAGGTGATACCCTCGCCCCCAAGACTGTGTGAAGGTACTTTAGCACCGTGGGGGCAGGAGAGGGGGCAGTAGAAGAACCGAGTGGGCAGGGACCGAGATGTTAAATGCCCTGCAAAGTCCCGCACCATGAAAAAATGCCCCGGCCCAAATGCCAACAGGTACCACCCACCAGGAAACACGCACAGAAGGGGGGCTGTCCTGAGTCTGAGTGGTCACAGGTCGGGCCGAGGGTGCGGTGAGGCAGTGGTGACGGGCTGGCCGTCCTATAAAGTGCTTCTGGCAGAGGCAGGGAACATTGTGTTGGGGCCGTCCTGTCTGGGCAGGGTGCTGGACCTAAGGAGCTCCCCTGGGGCTCTGAGAATCAACAGTCTCCAATTCAATTTGTGGAGTGTGGCCAGTGCCTGCGTCCGTGGCAGCGCCTCAACGGCGTGAGCCAGGTCTCCTGCGGGGTGCTCTGGGCCGCGGGTGCCTCGGTCGGGCTGGGTCACGAACGGGAGCCTAGCTCTGACTGCAAATGCACCTCACCCCGAAACGCGCTCGTTGGCGGGACCCGCAGAGGAAAAGCAGACAGCGTGGCGGGTCTGTTGCTCGGCCGGCAGAGCACTGGGCGAGGGCGTGCCCAGCTCAGCAACGTACCTGCGGAACACTTAGCCACAGGACTTGCTGGGCCTGAGCCCACGCTCCTTGCAGGGTGGACCGGCCAGTTCCTCAGTGCCTGATGGCCTCTGCCACGCCGTTCCCACCTGTGTCCCTGGGCCTCTGGTGGCCCCACCCCTGCGCTAACAGCCCAGCCTCACTCGGCTCCTGCGTGGTCGGCCTGGGCTCGCTCTGTCCCCATCCATCTGCCGGTGGGACCATCAGCTCTGTGACGTTCTCGAGCCCCTTCTGGGCCCCGGGTGTCTCCGGGTTTGCCCAACATCTCGCTCAGGAAAAGGGGGAAGACCCTGGGCTCAGGATGGTTACCTTTCAGCCCAGAGTCTAGAACCTCAAGAAGAGACGGCCCTCCACTGAAGGGACAAAGCAGTCAGGCTGGGTAAGACCAGCGCTTACAGCCTCCGTTGTCACGCTGGAGAAACGGCGCTCACCCACACGGATTTAAAGAACAGCGGCATTTGAGAAAACAGGGAATATCCTCACGGCTGCTCAGAGGCCCCCACCCCAGTCCTGCCACCTGAGGGGCTCTTCCAAGGGCACATCGGGGCCTGAGGGCTGGCTGCCCAGCGCCCACCCCTGGAGGCACGTGCCCACTCACCTGTGCGACAGAGTGGGTTTCATGGAGCTCATGGAGTTGAGGGGAGGCTGCATGGGGAGTTTCCCGGGGGCGTCGCTCTGGCGGCTCTTCTGATGTCGGAGAAGCAGCAGGCGGCCGAGCTCCTCGCACCAGGAGGACAGCAGGGCTACGAGGAAGGACAGGATGGTCAGCGGGCCCCGCGGCCACCTCCTCCTGCCACGCCCACACCCCCGTCGCGGGCCCACACTGGGTGCTCCCACCTTCGTGTGACACTGGGAGAGCCACTAAGCCTCCTCACCTGTACAGCGGGACTAACACCCCGAAGAAAGAGCTAAAAGGCTCCTGATGCTGGAGGAGGGCAGCAAAGGGGGGCGCATTTCAACGGCTACCTCTTTGAGAAGGACAAGCCCAGAGGCGGCAAAGAGGAGAGACCGGACATGACGGAGGAGACGTCAGGGGTCACACCCCCGAAGCAAGGGAGGGAGCCACGCACAGACCCTGTGTGGGGCGAGCTTAGGAAGGGCCTGCCGGCCCACCCCCAGACTTCTCAGCGAAGCCTCTGGACAAGCAGCCCGACATGGCTTCTCCCCCTCCCCAGAGGTAGGGCAGGCGGGGAAAACTTCACAAGGAATCCAGAGCCTTCCTGGAGCCTAGTGAGGATCCCAGCAGTGCCTGCAGGGTCCTCCCCGGAAGAACTCCCCGCAGAAGTGCCCATCCTTCCAGTCAGCCCAGAGGCTGACCCCTGTGTGCTGGGCACCCACGCTTTGGAGAACGAAGGATTTCCAGGGCAGAGGGCGGCCCACGGGTGGGGGATAAGCTAGAGCGTGTGAGGGGGCAGCAAGGGCAGAAGCACAGGAGGACCCTCCACGCCCAGGCTTAGAGACATTAAACACCGAGAGAAAAGCAGCTGAAGTTAACGGGGTGCTGGGGAATCATCTTCCACCGGCCTGAGGTAACCACCAGGGGCCAAAAGCAGCTTAGGCTCAGTCTGTCTGGCCAGGCCTTCCAAAGAGCATGAGGGAGTCCGGAAGGCCGGGCTGTCACCACCTTGCCGTGTGAACCCACGGAGCTCGGAGACCCTCTCTGGGCCTCCATTTGCTTGCAGAGGAAGAGGGATAACGACTCCTGCCCTGCCTTCCTCCCAGGGCTGTGGTGAGGGGTAGACGGGAAAACTGCTGAGACGATTGCGTGGGAGCAAAAAGGGGCGACCGCACCTTGGCCCCCTCCTGCCATGAGTACTTCAGCCGGACTGGTCTGTCTGATGGCTACGGAAGTAGCCCCGCCAGGCAGCCGGGGGCCTTTGGAACCAGGACGGCTCAGCTCAGCCACTTGGCTGGGTGCAGAGCCTGCTCCCTCATTTCCAGGCTCTCCCATCTAGATGCTGTACCACATGCTTCCGCGCCCTTCTGTTCAAACCTGCCCTGCATGATCCAGGATGCCAGCTGTTATCCCCATTCTACAGATGAGCAGACTGAGCTCAGGCAGGTGAAGTCCCTCGCTCACAGTAACCACGCCTAGACGGGCAGAGGCACAGATGGTGTGTTCCCTGCCCCACACCCCAGTGGGGAAGCCGAAGCCTGAACCAAAATGTGGGGGAGCGGATGAAACCCTTCAGGAGGCAGACACCAAGTGGCTGTGGTCTCCAGCCCCGCCAGTTCAGTGAGGAACCCCTCAGGCCACGTGCAAATCATGCCCGTTGCCACGTTCAGCTGGCACTGGGGGAAAAAAAAAAACAAAACCTTGAGGCACAAAGCCCTGCCTGGAGGGGTTGCACAGGGCTGTCGCTTCAAACTGCCCAGACCCCGGGGAGAGTGCCCCATTAGCCCGAAAACCCGAAAGGCAGGGCCAGGGACCCCCTGAAGTCATGTCACACTCTGCCCCTTCTCATGGCCCGGGTAAGCTTGATCAGTAGTGGGGGGCTAGGGGTTCTTTCCCGCTCCTCCCCAGGCGGGCAGGGGCCAGGGGCCAGCCACTAGGACCAGCCGGAGAACCCTGCCCATGCCGTCCTGCTGAGGCTGCCCGGGAGCAAGGTCCACCGGTTACCAGGGACCTGCTGGGGGCTCAAGGACAAGAGAAGGGCAGCGGTTCTTGCAGGGAACGGGGCGGGGTGGTGACGGGCCCTCCCGGCTTGCTGGGTTTGTCTGCTCTGCTGGTGCAGGGCCCGAAGACATCCGGTCAAGGAGGAAAGTGTGGGCTGAAAAGCAGCCTGTGCCCTCGGCCAGGAGAGCACCTGCTTCTGCCTCCAGGAGGGGCTGCTGGGGGAGGGGGGCGCAGCTAGGTCTTAAGAGATATGTCCTGGCCCTCTTTGTGAGGCTCATCTTGCCACCACCTGCACAGGGAGGCCCCTACCCTGGCGTGTGTCTGCCCAGAACCAGGGCAAAGCGCCCCTAAAGCGGCATTCAGCACACATCTGCCGCAGCTGGAGGGGGAGGCAGCCTATTCAGAGAGGTTGGAACAAACAGAAATGAATTTCCAGATTGCTCCATTCTTCTCCTAAGCCCCTAGTTACTGCTTCTTGTGTGTGTGTGTGTGGTGGGGGGGAGGGGGCGGGCACTGGGCATCTGGAAACTCATTTGCACGCCAAGCACGAGGCCTGCCGGATCGCAGCGACGGAGGGACTGCTCGGCTGCCAGCACAAAGGATGGCCACAGATGGTGCTGCCCGCTGCCCGTGGCCGCGCCTCCCAGCCCTCACCCTTCCCGGGGGGCACCACGCCACGCAGGAGCTCTCCTGCAATGTCACGGGCCACCCCCCTGCTTGCTCAAGGACAGCCCTTGTCTTGTGGAGTGGTTTTCCGTTACGGGAATAAAAGGGAGCCGGTGGCATAGCAGAGCCTGGCTGTGAAGAGTCTGGAACGCTGTGAGCAGATGTGACATGTGCATTAGGCAGTCACGGTATCACACAGATGCCAGGACAGCCACGTTCCTACAATCAGGAGGCAAAGGGCAGGGAGCGAGGAAGGCAGCACCCTTCACCCCCTCGGCCTGAGCAGCCGGTGAGCACAGAGGCCACACTGGCAGACACATGGTGGCGGCTGCACGGGCACAGTGTGTGCTCTCTCATGGTGCAAGCCAACGCAAGCTGTTCTGGGGCAAATGCCGGTTCATGACGACGTGTGGGAATGTGCAGCCAAAGAGGGAGTCTGGGCACCGTCAGAGACCCTGGAGGACTGACGGACAGAGGCAGGTAGGGGATCACACAGGGACAGAGAGCCCAGCAGGGTGGGGTGTGTCTGGATGTGCACTGCCTGTGTGCGTGCATCTGGGCCGAGCTGAGTGCGTGTGCTCTGACGGGCCAGCCCCGCCTGCACGTCTCTCTGGCCCTGTGTCTCTCCTCTGGGCACTCTCTGTGGTGGGAAAGGAAAAGGGACCACTGAGCACAGGCTCTGGGACTCGGGAGGGATGCCAGGCATGAAGAGTCCCCGCATGGGGTGGGAGGGACCGGAAGGTGTGGTGCAGAGTGCATGAGGGTGCCCGCAATGGGAAGAGTTTCGGGAGGGGATACCAGCCTTCCACATCTCAGGGGCCCCTCCTACCGTGTAGACAGCCACCGCGGCCAGCCTTCTGGCCGGTCCTGGGAGGACCACTCACCCGGACAGTCTGGGTTCCACCCCTTAGAGCTACATGACCTTGGGCAAATCATACGAGCTCTCTGGGCCTCAGTTTCCTTACCTGTTAAGTAGGCATTGATGGCAATGCTCACTCCTTGGAGGGCTGTTGTGACATGTAAATGACACTAACCCCTACAAAGTGCTGAAAACAGTGTCTGGTGTAATAAGCATGGAGGCCCAGAAGGCACCGTGTGTGGTCTCTGGAGAGCAGGTGAGGGTCTGCAGATGCTCCCTGTTCCCACTGGCAGGAAAGCACCTTGCGAATGGGAGGAGGCCATCCCAGCCCCCTCCAGGAGGTGTCAAGGCAGCCCCAATGGGCACCAGTGCCCCCGCTGCCCCAAGAGAGGGCAGGGACAATGGTAGGCAGGCCACGGGAAGTGGGGGGCTAGGTGCCCTGGCCCTGTAGTCCCACAGGTGACAGTACTTGGCTCATGTCCTGCCACCGTGAGATTTCACACAGGCTGCTTCGTGGCTCGGAGACCCAGTTTCCCGATCTGGGAAATGGGCTTAACGGGGGCTGCCTGCCTCAGAGAATGGATGTGAGCTATGATTAGTGTTGCCAACCAACTATAAGGCTGTCCGAGCAGAAGCCAGAAAGGGAGGGAGGGTGGGCAAGGGAACAAAGGAACCCTGTAACCCACAGTAGTCCCAGAAGAGCAGCCCCTGCATCCCACACCCACCACATAGCCCTGGGGGAGCTGGTGAGGCACTGACTTTGGAACCAGTCCACGAAACCTGATCCCGGCTCAGTCTCTACCACCCACGTGACACCTTGAGCAAGTTGCCTAATCTTCCTGTGCCTCAGTTTTCCCATCTCTAAAATGGGGTGGTGGTATTCTACTGCCCACCTCATAGGGTAGTTGTAAGGATGAGCTGAGTTACCATCAGGCCCTAGTAGGTACTATCCACGTGTTTGCGACGATGACAATGGGCATCACTGACCCATTGGTAGATGAGTGACCAACAGGATGGGGGCCTCGGTGTCTCCGGCCACTTGGGGCCATACAACAGAGTCAAATGAACCGAAGAGGAATGCGGTTCCAGAGGTGCACAGGGGCTGGGGTGGCTGCAGGGCATCTGTAAGTCCCAGGCCCTGGAGCAGATGATGCCTAGCTGGCTGCAGGCTCTGTGGAGTGGCCCCTTCCTCCTGCCTCCCTCCTGAGCCGCTGAGGTGGGTGCCAAGGGGCAAAGTGAGGACCATATCATGTGCCCTGCTTCGCCGGAGACACAGGATGCAAAAATCAAGTCCTCCCTTAGAGGCGGCTCTGCCTTTGCTTCAGCCACTGGAAAGGTGCCTTTAGCCCTGAAAGGGAGGAATTTGGGCTTCCCTGGGATCCACCACGGGACCCCTAGCCCAACAGCAGCCATCTGAGGGGTTCCTTGGGGTCCAGAGCAACCCAACACCCAGACTCGGACACCTCACCTGGCCCTATCTTAGGCCCTAGTCTTCAGCAGCCAAGTTCCTGATGGCCACACCACAGGGGAAGCAGCAGCCCTGAGGGTCAGTGGATAGGAGAGGGGACTCCAGCCAGGGGATGACGTGACAGCTGAGTTCTCGGTCCCACTGCCTGCACTCGACTCTCTGCAACTTACCCAGGGAGCCACAGGGACACCAGATTCCCACTCCAGACCTGCCATGGACCTAAACTAGGGCCATCTGCCACAGCATGTGTCTTACAGTCGATGTCATATTGTGCTGTGATTAGTGGTAGGACTTCCTTCCTAGTGGGACATAAATATTGGTGTGCATGACAATGGGAGGCACCTTCTATTACTGGGACGCAGTAGATGTGTCTAGGGACCCCTGTGCCAGAAGATGCTATGGCTAAAGCAGCATGCACTCTTCTGAAAGAGAAATGGAAATGAACTCCAGGTCTGAGCATCAGGAGGACACAGGATGCACATCTAGGAGGGTAGGGTGGTAAAATGGCCGACATTTGCGCCCCAAGATCTTCCTGGCTATGCCCCCTGCAGCCACCACAGGATGCTTGAGGGACAAGCAAAAGGAAACCAGATACAAAAGTGAAGGCAGGTCGGGAGTGGCGCCCAGGGCATGTTAGTCCTGGCTTGTCTCAGATGTGTCCTCCTTGGGGGCAGTGACAGGATCTGCATGTCTCTGTACCTGCAGAGGGACACGCAGGAGGGGCTGGCCAGATGGACTAGTGGGATGGGCTGGTCTCACCAGAGAGATGGCGGGATGGGGGTGGGAAGAGGCTGCGTGGCAGGATTTGGGAATTGCCTGGGTTCCAGGTGTGGGGAGGGGGGTGTGGGTGAAGCTGCATTCTCCAGACAAGCCCAGCAGCCAGCAGACAATGAGCCGGTGCGTGTGGAGGAGAGGCAGAGGCTGGGGTCGGGGAGTTAGAGCATCAAAGGGGTGATCGAGCTCACCCGGGCACAGGAGAAGGGCTGCCTGCCCCTTGCCAGGCTGCACTCCAGCTTGAAAAGCAGCCAGGCACCAGAGGCAGCCAAGTGGCCACAGGAAACAAGGCATTTGTTCTTTATGGAGGCGAGCAGGGGACGTTCAGACAGTGAGAGGCCTGGGCTGCTCATTCTGGGGAAGGTCTGCAGACTGGGAAGGGATGGGAGCAGCCATGGGTGGGGAGGGGGGCGTCAGGGGGAAGGTATAGAGACCTGGATGTAAGGGCCAAGCCAGACAATTATCAAATGCACTGCAGCTTGGGGAAGCTACATGCAAAATGAAACAAAGGCATATTAAGTATCAAAGAGCATCTTAGCGACTAAAAGGCTGCTGGAGAACAGAGGAACTCTGGGTGTATATGAGTGAGAGTGTGTGTGTGTGTGTGTGTGTGTGTGTGTGTGTGTTTGAGAGAGAGAGAGGAACAGAGAGAGAGAGAGACAGAAGGGGGGAGGGAGGAGGAAAGGGAAGAAGGGAGAAAGGAGGGGCTTCTGAGACCCAGGCTTGGGGCAGGACTCAGAGGTGCCCAGGAGGCTGTGGCCACCCCCTGGGGAAGGGGGTGAGGAAGATTCTTGCAGGGCGAGGCACAAAGATCCCTTGGGAGCATGCCAGTGGAGTTCACTGCTCAACGAGGAATATTAAGGACCCACACTCTCAAATGTTTCCGTGCCATCAGCTCACTGCCATCAGGACCGGGCCATCGGGACCCTCTGAAGTGGCAGCAGGAGCGGGAAAGTCTGGCCTGGGCAGCTGGAGGGCCCTGCCTGGTGAGTTGGGAGCAAGTACGGGCCTCCACGCTGGGCTCCTCCCAGCTCCCCACCCCGCATCTGAGGTCGTGTTCCCCGATCCACCCAAATTCCCCGGGAGCACCTCAAGCCACCTCAGGGAGACATCCCCGCCTCTGCCCCCCACAGAGACCAGTGCAGCCTGATCATCTCTGCAGTGTGTCCCCTTTGCTTCTTGCCTCTTGCAATCACCTTCTGCAGGCCTTGTCCCTTCGCCCCTGAATTACGACAAGCCCGGCCCATCATTTATCTCCGTCTCCAAACCTGCCTCCTGCCAACCCACACTATGCAAGGCGGCCAGAGGAATTTTTCCACAAATGTATTCTGATCACCTCTCTCCAGTCTGTGTCCCCGGAGGCTGTACGCTGCTTGGTAGGGATGGGAGATGTTCAATGGATGCGGAAATGAGTCAGAGAGAGCCGGGCTATCCGGGGGAAGGTGCGCTTTTGTGTTGTCACAGCAACCCACGGGCCATGATGGGAGCCAAGGGGTTCGCTTCTGCAACCCTGACACCCAGCACGGCCCTTGGCACAGGCCATGCACCAACACAACCGATGCACTGAAGAGAATCGCAGCTGATAACCCAATACAGGCAAGGCGGGAGGGACGGACAGACTGCACTTGCTGCATCCAGACAATCGGGGTCAACCTGTGACCGGTGCCCTGTGGCTTTTAAACCTGTCAGCAGCTCCCCATTCCCCAGGGGCTGGGACCTGGCCTCAGGAACATCAGCCCCGAAAGGAATCCTATCCGGACGAGTCTAGAGATTGGCGCTGTCATCAAATAACACCTGTAACTGAGTCAACTGAGACCTGTTTTGTGACACGCACACCCACTGGCAGGCCACGCCAAAATGGAGTAGGAAAGGTAAGCAGATTACAGAAACCACCTCAGTTCCTATACCTTGGGAGGCTGGCTGCCGCCCTGGGTTCTCTCTGCTCTTGGGTTGACACTGCTGTTCATGTGGACAGTGGCTGTCTCACAGGGGATCCCAGAGCACCTCACCCAGGGCTCCCTGGCCATGCTCTTTCCCCCTCCAGCCTCCAGACCCAGGCCACGCCTTCCCAGCTTCTGACCTTCCTTTCATCCCCCACCCATGGGGCCTTGGGACCACTGCCCAGGGAAGCTTGGGAGTAAGAGACCACGGGGACTTCTGCCTGTGTCCGGAGACCAGGATCCCACTCTCCAGAGCCGAGCAGGGAAAAGGAGTAGTGAGGGGCCAGGAGGGGAGGAGGTCAGGCGGGGACTGGTCTCTCCCTGTCATCTATAAAGTGGGAAGACAAGAAGAGGAACCTCTGTTCACAGGCCTGGTGTGAGGAGTCCCAGGATGAAGGAAGGGCCCGAGCTCTAAACCACACGTAAGAAATGGCAAGTCTTGTGCCAGAGTCTTTGCTGTAAAACGCTGCCTACCTCCTGCCTCCAGAAGGCAGAGTGGTGGAGAACACACGCTGGAGCCAGTCAGCTCGGGTTCAAATCCCAGCTCAGCCACTTGGCACCTGTGTGACCTGGGGTGAGTTACTTAACCTCTCTGTGCTTTGGTCTTCCCTTTAGTAAAATGGGGATAGTAAATATTACCTACCCCCTAAGCTGTCGGGAGGATTAAACCAGCTAATGTACATCACATGTTAGTACAGTGCCTGGCATATACAAAGGACTATAGGCAAATGAACCGTTTGTGTTGTTACTGAGCACGTGGCTCCTTTAAGGATAGAGAGGCTGCCCTGTCTCCCCATCTACATGCTGTTGTTCAAATAAAACACAATTTCTTTCACTCATCTGTAAGAGCGTCACAAAAATGCTTATATACCACGGGCCCTAGCTTGTAGCACCTCTTTCATGCTGGGTGTTCCCTGGGCAGGCAGCGCTGTCCCCTAGTTCCCAGCTATGCCCGTTTTCCCTGCCAGACTCTCTGAAGCGGGCAAGACGATAGGCCCCCCACATACCTGAGCCCAGAAGCTGCTCACTTCCAGCCCTGCTGTCGGGCCATGCGGTGCAGGTGGCCAGTTTGGGCAGATTCCTTCCCCGAGAGTACCTGGGAGTGGGGACTGACTTTGCAGCCCCCCTCTCTAACCAGGCTGACAGAGCAGCTGACAAAGGGCCTCTCCTCTGGCCCCACACGAGGGGTGGTTAGCTGGGAGGCCCGGGCAGACCCTCGGCCCCTCCTCAGTCCACATGCCTCTGTGTATCTAGCAGGAGTGGGATGAGCGACAGGAGCCAAGGGCAGGATTCCTGCTCTGACCCATGACCCCCAAGCTGTCCGTGGAATTGTTCTTCTGCCTGTCCTCCTCTGTGGGCCCACTTTTGTCGGGTCCCCTGGAGATGGAAAAAGGGCCCCTCCCTGCCAGTTCTCCAAGGTCATCTCCTCTCAGAAAGCAGCACAGGATGCACATGACCACAGACAGGCAGAGCCGGGGTCAGTGGCTGCTTGGGCTCAGGAGACCCAGCGTCAGCCCTAATGTGGCCACTGACCCAGTGGGCCGGCCTGGGGTCTATGTGCATGCCTCTGAAATGGGGTGACGTTGCCCCAGCATGGACAGGGAGGGTCTGATGGGATCACGAGCGTGCAGAGACAGCCCTTTGCTCGTCTGCCCGGCGCCCCCTGCCTCACTGAGCCTCACAAACCCCCAGCGGGGGCGGCCAAGGATGAGGCGGTCCGTATTTTAGGAAGCAGAAACGGAGGCCCAAGAGCAGGTGATTCAAACACAATAGTGACCCGGGGGCTGGTCCACGATGGCTTCTCTTTCATCTCCCTGCGTCTGTGGTGTCACAGATCTGAGAACAGGCACGTCCCCAGGAGGCAGCTCTGTGCCTCCTGCCCACCTCTCATCCCGTGAGTTGGCGCCATCCCAGCTTCTTGTCCCACAGTCTGCACCAACTTCCTGTGTGACCTCTGGCAACTTCCTCCTGTCTCAGGGCCATATGTGAGAGGGGGGTAGGTGCTGTGCTCTCTGAGGTCTGTGGCCCCACGAATCAGCCCTGGTCTCATAAGGGGGTCACATCTCTCAGGGCTGAGGGCAGCCTCCACCCTTCTTAATCCTGCAGGTGCTGTGGGATTGTGGGATGAGCTACCTGTCCTCATGTCTGGCCTGGACGCTTCCCTCCCCGGGTTATAGAAGGAAAGGGCTCCAGAGATCTCACCTTGCCCAGGTACCCCATTTAATAAATGCTCAGGAGTCCAGAGCAGGGAGTGGGAGTGCTGAGGTCTGAGAGCAGGACCCGGGGGTAATGGGGGTTGGGGAGGGGGTAGGACTTCCCTCTGGTTACAGAAAACATCGTTCCTGGGGGGTTGTGGCCTGGACTTTGGCTGGCCCTGACAGCTGACCCCTGGACCATAAAACAAGAGGTACTTTCCTTGTGAGAAAATCTTACCCTCCTGCAAAAACAGCTGTATCATTGTACCACCACCACCGGCAGGAGCACGCTGTCCTCAGTTTCAACTGCTGGTTTTTCTAGATCAATCCCACACTCTGCTCCCTGCTCTGTCACCTGCCATCACTGTGGGGGTAGGGAAGTCAAGACAAGGAGGAATCATCTGCTGGCCCTCTGGCCGCCAGTGGCCCTGCCCCTCTCCTTGTCTGCCTGCCCTTTGTATCGGCGCACACACTCAGGCGCCACACGTGGGGAGGACGGACCAGGCTGGCGGTGTGGCTGGCCCCGGATGAGCACGGAGGCTCCTGGCCTGCCTTGCCCGGCCCTACCTGCATCGTTGTGCTCAGCATCCTGCCATCTCAGGTCCTTGCGTGGCCAGAGAGGGCCTCTGGGCTGTGTCCTTCCTCCCAGAAGGCTCTACACATGCTCCCACCCATCTCCCCTTGGGTTGTCTAGGTTGGCAGGAGCTAGGAGGCTCAAGGCATGTGAACTCACCCTGGGAACTGAACTCCAGGGGACCTCAGAGCCTGAGCTGTAGGGATGATTCCCAACCCAAACCGGTTTGGCTGTCCTTCATCCTGCTGGGCAGGTCCTCAGACCCCAGAGGAGATGTCAGACAGGTTGAGCCTGTCCGTGGGCTTTAGGAAAATCCCAGCCTGGAAAATTCCCTGCCTACTTCACTCCACCACCTAGAGCCTTCCAGGATAACTGGTTCAGTTGAAAAGACAACCGAAACAAGCTCAAGGGGCCATTTTCATCAGAAAGAGAATGCCCCCTTTTCCTTAGTGGTGCCCCTCGGTCCTGCCAGCCTGTGGGATGGGCCTGGGCAGAGGCCATGGGCCGAACTGCTGCTGTCGCTAAGACCAGCTGGCAGGGAGCCATCACTGTGTCCTGTGCCCCTGCGAGGGGCGTGTGAGCTGGCTGTGGACCCTCATAAGCTACCTGGTCGTGGAGTGGCCACAGCCCCCATCATAGAGATAAAGGGCAGGCACAGAGAAGCTGGGGAACCTGGCTCAGGGCACACCTGAGCATGTGACAGGCTAGGACCAAGGCAGGAGTTTCTCCTCTTACCCCAGGGACATCTGCTGCTAATAGGGTAAGGGTAGGGGTCTAGACCACCTCAGCTGAAAGTTATACAGCATTAATAGCAAAGCAGGCATGCTGGGGAGGGGATGACCCCAGACACCCCACAACAGACTGAAGCCAGGTGGCCTCTGTGCATCTGTCCCCCCCCATTCTGGGGGGGACATGGGTTCCAAAAGGACAGGTCCTTTGGCTACTCAAGGATTGACCAGAATATCCACTGGGAGGAGGGTCCTGAGAGTCAAGAAGTCTCCCTAGCTCCATTTTGCTCCAAGGTGCCACCCAAGCAAGATGGAGGAGAGCTCTCCCCATACTGTTGGCCCTGGCATGGCACGCCCACTGGGTCTGCAAGACCAGACCTGGGCCACATGGGCACACAGTGTGCCCCCAGGAGCCACGGAAGCTGTATGCCCCTCATTCCAGCAGGTGCCACCCGGAGAGCCGGTTTCTGTCCTGTATGTATAGTTTCTCCCGGGGCCTGAACACTCACTCTCAGGTAATGGGGGGGCGGGGGCAGTGACAGGAATCTGGTTCTTCCCTGGGTAGCTGACTTTGCTGAGGCTTCCTAGTTCACTACTTGGCAGTGGGTCTATGTCCTCCTTCCTCCCACCCCTAGCATAAGGAGAGGTCGGAGTGGAGCCAGGCCCTTCCCAGGCTCGACCAGAAGCCAAGTCTAACCATCATGCTTGTTCATCTTCAAGGAAGGCAAGGGGACTGTGAGTCTGGGGGGTGGGGGTGAGAGGCCTGGCTGTGCACTCCCATCATTAGCTCTGGCCCCGGTGGCCAAACCCAGGCTCTTGGCCCTCATGGGAGCTGGAGCCGACAGCAAACCCCAAGATCCTCAAATGGAGGTTCCCTTTCACCTAGCCTAGGCTCACGAAGCCAGAGTAGACCGTCCTGGGGTCTCGAGACCAGGCCTTGAGAAAGGTGCTGATCCCAGGGCGCCTTTGTTTCTATAAAGGAACCACCTGGAAAGCATCCCGGCCCCAGAGTGACTGAAGGTGTGTGTGCCACGGGGACAAGGACAAGAGAGAGACTTGGGGCGGGTGGCACTTGGCCTGGTGATCCAGGTACTTGACTACTGAGAACTGACTTTAGGTCACTCACTGCTCTTTGAGAAAGAGCAAGTTGAGAAAAGACCCGCTGGCCAGAGCCCCAGCTCTTTTGCCTCCAAGTATCTGGACCACCCCCAATCCTTCTCCGCCTCCCCTGGCTCAGGGACCTCCTTAACCGGCAACAGTCTCAGGTTCACAGTACAAGAGAGGCAGACGATGCTTCCTTCCTCCCCAGCCTGGGCTCGCGAAGGGAAGACTAAACGATACAAAGGCTTGGGCGGCCCAAGTGGCTTGAGGGTGGGGACAGAATTCCTGCTCTGGTGCCAGGCACTCTGCAAATCAGACCCGTGTTTTAGCTCGGGGGCAGGTGACCTGGCCCCACGCTGTGGGAGAGGACAGCCTTCCAGTGCGTTCTCTACCCAAAACCGTGTTGCAGGGTTCTTTTCTCTTATCCACGCGCCCAGCAAGAGCAGCCCACCGCCCGCACATTTCATGTTTCTGCCTTGGCTTTCTAGTGGATCGCTTCTTTCCTGAGAAGCCCTGAGTGTGGATATTTGACGGGACCCCGGTAGCCACCCGTGGCTGGCTGTTGCCACGTCTCCAGGTGCCTAGCCGGGGGTTGGCAGTGGGTAACCTGGCTGCCTGAAACACCAGAACGGTCCCACTGTGCTTCCCTAAACTTCCCGGTTTAGTTCCGGGGCTTCCGGACTAGCAGTTTAGCACTGCTTCCCGGTGCAGTTTGGCGACTATCTCATATTGTCGACTTGTTTTAGTTATGGATAGGTGGACACCACTCGAAGAAAAGATGACTTAGAGACTGAATTTATAGAACACGGGGGAGGGGCGGTGGGCAGGAAATGGGAGAGGAGTTTTCTCTTTGCAGAAGCTCCTTTATGAGATGAAATGATTCTCTGCGAGGTTTCTTTAAATATCCAGCTGCCTTGTTGCAATGAAAATAATCATTTATAAGAATTCCATTGACATACAGGACTTCCTGGCTGCACCTGTTTCTTAGAGAGTAACACATCTGGGCGATGTCTGCGTGAATCGGTGTCCTGGATGGTGAGGTCCCGGGGCAGGACCGAACCACCTGGGTCTCCAGGCCAGGGGGGTTCCAATTTTGCCTGTGCATCAGAATCATCTGGAAGGCTTGTTGAAACACAGAGTGCTGGCCACCAGTGGGGTGTCTGATTCAGCGGGGGTGGGAAGGAACCCAAGAATTTGCATCTCTAGCCAGTTCCGAGGCGATGCTGATGCTGCTGGTCTGAGAACCCCGCTTTGGAGAACCACTGCTCTGGACCAAGGGGAGAGCTCAATTGCCATTTGCTGCGTGATTGGAGAAAGGAGGAAAAATTCCTCCCTTTCCCTCTTTGGGTTCAGAAGGCACACAGGCTCTCAGGTCAAGGGGAACTGTGTGCTTGGCACATGATCTCTAACACTGTTGGCTGACTTCCCTGATTGTTACGTTCAAGGCCCTGGCGGTCTGACCCTGGCCTCTCTTCCTGGCCCCGGGTATAGGAGAAAGAACACTGGGTAGGGAGTCCAAAGTGGGTGAGTCCAGGTTTTATCTACTAGCTGTGGGCTGTGTGGTCTTGGGCAAGGTCCTGGCCGGTGTGTACACCTCTTTCTTCACCTGCAGGTAAAACAATCTCACCTACACGCTCTGAAGGTGTTAACAGGGCAACCTTGACAGTGGCTCCTGTGGATGGAGAACTGGACTCAGGCCAGGCCCTGTTCTGAGCCCTTTGCACACACTGTCTCACGCAAGCCTGCACTCTGTGAGGTAACTACTATCGTCTCCCCAGAACTTGCTAGTGTGTTAGCTGTCTGGTCCTGAGCCCTCTCTGCCCTGGTACCTGCCTCCTGGAGTGGCTGGGAGCACTGAGTGAGGTCCTGCGGGGCTCAGCATAGCTGTAGCTCTCAGCATGGCTGTAGCTCTGGAGGCAGCCCCAGGTAAGGCAGGCGGCAGGGGCGGGGGGGGGGGGGGGGCGGGGGGGTGCAGACAGCAGCCTGGGCCACCTTCATTCAGGCCTGGCTCCCTGTTTCTCTTCCAGAGCAGCTGAGGGAGGGAGCCGTCATTTGTTTAGGCCTCTGCAGTGTTTAATCACCATGCAGCTCTGCCTCCCTCCTCCCCACCCCAGCACTTGCTCTCTCCCTGCAGGAAACGGCTCTCTGCCTTCTGCCTCCGATGGAAGCCATGAAAAATGAACACAGCACCCAGAGAGAAGGAAACACCGGGGCAGGGAGGGGCGTGGGAGCCAGATGACCGGCTGGTCCTAGCCCAGCAGGCACCTTCTAGTTGGGCCAGTTGGATCCTGAGGAGGCTTCTCAAGGGTCTGCTGGTCACATAACTGACCACCGAGCAGGGCCTCAGGGTCTGGACAGCCATCAGCCTGGGCGTCCGGAGCAAACCCAGCTGCCCCTGAGGGAGCTGCAGTGCAGGGCCTTCCTGGGATCTCAGACCCCTGGAGGATCTGAGGACCAGGCTGATCTCCCTGCCTCTGTCCTGAAGACAGCCAGGCCATGCCGGGACATGCCCTCGTGAAGGTCAACTGCAAGCCAGGCAGAAACTCGACACATCCCTTCTCTCCGTTCATTTTCCTGACAGTCCTGTGATGTCAGGATCACTACCCCCGTTTTCCAGGAGGAAACTGGCACGCAGAGAGGTTAAGGAATCTGTCCAAGGACAATCAGCCAGAACAACCGGCAGAACGGGACTGTCCATTTTTAATTAACACGATTACTTTCTACGTACACAACAGACAAATCCATTCTCCTTGTGAAGCTAACAGTTCCGACAGAGATGCGAAGAGGGATTGGGGCCCACATATGCTAGCCTCCAAACGCCTGATTCTTCCATGACATCTGACGGTTCCACCTGTTACACTTCACCACCCCCCCTTCTTAACTTCCCAAACGTTACTTTGAAGAAGTAATGTGTGCCCGTGATTCAAAACATATAGAAGCAGGAAAAGGGCATGAACCAAAACCAGCCTCCTCCGACCCCAGTCTTATTGCCCAGCTCGTCTCAATCAGGGTGAATCATGCCAGAAGCTTTAGGTTTTATTTCCAGAGCTATTTTGTCATTTACATACGTCATGGCCTTTGCTACGTCCAGCTGGAAGGTTCTCACCCCGGATATCCACACGGTTCATCCCCTCACCCAGTTGTCCTCACTCGGTGAGGGCTCTCCTGACACTTTCCAGTTTATAGATTGTAATATCTCTCCTGCCACCAGATTCCCTCTGTTTCCCTCCCCTGAGCGATCCTTCTCCACAGCTATTACTTTTTATCCTGATGCCCCACTCCCTGAACCAGAGCAAAAGCTCATCCTAGGCAGGGGTTTCTTTCTTTTTTCTTTTTCTTCCTTCCTTCCTTCCTTCCTTCCTTCCTTCCTTCCTTCCTTCCTTCCTCCCTTCCTCCCTTCCTTCCTTCCTTTAACGTTTTATTTGAGAGACAGAGAGAGAAAGACAGAGTGCGAGTGGGGGAGGGGCAGAGAGAGAAGGAGACACAGAATCCGAAGCAGGCTCTAGGCTCTGAGCTGTCAACACAGAGCCCGACGCCGGCCTCAAACTCACAAACTGTGAGATCATGACCTGAGCTGCACAAGGACACTTACCCGACAGAGCCACCAGGCGCCCCTCTAAGCAGGGGTTTCTATGTACTACGTTCACTGCCACATCCTCCTCAGTGCCTAGAACAATGCCCAGCACACGGGTAGCAACATGAATGGAAGAGCTGGGTGTGGACACAGCACTAGTGGGCAGACCCCGCCCTGATACAAAGGGTGGCATGATCTATGTGCTATTCTCAGCCTTCTTAAGAACACATGTTGCAGCTCAAAGAGACCGTCACTCCCGGAAGACAGGATGGAGCCTTTTCTATCTCTTGTCTCTCCAAAGATCCAGCCTGGTCTGGGGCACACAGGAGATGCTCAGAGCACAGAATGACCAGAGTGGAAACCTGACCTTTACTTCACATGACCGCCCCCCCCCGCCCCGAAAAAGGCAAAACAACACATGGTCTAGAAGATGATATAGGAGAATAGCTCCATGACCTTGGGATTGAGAAAGATTCTCAAAGAAGACTGCAAGCCATAAGGGAAAGTTGATAAATTATCCAACATGAGAGCAAAGAACTTCTGCTATACCAAAATATCCCATTAAGAGAATGAAAAAGCTCGGGGTGGTGGGAGAGTCTAGAAGATACAGGAGACACACAGCGCATTGTGAGGCCCAGGTTCAAGGGCTCTGGGGAGTAGGGCTCCCCAAGACTGTCTGCGGCGACCCAGGGAGCTTCTCAGAAGAGGCGGAAAGTGACCCCCATCTCCCTCCTCCCCCAGCTCTGGCCTCTTCCTCCTTCTTTCTGAAAAACCAGAGACTTAAGACAGACAGAAGAACCCCAGCCCCCCTTCTCTGCCCCATGCAGAGATAACCAAGCAAGAAAAAACAAATTAAAGAGCCCAGGAGCCTGGCGGGGCCTTGGGAAGTTTGGTTTGACAGGGCAACAGCATTTAACAGAGCTCAGATCATCCATCACTGGGGCCCAGTCATTTAGATACTGGGCATTTGATTAAACTAATATGGGCGGCTGGGGCAAGGCATGGCTGGGCGCTTCCTACCCTCGCCTACAAATTAGACCGTCACACACAATCCGATTACCTTGACTGCCACATTTATCTCTGGAGAGGGGCCATCCATCACTCCTCAGCAGCTGGCTCTGTGCCTCCTGCAGGAGGGGAGGTAAGTACACCCCCAAGTTTCAGCAGGCGGTGCTCCCTCTGTTGTTCATTCCACCACCCACTCAGCAGACACTGTCCCAAATGCCCACCCTGGGGCCGGCCTCAGGCTGGGCACGGGGTACAAGCAGACACAGTCCTTGCCAATAAGGAGCTCACGGAGGGCTCATGACAGGGCACGTCTCTGAGCTGGCACAAGGAGGGCCCAGCTTTGCCCCCAGTTCCCTCTCCTCCATCCGGGACTCCGGGTGTGTCATGCCACTGATCTGGTCCTCAGCTTTGCACCTGTGAAGTGGGGTGACCACACAGTGCAGCACCGTCCGGAAGAACTTCCGCGGTGACGGACGTGTCCTGTATCCGTACTGCCCACACCGCAGCCGCAGGCCCCGTGCGATGACCGAGCGCTGGAAACGTGGCCACGGTGAGGAGTGAGTGTGCTCAACTGTATTTAACTCTTTCTACTGCATGAAACGTAAACAGCCACACGGGGCTCTGGCTCTGGTGCCAGACATCGCGAATACAATGGTACCAGACAGCCTTAAAATGGCCAGTGCAAAGCTCTGCACGGGACGAGTGCTCCCCGAAGGCCAGGCCCCTTCCTTCTTGAAGGGAGGACGCGATTCGGAGGCCGAGGATCACAGCAGCTGTTACCTGAAGACCCTGAACTGATAACAGGGTCGCCTCTGTCATTTCCTAGTCCAGCGGGGTGGGTACGCTCCCACTTGAAAGAAAAAGCAGATTTACAGACCATAAAGTGGCCAGGGCAGGACTCAGGTCCAGGTCTTTATGGTCTCGAACCCCCGTTTTCCCAAGGGACGCTGGAACTTAGGAGTCCAGTCTTTAGACGTCCGGCTGGCTGCAGACATCTCATAAAACCGGAGTCTGGAAAGGGGCAGGCTACCCAGGCGGCGCACGGGACGGAGCAGAGGCTCGGGGTGGGGCCTGCGAGGGCAGGTCAGCAGGGCAGGCAGGGGGGAGCAGCCTCTCCCCCAACCACCACCAGTCTGCGGATGCCATCGGTCTCTTCTCAGTGCCAGAGCTGAGGAGGTGGGTGCCGGGCGGGGAGGCGCCCCAGAGTCACTCGGCCAAGCCCACGGTGGCCCCGAGGCCCCGCCTAGCATGGAGCAGAGCTGAGGCAGCCAACAGAATTCGTGGTTCTAAATATACCACATCTAGATGGGGCCCCGTCCTGAGGCTTTTGCAGAGTGACCAGGGCAACCAGGCATGGAGCCTTGGTGGCACCGGGACCAGGAAGCAAGAAAGATCAGGGACATCAGGCTTCCTCCCGCTTTACAGGATGCCAGTCAGCACAGGCCGGAAGGCTGGCGGTGGTGCGGGAACCAGCTTCTGGCACCAGGCACCTAAGGGCCCTGGGTGAGTTGCGTCCCCTTCCAGGGCTGCAGTGGGGGCGAGAGGCGCTAACAAGCAGGTGCAGCACCCCACAAGTGCTCTCTCGCTGGGACCTGTTCCAGTGACTGTACCGCCTGATGTCTCAGGGCAAGTCAGAGGCCAGCTGAGCCCCTCAGCCTGTGTACGGGGCTGGGAAGGCTGGAGAGACAGCACCTAGGACGGAGCACTCCAATAGGGGCCCGAAGACCCCCATCCCTCACTGACTGGCTGTGTGACCTGGCAGAGGCCGCATCACCCTCGGGGGCTCCTTTCTTTATCAAAAACAAGAATAAAATCCCAAGCCCACGCAACCCCCTCTGTGAGGATCAGAAGGAACATGCAAACGCATTTGTAACCTGGAAATGGACAAATCTGATAGAATCTAAGTGTGCCAGGTGGGGGAGGGGGGAGGGCTTTCCCAATAATTTCAGAACAGTCTGACCCTAGAGAGAAATCGCTTCCCTGGGAGAAGACAGGCCCCCTGCAGAAACAGCCAGAGCTTTGGAGCAGTCTTCAGACACTCAAGAGATGCCCAGCTGGCAGTGAACTTCTCATAGAACCAGAGGCTGGAAAGGGACAGGCACCGGTCAGTGGAGGCCCACCTTGTGAGCCTCTCCTCAAATTTGCTGCGGTGGTGGCCAGCAGGCTCTTCCAGGAGCAGGCTGGCCTGGGCAGCTGGGTAGGATGCAGGGGACACACTGCAGCTGTAGGAGGGAACAGGCTGCCCTGGATGGAATGTAGGAGGTTCCTGGTGGGAGATGCCCATCGGACTGGGAGATGAGAAGGGAAGGCTGTGAGGTGGGAGCCAGACCAGAAGAGTCCAGAGAGATGGGGTGGCCTGGAAGAACCATATAGAAGATGGGAGTGGGGAGCAGGCCATAGCAGGGGAGCTGAGGAGGCCTCTTGGAACACCCCCTCCCCCCAGAGTCACCCTTCTCCGCTGTCCCAGTTGTTGGTACACTTAGCCACTCACACATTAGTATAAATGAATTTGTAACAAACTGTGCCAAGACGGGCAAGGAGCAGTAATTGCAGGAGAAAGAACGAGGTGGGGGAAGGTGGCAGGCAGCCCTCCCTAGTAAGCCACCTGCTCAAAGGCAAGGGAGACACCCCCAAGAGTTCCCCAATGGGGACCTTCTGCTGCCAGGACCACCGGTCCTCCCCCCACCCCTCTCCACAATGCCAAAATGCCAACACTCTTTTGTTGCCACTTAAACCAATTTGGGGGTAATTCTGCAGGCAATTGTCTTCCGATTTACAATGCGGCTCAGTGATTGCATCGAGGCTGATGGTTCAGGCTGTAATTGTATGGTAATCACTTCTGTTTATGATCGATGCGGAAATCACTATTGTTTTCCAGCAGGCTTGTTAAATCAAAAAAGTGCAGGGGTGGGAAGGGAGGGTTTATTTCTGTGAGTTGGAGCCCCGGGAAAATGAAATTAAGCAGAGCAACCCAGCGTTGGGGCGGGGCGGGGGGGGGGGGGAGGTAGCTCTGGCGGCAAAGGAACCCTCATCAGCTCAGAACTGAGACAGAGACAGGCGGGGACACAGAGATGCAGAGACAGCGAGAGATGTGGAAGATGCAGGTGGAGAGACACAGGGAGGCAAGCAGGGAAGCCCAGGGAATGACCAGGCTTGGGATAGACATGGTCGGATACTCAGATACACAGATGCCCACAGACTCCACTGCTCATACACACAGAGACACCAAGACAGAGGTACTAAAAAATCCCCGTGCTACACACGCCCAACACTTCACCAGACTTGCTCTCGCCCAGTCCCGGAGAGGTGGGACAGCCCAGGTGCCAGCTGGCTGGCCTCACACTACCTGCCCCTCAGGGTTGGGGCACCCTGCCTGCCCCATCTGGGATCTGCCTGCCTTCCCCTAGCCCCTGCCCCAAGGCCACCTACCTGCTGCCTGGAAACAGGGTGGCAGATGGCACCTGGGGGGCTCAGGTGGCAGGAGCAGGGCAGTGTTGTGAGCTGAGCCACTGCTGCGGGGAACAGGGGGAGCTGCCCACCTGGTGGGCAGAAATCCGAACCTCCCAGAGGCTGTAGGGAACAGGCACGGGCCAGGGGAGAGGCAACGCCCCCCAGGGAGGCCACGGGCACTCCATGGCACCACAGGACTGAGCCAGCCCAGGCTGGAGGCCAAGACCCACGGGGAGCGAGCAGGCACCAGCTGCAGCAGCTCAGACAAACCTGTAGGTTGCAGGCCGCGCTTGGCTACAAGGTGTGTGTTTTTTTCAACCACATGCCCTTCTTCCCCAGCCAAAGTGCATGGAGACCATGGGGCAACATACTGAAAAGCACGTCCACGGTGAAAATATCAGGTGTTTGCTTCCCCGTCAGCTCTCCTCGCACCGCCTGCCCCCTTGTACCTGTCTAACCGTCCTCCGCACTTCACAGTTCACCTCGCCAGGGAAGCCCTTCCCCACCTGAGTGGATCCTCCTCTCCTGGGCCCCATGGCACCCAGCTTCGGTGTGGGCTTGAAGGCCACCCTGACCTACCGGTGTGGCTTTCCTTAAACCCCGGGCGGCCGCCTCTGCTGTCATGTCCCACATGTCGCCCTTACAGCCAGTCAAGGCTGTGGATGGCAAGTAGGAGGATCAGCTCTCCTCGAATGGAAGAGAGGGCCGTGTCCTGTCCCCTGCAGGCCCTCCTCGGCCTGCGTTCGGGCTCTGAATTTGCCCCGGCCTGGCCCTCAAACGGGCCACCCCCAGCCGGGCTGGGCCCTGAACCGGGGGGCCCTGGCTGCCTAATTAGGGGCTCCGTAGGGTATGCCAGGCAGCCGCTGGAAAACCTTAGAAGTGGAACGATCACTCCCTAATTGGACTTCCAGGATTCCGCCTAAGAAAACAGACTGCTTCTCCCCCAGGGACTTTGCCGCTGAAGTATATACAAACAAGGGATAGTTGTTCAACATTAAAAACAAAGTTGGCTAAAACGAGAATTGAAACTACAGTCGAGTTGTCTAGATGGAGAGGGATCCCCCAAGGGTGGGGAGTATCTGTGTGCGTGGCCGCGTGCATGTGTGCGCGGGCCCGCGTGTCCACCCGGGCAGGCTCCACGTCTGGCAGATGGCCCTCTTTTGGGGTCATTGTCTCATCCTTTCTCTGCTCAGGCTACCGTAACCAAGGTTCCCATCCTATGGTCTGGACCCCACACCCCCTTAGGCGCTGTCACTGGTGGGCACTGAGGTAAAAGACCAGAGAGCCTCAACTCTAGCCTGACCCTGCCTGACTCCTACCCTCAGTCTCCCTATCTGCCCAGGGTTGGTAATGACAGTAGCTCCCCTCCCAGGGGAGAGAAGGTACCACCTGGGTAGAAGCACATTTTTAGACTCTGACAAGCTCTGGAAACATCTGATATCTGTACTCCCTGCTCCAACTTGTAACCTCAAATCTGGGGGCATGGGGGCAGCCAATGACCCCTGGCTTCTGTTTATTTAGCACCCTAAAGTCAGGTCCTTGGGTGGGAAGTTTAAGGTAAGGCCACCAATCCAGGGTGTTTTCTCTCCCCATACCAACCCCTTAAAGGGGAGCTAACAGAACTGGCAACAGGATGCTGAGGCTCACAGAAGGCTGGGACCAGCTCGAGTGGGAGCCGCTCCCTGCGTAGGCGTCTGTGGTCAGGGGACAGGGCTGTGAGGTCACAGAGACTGCCCTGGGTCGGTCAACCCTAGTGCTAAGGAGGACAGGAATTAATGGCCCCATTTTTCAGATGGGGAAAGTGGGGGCCCTGAGAGGCAAGTGACTTCTCGTGAGGGGTGGAACACAGCAGTCTATGACTCTACAGAGCTCTGATATCCCAACAATCTGCAAGTCTCAATCTCTCTCTCTCTCTCTCTCTCTCTCTCTCTCTCTCTCTCTCTCTCTCTCTCCAAGTAGCTCTGACAGCATTCACAGAATTCCTCTGCCATCCCCAACCCCAAAACAGGCAGAGAGGAAGCTGTGGCTAGTCAGGGCTCATTTCCCCGGGAAGCCATGGAACACCCTTTCCTGAGGGCTGGGAGGGTCCAGAGTCCTCTTCCTGAGGACGACACAGGCCTTCTGGGGTCAGCTCCAGCAAGCCTTCCCAGGCCCTCCCCTAGTCCCTGGAGTGATGCACAGAGAAGGCCGCTGGGCTATATGCCCTTGGGCCATCTCTCAGGGGGAAGAATATCCCTAGAAACATCCAGGCCTCGGGGTGAGCCCCTCTCTCAGAGCTCCAAGTCTGTCTTCCAGTTTGAGAGGGCCAGGGGCATGCCTGCACTGGGGAAGGGACAGCACAGGGCCAGACACATTGACTGCCTTTATCTTGGGACACCTTCTACTTGTGGGCCCCAGTGTAGTCGAGAACCATCCTCCTACCCTAGCATAACGATAACAACGGATATTTATGAAGCGTGTCCTTGTGCCAGGCACATGGACCCGGTGGGTGCTCCCAGCAATCTCAAGGTCGCTGCTATCGTCATCCCCGTTTCTAGATGCGGAGGCTGAGGGGTCACAGAGCCTCAGTACTTGCCTGAGGTCACACAACTGGTAAGACGAGGGGCTGGCCACACACGGCCCGGCCCCGCCTCCCCCTTGCACCGCCCTGCATGGCGAGAGGGCTGATATGGACACCTGTGTGCCCCACAGGGACGAGAACATGTCACACACACCACCCGGCTCCTGCAGCACAGACACGCTCCCAACACCCCTGTGCTCGCAAATCTATGCAAACCCACAAGAGCACTGCTGTAATACATTCATCCAACAACCATTCAACTTATAAATGTCCCCCGCATGTCCACAACCACGTTCAACTGCATGGGTACAAGGTACCTGCACACAAATGCAAAACCCACAGAGGTTTTCAAACATTCTATCATATACTTCTGTTCTCCAGCACGCCCCCCCCCCCCCCCAATGAGGCTCACCCTCGTCTCATGCCCAGGCACACATACGGCCCTGCACACCAGTGCCTCCCGGCTCTGACATTTTCATTAGGTCATTAAGGGACTTTTGTTGTTGTTGTTGTTCTTTCCACATTCCCCACCCAGAGCCAACCCTTCATTTATTTATTCATTCATTCAAAACATATTAGTGTGTACTTTTTTGCCCATTTGGATGTGGATCATAAAAACTCGAATGAGCTCCAGCCATGAACTTGAAGAAATCCAATATTCCCACACAGACGCGGGGCCATGCTGAGTGCTGTAATTATCGCTCAGTGAACTGGGAGAGGGTCACAGGCGAGCATATTAGTAAGCATACAGGCACGGAGGGCATGCATCCTGTGCCCTCAGCAGCCTGCATGCACTCTATAGCTCCTGTTACAACAGGCCTGTGAGGGGAGGGTGCCCCCATTTTAGGGAGGAGGCAGCTCAAGTGGCAGAGAAATGTCAAGCTCAGATCACCCGGGTGGAGGCCAATAAGGCTGCAGGTAACAGGTATCTAAGACCAGGGAGGTGTCCTGGGAAGCCAGCCCAGGCCAGGACTGGCCAGAGGCTGGGTTCCTTCTGGGCAGGGGCCCAAGAGCACTGCGGGGGGCACCCCACGCTCCTGGGAGAACGGAGGGAGCAATCAGGAAGCCACAACCTGGGAAGAAATCTCCATGGAAGAGACTGTAACCTGAGGACAAAGAGCTTATCCAGGTCATCAAACGCCTTTCTTAGAGAAGGTACAACTCCATGCAAAGCTGACAGGATTATCAGCCCCTGACAGGCCTGATGCTGGGGAGGCTTAATTCTGGGGGGGGGGGGGGGCGGGGGCGGGCACGGGCTGTGGGAGACCTGGCTCGCAGTGAGGCAGTGCAGGGTAAGGAGGGTGACCTGACCGCGCAGTGATGCTCCCTGCTCCCCGGCAGGGGCAGGCCCACCCCACCAGGGCTGCCCACTACTCAGTGTGCCTTCGGGCAGGGGCACAGGGAGGGTGGAGGATCCCTCCTTGTTTCAAGGGTCAAAGTGGCCCGGACAGAAGGAGTCGGAGCCTGTGCTCACAAAGAGAAGCAAATGCTTGGCCCTTGCCCCTTCTCCTAGCCCGACGTGGACCTCTGGGCACCCCCGTCCCTGGTGCCACCATATGGTGGGGAGGGGGCACAGAAGTGGAGACCCAGGGGTAAAGGCCACCCTGGGTCCAGTGAGGTTGGGGGGAGGGCGTTCTCTGCTTCAAGGGCCACTGCCCTGAGCCCCTAGGACGGTTCCTGCTTAGGCTCCCTCCAGGGCACCTCCAGGAGGTGCCCGAGAAAGGTGCTCGGAAAGGCCCGAGAGCTTTCAGGGGCCTGTGTTGCTGGCAAGTGAAAAGCACACACACCACAGGGTTACACAAGCTGTCCCAAAGCCCTGCAGAGAAGCCACAAGCTTCTCTCAGCAAATGCTGAGGGAGTCCTGAGCTCCTGGCCAAGAGCTCTGGGAGGCCCCAGTGGGGAGCCAGTGCGGGGGGGTTGGCTCCAGGATTTCTTGGGCTGCATGTTCACCAGTTCGGGGCTTGTGCTGCAGGAAAAGGGCCCCCACACAGGCACATGGGTGGGTGGAGGTCGGGGGGAGCGTTCTGAGAGGCTTGGGCTGTGGTGGAGGGTTACGAGGCAGCGAAGCAGGAGGATGTGTCCCTAGAGAAACGGGCCTTGACACCCATGACTGGGCAGCAAGGATAGCTAATGTTCACTCAGGCCTGACTGGGTCCTAGCACTGTGTTTAAAGCTGTAGCTGGAATATACTCTTTGATCTTCCTACAATCCTAGGAGATGGGTACTATTCCATTTCCCAGATGAGAAAACTGAGGCTCAGAGAGGATTAGAGCATGTCCCTTCTAGTCCCAGTGTGTGGAAGGGACAGAAGAGGGGGTGGGGGAGATGCTGGTAGGCAAGGCGCAGGAGGGGGGACCTCTGAGAACTTGAGGGCTTCCAGCCCCCAATAGGTAAAGCCATAGGAGGGCCATACCCCTTGCACCTGACCACCCCCCCACCACCACCCCACGACCACCCCCATGCTGTGGAACCCTCTCTATGAACGCCTAGCCCTCACCTCCTCCACCTCTCCCCATGGAGACAACCCCCAGGAAGCCCCTGGTTCCCCCCCTCTACCCCGGTTGTCCCTGCACCCACACACCATCTGTCCCCTGAATTTGTTGCTGCCTCACTCACTTCCCAAGGCTGGGCCTGAGTGCTGTTCTGCTGCCCAGAGCCCCACACCAAGTACAAAAGTTCCTGGGACCTCCTCCCAGCTTC
The DNA here is from genome assembly GCF_028018385.1 of Neofelis nebulosa. Classification (NCBI taxonomy): domain Eukaryota; kingdom Metazoa; phylum Chordata; class Mammalia; order Carnivora; family Felidae; genus Neofelis; species Neofelis nebulosa. The sequence goes on along the minus strand of NC_080794.1, from coordinate 43,787,104 downwards.
CTTTCACTGAGTGTCTTTCCTGAAGCCCTCTGAAACCCTGGAAGCCAGGCCTGGACCCACAAGCCTTACCTTCTCCAGGGCCACTGTGACCCCAAGAGCGACATCAACATGGCATAGCTCATGGGACCCTCTGCCCAGAAAACACACCCCACACAACTTGGGGCTCACAGACCCCAGCAAACGGTCCGTGGACCTCAAAAGGGAGAGGTTTTTGCGCACGTCATCCAGAAGGCTTTAGGAGTCCAAGGCAGGGGTTTACAGCGCCTTTCCCAAGAGGGAAATGAAAAGTGGGTGCGGGTGCTGGCCCATGCACACTTCCTGCGGAGCTAGGACACATGGGGACCTTCTGAAGGCTGCCAGCCGGGGACAGCGCCACAGCTTTCCATGGGGACAGACAAGTGGCAGGCACACTCACACACTCTAGACCCCCCCACCCCACCGGCCTTCTCAAGATCTCCTGTTACGGTGGTCACGCAGGAGCGGGGACCAGCCAATTGCAGAGCAAGGTCTCTCTGGTCATTACACACAGTGGGAGGGGCATCTCACGGACAAGGACACTGAGGCCTGAGGAGGAGCTGGGACAAGAACCCAGCCTCTCAGACTCAGGAACTCAGGAGAAACCAAAAGCCCAGCTGGCTTAGGAGCTAAACGTACAGCGTGAGGGAATGAAGTCAACCCAACAGTAATGAAAACTGCCACTTACTGAGCGATTATTATGTGCCAGACATCGAGCTAAATGCCTTCCACCCCATCCCATCTACTCCCCAGTGCAACCCTGCCAGGCAGAGGCAAGTACGGGCAGCCTTATTTGCTGACCAGGAAATGGGCTTAGAGGAGTTAAGCGACTTGCCCAAAGCCACCCAGCAAATGACAGATGTGGGTTTCATAATTACTCCCCGACACTGTCTTTGGAAGGATGCCTCATTTTAACACCCCCGGTGGGGACGGGGCAAGGGAGGTCCTTTGGGACCCCACGGTTCATAGAAAAGACGGGGGTGGGGAAGTCCAGGGTCCTGAGCAAGGGGAGGCAGGGTAGGAGCAGTCACTGGGGCTGCTGACAGGGAGGCAGGCCTCGGCGGGACCCCGCCTCCCCACAGCACCGTGATGGCAGAGCTACAAGCCCCTGTGAGACTCCCAGGTGCAGCTCTGTCCAACAGAGATGTGACGATGGAAAAGTCCCACCACTACCCTGTCCGACACGGGGGCCACTAACCCCACGGGGCTACTGAGAACCCAAAATGCGTCTAGTGTGACTGAGGAACTGAAAATCCATTTCCACTTAATTTTTGCTAAAATGCATCTAAATAGCCACATATAACACAGCACAGCAAGTCCAGTGGTCTTCCTACAGGTGGGTTCCCCAAAAAGGACAAGGGCTCTGGCAGCTCACGCGGTCAACTTGGGAACAGCCAGAGCTGGGCCAGGAACTCAGGCCTCTCCATCTCTTCCTGGGTGACTGCCTTTGCTGTGACCCAGTTACGCCCTGGGCTGCTCATTTAAGAGACATTTATCAAGCACCCAGCCCTGACAGAAGTCATGGATGTCCTGTCCTGCAACAACTCACAACCTAGTGGGGCGGACACCTGGGTGGGCAAGCGACCCCATAAAACAGGCTGGTGTAAGGTTATGGGTCCGGGACATCCAAAGGGTGAAAAGGGCTGCCAGGGGACAGGGTCCCATGTCTACAGGTAGGCTGGTGGTGGGAGACCAGGGAAGGCCTCCTGGGTGGGTGACACTTGAGCTGGGCCTAGAAGCCACGGGATGGAGAGGAGATAGAAAGAAGGCCTCCACAGGCTTCCCGCCCCCCTGCCTCCCCCCGCCAAGTTTTCAGAGTCCACCTTCCCACACGTAGGAGCTGAACCAGACCCGGTTATGTCTTCTGTGCACACTGTGAATCTGCCAACCAGATTACACTCTTGGGAGGTGGAGAGGGTGTCTATAAATCTCTAGCTGCCTCAGGCTCTGACCGAGGAGACCACGGACGTGATATGAGATCAAATTCGGCAAGCCCAGAGGCTATCCCCTGTCACCCGTCTCCTCTAGTACCAGGGAACTGCCCACATGGATTTAAAACCTCTGGGGCCTGGCTGTAACCCCCAGGGGATTGGAGACACAAACACATCTCCCCTTTTTCCAGGACAGAGCTGAGGGCGCTGAGGGGAGGTCTGGACAAGTTCCCCCAAGTTCCCGGAGCTCCTCAGAAGAAGAGCTGGCTGCCCTTGCCCCCCACCATGGGCAACCACAAAACAGGAACCCTGCAACAAGGAGACTTTCCATTGCGTCAGCAGAGGCAGGGATATTCCTGCAGCAGAACTGTGACCTCGCACCGAGGCCTCTCGCTGCTCCCCACTTCCCCGCGTGGATTCCTGCCTGCGGCTCAGCAGCATCCCTGCTCCTGGAAGCCCTGGGAGTCCCAGGGGCATGTGTGGATCCAAAACCTTCCCATTGCCCCCAGGATAAAATCTGTGCTCCCCACGGAGCTTCAGCAACAGCTTCACTTCCCATGCTCACCTCTGGTGCTTCGTCTGGAGGGACACCCCCCCTTCCCCGAGGGTGCCACACCCCTCCTGGTTTCCAAACCTTTGCGTGGTCGTTCTACCCTCCTGCCTAACATTCCCTGCCCTTTGCGCCCGAGACCCAAATTCTCCCGTTTCCAAAATCAAGTCCTGCCTGGGGGGAGTTTCTGGCTACTCCAGCCCCAAAGTCACCATTTCCCCCTCTTCCTTCCACAGCTCTTACGGTTCGAGTCACGGGCCTCTGTTCATTCAACTCTCCTTGCCTTGCCGCACCTTAACATCTCCCCCAGCACGCACACCAGCCCCCTCTAGCACGAGCCTCCCAGAGTGGAGTTTACCTTTTAGAGATGAGACAGTGAGCACTGTTCTCGGTACAGAGATGAGAACAGAGGCTCCCAGAAGGGAAGTGACTGGCCAAAGGTCGCACCCCAATTTGGTACCAGATCACAGATATTGTCATTTGAGGACTGGGCCCTGGAAGCCACGTTTCCATGAACAGTATCACAATTATCTGGAGGAACTTTACAAAACCAAAGCCAAATCACAGAGGCTGGGCCCTACCTCAGAACTACGGACTCTCCCAAGAGGGAGCCGTGGCCTCCAGGAATGTGGGCATCCTGGTGAAAGCCCCTGTTCATTCACCAAACGCGCACGGAGCACCCACTACTGCCGGGAGTGGGGCACTCACAAGGCCAGGCCCTACCCACAGGTGGATGGGGCCAGTAGGAGGACCTGGCAGGGGTCACGGGGGCTCAGAGAAGGCCCTAGAGCTGGCTCCAAGCAGAGGTCAGTGCCAAGGCCTGGGCTACTGACAGGGAAGAAAAGGGCCCACTTTCTCATCTGCTTGGGGACTGCCTGGCAACCCAGCCTAATTCTCTGGGCAGTGGGGTGAGGGCCTGGCCCTGTCAGTCTGTTTTGAAGAACACATAGCACGTCAGACTCTGGGGAGCAAGAGTGCTGTGGGCGTTCCCAGGGCGGCCCACCCTGACCCCAGGGAAAGGCACAGGGGCCTTGAACACCACCCTCCGTCATTCAAGGGGACTGGGAACCTGGGCGTGTGGCCAAAGGTCCCCTCATCTCTTAAGGCCCCCTGGATGGGCCTTGAAGACCCCCTTCCAGGTGTGTGGAGGTCCCTGGCGGAGAGCCACCCCCCTTTTCAGACCTTGTCCTTCCGTCAGCTCAGGGCCATTTAAGAGCTGGAGGCTGCAGTAAGGCTTGATGCTGGGGTGAGGTGGGGACCTCAGGACATAGGGCCTAAGCCAGAGACAAAATGACCTCATCTCAGGGCTGGAACAGGAAACCGAAGCAAGGCACAATTAAATCTTATAGAAACCTCAAGTTCAAAATGACAGACTGGGATTTGCAGTGGACCATGAGAGAAGAGGGCATTAACTCCATTCAGGCTCACCTGCCGCATAACCTTGGGAGCAGGGAGTCCCTGCACCGGCCTGGGCAGTGGGCTGACTGTCCTTCCCTGCCTGTGGTTAGCAGCCTGGGAGCTCCCTGAGAAGCCAGCTGGGCGTGCTTGGAGGGCAGGGGCTTGTTTTTCCCTGAGCAGGCTCCCCTGTGACGCTGCTGCCTCCCTGCCAGGCCCTGGGAGAGTTTCCTCCTGCAGCTCAGGCTTCTGGGGGGAAGTGAGGCCAAGTGCGCCAAACGAATGCCCCATGGCACGAGGGGCAGCAGGCCCTGGCAGGGTGGGAGCAAAGGGTATCTTGGGCCAGCCATATGTCCCCAGCCGATTCTTCCCCTTGGGCTGGGGTCCACACACGTCTCTCTCTGGGGTGGTGCTAACGAACCTGGCCACGGGCCCACTGCCGGGGTCCTTCCCTGCGGAGAAGAGCCAGCCTCTCCCTGGGGACCAAAGCTGCATCGATCAAGGTAAACACCTCCCTCACCCAGAGTCTCTCTCTCCTTCTCCCAGCTCTGCCAGCACAGAACTCTCTGTTCCTGGGGACCCGAGGCTGAGCTGGCTCTCCCGCCCGATCGATGGATGACTTCACAAAGACTGACGCCTACCAGGCACCACGACGGTCCTCAGGGAGGTCTAACGCTGCTCTTGGGACCGCTGCCCACCCTTGCCCCCTGGCTGACCTCTGCTGGGTGGCAGAGCACTCGTAGGGGAGGGGCACATGCCACTGGCTGGGTGACCTTGGGCCAGACTGAACCTCAGCTTTCTCCCGCACGAAATGGGAGTACCTGGCTAGCCCATGCTCCCCTCACAGGGAAGCGGTCAGGAAATAAAGTGCTAAGAAGACAGAAGGAGAAGACTCGCACCTGCGGGCCCTGGATCAGGCCCTCACCTCTGCTTTACGTCTCCATCCCTTTAGGCTGGTGCCGGCCAATGGCACTTTCTGCCATGGTGGAAATGTTCCACAATCTGCCCAGCCACGTGTGGCTGTTGAGCACTTGAAATGCGGCTGTTACAAAGGAGAAAGCTGAACTTTTGCTTTTAATTCACTGAAATTTGTAAACAGCCCCCTCCCCCCCCACCCCCGGGGCTGGTGGCTATCAGTTCCAGATACACTCTGCCATCTCACTCCCTGGGATGTGACCCAGAAAGAGCCACCAGGAAACTCCCAGGCAGGACTGTGGCTGAGTATCTGCGGGGGCACCTCTCTCAGTCTGACTGGCTGACACCAGAATGGGGACTCATTTGAGAGTTCCCAGGGACTGGAGCAGGGCCTCGTTGCTCCGTGTTCAACCAACACTAACTTAAATCCAGAAGTGCTCTTTAACTGCTTTGTCCCCTCCCCACCCTAGCAGAGAAAGCAGCAGCCCATTCGCTTTCTGCTCACGCACTCAGCCATCACCGAGGGTCTCCCACCTGCCGGGCGCTGTGGTGGGCGCTGGGTTACACTGTGACAAGGACCACTATGACCCCTGCCTTTAAGGGGCTCACGGTCAAGGCCTCCTCCCAGGGGGAGCTAAGACTGGCTTCCTCGGTCCCCTGCCGGGTGGTCTCAGGGCTTCACACATGTTCTCCCATCTGAAGCTGGGTCTCCTAAGTTTCTGAGTGCACAGGCTGTGGTGAGAACCGAGAGGCAAGAGAGCGAGGTGGAGGGGTTGGGAGGCTGTGCAGGGGAGAGGAGACAGCGTTGTGAAGCAAGTTAAACTCAGTGCAGGCTGCTGCTTCCGGTTCAGACCCAGATTCTCACCAAAGCATCGCTGTTTGGTGGTTTCTCACTAAGGAAGTTCAGGGTAAAAATAGCTCAGGAGGGGACTTGAATCCCGCTAGTTGGGGGGGTAGTCACTGCTCAGCTAATACACAAAAAAGGGGAACAGGCTTATGAGTAGCCACGTGGACCCCCAGGCTCACAGCCGCACCCCCTAGCCTCTGCCATGTGACAGAACCTTTTGCTCTGTAGTGGATGGGAAAGGAGCATCCTGCCCCAGAACTGGGACCTTATACACCATCAGGGCCACCCTGGAATTCAGGGGGGCACCACCTTGCCCACTCTCACTCCCCAGCAGGATTTCTGGCCCAGATTGCACCCACTCTCAAGGATGGGCCATTAACTCATTGCCAGCTGCCTCTCAAAATCTTCCTGCTGGAGGAGCCACCAGCCATGCCCAGTGCCCACCTGGCAGTCTGGCCTGACGGTCAAGGGCAGGGTACCTGGACCCCCCCACCCTGAGAATGACAGTTACCTGAAGCCCATCTGAGGAGGTGCCGCCTCCCTCCACTGGTGTAAAGGGTTAGGGCAAGTAAAGTCACAGCTCTGAACTCTCCCAGTCTCCCCGGAGCTGGCTTTCAGCTGGACCCGGGAACTGGGACCTATCTAGTGGCTTGGGCACCAAGGCTAGAAAGACCCCAACAACAAAACCATGTGCTCAGCACCAGGAAACAACCAGTTAGCCCCAGCAGTCTTCTGAGAACCCCTCTCTCCAAGGCCTTAAACAAGATCCTCACAGCCTGGTGTCAGGCAGCCCCAGAAAGGCGCCTTCCTGCCGGCCAGTGCAAACCCTCTCCTCCAGCAGGCTTCCCAGCAAACACTTGTCAGAAGTCCCCGTTCCGCACCCATCAGCTCTCCGAAGGGCGCCCTGCCGCAATGGTGGCATCACCAGCGCCTGTGGGGGTCTCTGGGCTCTTTCAACATTAGGGCTGCAAAGCTGACAAAGGAGCAGCTTGAAGTTAAAGACCCTCGGCCACTGCCTCCCCGGAAGGCTTCCTGGCCCATCCTCATTTTTGTAAAAGGAACCGATTGAGGACGGAGCCTTGTAAGATGTCTGCTAGAGAGCCAACACTTCACCTTCGAGAAGAGTACGGGGGAGCACCCCGGCCCCGGGCCCCGAGAAAAAACGGGGGCCCCTTCTGTGGGCGCACAAAACGGGCCCGGTGCACGCCTGTGCCACTCTCGCGGCCAAGCCTCGGGCTGACACCATGCAGCACACGGCGCTACCCACAATGCACCGGCCCTCCTCTGTCACACACAGGCACGCACACTCACCCCCGCGCCCGGAGGGAGCCCGGCCCGGCCCGCGGGCGCCCCGGCGCCGACCCCTCCAGCCCCGCACTCACCTAGAAGTTGCGTCGGCCGCGGTCCCACCCTGGCGCCCGCGGGGGGCTGGGGCCCGGCCGTGAGCGGCCGCGGCGAGCGTCTCCGGGCAGGGTTCAGCCGGCGCCGAACAAAGGCTGCGCGCAGGCAGCGGGCGCCGCCTGCATCCCCGCTCCGCGCCCGGGCGGCGGCGGCGGCGGCGCGGGGGCCCGGGCGGCTCCGGCGCCCGCTCGCTCCGCGCTGCCCGCTCCGAGGGCGCTCCGGCTCCCGCGCTCCCGCTCGCTGCTGCCCGCCACCGCCGCCGCCGTCCGGCTACCGCACCGCACACATCAATTATTCATCGCCCGTCTCCAGCTTCCCGGGCGAAGCCAATCACAGGCGGAGGCTCCGCTAATGGGGCCGCCGCCGCCGAGGAGGCAGCCAGCCGCGCGCCCGGGCGCAAGCGACAGCCCTCCGGGGACGGGGATGGGCCGGGGGCGCGCGGGGGGCGGGGGCGCACGGGGCGCGCCAGCGAAACTTCCCACGGCCCGCGCCCTGCGCTGCGCGCCGGGACCCCGCCGGCGCGACCACCCACCCTGCGTGCGCCCGCGTGGGGCTGGGGGCTCCGGGGAGGCCGGGCGCGCCGCGGCGGGGGGAGGGGAGGGAGGAGGAGGAGCGCGCGAGGAAGATGAAAGGCTAGCAGACCTGCCTCGGCGTCTCCAGGGAGCCCCGGCTCGCGCGCGCCCTCCCCGCCCCAAGAGCTTCGCCGTCCGCACCCCCGCCCCCCAGCCCGCCGCCCGCACTCACTCGCGCGCGCAGACCGTCGGCCCAGCCACTTTGCTGCGAGGGAGCGCGAGCGAGTATGAATCGGAGGCAGCTCACATTTCAAACTTGCACGCAGGGGTGGTGCTGGTGCACGCCGCCGCCGAGCGAACGCACGACCCGACGAGCGGCGCTCCAGCCTCCGGGCGGGGGCGGCGACCAGGGTCCCCTCCCCCCACCCCCTGCCGCCTGGGCAATTAATTGGAAGCAACACTTGTGAGAGTGGGTTTCCCGGAGCGCTGTCGCCCGAGGGGGCCGCCGAGAAGGCGCTGGCGGTGGTTGACTTGGGGGTGTCTCCCGCCCCCCACGGCCTCCCTGCGAATCCTCCCGAGTGGTCATGCTAATGAGGGTCCCGGGGGGGGGGGGCTGTGGGGGCGGAGGAGGGAGCTGGCCTGGAGGCGGTCTTGGCCGGGGTGGGGGTGGGGGAAGGGGAGGGGCGGGGCGGGACTGGGTCAACCGGATTGCGACCTCGGTTTGAAGGATTTTCGGAACCGGTTAGGGGGCGGAGAAAGCAGGCGACCTGGCATCCAACCTGGCACAGAGGCCCCTGCTACCTTCGGGATTCCCCGAGCGCGGAGCCGGGGGCAGGGTGAGCTGGCTCACATAACGCTCGACCTCCCCGACTTAGGGGAGTTCCTGTGCCCTGGGCCAGCGGCTGTAGGGAAGCCGGGGGCGGCTGCGGTGCGCGGCTGGGCCCTGCCCCGCCCCGGGAGCTACTGCCTTCCTGACACTGCATCCTGTGGTGGCCGAGGCCTCTTCCTTCCAGCCTGTCTTTCGCAAGGGCTCCTGGCGCTGAGCTGAGCTTGCTCCCTCTCCACCCCTCCGCCCCTGAGACACCGCTGGAAGCCCACCCCCTCTCTTGCCCAAAGGGCTCTACGCCCCTCCCTCTTCGCATTACCATCACCCCCTTGGGAGAAACGTGTTATAGCCCCCTCCCCCAGCCCTACCCACCAGCCAGTGTATATTTCTTGGTGATCTAGCTAACTCAAACGACAAGGAAGGTAAGTGGGGTCCCACCATTCATCCTAAAGGAAGGTAGCCAGAACTGTCTTGAAAATCTCCTCTATGTTGTCTGCTGTTCACTGCTCTCTGAGACATGACTGGGAACTGACCAGGTCCACTAGCCTTTGTTGCTTCTGGAGACTTCATTCTCAGATACGCCCCTCCTTTTTCAGGCTGAGCCTCTGGCTGGCCCCTAAACCTTACTGTCTGTCCTCCTGCTCGCCCTGGAAGTGGCTGAGACAAATCACTTATCTAGAAATTATGTTCTTGCTCCTTGTTTGACATAAATCGTTAGCAGGCTCTAATCCCACCCACTGCCACTTGAAATATCACTTTCGGGGATGGCATTTGGAAATGCAGTTGTCATGGGCTTTCCCTCCGAGGAGCTGGTTAAATGGATTAATTCATACTTCATAACTTGCTGCCTTTTGGACAAGAACTGGCTTCCTGCAAAAGAGATTAATTGGCATCCCCTTCCTGCAGGGCCAACCCCAGGAGTAGCCAGGGAAAGAGGGTCTGCTCCACTCAGCACAGATTCTAGGCTCTGCTCAATCTCACCTCCTCTAAGGAGTCTTCCTTATTCTGGGTTAGAATGGTTTCTTTGGGGGACAATCATTCAGTGAGACATTCATTGGGGCCCTGCCCACGTAAGCAGCCCCATAGGGGTTTGGGATCCCAAGAGGGAAGAGCCCTGTGGCCCTATAAAGACTCTCCTATCTTTCTCACTTTGGCTGGCCCAGTCCCCACTGCAGATCCCCTAGAAAATGTTCTCCAAAGCCCAGTGCCCAGCCACTGACACCCAGAAACAGATGGGGCCTGACAACTTGACCTACTTTTCAGAAGAAAACACTGAGATGGATAACCCCCCAAACCAGGTTTCTAACACTAATCTGGTTTTAACATAATGTCAGATTATCCAGAATTCAAATAGCCAAAACCTCAGATAACCAGAATACACTTCTCCTGGATCCTCCCCTTCCAGAAATTCTGTGCAATGATAGTTTACAGTACTAGTCTGATTTTTAGTGCCTTCTGAGCTACCAAAGACCTAAATGTTTGGAACTTCCAGGTTCATTCTTGAAATGCCTTGTGTGAGTTGGTACCATGGAGCCAGCCCCCAGGCGCTGAGTTCAGAAAAACCACTTCCTGTAGGTTGAGCCATAATCTGGACTGGACCTGAAGTTTACACCAGAGGGACACAGACCTGGCATCACTGCCTGGAAAACCATCAAGACACCCCACCGACCCACCTCCCCAGCCTCCCAGTCCTGCAAGGTTGGAGTGGGAGAAAAGTATTAACATGCCTATTTAAATTCCACATGCCTGGGACCAACCATTTTTTACTTTCCCCAGGTAAGACAAAAAAAAAAAAAAAAAAAGTAAATACTGTTCACCGGCAGATTTACGTAATTAGAAAAACAAATTGTTTTTAAGCATCCATTCATCAGCCGGCCCACAAGTCCCCCCGGCCCGCAGCTAGGGTTTTCACATGCTAATTTCAAGGCTTGCGCGGCCCTATTCAAGCCCCCCAGGGCCCACTAGGTTAGCGAGCTCTTGTGAATACTACAAGCCCCAAGTCTACAGAAATACGGGTACTCGAACCAGTTCCTGCCCCAGAAGGGCTTCTCCTCACTTCTCGTTCCAACTCCATTTCTCCAACTTCCAAAGATTTGCTCGAAAGCCTGGAGCCCGAAGTGGCCTGCTCCGCCCTCCGGGCGCAAGCCTCGATAAGGATCTGCAGGAAAGAGCTGCAGACAAAGCCACCCTCCACCTCTGCCGGCAGTCTCTCGGCCAGCTCTCCGAGTGACCTCGGAGAGGGGGGCACAGCCCGGGAGGGGGGGGGATGACTTGGGAGGCAGAAGAAAGGAGGAAGAAAGGGAGAGCTGTGGCCCCGGCACTCGGGCTCCTTGATGAATGCCTGCGAGCGCTCGGGAAGCCTGATGTGGGGATCAATAGCGGGTGGCTTTTCTTGCGGGTGTTTGAACTCCTCCTGCCATGGGCCCTGGCGAGGAAGAGCCGCCAATAAATCACATCGCTGCAGCCAGGAAGGCAGCAGCGGCTCGTTCCGGAGGGCGCGGGCGGGAGGATTCTTCACCCAGCCGGGGGAACCTCTCATGCGGAACCCACTTCTGCGGGTCCATGGGGGGAGGGGACCACAGTTGAGCCTGGGGGTGCAGGACAAGCCTCGTCCAGGGCTCCCCTGCTAACCTGCAGAGGGCTGGGCCTCCTGGATCCCATCCCAGCCCAGGCCAGTGAGGGGAAAAGAGCAAAGCCACCTAGGATGTAGATCACCCAGGGGTCGAAAGTGGCTCCGCCCAGGGCTTCCAGGCTCAGGGCTGGGTCACCACCGTGCCAGGCTTTGTTTGGGAGACCTGGGGACAGACAAAAGCCAAGCTTGCTCTGACTGGGGCTGAGGAGAGGCATAACAATGAACCCAAGGGGTGGCTCTTCTGGGCCTTCAGTTCTGAAGAGCTGGGTCTTCCTCAAGCAGGGCTTGCTGATTCAGCAGGTCTCAGCAAGGATCCCAATGACTCACAAATGTCACCCAGGCAGGCTGGAGCACTCGGAAGGAGAATGAAAGAGACAGGGAGGCCCTGGGCGGATCTCCACGTGAGTGTGACAGGCATGAGCATTGGTCCTGGGAGCTTCCTGGCTTATCCATTTTCATACAACTGGGTCCCTCCCAGGACCCACGAAGGAAGTGCAGGGTCTAGAGTACATTCAATAAAGGAATGCACTGGGTGCGGGGCGGGGGGAGGGGTCACCGGTCGTGGGAGTATCTGTCTCACTGCCAGCATGGCGGGTCCAGGAAGGCTCAAGCTACTGCAGTGAGGGCAGGGGTCAACTCAGGGGCTTTGTCTCCGGAGACCTTCTCCTGGGGCTTCTCCTGCCCATCTCCGAGGGGGCCAGGACAGGAACTCCTATGGCTTTTGATAATGCTGTTCCCTCCGTCCCTTTTCCCTTCTCCCTTCGCCCTGGGCAATCCCCTCAATTCTATGTGTACACTTTTTTTTTTTTTCAACTTTTATTTATTTTTGGGACAGAGAGAGACAGAGCATGAACGGGGGAGGGACAGAGAGAGAGGGAGACACAGAATCGGAAACAGGCTCCAGGCTCTGAGCCATCAGCCCAGAGCCTGACGCGGGGCTCAAACTCACGGACCGTGAGATCGTGACCTGGCTGAAGTCGGACGCTTAACCGACTGCGCCACCCAGGCGCCCCAACTATGTGTACACTCTTGAAGAGGAAAGGCAGTGATGAGGTCCAGGAGCACCCAGCCAATGGAGGTGTCTCTGTCAGGCCTCAGAACCCTACCCACGCATGGGGGCAGCAGGAGGGTGCACTCCTACTTGGGAAACAGAGCTGGGACCCCCAGGCTGGATCCAGGCCTCTCCTGTTTCCTAATCATACAGGACTCACAGTGACTGAGGGGCTGCTCTTTGCCAGGCACGCTTCCAGACACTTTCCAAGTATCAACATGTGATCCTTACCCTCTCTGGCGACCTGTGATTATCATTCCCAGTCTACAGGGAATAACATTGAGGCACAGAGAGGTTTGGACAACTTGCCAGAAGGATTTAAACTACTTGGCAATCTGATTGTGAGGTCTGCACTGGACCATCATGCTATATTGCTAAGATGGGACTCAAAGGTCCAGAGGAGAGGGACCACCGAGGTCATGCAGCGAGCTGAAGTGATGATAGCTATGTCCCCCGACCCTTGTTTTACATTGTTTCCAGCATACCACATTACATACACCGAAATATTTTGTGTTTCTTTTTCCTATTTACCTTCTGTGCGATTGAAAGCATCCACCTGACATTTTCGTTGCCCTGGCTCCACCTGAGGGGGACTGGGGACATGGTGGGGAACGAGAGCTCCCTGGCTCAGAACGTCCTATCACAGCACCCTGCGCCCCTTCCTGGATTTCTCCCCCAGCAGGGCCCTCGTCCCATACTCAGACTGCATTCCAGAAGTCTGCATTTGGCTTCTGCCCAAATCTTATCATCATTTCATTCAGAAAACAAAGCTACCCCCCTGCCCCACACCTCCACTCGGCACCTCTGAGAAGCCCTATGATTGCAAGGTTATTGGGGACCCAGGAAAGCCCCCTGTCAGGCTGAAGGAGGGAGGAGGTGGGTGGGAACCCAGGAGCCAGGCACAAAATGGGTACTCTGGTGGCTTCAGTCTTCAAGAGCTGTCTGCCCTTTAACTGTTCAGCTGGGAAGGTGCACTCCCCCCTGCCTGAGGCTGGCCTGCAGGTGCCACTGGGACAGAGAGGTTGGCAGGCGGGGCAGGCAGCTGGGAGGGAACTGGCCATGTCCCTGCTAGCTGAGGAGCTGTTGGAGGGAGGGGATGTGCCTGAATTTGGAGGCTGAGGCTCAGGAAAAAAGAGCTGACGCCCTGGACAAGTCACCTAGGCTTCCTCGGCCTGTACCTCCTCCTTTGTACAACGGAAGTGAAACCACCTAACTCCAGGTCCTCAGGGGCCCAAAGGAGATAAGGGTGATCATTCTGGAGAGGCGGAGAGGCTGTGCTGGGATGGTGTGGGTTGAACTGTGTCACTGTGTCCCCCACAAAGAATGTGAAGTCCTGTTCTCCAGTACCTGTGTATATGACCTTATTTGGAAACAGGCCTTTGCAGATGACCAAGTTAAGATGAGGTCACTGGGGTGGGCCGTACTCCCATATGACTGACGTCTGCTTAAAAAGCAGAAATCTGGGCACGGAGACAGACATGCACGGGGGAAGTAGGCCTAGTGACAATGGCGTCATGGTGCCACGAGCTGGGAGAGAGAGGCCTGGAACAGATCCTTCCTTAGTGTCTTCCGAGGAGCGTGGCCCCACCGACACGACACCTTGGTCTCACATCCCAGGCTTCTGGCCCCCAGTACTCATGCGACAGTGCAGTTCTGTAGCTCAAGCCGCCTAATTGGTGGCGGTACGTCAGTGATGGCATTCCTAGCGAAACAATACCCCTGGTGAGATGCTGTTAAAGCTGGAGTCACAGCGCATCCCTCCTCTCCTCAAATCCCTTCCTGCAGTGGCTCTGGCTCAGTCAGCGTAATGTCCCAAAGCCATTATTATTACCCACAAGACCCCGCGTGACCCGGTCCCCATCACCTCGCTGACCTCATTTCCTTTTAGTCTGCCTTTGGTTTACTCTGCCCCAGCCAGCCTCACTGCCATTCTGGCCGCAAGTGGCCCAGATGCACCCTCAGAGGTGCGCCAGCCGTGGTCTTCTCCAGGTAGCCGGGTTCTCGTCCCTCCCACCTCCCACAGGCCTCCCGCACTCCGGTGACCCCTTCTCGGGGAGCCTTCCTCAGCCACGCTGCCCCAAACGGCAGCCTCACCCCACACTTCCTCCCACTCTTTCCTGACTTAGCTCTCTCCTCAGCATTTATGACTGCTTATTTCTCTTGTGAACGCTGTCTCCTGACTAGAAGGCGAGCTCCATGTCAACAGTGACTTTTGTCTGTTTTGTACCTGTTGCATTGACAGGCTCTAAAGGATGCCAGGCAGATGCGGGATCTCTGCTGTATGAATGAAACAAGAACCCAATGCCTGAATGAATTAGTGAGTCAAGGAATGAATGAGTGAACAGGAGGGTCTGTGGTGCCCCGTTCCCCCGGCCTGCCTGGCCCAGAGATGAGGCCCCCGACCCACTGTCTGAGAGAGCACGGGCCAGCGGAGGCAGCCTGTTCAGACAGGAAGCTCAGGCCGGCTAAACAAAGGGGCTGCCGGAGGTGGTGGGGAGCTCGCCACCCAGGCCTCTAATGAATCTCCTTCCATTGATTTCTGGAGTCGCCTTTGAAGGCAAGGGACGGCCAAGGCAGCTCGAATGTCCGTGCCTCAGCAATCCTGGGGTTTTATTGCCTCTCCCAGAACACAGCTTTGACAGGGGGCTTCCGGAAGGCCCCCGGGTTGGACTGACATAAGTTCCCTGCAGTTGCAAAGGCAATTTCCCTTCCTGCTGGAGCTGTCTGTCTGTCTGCCTGTGCAGCATATCTCCCTGTCTGGGCCCAGGGCAGCTGAATTCCACTTCCGACACACCCCAGACAAAGGCTCAAGCAGGCCCTAGGAGGATGCCCTCCGTTTTCCTCTGAGCAGAAATGAGGCTCAGACAGAGAAAGAGTTAAGGCAACGCACACATTCTGGCCCAAGGCTGGGGGGCGGGGGTGCCGGTGAAGCTGAATGCAGGCTGCCCCAGCAACTGTTGACGCCACTATGCACCCCCCCCCCCCCCCCCCCCGCCACTCCAGCCTGCATGGCCTGTTACCACCGACCCTTTTCCCTACAGAGTCTCTTCTTGACCACTGGGGATCATGAACTCATGCAGCATTGGAGTGAAGAGCCCCCTAGCCTCACTTCAAATGAGGAAACCGAAGCTCAGAGAGGGGCCTGGCCATCCTCCAATCACACAGCAAGTCGGTGGGAGAGCCAGGACCAGCCTACGACTTCTGGCTTGTTCCAGAGCCCCAAGCCGTGTCTCCCAATGCTATGTTCCCACCAAGTGTAGCGTTAAGAACTTGTTCTCCAAACGTGGAGTGCTACACGGATACGAGGGCCTGCTGTTCTAAAGGGCTCCTGTCCATCAGCTGCCTCTTTTTATGAGCCGACGGGATTCGGATATGGAGGGTCTGCCCTACTCTGTCCTCTGTCTCCTCACAGAGAGGCTGGAGGCCAGACTCTGGACCTCTCGGCTCCTTTTCTCATCCACAGTGGGTCACACACATCAGGAAGGTGGGTGGAGGCATTCAATTTGGGCTCAAACGATGGATAGTCGGGGCTGCCCGGGGGGGGGGGTTGGTGACCACCCTGTCACCTGAGGTGTGTGAGCTAAGGATGCGGAAATGCAGAGGGGAGCTCAGACTGGTAGGCTATGACTTCTGTGGCCTTTTCTGCCTTGGGGTGCTCTCATAGGTAAGAGGAGAGAAGCATGCCCAAGCACCTCAGTGTGTTTGGGGCAGCAACAGAGCAGCCCTATGAACCTTCCAGGCCCATTAGAGTTCACCAGGGAACCCTTCATCTCCTGGTGGGCTCCTTCCCTCCTCCTGACAGTCCTGAGTGAGAGGACCCTCTCAGTGGCGCCTATCCCCTTCTAGCCTCTTGCTGCCAGCCCGCAGCAGCCCAGGGAATCTGGCGGCTTTCTTCGCTCCCCAGTGTGGTCCCAGGTGTCCCCCTGCTCTGGCGGCCGGGGTGGGGGAGCAGTTGGACGTGAGCAGACAGGCCACATAGGAATGTCTGTCTGCGGAAAATCCAAAGTGGCCGCCAAGGCAGGGCAATGAGTGGGAGGCCTGATGTTGAAATCGGGATCTGTAGAGCTGAGCTTGGCAGGTGAGAACAGCACACCCCTCCACCGGAGGCCAAGTCCCCAACCGAAAGATGCTGCCTGGGAAAGAGGCTGGGGCATTGCTGTGTGACCAAGAGCAGGTCACGACCGCTTCCCCATCGAGTGTGGACACCTAGTGCAGATTAGGGGCACCGGTCTCCCTAAATCTGAACGGAAGGCCCCTAAAAGAACTATCACAATTGAGCTGACCCCCACGGACCACCTATAAAGGACAAGATGGCTACGGCACACATAATCCTCTCATGGCAAGCCAGTCCCAAGGTGGTGAGCCCACTAAGCCCATTCTTATAAATCTATGTGCCCTGGACCTGTAAACATATCCTTTTTGGTAGACTATGAGCTCCACGAGAGCAGGGGTTTTGTCTGTTTTGGTCACTGCTGTATCCCTGGTGGCTCTGTACCTGGCACATAGTAGGTGTTCAACAAGTATCTGTTGAATGACAGCTATTCACCAAGGTGTTACCCTATGTTGGCAGGATTTCAGCTATACTTTCGTTATAATTTCCCGTATGCCTTAAGTATTTGTAAAGGGTGTGTATTATTTTTGGGATTAGGAAAAGAACCCCATAAACCACTTTCTTTTTAGAATTAAATGAATCAATCTAAAGTTAAGACTTTTCACCCCAAAAGCTGCTGTGCACAGTCTTGAGAACCAATAACTCCAGAATCAAGGATAACACAACTTCACGTCACCAGTGGAGCTTCCGAGGCCCGGCTGTGGGTGGCCAGGGGCTGGCCGTGGGCAAAAGGCATTGCCGGAGTCACCATCTGTCCCTTTCTCTCTACACATGGCACCATGCCACCCCAGCAGTCTCTTTTCTGGACACCCAGAATAGCATCCACATTGCTTTCTCTGCCTCTGGCCCCTTGGTCCTTCCTCTACCTGCTAAGGTATAATAAAAGGCAAATCTGACCACGTCGCTACCTTACCTAAAACCTTCCCTGGCTCTCCAGTGTTGCCAGGGTCAGGTTCAAGTTAGAGCTTCCTAGACTGATATTCAAAGCCCTGGAAGTCTCATGCACGGTCTCTGGGAAGGCCCTTTTGTTACCCTCAACCTGGGCTGCTCTTGTCGAGATGCCTGCAGCAAGTCTCTTATAGGCATTTATAAACCCTGGCTTGCCCAGCTTTACTGGAGGTAGGCAGGCTCACTGCAAAAACCCACATGCCAAACAAAGTGTTGCGCAATGACTGGGTGCCAGCCTGTAGCTGGGCGGGGAAACTGCCACAAATCCGGGAGTGACAGAGAAGCTGAACCCTACCCTCCCACCAATCTGGGAGCCGGTCCAGGGGGATGAGGAGCCTGGATCCCTGATGAATCTGAAAGGCGGGGGAAAGCCACGGGCCAGCAGCCTGAGTTGGGGTGCTCAAGGCGGGAAAAGAAGTCAGCGCAGGGATCTCAGCCTTGGGGATGCTACGGTTTGAGGCCAAACAGCACTGCCTCTCCCCTGACTCAGTTTCCCCATTTGGGATGTAGGCAGTGTTCTGGGATACATGGCAGGAAGGTACAGTCCTGGGAACCAAGCCAGTGTTTCCACTGCTCCCCCTCAGCAAGGGGAGCCCACGCCTCCCTCGGGCCCCAGACAGACCTGGGAGTGTGGTGTGTAATTGAATTTGGCCTAATTACCTAATTGCGCTGAGGAACAACCAGTACTGACAGAGGCCTCGGGTGTCGGGGGGTAGTTGGAAACCACGAGCCAAGTGGCAGCCTCCGGATTCCTTAGGCATTCAGGGAAGCCGTGTTAGACACCAGCACCTTCATTTTCCTTAATCTCTCAGTTGCTCGGAACCTTGGGAGGCAGGTGGCATTGTTCCCATTCGACAGGTGAGAAACTGAGGCTCAGAAGCATCTTGTGCAGGGAACACCAAATCCGAAAAAGTAGAGAGGGGATGTGAACCCACATTCCTTCGGAACCCGGGGCCTTCACAAATGCTGTTCCCTCTGTCTGAAACGCCCTTCTCTGCCCTCCTCTCTGGGAAGATCTTCGAAGTCCTTATTGCTAGGGTCATTTCCTCAAGAAAGCCTCTAAGCTGTTCTCTGTAGAACTGATCACAGTAACATCATCACTGGGGGGTGTTTATTCCAAGTCTGTCCTCTCTACCAAGCCTTGAGTTCCTAGAGGGCAGGGACCACATCTGCCTCACTCGCACGGTGTTCAGGCATCCAGCAAGGGGCCTGGGATGCTGCGGTGCTCAATAAATATTTGCTGAATGAATGGCTAAAAAATCTCTAAATTCCAGGTCTTTTCCAGACATAGTGTGTCGGTTTCCTGCCATCACTGGCCTGGGCCTTTGGAATGGTGGGGGGTGGCGGGGGGTAGGGTCTCAGCTGCAAAATGTATCGCACCTGGGGCTGTGCCAGGTGTCCCTGAGTCACAGGGAGCTTCACTGATTCCTGCTGGGCAGACACACCCTCCGGGATGGAAGGACAGGACACTCGGTGAGGCCTTGTAGTGAAGGGACAGGCCTAGGGCCACCCAGCTTGCAAACAGAGCCAGAACTGGAAGCCAGGCCTGCTCGAGTGTGGGACCTGGCCTCAACGCCCCTCACCGTGGTCCTCAAATGACAGAGAGAATGAACAAGGCTAACCTACGGAGGACAAGTGCTCAGATCCAAAGGAAAGCAGTTGGATTTCAGGTTTCGTGAAACAAGGCAAGAGACAAGTTATTAGACTTTTCCACAAAGGCATCTCCCACTGGGCTCATTTGCAAGGCAGCCCTGCTCCAGAGACGCGCCAGGCCTCCATTCATCCGGGACCCTGCGCTTGTCAAGCGTCCTTCCTCCTCCTCCTGGAAGGCATCTGCCCCGGAACCCAAGGGTGCAGGTCTGGAGTGGGACTGCCTGAGTCCAAATTCTAGCCCCATCACTTGCTGGCTACATGGCCTTGAGCAAGTCATTAGCAACTCTGAGTCTCAGTTTCCTCCCAATATTTTTGTGGAGGCGAAAGAATGTGTGTGCAGTGTTGTGTTCCGTGTCTGGAACATGTAAGGACTCAGTACAAGTGAACTCTTTGGTTGGTTAGGAGGAGAAAATGATAGCATTAGAGGTTTGGCATGGGATTATCGATAATGGTAGTAATTAGCAGTGATAGGAGCTGTTGTGGGAATAATAGTAACGAAACACAGACACTTAACTACACCTATTCCTTATTATTGCATACCTCCTGTTCTCCAAAAGGGCACTGTCTGCCTGCTTCTCCTTCCCTGTCCAACTTACAGTGTCCTCCTCCCTGACCCAGCTTTCCTCCTCTCATGGCTGAGTTTTGGGTGGGAAGGGTGCTATCCTATCCACCCACCTGTTTCGTCTGTTACTGGGAGATGGCAAACGGATACAGGGTTTTCACTACACGCAGGCACAGCTTCCCCCACATCGTCCCCTCTAATCCTCAACACCTCAACACAAACGACTCTAGCAGGGAGGTATATGGTTAGCTCCGTGTCCTGACGCCACAGCTGAGGCTCAGAGAGGTCATGCCAGTTACCTAAAGTGACCCAGCTTGAAAGCAAGGAGAGCAGGATGTAAGCCCAGGGTGGCCTACCTCCATGTTGGATACTTAACCACACGGGTGATTTCTATGCCACACGGTGGCCCGTCTTCTCACCCCAGCCCCACTCAGGAGCTCCTCAGAAGCACCCTTCCCTGCTGACATGACCTGAGCCCTCTTTCTGTACTCAGGGAAGGTGATCCAGTCCCACAAACTCTGCAGACTGACTCTTTCCCCTCCCACGAGTCATGGGTCCATCTGTCCCAGTCCTGGTCCCCAACGATTTAAGTCCCATGCCTCCACTGGCCACCCGAGAGCCAGCCGTCAGTCACAGCCAGACTGGCCAGCACTGCGTCTTCAATAAGGGGTGGCTCCATATTAAAAACCTCAGGAGATTTCTCACAGGACTGGAGAAGGCTGCGGTTCTGGGCTTGTGTCTCACACGGCCTCAGGCGGCCCCCCATGCAGCAGCTGCCCCACTGGGGGCGCTGGGTTCTCTGGTCCCCAGACCCACCCTGTACCGTGCATCTGGATGCCAATGCTTTTTGTACGACTCCTGGCTGTGTGGACATGTGAGTGTGATATGGAGCCGAGGCAGCCTTTTCCGCACGAGGAGGAGGCCTAGGACCAGACCCTGAAGCCCAGCCTTGGCCAAACAAAGGGCACAAGTGCCTCAGGGGAAACAGACCCGATCTGTGGGGTCACCTGCCCACTCCCTGACCTTTACAGGGGGCAGTACCTTTCTCCTCCTCTTTCTTTTTCTTATGAGGGAGAAGAACCAGACAGGGGAGGCCTGTCCCCAGGGGCTGGGCACAAGAGGATCTTCCCCTGGAGACTGACAAGGGGCCAAGGGGCTGGTGCTTCCACAGCCGCTGGGCCGGCAGCCAACCGCAGGGGCATCTGGCCGCACTTCCCAGCCGCTTGGCTTCCCCATGGACCCCAACAGCAGGCCAGTTCCCATCTGTCCCCGGGGGAGGGGGGGACGGGTTCCATTTTTTCCCTTCTAAGCCCTTTCGCATGCACACACGCAGCCCCTTGCCTCCTTGCCTCCCGGCCTCCCAGCAGACGCTTAATTGGGAGGAAGTGAGTCTAAACATCTGGGGCACACATCTGAGAGTGGGGAGCCTAGAGGAAATGGGAATACAGGCAATTATGTCACTTCCTTGGCGGAGGGTACGTAGAAGGGAGGGCAACCCTACACAGCAGCGGACGTTTCTGGGGGCGCAGCATAGGGCTGGGCTGGGGCAGGACCTGGGGGGGTGCACCTGTGGGTGGTGAGCCTGGGGCCTACAAGCAAACGTTGCTGGTGACTCCTGGGCAGGGCTGAGCTGCAGCCCTGGGGCCCAGTGGCGCTTGGAGCTGCGGTCCCAAAGGGGAAAGGGGAGACAAAGGAAATGAAGGAGAGAGGGAGAGGGAGGGACAGGGAGGAAAGGAGAAGGGAGAAAGACAGGGAGAGTGGGAGAAAGGAGGGAGGGAGGGAAGTGCAAGGGAGGTGGGGGAGACAAAGGGAGAGGGAGAGAGGGGAAGAGGGGGAGAAAGGACAGAGGCAGAGGACTGTTTTGCTCAGCTTAGAGGGAGGCCTCAGGCATCCGGGAAATGGAGCCTCCCCAAAGGGTGCTCCGAGGAGGCAGGGAGCCCCAGTTCTGATCTCTTCCCAGCCACTGCCCATCCGTGTGACCCTGGGCATGAATTTCACAGTCTGAGCCTCAGTTTCCCCAACTGGAAAAGAGGACAGAATGCCTCCTCATGGGCTGTTTTAAGAGCCAAGGTGCTCAGCTACGTGAAGCAATGGCAGAGCACAGTCTATCTCTGAACTGTCCGATCCCATCTGGGTTGGGAGCTGCCTGCCTGCCTGCCGGAAGTGGCTGGCCCCAGTGGGTTCCACATCACCCCATTTCAGCTTCACCCTCTGCTGATGCGGGTCTATTGACCTTGTCTTTTTCCTGAGCACGGAGGGTCTGTAAACTCCTCGAGGGTACAATTTCCAGGGTTACTCAAGTGCTAATCACACAGTCTGCATATAATAGGGGCCCATGCCCTTTGTTGAAGGGGTGAATTTCGTTTTATCGTTTGCACTGAGTTTCTGTTGTCTTAATTATGTGCCTGTTTGAAAGGCAGACTCCTAATTTCACTCCTCCCTCCCAATAACTTCTGTTTCCTGCCAGAAGACAATAGCAGTCTTCATCCCAAACAGGTGAGACTGGGTCCTTTGGAATTCCCTACAGGAGTCCAGCCCCAGGCAGTGTTTCCCACCTGGCCAGCCTCAACAAGCCAGAAAATGTACCCAGGAATATAAAGAAGCAACTGTTAACAGCTCTTCAAGGAAAGTCATTGGCCAGAGTTTCCAAGCTCTGAGGTGCGTTCCTCTCTGGATGCAGGAAGAGCGAGGGCGGCAGGTCTGGCCAAGGTGCCCATGCTTCCTTCCAGCCACTGCCCCGCCACTACCTTGTCCCCAGTGAGGTGGAAATTACCACCTTGCAGAGTCTCCCACTGCAAGACACAAACACCTGGTTGCCTGGGCAGCACCTTGCCAGGGTGATGTGATCCAGATGGTCCCCCGAGAGGCAGCTGGGTTGCCATGGAAACAGAACTGCTGCCGCTCCAGCCAGGAGACCCGGATTCTAGATCTGCTGGACCCCAGGCTTGGAGAAGTGAAGCGATTTGCATACAGTCACATAGCAAGCAGGGTTCGGAGCCTGTGCTGCAATGCGAGACTTCATCTGAATGATTATGTACAGAGCCCTTCTGAGATGCCGGCTTCTGTTAAGTAGTTTGTGCTGAACATTTCATGAGAGGCTAGGAGATGTGGCCAGGGCAGCGGGGTCACATGTGGCATGGGAGTGACGGAGCTGGGCTGAGCCTCGGTCAGCCTGATCCTGATGCCTAAGCTTAAACCCCTGCCCCATGCCGCCCCTACTCTGGTGTCCAGATCTCGGTTCTGCACGTCCTGAGACCTGTCCTATCCCAGCAGCTAGCTGGCCCTGACTTAAGGGTGGCTGAAAATGCGGAGGCAAGGAGAACTAGGGGCTTACAAGGCCAAGACTCACAGGTTTTAAGGTCTGGCCTCTCCCGAGCCCTAGTTCTGCTGTGCACGCTTACCTGGCAAGCTGATGAGGGGCAGGAGGGCAGGGTCTGTTGGCCAAGAACTTCCTCCCTGAGTTTGCTTGCCAGATACGCCCTGGGGACCAGCCAAGGGGTCACTCACAAAGAACCCGATCCCTAGAGAAAAGGCAAGACCAGGGAAGGGCAGAGGGGCAAGTACTTGGAGTTGCGGCAGGGCCCTGGTCCACCCTTCCTCCCTTTCTCTTGCTTCTTTCCTTCGTCTCTTCAGTCTCAACGAATCAAACATCCATCCACTTAGAGCCATCTATCTAATCGTCCCTCGCTTTGTTAGAAAAGATTTAGGTGACTTTGGGCAAGTGGATACATCTCTTTGTGCCTCAGGTTTCCCGTCTACAAAATGGGTTGGTTCCTTGTGAGGATCAGTGCGGATATTCATAACATACCCAGCACGGTGGCTGACACGAAGCAGACACTCAACAAACAGTACTCTAAAGGTTGCTTTCTCTCTTGAGAGAATTTTGGGAGGGGCTGCTGGGAAAAAAGAGGCTCTCAAACTTCCCCAGCCCAAGGTACAGACCAAGCTCTGCTGGTAGTGCCTGGCCTCCCTCAGCCAGCCCTCTACGCTCCACTCCTGCAGGCAGCCTGCCTTCCCCTCTGGGGCTCAGCCTCCTCTCCCTGGGGGGGAAGGAAGACATGCTCTTGACCCCACGTGAACCTCTCCTGGAGCCTCAGGAAGGAACTGTCACCCTACTCACCTCTCACCCCTTCAGAGGTGGGTATGGTTTGCATTTACCTCGGCCCTCTCTACACACACAGGTTCTGTATTCTCCAGACACAGCGTCAGGCACAGGCTTTTGCGTTTACCTCCAGGTAGAAGAGGCCTCCTAAGACCATCTGAATGCCACCATGTTGGAATAAAATTGCTAACACGCATACAGCACTCACGGTATACCAGGTCCTGTTCTGAGCACCGTACGGATGGTCACTCACTTAATGCCTACGACGGAGGCATTATTATCATCGACTGAGACAACCATGGCATGGAGCAGCCAAGTGACTTCTTCCCAGGTCACAGAGCTGGTGATTGGGAAGGCTGGGTGGGACTCACATCCAGGCAGGTTGCTCTGGAGTCCATGCTTTTAGTCACTACTCCTCCCTGGGAATGGTTTTTGGGAACAATATTTGAAATCGGGGCTGACCAGGACATTTCGATTAAAACAGCTGACAGGTACCGAATGCTGACTCTGTGCTAGGTTCTCTGCCACTCACCATCCGTGGGACTCGGAGTGTTGAATAAGCTCAAAGATAGGAGGGTGCTCAATCTACCGACAAGGACAGGTCATTGTCATATACTTAATACCTCTCCCTGCAAGCAATTCAGGTGATCTTGACACGTTCTTGTGAGTCATTAACATGATCTCATTTCAACCTGTTCATAGAGAGTACGGGGCAGCCTGTGGCTTCAGGATCAGATATTCTTGTTTGAGCCACAATTCTGGCTCTTTCGAGCCAAAGGGCCTTGATCACATTACGCAATCTCCCCCAGCCCAGGTTTCCTCATCTGTAAAATGGGTAGGCGTGGGTCTGGGATCATCATGCGGGGTAAGTGGGTTCGCGGCTGCTACACACAGTGAGTGCTCCAGTACCAGGAAGATGCTGACCATGTGCTGGCCATCATCGTGACTGAAAGGGGCTGTAAATCAGATTTTTTTGGCCAATCCAGATGCCCTGCCCTGTAAATCTAAAAAGGCAAGGCAGACAGTCCCGGCACCGGCACCATTGTTAATTCCCACCTGTCTGTCTGTCTAACAGAAGGTATTTATAAGGCTGTGGCTGGCAAAGCTTGCTTCAGAAGTCCCACTACCACCATCACCACCTCGCCTGCTTTCTGCCAAGCTCCCGCTCCATTTCACTCTCACGCCCGCGGATCCCTTGAAATCCCTCCTCTGTTAGTGGGAATGCTAAGCTCCATCTTAAAACTAAAGCTCTGGCTTCCTTAATCCTCTTACCTGGCTCTTTCCTCTGCAGAATTAATTGCTGCCGATGGCTTTATTAACTTCTCGGGCAGCCATGGCATCCTCGGGGCACCCTGGGGCAGTGGGGGTTGTTTTGGCAGGATCCCTGTCCTGAACGTGCCTTTGGGCTGGGGCGGCATGTGGCTGCGGGGTGACAGCCTTGGTGCCTGGAGGGCGGTAACTGTGTTCCTGCATCTCCCAAGAGGCTGTGCCCACCCCTCGGGGGGCACACGCAGAGAAGCAGGGATGCGCTGGCCAGAGCACTGGTCCCACTTCTCCTGCTGAGGCCACCTCCCCCCCGCCCACCTCCTCAGAGCTGCAGTCCCCTCCTCTTTAAATGGAGATAAGCCCGCCCTGAGGATCTCACGGGGCTGGACAAGGGAGGCTGTGTAAAGGGCTGTGTTTGTGTGTAGGATTACTGTCATTTCTCACCCACAGAATGGGAGCATTCATTGATTTCAAATCTCGAGAGCAGAGACTTTGTGTGGTGCATTTATATATGTTTGTAGCCCCCGTGCTTGGCACAGAGTGGGACTGGACAAGATGATCATCATTCCCTGCCCTGAAGATTCCAGTTTAGTATTTTTTCTTTCGAGAGGTGTTCTCATGCCCACGACTCCATCATTCATCCTGTAGTCACGAAGGTAGAGAAAAGAAGAGAACTCTTTGGACTATGGAGGAAACGGACTTGGGAGGGGCCCAGAGGTGGGGGGGGGGCGTGCCCAGGCCCCCTGTGGCCTCGGGCAGCAGGACTATCCTCTTCTTTTTTTTTTTTTTTTTTTAATTTTTCAACGTTTTTTATTTATTTTTGGGACAGAGAGAGACAGAACATGAATGGGGAAGGGGCAGAGAGAGAGGGAGACACAGAATCGGAAACAGGCTCCAGGCTCCGAGCCATCAGCCCAGAGCCTGACGTGGGGCTCGAACTCACGGACCGCGAGATCGTGACCTGGCTGAAGTCAGACGCTTAACTGACTGCGCCACCCAGGCGCCCCTAGGACTATCCTCTTCGACAGGAGCACCCTCAGGTGTGGACTGGGACATGTGGCCTCTGCGATGCCTTAGGTGGCCACGGGACCCAATGAGAAAACCACCTACCACATCAGATCTCTTCCCACTTTTGGGGTGTTGCTATTACAAGGAAGGGACTCCCAATTTCCTAAACCCCCACCTGTCTTTTTAACTGGCAGAGAGCTGGCCCAGGCTGTAGCCATGGACAGGACACCTGTGGCTCCACCCAGACAAGGGGCAGGGGCTCTATCGTCCTGATTTTGACAGTTAGTTTCTAAATGTGGCGAGGAGGAAGGCCAGTCTGCCAGTCAGGGCGGCATAGGAGATGTAAAGTTTCCTCTTGCCATCTCCAACTTGAAGTCAAAATAAGTGAGCAACCATACGAAGGACGCGATTGTCTTAGGAACAGGACTGGAATATGGCAGGGATGCGGCGGACGGGATGCAAACGACGGAAAGGGGGAAAGTGCCCTGCTCCGGCCCTGGGGGTGCCTCGTCACACACCCTCTGCTTACTGTGTGCCCCGACTCTGCTGGGCGTCATCGCCACGGCGAGGGCTGGAGGGTGTCCCCTGACCCCGACCCCACACAGCCCTCCACCAATAATGGCTGCCGGAGGCAGAGTAAATACTTCCTCGTCCTTGCCTCTCAGGCTGAGGGGCGCATTCTCCTGTCTCCCAGAGCTCCCTGGCAGGTGGTCACAGCAGGAACCATGCTTCACGACACCTTGTCACTGAACTCCTTCTCCTCCCTCTCTTTCCCTGCTTCTCCACCGGTGTTTTCTGGGATTCTCTTCAATAAACCTTTTGAGCCAGAATGTTCGATTTGCAGTTTGCATCAGGGAGAACCCAAACTCAGACACACATCATTTGGTTGAGGAACCTCCGGCAGCCTTGCCTTCCCCTTGGAGGAGCCTCATCCATCCCTCCCTTCCCCTCCCAGACCCCTGCCCCAGTCATGTGGCCTGAGGGTGTGCAGTCCCAGCTGGGGCTCTGGACTGGGGCCGTGAGGGTCCAGGAAGAAGCAGCCCCCTCCTGAGAGGGCTCCGTACGCTGCCTGTCAGGGTCCTGGCCCCCAACCCCCCACTCCGCCCCCTCCGCCTCCCCGCCCTGCATGAGTTGATGCCCTCAGCCTTCTGCCCCCCTCTCATGCTGGACAGGCCTGTTAAGCAGATCAGCACCAGCTGGGCCTCAGGCAGCTGTGTCCTTGCACACCCAGGCTCGGTCGGGGAGCCAGCAATGAGCTAATCCCGCAGAAGAGAGGGAGACAGGAAGAATAGCCTCCCGACAGACAAGCAGAGGCCTGCCCCCCGGGGCTCCTGGGGAACCAGAGAGGGCTGCGCTGGGAAAACTGCTGAGCCAGCCTGGAGACAAGGGCACTCTCATCTCGCTCCACCCCTGCCAACACCAGCCAAACGCCAAAGGAACCAACAATGCCCATCGCTGCTTCTGCTTCCAAACAGAAATCTGTGCTCCCCGCAGAAAATGTGGGAAATCAAGTGTCACCCGCCCCTCCCCACCCCTCCAGACAGATCCATTATTTATAAGTTGACATTTTGGTATCTTCTTTTCTGTTTTCTGTTTCCCGTGCACCTGGCTGAGGTCACACTGAACTTACCATTTTGTGTTACCCTTCTAAAAATTAATGTTCTATCCACAAGCATTTCCACATAGTAATTCTTGGGAGACCTGGTTTTTAATGACCGTGGAGTGGCCATCGAAATACCCAGATCTCTTTTCCGGGGCATTGGAGCTGTTTCCAAATCTGTCCTCTCCCATTCTTCCATGGCACTGCCCCGCTCCTCACTGTTCACTCGGGACACCCCAGGGACCATCGTGCTACCCCTCCCCCCCATTCCTTAGCCTGGGAACGCTGTGTCCACAAACTCTGTCACGTGGACTCCTCCCCACTGTTCTCTTTCTCCAAGAGCAGAGTGAGGCCACCCGATCCCAGGCCCCAGCCCTCAGGGAGCTGGGGGAGGGGAGGAGAGCCAGGGGCCACTGGCCCAGGACGACCTACCCCACCTGCTCCCTCAGGGTCACTCGGAAGGGGGACAGCTCCCTGTGCTCCAGATCTGACCATCTGGAGGTCCGATCCCTGCTTCCAGCACCACAAGTCATGCGGCCTGGGTCTGTTTCTCCCCTGTCAGAGCCTTCGTTTCCGCCTCTATAAAGTGGACATGTTGATAAGGGCCCCAGTGGCCTCTCCTACGCCAGTGAATCAGCAGGAGGTGAGCGAGCCTTGTGAACAGGTTTCATCCATTAAACAGGGCTGACCATGAGTCGGTTCCCAGGGGCCTGGTGATGAAATCCAGAGCCCTTTCCTGAGCGGGACCTGCCCTGGAGTGCAGGAGGAAGGAAGCCAAATCCCTCCCCCACACCCCAGCTCTGCTGAGCTCAGATGTGGGGGTGGGGCTGGTGTCCAGGAGGAAGTCTGTCCCCAGCCTTGACAAGGCGCCCAGCCTGGCAGCCTGGCATTTCAAGGGCAAGGGCCCGCCTGCCCTGCTGTTTCTGGGGAAGCCGGCAAGCGTTAACAAATCCCCTGCAATTTGCACCCACCAATCCCGCCTGCTCACTGGGCGGCCACAAGCCATTTTTCACGCAGAGCTGCGCACAGCTTTGTCTTAGAGAGACAGATCTGGCAGGGTGTCCCTGAATGAGGCCATTTGTCCTCCCTGGTGACGGTGATGGGAAGGTGGCTGCGTGCTCTGGGGTGGGCAGAGGCAGAGGGGGGTGGAGACAGGTCCTGGGGGAGGTGTGAAGGTAGAGACAGAAGCAGAGCCTCTAAGAGAGACCAGGAATGTCCCCACCCCCAGGAGGTC
This sequence comes from Neofelis nebulosa, assembly GCF_028018385.1. Classification (NCBI taxonomy): domain Eukaryota; kingdom Metazoa; phylum Chordata; class Mammalia; order Carnivora; family Felidae; genus Neofelis; species Neofelis nebulosa. Next base: position 43,758,545 of record NC_080794.1, on the reverse strand, counting down.
TGAGAGCCCCCATTCAGCCAGGTGGGAGCAAGAAGGATTGTTTTCAAAGACAGAGGGGAATAGTTTACGAGCCTCCTTCTCCTGCTTAAGAGTCCTGGATACAAGTGGTGAAATGACCTGGCTGGCCTCTGATGCCTGTCCCATCCCAACCCTGTGATGGGGGTACGGCGTGCCATGGCTGGGGCCCCCCGGTCGGGGTCTGTGTCTGAGTCCCAGGGCTGCTATACAAGTCGCTACAGAAGGTCTCTTGGGATTGAGAGCTCCAGAGAAGGACCGAGTCCCTCCCGCACGGACCACAGACTGCCAACCTTCCTGATTCTTCACCTTTCAGGCTGGCTGGGGGCCCGGGGCGTGTCTCAGTCCCCTTCCCATGAATGTCTCCTCTGGGGGCTGTCAGCACATCAGAGAAGTGGGACCAAGTGGGTGTTTGTCGACACCCCCTCTGCTTGGGTCTCCACGCCAGGACCCGGGCTCAGGCTGCTGTGTTGGGGTGTGAGGGTATGCTTAGAACAGAGGTCAGAAACACATATGTCCACAGGGCCTGGTGGGTTTCCAAATTCGGGAGATGCTTTGGGCATAAGACAATGGGGGAAACACAGAACCCATCTGGGGGGTCAGCCACCACCCAGACTGTCGTGGGTTGTGGGCCCAAGGTTCCCCAGGCATTTGACTTGATGGTACAATCTCCCCGAGAGCAAATGTTAGCAACTAATAAGCTTTTTTAAAAACCACCAAACATCGGAGCTCAGAAGTCTGCGGGCCACATCCAGCCCACAGGCGGGTGATTGGCAACCGCCCTCTGCTGTCCCTAAGGAAGGCTGGCCTCTTCCTTGGAGTTGTCAGGGGCGGCCTCTTCCGGCCCTCTCCTGAGTTCTCGGGTCTTTTCTCCAAAGCCTTTTGGTCACCTCTCCCAGGACGCCCATACCTGCTGTTCTCTGTGGGTTTCCCCTCTGCCAGCAGCCCAGAGCCTCTCATCTCCCAGACAAGAGCCCAGAGCCATCACCCACCCTCTGCGGGCGACAGGAGGGGCGTGAGGCCAGGCAGAGGGCACCGCAGGCAGGGGCAGGTCCCCCTCCATTCTCTGGGCCCTGGCTTCCCCCCCGCCCCTTCCCTTGGGTTCTGGGGTCAGCTGAGGGGACACAGAGTCACTGAGGCCGGGGACAGCGGCCGAGGCACGCAGAGGGCTCTCGGGGACCTTGAGACATGGCGACCGCCTGCTGCTCGGTGCCGACACAGCCAGCAGGCGTGGGCCCGCTCGGTGCCGCCCGAGGAGGCTGACATTTCCGCGCCGCCTGCCAAGTTGCTGAGGGCTGGCACGCGGCGGCGGGTGGGGGCAGGGGGGGCCGCTGCGGCCTCTCCGGGGGCCGAGGGGAGGCACGAGGCAGGTGACCTTCCGCACGGAGGCAGAGGAGGGGCGGGGGGGGGAGCCCCCCCCCACCCCGCCCCAGGACCTTCCCCCCCGAGGAGGCTCCGGGCCGTCGTGCCCGCGTGCGCGTGCTCCGGCGTGCGAGCGCACAGGCTAAAGGCTGCACCAGAACAAAGAGCTGGGGGCTGGGTATCTGAGGGGCCCACGTGGAGACGCCTGACTTGGCGGTTTGCTGCAGTGTCTGCTCTGCGCTCACTCTCCGTCTCTGTCTCTCCCCCCCCCCCCCCCCCCACACACACACATGCGCGCACACGCACACGCACCCGCCGTGCGGCGCTGCCCCCGGGCCCCAGCTCCTGCTCCCGAGCCCGGCAACGCCGGCGCGCACAGCCCAGCCCAGCCCAGCCCAGCGCACCGCCATCCCTCCTGACAAAGCAGCGCTCCTCGCGGCATGATCTCATCCCCACCGGCCCTCGGCCGGCCCCAGCTTGGCCTCCTGACAAGAGAGACAGACACGGAGATGGGGCGGGAGGGGGGCGGGAGGGGGGAGAGGGGAGGCGCACACAGACAGGCACCCAGCCCCCCTGACTCACACACACGCGCGCACACACAGGCATGTGCCCCCACAGACCCCCCCCCCGCGTTCACCACCACACATAGGCACACACACACAGACACGCTCACCACCCCACACAGGCACACAGACACATATCCCCGACACACACACACACACACACACACACACACGCTCACTACCACAGACACATACATACACAGACATGCACAGACATACACACATCACATAGGGAGAAAGTCTGAGGGGCACCAGGGAAGGGAGGCAGAGACAGATACAGGACGGCAGAGACCCTCAGAAAGAAAGGGGAGGGAGGGACTAGGAGGGTGAAAACCGCGAGAGCAGGTCAGACACAATGGGAGCTTGGACAGAGTCAGGGAGGAGGGCCAGAGGTAGCGTGGGCTGGCTGTCGGAGCTCTATGGACAGAGCATGTTCTAGAACTGCGGCAGCCGGCTGGAAGAGGCCTGGGTGCGCCCGGCTGTGGCCAGTGTGGCCACCGCACCCACACCTGAGGCCCCAGAGACCCTCAGCGCTGCACCCAGAGGTGGGATTACAACAGGTCACACGCAGCCCCCGGAACCTCAGGGAAATGGAGCAGTGAGAAACAACCTTGCTGGGGCAGAAAAAAGCCTTGGAGAGGTAGGGAGCCATGTCACGGGGAAAAAGGCAGACAGGAGCAGAGAAGGAGGACTGGAAAGTAATATTTATTTGGCACAGGGGTGCCAGGTGTCGGCGGGGCCCTCGCTTAGTCCTCATAGGCATCCTGACAGACAAGGCCACAGCTCTGGGAGGTGGGCAACACGGTGAAGACGGGGGCCAGTGTCGGAGCCGCCCCTGGAACTCGGGGTCACTGCTCAGCTCCCCATGGCTTCCGTCCCTCCCATGGTCCTGTCCCTGCCCCTGGCCGACCCTGCATTCTACCGATGAGACCACAGCTTGAAGCCTTCGCCCTCACACTGGTGGCCTGCTTTCCCAGAGGAAGGGCCAAGCAGGGGCATGGCTGGGAACCCGAGTCCTGAGGGCCACATTTCTCGAAGAGGTGGGGGTGAGCTGTGAGAGTGGTTAGTCGTGGCTGTCGGTGCCGACAGGGGTTTGCCTCCCAAGAAGGGAATTCGAGTGGTAGCAAAGCTACAGGGACTGCCGGGCCTCCGTGTTCTCAGTTGCAGAATGGGTATATGCTGAGGCCTCCCCTCAGGGGCCTACGGTATATCATACGACTTAGCAGACACAGGGCCTGGGAAAAGGCTCAATACACTGTGAAGAACTGTGCACAGCCGGAAGTGCAAACAGAGGGCAGAACAAAGCCCTTGTTTCAGGAGAAGCGAGGCTGGAAGATACCACTTAGCAAGGGCAGGGCCACGCTAGAGAGACTTGAACAAAGGAAAGGCCTCTCCCAGATGGAGTAGCCTCCCAGATCCTGCCCAGGAGCACAGGGGCCTCCAAAGTCTAGGTCCAGAGTCAGCTGTGGCGGAGTGGGCAGAGACTGGGCCTGGAGTCAGGAGGCCACGGGTTGAAGTCCCAGCTCTATCACTGATGAGCTGTGGGACAACAGGTAAGTCACAAACCTCTCTGAGCTCCATTTCCTCATCCGTAAATACAAAGCTGAGCATTGCAGCAAAGTATAAGAGAGCACCCAGCACGTACCAGCAGGGCCATGAGAGACCCCCCGAGGGAAGGGCTGCACAGGGACCTGGGCCTCTCCTCCCCAAGGAGGGAGCAGCTGGGGCTTCTGGGAAAGCCCGCTCTCTTGTTTTCCTCCTACCCCTCTGTCCATGCTATCCTTGACTTGGTTTTGCCACTTACACACCCTCTGGGTTTATCCCCTTCTCTCTACTCCACAGGAAGTGGAACCTTCCTGGTCCAGCCACCATCATCCTGATGTCCCCAGCAATCTGCCAACCGGCTCCCTGCATCTACACTGTCCCCCTCCCCTGTGCAATCTGTTCTTCCTTGGTAGCCGGAGCCATATTTGCAAAAGGAGAATTTAGCCATGTTCTCATCACTCTTAGTACAAAAACCACAACCCTTCAAGACAGGCCCCGTGTGTCTAACTGCTGCTGACTCCTGCCTCTGGGCTCTGGAACCACTGCCCTTGTTTTAGTTCTGCCAAAAAGCCGTGCTTCCTTCTACCTCAGGACCTTTCCTCAGGCTGTCCCCTTTACCTGGGAAGAAGCTCTTCCTCTTTTTCTTTACCTATTCAACACTTCTCAATCTTCAGGTCCCAGGGAAGCCTCCCCCCACCCCCGAGTGGTCTCATAGCATCCCTGACTTTTCCTTGATGGAATTTAGCTCAGCTGGAATTTACATACATGCATATGCACACCCACCCACATACACCTATGGTTATATGATGTTTTTTCTTTTCTCATAGGCAACGGGTCAGGAAAACCAGAGCCAACCACCTGATTTCATAAATGAGGTTTTATTGGAACTAGCCATACCCACTTCTTTAAATATTGTCTACACTTGCTTTTGTATAGCCCGCAAGGCCGGAGCTCCTTACTGTCCGGCTCTTTACGGAAGTCTGCTGACCTCTGCTCTAAACTGTAAGTTTCCCGAGGTGGGACCATGTCTGTTGCGTTCCTCGTCGGAACCCATACCTGGCCAGGTGCCCGCACAGAGCAGGAGCTTCATAGAGATATGGATATAAATGTTTCTTGGATAAGGAGCAATTTTTACGTTGTCAAAATTGTATTGACTTGAGTTATTATTAAAACTGCAGAGTCCATCAGGAATAGACGTCACTTATGAGATTCCAAGACCATTTTCTGGCAAGCAGTTCAATACAACAGCGATATCCCAGCACAGGCTGGCATGTCAAGGATCTTAGAGTAGCGACTGGCTAACCATAATTTCACACACCCTGTAAAAGACCTATCGTCCGTGTGCATGGTCTGCAAACATACATGGGGAGGAGCACGAACCCGCATCCGAGAGAGGATAGGTTGAGCAGACTTACGAAAATACATCGTGAGAAGTCTTTTAAACGTTTTCGTTAAGGCTGTTTCTATATATACTCCAAAGAACTGATTGACGAATTCAGAGAAAACGTCTGTTTTATTGTCATACAAAGGAAATAATGGATTTTTTTTTTCTTTTGCAATGAGTTGCTCCAACATAAAAAAGGTTAACAACATCTAGACGCTGTTTGTCGATGCACACGTGTTTCTAGAACTTACGACGACCCCTGCAGGGTAAGTCTCATTATCATTCCTGCCTTCCCCAGGAGATAAACTGAGGCTCGGAGGCCACACACTCAGCAAGTGACAGGGCTGGGTTGTCCCAGTTCTGTCGGGTGTTAAAGCTTACACAGCACCCCCAACCTTACGCAAGATGCTGCGGATGGTGGGAGATATAAAACTGTATCTTTGGTGTGGCTAAAGCCCTCGCACAGAATGCTGCTAGCAACTTCTGTGGCCTCTGTTTAATATAGGGGCAGGAGGTCCCAAGCAATGACAAAGTTGCAGTGGCTAACACTATGCGGAGCAGGCTTTAGAACCCTGTATGCACTGACTCACTTTCATTTTGTGTTTTAAGTACAAATGTTCTGAATGAATACGGTGGAGTGTCAGGGTTAAGAATGCTGACTCGAGTATAGGTGTAGGCCTAAGCCCCAGCTCTGCCACTTTCCAGCTGTGTGACCTGAGGAACCTCTCCAGCTTCTCTGAGCCTCAGTTTACTGCTCTGTAAAATGGGGATGATCCCAGTGCTTATGCCAAGGGGTCATCGTGGTGATGAAATGAGATGGTGCATGTCTCCCTTTAGCCTATTGGGGTGTGGTGTGCCTTGGGACCCTTGCGGGCCCCGACGCACCCCCACAGGTAAGCATACTACCTGAGAGGAGGGGCGGAGCCTCAGCCATGGGCTGCCCAGCTTGGTGGACAAGCTGCTGGTCCCTGGAGGCTCACGCCACATCTGGACGAACCAAGGCACCCGCTGACAGGGGTGGCATGCAGCCTTGAGTTAGAATCTGGTTATACTCCCACCGCCCAGTGACGTCCGTGGAACCCCCAGCGGTCACCTACCCGCAGACTTCGGAGTGAACTTGTCTCGATTCGCAGCGCACACTGCCAGCAGTCTGTAACCGAGGTCCAGGTCGAACCCTTGCTGTGCTGCCACCCGACTGACCACCTACGAGCAAGAGGGAGAGGAAGGGCAGAGTGAGTCCCTGCTGGCGCCCGGCTTCCGAGCCCAGAGTGGCACGTGTGTCCATTTAACAGGTGAGGCAGGTGAGGTGCGCGGGCTAAGGCAGGTCCCCAAGATCAGGCAGAGCTGGGACTCAGATTGTGCCTTGCTCACTCAGCAAACACTGATGAGCACCTCCTCCGTGCCAGGCCCAGGGATCCTGGCCCCTGCCCTCAGGGGTTTCCGGTCGGCTGGTGGGCCTGACCCCAAAGCCCAGGCCCTACAGCTTTCAAGGACTCGATTCGGCCACATTCCAGAAGGCGGCTGGGGGTACTGTACCACCGTGTTTTGGGTGGCTGCAGGCCGGGCCTCTCTTCCCCCACGGCAGTTCCCCAAACTCCCTTCTGAGTCCAGGCCCTCGGGAAGTCTCCTGGCACCTCTTCCCATCCCCTCCCTGAGCGCCTGCACCCCCCCATTGTGGATGCTCACTGCCCTCACTACTCTAGGCATGGCCCTCACCCAGCAGCTTTGGTTCAGCCCGAGTCAAGATCTGTGCTCGAGGATAAGCACTGGACACGCTGCTCACGGAGCTTCAGCTTCGAGAGACCGCTAAGGCTTTTCCAGATGCACACGCCTATGCTCCCCAGTGCTCTGCTCTGGGCCAGGTGACCTGCAGCCTCTCAGACCCCAGCCCAGAGGCTGCAGGACCCTCATGCTCAGCCTGGGGTCTGTACCCAGCGCCTTGCACCTGCTCAGCACACGGGAGGCTCCCATAAGCATGTTGATGGAAGCTTGCTAACGGCTGTGTATTTGAAGCCCGGAGGTCCCTTCTTTCTCCTTGAGAACCTCCAAAGTACGGGTCAGAAGGGGGACAGGTGAGGGGCTAGGAGGGCTGACAGTCCCCGGGGGCAGTGTGGGATGGGGTGCTCCTGGGGGACCCACGGACGGCTCTGCAGGCTCACACCTGTCAGGCTTCGCGCCTTCCCCACCCGTTCCCAGGTGTCCTGCCATTGCCAGACCAGCTCCCTCCTGCCCGCCTTCCTCATTAACAGCAGCAAAATTAGGTTTACTTATTAAGAAGGAAGGACCTTGGAAGATGGGAGTCGGTGCAGGCTAAGCAGCTGGGGCGGTTATGGCTGAGTGGGAAAGGAGTGCTCCCAGATGTGGGAGCTCGTTCTTTTGAGAAAGAGAAGACTCCGGCAGCGACAGCAAGCCGTTAGAGACCACCTGCCCCGGAGGCAGGTGCTCAGAGGGCCTCCGGCTGCCATGGGTTTTGGCCCAGCCTTTGTAACCACTGGGATAGCTCTTCATTATCTGTTTTATATTTAAGGGTTCATTACAAGGGGTCTAGGGCTAAAAAGGTTGGGAAAACAGCTAATCTAGGCCAACCCTCTCATTTAAAAACTATGGATACTTAAGGCCTGGACAGACTGCCCATGGTGAACCAGGGAGGAGCCAGCGGACTCCCCCTTCCCAGGATACCCACAGCCTCTTGGAATGGGGCCCTGTCTCCCTGCACCCCCCCACCTCCTGGGAAGTCCCAGGGCAAGGAGGAAAAAGGACTTCTCAGGTTTGAATGTTTGCTCAGCTTCTCGGCTGCAAACAGAAGTCCCTGACACAGAAGCCTTCTGTTCCCCCGGGCCTCTTTTCCACAGGCTCTATTTGCCCCTGACTGTGGTTCTTGCCGCACCTCCTGTCCCTACACACACCCCATGATCCAGAGGCTCTGGGCCACCTCTGGGCAGGGCATCCTCACTGTTAGGCTCACCGTCCACTCAGCAAAACCAAGGCCACTTATTCTCTGTGGCCTGTTGAACATTTCAGGTCTGGAGACAGGCACTCTCTACAGTGGGTCGGGAAGGGTCACTTCAGCTTAGATGTTGACTATGGTGCCCTTTTCTTTGGTGGAACCTTGGAGTGGATGTGAGTGAGCAGTTTGTTTGGACGAGTGCATCAGTGAGGCTGCTGTTTGTGGGAAATGTTGACAAGGGCAAATAGTGTAATGAGAATATGGTCTCCCCGGTAAGAGGGGCCAAGTAAAAGCTTTGTACGCAGCAAAGTGCCAAATTCTGACGATAGCTCCAGGAGGCGGAATTCTTATCTCTGTTTCACAGATGGGGAAACTGAGTGTGAAGAACAGCCAAAGGTTTCAAATCTTGTCCACGATAGAGCAAGGATGCAATCCCAGGCAGTCAGCCTGTGGAGCCTGGGCTCTTTCCACGAGAGGCCCTCTTTTTCAGCCCCAAAAGGGTTAAGGCCATAACTGCAGGGAGAACCCTCAGGCCCTGTGTTGAGGGCAGGAAGGCAAAGGTCCCTCTGTTTGGCCAATACTGGCTAATCCTGTTGCTCTGGTTTAAACAACAACAACAAAAACCAACCAAAAAACCAAAAAACAAACTAGCTAAATTGAGCAAGAGAGGCCTGGTGCTGGTATAAGGGCTGTTCTGCAGGCCTGGGAAGGTCAGCTTGTCACCAAATCCCCTGAGCCCCAGCGTTCAGAAGGGTCACTGGCAACAGCCTCCTTTTACCAAGGCCCAGAGAGGGTAGGGCCTTGCTGAAGGGCAGCACAGCACAGGCGTGGCTAAGCTGGACCCTGAGGCCCTAGAGTGCCTTATGTGCACCCCCTGGCTTCCTCTGGCCCAGCCTGCAGACCCCCAGGAAAGTCCTGTGAGGCGGGTCTGACTGATGGGGCGGGGCGGGGGTGGACTTGGCTGTGTATCCTGTTGTGTTTCAGAGGCCTGCTTCCACCTCAGCGGCGGGGGGTGGGGTGGGGGGTGGGAGGGGGGTGGGGTGGGGGGTGGGGGGGGGTGGGGCATGGAATCCTTCCCGAAGGTGGGCCAGGGGAAGACCCCTCCTCCACAAAGGCCTCTGCAGAGGTGCTGCTGCCCTCTGCTGGCTGCCCAGGCCCAGCCAGCTCCGGGAGGCCTGAGACGGAGACCCGGGGTCCCAGAGGGACCTAGGGGTCAGGGAGTCCAGCCCCTCGTGCCACAGAGAGGGAGACTGAAGCCCAGAGATGACAGAGGGCGTGTGCTCGAGGTCCCACAGCCAGTTACGTTAGTCCCATAAAGAGAGAGTGTTGCCTTGAAAAGTGGTGAGCCTCTTGGCTCTGAAGCAGGACAAACAAGCTGTCTGGGGGATGCTAGGGAAAGGACTTCTGTTCCTGGCGTGGGGCTGGATTCTGACGCCCTCTGAGGAAGTCGGGGGGAACTGGAGGCACGCCAGGCCTGCACTCCAATTCTGCTCCACCGTATCCTGTGCAGCCTAAGGCAGGTTACTTAACCTCTCTGAGCCGCAGGTTTCTCCTCGGTAAAAGTGCAAGGACGTCCTCTATAGCCAGGGTTGTGTGCTGGGGGGCTCTGACAGTTCCGTGTGTCCCAGTTCTGTCTCATGGTCATAACACAAGCCCCTCAGGGCACAGCCCTCATTTCCCTCTCTGCCCCCCTTCCCCATCTCAGTGCAGGGGTCGGCAGGTGTCTGTGGCTGTTGCCGCTGCTGCTCTGGAGTCAGGCATGAGATGGGGCTCTGGTTCCGCCACCTGCTAGCTGTCCTACCTCACCCAAGTGACTCAGCTCTCTGGGCCTCAGTCGGCTCCCCTGTGCAGTGCCCTCCTTGAGAGGATGGGAGCCAGGACTAGGCACACAGCTCAATGAATGCTATTTATGGACATACCCCGACGGCTTCAGCAGCGAGTTCTCTGAGGCCAAGGGGAGGCTGCCACTGGGGAGATGGGGAGGGCACTGCTCTCAGCTAGCTGGCGCCTGTTTCCCTCATGCCACCTCCTCTCCTTCCGGTCTCCCCTCTCCTGTTCTCTGGCCTCCTTCTTTCTGTTCCTAGAGCATATCAAGTGTGTTCTACCTTCGGGGAGGAAGGATGACTGAGTCCAGAGAGGCCTGATGTTAAGGGGAGGGCCGGGAAGGGAGCCCCTGGCACGGTTAGGATAAACGTGGTCTGAAGCGGTGACCACGGCTCACACCCCTTGCCCCTTGGGAGGGGCCACAGGGCTCCTGCACTTCTGCATCCTGGGGTCAGAGGGCCTGAAGGGGAGGGTGGGGCAAGGGGGCTGCTGGCTGCTTTCGCTCCAGGGCCCAGCCCCAGTATGACAAAGATGCGCCCGTTTACTGACTGAGGCGAAGTGGTTTTTAATTTCTGTCCTCCAAGTAAGCCGGATCCAGAGGAATTTGTTCCCAGGGGTCACCCAGGGGATCGTGGCAACCTGGAGTGCCCGGCCTGCCACTGGATGGGGAGGGGTGCGTGCGGGGGAGCTCAGCAGCTTTGCCCTGTTTAGGCCCCCTGGGATCTCTGACCTCCCCCATCCTGTCCCTCCCGCACGACATGGCTGAGGCTGAGGATGTGCAGGGGGACGGGAGGACCAGCAGCGGGGCCCTGGGGGGGCAGTAGAACCAGCCTGGGACGGTAGGACGCTGTCCCCTCGCCGCCTGAGTTGCCTTGTTTGTAAAACAGAAGCGGTGATCCTTCCCCTGCCTGCCATACAGGGTCTTCATAAGGACCGAGGAGCCAGGAAAACGCCTTGGGTACTGAGATTGTCTTCTGTGACTCCCCATTCCCCACACTTCCCTGCTGCTGGTTCTGTTGAGCCCCAAGGGACAGTCAAACTCCCGTCTCTGCAACTGAGGCAGGTGAACCAAAGGCCCCTTTCTGGCTAGGCAGCAGGCCAGAGAGGTGGGGTCAAAGCCCACACTGAACAAGTGCGTGCCTTAGGCTGTCGTGTGATGAGGGGAGGCCCAGGAGAGCTGGCGCTGTGCCTCTGTCCACACAGCTGCCCCTGCCCAGGAAGCCACAGCCTCCCCACTGGCTAGTCAGAGCCTACGGGCTCCTCCCTGGGCTCCCTCCTCCGGGAAGACCTCCAGAATCCTTCCAGCCTATCCTCCAAGGATGCTCCCCTTAGTGCTTCTGTCCTCACCCAAATCATATCCCATCACTCACCTGCTTAAGATCCTTCAAGGCCCTCCATCACCCTTCAAATAATATCCAAGCTCTTCTCCCTCAGCTGCAGGCCCTGTCTTGGCTTGTTGCTGCTTCCCTTTTTGACCTTTTCTTGTATCCTTCTCCCTCTTCTGTGCTCCAGCCATCTGAGACTTCCTTCTGTTCCTTGAACAAATCAAGCCTCAGGGCCTTTGCACTAGCAGTGCCCTCTGCCTGGAGCACCCTCCCCTCTCATGGATGACTCCTTCTTGCCATTCAGGTCTCGGCTGGGGGTCACCTCCTCAGGAGACTTTTCCCAGCCAGCATTCTACCCCTCTCCCAGGGCACTGATGTATGTCCTTATTTACTCTTTTATGAGTTCAGTGCCTCCCTTCCTCACTGGAACATACGCTGCTTGAGAGAGGTCCGCTGTGCTTGTGCACTCCTCCAGTGCCCGGCATAAGGCCTTAGTGAATGTCTGTTCAGTGAATAAATGGCAGAGCTGGGGCGGGGCCAGCTACTGGTCACCTCACACCCCATGCCCATCCAGCATGCACGGGGCCATTGTCTGATTCAGCTCTGAATCCCTATATCCCAGGCAGGGCCAGGCTCGGGGCGGGGTGCTGGGGGATTGTGGCAGCCAGTCTGGCCACACCTTGTGCATGGTCCCCCACCTCCTGCTTGACTTATGGCTGCTGGCAGCTGGGATGGGAATGAGGGGGCCTCTAGTAACATCTGTCCCTGCCTGTGGGGCTTAGCCTGAACCAGGATCCCCGCAAAGAGGATTAAGGGAGCTGGTAGAGGGAGGGGAGCCCAGCGGGCTGGAGGATGAGGAGGGCTGGGCGGCGCCTGATTTGGCCTCGTGGCCCTAAGGAAACCAGACAGCATCGGCCTCGGACAAATGGAGGAGCCCTGAGGAGCTGCCCCCCACCCCGGCTGGCATCCCCACTGGCCAGGAGCATTCCCTCTAGAGGGGTCTCACCTTGAATCCCACACCCACTTCTAGCTGGCTGTGTGACCTTGGGAAGCCATCACAGCAAGCCTCAGTTTCCTCCTCTATAAAACGGGGACAATGGCAGGGCCGGCTTCATGGAATGTAAGGATTCAGTGAGAAGGTCTATGCAGCGGACCACGCTCAGTGGCAGGCACAGAAGGGCACAGAAGGTCATCATTTTATAATGATGACCCATGAGAATGTCACTCTTCCTTTTGCTCCAGGCCAGGGCCATGCTCTTTTGCCTCCCTCCCATCTGGAGCTTTTCAGGGAACATGGTGCCCCTGAACTTCACCAAAGATTCCTACCTGTCCAGGCATCTGCCTTGGCTCCTCCTCTCCAAGCCTTGGGGTAGCTGGGCTCTCCAGAAATCTGTTTACCCATGCTCCCTTCAAAGCTGACTCAGGGCTGGGGTGCCTGGGTGGCTCAGTCAGTTGAGCGTCCGACTTCGGCTCAGGTCATGATCTCACGGCTTGTGAGTTCAAGCCCCGCATCGGGCTCTGTGCTGACGGCTCGGAGCCTGGAGCCTGCTTCGGATTCTGTGTCTCCCTCTCTCTCTGCCCCTCCCCTGCTCATGCTCTGTCTGTCTGTCTGTCTGTCTCTCTCTCAAAAATAAATAAACATTCAAAAAAATTAAAAAAAAAAAAAAGCTGACTCAGGGCCTTTTGAGAAGCTGCCCTCACTGGTCCCCAAGGCTCCCTCGAGCTTATGGATGCACGTCATGTGGCTGGGGTCATTCACAAGCAGCAAGCTCCTTCCCCATGGCTGTCAGCCGGTGAGCTCCGAGACTTGGCAAATCATGCCACAAGTTCTGGGCCTGGCATCTGCTCAGCCTGCAACCCAGGCCCTTATCAAGCTGAGTGAATTTTGGCTCTCTGGGTTCTGTGGTCTCTCTGGGCCTTTGCACATGCTGTCCAAGATACCCACAGGGGTATCTGCAGCTCCTTGCCCCAGTTTTCCACAAGCCGCCCCACCTCCCAGGCAGTTCACGCTTCCCTTCTCTGGGCTGCTTCACCTCGTACACAATTCTCTCGACCATCTCTTTCCACACCGGTCTCCCTGCTAAAGAGGGAATCACGCTTGGCAAAGTCTTACTCTGTGGTTTCGCAGGGCTTCGCAGAGGGGATCATATGTGATAAACGAGGGCTCAATCGATGTTTATTTGGACAGATGGATGGATGTAGTAGGAGCTCATTAAATGCTTAAATGAATGGGTAGAAGAATGGATGACTACAAAAAGAGCTCGATAGACGTTTGCCCAAATGGACGAATGAACCACCGGATAAAAGAATGACTCAGGGCGCCTGGGTGGTTCAGTCGGTTAAGAGTCTGACTCTTGGTTTCAGCTCAGGTCATGATCTCATGGTTTGTGAGTTCGAGCCCTGCATCAGGCTCTGTGTTGATAGTGTGGAGCCCGCTTGGGAGTCTCTCTCTCTCTCTCTCTCTCTCTCTCTGCCCCTCCTCCTGTGTGTGCACACTCTCTCTCTCCCTCTCTCAAAACAAACTTTTTTTTTTCTTTTTAAAGAATGGCTAGAAATTCTGCTTTGCTGAGGGTGGAACATTTACCCTCACCAGACCTGGAGCTTCCCCACCCCCTCCAACCCAGCGAGGCGCTGTGCTTTCCCATCAGGTGTGGGGAGCCCGTATCACTCTGACAGCCGCGTCTCCCCATCAGACTGGTTTCCCGGAGGCTGTATGTTGGGGGTGGTGCACACAGACGGGCTGTGCCCTCCAGCACTGCTGTCTTTCTATCTCTCATCCTCTGTTATCTGCGGCCTCTCCGACAGCTGGACAGGCACACGGGTCCCCAGGCATCCGCCCTGGGTGCGGGTGGGGGAGGGGGTGCAGACTCACCGTCAAACAGCCCATCAGGCTCTGCTCGAAGGGGCGCTGGAAGGCTCGCGGGTCCCCACACCAGTCCAGCAGCTCCGTGGCGGCATTGTGGAAGTTAGCAGGGTTCTGTAAGTGCTGTGGGAGAGGGAAGGAGGCAGCATGAAGCTCCAGGAACAAGGCCAGCAGGGCAACGTGCAGGTCTGGGGTAGTGAAGACCCTGGGTCCCACTGGGGAGGATACTCGAAGAAAGGGGCGGGCCAGGAATAAGGAACCTTCTCAAACTCCCTCTCTCGCTTTCCCTTTGCATCCACCCCACCTCATCCCTGGCAGGATGGGGGTTAGTAGCCCCATTGCAAAGATGGGAAAACCAAGGTCTGGAGAAAGATGATAGTATTAAAGTGTTTCCTGGATGCTGGCAGTAGGGGCGGGTGAGCTCTGCAGGGTTCAGGAGGGTAGCCCGTGACCCCCAAGTTGGGGACTGGCTCTCCCTAAGCCAGGGCAGTCTTGCGCTGGAGATTCCTTCTTGGTGAAGCCCACTCCTGCTAACCATCACCACCCAGGTCTGGACGCCCACCAGCTCTGTCTTCAGAGCAAGTACGGCCATGGCCCACCAAGGGCAGGGGTCAGGTGGATCAGAAAGAGACCCCCAGGCCAAACTCAGCCAGAGAGTCAACTATAAGCACACTGCGCCCAGGCTATTCTCACACTGGGGTCTGGTGTGTGTGACTTAGCTCCCCAAAGCCAGATTTCCCCGGGCCCAGTCTGGCTAGGCTCGGAAGCTGCTGGCATTGTCGGGAGGGGTCCCTGCCCGAACTCAAGCCCCTCCCGGTCAGTGGGTCTGAGTCAACAGAGACTGAATTTTGACACCAAGGCCTCTAGATTCTGCTTGGGACCCAGGCCACGGGGCCGACTGGGTGGGTGGTGGGTGCTTCACTCTCTAACCCCCGCCCAGGTCTCCCCAGGCTCCGGGGGGCTGGGCCTTAGCCCAGCGGGTGGGTGACTCGCCCAGGGTCACACAGCAGGCTAGGTGCAGAGCTGGGATCCCAGCGATGGGTGTCACTGACTGTGGGTCCTCCAGAGGGACACCTAGGGCGTATCCACAAGGGTCGGAGGTGAGGCCAGCTGCAAAAGGGTTGGTGGGAACTTCTGAGGCCCCTGTTGCCTTGGTGCTGGGAGAGACAGGGAACAGTGGCTTCCCCTGCGGTTGCGGGGGGGGGGCACTCTATTCCCTCCTGCAGCTCAAGTCTGCCCTGGAGCCGAAGCAGGGAGGGGTCTTAGCAGCGGCCAGATCCCAGAATTGGGAAGGAATGGAAAGTGCAGGGCGCCGGGGGCTCCCTCTGCCTTCACCTCCCGCTTGCTGCTGACCCAGGGCAGTCCCTTACCTTCCCCAACCTCCCTCCGTTGGCCCTTCTGTAAAAGGGGGATGACAGATCACGGCTTAGCGGCGGGAAACTTTTGTTTCTTTCGCTTAGGGTTTTGTGACTATCGTTACAACATGGTCTGTGCAAGAAAAAATTTAAAATGGACGGAAGAGAGTGAAATGACTTAGAACAAGGTGCCTCCAGGGGAGAAAAGGGAGAGGGAGCAGCGAAGGAGAGAGAGAGAGAGGGCAGGCGAACAGCAGCAGGCCCTCCGTCACGGGGCCGGGGAGGGCTGGACAAGATGAGACTCGTGCGGCCCCTGGCGAGGCGCCTGGCGCGTGGGGTGCTCCCATGCGGGGCTGCCCTTGGCCCTGACTCTGCCTCCCGGAGTCTCCCTGGGAAGCACAGCTGTTCCGTGCAGCTCTCAGCCCTGGCTCACACGGGCTCCTTCTGCAGAGGCAGAGCTGGGAGGAACCTCCACATGGAGAAAAGGGCCCTTGGAGAGGGCAGGGGTGGGTCCTCACCTCCGCCTCCTGTGCTCTCTCTTTAAACCGTGCCCCCTCCGAGGCCACGGGTGGCCTGGCCGTCTGGGCTCCGAGTGGAAAGCCATGCAAATCGGCTAATTCCCTGCCCAGCAGCCTCTCTCTGCTAACCGAGTTATTCCGTTTATTTATGTGATGTCACACCCAATTAGCAGGGTCAACAGTCACCACATGCTGCTCTCAGAGCTGCCTGCCCATAGCACCCTCACCCTGCAGGGCTCTTGGGCTCACAAGTGGCCTCTGAGGCCAGTCCCAGGGGCCCAGTTTTGTTCTGGCCCCTGAGCATGCAGCTGTCCGTATCTTGGCCAGCCCACCTCCAAGCTTCTCCACCTTTGTGCCGGCCAGCTCATGTGGCTTTCAGCTTGGGTTCTGGGTGGTCACTGGTGGGCCCGACTCACTGGGCACAGGGCATCCCGTTCAGTGACTTGCTCTGTGGCTCTGTGGCCTTGGCCCAAGACCCCTCCCCTCTCTGCACTTTTGTTTCCTGTTTCGTCTATGAGGTCACTGGACTGCACAGGAATGGGTGACCTGGGTCAGACTTATTTATCTCAGTCACTGAGCCCCAGACCCCTCATCGGTAAAATGGGGTCACACATTGGTAAAAAGCTGTCACACACAGCTTACAGGACTGCTACAAAGTTTAGGAGTGATTCAAATAATGACCTCCCTATTACCAAGTAGGTGCCAGGTAAAGGCTGCTATTGTTCTGAACTTGGTACAGTTTCTTCTCTCCTATGAGCATCTTGAGAGGAGAAATAGGGCCCTGTTCACCTGTGGAACTCTCAAGACTGGCACGAGGCCAGGCCCACGCAGAAATGGTTGGTGAGCAGTTAACTGTCCAAAGGATGGTCCATCTGTGTTGTCGGTCGGCGACCTGGCCACTTCAGAACAGGTCCCTAGCGCCATGTGGAGTGGCCAGCCTTTGATGGTCAGTGGATGACAGCACAGATGTGAATCAATGGCAGAGGCCTCCCTGGCTGTGGCTGTTACTGGGTTCTAATAGCTCACCTCCCACCAGAAAGTCCGCCTGTCTCCACAATTCCTCAGAAGATCTGGGCTATATCCACTGGCCACTGAGTCTGCTGGGGCAGGAGCAGGGGACAAGAAAGCCTAGACCAAGTTGGATTGACTACCCAGACCACGTGATGAATGCATCTTCTTATTAGTTCATCTGTGAATCAAACAACCTGCCCATCCATCCAAAAATGAATCACTCCATCCATCCATCCATCCATCCATCCATCCATCCATCCATCCCCTTGCCCCCTTACCCATTCAACCATTCACTACTATATTCATTTCCCATCTATCATTCATTCACCTACCTATCTATCCATCCAGAATTTCTCCAACCTCCCGTCCATCCATTCATTCATCCATTTATCCATCCATCATCTATATCCACCTGCCTAACTGCCCATCCCTATGTCCATCCATCCACCCACCCACTCATTCCCTTAGCTCTCCTCTCCATCCATCAGTTCACCCCTCCCCTGCTTCCCCTCAACTTTCGTGGGCCCTGCCCCAGCCTGGGCACCGTGCTAGGCTCTGCTGACTGTGATGAATATGACACGTCCTCTGCCCCCAAGGAACTCAGCCTGGAGGGAGGCCTGACACATGCCCCACAGGGCCTCTAGCTCAAGGGAGAAAGCAGGGTCAGTGGGGTGGCTGGGTGCCCAGGAAGCAGTGGGGCTCAGAGCTGGAGGGTGTAGACGCTCAGAAGGGCCCACGCGATGGGGGAGGCTGCTGTGCAAGAATTCGCTGATTGGTGTGGCTTTGCACGTGCAGCCCAGATGTGCCTGTGACCTCTGAGTGGGGCACACTGTGGAGAGGGCACTGGTTCTTCCCGTCCCGGGGGCTGAGAGGGGGGGAAAGGCAGCCGAGCCAGCGGCCCGGAGGAAAGAGGGGCAGCGGGCTGCTTGGGGGATGGTGAGTGTGAGCAATGCTAGAACCAGGGTGGGGTGGGGGTGGGGGGTTGCTGTGCTGTAGAAGTGAGGCAGGGCGGGGAGTCCGAGGCTGCAAGGCCCCCTCTGGGAGCCACAGACCCACCCGCCAGAGCCGGGCACAGCCAACACATCTGTCATCCTCAGAGCACGCAGACCTGCTTGCTTTTCTCTTCTGATTAGGCTAGAGGACGTCTGAGAATCAACAGTCTTCAGCCAGACACGCCGCCCTCTGGGGCAGCTGTGGAGCAGACAGACGTTAAGTGCTGAGCCGTGTCTGACCGGAGGTGTGGAGGGGGCTGTGGGAGGGTAGGGAGCTCTGGATGGCCCAGGGAGGCCTCTGGACGGCCCGCTCACCCTCGCAAACGTGTCGGGATCTGGCCCCAGCGCACAGCTCTGCGTGCCCCGTGTGTGCACATGCGCAGGTCGGGCAGGCTGGGGGAGGGCAGCCGAGGAGATCCCTGGCCTTCCGGCTGCCCGGGCATACACTGGCTGGGCATCCATCACGATGCATCATTCTGCAGACCAAGCAGGGTGGAGTGGCAGCTTGAGCAGGGTTAGGTGGCTAGCAAGTGGCGGAGTGGGGGCTCGGCCTCGCTGGCTGGTAAATCTGAGCCCCGTGTGCCATGCTTCAAAGGGGTAAAGGGCACCCTGATCTCTGGGGACGCAGAGCCAGGCACGGGAGAAAGGTCAGGGTGTGAGCAGGTGTCAGAAGGAGCACCGTGCCTGGCGCTAGGAGGGGCTCATGCACCTGACTGTACTGTTGGGGGTGGAGGCCACTGATGGCCCATCCCTCAGGGCTGGGAGAAGTGGGGTCACAGGCTGAGCCGGGAGACAGCCCTGCAGAGCCTCCAGGAGGAGGTAAGAGCAGGGCTGGAGGGAGGGCACCGTCTGGCTTCTATTCTGTGACTGTGAGCAGAGGCGTAATTGGCGTTTGGGGGAGCTGTTTGGGCTGAGTTCAATCTGTAACCAGTCTTCTTCAATTTCCTCTCCTCAGACCCTGCCCGGGCTTCCGAGAGAGAGCTGTGCTCGATGCTTACGAGAAGACACACGCTTTCGTTCCCAAGGACCAGCCTCAGCTCCACCGGGCCCTGGCGCTCAGGGAGGGCAGGCTGGAGGGGGGGGTGGGGCCGCGAGCTCTGTCCTCCCCCCCCCGCCCCCCCCGGGGTCCTGAGGCCAGTGGCCCATGCTGGTGACGTGAGTGTGCTGCTAAGCCACCTAAGCCAGAGGGCTCACCCCAGCGCTTGCTTCCCTGCCCCTGAGACGCTGAGGACAACAGCCCCTGCCACCATGCGACAGCCCGGACCCATGTGATGGGTGGGGAAACTGAGGCTCAGAGGAACAAAGCGACAGGTCTGAGATCAGGGACTGCGGGCACATGGAGGAGTGAGGATTTGGGCCCAGGTCTCTTTGATGTCAAAGCGCTTCCTGGAGGAAAGTAACACTTAAGAGTCCGCACAGGCGCCCGGAGGGCAGTGCGCCGCTCCCGGCCAACACTGGGGGGCGCCCACCAACCCTGGTTCAGCCAGACTTCTTAAAGTGGGGGGGAGGTGGAGGGCTCTGAGCCCACCTGGAATGTGCCCGACTCTGAACAATCCGGAGAGGAGGCTGGCAGGCAGAGCACCCCCTCAGCGCAGTGTGATCGTCAACAGGATGGGGAGCTGGCTGCCCTCAGGGATGAGGCCCGCCTCACACAAGTGAAGCTGGGCCGTGTGACTTCAGCTGACTCCCTTCTCTTCTCTGTGCCTCAGTTACCTTTCCTGTAAGATGATCAAATTCCCCAGAACCTTCTCCTTTCTGTTTCTTTATAGGAAACCACTGGAGCAGAAGGGCACTTCCCTGCATCTTCACAGTGGCCCAGGTGGCACAGCAGAGCCCAGAAAAGCATGGCACTGGCCCCAAATCACGCAGCTAGGAAGGGGAGGGGAAGGGAGGGGGAGGGGAGACGGAAGGGGAAAAGAAGGGAGGGGAGGGGAGGGAAGGGAAGGGGAAAGGAAGGGAGAAGAGGAGAGGGGAAGGAAGGGGAGGGGAAGGGAGGAGAGAGGAGGGGGGGAAGGGAAGGGAGGGGAGGGGAGGGGAAGGGAAGGGAGGGGAGGGGAGGAGAGAGAAGGGAAGGGGAGGGAAGGGGAAGGAAGGGGAGGGGAGGGGAGGGGAAGAGAGAGAAGCAAAGGGGAAGGGAAGGGAGGGGAGGGGAGGAAAGGGAAGGGGAGGGGAGGGGAGGGGGGAGGGAATGGGAGAAGGGGGAGGAGGGGGGAAGGGAAGGAGAGGGAGGGAGGGGAGGGAAAGGAGAGGAGGGAGGATGGGAGGGGAGGAGGGGAGGGAGGGGAGGAGAGTGAAGGGAGGGGAAGGGGAGAAAGGGGAGGGGAGGGAGGGGAGGGAAGGGACAGGACAGGGCGGAGCTGGCAGGTGAGCCCTGCTGTGCGATGCGGGAGTTAGGCTGATCTCTGCCAGGAACTTTCTCACGAGGGGGTCAGGGAGACCCAGGCAGTGAGCCCTTGCCTGCCGTCACCTCCACCCAGCGCCCAAGAGGCCCGGCTACGTAGGGCAGGCCAGCACCTCTCCTGCTCTGCTGCCTTGGCGGCCCGGCCCTCGCCAGCTGGGCCAGGCTGGGCAGGGGAGGAGGAGTGGGCCCAGGCTGCACACCCACCTGCTTGATGCACTGTAGTCGGTCATTGGTCTGTTGGATGTGCCTGTCCATAGAATTCATTCTGGCCGTTTCACTGGGTTCTACCCGAGAGCCATGAACGTTGTCCAGCCTGTGAAGACAGAGGAGAGCGGGTGTCACTAGGGTCGTGCCGGGCCCGGCGGCCTCACGGCCGCTCCCCAGCCTCAACGCGGACGTGCCGGCCCCAGTGGCTCCCGGCGGGTTCCAGGGCCCTTTCTGAGCTGCGGCGGCCTCTGTCCCAGCCGGCCCTGCAATGGAGGGAGGAACTTCGGCCACAGCTGCCCAGCCGCCGGGGAAGCCCACCTGGGCTGGGAGCAGGAGTTGCTCCTGGGTGATCTCTGGGGATGACTCACGTGAGCACTGCGCAGGCACGGCCACGTGGGACACGACGTGAACTGCACATTCGGCACACACGTTACCACATGCGCATGTGTGTTAGGGGGCGGTGGGGACGGCGACCCCACCTTCCGATTCCCAGTTCAGGGCTCAGCCTACGTGACGTGGCTCTGTGTGCGCGCGCACACGCGCAGGGGTCTTCCCACGTGACCCTCACTGCGTGTGTGGCGTAAGTGCAGCATCCTGTCCGTGGCACCAGTATCCCCCCCCACCGAACCCCCCATGCTTCAGAGTTCTCCACACTACGGACCACAATTCCATTTCCCCCTTTGCCTTCCTGGGAAAGGAGAAGGGCGGGACTTAGCGCCACCCCTCCTTTCAAGACAAGGAAACTGAGGCTCAGAGGGGGAAGCAAGTCACCCATGGTGGCACATGGAGCCAGTGTCAAAGCCCATACCAGGAACTAGGGCTCCGACTATCAGCTCACGGCTCAGTGGGCAGGGTACATGAATGTCATGGTCACCGGGCTCACTCCCTGAATGGCTGTGGGCCTTGGGAACTTTAACAGGAGTGTGACTTCCTTCCGGGTGGGGAAGCTGAGTAAATGAAGGCAACCCTGTCACCTTCAGAAAGGCCCTGGGGTCCTCAGGCCACTGGGGGGGGGGGGGACAATGGCAAAGGCAGAGATGGAGAGAGAGAGACAGAGACAGAGACAGAGAAAGAAAGAAAGAGAGAGAGAAAGAAAGAGAGAGAGAAAGAAAGAGAGAAAGAAAAGAAAGAAAAGAAAAGAAAAGAAAAAGAAAGAAAGAAAGAAAGAAAGAAAGAAAGAAAGAAAGAAAGAAAGAAAGAAAGAGAAAACTGGAGAGAGAGGAGAGAGTCTACCCACTGTTCAGGGGTCCAGGTCCCTGGGGCAAAGCAGAAGTCGGCCCATGGCTTCTGGGTTTGCTTTCGGTAACCCAGCGGGCATTTCAGGCTGCAGACACATGGTTCAGACACAGAGTGCTGAACAAAGGCCCATGGCCCTTGGTTTCTTCTGCTATCCTGTGACACTGCCCTCCCAGAAGGCCCCTCATCTCCTGCTGTGTCACCAAAGGTCCCATTTACCAGGCACTTCAGGTATGCTGGGCCCCTGCATTCTCTCCTTTACTCTTCGTGCCCACTCTGTAAGACTAAAATTATCCTCCTTTTACAGATGAGGAAACTGAGGTCTGAGATCTGCCAAGTCCCCATGGCTAGTAGGAGACTGGACTGTGTCTGTCTGTGCCTGTCTGCTTCCATGTCCTGGCTCTCTGCCCCCAGCACGAGCACCCTGGGCTTGAGCGAACTACCAGCATGGCGTGTCCAGGCCCAGTCTTGGGAAGAAAGGCCTGGCTGTCTTCCAAGGAGCTCTTTGCTACACATTTCCTTCAAAGCACTTCTCACCACTCCATTTGTACTTGAAAAGGCAACTCATTTGCGTGGTTCCAAAATCAAAGCCCACGAGGGTATCCAGCGAAGTGCTGACCCTGTCCCCAGCCCCCAGATGGCCTTCCTGGGAGGACCAGTGTCACCAGTCTCCTGAGGGTCTCATCTTAGAGAAGCAAAGAACTATGGGTACTGTCCCCTGCCACCCCTTAAGAAACACATAAAACGATAACGTTCTATACACACTACTTGGACCTTGCTTTTTCCCTCTTGATAATATTTCAAAGTTTATTCCACATCAAGACATAAAGAGCCTTTTCATTTTTTAATGGCTGCACCATATTCCAAGGTACTAATGAATCCAACGAAATTCTGAAATTTATCCAACTAAATTCTGAATGTCCACCCCTGCCAGGCACTGCTCTAAGGCCTGAGGCCCCAAACGAGGCCCTTCCGCTCAGAAGGCTCACGCTGCAGACCGAGTGATGAGGCCCGAAGCCGTCTCCAGATTCATTATTGCCAACAGTGTTGCAGGGTCACCTTTTGTATTGGTCACATCGCCCACGTGTGAATTAATCTAGAGAACATACTCTTAGGAGTGGAGTATGTGGGTCCTTTGGGCATTTGTACTTCTGATACATGCTTTCTGGGTTCACTCTGCCTTGGAACTCTCCCACAAAAAGGTAAAAGTGGGGGTAGCGCCCAACATTTATTTTTTCTACCCTCGCCCACCAACATCCTTCCATCCACCCCACCTATCACACATTTATAGTCCCAGATAGCCAACTTCTCTATACATCGTTGTCCGTCTAAATGCCCGTCCGCCCATCTGTCTACCCATCCACTTACCCACGCATCCATCCCAACACCTTCAGTCTACACGTACCCATCCAGGCACGCTTCCAACTCACCCAGTATATGCTTTTCAATATCTGTCTGTCCTGTGCCGGGTCTTCTTGCTAGATCTCTCGGCCACGGAGAGATTAAGATAATTCTTTTATGTTCATGGCACTCTTGGTCAAGTCAGCCGTCACTCTGTCTTACCCACTAGGCGACTATTTGTTGAGCTCCTTCTAAGTGAGGAAACTGAGGCTCACAAGTTTTAGTAGTAGCAGCCAGCTCCAGCATCCTGGCTTTCCCATTACAACCTAAACTTTGGTGCAACGAGTAGGGAGGGGCTGGGGGTCCCCCCTGGAGACTGCTGCGGTGTGGCAGGTGTGTGTCATGGGAGAAGTGTTGCTCCCCTTGCTACTCCTGTCGGTTCCCCAGGCAGGGGCTGAGTTTCTCCTTCTGAGTTGACTCCTACAGAGCCCCAGCCAGCGCTCACTCCCAGAAGGCTCCTGGGGCCAGGGACGAGTCATGGCGCCCAGTCGGCCAGCAGGGGGCGCTGTTGGTGAAGCTAAGTGCCCAGAGGGCTCGAAACCTGCACTGTGGGGCTCTCTCTTTAGGGCCCTCTTCCTCCGCAGTGAGCACCCAAGTGCCCCCAAATGGGCGGGCGGTTTCGAGCAGACTTCTCTGGCTTTCTAGGTCTTGGATTCCCCTTTTGTAGAGCAGGATGGTGAGTGGGGATTAGGTGGCCTCACAAGACTCTGTCTCTAGGTAGACTTTTCCCAGGATGCACACAGTATTTTATGTAGGGTCAGGGACCTAGTGGGGCCTTGCTAATGATTATTGAATGACCGATATGTTGTTCCTGGAAACTGAGGGGCACTCAGCCCACCCAGGGAAGCCCTAAGCAGGCATCAGGAGCCCAGACCCACCTAGGCAGCCACCTTGGGGCCCAGAGGCTTTTCTCCTTGCTGAGTGCCCCCCGGTCCTGGCCTGGAACACTGGTGAGACTCAGGGTGGGTGGCAGGCAGCAGGAGAGATAGCGAAGATCATGGGGACAACTGCATGTCCTATGTGTCTTAATCTATAGAACAGAATGTCCAGCTGATGAAGGAGACGCTCACAGGTGAGGTGACATTGGAGATCAATGGACAATTGGGGTTATTGGCCCCAGGAATGGATGGGGCCGGCAGCTCCAGCCCCCACAGAAAAAGAATGAAGGCGTGGAAGGCTAAGAGTTTTGGGTGTGGAGAGGCGAAGGAGTTATGACAGGCAGCTCACTGAGGAGCAGTCTGGAATCCTCCATTTGTCCTGGACCTGCCATGTTTAGGCACCAGGCCTGACCCTGTGCATTGGTAACTTACTTAATCCTAAAAGGCTAAGAGAGGGGAAGCAACATGACCAGGGTCACACAGCCAGGAAGGCGTTGGGCTGAGAGTCAAACACTTTCTATCCGTTAATACGGTTTTTTCCCCACTCCTCCAAGACTGGAGTCAGAGCCTCCTGGAAGTCCCCACTCAAGCTGTGTCTGGGCCCAAAGAGATGTCCCCTTTTTCTACCCAATCTGTCCAAACTCATCCACTTGCTAGCCGCAACCCCCCCCCCCCCCACAAGGAGTTGCCTGCAAACGGGCAGCGCGGGGGCAGTAGCCATGTGCTCAGTGGCCAGCAGAGGTCGCCCTCCGCCGTGGGAGTGTTGCTCCACTGGGCTGCAGCCTCCCTCCTCAGAGCTTGGGCTCCTTTAAGCCTTTACAAGTAGCTACAAATCCTCCGTGGCTGCAGCTCCAGTGCCCTTGGTGGCCGGGCTCCCTCCCAACTAGAGATCCCTGGCGTGTACTGGCCCTGGGTGCATCCACAGCCCCAGCCCGTCCCTGGCCTCCTGCCTATCTCTGAACGGGCAGTGGGCTCAAGCAGTCAAGCCCCCCAACCCGCTCTGGCCCCAAGCCCTCTCCCTCCTGGTCTGAACAGCCACGTGCCTGTAGGAGTTGCAAAACGAGTCAGCTTGGGGAGGGGTCTCGGTGGGAGGGGGGGACCCTGCTCTGCCTCCTTCCTCCAGGCCTCCGTTTTCCCACCTGTAAAACAAAGGGTAGCCAGCCTTTAAGAGCCCCTCCCACTTGAACATTTTAGGATTTCTGTGTCAGGAGCTCCAGCTAGTTGGGAAACTCTGTCTCAACAAGTGTAGAATGTTCGACGTTAACAACTACGTAAGCCCGTCCCAGGGCAGCCCCAGGAATCCCGGGAGGGAGAGCCACTGTTTCCGGGGACGTTGCCCCCTCGGCCACCCACTCTTCCTTGCACCCTGTGCTCAGCCTGGCTTAACACGGCGGATATGTTCTCTGCCGGTGACACGTGAGCCGGTGTGGTCTTCTGACTCCCAGGTAAGTCTTGGAGGGCCAGGCTTCTATGCCACTCCTCACCACCTAGCACAGCGCTGGCCCCGTTGCCCCTCGGTTGGTGCCTAGCACAGAGGGCTGCTTGGAAGTAGGGGGCCGAGAGATGCAGGAGGCCCTCGTGTGGCAGGACAGGGGTGGGGTGGGGGCGGTAGAGGGGGGCGCAGAGGGAGACAAGGGCAGAGTGGGACTGGAGCCCATCTGGCTGGCTCCCTGAAAACATCATGGCCCTTGGGGCCCCATGGCCCTTGGCCCTTTTGTCCCTGGAAACAGGGAGTGGGGTGCTCTTCACTGCCCCGTGGAAATGTGGGGTGCTGAGGCCCTGGAGGCAGCTCCGGAGGGTAGTGGGCCAACATCAGCTCCGCTGACATCGGGATGTTTTATTTTTCACTTTTGCGGCCAAACAAGTCAACTGGTACCCTTGACTCACAGGCACCCAGGGGAGGCGCATTTGCGGACGTGTGTGCGCGCTCGCATACATATGCACCCTTTTTGCACGCTCAGGTGTAGGCGCGCGCGCACACGCGCGCACACACACACACACACACACACACACACACACACTCAAGTGCTAGCGCAGATGCACTTGAGCACACACATCTCCTGACAGCTTGCACAGGCAAGTGGCGGGGTCCCCAGGGGAGCTGTGTGAGCAGTGGTGTGCAGAAATGATTCAATCACCATGCACATCTGCAGCTCAGATCCCCTGGGGCGAGCGGTGCTGGCAGCAGGGACGGGGGTTGGGGGGGGGGAGCTGTACCTACAGCCTGCAGAGCTGAGGCTGCGTTCCCAGACATCGCCAAGGCCAGCGAGTTTGGGACAGCCTGGAGGGAGAGCCTGGGGCGGGGGGCGGGGCTAGGGGACCCATCCCAGCCAGCCCCTTCACCAGCTCTCAAGACTCCAAGAGGAGCAGGTGTCACGGATCCTGGCTTCAGCAGGGACTCGCCAACCTCGCACATGCGTGTCAGTCTAGGTCCTCCTTGGTGGGCCACCATCTCCCACTACTGCAGTCATGTCCTGTGTCCTCCCCCTGTACCCTGGACTGTGCTCTGAAGATCACACCTCCACGCCTTTGCCTCTGTCCCTCAGCCCAGAATTCCTGGTTCCCTTCATCTATCAAATCACCGTCTTTGTTTTCTACCAGTATAGCTACTCACTTCCATTCGTATGCCCCCGGTGTACCTGTCACGCACCATCTTGGTGGTACCAGACCAGACCAGTGGAATGTCTTTGTATCCGTCTGCCCCATCAGCTGGGATGTTTTCCGGTTACAGATTCCCAGACCCTAGCCCGGGGCCTGGTACCCAGCAGGTGCTCAGCAATGCTCATTAGACGGATGGATGGCCATTGCTGGCATATACATGACCCAGAGTAGCACGAGCTGAAAACCCAAAGAGCCAGCCCTCATCAGAGGGATTCTGCACCAGGAGAGGCTCCATGAACCCAGGCCATGCTTCCCGAAGAGTGGCGGACCCCTGGTGGAACAAGGAGGATCTCCAGTGGTCTGCCATTTTTGCAGGGACGTGTTTGGACTAGGACGATGATCACTGCTGAGTCTGTGGGTATTATTATTTTGGATAAGGTTACATTGGGAAGCAACGGCAACGTGCGTGGATTAAAGAAACGTTTTAAACATAGCATACGTGGGATGAAAGTGACTCGGGTTAGGGAAGCACTGATGTAATCTGACACTTCGAGGCGGTGAAGGAGTAGAAGCTCAGAGAGGTGCAGGAACTGCCTGTGGTCACACAGCGGGTGTCTCCTCCACTCCTTGCAGCATGCACTAGGCACACTGCTTGCTGGTAGGGGAAGAGAGGAGTGGGGAAGCAGAGGCAGTCAGAGGAGACTGACTTTGTGCCCCAGCCCAGGGAAGTCGGGGAAGGGCAGAGGGACAGGAGATGGGAAAGGGAGAGGGAGGGAAGAGGCAGCCCCAGGCAGCTGACCGGGACCAGCTGCTTCCCATTCTTGGCCAGGCAGCTGGAGCAGGCCCCTGCACAGGGTGAGGCCCCCCGGGTAGGGGGGGGGGGCCCTGAGAGCCAGACCTTCCTGGCTGTGAGGTTGTGGGAGGCCCTGTTATCTCCTCGAGCCTGGCTTCTCAGCTGTCCAACAGAAAGGTGTGGCCCTCTCCATCCCGCTGGGCTGAGGAGCTGAGAAAGGGGACAGTGTTCTGGAAAGGGAAGTTCTGATTTGGACCACAGCTCCTCCAAATCCAGTCGGTCCCTCCTCAGCTCAGGGAGTGCCCCCTTGCCAAGGCTTGACAAAGCTCCGGCCTCCTGGCCACACAGGCCAGGTGCTTTGGCTTGGCACTCGTGGCTCCTGGAAGGGTGGACCCACTTCTCTCCATGACCCAATCTCCTAGCACCGCACCCCGTCCCCCCGTGTCTACAGGAACACCCGTGGTCAGTGGTGGCTAATGGGACAACATGATGTACCCTCGGCGTGCCAGAGCAGGGGCTTCCTGAGGGACAGTCTGTTCTGGAACCCAAAGGTTAATCCAGAGGGAGGGATAACTCACTTGCCCTGACCAAAGTGCCAGTCCCCTGTCCCAACCCGCACCGTGCTGGGAATCCCAGCTGCATTTGGGTGTGCCTCATCCCTCCGGAGCATGTGATGACGCCCAAACCCTCCTGCCACCCCCCTGCCCCCCATCACACTCCAAATCCATGACCTCATAGTGAACTTTTGACAGCTTCTCTACCCAACAGGCAAAGGAGGACCAGATTCAATCCTGGACAAGGTCACTGGGTTTTCTCTCATCCCCAAGGCCACGCTGCCTCTGCTTTTCGTTTCCTAAAACAAAGAGCCTCTAAACAAGTATTGAATCTGTATGTGCCGTTCAATTCTCTTCCTGCCCTACCGTATGCCTCGGAATTCCACACCCGCTGTGGTGTTCCGATTGTCCGCACTGTCCTACAGATGAAGGAACCAAGGCTCAGAGAGGTCCAATGGCTTGCCCCAGGTCATGCTACTGAGAAGTGCCAGGACTCGAACCCTGGTCTGAATACAAACCCCGTGGTGTTTTACCGCATCATGCTCTCCAGGGGACCGTGGCGGGCCTTCCTCAACTAGACACTTCCTTCCCTGGCCCCGACTGCCAGGGCAGACAGGTGACTGTCTGCCGTGGAGAGCTGAGGACAGTGCAGAGACAGAGTCATGCACGTTGCTGCCTGGTGCCAGGCCCGGACCGCAGACTTTCCCCGGGACAGTGGTGCTCATGCAGCGGCCTTGACCTGGCTCTGTCTTGAGGCTCTTGCCTGCAAATGCAAAGGCTCAGGTGCCATCGGGTAGAGAAGAGAGGCATGGCAACGGTTCCCTGAGGGCCCCTGAAGGACAGGGGGCGGGATGAAGCTGGAGATGGTGCCAGGACCCCCTGATCACCAGCTGGAGCCTTCTAGAAGGTTGTGAATACCATGCAGATGTTCTTATAGCTCTGGCTCTAGAAGACACAGGGGTGTTCTCCACTGCCCTCTCTCCCCCCAGCTCCTCAAGCCTCCAAATCTACCTCCCTGGCATATTCTGCCTGAGCTCCAGACAGGGGCACGGCCAAGGCAGAGCCAGATAGAACCAGATGAGCCACTTAGGACCACTTAGGACCACTTAGGACCGTGAGTTCAAGCCCCGCATTGGGCTCTGGGCTGACTGCGCAGAGCCTGCTTGGGGTTCTCCGTCTCTCTCTGCCCCTCCTCTGCTCATTCTCTCTCTCTCTCTCTCTCAAAAATAAACAAACAGAAAAACAAACAAAACGGTCCTCATGTCTTAGATCTAGAAGGGATCTGGGCATCTGCTCAGGCCTATCCTAATATTTACAGATGAGGAAACTGAGGCCCAGGGCAGGGGGAGGGGAGGCGGTGGAGCAAAGCCTTGAAGGCCCAGTCTGGGTCAGAGGTGGGGTCAGGGCTCCTACCCAGGCCTCAGGAGCCCTAGATGCCCTGAACTCGATTCTCTCTGCCCCCCACCACGTCTAGACACTCCCTGCAGAGAGCCGAGGCCAGGCCTGTGGATGCAGAAGGCTCAAACAGGGGCCTGCCCGGGAAGCAGGGGCTCCGCTCCCGCTGGCCAGCACCTGTGGTTTCCGTGCAGAGATTTTCAGCATCCCGGCTGGGCTGAGGCCGGCGCACCTGACCGCACAAGTGCTCCCTTTCTCCCAAAGGCCCATGGAGCAGGGGGTGAGTCGGCCGGGTGTGGTGCCCGTCGCCTCATCTGTACTCAGGGCGTTTCTGCTCGGAGGCTGCTCAGGGACTGTGTCACCCGCATCCCAGGCGGGGGAGCAGGGGCCTCGTCCCCGGAACCCTCCAGGCACAAAGCGGGCATCCCACAGGCAACCCGCAAACTTGTTTCCTGGCTGTCTGCTAAGAGACAAAACTCCCCCTAGGTGGTCGGAAGCCGCATGCTGACCGGTGCTCTGACCGTGCAAAGGCACTCCACGGAGTACTCAGCGCGGGCGTCAGAACCTCACCTGGCCCTGTTGTATCTCATCTTACACGGGCAGCACAGCTTGGCGGTCAAGGTGACCGGGTGGCCTGGGTTCAAATTCTGGCTCTGCCACTCGCTGGCTTCTGTGACCTGGGGCAAAATACTGCCCTCCGGGTGCCTCAGGCTCCCCCTCGGTACAACGAGAGCAGTGAGAACAGTGCCCGTTTTCATAGGCTGCTGTGTTCACCGAGCTAGTGAACGGGAAGCACTCAGCACAGCCTGAGCCCATGAGCGCTGGGTCTGTACCAGGCCCAGGTAGGCTTTATCGTCTCCATCACAGGCAGGAGGAAACCGGAGCCAGAGAGGAGCCGGGACTTGCTGGGGGTGGGGGTGGGGGGGGACACAGACCACAACCCTAGACACTAAAGATCTTCAACCTTTTTTTTTTAAACCTGTTTTCAAAACTTACTCAAAATATCTGGTTTTCAATCTAGCTGCAGCAAACTTTTAGGCAGAAATTCAGTTTCTGAGGCACCCGGGTGGCTCAGTCAGTTGAGCGGCTGACTTTGGCCCTGGGTCATGATCTCGCAGTTCGTGGGTTTGAGCCCCCATCAGGCTCAGTGCTGACAGCTCGGAGCCTGGAGCCTGCTTTGGATTCTGGGTCTCCCTCTCTCTCTGCCACCACCCCCCCCCCCGCCCCCCACTTGCGCTCTGTGTCCCTCTCTCAAAAATAAATAAATATTAGGAAAAAAAAAGAAATTCAGTTTCTGCAACAACAGAAGGGGCTGTGCTGTGGATGGGGGGAAGGGGGGGCGGGGCTTGCTCTCACACAGGCAACCCTGAGAACCATGCCCTGGGCTCGAGGCTGGGTGTCTGAGGACGTGGGTGGCTGAGGCATCCCCTTGCCCACTGATCAGAACGTCAGGTCGAAGAGCTGACGGGATCTGTCCTAGTGGCAAAGGCCAGTGGTGGAAAGTTCCAGAAGGAAGGCGGATCAGGTTAGTACTTGACAGCACGTGCGCTGGGCTCTGTTCCTCCTGGGCAGCAGTCTGGATGCCCACGTGAAGTCTGTCCAGCTAGTCAGCGTTAGGTGATGGAGGCAGGGAGAGCAGAGGGGAAACTGCCAGTTCTGGCAAAAAGAGGGCGGTGCCCTGCCCACCCTGGAGGAGGTGGCCTGGGGTCTGTTCCTCAGAAATAGGGCCCTTGAGATCCTCCCTAAACAAAGGATGCTCTGGTCTCATTAGCTGGAGAAAAGCTGTGTATTCTACCCTCCCCGGCAGATCACGAAAGCACTCTTGTACATGGGGGGCTCGCAGAACTTGACTTCTCCCAAAGTTACCAAATTGCAAACCACTTTTTTTCACTAAACCCATTTTAAAATCCCATAGAACTAGTTTCCCGGGAACTGGCCTTGAGAAATTCCGACCTAAGGGGAGTGGCTGTAGGGTGGAGGCCCGGACAGCAGGGAGAGAACCCAGAGGAGGAGGACACAGGGGAGGCTGGGCGGGCTGGCAGGCTGAGGAAGGGGAACCAGAAACTCAAGTGTCTGTGGGAAGAGAAGCCACAGGCATCGGTGTCAAGATATGAAGCCCTCCATCCCTGAAGCCTAGGGCCCTGGATTCTGAATCCAGTATCACGGCCAGTTTCCAGAAGCCACTGGTTATCACGATACACTCAACCAGCTCCCGCTCAGCTCCCAGCCCCCAGCAAGGCTGGCCCAGGTCAGGAGATTGGCACAGACCGGGGCAAAGGCCAGAGTTGGAAGGTCACATGAGCTGCCTGAGGCAGAGGCCGGTTCCTTCTCCGCCCCACCCAAGCCAAGACCTGCAAAGGTAGGGCACAGGCCAGGTGGCCCAGAAGGCCAGAGTTCAGAGAACTCCCTGAGGCTGTGGGGGAGGGGAGCCCGCTGGGAAACCTCTGTTCATAGCTGTGAATAATAATGAGAACAAAACAGGTGTCATTAAGTATCTACAGTGTGTCAGGTAGCACGTTTGGCGTTTTATGCGAATTATCTTTATAATAATATAACCAAAGATAGGAGTGATCAGCACCACCTATAGATGGGAAAACTGAGATAGGAAATGAGGAAGGAGCTCACCCAAGATTACAAAATGGCAGAGCTGGGATTCCAACCCACATCTGTCAAGCTTCAAAGCCCAGCCATCCATCCCCTAAGCCAGGCTCCCTCTGCACCATCCTGGGGCTTTGCAGATGGCCCAGCCCCAGGTGCCCTGCAAGAGACCTTGAGTTCAGCCATCCCCCAGGGTGCTGCTCTGTGCTAGCCTGCACTGGCTGTGCCCAGCCCAGAGTGGGACATGTGCACAAGAGGTGTCCATCCTCAGTGGGCTCCTGGCCTGGGGCGGGGGGCGGGGGGGGGGGGTTCCAACCGTATGCCAGCACACCTGCAGTGCTGTGGACGCACAGTTGGCCTCTCTGGGCCTGTTTTCTCAGCCCTCGACGGATGGGGCTGATGGAGATGTCACATACTTCTCCAAGCACCCCTAAACCTCAGAGGGTGGCCGAGGGCACTCGGCATTGAGGGAGCACTCACCATGCCCCTGGCCCTTTCGCAGGTTAGCTCACTTAGTCCTCACACTGACCCAAGGAGTTGGGCATCATTGCTCAGATTTTAAAGATAAGCAAACTGAGGTCCAGAGAGGTTATACAACTTACTTAAGGTCACACAGCAGGGCAGTGGGGTTGCTGGGATGGGAACCTGGGTCTGACTCGCTTCAAAGGCCTCCCCAGCCTGATGCAGGGCTAGAACAGATACAGGGGAGGGGTTCTGGCCAGGCCGAGGCCTACGTCACCCTGTGACCATAAGCACTCAGCCCTTGGACTGTCTTGGTGAAATGGAGGTTGGGTGAGGTGGTTCCTAAGGCATTTTCTTGCTTTTTTTTTTCTATGTTTATTTAATTTTGAGATTGAGAGAGAGAGAGAGAGACAGAGACAGAGACAGAGCATGAGGAGGGGAGGGGCAGCGGGAGAGGGAGACACAGAATCCAAAGCAGGCTCCTGGCTCTGAGCTGTTAGCACAGCTCGAACGCGGGGCTCGAATTCACAAACATGAGATCATGACCTGGGTGGATCATGACCTGATGCTTATCTGACTGAGCCACCCAGGCACTTTCTTGCTTTAATGCTCTGGCAGGAGGCTGGGGGGAGAAAGGATTTAAAAAAAAAAAGTGAGATGGCATCCCTATATTCTAGAAACCCAGAATCCAGGTGAAGGCAGACGAGCTTCCCCAACCCACCTGCTGTCAGCACCCACCATGGAGGCCCAACTACAGAAGGCTCAGGGCTGGGCTGGGGGCATCCCCACAAGCTTTCTGGAGGAGGAAGGGTGGAGCCAGGTCCCAAGGACCATGGGGCTTGGCCCCCTGCAGGGCCAGTGTGACTGGCAGAGGGCTAAGCCGTGGGGGTTGCTAGGATGGGGCAAGAAAGGCCTGTCTTTGTTTTGGAAATACAACCGCATCCTAGTCCCCCCCCTTTTTTATTACATTTATTTATTTTTGAGACAGAGAGAGACAGAGCATGAACGGGGGAGGGTCAGAGAGAGAGGGAGACACAGAATCCGAAGCAGGCTCCAGGCTCTGAGCTGTCAGCACAGAGCCCGACGCGGGGCTCGAACCCACGGACCGTGATATCATGATCTGAGCCCAAGTTGGACACTTGACAGACTGAGCCACCCAGGCGCCCCATGCCCAGTCCCTTTTGGACCAGGCCTGGCCAGTCAGTCGGGAAGGGTGGCCTCAGGGTCTTTCTTAAGGTAGAAGGTACTGAAATGAAGTAGGACGCTCACAATTCATCTGCTTTTTAATTAACTCGCCCTGCTGCCTTAAGTGATTCCCTGCTTACGCTCATTCTTTTGAAAATTCCAAAGTGCTATTTCTGACCTGTGATTTACTATTGCCGTACGTCTCTATAAGCAGTGTTTTAGCTTAAGTGGCAGTTGCATATTAATTACAAAGTTAATTATGTGCTGTGTAATCATGCTGTAATTCATTAGTTTACTCTACACTCTTAGAGCCTCATGCTAATAGCAAGATCTGACAGAGGGTTTCAGGAGTCACCAAGAAAGACCTGTTGAAAATCCAGCACGGGACCGCAGGGGACTGGAGACGGCCTCAGTGTCTCCTCGGGCCCCACTTGCCTGAGCTGGGGCTGGGTCTCGGGCCCCTTGACGCTGTTCTCGCGGACGGCATCACCTGCACCCTCACTGCCCAGGGCTCCAAAGGCACATGGCCCGGAGCACAAGCTGCCTCACAAACCGTCCTCTGCTGAGGATGGTGGAAAAGCCAGCGGGCTCCAGTTTGTTCCCTGCCTCGGAAGCACAAGGACAGGAACAGAATTTGCTTAAAATTACTTATGGAACAGAGAGTCACTTCCAGGTGGAAAATTAATGGCTCAGATCATCAAAACAAAGTGGCCCTGATAGCACTGACCCTGAGGCAGACCTGGGAGGGGCCTTGGGAGGAGGTCCCAGGCAGTTGTTGGGGGGGAGGTGCGGGGCAAGGGGAGACCCAGGCCCAAGAGGGGCAAGGGGGGGTATCTGGGATTTGGACCCATGTCCTTTTACATCCGTTCCCTTCAAGAGCATTCAGGGCTCTTGAAAGTGAACGCTGGCCACATTTCTCTTTCCCTCTTTTCCTGTTTTGCTTTGTCTCGTAATAAAATGATGCGTGGGGTCACTGGGGCCTGGCTGTGAGCCCTGACTCCACTCCTTAGACAGTCTCAGGACCCTCTGAGACCCAGGTGCCTCGCCTGTGCAGCCGGGTGAGAGCTCCCCGCCTCCAGGCACATGGTGGCAAGACGGATGGGAAGGAAATGTGGGCACCTCAGACCCTGCCCCTACCTGACCGCTTCAGGTCTTCCTAGGGGATTCTTGTCTAATGTTTTCAGTTTTTCATCTTTGAGAGAGAGTGGGGGGGGATCTGAAGCGGGCTCTGCACTGCCAGCAGAGAACCCAATGCGGGGCTCGAACTCACGAACTGTGAGACCATGACCTGAGCTGAAGTCAGCCTCTCAACCAACTGAGCCACCCAGGTGCCCCTGGGGGTTCTTTTCGAAGAACCATCTCTGCCTGGGCCCCGAGTTGTCAGCCACTGAGGAATCACCCTTGACCCTCCAATGGCATTTAAAAGTCAATGTGAGGAAAGCCAGGCCCATTCCAATCCCCCACCCCCACCCCTCCCCTGCAAATCTGCAGATCAAATTTCAAGCCGCGAGGGGACACGAAGGCTGTGACCTACCCCGGACATAGCGATCTGGTGGCTGAGACCCTCTGCTTTCCAAATATAAACCTGCTTGTTTTATTTCTGCTGACAGCTGAACGAAAAAAAATGTGGAAGTCCTTCCCCTTCTGGCTCCAGTCAACAAGAGGAGAGAAGGACTGAGAGCCCCAGCTGGCATGGGAGGAAGATAAATAAGAAAAAACAAAACATGTCCTTGTGCTACAGTGGAATGTTTAAAAAAGAGGTGAAAAGCACAAGGTCAGGGGCAGATTTCATTTTCTATAATTTCAGAGGCTCAGGGAGGAGGCGGCATGCTGCCGACTCAACAGTTTCGGGGGAATCGGTTTTGGAGGGAACTCGTTTTGGGGAGGGGGGAGGGGGGTGTCTTAACAGCCAAAGCACTGTGGTTTCCTTTCCAGGGAACACATTGGTTTCCCTGGCAACAGAGAAGTCCAGCCTCCAAAGTTCTGCCGGGAGACCAAGGCTTGGCCTGGGATGCTCCCAGCAATTATCCACGGCCGAGGCCTCAGCATCCTGCCTGCCTGGGCCGTGAGCTGGGTGGGAGAGGTGCAAAAATGTCGGCGCTGCAAAAATGTGGGCACCAGTCCCCGTCTCTCCTCCCACCGCCCCCCCCCCCCACAGTCGTGCAAGGAGCCACTCATCCTCAGATCACCACTTTCCAGGGCTTTACGACGGAGCAGGTAAAAAGTGCCAGAAACAACTTGGAAATGAGCCTGAGTCTGAGGGCACCCAAGGACCCTGAGGGCGCAGTGAAGGCTCTAGGGTGGGCGGCCGATGGCCCAGCAAGGCCCAGCCTCCCGTTCAGCACACTTTGCAGCGGGGGGGGGGTGGCTGGCACCGGGGAACTGTATCAGAAGAGAGCAGGTCCAAACTTCTGAGCTCGTCTCCCTCCTCCATCTTGGGTCGCTAGAGTGGCTCCACACGCACTTCGTGGATTTTAGGGCCCATCTTCCCAGGGAGGCATATTTAAACATCTGGCCTGGGAAGACGCCTGTCTGTGGGCTGGGTGTGGGAGGGAGCTGGGGGCAGGCGGGAGAAAGGAAAGGAGGCAGAGAGAGGCCCTGCCATGGCATCACAGAGCACTTATCTGGCCGTCCAGCGCTGGGCTAAGAGCACCACACACATCATTTCATTTAATTCGTCCTCTACTTGCCCGGTGAGGCAGGCACAGTCATTCCAAGCTGGAGGGAACTCAGGGGTCAAGTGACCTGTCCAAGGCCACCCAGTGAGAGGCAGGCTTGTGAGCCACACCTGCCAATCCCGGTGCCAGGCAGCGAAGGAGAGTGACTCTGGCTGGAGATTTACTCCCCTGGTGGTGGAAGGGACACAGAAGTTCTGAAACTCACCCCTCTACTCCCCTCCCCAGAGCCTCCCTCTGCCTCTAAACGTTCCCCAGGAAGACAGGCCTAGGAGCAGAGCCACCTGCTCCGAACCAGCGGTAGATGTTCCCTGAGGGCCCGATAGTGTGTCCTTTATAAGTTCCATCTCCCTTATGCCCAGACAGCCCCACGAAGTAGGTAGTAATAACCCCTTTTATAGATGAGGGACTGAGTACTCAGTAGCATGCTGAACTTCACAGTTAGCAAGAAGCAGAGCTGGGATTCAAGCCCTAGTCTGACGCCAAAACACAGATATCCCTCTCTCTTTATTCTTATTTTTAAGTAGGCTTCATGCTCAGTGCGGGGCTCGACATGGGGCTTGACGCGGGGCTCGAACTCACGACCAGAGGATCAAGACGTGAGCTGAGATCGATAGTCAGACGCTTAACTGACTGAGCCACCCGGGCACCCCTACAGATATCTCTCAACTAATGATGAGGAGGAAGAAAAGCCAAGCCTTCCAGAACCCGTACCACATGCTTGTGATGTTTAAATCATTCTACACATGTTAACTTATTTTATTCCTCAGCCATCCCTTGAAGTACGTGCTATAATCGGCTCCATTTCATTGATGTGCAAACTGAGGCCTGAAGCTCTATAAGCGACATGGCTAGAAAGGCATAAGGCCAAGGTTTGGCCCCAGCCAGGCAGACTCGCGCTTATACTAATAACTCATATAATGTGCGGCTTCAGCCTTGACCCCCTTATTCTGGTTGGTTCTGGGAGCCTATAAGGCCGGGCAGCAGTTAGAGACCTGGGTTTTTCCCTTCCTAGAGCTCAGCTCCCTGGAGAGTGCCTTCTCCCACCCCGGGAACGGCAGGCGGGACCCGGACCGCATTTCCGCCCGTGTGTGTGAGTGCGCGTGTGTGTGGCCTCAGGCCCACGCTGCAGCCAGGGTGTGCACGCAGCTGATTTATAACCCTCAGAGAAAACAGAATTGCAAATCTCACCCACAAATCTTCCCTATCGAGGTACTTGTGACAGGCAGACATGCCGTGAATTCCCAAGAACAGGCAGGGCTCCCCCCAGCCTTGGCTCACTCACGAAATGGGTCCAGGAGAGCTGGCCGGCTCAGCCCAGGGAGTGGCCGCTGACCTGGTGGCCCAGTCCTGCTCATCAGAAATGCTGGCCCGTAGGAAGCCCCAGGAGGCACAGGTTAGCTATCCCACGCCCCCACCCCCACCCCCGGAGGCCCCATCACATGTCACACCGCAGTCACTGGTCAGACAGTGAGAAGCAGGGCCCGTTAGCACCTGCAGAACCAAGAAGGGGGACCCGAGCAGACATCTATCGAACGTGGATTGCTCCCCTCATTGTTCTATGTGATGTGCTTTAGGTTTGTCTCATCCGAAGCAAGGCTCAGGGAGGTTATGTGACTTCGGCTCGGACCCCAACACAGGCAGCCTGATTCCAGAGCCTGTGCTGGGAACGACCCCATCGTGTTCCCTCAACTCTTCAAAGCCCATTGGAGGTCCCTGGGCCCTGTTCCTGGCACACAGGCACTCACTCCATTTCCCTCCAGAGTGGATAACGGGGGGCCCAGGTTGGGTCCGGTTGGGGTCACCCCACTGGCATGTGAACCGCCAGGAGATGCTTCCAGCTTCTGTACACCCTGAACTGGGGCTGCCATACTCCAGGCCTGGCTCACGTTATCCCTCCAAGCCCAGCTCGAAGGGGCGCTGTTGATGGCTGAGCGGCAGAGGGACACGTGCTCTCTTCCTCCAGTCTTGCCCTGCAGAGCCTTCCCGGCAGCCGGCATGGTGGCTGCGGCACACAGCACTGGACCACGGGACCCGCTACTTGGGGCCTCGTGGAGGCCTGTGACGGCCCAGTCAGTTCTGCTGCCCATGGGCAGGAGGACGGGTGGGGGCAGGGCATGGGGGAGCTGCCACCCAGTGGGAGGTGGGCAGCTGAAGGCGAGGCAGACCTACTCCGGACTCTGCTCTAGTCTCCTGTGTGACCCAGGCTAGTCCACTGCCCTTTTTTTTTTTTCCTTTAATGTTTATTTATTTATTTTGAGAGAGAAAGACACACAGAGAAAGAGAGAGAGAGAGCGTGAGTTGGGGAGGGGCAGCAAGAGAGGGAGGGAGAGGATCCCAAGGAGGCTCCGTCCTGCCAATGTACAGCCCGACGTGGGGCTCAATTTCACCAACTGTGAGATCATGACCTGAGCTGAAATCAAGAGTCAGATGCTTAACTGACTGAGCCACTCAGGCGCCACCGCCCAACCCCCCCCCCCAACCTTTCTGAGCTGTGTCTTTTCTATCTGGAAAATGGGTTCGGTTTGCCTGCATGATAGTCGTGGGAGGATTAAATTAAATGAGTATGAGAGAGCCCGTGACTCTTGAGAGGCCAGGCACACACAGATATCCACACTGCACACACGTGCACACATAGAGCTGGGGTGACCCTGGTTACAGGAATCCCCGTCCCAGCCCAAAGAGCACTCCGCACCAGGCCACCCTTTCTGTGAGGTGTCTCTTGGGGTTGGCATTGGGGTGAGAGTCCCGGCTCCTCCTCCTCCAGTTCAGACTCCCTCAGTCCCAAACCTATAATCCCTGGCAGGGAAAATGACAGCTTTGCCCAGCGGCTGCCCTCAGCCGAGGGCGGGGAGCTGGGCGGTAGCCATGGTGGTGGCTGGGAGGTGGGCCCGGGACACACAGCCCCGGAGTCAGGGGAGGTCAATGGAGGGGACAAATGTCATGGGGACTATGGGCTTTGGGGCAGGGGGACGTGGATGAGAGGGAAGAGGGGGAAGGGGTAGGCACAAGGCCCCAGGGTTGGCCGGAGGCAGGCCCTCTGTAGGACATGATGCAGGGAGGGTCAGCAAGGGGTCATGAGCCTGGGAGCCTGGGAGCACAGGGAGTGGGGACTTTGTACGGAGGCTCAAGGCACAGGGCCTGGGACCCTGAGGCAGGCTGGCTAGGTGCCTGGAGGCAGCAAGTCAAGCATGGCCCATGGTTTGGGTTTGGGGTTTGGGAAGCTGCAAACACTCTGATTCCTGGGCTCTGCGCTGGCCTCCCTGGGATGGATGGGGAACCAGCATTTTGGAATGAGCCCCTGGAATCTGCCTGTAGCTGAGAACCCCTGGGTTTCCTCTGCCCCAGGGAGGCGCTGGGGCTTCCCCCGCCTGTGCTGCCTTCCCCTCGGCACCGCCCTCCATTTGGCAGGAAGGCAAGGCTAGAGCGGTGCCATGGACACCCCAACCACATCTGCCAGACTAGGCTCCTCACCACCTGTCTCCTGGGAGGCACGCGGCCCATTTGTGGGAGGGGCCCCAGGACTGTCTCCGTTTACTAAGGCCTGGTCAGCAAGGCTGGGGTCAGCCCCGGAGCACCCCTCCTGGGCCCCTCCCCACTGAGAACAGCTGTCAAGGAGCTAAAATGTTGGTGCTCTCTGCCTCCCCTCTAAGAAGTGGCAGGGAACCTGTCCCCAGCCCCTGGAGCTGCTGGGCTCATGATCTAGGGCCATGCGGACCCCTGAGCCATGTCCATGGGGAACAGACGTCCAGCCCAGGCCATGCTGCCCTGACTGTCAGTGGCCTTGGACAAGTCACATGCCCTCTCTCAGCAGGAGGAGGTTAGACTTGGCGATGTGCAGGCTGCAAAGGAAGGGCATTCAGGTGGACAGAACAGCCCGCACAGAAGCTGGACGGAGCGTAGTTGGAAACGTGCCCAGGCGGACTGGGCCAGAAGATTGGGGGTGAGGCTCGGTCTAAAGAAACGGGAATTGGAATCAGTGTGGGGTTTCTCTGACCAGTGTTGCCTGAAGGCAAGGTCCCTCGTGGGCACTCAGTACTCCCGGGCAGGGGCCCTCGGCAGCTGTCCCGGCATCTCTGGATCGTGAGGAGGGACAGGCAGAGGCAATCTGCTCTAAGAGAGGCAGCAGTGTTTGCTCGAGAATAATCCAGAGGACCAGCTTGGGCTCCCGCACCACCAGGTGGCCCGGAGGAGAAAGGGGGTAC
Organism: Neofelis nebulosa; assembly: GCF_028018385.1. Classification (NCBI taxonomy): domain Eukaryota; kingdom Metazoa; phylum Chordata; class Mammalia; order Carnivora; family Felidae; genus Neofelis; species Neofelis nebulosa. The sequence continues at coordinate 43,718,250 of NC_080794.1, read as the reverse complement.
ATTCAGTCTCCCTTGGACCAGCCTGAGCACAGCCTGGGCCTACCTAGGGGTGCTGTTCTCAGACTCAAGGCCTGGGGTGACAGGCCATGAGGCAGGTGGGACGTAGGCCCCGGGGAGGGATAAGCCTGGCTTATCAGGGTCAGGGCCATGGGGACAGCCCAGCTCAGGCCTGGAGGCACGGATACCTTCCTGGGGCCTCCACAGGCATAGACTGTGCTGGCTCAGGACTCCCTGCTGTCATCCCCACAACCACCATCACACCGATTTTCCTGGTGGATATTTGAAGATCCAACCTCTTTGGAGAGGGTTATGCTTGAGGACAGGGTCACCGGCACGACACCGGTCACACAGGAGTCCTGGGGTGTGCAGAGTCTGGCACCCTCAGGCATGGAGCCCCAGGGCTGGTCCCAGCTGGGGAGGGGGCTTACAGCTTTCATCTGGCTCCCGACCTCCCACCTTTTCCCTCGCTCTCGACCTCTAGGATGGTGCGAGGCACGAGCCCACCTTCACCCTCAGCAATCCTCCAGGGAGGGGACAGATGGACAGCCAGTAGTACGGGTGGACCAGAGGCCACTCAGCAGAGGATGGGGCCTGCCTGCTTCTCTGGGTCCCAGGGTGGCGATCTAAAGGCAGGGGCCCAGCGCAGGGTCGGGCGGCACGAGGAGCAATTGTTCCTACCGCCTGCCCGCCTGGTGCACCTGCTCACCTGCTGCCCGGTCCCCACTTGCCATGGCCTTGCCAGCCCCTTCCCTGCCCCCTCTCGGCCCGAGATGGCTGTCGCCATGGCAACCCTGCTCATTCAGTCCGGGATAATGAAGCCAATGTGTTTTTCATTTCCATGAGCGGGAGTGTGGAGCAGAGCGGGGGAGGGGGCTCTCCCCTCTCAGCCCCTCCTCTGAGGGAAGGCAGCCTGGAGAGAGAGTGTGTGCGTGCGGCCCGACCAGCAGAGGCACAGACACCCGTGGGAAGGGGGTGGGACCTGGAACCCCAAGCTCTCAGGCCACCACAGCAGCCGTGTGGCTGGACAAGGCCAGCTAGAATGGCAGCCTTCTCTGGCAACACCTAGACCAGGAGAAGTGGCTTGGAGACAGGCAAGGCAGGGCTCCATCTCTAGCTGTGTGACCTTGGGCTAGTGACTTCACCTCTCTGGTCTCCCTTCAGTAGAAGGAAGTTCACCAAGCATTTATTGGGTCTCTTTCGAGTGTCTGGCCTTCTGCTTTCCCCGGAGAACCTGAAAAGCCCCAGACAGAGCCCTGGTCGTCCAGGAGTCCACAGGTGAGCAGGAGGAGTTTGGATCAGGCATGTTTCTCAACTGTGAAAACAAGGCCAGCAACTCTTATCTGTTGCCACCTATCTCTGAGTTACTATTCAAAGGGGAGGTTTATGTGAAGTTATGCATGTGAATGTGCCTGGTGCACACAGTAGATGTTTTATGTGTCTTCAAACTGGGTCCCAGTCCCGCAGCACAGATAGCAGATGTGGAAGAGATTCTCCTATGTGAGTCAGTGCCTGAGGCTGCCCTAACGCCTCTCCTTCCTACAGACTTGCCCATTCAGTTGGAGGTAAAACCGAGGCCTGAGCAGGGCTGGGCTAGGCACAGGGGCAGTGGCTTTGACTAGCCTGCACCATCAGTGGCAGGGCTCATCTGTAGCCCAGACGGGAGACAGAGCAGGACTGTCTGGGACACCCACGGCCCCCAGTCGTACCCGCTCCTCCAGCCCCTTTCCAAGGGCAGGAAGCCAAAAGCACTCACGCGGAAAACTCTGGCCTGTCTTCCCCCCCACCCCCAATAATTCAATCACCTTGGAGGCCAGTGGCCCTCTCTCCTGGGCTGACAGATTGGAGGGGGAGGGAGGGGAAGCATGCAGAGGGAGGGGTGGGGGATACCAAGGAAGCCGATGTGGAAAAATCAGAGCAAATCTTGAAAAATGAAGAAATAAACCTGCCAGGAGGGAGACAGCCTCCATCCGTCCTCCATAAAGCTGTCTAAGGGCCACCAAGGACGTTGGTGGGTGGAAGGGGCCGGAGATAGCTCCTGCTGGGACCCCTGCTGCCCTTGCCCAGCCGGGCTCCAGCCCATGGCTGGTGAGGGGTTGGGGAGGAGGGGGGCCTGGGGAGCTTGAGGGTTAGGAGGGGCAGGAGTGTGGGAGGCACAACGGTGGGGAGAAAAGGCCTGGGAACAGGGGCCTTTTGTCAAATTGATGAGCCAATACCTGCACATAGTAGGGACTCAGCGTTGGATTGAATAAAGGAAAGAATCTGTCTGCAGGCAGCTGGCGAGCAGGGTCTCTGTAGCAGGCTGACTAGCCACGAACGGGGACTTGGCTGAAGCCCATTCGCCCATTTCACAGATGGGAAGGGAGGTTAGACGGGCCCGAGGTCACATGCCGAATCAGAGCCGCTTGGGTTCTCCACCCCGAGGTCCATGCCAGGGTGCCTTCAGCATAAACTCCAGGGTTGGGGGCCTCTCTCCACTGTGTCCCCACCGATGCCACATCACACCCAGGCGGGGGACCAAACACACCTGTGAAGGAGGATATGGCCCTGGCCCTGTTCCAGGTCCTTCCACGGAACCATTAAGAATCACATTTTCTAGAGGCGCCTGGGTGGCTCAGTCTTAAGCGTCTGATTCTTGGTTTTGGCTCAGGTCATGATCTCACAGATTCGTGGGTTCGGGCCCCATGTCGGGGTCCGTGCTGACAAAGCAGAGCCTGCTCGGGATTCTCTCTCTCTCCCTCTCTCGCTGCCCCTCCCCCATGCTGTCTCTGTCTCTCTCAAAATAAATAAAATAAAATAAAATAAAATAATTTAAAGAAAAACCAAGTCATTTTCTAGGAACACTGAATGACCCCGAAACCTGCTCATGACATAAGTTGAGTCCAAAAGAGAAGGAACAAAAAAAAAGTCATAAAGTCACCAGAAAGAAATACACCAGAATGTTGGTCAGCATGACCAGCGGTTGGGACGGTCACAGACAGTTTTTATTTTTCTTCTTTCAACTTTTATGGGACTTTCAGGCTTTCTACAAGAAGCGTGCATTATTTTTACAGTAAGGAAGAAAGGGACATTCTTAGGCTCTAAGGATGCCTCGGACAAAGTCAAAGGAACTCTGGCTGCAGGGGGGAGCAGCTCTGCACAGGCTCACACACTCATCCGCCATGACGAGCCTCCCGCCATGGCCTGCAGGCCTGCTGAAGTCACCGCAGGCACGAAGGAGGGGACCACAGCCGCCCTCACTTCGCTGCGTGACCGGGCGAGTCCTGTCCCTCTCTGTGCTCTTGTGTTTCCTTCCCTCGTCCTTCTTACCTCACAGGATGGGTACTGAGGGCTAATGCTTGAACTCAACTTGGAAGCCCTCATGATTAGGGGGACAGGGCTTCTCTGAGTCGGAGGGACGCTGTCTGGGGCAGAAGGGGCAGCTGAGGTGCCTCCAAAGACTGGGCAGGCCGGCACAGGGCGGAGGAACAGCAGAGCAGCGCCAGGAGGCGAGGGGCCAGCTCTCGTCCCCTGTTTACAGTGGAAACACAGACTTGAAAAGGTTTCACTTTTCCACTGTTTTTGTGGCGGTGCTGTGGGGAGCAGGGCTTCCTGAGATCGAGGCCAGCTTTCTAAGGCCACACCGAGTCCAGCCCCGCGCTGGCCTCTGACAGGAAACATCATGTTTTCAATTTACGGGTCCCTGCCAGGCGCTCCACCAGCCGGCTGTGTGGGGAGAGAACTTCCAGGCCTGGCTGCAGTTGGGAACCCCTGGCAGGCCTGGTGGAGCCCCGGGACCCCAGAGGAGACCCCGTGGGATCCCCAAGTGGCCTTACTTCGGAACAACTCTGGCTGCAGGTGCCTGGCAGCTGATGGGGGTTTGTTAGCAGGTGATGTGCCCGGTGATCCCACAGCACAAGGCGCAATCCCTGGCCTCCTGGCTCCCATGTCGGCGAGCCCTACTCCCTTGATAGACAGATGGGGAAACTGAGGCCCACAGAGAGAAGAGGCTTCCCAATGGTGAAGCAAGAATGACCTCTAACCAGATTGGAAGATTCCCAACCAGACTGGAAGATTCCCAACTGCCGGGGGGAAGATTCTCCCCCTGGCAAAGGGAGACTGTCCCCTGTGACAGTATTGACCGATGATTGCCACCACACGCCTACAAGCGGGCACCGTGATCACATTTGAGCTCAGAACAAGCCTGTGATCTGTCTGACCTTCGTATCTTGCAGATGAGGAAACCGAGGCACAGCGGGGTTTAGGAACCTCTCTAGGATCACGTCATGGGCAACCACGGAGCTGGGGGCTTCGTGCCGTGCTGCAAAATTCCCTTCTCCACCCCATCCCAGGGTTGCTCTCTGCTCTGTTCCTTGCTGTTTGAAGCTGCCCTAGCCCAGGCTGGCTACAAGCCTCCCAACACACAGGTCCTGCGGGTCCCTCCCCTCTCCAGGTGCTTCTGGAAATTCCTGGTAAACTGCGAAATGCCTGTAGCAGGGGTGTGCATTCAGCCAGTGGGCACTGAATGCCTTGGTCTACACTGACGGGGAGGAGGCTGCGTCCTGGCACCCAGGAGGCCCTCCACGCTGACAGCCAGCCGCCCTGTGCCACGAATGGGCGAGGGGACTGCCAGGAAGACCTCGGAGCTCAATACATCTCTGCTCTTTCTCACCCTGCTAGAATGTCACTTCCCTGAGGGCAGGGGCCTGGTCTCCTGCTCACTGATGTCTCCCAAACACTCAGAAGAGCGCTGGTACACAGGCGGTGTTAAATAAATGTCTGCTGAATGACTGATGGAGGACGGTGGTTGGGCAAGAGGCTCTGCTCACACGGTGGGTTTGGAGAGACCTGGCGGCTCGTCTCATCAGCCACATATTTATGACGTTTCCAGGGGAGGAGGAGACGCGTCCCCGCCCGAACCCAGCGGCCCCAACCCAATGCTCCATGGCGGCTCCCACCCTGGCCCCTCTGCCCAGCGCCCTCCCCGCGCCCCGCTGCTCGCTCTCTGGGCAAATTCCAACACCAGACAAAGGGCACATTTTCAGGGATCATAATCCCTTGCTTGTTTGTGTTTTTCACCAACTGTCCCTTCCCTTCTTCTTCCTATCCAGGGCATTCCTGTTCCCAAACAGGAGCCACCTTCCAGGCGAGTGATGGCCAGGCTCGCACTGGCTCCCAGGAGTCCCGTGAGCTGGGCCAGGGAGGCCCACTATAGACACGGACACAGAACCTTCTCAGCAAGGACAACATCAAGGCTGCCAAAGGGGCGGGTGCTCGGGGCTCCAGCTCCGGGCTGCCCTCCTGCTGGCCGGCCTGCGGGGAGCTGAGCTGTGCCTTCAGGCGTGGGGAGGAACCCGCACCCCGCCCACAGAGGGGCGGAGACCGTGTGTGCATGCGTCTGGGGAGGGGGGCAACACGCAGGCAGGTACATGCCCAGAGAGGGGAAAATAAGAGACTGAGAAAAAAGACAGCAAGAGACGCAGCGAGAAAGAGGGCACAAGTCAGGGAAGCACCGAGAGAGTCAGGAAAAGGCCCCGAGACAGCAAACAGGTGTGGATGGGACGCCCCCTGGAGTTGTGCAGCTGCCCTGGGCAGGACAAACACAAGAGAGCCAAGGAAGGAGAGAGACAAAGATGGGTGCAGGGAAGAGCCACAGAGGGTGCACGGATGAGCGTGACCGGGAGGCCCGCAGGGGGAGGACAGGGAGACAAGCCAGAGGTACGGAGGGGGCCCTGCGGTAGACACACAGAGCTTGCCACAGACGCACCAGCTCCAAAGCCCTGGCAGACTTTTCTGGGTGCTCTCCTTCCCTGTCCAGGTGCTGCAAGGTCGGCGTCTAGGAACGGAGAAAGACAGGCTGCAGGGCCCCGAGGCACCCCCCCCCCCCCCCCCCGCCATGCCTTGCTAGGAATGCCCTTGCTCTGTGCCCTCCAAGGCTCAGTGAGGTGTTGCAGGCGACGCACGCTGACCCTTCTCCCTTTCAGCCTTGCCCCCCACTCGTGGTCAGGGGGAGAGCTGGGGCGGAAGGTCAGACAGAGTGGGAGGTGGCAAACCCCGCCGGAGGGCAGGAGCACAAACAAGGAAGCCCCGGGCCCCTCCGAACCAGCCCCTTCCTGTCTCTGGGTCTCAGTTTCCTCTTGCTAGAGGAGGTGGGATCTGTTGGCCCCTGAGCTCCCCCCAGCCCCTACCACCCTGTGTCTCTGGAATCTCACATTTAGCCGGGCACTGTGTGTACCTCTCTCCACCCCACCCCCGTTTCTGAATGAACTCTTGACCTCTCCCATTCCCGGCCCCCACCAGGCTTGCATTTGAAAGGCCAGACATGCAGAAGGACCGTCGCAGCTACAGCCGGGCTCCCCGCCATGAGCACCTCTTTCCCGCCAGCATCCAGGGGAGCAGAGCCACTACCTGCCCGCGTGCTATCTCTGGGCTCCCACAAGCTGCATTTCAATGACAGTTCAGTGAGAAGTGACGCGCCATGTCCTTCTGTGTCGGTGTCCTTGCTGGCTCCTCGCTGCCCCCTGAAGAGCGTGTGAGCCACTGGACCTCATTACAAACCGCTGCTCCCACTCCCCTCCCTGCAGCCAACAACTGCGTGCTGGCTGTGCCCTATGTCTTCTCACACTGTTCCATCTACTTTGTCCTGGCCTTTCCCTGCAACTCCCAGCGGGAGCTGTGTGTCTCTGGCCCCCCCAAAGCTGAGCTGCCCTGGTTGCAAGGCTCCGAGTTGATGCTTGGGAAGGGCTCTGGGCCCTGATCTGGGGAGGCCTAACCCATGGCAATGCTGGCTGCTTCAGCAAGCCCAGCTGAACCTGGGGAACACACCCTCCACCTGCCTGGTCCTTCTGGGCCACAGGAAGGAAGCTTTTTCTTCTCATTTTATGACCAAGAGGAAGAGCCTCTGGGAGGTCAGGTGATGGGGTCTTACACAGGTTGGGACCTGAAAGTTCAAGATACCTGGTCTGTTGGAGACAAAACCCATCTATCTCCAGGAAGCCACCTCTGATCTTCCTGGTTGGCAGGGGCTCTCCCCTGGCAACGCCCAGAGCAGGTCCTCAGTGCCCTGAGTCTGGTTGGGCTCAGGCTTGAAAGTCACATGGAGCTGGGTTCAAGTTCTGGCCCCATCTCCCAAGGGCTGTGTGACCATATGACTGTATGACTTAACTTCTCTGCCCAACAGTTTACTCACTTGCAAAATAGGCTTTAGGAAAATTAAATTAGATAATGTATATAAATTATACGGTGCAGGTGCTGATTAACACAACTATCATTAGGACTACCCAAAACCACACACACACACACACACACACACACACACACACACACACACGCACGCACACACACAGAGCGATATCACAGTGATTAACAGCAAGGATTCGGTCTTAAATCCTGGCTGCATGACCCTGGGCAAGTCACTTCTCTCTCCGTTTGCTGAACAAGGTCTATTCTTAAAATTCTTCCTTATTACTATCCAGGAGACCTCTCTCCAAACCCCTAAAAAAGCAGCAGGTTGTCCTTGGAGCCTGAGGGATCTGCTGGCAACTGGGACACACAGGCTGTCCCCTGAACCTTCGCAATCTTCTATACTCCAGCCACCAAGCTCTTGCCAACCCCCAGAAGCTCCGCAACCCTCTCGGACAGAGCCAAGAACGTCCAGCGTGGCCCAGCCCCAGGGGGAGGTGGCCCAGTGTCTCTGGTCAGTGGGTTCTTCGTGCAGAAGGGGCAGATTTAGAAAAGTCCTACTGCACTGAGATTAAGTGCCTGTTGAATCTCCCATCTGACTCATGGCCTCCTCCCCTCCTCCTGGGCTGGCCCCACAGTCATTACCATTTAAACACCTAAATTATCAAAAGGCTCGCAGGTAATTTACTTGCATTACAAAAGCCCGATTCAGGGGAAGGGCCCATTCTCTAACCACTGGGTGTTCACCTTCCCACAAAGCTGGGAAGGGACCAGAAGGACCTGTGTACAGAGCGATCATGGACGATTTCAAATGATTTCTCAGAGTCTGTGTCTTCCTTCTTTGGGTCAAAACAGATGTTCCACATGTTGGCAGTGAGGGCTGGGTGGGATGAGCCCCACGGGAGAGTCACAGTCAGACATCACGAGTTCCTATCCTGGCTTTGCCGCCTGGAGACTTCGGCTATCTTCCTAACCACCTCCTGCCTCAGTTTCCTCACCCATCACATGGAGATGATGCTGGTCCCACCTCAAAGGGTGTCAGACCAAGGGAGATGCCGCACTCCCTGCTGGCATCGTTATTATTTCTTTTTTTTTTTTTTTTTTAATGTTTATTATTTATTCTTGAGAGAGTTAGAGAGACAGAGCATGAGCGGGGGAGGGACAAAGAGAGAGGGAGACACAGAATCCGAAGCAGGCTCCAGGCTCTGGGCTGTCAGCACAGAGCCCGATGCGGGGCTCGAACTCGTGAACCCTGAGACATGACCTGAGCCAAGGTTGGACGCTTAACCCACTGAGCCACCCAGACACCCGGCATCGTTATTATTATCGCTCTTGTTATTAGTACTGACTAAGGGCCCTGGAGCTCCGCTATCCTCTGCCTTTCAGTGACACACGTGTGATGGGTAGTCATTTTCTCCCTGTCCCAGAGGCTGTAGGGCAGCTGGGTCTGTCTTGGGGGTGTCCTGAAGGCGTGTACAAGCATGCCCCTCGAGGCCCCCACTGCAGCTGGGCCCTGAGCAACTTGGCCCACCGAGTCCTCACTCTGTCAGGAGCCACAATGTGCCCCTGGGCACCTCCTAGGTAGGCAGGCATCTCCTACCCCGGGTTCTGAAGAATTACTCTGGGGCTGCTCTGGGCTCTGCCTCCCCTGCCTCCTGGTCTCTGTTGCGACCTGGGTTCTCACTTGTCAGACGGCCAAGTGCGTGCCATGTACCCTTCGCCCAATCAGCATTTGCTGAGTGCCTGCCCTGCACTGCTCATTCCCACCACAATTACAGGACAGCCACCCCTGTACGGCTCATTCGCTCAGCAGATACATGGCCTACGAAGTGCCAGGCCGAAGCCCGTGGCTGCTTCAATAGCATAGCCCCAGCCTTGCTCTGTCCAGCGGCCTCCCTGCTGTTCCTTGCCACAGGTGTGTTCCCACCGGTGCTCTGGGACACAAATGCCATCACCCAGCCACCTCCTCCCCCAACCCCCACCCCCCCACCCCCACCCCCAAGCACAAGCTCACAGTATACTGCACTCACCTGCCCAAGCAGGCGCTTATCCGGGGTCCTGGTCTGGGCGATACCCTGATCTAAGCCTATGCTTTTCCTGCCTCACCTTCAGCCCCACTGGAAATCCTCAGAATCCTTTGAGTGTCAGTCTGCTCCAGCCAGCCTCCTCCGGGAAGCCTTCCATATCCCATACTTCTCAAGAGCTCCTTCTCCTTGATCTCAACACCTTCCTGGTCCCAGAGCACTGGGTATAACTAATTCTCTTCCCTGCAAGCGAACTTAGGCTTAGGCTGTGCCAACCTAAGGGCTGGCCTAGGGTCTTCTGTTGCCTTATCTCCCCAAGAACTGAGCACAGATCCAGGCAAACAGTAGGTGCTTACTAAATACTGCTACCTTACTGCTTACAGAGGGAGAGTGTGGGGAGGAGGAACCGGCTTATGCAAAGGGCTTGAGGTGGGTCTGGTACCAGGCGCCGGGTATGAACTGAGGGCCCGGCTGGGCTCCTGGCCCAGGGAGGAGATTGGGCCGGGGTGGGCGGCCCACAGCCAAGGCTGGCTATGTAAGCTGGATGCCAGTGGTCACAGGAGCCCTGCTCCCTCGTCTGAGTGACAGCCCAGCCCAGACTCTGCGCCCCAGGTCCTGACATCATCCCAGTTGTGGGGGGGGGCGGGGGGACGGGTGAACGCCTAGATGGTGAATAATTCCTCCTCTGTCACCTGCCAGGCCTTAGCCGCCTCAAACAAGGTCTCATTAGGACAGGACCGGTGTTTTCACCTCTGCTTATTAACTCCCTTGAGCACCAGCGAGTGGAAAATGGGAGGGAGCCAGGGAGTGAGAGCCTTTTCATTCTGGCTCATGTTGCCCTCAGCGTGGATATTCCTGGAAACTTTCCATGGGGGCTGTCCTGGCTGGGGTGGGGGACTGGGAGCTAAGCAGGGGCTGTTGATTCAGGCTGACAGTGCAGATCAAAGAAGGGCCCAGTGTTTCGGGAGCAGGCAGCCCCTTGGTCCCTGTCCTGAGATGGCCCCATTTCTTCCCAGGAGCAGCAGAGGGCTGGTTTAAGGCTCAGGCCTTGTGGTGGGTGGGGGAGAATATCCATCCCAGAAAGACGGCCCAAGGGGAGGTGTGGTGGGTGGCAGGCACGGCCCAGAGACCAGACTGTAAGCCAAGAAGCCTGGGTTCCAGCACTGCTCCCCATTTCTCCCCGGGTGACCTAGCAACTCATTTTCCTCCTGGGGCCTCAGTTTCCCCGTTGATAAAGAGGGGGGTCCACAAGGCCACCCCCTAGTTCTGACACTCCAGGCCTCTGTATGTGTTCACTAGTAAAGCTCTGAGGCCCCTCGGAGGAGCCAGATAACCCCACTTCATCCTGCCTCCCTCGGCTGGCTCCGAGTTAGCGGTCTATCTCAGCGTGCAGAAGACATTTCCAATCTGAGTGGATTCGGCCGATGCCTGCTGATCTGAAAGCCTCCTGGAAGGCCCAGGGGAACTACCACTAAATGACACATCATGTCCAGGGAACAGCTTCTCTGTCCCTGGGGCTCTGGGGCTGGCCAGCGGCTGATGACCCGAATGTTCTGTGGCCAGAGGGAATGGGGCTGAAACCCAGAGGTCTGCCTCAGGGGTCCTGGCAGAGAGGACCCCAGGGAATGTCCTTCTTATTATCATGGGGGTTGGAAGAATAGGAAGAGCCCTTACAGATCGCCGAAACCCCTGGTGAATTCAGGAGAAAACTCAGCCACAGAGAGCGACAGGTTTGCCCAAGTTCAATCAGGAAGGCCATGACACTGTCCAGGGCCCAACCTCTAGGCCAGCTCCCCTTTACAGGCATCCATGTGTCCCAGACTGGCATGATCATAGGTGTTAAATGGGGCATTGGTTAAAAATTCAGAACCCTAGGCCCAACTCCAGACCTACAGAATCGGACTCCAAGAGAGACACCTGAGAATCTGCATTTGAACAAGTGCCCCTGGTGATCTGTGTGTGTTGGCACTTTGGGGAAGTACTGTGTCTCCATGTGGAATCGCCATCCCGAAAGTTTCCACTGGAGAGCTCCAGAGAGGACCCAGGAGGCCGGTATCCTGGGGAGGGAGGTATCTGGCTGCCAGACTCGATGCCAACCTCAAGCAGATGTTCCAGTGCTGAGGGGTGGGGGCAGCTCCCTGAGGGCATCCGTCTTCCATTACCAGAGAAGGCTGGTGCCACACAGGGCTGCTGGCACCCCTGGCAGGCAGGCAGGCAGGCAGGCCTCTCCCCACTTGTAGATTTTCTCATCTATGATCTAACAGAGGGTATCAGAGATGAAGCAACTTGTCCAGACTCACCCAGCTGACAGGTGGCAAGGCAAGGTCTTGAACCCAGAACCACCTGTTCCTGAAACCCATGCTTTAACCCCATGTCGTAAAGCATCCCTTACCACACTGAAGTGCACATGCATGAGCAAACCCTTATGGTAGGTGGTGAGTTCCCCAGCAGCGGAGGTATGCAAGCTGCAGCTGAAGGAGCCCCTGGCAGGCATGGGATGATCTGGACCAGCCCTCCTGGAGCTGCGACGGGACAGGCGAAGCTGGCCAGGGGATGTGGGTGTTTTTGTTGTGTTTCTTCCACACACAGAGAAAAATGATTTGGGTTATTTACAAGTGTTAGTTCATCAAAGTTCTGGCTCAGTGCTTGGCCACCCTGGAGCTGCTGGGCGGAGGATGGTCGGGAGCCTTGGCTGAGAGGGCATCTGCCGGGAGCAGAGACGGTGGGGGTGCAGGGGGCTGGCTCCCCAGGCCAGGGTGACCCAGGGCGGTTGGGAGTCGGGTGGAGGTGGGGCTGAGAGACCTCACCAGGGGCCACCCAGTGAGACCCGTCACACACTAGGCTGTCCCACCGGCCAACCAGAGCGTGGGCCAGATGGGGGCAGCACGGGAGCATCCCACCGGGGTTATGAAGCAGAGATGCTCCCACAGGCTCTTACAGAGTCCCCCAAAGAGCCTCGGGGAAGCAGCAGAGGGTCCCAAACAGCTGTGAGGCAAGATGTGCTGCTTCCCAAACCGGAACGGAAGAAGGGTGAGAAGCACTTAACAGGAAAGACAGATGTGAGGAAAAAGCTTTCACACGATCGCATTAACCGGAGTGGTGGGCATGGGACCGGTGCTCCCCAGTCAGCTCTCTGGGAGTTATGTGGTCCCTATAACCCCAGGGGCTCTGGAAGGTTCTCAGGGCAGTCTGCCCAGGAGCCTCAGTAGACAGACACCTGAGGGACCACACTGAGGTCACCGTCTCCTCCCCACGCCTGCACTGGCCACAGCCCAGGACCGAGACACCTGACAAATGGACCTGCTGGCTGGGGAGCTGGGGGCTGAAAGGACAAGCATGCACCACGAGGCACACACAGACTCAGAATCCTTCTTAACACAGCCCACCCGGCGCATTAAGAACTGGCACACCCGGGGCGCCTGGGTGGCTCAGTCGGTTAAGCGTTGACTTCGGCTCAGGTCATGATCTCGAGGTCCGTGAGTTCGAGCCCCGCATCGGGTTCTGTGCTGACAGCTCAGAGCCTGGAGCCTGTTACGGATTCTGTGTCTCCCTCTCTCTGACCCTCCCCCGTTCATGCTCTGTCTCTCTCTGTCTCAAAAATAAATAAATGTTAAAAAAAAAATTTAAAAACTGGCACACCAGATAAAATCTTGCCGTCCCCAAAGAAAACTAAGGGCACACAGGTGAGTGCCTGCAGGCTCCCTGCCTGTTCAGCATAGGCGTACTAGGAGCCATGCCTGGTGGATGGGGGACAAGGTTCAGTCTGTCCCGGGCCTTCTTTGAGGGGTTTCCAGCCCCGCAGGGGAGACAGCAGGTGGCTGGCATGGAGGAGCGGAGACAAGGAAAAGCCATGGGTGCAGGGGGCTGAAGGATGGGCTAGATGTGTCTCGCGGGGCTAGCTCAGCACGCATAAGCTCTGCAGCCCTCGGCAGGTGGGAGGAGGTAGCCCTTGGGAGGGGGGTCCTCCTTGGGCTGTGGCCCCAGCCCTGCCTGTGGTGGGGGACCTGGGGCGGGGGGAGGATGAGCTCAGCACCTGAACCTTCCAAGACTTCCTGCCACAATCCCTAGGCAGAGGCAAACAAGAGACCAGCTGTCAACAGAGCAGGCAGCAACGTGCAGCCGGTGGGGACTGCAGGTCCCAAAGGGGGAAACTGGCTCCAGAGGGCACAGGACTCTGGAGGGGCTTTTCTGCTGCTGGTGTGCCCCTGGGAGGTCCCTCCAGGCCAGCGGGGGCGGGGCCAGGATCTGCAGGGACAACTCCCTCCTCCCCTTCCTGCTTTCGGAGCTTTGCCTGCCCCAGGCATCTCCCCACGGTGTGGGAATCCTCCACGGACACGCACTTGGGCGCCTCTGCAGTTCAGACTGCGTCCTGGATGGCGCGGCAGAAGGACAGGGGCCATCCTCTCTTCCTGGGAGGAGCTGGGTGCTCAGACCCCCTGAACCCCAGTGCTCTAGGCTGTATGCTGTGCGTGCAGTGATAAGGCGCAGCACTGATCCCCGTGTGGCTCACCCTGTGTTGGTCCCCTCGGTCTAGGGCTGTTTGGGGATTCGGTGGGGAAGCACCAGGACCCCAGAACCCACGGTGGGGGAAATGGAACCCTCACAACATGTCCCCTCTCTTTCAAGGTGTGGTTGCCTAGGTACTAGCCACGGTCCTGTCCACCTCAATTTACCTTTATGACCAGTGCCCCATGCCCCGTGCCCCAGTTCCTTACTTGGAACTGCAGAAAGGTAGCAGAGCCTTGCCTACAGGGAAGGCACGCACTCACCCTGCCAACTCTTATCTGCAAGACTGCCTTTCCCAGCCTCAGTTTCCCCACCTGCGAATGAGGAACCCCACGGGGCCGCTGAACACCAGCGTCTGCAGGCGGTGTAGGCGTTAAATACACACCAGGTGTCAAAGACTCAGGAGGAAAAAAGAACACAGAGGAGCCAATAGGTTATCCTTCCAATACACAGTCAAGACAAAAGAGAAGATAAGGGGGCAGGCAGTCTAGAAGCACAGGAGCATAAAGAGGGTTCGGAGTGGAGAGAGTTCAGGGAGGAAAGGAGCAGGGCCTCTGGGAAGCGGAGGGCGTGGGGCCCAGGGGGTGTGGAGGCCACGTCTGACCCTGTAGAGGAAGCACGGCTTGAGGAAGGCTCCAAAAGTTTCCAGCCACACAGCAACGCGGGTGGAGGGCTTTCAAGGCAGAAGGAAGGGCAGGAGCAAAGGTGCTATGGCGGGAACGTGTCGTAGAGGTGAGGAGGGGGCAGCACAGGGAAGCGGCAGCCCAGGGCACTGGTGGACAGCTAGCGTGTGACGCGGCCCTGCAAGGAGGCTGGGGCCGGCGGTGGTGGCTTCGAGTGCCAGGCTGAGTCTGCCGGTGCACGGCGGCTGGCGCTCCCAGGGAGTCTGACGGCCAGGGATGGGGGCCGAGGGAGCTTCCAGAAGGCGTCCAGGTGAATGGAGGTGTCCAGCCACCAGAACACAGCAGCCTACCTCACAGACCGCTGAGACCCTCAGGCCCGTGGTTCTCTGGGAGGCCACCCTCTGGTTCCTTCTCCCCTCGGGAGAGGACAACTTATTTATTCATGAGCACACACTGGCTCCCGCCAGGCAGCCAGCTCTCGGACACCTCACTTCTAATTACAGCAGGAGTTTTATTAGCGCTGGAGGGCAATGCCAGGCTCCAACCGCCCCTGTGAGTGGACACACGCCCCCTCTCGCTTCCCTGCTTTAGCCTGCAGCCAGAGGCCCGGGTGCCCAGGACAGCACAGGGCAGCCGGGAGTTCGGTCTCCATCCCGAGTGGTCGGCACGGGGGGTCCCTGGAGACAGGATGGCGTCTGCTCCAGCTCAAGGCCACACGGAGCGCACAGCCTCCGAAGCCGGGAGTGCGGGGCACTGCCTTGGATACCTCCAAAGAGCAGGGTGGGCGTGGGGGGAGCCGTGTGCCGCCAGAGCTGCAAGAACAAGGCTCAGGGCGGCAGGTTGGGAGCCCGGGAGGTCTCAGTTCTGCTGAGTCCTGGCAATGACAGAGGCGATGACACAGAGCAGACGCAGAGCAGATGTCTGCGGGGACGCCTGGCTAGGAGTGTCTCTGAGGGTAAGGAGAGCGGAAGTGAGAAGGTCCTGGGGCTCAGAGAGAAATTCCAGAGGGGGCTCAAGGGGGAGCACTGGACGTGGCACAGGGAGAAAGTGGGTGAGCTAAGGGGGCAGAGTGGGGGTGCCTTTGTGAGGAGACGGGGGGAGCCGGGCAGGAGAGAAGCACGGGCACACAGAGAACCAGCGACAGACAGACACGCACGCACCTCCTTCCTTCTGGAGGGAACAGGCACCAAAGTGCAAAGCACAGGTGTCCTCCATGGACAACCCTTCTTAGCGGCCTCTTCCAGCCTTCGCCAGGGGACCTCTGGGCAGGGGCTCCCCTGTCTGCTCGTCCAGCCTCCCACGTCCACCCTGGAGCACCTCATGTTCTCTCTCAAACTCAGGGATGCTCTGCACGCCCTCCCACCCAGTCTGCTGCCTGACTGCCCTGTGCGGCCCCAGCTTGCATACTTTTGGCAACGAGGAGCTCACTACCCACTCAGAAGGCAACTGAAAAAAATCTCCAGATGGCTCAGACTCTTGGAAAGCTGAACTTGAGGATGCCAGGGAGACGGTGTGGCTGCCATGGAGGGGCCCGAGCTCTGCTGGGCCAGTCCGCTGGGCAAGGCTGTCCTTTAACATTAGCTTGCAGAGTGAAAGAGCTGGCCCCTCACTCCAGCTGTCGCTCCAAATTATAATAGGACCAGGCACCAGGATGTGGCAGTGAACAAACATCATCACAGTATCCGTTTCTAGTCTGGCACCTGCCCTTCGCCCATTTTACAGGTGGCAAAGCTGAGTCCGGGGAGAGGCAGTGACTTGCTCAACGAGCCCCAGGGAGCTGACGGTGAAGGGCAGAGCCTCCCACAGGCTACTGCAGGCACTGACCATCTGTCAGCCCCAGGAAGAAAAGGAGGAGAGGCGTGTCCGCCACCCCACCCCCAGCCGTTTCTAGGACACTGAGGTATTGATTACCACCCTTGCCTTGGAGTGGTTTTCTTTTCTTTTCTTTTTCCATCAAGGCTTTCTAGTCTGCCTTTTTTTTTTTTTTTTTTTTTTAAATAAACTCCAAGCCGCTCCTATGATTAATTACCAGCTGCCTAATGCTCCGCCACTAGCAATTTCTGGAAAGGGAATGAATTACCTTGAAACACATCCGAAAAGAGAACCCACCGTGAAGGAGAATTCAGAGGTTACCTCACAATTAGCAGTGGGTCCCCCTAGCCTTATCGAGTTGCCGGCAGGCCCTCTGGGGAGGGGCGGTCGCCAGCCTTCAGGGGCCACCCTCTGGTTCCTGAGGGCAGCGGGGCTTGGAGGGCCAGGCCAAAGCACAAGGCGGAGAAGGAGGCGGTTTCCTGAGCACCCACCTCAGGCCGGCCTGTGGCTCCGCCCCTGGTCTCTAAGGCATCACGGGCCGCTTCATTCCACAGTTCAAATCCCCATGCTGCTACTTACAGCTCTATGGGTTTCTTAACCACTTTGAGCCTCTGGAGAAAGGACGAGGCACTAAACACACCTCCTCACGGGATTACTGCGGGGAGAAATATGTATTTAAGGAGCATGGTGCCTGGTACACAGTAGACTCTCACTAAGCTCTAACATTTAAAAATATTTCAGGCTTCCGAGCGTCGCCGTAACGGCCTTCCCAGCAGGGCTGGTATAATTATCCCTGTTTTCTGATGAGAACCCTGGCCCCCACTCTCACGAAAGTGAAAGTCTTGCCCAAGGTCACGAGCCGATGGCAGGGAGCCGGGACCTCCTGCAGCCCTGCCCCTTGGTTCCAGAGCCTGACTGAAGCGTGCAGCATCCCAGGGCTTGCCTGGCCCTGTGTCTGGGCACCTACGAGCACGGGGGCCTCAGGAGGGGAGTTGAGGGCAGCAGGGACATGATCAGGCAAGGCCTCATGCCAGAGCAAAGACTCTGCCTCCCCCCGCTGGGCCCCAGAGCCTTGGGACAAAGGGCCCTGGCCCAAGTCAGCACTTTTGTGAAGGCCTCTCATCTCTGGGTTGGGAACCACAGAGTAAAGAGGGATTACACAGGTCACCCTCTGGCACGGGGCCAAGTGCGATCAACCCTAAAATGCCTCTCTGTGATGACACACGCTGGTGTCCAGGCCAGAGGCAGGGCCGGGAGGCTCAGCCTCAGAACCTTCTGGTTCCTGCTGCTCTTGGGAGCTCCCTGGGAGCCCCTACCCCCTCATTATGTTGGATGACCAGTCCGTGTCCATCCTGGCATTGCTGGGCACTCAGGGAGGAGGGGATGCGGGAGCTGCGGTGTATGGAAAGAAGGAAGGGTCCCAGGATCCTTGACAGTGACTCTGACGTGTCCTCCTGAGCGCCTCTGGTGCCAGGTGTGTCCACGCACCTGTGCGGGCAGGTGCTGGGGACCCATCCCATTTTTACAGACAGGTAAATCAAGGCACAGAGAAACCACACAAGGCCACGGTGCACAGGTGGCAGAGCCAGGATTTGAACGCAGTCACTCTTGACTCCAGAGCCCAGAGATTCGTGCGTGCACCTCAGCGTGTTTGCGGGAGACAAGGAGGTGGCCAGACACACCGCCCATTTCAGCAAATAGGCCTTTCTGCTCACCCAGGCCTCTTCCTGCGTGGCAGCCATGTTGCTTGGCATACGGGGCCCACGCGTCCCGGGCTGAGTGGTACAGACAGAGGTGCTGCGCCAAGGCTGGGGACCCCAAACCTGCCCCTCTCCCTGGGTGCTCTCCCCCAGCCCTTCCCCGGCAGGCACTCTGGAGAAAGGCCAGGTCCCAGAGGCCTCTGGGGCCGACGAGGTCTAAGCAGGGGGCGGAGCAGCACCCAGTCCCGCCCACCAGGGCCAAGGCCCAGTCAAAGGCTGGGTATGCCAGGGCTAACACCTAGTCACTACTCAGGACGTGCCTGCCCCTTCTCCAAGCACCTGAGCCAAGCCTTCCCCACCAGCCGCACACCTACCTCAGTGACCCGCGAACCACCAGCGTCCCACGTCTGGTCAGCAGTGCTCAGCCCCCGCACCTCACTGCAGTTCCATCCTGCTGCAAGGGGAAGGGGTGGTCAGAGGGGCCCCTCGTGGCAGCCCTGGAACCGATCGGGCTGCCACTTCCCTCCCCCACCCCCCTCACCCCCACCTACTGGGCAAAACCAAGTCATCCCCATTTGACAGATGGAGAGTCAGAGGGGCTGAGCGGAAGAGGGGCATAATCATGGAGTGCCCTGACACCAACAATCCCCTGACACCCCCATCTGCCCGTTACCAGCTATGTGGATATGCCCCTGGCCTCCCTGGGTTTTGGTTTCCTCACCTGTCAAATGGGATCACAAGCTCTCTCAGGCCTTCTAGGAGCATCTAAGGACATACGGGGACAGAAGCACTCAGTGTTGTTCATTCATTTGCTCAAGAAACACTGAACAAACATCCTGAGCTGTGAATGGGACGGGGGTTCCTGTCCCTGTGGGGGTTCCAACAGTTAAACGCTACATAATTAGAAGGGGCATCTGCCAGAAAGAATGAGTACAGGGGCTACACAACGTGGAGTCAAGGTTCAGGGGAGCCTCCCTGGGGAAGTAAAGTCAAAGGATGAGCCAGAAGAGAGGCAGGCCAAGATGCATGGAACAGCATTCCAGGCAGAGGGACCAGCATATGCGAAGACTCAAAGACAGGGAAGAAAGCCTGCTTCAGTGAAGGACTTGAGAGCGGGCGGGTGGTAGGTGTGATGAGGGAAGGAGAGGTGGGGTGAGTGGGGGTCAAGGGGCATGGCCAATCACTGAGAGCCACGGGAGGGTCTGAACAGCCGAGGGACATAACCCTAGTTCCAGTTTGGAAAGATTCCCATGGCTGCTGGGGGAGAAGGGCTTGGGAGGGACCCTGGGAGGCAGGGAGACCGGCATGTAGGCTGTTCTGGGGGTCCAGACCAGAGAGAGTGGTGCTCATAGCAGAGGGAACAGCAGGCAGAGAGGCAGGGGTGCACTGGGTATGTGGAGATGTCAGAGGGAGGGAGAAGGCATGGACACCCTGGTCCCCTGTCCCCCACTGTTGATTATCCTCACAGTTGGGGGGGAGGTTCCGACCCACCCACCTCCTCAGGGGCCACCCGTGCTTTTTACTCTGTTCCACCTCCCTACAGATCCTGGAGGACCAGACCCAAGGGCCTGGCAGGTGGACTTCTCTGGAGTCCCGGCCACAGGGTGCCAGCCACAGAACCCCAAGTTTGGGTCCCAGCTTTGAAGGTGCCTCCCCGGGGGGCTCCAGGCAGCTGCCACGCTCCGTAGGCCTGCACATCCTCCTCTAAGAAATGGGAAACCAGGCTGCGGGCTGAATGCCTCTCGGGATGAGCCCCATGGCTAACAGAGGGAGAGGGAGTGTGCAGGCCACATTAGTTGTGGGCTCTCACACATGCCAGGGGGCCGCTGGAGGCCTCAGACCTGGCCCACCCCACTGGGCAGTGGGACAGAAGTGGGTGTTATGGCTGGTTCAAGTCTGTGTTTCGCCCTCTTACCAAGTGTGGGGCTTAGCGCAAATTTGTTAATTAAACCCTTCCGTGCCTCAGTTTTCTCATCTGTGGGATGGGAACACAGGGAGTAGCACACATGAGGGCCGGAGGGGTAGGTATGTCAGCTGAGCCATAAATGACCTTGCAGGGGCTGGTGCTGGGCTCTATGGATCATTAGGCCCCAAAGCCCCAAGCCCCCAAAGCCAGGGCTGACATCCCCGCCCCAGCAGGGAAAGACAACGTCTCTGCGTCCTGACCCTTTGGCTCTGGCAGCCCCCAAACTTCTTGCCGTGGGAACAAAAACAGCACGTGTATTCAGAGGCTCTGACTCTCCCATTTTTCAGAGGAGGAAACTGAGGCCTAAAGAGAGGCAGCGCCCACCCCCATCCCAGGGACACGCAGCAAGTCAGTGGCTGGGGCAGAACCGGAATCAGCCTCCTGCCTCCCCACCACCCACAACTCAGGCCTTTCCCAGAGGCGAGCTGGCCCGCAGACCCGCTGACAAAGAGAAAATAATTATTTTGGCAGCTGAGATAGAAGCCAGAGCCGGAAAGTCCTCGCTCACACAGTAAGCAACGTCCAGGCCCCAAGGAACGACACCCGCCCATCCTGCCGCTTCGGGGTACTCCAGCTCACGGTGCCTCCGCGCGGGCCCCGTGGCCCTCAGCCACCCAAGCTCTTTGTTGGGCCCGTGCAGAGGGGCAAACAGACCAGAGAGGGGAAGAGATATATCCAAGGTCACACAGCGAGCGCACAGAGATAGGCTGGGGGCTATCAACTTCCCTGTGAGCCTCGGAGGGGCGGGGAGTGGGGAGACAGCCTGGCCAAGGCAGCCTCTGACTATGAAGGCCAGAAGGGCAGAAAGGGGCTTGCAGACTGCAGCTCAAACCATGCTTTCATTCTCATTGTGTGTCTGGAGCTCCCAGGGGCAGGGCAGGACAGGGCAGGGTGGGAGCCCATTTTGCAGAGCAGGAAACCGAGCTCTGAGGGAGGACAGCGTGGCCAGAGGTATCACAGCTGGAGAGTGGCAAGGCTGGGCCTGGGACACGGCAAAGGTCACTCTGGGGTGGGGAGTGTCCCAGGACCCAGATACCTTCCACACACACCCACCTTCCCGACCTTTCTTCCTGCAGGGATGCCCTGGGAGGACCCGGGCCTGAGGGGAGGTACAGGACTAGCTGCTTGGGGCTGAGGCTGGCCCAGAGTAGACGCAGGGCCAATCCGGGATTGCTGGAGGGCCAAGGTGCCTGTGCCACAGGCCATCCAGGATATGGGGCACCCTGGAGACTCTGTGCCTGTGGCTCCAGGCCTGTGGCTAAGTGACTGGTTGTTCCCTACAACTGCCGAAGGTTCGGAACCCACATTCTGGGCTGGAGCCCTCGTCTTGTCCTCAGTGGTGAGATCGAGAACAAGGGTGGGCAGAGCTGGATTGGAATCCCTGGTTTGCCCTTTAATGCCGGGTGACCTTGAGCAGGTCACTTGGCCTCTCTGAGCCCTCATCTCCTTTCTAAACAGAGACTGGTGACCCCTCTAGCTGTTCATCCATCAGTGAGGCTTCGAGCTGACCTTGTAGAGCCCAGTATCGGCCAGAGCATTCACTTACCCACAGGCCACTGGGGGAGGGGGTCAGACTGCCCAGTGTGGTCTGTAGGCAGGTGGCCGTAGCGATGGCATCCCTGAGCTGGAGTTCAGGGTTCCGGTCACGTGCTGCTAATCACGTGAACACATGTGCTCCTTGGGCCCTGGTGGCTGTGACAGCTTAACGCGAAATGGGCATGTCAATACAGGTGCCATGTAGGAAGGAACAGGTCAGGGGATGGTGGCTGTTAAAAGTTTGAAGGAGGGGGAAATTACTCAAGGTCATAAGTGGCCAAGTTGGGACCAAAACGTGGTCACATGGGACGCACCCAAACTGGGTCTAACCTCCTGCTCCACTGGCTGAACCGACCTAAACCGGCTCCTGTGGCACTGACCTTCCTCACCTGGGCTGTTTTTATCCCCATTTCACAGATGGGACAAACAGTTGCTGGTCCTGCGGGCCAGGGGCCCTGTCTTTGGCCCTGTGCAGGGCGGGTGGCCTCAGACCCAGTTCCCAGGCTCACTGGGGAGACACGGGTTCCCCCACCTCCAGAGATCCACCCGGGAAAACATCCCCTTACATGACCCTGGGAACAGGCCCCTCGTCCTACCCTGGCGGCCGGTACCGGCTCTGGGAGCAAGGCAAATATTTACCGCGATGGTTATCCAAACCAGGCTGGCGCCCCACCTCCCACATTCCTGGAATACATGTTCCCTGACCTCATCACGCGGGGGGCGGGGGGGGGGGGGAATGGGGCAGTTGGGGGAGAGGAATCCAGACCATGGGGGAGAGCCAGACGGAGAGGGTCCTGGGCCCAGGTAGAAGTTGAAGGCTGCTGGCCAGGAGGAAAGAAGGCAGCTTTGAATTGTGCTTCTGACTAAACACCCAGTAGGAGAGGCCCCAGGCTGATCTTGCAGGGCAGGGCACTGACCTACCCGCAGGCCCCTGGGGGAGGGGCTGGACTACCCCAGTAGGTGTGTGGGGGGGCAGGGGGTTACATCCATGCGACCTCTGAGATGCCTCACCCCTGCTGCCAATCACCACCCCCAAACACACGCGGGAGGACACACACACTCATGCCTGTTGTGCCTTTGGAGTGAGAAACTCAGCTTGCCATAAACACGCAGAAAATTCTTCCATCTCTCAGGGCTTCCTTAGCGGCCCCATAAGCCCTCACTGCCCCCATTCCATCCATCCTCAGTACAGTCCTGTCACCAGGGAGCCATAAAGCCCAAGAAGCGCCCAGCAGAGACCAGAGCGTTAGAACAGGTACTGTCTCACCCCAGTCATACTTTCAACAGCTCTGCCCATCGAAACCCCTTCCTTCGGTGCCCAACGACCACCTCCACCATGCTGCCCTCCCTGAGAGTCCCCCAAATGATCTTTCCCATTCCTGAACCTCCAGACGCTTTGATGCTGTTTCCTTCCTCCTCCTTGCACAATTAAAACCGGGTGCCTGATCATCTCTTTGGCTGTGAAACCCTTGTCCACTCACTCTAGGTACAGCAGGGTTGAGCCCAGAGGCTCAGGTGGCCCAGTGCCCAGGGTGGGACTGAAATCCTGAGCCTTTTCGCCAAAGAGAAGCAGCCGCAGCTGGCCTCAAGGAACAGATAAGAAAGCAGACCTAGTAAGTGGTTGTCTGGTGTGGGGAGGGGGGGAGGCGGGGGTGCAGAACTCCTGGGCAGGGCTGTCCCAGAATCATGAACTAACCTTGGTTCAATAATCCTGTCTGTCTTCACTTCGTCTGAGAGTATTTGGAGCTGTTCTGACAACCTGCCCACACCCAGGCCCAGGGAAGCCCAGCCCATGCCCCTGGGCTTTACGCCTCCCTCTCTCCAGTGTGGAATCTTGGCAAGTGGGGGGGGGGGGGGGGGGTTGGTGGTGCAGACCAGTGTCATGGGCTGACCTCCGGGACTCAGGAATGAAGCGTAGGCCTGGCCGGTCTGCTGCGGGGCCCTGATGGATGTCTCCAGGTGGGGACAGCCCCGGTGACAGGAGATGCCCAGCGCAAAACCTGGGGCCGCGCCCTGGCACCGTGGGGGACCCAAAGAGTGGGAGTTGGAGAAGGGTAGGGGCTCCCAGAACTGCCCTCTCCACCCTCATAACATCTGAAATTGGTTTCCCCTTTGTGAAAATGGAGAAATGACTTCTGGGGGTTGTTCCTTCATTCCATCCATCCATCCATCCATCCATCCATCCATCCATCCATCCATCTCCTTCTTTCAACAACTACTCACAGAGGAGGAAGAGAAGGAGCAGGGTTGGAGTGCGGGGAGGGAAGGCAAGGTCAAAGGCCAACAAGTGCCAGCCTGTATGCTTCCCAAGGGTGTCTGCACACTATCTAACACGAGGTGGGCGAAAACACCAGAAGTTGGATAATTCTAGGACAGAAGTGCTGGTAGGTGTGCCCACCTTGGCCTGGCAGCAAAACAGGGGGTCTGGGGCATCATCCTTTTGGGCAGAGTCTCTCACGCAGGAGGGCAAAGGCCCAGGCAAAGACAAAAGGCACAGGCCCCTCCTAAGGCTGACTCAGGAGCAGGGCCAGTGGGTCTGTTCCCCAGAGATGGGCTTCCCGAAGACCACCTACTCCCAGTCCCTTTCCATATAAATGGAAAAAGCATGCCAAAGCTGTGCACGCTCCTGGGGTAAGCTCTGCAGCTGAGGCTCTTTCTATGCCCACCCTCTCATCAGCCCCTTAGGGGTGGGCATAGCCTCTCCCTTGCCAGGGGCTAGGTTCTTGCCCGGAGGAGCACCCACTTGGGCTTGGCCAAACCAAGGCCCTTGGCACCCACCCATCCCACTGCTGATGATCTAAATTGAATTTTCTGCCAACGGGCCCCTCTTAGGGACTCAGTGTCCTGCCTCTGCCACCTGGTCCTGCACTGTCCGTCTGAGGACACTGGATGGAGCTCTAGAGCGATACCCCTGCTCTCTACCCCTGGCACGTCCCCAATCCCGATTCCTCTGCAGCATTAACAGGGCCTGACGGAGGCTCTCAGAAGAGTCCTTGGAAGTCCTCAGTTTAAGCTTGCCACCTTACCCAGGAGGGCACATAAGTCCAAAGAGGAACAGGGATGGGCCCAAGACCAAGACGAGAACCCAGGTCAGTTCTGGTGTTGACAAGAAGGTAAGGTCACCTGTCCCCCAGGTCTCTGTCTCCTTATCTGGGCAAACACCTGCTGGAGGACTAACTGAGCTGACATTTCATCCGTGATCCATACAGGGCTGGGCAGCTCCACGGGCAGCCTGGACTCCAAGCCCTGTGCTCCCCCCACTGAGGAGGTAGGTGGAATGATCGAGAAGCTGAGGGGCACGGGGGCTTCCAGTGGCACAGGCACCCCACCTAGCACCGAGTGTTCCCAGTGACCCCCCTCCTGGGCCCAGGCTAGCCCCCAGCGGTCTCACTCCTCACACAGGCATCCCTCTGGGATTCTGGCCACATGGGGGCCAGGCCAGTTTGAGGAGGTGGCCGAGGCTCAGATTTACAAATGCCAGACAAAGGAAAGCACTGGTCTTGCGAGCAGGAGG
Source organism: Neofelis nebulosa (assembly GCF_028018385.1). Taxonomy (NCBI): domain Eukaryota; kingdom Metazoa; phylum Chordata; class Mammalia; order Carnivora; family Felidae; genus Neofelis; species Neofelis nebulosa. Next base: position 43,693,411 of record NC_080794.1, on the reverse strand, counting down.
TAGTGGGTCTGAGCTCGGGCACCAATGTCACCCAGGCCTAGATGAAATCCTGGTTTCGCTGTTTGCAGGCCACACGTCCTTAGCCAAGTCCCTGTACCTACCCCTGCCTCTGTTTACTCAACGTTGGGCGGGAGAAGGTTTAATTGGGGTGAGTGCGTGGCTCACCTCCTTGGAGGAGCCAGGCCACAGGAGCTCTTGTTGTTTGTAGGAATGCCAGTCCCCCCCCTCCCCCCGTCAAGGGCAGTCCAGCGGTGGGCTGCAGGGTTGCTGCCGGGAAGGCTGGGGAGGGAGGGGGTTGTAGGGGGCGTTCATCATCATGCTGCACTCTGCGGCCTATCCCAAGATGCTCACCGATGCAGCTGCCTTGGAGAAGCCTGCCTGTCTCCACCCGGCCCTGCTTACAGGGAGGTAGGTTCCAGTCGGCCCTTTGCCTTTTTACCCTCCTTGACCTGGGCCAGTGCCTTCCCATCCCATGATGTCTCCATCTTCCATCTGTAAAGCGAGAGGAACAGCCCCAGAGCCTCTCCCTGTCACAGCACACCCAGAGCGTGTCCCAGGGTCCCCGCCAGGAGGCACGAGGACCTCTGTAGCTGCTTCCCGGCGGAGGCATCAGGATTAGCCTAGGATGACCTCCTTTGCCCTGGAGTCCGGGGTCTCCCTGCATTCCTTCAGAAAGAGGGGCTCCTTCGGCCCAGCAACTTCAAGGGATTTGGGGGGAGCCACCTCTCACGTGCCCATCAATCCCTGGGGCTGCCAGAACCTGACCTCTGGGACTGGACCCCTGAACAGACTAGAAAGAGAGGCTGAAGCCAGCCCCCTGACGGGTGTCTTCTTCCCGTGGCCCCCAGAACCTCTGGAATGTCTGCGGGATGAATGAATGAACGGTGATGGGAGGCGCCATGTGAAAACAACTTTAGGTCAGAGAACACGGTACCTGCCACGTCCGGACCAGGTCTGGCCCCAACGGATGCTGCGCGCTGGTTAGCCCGTTGGGTCTGAGAACCCCTGGCCAGCCGCCCCCCAACCCCCACCCTCATCCTTCAATCTGGGAAAGTGTGGCTCAGGGGAGGGGACGTGCTAAAGATCACCCCGAGTGTCGGGGGCGTCTGGGACCTGGAGTCCAGGTGGCCTGACTTGTCTGCCTTGGCTCTGGGCTCTTGGAAACAGAGCACGGTCAGCCCCACAGAGCTGCCCACAGGCGCAGCTGTGACTGGGAGCGAGGAGGCAGACAGGCACAGGGAGGCCAGAACAGCACGCAGCCAGATGACACAGAGGCCCAACAATTCCTGACTCATGGCCACCCATCCCGTGACTCCACCCACCGCCAGTGTCCCCACCCTGGCTCACACCCCACGGCCCACTGCGGTCTTGAGTCCCCACCAGAAAGCCACAGAGTGAGGAAGGAGCAGTGGGGCCCCACCCAGGCCTGGGTGGGAAGCCCAGACCAGTCCAAGGAGGGGGGACACGGATTGCGGGACACGCAGAGGAGGAGACATTAGCGCTGAGCCTTGCCCCTCCCTGCGGTGCCCTGCACACTTCCAGCCCGAGACGGTAGTGCCTTGTGGACCACGGACCCAGTCGAAAGGAGGAAAACTGGCCCTGCTGAGCCACCCACTTGGGCCAAGCTTCTTAGCCACATGACTCCTTTTGAACCAGAGCCCTACGCCTGGGTGAACACAGCAGGCTCCCCTGCTGCCAGTTCCTCTCCCCGACAATGCGCTTCGCCTCTGTCCAAGAGCCTCCCATGGCTCCCCACCATCTACGAGGCTCAGTTCTAACTCTTCAGCTCTATGTTCAAGGCCGCAGCCTGACTCCGAGCTGTAACCTTTCCCTAAATATGTCTGGGTCTCCCACCTCTGCACCCTGCCCACGTCAACCCTACTGCCAGGCACGTCCCTCGTGCCAGTGGCCTGATGCACCGGGGAAGAGACGAACACCCACCGAGAGGCTGCAGAGGTCAGACACGGTGCTCAGACACTGCCCGTTTGGCAGGTGGAGACGCTGAGGTTCAGAGAGGCAATGTGCCCAAGGCCACTGTCAGCACCCTGCAGGGAGGGGCTGGGCTGCATGGACCTATAGTCCTCCTGGTTACTTACAGGCTCTCAGCTGGTCCACAAGCTCTGGGTGTGGCCCCGACTCCGCTAGCCCATCCGATGTGATGGCAACTCGGGTCTGCTCACGTGGCATCCCGCCCCTCCCTTTACACCCCTTTGGGAGAGGCTGTTACCCCAGGTTGTACCCCCTGCTGATACTGAGCTGGGAGTAGGCGCCTGGCTCGGGGAAGGGGCCACGGGTCAGAGAAGCAGGGCGGCTCAGTGGCCAAGGACACAGACTCTGGGGCCAGCTGCCTGGCTCAAAGGCCAGCATAACCACCTCGGCAGGCTGATTCGCTTCTCTGTGCCTCAGTTTTCTCCCCTGGAAATGGGGATGAGAGGAGCCGTGTCTTCACAGAGAGGGTGAAATGCATTCTCGTACACAGGGTACTCCCGCAGCACCTCCACAGAGGACCGCGGAAGCATTCAGAGCTGGTACTATCACGATCTCATTCCTCCTTGTGCCTTAGGCTCCACATCACAAGTGAAAGAGAACCAAAGGTCTCAGCACCTACCAGGAGGGAGGGGGAGGACAGGAGACTGGGCACCACCCCCTCCCTGGCTCCTGGCCCCTAGCCTGCTAACCAAACCAGGCCCGCCGGCCTGAGCACAGCAGAGTACTGCAGAGACCCCAGCATGCGCCCTCATGCAGCTCCTGGGAGGAGAGAGAAAGGCAGGTTCCTTCCGGGGTGCAGAGGCCCAGCCTTGCCCCTGTGTTGAGGTCCCAGACGTGGAACGACCCAGAGAGGGGCCACACCAGCATCATCACCCTCACCCACCATGGGGACATCAGCTGCCGCCCATGTCTCTCTCCCTGCTTGGGGTTCATCATAGACAAAGTGCCCTGGCTGGACTGGAGACAGCTGTTTGGGATGCATGAAGGAGGCTCTGGGGCACGTGATTCCAAACCTGGCTGTCTTTATAGGGTAGAAATTCACCTACCCCCAAATCCTTTAGCTCATGAGATGCTCTTAGCTGGGCAGAACTCCTTCCTCTCCCTTTTCTTTCCACGGACGAGGCCCGAGTGGTCAAGTGACTTGGCCAAGGGCACGGGCAAGCTGGTGGTGGATCCTAGACCCCAAACCCTGGTCTCTGGGCTCCCGGGCCTGGCCCTACTATGAGGTTTCTCTTCCCAGTCCCCTAAAGGTGACTGACTGTCTGGGAGAAGATAAGTCATCGGCATGTGTGGGGTGAGGCATGGGCGTGGGCCCAAAGCGTCCATCAGCGGGAGGCTCTAGGAGGGGGTCAGGGCAGGTCAGAGGCAGGACAGCCAGAGCGCCCGAAGTCCGGCTTCCTTTCTCAAGAGGGTATGATTCCTGGCGCAGCCCCCACGGGAAACAGTAGAAGCGCCACCCGAGGGAAACATGGGGTGGGACAAAGGGGGTGCCGGGCAGGGTTTCCTGTTGGGTGGGTGACCTGTGTGGCCGTGGCCCTGGGGCCAGGCCAGGGTTGGGCTCTGCTTCATCCCTGGCTCAGGCCCAGACCACCCTGAGTCCCATCCTCCAGGCCTTCCCTGGCTTCCTGTCCCACTGGCCCCACCCAGGCCCGGAGAGAGGCGGGGCCCTGTGGAGGCCTCCTCAGAAGGCTTGAGTTTTCTGGGGCGAGAGTGGGCAGGCTGCCTGGCCTGTTTGGTGGCCTCTGGCCTCTGACCTCTAGACCTCCGGCTACTTGTTTCCTAGCAAAAGGACTTAACAAAAGGCAGCGGGTTTTCTTCGCAGCAGCACACAGCTCCAGGCACAGCTGAGCAGGGGCTGTGGGGTTCAGCAACCCCCCCCCCCGGGGGACTGGAGTGACTGTCTTCTCCCACTCTGGGCAGAGGGACAGTGTCACTTCTGAGGAGCCATGAGGAAGGGACGAGGACAAGGGAGAAAGCTGAAGAAGGATGGATTTGAGGCCTCAACGCAGAGCTTCCTAGAGGGCAAAGATGAGGGACAGGATAGCACCAGCTGCAGAAGGTGTGACCCCCTCGCTAGGCAGAGCAGCCCCCACACATGTAGGGGAACAGCATGTGGTCAAACCACAGCACAGCCCCCGGAGTAAGACCCCTTCATCCCACTCCCCACTCTGCACGCCTGAGTCCTTATAAGTGTCAGCAGTCTGGGTGGGATGGAAGCTTGGCCCAGGGGCTGTGGGGTCACCCATGGCCTCTGGGAGAACCCGACCCAGTCCCTGTTTCTCAGGAGCTGAAAACTCACCTGTCTACAGGTGGGGGTCGTGGTGGGAATATGCAGGCTGGTGGCCTGGCCCAGTGAGGGGGAAGAGGTTTGAACAAAGGCCTTCAGCCCCCAACCCTGCTCCTCCTGGGGTCCTAGGGCACAGGCTTTGGGAGCCCCCGCATCCCAGGTCTCTCTCGAGGCTGCTGGGCAAACAGGTACCTCAGAAAGCAAACAGGCCAGAATGTCCAGAAGACTCTTCTGGCCAGCCGCAGACCCACAGCCTCTCATGGCTCAGCATGGATGGGAGGTGGTCTGGGCCTGACTGGGGCTGGGTCTTGCCTGAGATCGCCCCGGGGACAGGAGCAGAGCTGGGAGCCAGGTCTCTTGCGTGCACCACGGGCAGCCTAAGAACCTCCCTGGGGGCCATGCTGGGATGGGTCTGATCCCTGGGGCAGGGGCTAACTTTGGCCATGCCCTGGCTGCCCAGTGTAGCCACGTTCCAATCAAACAGACCCTGAGGGGGCCCAGCTCGATGCTCTGCCTGGAGGGAGTGAAGCTCAGAAAGTACTCTGTCAAGGACGCCGGAAGTCTAAGGCCCACGGGCCTAAGGTGAGCAGGGTAGAAGACAGAAGCCAGACTCCAGCCTGGGGGTAGTAAGGCCACACGTTCCCAGGGAGAGTTACTAAGACAGCCATGGGCAATTTTAGGTTTCCTGACTTTGGAGGCATGCAAGCTGCGGCCGGGGACACACAGCCCTAGGTGGCATTCTGGAACTCTTGCCCTAGTAACCTTATAGCCACCCTTGCCCAGGATCCACATTCAATTGTGGGTGGCAGGAGGGTTGGCTTGTGTCACCAGCTCAGCCACTGGCCACCCCACTTCTCTCCCTTTTTTGAATAGGAGTGCACCAGCTATAACAGAGGGGCCTGGAGCTCATGGGCCCGTGAGCCCCTTCTGGGTTGAACACCCCCAAATCCGATCACAACAGAAGCAAGGTCTGACAATGCTCTCTGTGCCCCTCATCCTGGGCACCTGGGGGGGCTCCGTCAGCCCATCTGGGGAAAGTATGCCTAAGCTTGCCCAGAACCCAGGTAACCTGTGGGGTCAGCTGCACCTGAGGGGGATCCAGTGGCTGCCTCTTTCCTGGTCATCAGCTTAGCCTGGACCCTTGGTCTGCCCTGGGACGTTGCTTGATGCCTGCACGGTAGTGACCATCCACGGGGCCAGGGATGCGTCTTTTACGGAACACAGGCCTGGCACAGACTTGGCCGCCAGAAAGTGTTTGTCAAAAGAAGGAGAACGAGAAGAAGCAGGGAGGAAGGAGGCAAACGGATACATGAACCCAGGTGGGCTCTCAGATGCATGGCTCCCACAGGCCACCACAGCCCCCCTCCTCCTCTAGGTCCCAGGGGACTGTGTCCTCTAAAGCTAAGGCATGCCGTTCTGGCTGGGCAAATCTGGAGGAAGGCCGAGGGAGGCCATGCTCAGGGGGATCCTGGGGCTGCTGTTTCTCCTGGGGCTCTCTGGCCAGGTGGCCTCCGAGAAGGCTGCAAGGTACCCGGGGTTCAGGGCCTCTGTACTCTGCCTACATCTGTTCTGGCTCCCCCTTCTCTGGAGGCAGGGGACTGTCACTCCAGCTGCTCAGTCTGTGAGGCCCTAGGTACTGTCTCTGAACCTTGCCTGCTGTGCCCTGCCTGGTGCTGGGGCCCCACCTTCTTGGAATGGCAGTGGCATGGGACACGGCTGCTTCATGACAGGTATGTCAGGTCTTTGCAATAAAAGGCGATCCTGCCCATCCAACGGGAGGAAAATATCTCACAGGTGTGGGGGTTCCACAGAAGTTCCAGAAGATCTGTGTTCTGACAAGCTTACTCCTGGCCTGGCCCAGCTCAGGTCCTGGCACATAGTAGGTGCTTAATACCTGTCTGTTGAACTCATCGGTGGCCTGCTGGGTGCATGTGGGAAGGCCTGAGTCAGGCCTGCTGAGGGGCCAGCACTCAGCAACTCGCTCCAGGGGACATGACAGATGGTGGGTATAGACGCACAAGCTCCTCTGCGTAGCCTGGGGCTCGGCCCTTTTGAGTTCTTTCTGGTCAGAGGACGTTTCAGGGCTGGGAGGGTTTCCTGTAGTCAGCAAGCCTAATGTTTTTTCTTGACAGATGGAGGTAGGAGAGGCCCAAGGAGGGCAGGAGATCAGAAGCAGGCCATTCCCCCCCACACCAAACCCAGAGGCTGCCCTCTGTCCCCAGTGATCCTTGTGTCCACCAGCCACGCCAGTGTGGCCCCCTCCCCTGGCTCCATATCTCAGCCCCCTGGCTATAGCCCGCCTGAACTGCTTACTTAGACAAACAGGGGAAGCGGCCACGTGACTGGCTAAGGTTTCCTGAACCAGCGATGGACACACACACACACACACACACACACACAACCACTCGCAGTGGGTCAGGTGGTCATGTGGCCCAGCAGGGCAGGGACTGGGTCAGCTCAGGTTCCCATGTCTCTGAAGGACAAGTGACTGGGCCTGCCTTTCTTCACCCAGAAGAATGCCTTCTCCAAACACTTGCTTTCTGCTTCCTGGACACGCCAGGAACATGCTGGATGGGAAGAGAGCGGAGTTGGGGGAGGAGAGGGAGGAGCCTGCGTCCAGCCTGCTGGCCTCCGTGTGGTGTTTTCCTTCCGCCCTCCCCACCCAGAGGGCAGCTGCCTGCTGGGAAACTGTGGCCGCTCCGCCAGGGAGAATCCCAAAGCCCAGCATTTGGATGTGGGGCAGGAGGGGAGCCGAGGCTCAGGGAGGAGTCTCCCCGGGAGTCAGCGACAGACCTATCAAGGCCTTGTACTTTCCCATCAGGGGTTCTGAAGCAGGACCGCATGGCGCAGCCCTGGGGACATCCAGGGAAGAGAATGGGTGCGAGAAGGGGGTGTCTACTCCAAGTTAGCAGGAACAGCTCTGCCTCTGGTCTGTTCGGGAAAAGCCTGTAGGCCAGGGTCTTGAGGGCTCTTCTGGCTCCGGGGGTTCTGTGCCTCAGATGCTTCCCGGGAATGGCAGCCCTGTCCCCACAGCCCCGAGACTGGCCTGCCCAGGGAGAAGGGGGTCACATCTCTTGACAGGCAGAGCTGAGACAGGCTCCAGGATGCCACCAGCCCCCGGCCCCGGCCTCAGACCTGACCCCCAGCACTCCATCTGCACAGAAACCCACCACAGAGGCTACAAAGAGACAAGGGGTGTGGCTGGCAATTCTCAAATAGAAGCCACTTATGGCCAGGCCACCTGGCTAAGTCCTGCCTTCCTTCTTCCTAAGTCCTTCACCGAATTCTCACAGTGACCCCACTAGGTAGGTAATGCTGTCACCCCATGTGACAGATGAGGGCTCAGCAACCTGAAGGTCACATGGTTAGTAAGGCATGGGCCCAGAGAGCCCGCCTGCAGCGTCCGTGTTCTTATCACAACCCAGGGTTCCCGGGGCCGGGCCCCCAGCGCTGGGCTGGCCCGTCCTCTACAAAGCCCTTGACAAGGTTTCTGAGGGCCAGGCCTGGGTTCCCCAGGGATGCACACCCAGGGATGTCACCCCTGTCTGTCCCAGGCAGCTTCTGTGGGGTCCTGAGGGTGCAGGGACGAGCGGGAAGACCGGGTGTGAAGGGGAGAGCGTGGGCAAAAACGAGGCCAGAGAGAGCTGGCAGGGGTGGGGGAGGGTGGAGAGAGCAAGGAGAGACACAGAAATAGAGGAAGAGCAAAAGAGGAATGGTTGGAGAAACAGGGTCGGGGGCCAGGAGAACCGACAGTGGGAAAGGGGGCAGGCAGGGGGGAGGCAGAGAGGAGGAGGGGAGAGGGAAGACACAGCCAGAAAGAGCCAGAAAGAGCGAGGGGTAGAAGGGAAGGGAGGAGGGAGGGGAAGGAGAGGATGGGGGGTAACAGCCCAGGTGCGAGGGGGCAGGGACGAAGAGAAGATGGCAGGGAGGAGAAGCAGAAAGCCGGAAAGGGAGCCCGGGGTCAGGGAGGGAGAGGGCCCTGGAAAACGGAGAGACAGAGAAAGCGCCCCCGCCCACCGAACATTAAATACCTAACAGGAGATGACAAATCAAATGGGAATTACTGCGGTAAAAACATAATTAGAAACTTGATTGAAGTTAAACAGAATTTACATAACACTGCAAATTAACTTTACACGGAAACTATTCACTGGGAAGGCAATGAAAAGGCATTTCATTAGTAATCTATATTTAAACAATAGGCACAATAGAGCCTTCTGATGAGGAACTTGGTGCCTTCAACTAGAGCGAGTGCCAGAGGCTGCGGGAGGACAGAAGGCTGTGGGCGCTCCAAGGGGAAGTGGGCCCAGTCCAGGGCCGCATCCCTACACCTGCTAGTGGGGGCCGGGGCTGAGTGGACGCAGGGGGTCAGAGAAGATTCTGCTATGGGTTCTGCCCTTGGCTTGCTGTGTGGTCTCGGACAAGTAACTTACCTTCTCTGGGCTTCCGTTTCCTCATCTGAAAAAAAATGAGGAATTTGGAGAGGAGGCTTACAGGAAGGTGCCTTGCAAGTCTGGGTATTCTAGGAGAGCCCGGGAGATGATGGAGGGCAGAGGTTAAGAGTCTGGGCTTGGGATTCAGATGGACTCGGTTCAGAGCTCTGCCCTGCAACTTATTAGCCGTGGCATCATGAAAGCGTCTTCCTCTCTGGTCCTGGTTTACCCATCTGTTCAATGGAGATAAGTCCACTCCCACCCGGACATCACCCAGGCAGTGGAAGGATTTAGGGAGAGACTGGGTGGGGACAGGCTTAAAGAAAAATGAGTCTAAAGGCGCAGGATTACTCGTCCCATCCGCTCAGCACACTAATTCGATTACCTGCAGCCTCCTGCCACAGAGCCGTGTATCATCAGAGCGGCTTCCCATAGGTCCCCCTGTCCCTGGTGCAGAGTCAGAGGGGCATCTCCCCAAGGAACTCGGGAGGGCGCCCCCAAGTCCCTGCCTGGCCTCATCCTATTCTGAGCAGGGAGAAGTCTCCTGGGCCTCGGCCACCTCCCAGTCATACGAGGCCGTATGCCCAGGCAGGTGGGCTGGACCGTGCCCCTGGAACCACCCCCGGCCCCCGGCTGGCCACATGCTCACTCTCCCTCCCATCACACTTCTAGGGCCCCACTGAGCAACTGTCCTGCCTCCAGGCAGCGGCTCCTCTCTGCAGCCTTCCCTGACAGCACGTGGGCATTCCCTCTGCTGTGAGCTGAGAGCTGAGCATAAGGTGCCACAGACTCACAAAGGTGGATGCCTCCCCCCGCCACCCAAACTCATGCACAATCGCCCACCAAAGGCAGAGAGCTCCTCTGCCCTAACTGGTGAGCGTGAGCGAGCAGCTCTGACACACACACTCATAGTCCAGGAAGTTTCTACGGTTTCTTTTAAGATAAAGGATCCAGCAGTGCTTAGAGATTCAATAGGAAGCTGCTGGGTGCCCTTCCCCTGCAGGCAGCTCAGAGCAGCCGCCTTGAGCCCTGTGTTTTCAGACAAGTGCTCCAGGCAAGGGGGAGGTCTCCTGAGCCCAAGAGCCTCACAGAGGAGGTGGGAGGTCAGGACAGGTAGAAGCTTCTTAAAAGAAAAGTGCAGAGTGTGCAGACATCAGGGCAAGGGACTCAGCTGAGACCAGAGAGTGCCGGCCCAGGTGACAGGGAGGATCCCCGGAGGGACGTGGGCTCACCCTCAGCCTGGGCGCTCACGGGCCCCTGGTTTCTCCTCCCTCCCTTCCACCCCTCTCCAAATAGGGCTCATTGAGTGAGGCATCTGAGCTGTTCCCTGGGCCTGGGGTGTCCTTCCCCTGCGTTGCCAGCAAAACTCCCCTCTTCCATCAAGAGCCTGCTCTCTCGGTTCTCCCACATACCTGGCTGCACCTTCTCTGCCCCCTTACTGCCTCCATCGTCTCTTCCCTCCCTCCAAGGGCTGGATGCCCATGACTCAGACTCAGGCCTCCGATCTGCTCTCTTTCCACTCAGTCCCGAGGTGACCTCATGAGCCTCATGGCTCGCAACCTCTTTTGTGCACATCGGCTCCCACATTTCTAGCTCCAGTCAGGACCTCTCTGCCTCCCAGACTCATATATCCAACTGCCTACTCAAGCTTTCCACTTGGGTGTCTCAAAGGCATCTCCAAGTTCACTCCTCGGCTTCCTTCAGCCCTCCCCCACCATCATTCCTGGCTGAGAAAATGACCTCTCTGTTCTACCAGTGGCTCCTGTCCTGAACCCAAGAGCCTTCCTTGACTGTCCCTGTCTTCTCTCATCCAGCACCTCTAGTCCACAGGCAAGCCTGTCTGCAAGGTCTCTGGAGTACATTCGGACTCCCATGGCCCCCCATCCCTTCCCCTGCCACTCCTAGACCAAGCTGTCACCCTCTCTATGTGGGTCCCAGCCACGTCCCTGCTCCACTCTTGTCTGCCTGCATGAGTGGGTCCCCCAGGATCTCTCTGATTTCCCAGCCCCTCATTCACTGCAGCCACATGGCTTCCCTCCTACTGCCTTGAACATGCCAAGCACCCATTTCCCTCCCTCCTTCCATTTATGTCTCTGTCCATGACCATCCTTTGTCCAAGGATGTCCACTTTACCCCACCTGGCAGACTGTTCCTCTACTCTGCTAACTTTCCTTCTTAGAACTCAGCATCACTTGACGTATCATAAATCACGTTTTAGGTATTTACTGTCCCTGCCTCTTCATGAGAATGTAAGCATCATGAGGAAAGGAAGTTTTGTTCATTTTATTCCCTGCTGTGTCTCCAGAACATCAAGCAGGTCCCTGCACGGAGACTTTCTCAAGGAACATTTGGGGCGTGAATAAATGAGCAATGTCACTTCCTCCAGGAAGCCTTGCCTGAATGCCTGCCTGCAGAACCAGCCCATGGCCTCTCCTCTTCCCTTCCCCATGCAATCAAGGATACTACACAAGCCCTGAGCGCTGAACTTATGGAACTGGGCCCGGCTCTGGGATCACGTGTCTGCCCCCACTGCCGACTGCACCGTCTCAGGGCAGGGCTGGAGCTGATACACCTTCCAAACCCAGCCCTTAGTTCAGGCCTGGCTTGGTATAAGAGTCGTGAGTGTTTGATGTGCGAGTTAATGACTAAATGGATGGCCAGAAGGATAGGTGGACGAGCTGAGGAGTAGACGGACGGATGGATGAGTGAATGGTTAGGATGGGTGGTGAGAGCATGGACGGATGGAGGGGTGGGTCCCACCAGGTCACACAATAGAACTGCTGGTTGCTTGGGCTCAACAGCCAGACTTCTACAGGGTGAATGGACCAGGCCAGAGCAGGGTAGCAGAAGTCAAGGTGCAGAAACTGATCATGGCAGACAGGGTAAAGCTGAGCCACTTTGCTGGTAACCAGACCTTGCTGTGTGACCCCCGGAAGGATCATTCTCTTCCCTGTGCCTTGGTCTTTGCAGTCTAAAAATACCGATAACCATTCCTGCCCAAGGCTGCCAGGGAAATCACTCTGAAGTTTCAAATACTGCCACAAAGGAGTCCACAGCCACATTTCCAATGACTCACATGTCTGGCTGGTTCTGCCTTAGAAAACCCTCTCTTCTCGAGCCCCGTCTGGCCCTGCTGACCTGTGGCCTTACTGCTCAATCCACCAGGTCTAGGACTCCTGGCCATGCCCATGGAGTTCAAAGTGAACCAGGTTGCTAAGACAGATTAATGCCAAATAACAATCCGGACCAACTGATTCATTCACAGAGTCCTCAAGAATTGGAATAAATGGTGACCCATTTCAGAGATGGACACACTGAAGCCCAGAAGCATTTTGTGCCAGACACACACAAGGAGTTACAGAGAAGCCCGGGTCAGGGGCTGGGAGGAAAGGCTGACAACCCTCAGCTCGGGGACCACCCCCCCACCCCAACATCACTACCACGCCCCTGGCCAGGTTTCAGGGGAAGGCGGCAGGGGTCTGTCGTTACCTTTCTAGGTCTGGCAGCTAAGTGAAGGACAGCGGCTCTCTTCCCCACACCCCTCACAGCATTGGTCTGACACCCTCAGGCTCTTGCTACTTGTCCTGGGTACAGAGAGACAGGACACGTGTGAATAGCCAGGGACACGGACAGTAGTCCACTCCCTCCCACGTCGGTGCCCCACAACCAGGCTAATCTCAGTGGCCTCTCAGGCCACTTACACACATCCCGGGATGCCTGATGTATCGGGGGCCCTGTCTCCCCCACCCTGCGGTGCTCGGGTGAGCCGGCCAACTCCACCTAGCGGGAGCCTTTACAACTAAAAAACATATCTAGGTTTTGTTTCTTCTGGGGCTTGGCGGCTTTCGTGTTGTTGTCTTTTTCTTCCTGGTGAGAAAAGCAGAAAGCCATGGCCTTCCTGTGCGGCCCCCAGGCAGGGTGACAGGGAGAAGCTGTTGGGGTATTTTTAGCCAGCCACAGGCCCCCACAGTGTCTCCTCTCTGCTGTGCCTGGCTCCGGGGAATTATCTCACACGGCCGGCCGGCAGCCACTTCTAAAGCCACTCTCTGACCCCTGCCTGAATTCCTTCCTCATTATGAACTGCTCACCAGATCTGTGACCGGCACTTGGAGCCATTTTCTGTGCACGTACCTCTTCAGAAAACCAGCCCAGTCCCTGACCTTCGTGATTCTTGGTCCCAGCTGAGTCCTAGCTGTGCAATGATTTAATTAGTATATATATATATTTTTTGACTTAGTATTTACCTTCAAGTCCCTTTCTTTTTTTTAGCTTCAATAAATCTGGCCTTGTCCACGAAATAAGTGGTTTGATATGCTAGTTGTATATTGTCAATATACCTTAATGAATATAAACCAATGAAAGAAAAACGGAGGTCTTTCCGGGACTATCTCATTCCGGGATCTTGTCACAGGTTACCAGAGTTCTATGGGCCAAGCTTTGGCAAACTCACTGTTGTTTATCAACCCTCTCTTTGTACAGAAGGAGAAAGAGTCATGGGGAGGGACGGTTGGCTAACAGGGCCCCGGAATCTGCTAGCATATAATGCCAAGGGAGGTACAAGGGGGTCAAAGTCATGATGGGCTAGGAACTTAATACTGTCCTTTCTTCCCAGTGCTGGGCAAGACCATTTCTTTCGCCAAACATGAACTCTGCTGTGAGAATCTAGCCAGGTGAGCACTAAGGTCTTGTGAAGAATTTGGTCCCGGGATGGGGTGTCCCCATGGAGGGCTGCAGGCCACGCCGAGGACCAGGGTCCAAGAGGTCCTCTCCCAACATTCTCTGAGGCCTCTGGTTCACATCTGCCCCTTCCATCAGGCTCCCTCAGGCCAGAGTGGGTCAGCAGGGGCTAGAGGCATAACCGCCTCTCCAGTTAGATTTGAAAGCACAGAATGTCCCCCTGAGCTCCTGTGGCTCCAGGGTGGCCTTTCTGGGCCTGAATGTCCCCAGGTGTGCCTCGAGGGGTAGAGCTGGGTGACCCCAGAGGCCCTGGCTTCTAGTTCTTGGACCTCACTGAGCCCCCTCCGTCCTTTCCCACTCTGCCTGAAGGTTGGAGACCCTGACTGGGCCCCCAGCCCTGTGCCCCGGTGCCTGCCCCTCTCGCTGAGAACAGGATGTGGGTGTCAGGAGGTGAAGGAGAGTGTGGGGTCGGGGTGGGGAGTGGCCTCGGGACTGACTTCCTGAAGCCTGATCGGTTTACCACAGTCAGTTGGGCCCAGGACCGCACAGCTGTGAGTTATAAATGTCCCTGTCAGAGCCCAGGCCGAGAGGCCCTGCTGCTGGTGGAGGGGCCAGGGTCCACAGTACCCACGTCTCCAGGGGCCTCCCCAAGTGAGGGCCCGTCCTCCAGGAGGCCCTCCATAAGTGTCCAGCCTTCACGACCCCTGGGCTCTCTCTACGGTTCTTGATGTGACAGGGTCTCATACCACCTCCCCCTGCCCACTCTTTGCCCTTCCAGGTGTGAATCTTGTGGTTCCAGCTACCTCGAGAGCTCTCAGGGGGCAGGGACCAGGCTGGGCCCCCACCTGGCACTGAACCTGGGACTTGGCATACAGCCAGCCACCCTGGTGACAGCCTCAGGGGCAACTGTTCCAACTCAGCAACCTGCTTCCCACGACCCCAACCGCCCCTTGTGCCTGCCCACTGGGGCCCACATGGGGCAGAAGAGGGAAGAGGGGGGAGGAGAGAGGACAGGGCTCCAGCCTGCATGCAGCACAGGGGCACTCAGGCACAGGGCTCTGTGCCCTGCACATCCGGGGTCTCCTGCAGGAGACCTACGTCAAGGGTCGCATTCTCCCCGCTTGCTCTCCTTAGGGCTCCCTCGAGCCCTGTGTGTGGGGTGTGGGGTGTGGATCGCAGTCTGGGGTACTCAGGGGAGAGCCTACAGGCTGAGAAGTTAGCCCCCTTCAGCCCAGAGGCCTGGGCCATCTTCCTGCTGGGGTCACAAGGTGAGCAGCACAGGGCTGGGCCTCAGAAATACAATAAAGGAAATGGGAATAAGCGGCGGGGGGGGGGGGGGGGGGGGGGGGAAGGGCGTCCAGGCTTGCAGGGCCTGGAGCTTATACTATTTTAGGGTTCTCTTCAGAAATGTGTATAGAATTACAAATACATATTTATTTATTTAAAAAATTAACATTTATTTATTGTTGAGAGACAGAGCACAAGCAGGGGAGGGGCAGAGAGAGAGACAGACAGAATCTGAAGCAGGTTCCAGGCTCCGAGCTGTCAGCACACAGCCTGATACGGGGCTCGAACCCACAAACCTCGAGATCATGACCTGAGCCGATGTCAGACACTTAACCGACTGAGCCACCCAGGCGCCCCTACAAATACATATTGAAAACGAGAAAAGAAACAACAACAAATTCCTAGAACCTAAGGAGTCCAGGCCCCTCTAAACCATTTACGGGAGATGCTCACACAGACATGTTCCTGACAGCAAATTCGCCGCCCTGCCCCACCTGGTACACTCCACGGCTGCCTGCAAAACCCCCACCGTCCCCAGGGCGGTGCTGGGTGGGGCCTGGAGACTAGAGCTTGACGACTTCCCCTGGTGAGTCTGCCTCTGATCAATAACAGTGATGCAACTGACAATGATAACGATACCTAACATTAATGGACCTTTATCGGGTACCATTCAAAGTACTTCATGTGAATTAACCCATTTAATCTCCCCACAACCTGCAAAGTTCATACTATACCTATTTTCACACATGAGGACACAGCCACAGCAAGGTTAAGAGAGCAGCCCAGGGTCACACAGATAGGATGTGAACCCAGATAGCCTGGCCTTGGTACAGTTACCAGCCCTCAACCACTGCTCACTGGTACTGCTCTGGAGGGCCCAGGAGAGTTTTCTCTGACTCAGAGCCTCCGACAGCAGCGGCAGCCAAGGGAAGACATTTGAGTTAAGCCCCCTCCGATTAGACCATTTCATTCATTCTGCACAAATCCTTACATACCAGCACCAAGAGCTTGGCGGTAAACAGGCCCCCCCCCCCAACTTCCTTACTCTGCTGCCGTCCTCTCTATGGGCAAAAGTGGGCACCCCATTTGACTTCGAGGGGCTAGGGAGGTGTCCTAGAGATGGGCTGGGCCCACCCAAAGAGACCCTCAGCCTGGGGGTGAGGAGTGGAGTTCGCTGAAGGTCACACAGCATGCTGTCCAACTCCCTCATTTTACAGACATGGTGAGAACTGTGGCTTCCCCAGGGTCACCCAGTGAGTGGTGACCCCATGTGAGGTCCAAGGCTGGTTTCTGTAGGGGTGGGGCGGGTCGCCAGCAGCCTGGGGAACGGTCAAGACCTGGCGCTGGTGGGCCAGGCTGAGAGGGAGGACGCACCCTGCCTTTTAGCCTCCTCGGAACAGTGCCTTTGTTTTCTCTCTTTGTTTTCCATCTGCCTGCACCCCCTAGCCTTCCAGGCTTCCCCCGATTGTGTGCCGGGCGATAAAAGGGCAGATGAGCTGGAGATCTCTGGCGGCAGTCACCTCACATAGACACCGTGGCGACGGCGGGTGGCCAAGAGAGGCCCTGGGCGGGTAACTGGGCTCACCACCAGCTGCGCGGAGTGATTTTCTGAGGGGCGCTTTGCACATGGCCCTCAGAGTCCTTTCAGCAGCCCTACGAGGAAAAGACAACCATCTCCCATTGTACAGAGGGACCCAGGACTGGGTCCCTGGCCTCCGAGATTTCCAGTGGGCCATGCTGACCTTGGTCCTGACCTCTCCGGCCACCGTTAGACTGCTTCTGAGGACAAATGATTCCTTTGAGGTGGACTGATTCCTACAGACTGCAGGGCTAGGAGAGAAGGGCATGATCCAGGGACACTGTTGGCCTGGGCGTGAGACAGGGCAGTGGGGGCCTACAGGCCAGGGGCTGGCCAACCCTGACCTCAGGTCCCTGCTGCTGACCCCGGCCTCGCCCACCTGGCCTCTGGACCTGGTGTTCTCACACCCTCCCTGAGCATGTCCCCAGCTTCAGTTACTAGATACTTCAAGCCACATCTGTGTTCCCTCTAAATTATTTACGTTTTGTTATTTAAATCACTTTCTTTTTACTTACTCTCATTCAAAGCAATACAGTCTGTGAAATCACGGGTTTGCTATATTCTATATTTTTTCTAATTCCCATGAAAATAAACACATAATCTTAAGATCTGAAATTCAGACACTCGCAGAGGTCCTGGTAGCCCACAGAGCTCAAGGCCCGATACCATGAGCGGAGGCAGGTCCCGGGGAAGCTGGCCTGGACTTGGGAGGCAAGCCTCTGTAGGTGTGCTCAGGGGCCTGTGGGAGCAGAGCCCAGGGCTGGGCGGGGAAGTGGGAGAAGGTGTATGTTTCCAGAAGGGTACACAGAAGGTCTGGTTTGGTCATCAGCTCAGACCAGACGACATCTTTCCTCTACTGGGGCTGGAGTTTGGTGCAGATAGTTCTGGGCTGCAGACAAAGCCATCTCCCTGCAAATTCCTCCCGACATTAGCACGATACAGCAGGATGAGCGCTGGAAGGGGGGCCTAAACACCTGTGTCAGGAGTCTGTCTCTGCTACTGTTTTCCTGCGGGATGCTAGACCTCTCTGGGCCTCAGTTTCTTCATCTGCACAGAAACAGTGAATGAGCCAAAGGTTCCTCTCAGCCTCTCTGAACCCTGGTGACGTGTGATGCTCCTGGTGGCCTCTGGGCCTCAGCCAGACCTTCCAACCACCTACGGAGACCTCCCTTGACCTATCCGTCCCATCCCTGACCAGGGGCTTCAAGTGGCTTCTGGGGTGCCAAGGGGGGACAGGGCCATCCTGTGTGACAGCTACAAAATTAGATAATCAGCTAATCACCAGCAAATTAGCATCCCATCTTTACATAGAACAAATATAGTATTTACGTAAAAGTTGTTAGGAGTTTCTCTCTTTTTAATTAGCAGAAATAAATGCAAAATAAATGGTAATTAGGCAGCTGATGGATTTGGTAGTACAATTATGCCTGCAGCCGTGCCCCCGTCCTTAAACGTTGCGCACTCCGAGGAATCAGAGGGGCCTATTTATATCGCTTATTTATAAAACAAAGTTAGCAGGAACGGAGGGAAAAGGCCTGGGCATGGCTGGGGAAGGGGGTCTTGGCTGCAAGGGCAGGGTCCTGGGAGGAGAGGAGTTTCAACACCTAAGGAGTGGAGGGGTGCTTGGCGCTCAGTGTTGGGCTGTGGAAGTGTACCACCAAGGCCCCCACGTGTCTATTTCAGGCCCTGCATGTGTCCCTGGGAATGGCCTCCCTGACAGGAAGTAGGCTGGAGCTGTGTGGACGGGCTGGGAACAGCTGTTCTGTGCACTCCTGTCTCTTTTCTAACCCTGGTCCCTACTTCTTTCTTCTTTTCTGGCCCTAGTCCTTCACTGAGCATTCTCCATACTGCACCCGGAGGCATATTCTTCTAAAATATTCTCCTTTTCCTCCAGGAACTCAGCAGCACCAGGTGCAGAATAAAGTACCCAAACACGGGGATTACATTCCAGACCAGGGGAGTCTCCAGCGGGAGTACAGAGGCAGGAGTCCTGAGTGGAGGCAGCCCAGAGGAAGAGATGGGAGCTGGGTTTTGAGGGTTGCATAGGAGTTTTCCGAGAAGGTGGGAAGCAGCAAAAGGATCTGCACATGCAAAGACCAGGAGGTGGGACATAGCATCCCATGACCATAGGAAAGAGCATTATCAGGGGTGTGGAGGATAAGCAGGGCCTCATGGCAGTGGGTCTTGGATGCCAGGCTAAGGGTTTGGACTTGATCCTAGGAGCCATGGAAAGGTCTGAATGGAGAGAGCAAGGTAGCCCCTTCCCACTCATGGTTCATTCCTTACCTTCCCTCCCCCACCCCCAGAGCCAGGGAGAGGGGGAGAGCCACAGGCCATTAGAGGCAGCTGGTTCAGCTCAGCTGAGGGAGCACAGAGCAGGAAGCTAACCTGATTACAGGGGACAGGAGGTTTGTCTGCGGGGGTTGGGGTGGGGGTGTAAGTGCTCTGACAGTGAAGGGAAGGGAGGCACACCGGGCCACTCTTGGGTCTCCTGAGTGAGGGGACTATCTGTCCTAGGACAGTTAGGGGCCCCCTGCCCTGCCCCCTAACCCTGACTGCTGGGGTGGCCTCATCAAGCCCAGGGGGAGGGGAGACAGCACTGCCAGAGGCCCCACCTCCTCCCAGACCCAAATCCTAGCTCTGTGGCCTTGCACTGTGACCTTGAGGAGCCACTCTCAACTCCAGGCCACACATTCTTGTCTCCCAAACAAAGGCCTGTACTAGAATGGGGGACGGGCAGTGACAAATTCAGCCCACAGTCCCATCCCATACAGTTTCATGGGCACGGAGTTATTAAAACCTCTGTGCTTTTAGGGATTTAGGCGAGGCAGGCATTCTCCTTTGCCGCAGTCCCTGCTGCTCCCTCCTGCCTTACCCCGGCCCAGTGCACAGGCTTGTGTGGCATGCCGTGGAGTGCCGATTTGAGACCCTTGCATGATGACCACGTAGGCCCTTCCGGCTGACAACCTGGGCTCCACAGACAGAAAGCCCAGGAACAGGTGAAGGGACAGCAGAAAGGCTGGTAGTCAGAGGAACTTCCTGTCATTGCTGGTGCAGGAGGGAGACGGGAGCGTTCAGGGCCTGGGGCTCCTCTGGTCGCAGAAGGCAGCAGCCCTTCCCCTGCTCTAGTGACTGCCCTTGACTCAGGCTGCCCATCTCTAAACTAGAGTAGTAATACCTGTCCGCCCGAACCTGGGGCCATTAAAAAGCTCAAACAAGCCCGTGACGGTGACCTGCAAGGCAGAGCCCTGTGCGGTGACTTTGAACAGCAGGATTTCCGAAGGACTTCATCAAGGGGACCCTCACACTCCCCCAGCCCAGCCAGCCCTCCAGCCCCTTTAATAAAAAGCAGCGCCATCAAGGTCTGGAGATGGTGCCTGAGCTGCTGTCTGCCGTCACTCGTCACTCGGGACAGAGCTCTGAACTTGTAAGGAAAGACAAAGATCACACCGCACCCCTTCTCTGCTCCGTAAGCCTCGCTCCTGCCTTCGGCCAAAATCAATAAAAATCTGCAATGTGATTGTTTTACCAGCACAAGGGGCCGGCTCCTTGTGCTGACATTCCACCCCTGGCAGTGCTGGGGGTGTCCTTTCATTGCACAACCTCGACATTCGGGGTGGGGTGGGGTCGTGATGGGGGGGCGGCGTGGGTGTGGGGGAGCGGAGGGGGCTGCACACAGCTGCTCTAAGTGCCTCTCCAAAGACCAGCCCGGGTGCTATCCATCAACTGTTTTTCAGGGCTGTGAGGGATCAATGGTATTTGTGCCGCACACTCACCATTAGGACAGGAAAACTCTGCAGTGGAATTGATTTGTTTAAATATAATAACACAATTTCACAGAAAACCGTGGGGGTGGGGAAAGGACCCAGGCAAATAAGACAGTTCAGAGGACGGTACGAGGCACGGGCTTCGAAACCCCTTCTAACACGGTGGTCAAGCCATGGCGCCGCCCCAGTCCCCTCCCCGCCTCCCCTGAGTGCACCGAGGACGCTAGGGTGGGCAGGCATTTCACCTAGTGTCACCCCCGGCTCAGAAGTGCCCCTCGGCAGTTTGCAGATGAGCACAGGGGCCGGCTGCTCCTTGCTGTGTTGTTCTTAGAGGTGACTTTGGCTTGGTGAACATCAGTTCAACCCGGGAAACAACTATTGGGCACCTGCTGTGCTCTAGGCACCTGTGAGGGGCCGTGAGGGAAACCGATAATAAATCCTGGCCCCTGCTCTGAAGGCATCCTGTGGACACAGGGTGGATAAGGCAGGTGTGCGGGTGACAGCACGAAGCCAGGGAGGTCTGGGTTTCCTGGGGTCATAGGGGATGTAAGGGAGCAGTGCTGGGACCGGATGAAGGGCAAAGAGGGGGCGGTGAGGTGGCAGAAGAGGAAGGTCCATCCAAATCACCAGGAGGAGCCCATTTGGAGGGCAGGCTCCCCATCTCCTGAATAGGGTAGCTGCCTGCTCTGATGGTAAGGAAGAGAGATGACTTTATTGATCCGTTAAATGTTCCAGGGCCCTGCAAATACTCAACACCTGTCATTACACTGACTCTCACCATCCCGAGAAGGAGGGACTATTACTACCCATATCCCACAATTAGTACCACTCAGGCTCAGAGAGGTTAAGTGACTGCCAAGGTCGCACAGCTATTAGGTGATAGAGCTGGGGTTGGGTCCCAGAGCCTGCACGATAACCACTGTGCCTCCTGCCCTCATTGGGGCTTAGCCCCTGTGTGAGCTGGGGAGACAGGTGGCTCCTGCCCTCCGGAAGCTAGGGCACGAGTTGCACTGGATGGCTTAAGGGGGAGTCGGAGGAAAGGCATGGAGTGGGCAACGACTCGGGCCAGTGTCCTGGTCACAGGCTGTTGCTGCAGGCTTGGCCCTCAGGGTGCTGCTACCTCACAGATGACCTCTTCCAACCTCCCCCAGAGGACAGAGTCCTGGGGACGAAAGTGGTGGGCCAGGCCCTGGAAAGACATGTCTGCAGGGAGAGTCACCCAAGCAGGGAGAGAGGGCTGGGAGAGGCCCTTGTCAGAGGGTGGGGAGGGTACAGGCACACGGAAGTCCTCAGCGAAGGCAGCTCTGGGCAGGCTCACTGAACCCAAGGAGGGCCTTAATGTCAGCCTTGGAACTTGGGCTTTATTCCTGGTGACAGTGGGAAGCCAGGGAGGGCAGCAGAGGGCCGGGAAGGGCTGAGTAGTTGAGAGGCAAGAAGATGGTCAGACCCAAATGCCAGCAGAAGGTGGGGATGGTGAGGAGGACGCAGGTCCAGAGATGGGTCAGGGGTCGGAATGATCGTTGGATGTGGGGGTGAGGGAGAGGGAGGTGTCAGGAATGACCCAGGCGTCTCCCCTAGCCCTCTGGGGGCCCGGCTGCTCAGCCGTGCTGAGCCAGTGGCTGCCTGAGTCAATAGGAATTGACCAGACCCCAAGGAGCACTGGGCCCCGCCCCCTAGAAAGCCCTGACGTGGGGGAGGGCAGTGCCGGCCAGCAGGCTGCCACCACCTCGGCTCTGTCCCCCTGCTGACCTTTCTCCTTTGTCAGCAGTGCCCTCCATCAATTCACCGGAAGGAGGGCCAGTGCGATCTCGCCAGGCTGCCTGGGCCAGGGCTGGGGGTGGGGGCTCACTCCACCTTCCTTCTTTTAAGGAAGAGGTCTCCAGAGCATCTCTAGAAAGCCAGGAGCAGAGGTGCCAAAGCCCTTAGTGCAAATGGGCAGAGTGAAGACTGGTCAGGGTGGGGGTGGGGGCACAGCCACAGTCCTCCTGCTGGCAGATGGGAGAGAGGGAGAGGAGGAAGCTGGATGGGGGTGGGGGTGGGGAACTGCAGCCAAGCTGTGGGGGATGGGCAAAGAGGACAGTCTAGAAGTGGAATCTGTGAGGTGGGGGAAGGGGCCCAGCGGGAGCAGGACCTCCAGAGCCCAGAGTGCACCAGCCAGCCCCAGAACCAAGGAGGGAGTCCAGAGGGGCGGGCAGGGCTTAGGATTTAGATGGGGCTCGCATGGTCAGCTGTCCTGGTGTGCCAGCAATGGAGAGGTGTGTGGGATACGGAACTCCCGGTACTAAAACCGGGGTGGTCCCAGGCCAACCCTAACTGTTGGTCACCCTAGCAGGGCTGAACCTAAGTTCGGGTTTTTAGTTCTACCACTTTCAGATTGTACGTGACCTCTCTGTGCCTCGGTTTCCTCATCTGGAACACGATGCTTACAAGAGCACCTTGTGCACGGCTGCCATGAAGATGAAGTTAAATAATGTACGTAAAGTACTTAGCACCTGACACAGCACCCGAAACTAACCATTCAACAAATGGCAGGTGGCCACGGTTATTACCACCGACGGCTCCTGCGATCTTACTACCATGAGGACTGGCTAATGCACCCTGAGTGCTCTCCCCGAGCCAGACCCCACTGTATATCTGTGCCAGTTTAATCTCACAGCGCTTACGGGGCAGGGGCCGTTACTACCCCCATTTTCACATGCAGAACTCACGGATGAGCTCAGCCACTGGCCTGGGTGCCCACGGCTAGCAAATACAGAGCCCAGAGAACCACTTCTGTTTCCACGGGGCTGACCCCACAGCCAGGGACCCGTAGGCCAGTGTCAACACGATTCTGGTTACACTGACCCAGGGCAAGAACTAGACAAACACACGGGCGGGGCAGGCCTAGCAGGCTGCTCTGGGGCCGTGTAGGAACAGGCAAGGGACCCCTGCTCCCAGGGAGACTGAGTCCCTGATCCTCAGTCTGGATCAAGACTGTCCCCTCCGGTCCGAACACATCAACCAAATTTATTAGGTTACTAGGGGCTGCTGATACCATAGCAAGAGGAAGGGAAGAGAAAGGAAAGCCCCCAGAGGTACTCAGGCCTCCTAGTGGCCCTGCGGGCCCAGCCGTCTTCATCCGCCACTCTGCAAATTACCTCATTTCATTCTGACAACGACACGACCAGATCACTGATGATGCCCACTTCACAGATGAGAACACAGAGGCTCAGAAACTTGCGAAGGTTGCACAGCTGGATTTAAACGTGTCCAGCTCCAAAGCCTGGGCTCCTCTTGGCTGCTCATGTAACAGGACGAACAGGCAGCAGGAAGGCAGGCGGCCACGACTTGTATGTCCGTGTTAGGACTTGAGGTGGGCATCAGATAACTCTGAGGATGAGGGGCACAGCCTCCCCTCCCCTTAGAGTTCAGGCAACCCTGGAGAAACTCTGGCAGCTTTAGAAAGGGGCCCAAACACGTAGGGGTAGGGTGGCCAGCCTGGCAGGGTACTACTGCACCCGGGGAAAAAGGGGGTGGGTGCAGGGGTTCGGGGAGGGGCCCATTGCTTCAATACCTGGGGGTCAGGTAGGCCTTGCAGAGACCTCTCAGTCTTTCGGAGCCGAGTGAGCAATGCCATTCCTGCCACGACCCCTAGGAAGTCCTCAGCGCCAGGAACCGCGTGCTCACAAAGCAATTAGCTTCCAGCACCCAGGAAAAAGATCGCTGAGGTGGGCAGGCAGGCGCTGACTGGGCAGGGGCCCCGGGAAGCTGGGCCTAGTTATTTTTAGCATCTTGATTCAAGAGGAAGGAGGCCCTCCTCCCCACCAGGTAAATGTCACTACACTGGCAGACCCAGCCAATTAAAGTAGCTGGAGGCAAGGAAGAGAGACAGTCCCCTGTGTGTTTTCGGCTCCTGGGCCCCTGGGCCCCCAGGGTGGGTCTCCCTTCCTCCACATCCTCTAGGCCCTGGCACATCTGCCTTCTGGCATGAACGGGAAACACTGGCTTGTCCCCAAAGGAGCTTGACTAGGGGCCTAGGGCCCTGGGTTTGAGCTCTGGCTTGGCGGCATGACCCTGGCCAAGTCTCCTACCTTCTCTTCCAGAACTGCAGTTTCTACAAAACGGGCACCCACAAAGCCCACCATTTCATTATTTACGAGGGTGAGAGGAGCCGGGGTCATGAAGAGACTTTGCATGAAGGCGGCTTGCCCTTCTTGCTGTGGGTGGTTGCTGTATTCTTGCAGAAGACAGTTCTGGGCTTCCCAAGCGGGAACCCAGGCCAGGTCCGGGCTAACAGGGCTTGAGCTGGCCGCTGTGCAAACTGCTGGGGAGATTTGCTCAGTCTTGGGTATTAGGAGTCGAAGAGCCTGTGGCTACCACCCTGCTCATAGGGAGAGGGTGAGAAAGGCCGCTGTGGGTCAGTGGAGGGACAGCAAACACAACCTGGGCTGAGCCCAGGGCTCCAGGGAGGGCCTGAACTCAGAAGGGCACCAGCACACAGAGCCCGCAACGCATCACAGGCCTGGCACGGGCATGCAGGGCTCAAATGATCACCTCCTTATGTCCGGCTCTGAGCTGGCCCATGCCCTTGCGGATGGCCACCCCTTCCCCCCTTCTCTGAGAGAAGAAAAGCAGTAGTTGGTGACAGAAAGGACAGGGGAGGCCCACCCTCCAAACTCTCAGCTCCAGAGTCTGCTCTGGGAGCCAGATCCTTAGCCCATAGGAGGGTCTGCCCCAGAGGGCCCGATCTCCCCTCCTCCCAGGCTGGGGGAGACTCCTGGCAAGCCCCTGGAGTCTGAGGTCAGCTCTCCCCAGCCAAAGAGAAGGCCTGGGTCCAGCACCAGTGCCCTTGCCCAGTTGCCCGCCAACTCCCAGGGAGCCTAGGATCCTGGCACCTGCCCACAGCCTCCCCAAAGGCAGGCCCTTCCACTGAGGCACTGCCCTGCTGTGTCTGGAAGTCCAGGGAGATCTGAGGGAAACTGAGGAATGGAAGTACGGCAGGAATCTGTTCAGGGATTTAGTAAGTTAGAAGCAAAGTGCAAGCTTCCTCCTCCTTCTGCCATCTGGCCTCTAGGGGGCATGTCCAACTCACTTCCTCACTGCCCAGTCTGTGCCCTCCATCCAGCCCGCTGATCTGCCCCTCACCCCTACTCTGAGTGCCTGCCTCAGGGCCTTGGCTCAGCTGGTCCCTTTGCTTGGAATGCTTTCAGTTCATAGTCACGTTCATTCTTCAGGGTCCGGCTGGAACTCCACCTCCTCCAGGAAGCCCTCTTTTTTTTAATGTTCATTTATTTATTTTGAGAGAGAGAGAGAAAGTGTGCATGGGGGAGGGGCAGAGAAAGAGAGAGAGAGAGAGAGAGAGAGAGAGAGAGAGAGAGAGAGAGAGGGAATCCCAAGCAGGCCCCATGTTATCAGCACGGAGCCTGATGAGGGGCTCAATCTCAGGAACCATGAGAACAGGACGTAAGCTGAAATCAAGAGTCAGACGCTTAACTGGCTGAGCCACCCAGGAGCCCCAGGAAGCCCTCTTTGACCCTAGACTCCCTTGGAGCCCAGATGTTTTTCCTAGATACCTGCAAATCCAGTGTCCTAGACTGTAGGCCTCTGGGCACCCTGCTGTGGCTCGGCAAAGGGCAGACAAGAGACAGGAGTGGTCCCTAGTTCCCTGAATCTATTTTCCTTTCTCACCCCCATGTAGATTGTCGGCTTTCAAATAGGGCCCTGACTCCAGAGCATTCTCTCTGCCCTGGCATCTGGGCCTGCAATCTCCAGCCCTCACTTCTTGCTAAACAGATAAGAAAGGCCCTAATGGTTAGAAGCCTTGGCAGGAGGTCATGATTATAGGAGGTGGAATACAAAAGAGGCTTAACAGAGCCAGCGGCCCATGCAAGTTCTCAGTGCCGGCTCTGGACGAACCTCCACAGACCCCTAGAACTTCCCAGGCCCCAATCTCTGTGCCCTCAGCCCCTCAGGGGTTGGTCCTGCCTTTCCAGAAACACCGCGCCCCATGGCCAGGTCACTACCACCACTGCAGGTCGTGGGCCCTGCCAGGGTCTACACCTGCTATGTTTCCAAAGCAGGGATGGTATACCTCCAATACAGATGCCACCCTGGCTGCCCCGCCCAGTGTCCGCTCCCTCCCTGCAAGGTCACTGAGGCTGGGGGCCTTGGACACGGCATGGTCGCGCTTGTCCTCATCCTAAGTGTGTGGCTTATGGACCAGAGGGAGACCAACTCCAGAGCTCTGACAGAGCCAGGTGAGCAAACATCAGTGGGAGGGAGAAGCGTCCATGGTGAGTAACACCCAAGGAATCCTTCTTGGTGTAATTTGCCAAATCCCAGCCCGTCCTTGGAGAGTCCTGTTGGTGGCCGAGGTCAGGGGTCCCTGTGGTGCGTGTGTAGCTCTGTGGACCTACAGGGGTGATCACACCCAACTGGAGAGGCTCACACCGGACTCTGGGAGAGCCAGAGGGAGCCCTAGACCTTCCCTCCCACCCTCAGGAAAGATGCCTCTTGCCTGGCCTGCTGGCCTCTTGCACCTGCCACGGTGATGCTGTACGGCCCTGGGCTGGTCTCAGGCCTCTCTGTCTCTACCATATCACTTAGGGTTCGCCCTGCACAGGGAGGGGTGCAGGTGGTGCCAACAGAGGGTGGTACCTGGGCAGCTTCCTATTCCAGCATTTTCCTCCTGGTAAAGAGCTCCAGCCCCTGGCCCAGGAGAGGCCCAGAAGTGCCTGGGGTGCTGAAGATGGCCTGGAGAAGCTGGGGGTCCAGCTAGCTGGAGTAAACAAGCCCCTAACCCTGTTCCTCCCTGCTGTCACCGTCTCTGGGTGGAGCTGGGAGCCCCACTTAGTGGGCCAAAGCCTGCCCTCCCTTCCTGTCCTTCACAGAGGAGCTGCTGCTCGACAGCCCTTTTGGCTCCCCACTCTCTGCAGGATCAAGGTCAAACTCTGGCCCAGCCTTTGAGGCCCTCAGGGGCTGCCTCAGCATCTGCCTCCAGCTGTGGCTGAATGAATTTTCCTCTCCAACTGGACATCCCACTGGGTGAGTCCTGCCAAGTTGTGCGGAGACCCCAGGAAGACCTTAGTCTTCCACTCCTCTGTGTAAGGATCCAGCCTCCTCCTCCAGGCAGTCCCCTGGCCTGCCTCCTCTAGTGTCAGGGAAGAGCTGCTCCTCCCGTTTCCTACTGCCTTCACCCATCAAGGGCCCCCTCCAAGAGTGCTCTGCACTGGAGACTCTGCGACATCCAAGCCCAAGGCTGTGCTTAGCCAGCTTCTCAAACGCAGATTCACTTTTGGATGCCAACACCTAACACGATACGGGAGCCTGGTAAATGTTCAGCACACTCTGGCTGACAGAGTGAACAGATCACTCAGAAACATGCAAGTACCTATCCGAGACAGTTTGATATAGTGGGGAAAATACAAATAAAATGTCAAATGAGCCTGGGCGGAATCCCAGCTCTGTACCAATAGCTCTGTGACCCTGGGTATGCCTCTTAACCTCTCTGTGCTCTGAGCTTCCTTATCTGTACAACAGGATAACCTCAGCTTCACTGGGTTGCTGAGTCCCTTGAGATCATTGCAGTGCATGACCCCTGAGCTGTCCCAGGCCTCTGGTTTGACTTCCAATAAATAACTGCTCAGAGAAGGGCAGCAGCTGCTTCAAGGTCACACAGAACGTGTGTGAGCAGGGCTGAGGCTTGACCAAAGTCCTGCCCAGAGAGCCTGCCAGGGCAGTAGCCCCGCTCTGCTGACCCAGAGAGTGTCCCACCTGTGGCAGGAATGATCAGGGGGCTGTAAACTATTTCCAGCTCCAGGCTGGGGTCAGGGTTGCAGAGGCTGGGGGGTGGAGGGGCCTGGGCTGCAGGCAACAAATTCCAGGCAAGGAGAGTGGGGTGTGCATTCTCAGCTGGCGCTGAAGACTGACAGGCATGCCACATGGGGACCCTGGAATGCCAGCTCTGCATGGCCCTGGCCAGGCCTGCTGTGAGCTGGGCTTGGCATTCAAGGTCTCTGCAGCCAGCCCCGAACCTGTCTTGCACCATGTAACCCTGGAAGTCTGCTGACTGACAGCTGATGGGTATGCATGGTGGCAGCATGAAGCCACAAACCAGGGGCTGAAGGGGCTGGCCAGGGAGTGTGGCCGTCACCCCAGGTCCCTGCCCACAGAGGTGTGATCGACAACTGTTTGCGATTACCTCACATGAAACTCAAATCCAGCCCAACCCCCATCCTGCTGTCTCCCTACGTCCTTTCTTAAATGACACCGACCATGTCACCACCCTCCTCCATGTGTCCACAGCACTCGCGTCAGCTCTGTCACCGTCCTCCAGCTGCTCGCCCACCATCAAGCCGTATGCTGTGGAGTGCTAGCCATGTTCTAGGCACCGTCGCAAGGATTCACATGGCTTAGTTCCCTGGATTCCTCACAACGCAGTGAGGTAAGTCCTATTCTTATCCCTACGTTAACACCGAGGAAACGAGCACAGAGAGGTTAAGCCACTAATCTGGCGTCACAGAGGAGCGGCAGAGCTACGCCCAAAGCTGAGGCCCAGAGTTCATAGCCTCGATTGTGTCAGTGCCCTCTGCCTTCATCCACCACGGGTGTTCAGAGCACCTTTTACAGAGTGCTGGCCACGTGGGACCAGCTATCATGCCCCCGGCCAGAAACCCTCTCTCTGTGTCCACCCTTTGTAGGCTGTATGGCCCAGACCAGCCGGGACCCTCTCACCTCTCTGCCTGATGTGGGACTCGCTCGAGCTCCGGAGCCACATATATCTGGCTCCAGTCTGCCTGGCTGTGGTGACTGGGCCAAGTCACCCTCAGGGAGGAAGAGGGGTGGGGCTTTGTCTACTCTAGCTGGCCAGACCTCCAGCTCCACCAGAGGCTGGAGCTCTTGACCAGGGGGAAAAGCCAGTCTTCCAAAATACCGAAAGAGCCCAGCGACCTCCCTCTGTCGCCACTGTCTGCGCCTCTGCCTGTTGTGGACCTGACCTGGGTCCAGGCACTAGCCTCTGTTCCCCGTTTAGCAAACGGGAACAGGACCTCTACAGGGCTTACTCAGTGGCCTGACGGAGTGTGCAAGGGCTTTGCACACGATAGAGAAGTCTACAGTGCACGACGTCATGGTGACTCCTGGAGGGATCCCAGGGCAAAGGTTGGGAGATAGAGGCCGGGCTCAGAGAAGGCTCCGTGGCGTCTTACCTACAGGAGTGAGTTTGCCAAGCAGAGACGGGTGTGCAAAAGACGACCAGGCAGAAGATTTGCAAACAAAACACAGAGTAGCTGTCCCACCGCCCCCTGCCATGGTGGGTTTGGCAAAGCACAGAAGAACTAGGCTGCCAGAGGTCAGGGAATCCTTGAATAGCACTGCCTGTCAGAGGGGCTGTAATCCCACCCTAACCGAAGCCATCGTCACGGGCTGCGGGGGACGACGTGGATGCCGGCACTGCTCTGAAGAGCTTGACATCTCCCCCCTTGGCAGACGAGGCTCCCACAGGTGACAGGGGACACGCTCGAGGTCTCTACTGGTGGAGCCAGCATCCAAACTCAGTTCTTGGCACTTAATCCCATGACCACTACCCCTATTACGGGCAGGGCTGGCTTCACAGGCAACTGCACAGGGCCCCACGCTTAGAAGGACTCACTCTTGGTTTCACGTGCTGCCGCCATCGCCTTGAAATCCGTAATCATTTATGAACAATGAGCCCCTCGTTTTTGTTTCACACTAGCCGGTCCCGATTCTAGTAAATTCTGACGGACGCTTACTGGGGGAGGAGGGAAGGGCCAATGAACGAACTTTTACTTCTCTGGGACATTGCAAGAGCCAGGCTCTATGCTTGGTCCGCCCTGTCCCTCCACGGCAACCCGGCAAATCTTTCCCCACCTTCTGGCTGTCTCCTGGAGGTCCTTCCCAGATTTCCTCCCCACACAGGGGCTAACCTCCCGCACCAGGCAGAACCCGCAACTCCCAGTGCCCTGGGAGCTTTGACAGGTGAGAAGCTACCGATCCCTGAATAGCTACTTCTCCTTGGAACACATCCCTCCTTGTGTGTGCACGTGAAGGCATCCCTGCGCGTGTGTGGGCATGTGTGTGCCATGAGAGCTTGTGCCTTTCTGCTGGGGAGTCAATGCGGTTTGTGAACGTGTGCCTGCGAGCACGTATGTGCATGCAAGTCTATCTGTGTGCGCGCGTGTATGTTTGGAGCATGCGTGAGTGATGTCTGTGTACACATGCATGCGAGGGAGTGCTCCTCCTACCTTGCTGCGTGCATCTGTGCGCGTGACCATTCATGTACGGGTGTGCACGCACAGCTGTATCCCCTGAGCATGCATGGGCAGGTTTGTAAGCATGTGTGCACCTGTGTGCACGAGTGTGTGTGCACTTGCATTCATGGTTATGGGTATGACTGTGGGTGGGGAGAATCTTCTGGGACTTCTGTGTGTATCAATATTTCTGCATGAGAACATGAAGCCCGCGTGTAACTATAATGCCACTCAAATCATCCTCCTCCTCGTGAAAATCTTGGCTCTCTCAGAGATACCTGACCCACCACCTCCAAGAAGCCTTCCTGGATGCCAGACTCCCCATGCTCACTCTATCATTAACCCCCATCCCACATCCTGGCAGCTTTCCCACCCTCATGCCCCCCCCCCCCCACCCTGGCCAACTGCAATCCTGACAACTTCCCTGCCTTGGGGTCTTATATTTTCATTCCTTGTCTGTGCCCGTTGCTCTGGCCCTACTTGAGGCATCTGACCTCTTGCTGTGGCTTGGGAGAGTCCCACTAGTCCCCCTGCTTCCAGCAGGGTCTTTCCAATGGCCTCTCCAATGCAGCCACCTTCATTAGGTACCTACCTGACTCAGAACCCTCCATGGCTCCCCATTGCCCTGGGGATCTAGTTCTCCAGCCTGGCATTTGTCGCCCTTTATAATCTTCCCATCCCCTTGCCAACCTCATCCCCCATCCTGCCAGGCTCTCCTACCTATCCCCTGTTCCTGTCTCCCCACAACGCTCCTCACTGTTGAGTTACCTCCCCCAGAATGCCCCCCTCTAACCTCTGAACATTGTCCACTCCACTGGTACGGGGCTCACACGACATCTGCTGTGATCTCCCTGCTTCTCCACCGGAGTGCAGAATGAGATGAGCCCCTTTCCCCTGTATCCTGGGGCCTGACATCATGCCTGGCATATATTAAGTGCTTAATACAAGCTAGGGAAACTGAATTAGGGAAGCCAAGAGAGGGAGAACCCTACCCAGCCAACATGCCCCTCCTCTAGAAGGGGCCATAGGTGTCACTTTGGTGACCCCAGAGGCCAGGCCTGGTCCATGTCACATCACATCCACAAATGAGTCACGACCCCAGACATCTGTAGCCACACTTACCTTGTAAAAGTCCCCTCCCTTTGCCTCGAGTTGGGTTAGGACTTAGCACTTCTGAAGACCCCGGGATTGCTTCAGCTCCTGCCCCCCAAGAAGAGGCTAGCAGAGGTGGGCAAGGCCAGGGACAGAATGGTCCAAGGATTAGGGGCCATATAGAGCCAAAGGTGAACCCCACGGGAGGCTCAGCCAGACATGGGACCTTGGGCAAGTTACTTCCCAACCCACAAGCCTCAGTTTTCTTGTCTATATAATGGAGAGGATACCAGGCACCCGCCTCACAGGTTGGTGTGCAGATGAAAGGAATTAATAGCTACACGGCACTTAGCATGGTGCCTGGCACACAGTGAAATGCTCAGCATGTCGGCAGACCCAGCATTATTATTCTCACGTATAGATGAGAGGGCCGAGGCTGCCAGCAGCGGAAGCACGGGACTGCTTAAGGCTACGTGGGACTTGGAGAAAGAATACATCCAAATCTCAAAGTCCCAGCCCAGGGCGCAACCCCCCTCCGCTGTCTGGCTCCATCTGAGAGGAGGAGGCCAGGGAAGAAGCGAAAACTAGGAGGTGAGCTCCATCCCCTCGTGCCTCAGTGGTGACAGCCCGGTCGCCCGCTCCCCAGGACCCACGCCGGCTGGTGTGAGCCACAGCAGGGGCCAGCCCGGCCCGCTCACCTGTGAAGGCTTCTGCGGATGGCCAGGACTCGAGGCTGCTCAGAGCGTCAGGGGAAGGAGGCTGAGGAGGGAAGATGGCTGTGGCTCCCGCGGTCCGACGTGGCCGGGCACAGCGCTGCAAGTCCTGCGGGACAGACCGGGAGGGCACAGTGAGCTTCAAGCTAACCTTCCCGGCAGCTCCCACCCGCTTCACTGACCGGCAGGCTCTGCCCGCCTGGGCTCCTCCGGCTGACCTGGCGCACCGAAGCGGAGCCGTTCCAGAAGCTGGGCGCTGCCCGCCCCCTCCCCGGCAAGGGCCTGTCTCCCGGACTTCGTGCTAGAGGCCTGGCCCCAGCCCCAGCGTGGGGGGCTGCCCCTCTGCGGCCCCACGCCACAGCACCAGCACCCCGGCACACACAGACCACTGTGCTGCAGCCGGCCGGGACCCCGGGACCCCGGGACCCCAGGACCCCGGGACCCCGGCCTTGGGATAAGTTTGGTGCTCTGCTCAGAGCCCTTTCTTCCACTCCTCTGTCTTCCAAAGCCCTGCTGGCCTTGGAGACTCTGCTCAAGTGAAGTGAGCCCTTTCCTTACAAATTCTGTGTAATTTTCTGAGCCCTTTCCACAGAGCCCTCCCTGACCTGCCCCTTCTTTCTTTGTTCATCACCCAGGGGCTTGGGGTCTGGCTGACCGGGTCTTCTCCGGCTTTCTGGAGGCCCGTTTCCTCCCTGGGCAGAGCTCCCGGACATCAGGAATGAGATCTAGTTTATCCTCTGAGGCTCGCAAGGCCAGCAA
This sequence comes from Neofelis nebulosa, assembly GCF_028018385.1. Taxonomy (NCBI): domain Eukaryota; kingdom Metazoa; phylum Chordata; class Mammalia; order Carnivora; family Felidae; genus Neofelis; species Neofelis nebulosa. The sequence continues at coordinate 43,660,581 of NC_080794.1, read as the reverse complement.
CCGCTGGAGGGATGGACGGACAGACGAGTGAGTGATGGACGGACAGTGTGGTGAAGGTGTTCGGTGAACAAGAGGAACAAAACTGGCCAACCGACATGTGTCTTGAAATCAGGAAGCCCGCTGAGCTCTCCAAGGGCCTCCTGATGCCCTCCCCCCTGTTAGATTCTAGAATACAAGGCTCAGGTTGGTAAGAGGCAAGAGACTTGGTGATGGTGATACCCTTCTCTGCTGATTCACGAATGTGGAAACCAAGGCCCTGATGGGGAAAGGGTTTCCTCCCAGGGTCCCACAGCAAAAGACAGCCAAAGCCAGAAGCAGGCCCCAGTCTCTCTGGGGACTCCCTTGCCCACTGCCCAGAGCTGTCACGGATGGAGACCGCCATGGCAATCCCCTCTAGCTGCAGGCACCCAGCTTCCCTGAGTGTTGGGAGACCAGGCAGGCCATCTGATCGGATGGCCCTACGTCCCCCAGCCTGGAGGCCTATGGCTCAAGGTAGGCCCGGAGGGGACATTATAGAAAGCCTCAGGCTCAGTGATCTTCAACCAGGGGGAGACTTTTCCAAAAGCCCCACTGAGAGCTCACTCCCCTCCACAAAGCCTTTGCAGGCTTCCCAAACACTCCTGATGGAACATGCACTGGCGACCAGCTTGGAAAATAGTTTGGAGGTATCTCCCACCCTGTGGCTTATCAGCAACCCAGCAACTCCATTTCTTCATCTTTTTTTAAGTTTATTTATCTATTTTGAGAGAGACAGACACAGGGCGAGTAGGGGAGGGGCAGAGAGGGAGGAAGACAGAAAATCCCACGCAGGCTCTGCACTGTCAGCGCGGAGCCCGGCGTGGGGCTCAAGCCCACGAAACCGTGAGCCGAAACCCATGACATGAGCTGAAACTGAGAGTCGGACACTTAACCCACCGAGCCGCCCAGGCACCCCTCCATTTCTACATACACGTGTGCATGTGGGCACCCGAAGACGTGTACGAGAATGTTCGGAGCAGTGCGATTCATCATGGCCAAAAAACCCCCAAAGCTTTCCAAATGGCCATCAACCACAGAAGAGATAAACTGGCGCATCCATACAATGGAATGAACACCACACAGCAATGAGAACAAATGATCTGCAACCGTGTCCGATAATACAGAGAAATCTTAACGTAACAACCAAAAGAAGCCAGACACACTAGAGAACACCCTTAAGGGGTACATTTATAGAAAGGTCAAGAGCAGGCAAATCTACTCTGTGCTTGTGGTGGACTAAATATGGCAGCACATTCTTTTCCAGAGCAACTCCTAGCAAGAGGGGAGAGTCTATTCTCTACCCCCTGAATGTGGACTGGACTTGAGACTGGTTTTGACCAATAGGATTCAGTGCAAGGAACATTTTAGGACTTACGGAGGCCAGACTTTAAGGGGCGCACAGTTTATGGCCTTGGCCCTGTCGGAGGCCCGTCTCCTGTACGGAGGCCGCCCAGCCAGCAGCCAGCGCCTATGGCCAGATGTGACTGAGCTCATCACCAACCTTCCATTCCAGTCCAGCCGGCCCTTCAGGTGACTGGAGTCACGCGAGCCCAAGGGCCTCCTCAGAGGGACTGTCCAGGCAAACCACAGAATTATGAGACATAATCGATGGTGGTCGTTTATTTTAAGCCACTATGTTTTGGGGTGGTTTGTTGGGCAGCAATAGGGAACAGATAGCATGCTGTTGGAAATCAGGAGTCATTACCCTGGAGGGGAAGCAGTGAGTGGGAGGAGGCACCTAGGGGATTTTAGGGGGTCTGGAATGTTCTGTTTCTCGATTTGTGTGGTGGTTGCATGACCGTGTTCGTTTCGTACGATTGGTCAAGGTACACTTAGGATGTGCACACTCTTCTGCATGGGTGAAGCTGAAAAACACACAAACCTTGTGGAGTCCTCCACCTGGGCAGACCAGATCCAGCCCAGCCCTGGTCCTCCCACCTCACCAGCCCAGCCCCTGCCCTACTCATCTGGTTTCCCCCCACACACTCACCGCACCACCTCATACCTCTGCACCCGGGATGCCTTTCCTCCTCCCTCCACGATTCAAGCCTGAGGGCAGGTGGCACCTTCTCCTGGAAGCCTTCCCTGACTGCCCCAGGCTTTGCCCAGCTATCCAGATTCACACAGCTCTCTCTCTGGGGCTGAGTCTTCCTGAGCACGGAGAAGTCTTTGGCTCTGTCTCCCCAGCTCTCAGAGCTCTGCAAGCAGGAGCCCTGTCAGGGTTAGGTGACGAGACCTCCCCCCACCCCAGAGCGACGTCGTGAAGACCAGAGCAGATTTCAGGGGGTGACGGGGCCCTGGGGGAGTGCTGATTGCGAGATGGGTTGTATGCCCGCATCTCCCGGGACCCAGGCTTCTCCCACATAGATTGAGGGTGGGGCTGAATTTGGGGGTACAGAGAGGGTCTACAGAATGGAGGAGAGCTCGGGGTGGGGGTTGCCCCATTTTGCAGTCGACGGTAACACCTGTGAAATGCGTACCGCTCGTTCCCTCTTAATTGTCGAGTAAAATAAAAGAGCAAGGCTGGCGTGCAGTCGGGCGTTCATCTCTGCGGAAACAATGCAAACGGCCAGGCAAAGCAGAGGAAGTGCTGAAACGCCAGACAGATGGGGCATCGGCTCTACTCGAAACCCTTGGAGGTATTGACCTGTCTCTCTCAGCGCCTGGTGAGGAGGAACCCCCACTCGGCCCCGGCTCCCGGCCCTTGGGTGACTGGGGTCTCAGATGACCCCCAGCACCAGGGCCTCGATCCTCGATGCCCCTCTCTGGGCCCCCCGCGCCATCTCTGCAGCTCTCTGTTCTTCATGGACATGTGACCTTGGGGGAGTCCTCAGTTCCCTCACTGGCATCCAGAGGTCTGGCTGAGTCGACGATCTCTGATGAGTCACATCTTTGTCTCCACAGCAGGACTGGCCCCTGACAGGCCAAGACGATTGGGAGGCCCAGGTCTCTTTCTGCCTCCCTCCGGGCCCCCACTGTGCCAGTGACGGTGTCTGCCCAGCCCTCCCCACCCCCACGCCCGGGCTACCCTGGACGTTTTCTCTGATACCCAGAGTGCTTTGCTACAACAGGAAGCTCCTTGCCCAGCAGAGAGGCGTAGATAAGCCAGGGGATGGCCTGAATGGGAGAGGGCAGGTCATCAGGGCCTAGGAGAGGGAATCTGTCCTGCGGAAGAGGTTAACTACACACACACACACACACACACACACACACACACACACACACGGACAGCTAAGTGGGCCCAGCCTAATAGCAGAAGGGATTCTGGACTGGAGCACACTTTCCACAGGTGGGTGTGCGATCTCACAGAGTGGTGAGTGCACTGTCCCCAGAGGGGTGCCAACAGAGGGAGTGGCCACGTGGTGCTGTGGGTGCTGTAAGCGTCGGAACTAGAGCTGCACTCTCTCTTTCCCAAACTCCTCTGATGATAAGGATCACCTGGGCTGCTTGGTAAACCCACAGCTTCCCAGGCCTCTCTCCCTGGAGAATGGACGTCTGTGGCTCTGGAATGGAGCCCAGAAATTTAAATTTTTAACAAGTCCTCCCAGGTGATCCTTTGCATCTGGAAAGTTTAGGGGAGCACTGGCAGATGACCTTTCTGGTCCCCTTGGGCCCCGAGATTAGTGACTCTGAGCTCCCCACTCCAGTGCCACCCCCACCCCATCTGGAAGCCACGGCTGGCAGCAGCCGAACTGCATCATTAAAATAAAAATGATTTAAAAGCTTTAGAAGGGGGCAAAGATGTCAGGGGGAGGGGGGATTTTGAGCCCACAGTGGTCCTAGCTGAAACTCCTTTCTAGCCCCCCTGGGCCCCCCAGAGTCATCCAGAAAAGCTCAGCATTGAGGTGAGGGGGGGCAGCGAGCTGACAGCTGTTCAGCTGCTGCTTGGTGAGACCCGGAAAAGCAATTATCTTGCTCTTAGCAGAGAGGCGCTGGCTTTTTCCCGCCCCCTCCCTCCTCCCTCCCTCCCACCTTCACACACACACACACACACACACACACACACACACACACACGCACACACGCACACACCCAGGCCACCGAGGCTGCTGGTGGCTCTGAACCCGCCTCCCCCCACCCCCAGGCTCCAGATTCCTCTGACTCGCTCAACCTCCATCCTCAGAGCCCGTTTCCAACACTTAAATCATTTAGCCCGCTAAACCGGAGACGGCAAAATGGGTGCTATTTCTTAAAAACATACAGAGAGCGTATTAAATTATTGATAGCCATTAAACAGGGGGAAAAAATTAAACAGCTCTCAGCTCTTATCAATCATTCATGCAGTTTCCACTGGGGTGTTTTCTGGAGAGTGATCACACGGCCAACCCAGGGAGTCGGCTCCTGCCAGCAAGGAAGGCGCTGGGCTGCATGGAGGCGGGGAGGGGTCCACAGCAGCCCCCAGCAATTATGGGGGCCCAGGCTGCGTGCGGGGGGGGGCGGGGCGGGCCTGGCACAGGGAGGTCAGCCTCTCTGCTGGCAAACTCCCTCTTCCTCTCTCTACCACATCATTAACAAAGGGACACTCCAACACAGCCTTTGGGAACCCCTTCATTAAATCCAGCCCGCTTTTCCTGAGTGCCTACTATATGACAGGCACCACGGAGCAGCAGTAAGCTCGACGCACCCACACCGGTAAACGTGGGGGCCCTCTGCAGGGAATGGGGGGGGTCACACTACATCGTTCTAGGGGCTGTGATGGAGGTCCAGCAGGTGGCTCACGGGAACAGGGGACAGCTTCGGCTGGAGGGGGGGGGGTGGCGATTTTCAGGGGAAGGCTTGGCCAAAGAAGTAATTCTTGGGTAAATTCTCGTCCAGAGGACGAGTCTGGGAGGGGCATTCCAGGAAAGCATGAGCAAAGGCACTGTAGCCTAGCTGGGCCTGTGTCTGAGCACTGATCCTGTCAACAGCTCTGCATGTCTCAGTGGCAGTTACCGGCCATGTGGGGTTAGGGGCTCGGCTGTCACTGCAGCCTCTCCTCCAGGCACTGTTCAAACCCAGGCCAGGCCCCCCATAGCGTGGACAGGCAGGAGGTTAGGGTTCACCCCAGCTACCCAGGGCAACAGGGCAACGGCACCTCCACCCCCGTACGCAGATCCATTTCCTGCTTCTGACTCAGGACACCTAAGCCAGTGTGACGCAGGCCATGGAGGCCACAGAACAGGGACACTGCTGGTCTCCCGGCCACAGACGGGTCTGGCAGAGCTACTACCCTTTGGAGATGAGCTCCCTGCAGCCGCTGAGCTGTGCCAAGGACCCAGGCACCAGGGCTCGGGGAGCCGGCAGATACCCGATACTGCCCCGCCTCTCCTCTTGGGAACCATCTACAACCGGGGGCCATTTGAGGCTCTGAGGCCAGGCTGGGCTACTGGCGGCCTCGGGGAACAAAGAGACAAGGCCCCTGCTGGCCCGGCACACCAGGAGAGCCGCATTCTTGAATGCCTGACAGAAGCTCTCACTTCTCAGGAGCCGGGAAGAGGTCCTGCCAAGTGTTGATAGCACCCTCGCCAGAGAAAGCTGCTGTCACAGGGAAACATTCTGGGGAGAGCGCTGTTTACCACCAACGCCTGGGACTGTCAAGAAATAATCAGAAGAAATTAAACTTGCGAAGTTGAAGATAGAAAGGAAGCCTCCTCCCCAAGCCCCCGGACGTTTCAACCTGCAGGATCAGGCTGCTCTCTTTTGCCTGATTTGGAGAAACACCCTTAAATCAGCAGGGGGTGGGTGAGTGGCTGGGACATGTGTGCAGCCAGCCGGGACTAGGAGAGGGGGACGGCACTGACCCTCCCGTCTCTGGGCCTCCGTTTGCTCATCTGCAAAGCAACAGATACGCATTCGGACTCGGTAGGACCACGTGGTCATACAGCACAGGGGTAACCTCCAGGCTCTCTGTCCAGTCTGCAAGGAACACACAGTCCCTCAAGGTCACGTCAACACCCCCGCCTTGCTCACCTGAAGACTTGGGGTGGCGGGGCCGGGTGGGTCTAAAAAAGTCATCGGCCATCTCCCTGTCTCTACGTTGACCCTCTCAGCAACCCCACCCCCCCGGATCACTACCCGTAACCCCTTCCCTCTAGCCCACCTCCCCCCAGGTGCAGGGACCTATGCAGGGCTTGGGCCTGACCTGGCACAGACCAGGGTGCCAAGAAAGGTTTGCCGACCGGCAGAATCAAGACACGAACGGGTAAATGACCCCCCAAACCCAAATCAAACGCACCTCTCCCTGCTCAGGTCCTGACTTCTCATTGCCAGGTCCTCCCAAGTCCTCGAAGCCCTTTACCTGTGAGTTGAGTCCTTGCTTCTAGACATCTTTCACACCCTCCACACTCCAGCCACACCACAACTACTCAACCTCCCTGAACAACTTCCCTTGGACTTTCATGCCCCAGGGCCTTTGCATGTATTATAGCTTTCTCCACCTAGCCAAGTCCTGCTCTGGGTCAAGCTCTATTTCCTCCCCCTGGTAATCGTTGCAACCCCTTTCCACATTACACTAAACTGGATTCTGTTCACACCTCTCTGAGCCAGACGGGGGGGGGGGGGCACCGTGAACACTTGGCACATGGGGTTAGAGAGGGGCCTCTAACTTTACTGCATACAAACCAACCACTCCAGTCCTTGGCCTACCACCCATAATCAGTTCTTCCTAATGGCTAACCTGCATCACTCCTGCTTTAATTTTAAAAGCCATTCCCTGGATAGTGGGTAAGACGTCCTCAGCCAAGTGTAAATGAGACCGTATTCTTGGAGCTCCCAGAGCCGATGGAAGGGGCAGGCTTGGGAATTTCCAGGCAATGGCCAGCAGAAATTGGCCACAAATGAATCATTAACTCTCGAGTCGAGAGCTCCGAGTGCCTGGTGCCAAAGTCTCGGGCTCTGGCCTTGTGTGGGCCACTTGGCCTCGCCTGGCTCAGGCCTGAGGGGGGCCCCGCCCCTCGCTGGCCATCTGCTTCACCCCACAGCCACTGGTCACTGAGAGCCGAGGCCATCTGGGCCAGAGCAGTCCAGATGTCTTATGGGAGAGGGCATGCCTTTCCCTAGGAATGACTCCAACTTCCCACACACTTCTCTCTTTCTGGAACGCCACCCCTTCCAGAGAGCTAAATCCCCCCTGTCCTTCAAGGTCTGGCCCCAGCCTGGCCTGCCTCCCCTCTTCCCTGCCCATCTGGACCCGTCTTGGCCCCCACAATCTCTGAGCCTTTACAGCCCTGGCCTGGCCACCAGGGGCTCATTTCTACAGCAGAGCCCTTGCCAGGATGGGGACTCTGCACCTCTTCTGGACCCCAGAAGCTGGCATGGGGCAGGGCACAGATCAGGGAGCCCACGCGGGCTAGGGGTTGCACGTGGGCTCAGTCTGCAGCCAGCAGAAGAAAGCGCCTGGGTTGCTGGAGGGATCTGTGGTCCCATTTACCTCAAGCGAGGCATCGAGTCCTCCTCTGGGCCTCCTTTTCAGGGCCTCGGGCCAGCAGAGGTGTGGTAGAAACAAGAGTAGAGGCATCGGCTGGCCTCCCACTGGGGAGGCAGGTGGCTGTGCTGTGGGGGGGGGGGGGCGGCCCCTGACTCCCAGGAGGCAGGAGAGGTCAGCACCGACCACCTCCTTCCCCAGGGCACCACCCTGCAGGCCAGGGTGTGATTCTGCTTCACCTCCTCTAAGCTGCCCTGTTCTCAAAGGGCCTGGACTCTTGGGTGAGAACTGACAGACGCGAAGTCTGGAAACATAGATGCTATTGTCATGTGATGTCAACAGGTCACTCACTATGCGTTCACCTGTGTTTCCAAACTCAGCGTCCACGTACGTGGCAATCGGGCTGGCAAAAACACTAACAAACACCCCGGACTTGAGCGGCTGTTGTGTGTCAAGCTTCGCGGGCCATCCCAGCCCTCCACAATGCACATTTCTCCCGGATGGTCCCAGCACACTACGGGACCCACCATTACTACGCCTGCTTCAAAGAGGAGGAACGCAGGGTTCCCGGAGATTCAGACGAAGGTGAAGTACGTGCCGACGTCCCACGGCTACCGCGTGGCAGGGGAGTCACACGGAGGCGCGTGGCCCAGGCCCACACATACTACCCGCCTCTGCGTGCCCAGAGCCCCTCATCTTGCGTGCTCAGAGCCGGAACAAGTGTCACGGGCACCCCTACTCCTCGGGGCCCACTTCTTACCTGATCCTCCCCAAAGCCCCATGAGATGGCCAGGGAGGGTCACTATTACCACTTCACAGACTGGGAAACTGAGGCTTGAGGTGGGGAGGGCTTGGACTTGGCCGGCAGCTTTATACTCCCCTAACCCTCTCGCTGACCCCACGAAGTGGCTGCTGCTGAAGCCGCTTTCCAGATGGGGAGGATGCAGAGGACAGGCTAGGCAACGCTGGTTCGCTCCCGTGCACTGGCAACAGAGGCTGGGTGTGTGTCCTGATCTGCCTGACTCCCGACTGGGCTTCTCCCGTGACACGGGGCTGTTCCCAAGGCCTGGCACAGTGTAAGTGTAAGCCTGTGAACACAGTGGGGAGAGGAGATTCAGGTGCACCACATGGGGGCCCAGGGCCTGGTGCTGTGTGCCGCCCCTCCCCACCCTCAGCTTCTCCCTGTGGGAATGGAGAACGGGCTGGAGGGCCTCTGAGCGTGTGCCCACCTCCCCACTTCCCCACGGGACTCTGGACCAGGGCACTCTCCGCATTCATTTACCACAGCAGAGTCTCAGGACAGGGCATCTCAGCCGGTCACGCCGGTCGCCGTGTGTGCATGCACGTGTGGGTGTGTGAGTGTGGATGGCATCGATCTGAGGGCGACAGGACGAGTGTGCAAGGGGAGCAGGTGGGCAGGCGGCCATCCGCAGGACCGTGTGAGAAGCCCCACGCTGCCACTGTGCTCACGGAGGCAGGCCTGTCCAGAACAGGCCCGTAAATCAGGAAGCCGCCTGCCGCAAGCATTAAATCACTGTCTCTGGGACACAGCACTTAGAGGGGGAAGCGGCCAGCATCGGGCCCAGGCCCACCGTCTGGGTAGGGGGTGGAAGGGGGAGCTGGTGTTCGGCTCCCCATCCACACCCCCGGATCAGATCTCTCTCCTGCTAGCCCACTAGGCCCTGCCTCTCTCTGCTTCTAACCGCACCCCCCCCCCCCGCCCCGTTCTACCTTTCTTCCCCTGCTCTCAGCTGGAGAGACTCCTAACCTCATCCCCTAGGCTGAGGGCTGCTCTCCCAGCCGCCTAGGCGTGCCGGGGGTGGGGGCGGTGGACAGTCCACGTCTGAGCAGGAACACTGGGCTGCTGGCAGCAGTCGGGGGGATCTGGACCTGGGACTCACTCCCAGCTGCCCTCCCGTGAGTCACTTCCTTCTCCTGGCCTCACATTCCCTGTCTGTAAAGTGGAGGCTGGAACGGGCCCTCGTGGGCTGCTCGTCCTAAGGATCTGACGCCCAGGGAAAAGATCCTCCGTGGAGGCTGATTAATTATGACTATTAATAATACAACCATCTGTATCTCGTGGCAGAGCGAGGATGATTAAAACGGCCCCATGCCCCAGCGGCAGAATAAATGGGTCTCCGGGTGGGCTGGGATGTTCACACCAGGCGTCCAAGCAGATCCACGGTGGCTGTGTGTTGGAGAGGGGTTGTTTATACTCCACTGCACAGACAGATGCAGAGAGGAGACAGACAGGCAGGCAGACAGACAGACAGACGGCAGGGAGCTGGCTCATCAGCTGATGAGAAAGAGACAGTTACCTTGTGCCAAGGTTCTTGGGCAGGATTTTCTCCGCCCAGCACTGGAACAAACCAACCTTGGCCTTCCCACTTCTCCTGAACACTCACCACACCCCCAGAGTAGAGCCCAGAGGCCTCAGCTGCAGAAGTTAACAAGGGGGTGGGATGCAGATACCCTCTGTCCAAAGAAATCCCGGACGCCGTGATCTGCCAGGGCCAGGCCAGACCCCTGACCAGTGCTCGAGGACCAGACCCGGGGGCCGCCCATTTCATGCCTCTGTGCCCTGTACGCTCAGGTCCCCCACCTGGCAGGCCCTCCCTGCCCTCCACAAGCCCTCCCCTAATAGCCTCCCTCTGACGGCAAGCCTTTCTCAACACCCCGTCATGCACTGGGACTGAGGCACACTGTCTCTCCTCCCACCACCCCATGGGGCCCAGCACACCCCGGGCCTCGATCATCCACCTAAAATGCTCTCTTGCTATACATATCCACCTCTCACTTCACATTCACCAGACCATGAGATGCTCTTGTCGACTCACGTCTACAATTCCTCAGTGCCCAGCATGGAAAGGGAGCCCCCGCACTGCCCGATGGAGCGAACACCACCAGCTGGCCCCTGAGAGCCCTCACCCTGAGCCAGGCACTGGTAAGCTGTTAATGGTCACAACAGCCCTGTGTTGTATTTATGCCCATTTTATAGACAGAGAAACTGAGGTACAGAGAGGTCAAGGAACTTGCCAAAGGTCACGTGGCCAAGAAGTGGTTGAAATGCAAAGCAGGCCATTTGGCTCCAGAACTCTTACCTACTAGGCTACAAAGGCTCCAAATGAACAAAGGAAGGAAGGAAGGAAGGAAGGAAGGAAGGAAGGAAGGAAGGAAGGAAGGAAGGAAGGAAGGAAAGAAGGAAGGAAAAAAGGCAGGGAGGGAGGAAGGAAGGAAGCTAGTTTGAACATCAGGATGCATAAAGTCTTTTGAGCTTTCTTTGTGTGTGGAAGACAAAATGGCCAGGAGAGGAGTGTCATGGGTCAGGCCAGGTCTCTGCATTAACTAGCTGTGTGACCTCAAGCAAGTCACTTGCCAACTCTGGGCCTCGATTTCCTCATCTGTAAAATGGGGGCATCCTACTGTCCAGATATGGTAGAGTGAGCACACTGCAGACGACAAAGCATGATCATGATGCCTGTCTACACGGCAGCCAGCATTTCCAAGCCAGGAGCCTGCACACCTACTCTGGTGGGGACCCCAAGAACAACGGATGAGGGATATGAAGTCTTGGCAGCTTCGTGGGTCTGTCAACACACTTCCTGGGCACCTGTCCCCTACGCAGCCCTGGGCTAGCCATGGAGGGGTGGGGGCCTGAGCAGCACATGGGCTCCACCAGCACAGGGCTGGGTGCTGACCCTCCTGGCCAACGGTGTGGTTCGGGGACGCCCCCTGCCTAACGGGCTGCGCAAGGAGCACCTGCTTTGTTCCAACAGGCGCTTCCGGCTCCATTGCCGGCTGACCAACATGTCCGGTGCTGGCGACGCACGGCGGACGGGGGCCAGCCGCAGGCTTGGAGGAGCTCCCGGGTGACAGGAAGGCAGGTATGTCACTGAGCTCCCTTCCCACACCATAGCAGCCACTAGCAATCAATCCCCATACTCTCAGAGTCCAACGCGACCTCAGCGTGGCTTTTCTAAACAGCACTCCAGGCTGTCCCTCCCAGGTGGAGAGGAAAACAAAACCTGTGGGATCTGACCTCCCCGTAGGTGCAACAACCACTACCGGCTGCCAGCAGGGCCCGCCCCCTGGGGGAGGGGCTCCCGCGGCTCCTCCCTCAGGAAGGGTCCTGCGGTCAGAAGACAGCTTCCCAGAATCGAGAAGGTGAAGGAGCTGGAGAAGGCCCCAGGTTTCCCAGCCGTCGACCCACCCGGATTTTGTCAATCCCCCCTGCCGTCTAGACGGCTGTTGGTTCAATGCCATTCTGGGGATCAACTCGGTTTTTGTTAAACTACATTTGTTTAAAACAGAACAAAACAAAACAAAACTTTATAACATAACCTTCCATACAAAATCAGGAGGGGCCGGGGAGGGGGTGGCCCGGAAGGTTTTTCTCAGTCGTGACTGATGTAGCGCATGAACCCCTGACAGTCACCTTTGTGCACCTCTAAGGAGCACAAACGCACTTCGGTGATGCTCGCCTGCTCTGAGAGGAGGCAGGTAACGTGTCTCTGTTACACAGATGAGGAAGAAGTGAGAGGCTCAGAGAGGTCAGCCCGCTGGCCCGAGGTCACACAGCCGTGAGTAGCAGAGCGAGGCCTCTGACGCGGACCCTGTGACTGAGCGCAAGGTTCTTTCCTCCCTGCTGCCACTATCCGCTCCGTGCCACTGGGAGTCACTTAGGCGGAGGGAGTCACTCTGACCCGCGGCTGGCGTGGTAGCGGTTTTTACACCTGAGGTTAACAACTGTGATTGAAGAGGTTATTTGTCTTAATTTTCGGGAATCAGTTTCTCAGGGAGGAGATAACTAACACATCGGGCTTGGGAAGCTAGTCTTTTTAGAAAATATTTATAGCGTTTCGAGACAGTTTGGTGGCAAATGGATACAGCATCTGCTATTTTCCACACGTTCACCACAGCTCCAAAACCCAGAGCCATCAAAACACACACACACACACACACACACACACACACAACAACAACAACAACAACAACAACAACAACAACAAGCACATCGGTGTTGATAGGAAATCAAAGCCCATCCCTTCTTTGAGAAATAAAACACAAAACAAAACTGTTGTGATTTCAGAGCCCATTACTACCTCTGGTTGGAGCCCCAAGGTGCCTCTGCTGGCAATACCTAAGGCTAATGCTCAGAAAGCCAAGGCCAGTGGGCCAGTCCCCAAGGCCACAGTGAGGTTCACTGCCTCCAGAGTTAGGTTTGGCAGGACTCCCAGGCCCAGGATTGTGGCTGTCAGAGGAAGCCCCAGCAGCAAAAGAGCCCTCCCCTGAAATTTGGATTCTGGCTATAAACTGAAGACGGACAGGGAGAAGGCAACCTCCAAAACCAAAGACATTTTACGAGCAGCAGCCGAGCCTCTAAAGTCGCTCTCCTCACGTTACCTCAGTAGTTATTCATCCCTCCGAGGTCAGCGACGTCTATCACCCCATTTTGCAGATGGCAAAACTGAGGCTTTAAAACTCCTAGTGATTTTCGTGAGGACACAACTGCTTGTGTGGTAAGCTGGTCCCTCTGGCCTTCTGCAGGCAGCCCAGCGTGTCCGACGAACCTCCTGGGACCATCCTTCAAGTGGCTTCTGTGCTATCCTCATTGGTTCCCCAGGTCCCTGCAAGGCATCTCCGCAGCCCAGTCTTTACCTGCACCACGACCCTCAATACCAATCCTCTGTACTCAAAATGCAGCATTTGAAGCTGCAGGATCCTGAGAACCTTTCACTCCATCCTGGTGTCTCAGGTGGGAATTTCGAGGCCCAGAGAAGGGAGGGAACATATTCAGGGTCACACAGCTGGCTGATGACAAAAAGGAGGTCAACCAGGTTTGCTGTTAAAAATCCGATGTGTGTTGGGGTGCCTGGCTGGCTCAGTCAGTAGAACATGTGACTCTTAACCTCAGGGCTATGAGTTCAAGCCCCAAGTTGGGTATAGAGCTTACTTAAAAAAAAGAAAAATCCCAAACGTGTTGCTAACTCCCACTGTCCTTGGCATCCTGGTTCAGACACACGAGGAGTCACTGCTACTTCACAATAAGTCAACCCAGCTGAGAACAAGGCTTGGTAGGGACACCCGGGGCCTGGGTCCAGCCAACGGCAAAGGGTGCTCCAGTGTCCCCCAGCAGGGCGTCTTCCGGTCCATCCAGCCCAGCCTTTTGGGCAGAGCCTTCAAGCCCCTCTGCCCCAAGGATGCAGGCACTGCCCCCTCCCCGCCCCACACCCACTTCGAAGTCAGGGAACCGGAAGGCCCTCGTCCATCATGCACCGGGACAAGACCCCAGGCCAGGCCCCGAGGGAGCGAACGCCCACACAGCCTGGCTGGAGGCTGGCAGAGAGCCCCCGGGAGGAGAGCCATGACAGACTGGGGCCCGGCCTTTCCCATGCGGCTGCTCCCGGGGCAGCCCTCTGCACTTGAACGTTGACAGGTATTGCAAATGCCACGCATCCACAACAGCTTCCATCCCCCACATCTCTTCCTCCTCTACCCTCTGCTGGCCCCCTCTGGATCAACTGCCCTCTCCCCAGCACCCCCCTCCCCCCACCACGACCACCCAGGCATCAAATCCAGACGCTCCTTAATTCGGATGCTCCCCCTCAGCCAAGCCACCTGCCACTTCCACGGTTCCCTCCCTGGGCTCCAACCTGCCCACCTCTCGCCAGCTCCTTTGCCTGAACCAGGGCAACAGCCCCTCTCTGGCCTCCCACTCTCACTGCCCTCCTGCTCCTCTTTGCACCCATGGAGCAAATCTTTTCCTGTTTATAGCCCTCTCCCAGCCATCCCCAAGGCCCTGTGCGTCTGGCCCCGGTCCACCTCAGCAAGTATACTGCCCGCTCCTGCGGCACTACTGCCTTCCAGCCCCCGCTGGTTTTCCTGCCCCACGGCCTTTGCACCTGCTGCTCCCTCTCGCCACCTCCTCCCCTCAGGACAGTCCGTTCTGCGTTATTTCAGTTTCTCAGGGGGTCCTTCCTGATAGCCCTGGTCTAAAACACACGCCCCTCCTCCACCCCAGCCACTCCACAACTAACTCCGTATTAGTCCCGCATCGTGCGGATCACGGGCTGATTACTGTTGCCGCGTGTCCTTATTTGTTATTTGTCTCTTGTCCTCACCCGGAGGACATTAGTCTAGGAGGGTCAGCACCTTGCCAGGCTGGCTCCCTGCTTTATAGTCAGTGGCCAGAATAGCACCTGGCACAAAACTGATGCCCAGTGAGTGTTTTTTCAAGGAGCGAGTGAGCATCCATGATCTCGTCAGCTCCCCCGCCCCACCCCACAGCCAGGTTGGGAATTAACTCACCTCACTGATGAGGGCATAAATGAGACACCAAGACGTGCCCCGCATGCCCGGGAGCACCCAGTGGTGAAAGCGGTAGCATGTTCACTCGGGACCGGGCCTCCTGATGCCCAGACCAAGGAAGGTACAAAGATCAGACAATAAGAGCCCGTGGAAAAAAGCATGAAATCGTGTGGCTCCAATATTTCTCTTGCAACTTGAAATGTCGCCTCTCTGAAAACCACATCCTGCCCCTTGTGAGCTGGGCTTGGCCTCAGCTCCCGGCCGTGGGCAGCCTCGCTGAGATCCCCCACCCAGCTCCTTCTCTTAGCGCGTCCCGGAATCCACTGGCCCAGCCCTGAGGCTGCTGGCGGGAGAGGGGGGCAAAGGAGCCCTTGTCTCCCTGGTGGGGCAGGAGGAGGGGGGCTGAGCCAAATGCAGGTCACGCTGTGGTGCCCACAGCCCTCCCAGGGCTAAAAATAACTATGTTTACACACTTCCAGAGCTGGGATGTCTGCCTCCCTGTCAGGAGGGGTTCAAGACTTCCCCAAATCCGCGTTACCCACTGCACATCTTCCACTTGGGGCGGGCAGTACCTCCCCGGGCGAGCTGACGGCCCTTCAGGAGGGAGGTAACTGCTCCTCTTCCCGGGGGGTTAGAGTGGTGGCTAAAGCAGGAGGTACAGAGAAGGCGGCCAGAGCCTTAGCCTTGTGGGTGCCTGGCCAGTTCACGTCAGAGCTTTGGAGGGCCACGGCGCCACGCGAACCGGCTGGCCGTCCAACTCACTGGGTGACCTGGAGCAGGCCATCTTCACCTGGCCACCCTCCTCCTCCCTCCCTGCCCTGGTTCACCCAGATGGACTTTAACACCGAGGGGTAGGCGCCAGTCGCCTGCCCAGAGGCGGCCCCTCCCTCTGGACAAACAGGGCTTTCTCTACCTCACGGCTCCTATGAATGTGGCCGTGCCAAGGAGAAACACGCAGGCTGTCAGAGGACTGGCACACCGACTGGTCATCCTCCTTGGGCAGGCGGGGACGGGCAAGCACCGACCTCCCCTCTACCCCCGAATACCCACCAGGCTGAGGACTTCAGGCCTCTCGGGATCTAGCAGCCCCTGGCCTTTCTCCTCTGACTTGGGAGGCCTGGCTGACTTGTTGCCCCTAGACGGGAACAAAGTCCATGCCTTCTGGCCTGACTGGAAGGGTTGTGCCCCTCTGATAAATCCCGCCGGTATTCTGAGCCTTTGCAGGCTCTGTTCCCTCTGCCTCTGATGCCCTTCCCCCACTTCTTGGCCTGAGAATCTCCCGGACACTCCAGAGGGCTGATTCAGTTGCCTCCTTCTCCAGCGGAGCGAGCTTGGCACCGTGCCATCACTGTGCCCCCCTCCATTATATAGTCAATAGCTCCCCCAGGGCAAGGGCCTGCCCTGCGCCACACGGAGCCGCACAGGAAGGGCACTCTGTGACTGCTGAATTAACTCTCAAGGTATGAGCTCAGTCCTGTCTCCTCTCTCCAGCCAAGTCCACTCCTGCGATACCTCCACGTATATCTTCCAGATTCTGCAATCAGCTATCAGCGATCAGCTATCAGCTGTCATCCTATGGTCTCCGGACCCCTCGGAGTCCCAGGCTCTGTGCTGCCCATCAGCCCTGCAGTGCTCCACCAGCCTATGAAATGTGAGTATGTAGACATGCTGGGGTGAGGCCGGCATCTGCACCGTTACACAAGTGCCCCGGGGTTCTGAGTGCACAGGCCCTGACGGCCAAGGGCACCCCCACGCCGGCACTTGGAGTTCATTCCCCTCGGATGCCGCTACCACACCCCTGCTCCCGTGTCCAGGCCCCTGCCAGTGCTGGGTCTCGTGCCTTCTCTCCCGGATGCTGGCAGGGCTCTCAGGGGACCTGTGAGAACATCGTCCACGCTGCCACCACTGTGATTGTTCTATAAATCAGATCTGGCTCTGTCACTCCTCTCCTCCGAATCTTTTCTTGTTGACCCTGCATTAAAGATAAACTCTAAGGCGTGGATGGCATTTAAGGTCCTCTGAGGACGTCATCAGGCCCCCACTGAGCTCCTTGGCTCCCACCCGCCCAGGCCTGATGCCCCCCGCTACCCCTCTTCTGCTGAGCATTGACTGTGACTCATCTTTTGGGGTACAGCTCAGAGGTTCACTTCCTGTGGGAAGCCCTCCTTGAATGCCCTTCCCTCGCAGGCTGACCCAAGCTGTTCTACTCGGCTGGGCTATGATCACAGCCACTAGGTCCCACTGCTGTAGGAATGCTGGCCTGTCTTGTCCCCCAGTGAGGCTCTGAGCTCCCGGGGACAGGCTGGAACCCGTCACCCAGAGCCTGTCCATCGTAGGCCCTCAAAAGCAGACGCATTCCGAGCATCACAGGGCATGGCCCACCACATCCCCAATCAAGGAGGCCCATTTTGGGGATCAGCAAAGTGATGTTCAGGTCATGCCTGCAGTAGCGGTGGGACCCATGCAGGGTAGGAAAGGCCCACATGCCTGCGCCTATGCCTCTGGGACCAGGCCCTCTAGGCAGTGCAGAGACAGCCACCTGCTCCTTGTTCTAACACATCTGCAGCGACTGTACCTTACAGCTTCTCAGTGCCTCGCCCAGCCCCCACTCCCACGGGGGCCTGAGCCTTCTCTGGGCGGAAGGGGACACTTCCTCCAAGCCCAAGCCACAGGGTGGGCAGGCAGGGGGGAGGGGTGTATGGAGTGAGAGTCTTCCCAGGCAAGTCACCTGCAAAATGTGGGACCAGCCACCTTCCCCGACCTAGCATTCGCACCAGGAGGGTCTGTACGGGTCAGGGAGGCTCCGTGAGGCAGAGAGGGAGCCTGGGACAGAGCTGGGCCCAGATGCCACCTCTCCTTGCTCGAGGTGCAGTGCAAGCCCCCTGCCTTTTCCACACCCCAGTCTAACAAGATTGCTTCCTCTTTCCTGAAGCCCCAGGGGGCCTTGCAACCTGGCCTTCCTTTCAAAGCAAACACAGATGCAAAACAACTGAGTAAATCCTAGAGTTTCTGCAAAGCCACGAGAGGGAGGGACACATTAAAGGGAGACTGGGGAGGGACCCCTGTCCAGTAGGGCAAGGGCCCCGGTGCTCAGGGGACCCCCCCAGGAGTGTTGGCTTCCCAGTCCTCTGAAAGGCGCCGGTCCCATGGCACCCGACCCACCGTGCCCAACCCCAGCCTCAGCAGCGGCTGGGCTCAAATGCCCGCTCTGCTTCCTACCAGCTGTGTGTGGACGTCCTACCTCACCTCTCTGCAGCTCCTCTGTGTGGCTCTGAGGTTACTGGAGCCGACCGAGACAGCCGTGCAAAAGGAATGCCGATGCTGGTCAGGTGCCTGCAACGCACCGGGGTCCTGTTCTGAGATCTGCACGGGCATCGATTCACTGATGCTCACGGGATCCCTCCGGGGTAGGTGGCTCTGCTACTACACCTCCTTTTTGCAGACGGAGAGACTGAGGCACGCAGTGGTTGAGTCACTTTCCTGAGGTTGCCCAGCTGGTAAGCACAGGGGCTGGGACACAGTCCCAGCCGTCTGGCTGCTGCCTGCAAGGAGTTCCTACCTTCTCTCCCCGACCCCGGGGCCTTGCCTCGTCTAGCTTCTTGCTCCCCCGTAAACTCCAGGGCATACGGTGCTTTTGGCCCTGTGAGTGCCCCCTCTCAAACAGGCCTTCCTCGACTGTCTACGGGGCAGGCACAGCCACAGCCGTTCAGGCACTTACTCCTTCCACTTTCCCTCGGACCTTTGACCCTTAGGTAGAAATGACCACTTGACCATTCCCCCCTCCCCAAGCCCAAGGCTTCCATCAAAGCTCCTGAAGGGGCGCCTGGGGGGCTCCGTCATTTAAGCATCCGATTTCAGCTCAGCTCATGATCTCGAGGTTCATGAGTTCGAGCCCTGACTCGGGCTCTGCACTGACGGTGGTGTGGAGCCTGCTTGGAATTCTCTCTCTCTCTGCCCCTCCCCCACTTGCACTCGTTCTCTTAGAATAAACAAACTTTAAAACAAACAAACAAACAAACAACGCTCCTGGAGACCCCCCAATGCAGGATCCCAATAAATGCTCGTGGGGTGGCTGAGTGACACATGGGCAGGTCCAAAGGCCTCTGGTTTTGCCCATTTCACGGGCTCACGTCGCCTGAGAAGCCCTTGGTAACGAGGCCCCATAGAGGGTCCCCTGGACGTCGAGGCCCCTCCTTCAGCTCTTCTCACGCTACGAGGGGGAGGGCAGTTAACATCCAGGCAGCCCGCGGAGAGGTGCCATGAAGACCACATATGTAGTGAGCACAAAAGCCCAAAGTGACAGAAATTGATAAAAACTTCACCGCACCGCTGACACCCCATATATCAAAGGCCCCAAATCTCATTCTCTGCTTGCCTCCAATTTCTATCAGAGCTTGCCAGCTGCACATTTATTGAGAAGTTTGTGATCTGACAGGCACTGTATTACCAACATTAATGATGCATCAGTCTCTAGAATTACTGGGGAAACAGTCCAATTGATTTTATTATTATCTCGAGTTCTTCACACTCCATTCCAGGCAGCTTTGCTACCAGAGTTTTTAAGCAGGGACCAAAGGAAACAAAGGTTTTTGAGGCCAGCAGCCGACCTCTCGAGGCCACAGCCCAGAGAACCTGGGCCTGTTCCAGGACCACCGGGGACAGCCCTCCCGCCCTCTGCCTTCTCCTCCCTCCACGGCCGTAGGACGGGCGCTGAAATACCAGGTCGTGAAGAGTGGCATATGTGGTGTCCCCCAAAAAGAGTCAAGCCGGGGGACAGACCGAGAGCTCGGAGCAGGCCTCTCATTCATGCTGCAAAGATGGAGGTGGCTAGCAGGGGGCAGAAATCACCACCGATGTCCTGTCATCTGCCCCTTGGCTGGGGTAGGAAGCTGGCCCCGTATGGAACCCACAAGCAGATACGGGCCGGAGCTCACACCAGGGCCTGGCAGGTCTGCTGGCTATCTGGGGGCAAGTGGGAGACCCGAGATGAGGTGGACCATGTGGGTGGGACCCACCTTGTCCCAGGCCACTCGGCCTCAGCCACATGAGACTCCCGTCAAGTTTCTAGAACACACGAAGCACTTTTCAGTCTCAGGGCCTGCCTTTGCACAGGGTGTCCCCTCTGCCTCAGGTTCTCTCCACCCCCGGGGCCACATCATCTCATGTCTCTTCTCAGAAAGGCCTTCCTGCCTAAAGGGCCTAAAGGGCCCCCACGCCCACCCCTTGGTATTCTCCAAGCAGCAACCCACTGTTTCTTTCTCAGGGATTATCATAAATTATAAAGGGGGCATCAGTTGGCCTGTTTCCTCCTTGGGCTCCCTGAAGACAGGATCTTCTCTGTCTGGTCACCATCACAGCCCCAGAGCCTGGCAGGGCAGGACCCCTGGCAGGCCCCCTTAACCATGTGGGGAATGAGTGTCTCAGTCTGAGGGTGGTCAGGGGCAGAGGGTCTAGTTTCTATCAGTCTCTGAAGGAGCATTTTGAATCAAGAAGTTCTAGAGAAAATGGCTGGTTGTTTCAGGGTTGATGTTCCTCGTCCTACCCCTGAGCTCCACGCTAGAGGTTCTCTGAAACACTCTCCTTGGGCAAACATTTGTCCGTCAGGACTCCTCTCCAGCCCCTCTTCTCCCAGCCTGTCCTCACCCTCAGCTTCTTCCAGGAACCCTCAGAGGCAGGGCAAGTGGGGAACTGAGGGCTTAAGGTCAGGCCAGGAACTGGATTCCAACCCTGGCCTTACCACGTGAGCAGAGCATGTAACTAACTGCACCAAATGCTACGCAATCGTCTCCCTACAAAATGGGGGTGGGAAGTCTGTGGCCCCACCTGTCCCACAGGGACCTCAGGAGATGTCACTTTCAGCAGCAGGAGTGGACATCTTCCTAAGTGGCCATGCATAGAACCCACCTCTGGCACCTTTAGTGATACCGTCTGCCGGGGTTCAAACTGACCATGAGGGTTGAGGTACGAGGGTCCCCGGGGGCCAGAAGACACGGATCCCCTAAAGGCTCAGAACAGTGAAGACAGTGAGGGAAAATACCCACTGCACCCTGTGAAATAACTGGGCATCCCTATGGGGGTGCAGGGATCCAGGGGATGTCTCTGGGTGAATGGGGGCCAAGGGCCCTTGCTCACGCGGTGGCATTTGTTGGGAACATTCTAAGCCCAAGGCAACAGACATGTGCAA
Organism: Neofelis nebulosa; assembly: GCF_028018385.1. Taxonomy (NCBI): domain Eukaryota; kingdom Metazoa; phylum Chordata; class Mammalia; order Carnivora; family Felidae; genus Neofelis; species Neofelis nebulosa. The sequence continues at coordinate 43,639,669 of NC_080794.1, read as the reverse complement.
TCCGAAGCCAGGGGAAGCAGCAGGTCCGCTCTCAGAGCAGTCAGATAAGAAAGACTGATAATCTTTATCTGGGCAGAGAGGTGAGCTGGAGTCTGGAAAGGCTGAATGACCAGGCAAGAACTGGTTAAGTTCGTCTGAGCACGGTTGCCTTGAACGAGGGTTACTGTGGAGGTTCTGCAAGTTCGAGAGGTGAACAGATAGGGGTAGTCTTGTAACTACTGGGATTATGGTCATTCGGGGTATATAGTATTATCTGGAATTAAATCAGAATATTTGAAGAGACAGTATTCTGATTCAAAATTAGATGTTTTTTCCTGAAATAAATATTCCAGATATAATTTATTTATGAGCATTCACCATGTGCCTGGCTCTACGCTAAGTACTAACCATACATTAGTACACTTCCTCTTAACAACCTCCATTACCCCCGCTTTGTACCCACGAAGACGGAGTGCTGACCGGGAAGCTGAATGCCCAAGTTCCCATGCGGGCAGCTTGTAGGATAGGAATCTGGTGATCCCAGGAGCTGGAGTTCCTGGACTCTGCGGGGCGGAAGCAGCCCCCTCCGGCCCGAGGATCCTCGGTCCCTGACCGGCACCCACCCCGTCACCTTCCGAAGCAAGTGAGGCCCAGGGAGGCCTTGGACTTGCCCCAAATCACCTAGTTACCCCATGGCAGGGTGGGGACAACTAGGAGCACCGACAGTAGTCAACCTTACCTCACTCAATTCTCAAAATAACCCGGGAAGTAAGTCCTACTCATTTCATGGCCAAGGAATGGAAGTCTCCAGAAAGCAAAAGCACTGCTAAGTGGCAGAACGAGGGTTTGCAGCCAGCTCTGGAGGCTGTCCAGCAACCACGATACCACCACCCAGACTCACAGAACCGGGCCCTGGCACCTCCCTCTGAGCTTCGGGGAGAGCAGAGATGCTCACTGCCTTCTGGGCCACGCGTCCTGGCCAGCGGGCGGTGCACCTGGCACTCGATGTAGCAGCCGCGGTAAACAGCCCCTGCCACAGCCGAACTCACCCGGCCTGCCTGTGCCCAGGGAAGCCAGGCCGGAGGACGGCTTCCCTGGCATCCTCTTACTCAGTCGGGCCCTTTCTGTCCAAAGGGCAGCTGTGACGTGCAGAACGGGTCTGTGGTGTCAGTGTGAGCCCGGCATTGTACGGCTAGGGACGTACAATGCCTTGGGTCGACCGTTGATTTATAAATCTGCCCAGCGCTCACCGTGGCCTTTACACTCAGCTCTTTCCCAAAATGCAAATTGGCTTCTTCCTGTAAGTCAAACCAGCTTGCCTGAGCTGATAAAAATCATCCCAAACGGGTTCTTTCATCTCCCCCATACAGAAAGGCCTCCGTGCCCACACCTCCTAGAAAGAGGAAGATGGCTTCACGCGGCTTCATGGGGCCCAGGGATGGGCCCCAAAGAGGCATCCAGGGCATGCGAAGGGGTCGGAAGAGCAGTGGGAGAGAAGGTTCGAGACCCTGACACATTGCAGCTTTGTGGCCTTAACCTCTCCACGCACCACTCCATTTGTGCAAGTGTGTTAAATGGGGATAAAAATAGTCCCTTCCTCACTGGGTTCTTTGGCAGATTAAATGAGATAATACACATACACCGCCTGGCATGGTGCTGAGACCCTAATAAGTCTCTCGAATGTGGTGGTGGTGGTGATGGCGGAGAAGAAGAATGAAATAATCGTCACTATTATTACCATCTGAAGCTTGGACCGGCCACCCAGTCACCTGGGTGGGTGGCTTCAAGGTGGTCCCTTTTACTGTCTGGGCCTCCGTGTTCCCCCACGTAAAGTGAGTCCTCAGGAGCCTTTCTCCTACTGACTGGTCCCTCAACTCCTCGATTGCCTACATCATATGCAAACAGCTTTGGGGGTGCTGTTTCTGGTACCCTGTCTCTTTACCCTCTCAAGCGTTTTTCTTTCAGAAAAACAAAATCTGTTCTAAAAAAAAAAAAAAAAATTAACCCATCTTCTAGAAAAGCGAGCTACCTGACCGCCCCTCTGCCAGCTGGTGTTGGGATTTCTAAACAGCCACGAGCATTGCTTAAAGGCACATGCCTTGTACGAGGCTTGCTGGGGAATAACCAGGATCTGATAAGAGCTTGCTACCACTAGACTATTAAGAAGGCCTCCAGGGAGTGGGCAGGGAGTGCAAGAAAACTCAAAACGGACCTAGAAGTCGCCAGAGACCAGGAGGCACGCACCAGAGCCTCTCGGTGGAAGTTCCGAGGCTTACAAGGAGGCGTCACAATGCTGTCGTGACAACCGGGCTCGCCAGGCAGTGTGGAGCCCCGCCCACAGAAGGACGCCCCAGCCTCGGTTTCCTGGCAGGGAACCCCAGCGACCATGTACGTGGCACACGTTTACCACAACGCTCAGCACCCAGGGGGGCAGGGATTACCACGATGGGCCCAACTACGGAGGAGAAAGCGGAGGCCTGCGGCGGGGGGGAAGTGACTGGTCCAAAGACACCCAGCTTGTTGGTAATGAAGCCTAGATGCACAGGCTGCCCCCAGGTCACTGCTGCCACCGATTTTCCAGAATGGGATGAAGCCCGACGGGTGATGTCAGCTCACTAAGACCTTTTGCTCACTGTGCCTCTTGTACTCCTCACAGCTGCCAGGAAGAAAGGCTGGACAGGGGTTGTTAAATCTCCCCATCTGGCAGGTTGAGGACAGAGGCAGGACCACGTCGCCCAGTAAGGGAGCAGTCGGGACGAACCGGTGCTGGACCTTCAGACCCCCCTGATTTTACTACCTCTTCCTCACGGCTGGAGGGGCCCAGCTGGAGAAGCAGCCAGTCCCCCAGGCCCTCCCACCCAGCACCGGTTGTTGGGTCCTGAACTACACCTGAGGGACTCTGCTCACCTGTGATCAGCAGGGCTTCAGGTTTTCTTTTGCTCCGATCTGGGCAGACCCCTGCCTTCCGATTCTTCTCCTAAAACGCTGCTCTGTCCCTGCCCTTCCCTGCTCAAAGCTTCCCCGCCCCTACCTCTAGGATGAACCTCCCCTCCTAACCCTACCTTCCCTCTGGGGTCCCAGCCGTCCCTGGAGACTCAGCCTCAGTTACTCCCCTGAAGTTACGGGGCACTGTCTGAGCTCCCCCAGACCCCTGGCGTGGATACCTCCCTTCCTTTGTTCACACCTTTCTGCCTCCCAGAAGTGTCCTTCCTCCCCCTCCTTCTTCCCTTATTCTAGCTAAAGCCTCTCCATCTTCAAAACCACCCTTAAATGCCGCCTCCTCCAGGGGGGCCCTCCCTGACCACTCGAACCCATTCTCATGTCTCACTTGTTCCAAGTTCTCCTTGGAACTTCTTAGCCCATCTCTCTGGTACTTCGGTATGCATCATTCCTATTCTGCCACATAGCCAAGGCTTGGTTTCCACTTTAGACTGTGCAGCTCTTTAAAGTCAAGGTCTCCGGATTTTTACTAGGCCATCCTTTCAAAGGATGGCAAGGCGCAAGTCTGTGCTCCACGCCCCCCTTCCCAGTGCCATGGGATACAAGGGACAGGGCTCTGGCCTTCTAGAAAGAGCTCAAGTCTAGAGACAGGAAAATAAGCAGGGTCTGCATGGTGGGGGCTGACCCAGCACGGTGGGGGCTGCAGCGGGGCAATTAGGAGGCTGCACGAGGGTTCCTGTTCTCCCTTGGGAGTCCTTGCCATGCCAAGCAAGAGACCTGCCCTAACGGGATGCTCCAGCAGCCATCCTGCTGGACTGAGATGCCAAGCGAGTGATTAATCTGTCAAGTTTCAAGACAAAGGAGGTGTGGGAGGGGCATGGGGGAAGCAGGTTGGGTGAATGTTGGCCTCTAAGGTAGGGGCCTCTACCAGACACAGGCAGGAGGGAACACAGGAACCCGAGTAATAAGAAGGAATCCCCTGGCCTGGAGGGAAGGCTAATCTGTCCTGCTGGAAGAGGCAGTGAGCACCAGGGCTGAGCCCAACCCGGCAGGGCTCATGGGGCAGCATGGCCCCAGCACATACATCCCTGTCCCTCTCACGGGAGGCACCCCGCAAGCCTCAGCTCCCAAAATGCGTGTCAGCCTTGCAAGGGGGTGCCTTTCTGTTTTCTCTTTTTTCTCAGCAGGCCTCTCGGATGGGTGGGCAATAGGAAATGCACCAGCACACGCTGCTGGCTCTTGGCCTAGCAGGCCCTGGCCACTGTCTACGACTTCGTGAACATCTCAGCGGACGGTTTCATTCTTCTTGCATCCCGAAGCCTTCCTGGGAGAAGGGCATGGGACTCCAGAGAAATAAACAAATGGGATCCTGCGTGCCAGTGTGTGTGTGTGGGGGGGGACTTGAAGGACACCTCCAGCTCCCTGCCTGCCCCCTCCCCCAGCTTGTGTTCCTGGCCCTGCACCCTGACAGCAGGCAGAAGGCCCTCCTCGGGCCCCAGCACATGTGGGCAGCCCATCCCGTCTCTGCCTCCCTTCAACCTCTTCCAAGCTGGAGCCCCCTGTAGGTGTTGAACCATTTTACCATAGCCACCGAAGAGAGGAGGGGGCCAGGCTCCTGTGGGCCATGAGGGAATACCCTCTGAGAGCAGTGCCCCCCATTACTGTCAGCAGCTACCCCCCCTTACCGCTTCAAGGGGCATCGGAAACAATCGAGCATCCGGGGCCCTGGGCCTGGGCGCCCCTGCCCCTCCTGAGCTTGCTTTCCGGTCAGTAAAACAGGGCGGCTAAACTCGAAGAAAGGTGTGCTGTCCCCCAGGCTCTCCCTGTCATGCCAAGAGAGTACGCCCGAAGGAACAGTAGCGGGGCCAGAGCCCAGAGCAGCGAGGGACATTCGGAAGGCAGGATGGGGAAGAGGTGGGTTGTCGATGGCTGCAGAAGCCTTAAAAGCTGGTAAAAGGCTTAATCCTGCATAATGATTTACAAAGTGACAAGTAAAATAGATTTACCGTGACAGCTTGAAAGGAGAACCACAGAAATAAAATTACACTCGGGCTCATCCTGTCTCTCTGCAACCTGCCCCTCCCTCCCCAAATCCTGGAACTCATGCGCACACGCATGGACACGTGTGTGGGGGTAAAAAGGGAGCAGGTAGCCTGGGGAGGAGGAAGGTGGGAGAGGGACAGAGGAGGAGGCAGGTCTGGCCCCTGTCCGGGAAAGGGCCAGCTGGCTCCGTGTTCCAGGTGGAGCCTGCAAGAGGTGACATTAGCAGCCCTCCAAAGCCAGTGGTGTTGGGGGGAGGGTATCATCATTTACAGATGGCGACACGCTGGCTGACAAGTCCTGCAGAGGATCCTGCCTCCAGGGAGCATGCAGCTGACAACCCCAAGTGCCCGAAGGACCCAGCACCGCCCCCCCCCCAATCCCCGCACCCCCCCCCCCCCCCATGGCTACCTGGCTTCTGTCCGATTCAACATCGCAGTCCTTGAGGGTTCCTAGGCCCTAGGTTTCAGGGCCCAGGAAGAGGGGTCTGCTGCTTCCCCTAGAAGGAGGCGGGGACTCCAACAGCATGGGGCCAAAACTAGCCAAGAGGAAATCAGAGAAGACAAGAAATAACCTCGGCCAAGTTCATCTCAGAGAAAGAGAGTAAGCAATGCACCCGCCCACAGCGCTGGGTTCCTGGGGGGTAGGGGTGCTGCATCTCTCTTTCTCTGTCGATGGTCCTCCATCTGTGTTTACACAAGTGCCAAGGGTATATTTCCTCCGCTGAAGCAGGATCTGGCCTCAGCTACGGGGGGGGATGGGGGGGTTGCGGGGGGTGGGGGTGGTGGGTGGGGATCCAATGTGCTGATGTTCTAGCCATGGACCACGTAGGTGCTCTCCTCGGAGGCAATGGACTCTGCCGGCTGCTCAGGGCTTTGCGGCTACCTGTCCACCTCCCCCATGAGGCACCGGCCCAGGCACCTGCCAGGCTCTCCAGTCAGAGGCAGGGGCTGGCAACCGTGCCCGTAAGGTTTCTCATCTGCACCAACAGGCATGGATTGAAAAAGAAAAATTGAAAAGAGGCCATAAGCAGGGGGAAAGAGACCAGATTTCCCCTTAGTAGCTGTGGGGCCTAAAGCAGCTAGACTCCTCTGAGCTCCAGATTCCTCCTCGTTAAAATGGGGCTAACACCCCCCACTTCTGAGGACTGTTGTGACAATCTCAAGACTCCCAAAGAACTGTGCCTGGTGCACATGGGGGTTCCCAAGGACATGAGCTTTGCCTCAGGTGAGTGTGGGATGAAATGCATCTGTAGGGGGACAGCCAAATAGAAGCTCTGATCACAGTCCTGGCATAGCAAATTCACCTGCTTGTGGCCCACCCACCCTCCTTGGGTCCCAGGAAGCTGCCCGTATTGAGGTAGAGACTCAAAAACGGGAGGGACGATAGTCAGGTCGGCTTGAGGCACCCAAACCTCCTGCAGCCTCCCCTCTGCTTCTGACAAAGACCGGAGGGGCCGAGTCCCAGGCAAGGTCTGTGGAGACTCTCAAGTGTCCTTCTCTGTCACCCTCAGGCTGACACCTGGCAACTCCCAGCTCGGCAAAATGCCGTGCTGTGCCTCTAACAGATATAGCACGGGGCTGTGCCTAGGCAGGCCTGAACACCCATGTTTACCCAACAGAAGGGTGGCCCTCCCTCCGGCCCTCCCCCAGCAGCACGGTAGGCTGGAGCCCATTTGCCCGCAGACTCGCCTGGTGCGTGGGCAGTGCATGTGAGGCTCCAGCCCCCCGCCCTGCCCAGGGGGTCTTGCCCAAGAGGCCCTGCGGCCCAGCCAGGCAGCTGCTGCTGAGTTTTTCCTCCCAGGAAGCTGAGCTGAGTAGGGCAGCAACGTGGGCACAGCCAACTCCCAGGCAGCCTTAGACCCTGGCAGTTTGGCACAAGACAATCAGGACCATTTCTGGGAGCCTGGCCCAGCCTGGTTACTCCTCTGGCTCTAACTGGAGATGGGGAGGGAAAGAGAAGGGGCCGAGGGTCAGACCATGTAAATGGGGCAGCTGTGACTCCAGGGCTGAAATTATTCAATTCTTTCTCAACTAAGGTGTGCAAGTCACTTGAAAGGCACCTTCCTAGAGTGCAAATACATACGTGTGTGTGCATGTGTGTGTGTGTGTGTTTACGTGTGTGTGTGTGTGTGTATGTATATATATATATATGTGTGTGTGTGTGTGTGTACATATACGTATATATATATGTGTGTGTGCGTGTATATATATATACGCACACACACATTCCGCACCCCCCCCCAAACCCACAAAACCTACCAATTCTGTGTAAAGGGTAGCCATCTTCTATTCATTCACTTATTCAGCAAGCATTCTGGAATGTTTGCAAGAGCCAAGTGTGGTGCTGGGTGTCAGGGAGCCACAGCACGCCTCCGGCTGGGGTACCCTGACAGTAGCTACAGTCCTGCCGGGTTAGGGCTGCAACAGTGGTCAGAAAACAGTGCTAGAGGAACTAGGGCAAAGGTGAGGGACCGGTCCACTTGATCCGGCAGGTGTACAAGGGCTAGCCAAGGCCCGAGCAGGGCTTTGCAGGATGCCTAGGAGTTCCCAAGGCAGACAGGGCAGAGTACAGAATGTGCAACACACACACAAGTGAAAGTTCAGCTGGGGCCAGAGACTGTAGGGCCCTGAGTGCCAGGCTGCGGGTGGTAGGGAGCCATGAAGGAGTTTCAGGTAGCGTGGAGAAGGTAACAAGATCATAGGGACCTTTTATTAAGGTCACACTTGTGGCCAAGTAGAGAAAAGGGGAGGCTGGAGGTAGATACCTGAGGGAGAAGCCTGCTCCATGGGGGTGGGGAGGACGGACAGCTTTAGAAACACCTGGAAGGTGGAGTCTAGAGGCTTCAGTTCCCTGGCGACACACTCCCACAGGCCAGGCTCTGGGCAGGGCGTGGAAACCCAGTGTTACAGGTTGCAGTCCTGGGAGGAGTCAAGGGTGAGCCCAAGTTTCAGTAGGGGCAATAGGCCAATGGCAGTCCAACTCTTAATCCTCACAGGGCTTTATGAGAATTAGAACAAGGCTCCTCTTCCTCAAAAGATTTTACCACCATCCACCAGAAATTTATCTAGTAAATGTAAAATGGAGGGGGGGCTACAATACATGTGTCCCTAAGTTGTGCAGTATGCAACGTGCACTACTGCACATGGTGGGTCCGGCAGATGCAATGCCACCGAGCAACCACTGGGAAGATGGGGTGTCAGAGGCCCGGGGACCAGGCAGATAAAATGGATAAAACCTAATACGCAAAGGAAAAAACAGAACAAAGCAAAGAACAACCAAAGCGGAATGTTTACTAAGCCTCCCTGCCTCTTTGGCATGAGAAATCTCAAGAAAATGAGAGGCAGAATTATTTACTCTACAGAGTCCCAAAAAGAAAAAGTAGCTGTTCAAACAAGGCAAATAGAGGAAATGTAAAAACACAAGTCAGAAAGCACCAGTTTTGAAAGATGGGGATTCACCAAAAGTATATAAAACCAGCCCTGGCCTTAGAGCTTACTAGAAAATGACTTTTTTAAAAAAGATCCTTTCTACTGAGCAAAACTCCCAACAAGTGAACATAGCAGAGTGAGACCCCTGTGCTAAGAAAATTGGAACTATCTGGCTAGATGAGGCTTTCCATTCTATCATCCACCTAGCCGCTATGGAACACTTTCTCTGCCCCAGGCCCTCTGGGGATATAGGACTAAGACCCAGCTAGTGCCCTCACAGAGGGGACGGTCCAGTGGGGGAGTATACAGAGGGCTGGCGGAGTACCGAGGGAAACATCTGAGGCCCCCGGGGGGAGGCAAGGATAAGACAGAGGCTTGCCGGGAAGGAGGGGCCGGGTGACTCAGTGCACCACCATCCACACAGTGAAGTCCAAAGCCATGTGGCCAGATGGCAATTCCTCTGTTTAAAAAAAGTGAGAACTTTTTGAGCAGAGGTGAGATAAACAATATTCAATCTTGGGGGGCTGATGTAGGGAGCCTTGCTTATTTTTGGAGGGAAAAATGCTCAAGCAGGCTTCTGAAAGGTGTCTTGGCTAGAAGGAGCTTCAATCCACAGATGGAGAAACGGAGGGCAGAGAGAAGCAGGCCTTGACCACGGGTGAGATGGGAAATGGGTCTTCAGGCCCTGAGCAGGGCCCCTTCTAGGGCCCAGGACTGCCCTGGGGGTGTTACTCAGCCCAACAGCAGACGGCACCGGGAACGCCGGTAGACAGGGAAGCACATTCTGACGGCTACATGGTTCCTGACCACTGGGAACTGCCCGGAGATGGGGCAGCGGTTGCGGGGGTGGGGTGGGGTGGGGTGGGGTGGGTACTTCTCATATGTAGCGCCAGATTCTCATCCTGAAAAGGCTCAGGCTTTCACTTCCCGAAAAAGATGTTCAAAGGGGCATCCCTCTGGCTGAGGCCTGTGCCTGCCTCCAGCTGGCAATCCTATCCAGTGTTTTTATTAGGCACAAACTGCCTTCCTCAGTCTCCCCTCCTGGCAGCCCTTGGGAGGTGAGCACTCGCCACCCATTTTACGGATGAGCAAGCAGGTCCAGAGAGCCCAGAGGCCCTCTCATCCCAGGTCACTCCCTTTCTGGGCCTGATGGGGAAGGCTGAACCACTCCGAAGTGCCAGGCAGGTGTTGGGGCTGGGGTGGGGATGCTACCAGGGTGAGCAAGGGAGAGAGAGGAGACATGGCAAGAAGGCACTGCCCACCCACTCCACCCCGCCACTGTGGGCAGCTTCTGGGGCCACTCCAGCCCTCTGCTCACACTAGAATGCGGAGGGCACAGCTTTCAGCCGAAGCAAGGCCCACCTGTCGCACACTGGCTCTGGCCACTTTCAAGGTGAGGGAAGGAGACCAGGGGCCTGCGCAGGTTCAGACCGGAGTGAGCTGGCCTGGCCTCTCCCCTACCACCCACCTTCCTGCTCCCCCTGCTGCCACCCTGGAAACAAGACTTCCCTCTTTGTGCCTCTGCAGGTCACAAGAGTCCCAGGTTTAGTTATCAAAGGCCACCTGGCTGCTGAAACTCTGGGATTCTGGAAGTGTCTGACTCAGGCAGGTAACTTTTTAGAGGAGAGAGGTGAACCAAATGGGGAGACTGAGGCCCAAAGAGGGGCCCCAAAGGGCCCGCCTGTAGTTACGTGGCAGGACTGAAGGCACAGGGATATGGAACGTTAGAAATGGCCTTCGAGATCCAAGAAACCCCCATGCTCCCATGCTATTGATGGGTAAACTGAGGCCCAGGGATGGGAAAGGACCCACCTGAGGTGACTCTGAGTCCATAAGAACCCTAGAATGGTCATCCTGGGTTGATCCCATGGGACCAAAACACAGCTGCCCTCTGTGACCCCAACCTCAAAAGTCAGGGAAGTTGCAACACTTCCTTGTCTCCATAGCAACTAGCTTCTGCTCCAGGAATACACTGAAATGTTTTTGTTCCCTCCTCTGTGCCGGCCCCGGGCCAGGCTGTGAGGACACAGAGCGGAAAGAGGGGGTGTGAAGGGAAGCACAGCCCCAGCCCCAATGGCGGTTGGTCGCAGGCAATCGAGTGCAGCAGGGAGAGGAACAGGAGAAATTTCAGTGGAGGAAGAAATCCCTGGGGTCCGAGAGTGTCAGGGAAGGGAGTTCAGAGGTGCAGCTTTTGAGCTGGGCTCTTAAGGATACGTAGGAGTTCTTCACATAGAATTGTGGGGGTGGAGGAACTGACACAGGCCCTGGCCGCAGCACTTGAGGGTGACGTCGTGTTACAAAGTGGCAGTGCACAGAGCAGAGGACACAAAAGTGTAGCAGATGAGTGGAAAAGAATGGAGAGCCGATGATGAATGGCGAAATTACAGTGCCGACTAGGGTGCACGGAACACCTCGCCACGCCTCTACTCTTCCTCCTGTTAAATGGACTCCTTATGGAGGAGTAGTTTATGGTCCAGGAGAGGTGACAGCATAAAAGGAAAAGTACTTAGAGGCACAGGACTTGGAGCCCTCAGCCAGCTGTCCAGCCTCAGCCACTCAGTCCGCTTTGTGGAGGAGGGGCAGGCATTGCCAATGGGCCTCTGGGCATGACCTTGGTCAACCTCCCAAATACATCCAGGACCTGACCTTGTCTCACTACCTCCACTGACCGCTCTGGTCTAAGCCACCAGCATCCACACCTGGGTCACTGTAAAAGTCGCCCAGCTGGTCTCCTCATTTCCACCCTTGTCCCCTATAGTTTATTCTTGGTTCACTAGTCAGAGGGATCCTCTTAGAGAGCATATCAGATAGTCTCGGTCCTTTAATTAAAATCCTCCAGTGGCTTCCGAATTATTGAGCATGAAGTCAGAAGCCCTTCCCATGTTCCGAAAGGCCTCCTGTGATGACTCCCTGACCACTTCGTTAACTTCCTCTCCTATCTTCCACCTTCTCCCGCACCATATGCCCGCACTGGCCTCCCTGCCTTTCTTAGATCATGCCAAACACACTCCGGCCACCGGGCCTTTGCACATGTTTCTCCTGCTGTCTGGCATGCCCTTCTCCCAAATGTCCATGGGTTCACTCTCTTGCCTCCCTGAGGCATCTGCTCAAATGTGACCTCTTCAGAGAAGCCTTCCGTGATCACTCCATCTAAAGAAGCCCAATCCCCCACCCATTTCCTCACATCACCTTCTCCTGATTTGTTCTTTGTCAAAATATTTCTTATAGCTCAAAATGACAGCATACATGAAGTTGTTGACTCACTGACTGTCTCACCTATAACAATGTAAGCAAGGCCTCTGTCAAGTTCACCACTGTATCCCCAGGGCCTGGAACAGTGCCTGGCATATAGTAGGTGTTCAACAAACTTGATGAATGAATAAGTAATCTTTCTTGGGGGGCTGGGCAAGGGGAGGCATAGAAGGATCCCAGGCTCTGCTCTCCCAGGGGCAGAACACTGGGGGCTCCAGAGGAGCCAGGAAACCTTACTCTCAGGCTGGCAGGAACCCACCAGCAGGAACCACGTGCTGCCTCCCCACCCCCCTTCTCAGGTGCACTGGCTCCCCAGATCTGGCAGGGAGGCAGGGCCTGGCCCAAGGGCCTGGAAGCACCCTGCAGGAAAAGCAGCAGTTACTATTACCAGTGTCCCTCTTCCAGACCCTCTTGGCCTGGGAAGCCTCAGGACTCAGCCTCGGGGAGGCAGGAGATGGATGGAAGGAGGCCAGGCTGGCTGGGGGCAGGGAAGGAGTTAGTATCTTGCTGATTTTGCAGCTAGCTTCCTTCCTTCTCTGAGCCTCACCTCCCTAATCTGAGAAATGGGAATGCGAAGGGGATGAGATAAGTTGGTTGCCCAGGTCCCTCCTGTTCCAACAGTCTGGGCGTCTTTGGGTTTTCAGGGCCATGGGGGGTTTGGGAGGGGGGGGTGGTCACACCAGGTTGAAACTAGAGCCACATATTCAAGCCATGTGTCCCAGGCCAGGGTGACATCTTGCAGCCAGCTGGGTCAGATACCTAGGTGAGGGGTCTCGGGTGGGCTTCTGGAGACTCTATTTCCACCCAAGGTAACAGCCGGCAGGGTGCAAACTAGCCCTGTCTGAGGCAGGAAGTCAAGGCAAGCGCCCTGTTACAGGGCAGCGGCCCCAGGCAGGGGTGCCAGGCTGGGGGAGCCAGTTGTCTCATGGAGGTCCCGGGGAACACCTCTTGCCCCCAGGGCCAGCGGTTCTGGTGGGCACGGCCAGAGGCATAAGGCCCAGGAGCTTTGTGAGACGAAGACCGTAAGTCCCAGGCAAGCCAGATGCCACAGCCATGGAGGGATCTCCCCCTGCGTGTCTCTAGCCAGGGGTTTCTGTCAAGTGACAGGGACAGGGGGCAGGCACTGGCTGATGGGCAGGATGCCTGGAGTTTTGCTTTAGCTCTGCCACGAACTTGCCCTGTGACCTTGGGGAGGCCTCTGTCCCCTCTGGGGTCAGACTCAGCAGCTAAATGAGAGGGTTGGCCTGGATGACCTCCGGGGCCTTTCTGTGCTGACGTTATCGTCCCCACACACGGTAACAAAACATCACGCTCCCTGATGCTGTGACACGGTACAGCATGCGAAACGCCGGCCCTCCCCTCTGACTCTTGGGACAGCCCCAGGGGAGACCGTCGGTAGGAGGCCGTGCCGGGAGTTCTGACTCCAAATCCAGGGCCCTCTGCCACACCAGGTCTCTGGGGCGTCAGGACACTTAGGCAGAAGGGAGCAGAGCTGGGCAGACCGGGACTCAGGAAGAAGGCAGGTGGGGGCAGAAAGGGGAGCCATTCTCATAGCCACCACCCCTCCCCCAGCTACTCTCCCGGGCTCCGTGGGAGGCGAGCGTGCCAGGAGAGACTACAAGATAGACATGCTTCTGGAATCATGTGGCCTGCCTGACCCTGCCTGAAGAGCTGCTGCCAGGCCACCTTCTCTCCCTCAGACCCCAAGGAGCCACTGCTGGGGCCTCCCCAGCCTATTTCCATGTCTCATGACCTGCGTCAGACCATTTCCAGGTCAGGCCTGAGGTCTCCAAGCAGCCCAGGCTCTTAAACAGCGACACGGATAATGAGGAGGCCCGGGGAATAGAAGGCTACCTCTTCCAGGAAGCCCACTCTGCCCACTCCAGCCTTGGACTCAGCCTAGAGAGGCGAGATCTCTGACGTAGCATATGGGAGGGAGTTCACAAGAACTGAATTCACCCTATTCTGTGTGGTCCAGAGATGAGCACTGGGTCCTGGGAGGAGGCGTCCTTCCACATAAGATGGAGCTTCTTAGGTGAAGGGAGCCGCTGAGAGTCAAGGAGCAGCCTGCCCCTGGAGGTGTGCAAGCCCACACCCGAAGGTGCTCTGTGGGGATGCTGCGGGGGTGGCATCCGTGGGACAAGTTATCAGACGAGGTGGCTGCCAAGCTCCCTGAAGTCTTGAGGATGCGAGGCCCCAAGAATACCAGGTACAGTAGTGTCTGGAGCCCTTGTCAGGGGAGGCGAAGGAGGCACTGGCCCGGCTGCCTCTGGGGAGCCGGCTAGGAGGGCAGCCAGCCACCAGGCAGACAGCTTCGAGAATCCTGGGGCCCTCAAGGATTCGAAACCCCGAAGCGGCTCTGCTCCTTCTGCCTAAAGGGAACGCCCTGCAGCTGAAGGACACATGTCAAACTGATGCCGTCAGCCCAGGCTGAGGTGAAAGGATCAGAAAGCTGTCCTCCTGCAGAAGATAAATCAATGCTGAACTCACAGCTTCGAGGAAGCTCCTTTCTCAGCCACGGCCCCATCACCCAACACCAGGCAAGAAATCACACCTGAGATGTCCTCTATTTTTCCAGGATGGGATGCACGAAGGGGTCCCGGAGCTCAGGAGGACTGAGCAATTCAGGTAGGGAGGTGGAAGGCCAAGGAGTCCCCCGACGTGCTCACCGCCAGCCACAGAGGCCACCCTCCAGGGTCCCAGAAAGTCAGGGACACGAGGGCTGTGAGCCAGGGAGGCAGAGTGACTCATCTGTGGTCACGCGGTGGGCTTGCCTGCATGGGAGCCCAACTCGGCCTCGAGCCCTCCCCGGGGCCGCGGGCTGCCTCTCCCCACCAACAGCGGTGAGAATTCATACCAGCAAGGTGCCCTGAAAATATAGAGTGCTTCTCCATATGTAAATACCAGTGAGCCCCACGGCCCTTGAAGAGAAAACATTAACCCAAGACAGCGGGATAAGTAGGCAGTGCAGACAGCAGGGGTGAACCTGGCCTCCTGAGCCAGAGGAAGTATGCCCTAAACCGGTCTTGCCCAGCCTTCCTAGAAGAGGCAGTGGCAGGGGCAGTGGGCACTTTCACCCTTCACCCAGTCCCTAGCTTTCTGGGGACAACGAATCCCCAAATCCTGGTACACCTCACAGAGGCACGCACAGAGGGCAAGACCAAATGGTGTCATCAGTGAGGTCAGCCAGCACAGGAGGCCGTCCCCTGGGGCCACCCCAGCCCCTGTACCGGGTCTTATGTCCTGTTGGCGACCTTGGGCGGGTCCCCTGCCCTCCCTTGGTCTTGGTTTCCTCACCCGTACAATGTCAAGCTGGATTGGAAGCAGGTGTCAGAAGCCCAGATGCCCCCACGGCTAGGGTGGTTGACACCAAGGAGTTGGAATGGAAGGGTCTGCGGACAGCAGGTGGGGAAAGACAATGCAGCGGTCCTGTTCCACTCAGGGCCCAGGGTTATTTTAGACCCTTGGATGAAGGCCTTGTTTGTTACACGGCTCTCGGGAGTCCGAACTGACTTAAGGATCTGAATAAAGCCGTGGACCATTGCTCCAGAAAAATACGCGCACTTGCAAAAAATACGTGCACCTTGCAGAGGTGTGCACACGGGTTCAGGGGTGCCTGGCCCCCGCGGGTGGAGTTCAAGGCTCTTCCTGCCCTAACAGCCGGTGTGTCTCTGAGGCCCATCTCTAGGGACATGGCAGAGGTCCCACGCCTCTGCCAAGCTGGCCTTGCTTTTGGGACTGCCCAGCCATAGATTCGTGGTCTGGTAACAATAAAAGAAAAGGAGGCCAGTGAAAGTGACAGAGGACTGCAGGCTTAAGGGGCAGAACTCAGGTGGACGGGCCAAGAAAGCAGGCTGGGGATGGGGGCCGGATCCCGTCCACGTGGAAGCTGCCCTCGACTCCCCCACTTCCCCACTGTGCACGGCCCCTCTGGGAAGGCAGTTCTGCAGCAGGGAAACCAACCAGGGGACCGAGCCATTGACACCAGAGTGGGAGGTGACCGTGCAGCCTGGCATTTCCCAAGACTGGCACTGGTAGCTTCGACACCTATTGTGCATAAAAAAGGGAGGTGGGAAGAGGGTCCTACAGTTTGGGAACCTGCTGAATGAGGCCAAAAGGGGGGACAGGGTCCCAGGAGAGGGAGGCTGTGCCCTGCTGTCCTTCCTTTTATGGATTGGGGGTCCTGAGAGCCCACACGGGGGAATGTTGATGTGGTCCCAGCTCATGATTTTCAGGTGGGGAAACTGAGGCCCAGAGGGGTCTGCTACCGGCTGAGGTCCCACAGTCAGTTACCATGATTGACAAGGCCCAGTCTCTCCTGCTCTCCTCTTCACACGGCAAGAAACCTGGAGGGAGGTGGCATCACCACTAGCTTCCACTTGCAGGGGAGGAGAGAGAGGTTTTCGGGTTGGAACCCAGACGTAAGTCTCCATCTTAGTAAGTCTCCACACCCTGGCCCCGGCGAGGGGACCAGGCCTTCCTGCTACGTTGAATTAAAATGTACTCAATTAAATGCCAGCAATGACCTGCCAGCCCTTCCTGCTACACAGGGGAGACTGCGGATGGTGGCAGGAGGCTGAGGGTCAGGAAGTCTGGGACCCAGGTCCAGCTGTGATTGGTCCTGAGGTACCGGGTGGCATCGAGCCATCCATCTGACTGGAGTCTCCTCGTCTGTAAGTTGGAGGCCACACGACACTCATAGTTATGCCGGGCGTGGTGGGAGCCATGGTTATGACAATGACTGAGGCTACTGTTTCTTTGTTTTTTTTTTTTTTAATTTTTAAGAAATGTTTATTTTTGAGAGAGAGAGAAAGAGACAGCGTGTGAGCAGGGGAGGGGCAGAGAGAGAGGGAGACACAGAACACGAAGCAGGCTCCAGGCTCTGAGCTGTCAGCACAGCTGATGCGGGGCTCAAACTCTGGGACAGCGAGATCATGACCTGAGCCGAAGTCGGATGCTTAACAGACTGAGTCACACAGGTGCCCCGAGGCTACTGTTTCTTGAGCACTTACTATGTGTCAGGTGCACTCCATCTTCTCAGCCTATGGGGAAGGCAGTATGTTACTTTTATACTATCGAGAAGCCTGTTTTGCCGACATGAAGACCAAAGTTGGAAAAGTTAAACATAACCTGCCCACAGTCATGGGTGCCATATAGGGTGGAGCTGAAAAACGAATGCAGGCAGTCTGAGGAGAGCCGAAAACAAATTAGTTGCTCAAGAAATACTGGCTATTACGACGTTTCTGGTAGACTTTGGGAAGTTTTTTTGTTTGTTTCATGTTTATTTTTGAGAAAGAGAGAGAAAGAGACAGAGAGTGAGCAGGGGAGGGGCAGAGAGAGAGAGAGAGAGAGAGAGAGAGAGAGGCACAGAATCGGAAGCAGGCTCTAGGCTCTGAGCTGTCAGCACAGAGCCCGATGCAGGGTTCGAACTCACGAGCTGCGAGATCATGACCTGAGTGGAAGTCGGATGCTTAACTGACTGAGCCACCCGGGCACCCCTGGGAAATTTTTATAAAGATGTAAACAACAGCAGGAGCACCAAAACATGACGGCAATAGAAAATGCCACCGCTCCCTACCCAGACGACTCAGCCTCCCTGATGTAGGGGAGCCAGCTTGCTGTGTGACCTGAGGCCAGTCCCTTCACCTCTCTGGGCTTTGGGTCTCCTCACCTGCCAAATAAGAAGGTTGGACGGAGACCCTCGAAAAGCCCTCCCCACTTGAAAACGCCAAGGAAGGGTTTCAGGACCCTTCCCAGAGGTCTCTCTGCCCTATCTGTCCCTCAGCCAGAGGGCTGGCTGGTCACAGCTATGTGCCAGCTTTCCCGGCCTTTGGCCAAGGTCCACCCGGGAGCAGGATGGGGGTTTAGGTAAGTGCCTGTGGACAGGGTGAGGTCGGGGCACGTGGCATTTCCTCCCCTGTCCTGAGCCTGCCGGCTCTTCCTCATGTGCTCTCACCAGGGCCCGATGCAGGTGACTCCCAGGGTGGAGGGAGAGGGCTCCTTCCCTGCTTCCCCATCTGCAGAGGAAGTGTTAGCAGGAACAAGGCAGCAGGCCATTAGCCCTCAAAGGACAAAAGTCGGCACTAGGAGAGCTGGGGGGGTGGGGGTGGGGGACAGACGGAGGGAGCCACTCATCTTCTTGGACTAAATAGGCTTGGGCAGAGGAGAAACTTTGCATCCTCCCTAGAGGCTTTCTATTTTATTTCCCTCAAATCTACGCTACAACCAGCCTACGGTTACCTTTTAAGAAACACGCTGCCGGGTTGGAATGCTAATGCCCATCCCCTTCCAGCTGTGTAGGATCTGGGAGTCCCGTGGAAAAGCCCCTTCCTTATTCCTTACCCCAAGAGCTCTCAGAAACGGACCCTGTCCTCCCCAGGCTCATCTGGGCTCTTCCCAATGAAAGATGGAACAGCATTTATTGATGAGCTCCGAAGCATGGCTCACGGGGCTGTGCCCGGCCAACAGTAGATGCTCAAATGTTTAATGAGCTAATGGGCTGGACAGACAGGGTTCCAGGCCTGGCTGTGTCACTAATTCACTGCTGCCCTTGGATACGGCCAATTCTTTCTTTCCACAGTTGAGTTTCCTGGGCTAGAAAAGGAATGGTCAGACTAGGTGACCCATATGGCCACTCAGGTCTCTACTATGTGCTCAGGGGTGCAAAACACAGAGCCAGGGAGCTTCCAGAACGGCAGGAGGGTTTCAAATACCTCTCCCTGCTGCTTCAGAGCAAAGTGGAGGACAGGATGGGACTGCTGGGTGGGAACCTCCCGGGTAGGGGTTCTGAAGGCATCATAGCCACCCCCACCCCCAACTCCCCCCAAGCACCAACCTCTGTGGGTGGACGAATGAAGTTGTGGGTAATGCGAATGGGGGAAGGGCAGGAGAAAGGATAGGGAGTGGGTGCAGTTTCCATTTAAACCAGACATACACACACACACAAAATTTTTTTTTTTTGCAAGAGCCTTTGAAAGTACAAAGAGATTGTACTCTAACACCGCTCCCCCCACCCGTCAGAAGAGCTTTGCCATTTTCTGGCAAAGCAATAATCTGCATTGAATTGGATCCTCCAAGAGATCAAGAATCTGGGATAGGGGAGGAAGAGAGAAAGCCCCCATGTCTGAGAGCCCTAGGAGAGGCAGGCCTGAGGCCTCAGCAGCAACTCTGGCCATCAGAGGTAGCAGCATATATGTATGTAGGCATGGAGACCCATGTGTGCGTGTGTGCGTGTATGTTGGGGGGTAATGGTCAGACTAGGTGACCCATATGGCCCCCCCAACTGGGGGGCGGGTAATGCCAACTGGGGAGCAGGCTTTGGGACAAGTGAAACCCCCCCTAGCCCCTATCTTTGGGATCGACTTCTCTGGAGGGTTCATGAGCCGTGTACAATTCCACACCTGTCCTGAAGTCTCCAGGGACAAAGATCACAAAGCCAGACCACAAGACCCAGGCACTCTGCCACTACCAGCCATTGAGGCCCCTGGCTGGTCCCTGCCCCTCTGCAGAATTCTGTTTCCCCATCTATAGAGTGAAGGGTTGGAGCCAGATGATCCTTCAGGGCCATGCCTGCTCGGATACTCCGTGGTGCTGAGATTCTGCAGAAGAGCATAACTAACACCTACCATCACCCAGGCCCCCACCCTGGAGAACTGGAAAAGGAGTCCCCAGTCCCCAGCTGCCTGTCTAAGGCTGGGGCTAGGGCAGAGGGGAGTCCCCACACCGTCTGTCCTCAACAGCCTGCCACGGCTGAAACCTTCAAGTGGTTACAATTACAGCCAGGCTAACAGGATTAGGGGAGCATTGAAATCTAAGAAATCTAATTAGCTCAGACACCCCGGCCTCCCCAGCATGATCCTGCAGTAACCCCAGCAGCTGGGTCTGACAGGCGGGACCCAGGGCCCTCCCAGGCTACAGT
Source organism: Neofelis nebulosa (assembly GCF_028018385.1). NCBI lineage: Eukaryota > Metazoa > Chordata > Mammalia > Carnivora > Felidae > Neofelis > Neofelis nebulosa. The sequence goes on along the minus strand of NC_080794.1, from coordinate 43,620,109 downwards.
CATTACCTGTACAGGTGTGCCAGGCTGGGCCAGGCTTCCTGGGGAGGCGCCAGCTCAGCTTGCCTGGCTGCTCCCTGCTCTGCACCCCACCAGCCGCAGCCTCGTCCTGGGGCGGCAGGCACACGAGCCCCAGAGAACCAGGCACGGGGGCGTGGGCAGCAGGCGGGCCGTATCAGGGGGTAGAAGGAACCCAAGAGCCCCCACAGGGCGGCCACCCCACACAGCCTGGGGACTGACTCAGCCAGAGGAGGGGCAGGCTGAGTCAACGTCTGTATCTATAGAAACCATCACAGCCCAGGGAAGAGCCTTGGGCCGCCCAGGGACCTGGGGCCTGGAAACATCTCTGCTTCCTGCTCTAGGGCCAGGGATGGGGTTGAAGCCCCACGCACAGACACGTGGGCCCCAGCAGAAGTGGCAGCGTTTGGGGTTCAGAGCAAGCTCCGGCTGCTAAGACACGATGCCAAAGGAAAGGAGCCCAGCCGCTGGGGGCACGGGCTGCGTCCGCCAAAAGGGGGGGGCGGTAGGGGTGGGGGTGGACACAGGTAGGCCCATCCGTGACCCTGCCTATATATGGCTTATCCTCCTTAACTTCAGCTCCCTAGGCCCCACTCTGTGGCGGTCACACTGACTTCTGCGCCCGTGTCCCTGCCTGGTGGGTGGGCTGGGAAGGTGGCAAGCCGTGTAGGCATCTCTGAGGCCCGGGGCTGAGTCCCAGCTTAGCTACAGGTCGCTTTACCTCTCCACAACTCGGTTTTTGTCTCTGTTAAGTGGCGGTAATTCCAAATAGAAGCTAGCTTCCACTGTTGTTGTTGGAGTTCAGTAAATTTGGAGAGTGCTTCTAAATCCACCAAGTGCCATACACAAAGGCGAGGGGCTGTGGTTATTGCTGTCATGCGCCCTGTGGCAGGCAGCCAGCTGGTAGCGGTTAATTATTTATTTGGACTGATCTTCCTGGCCTTACTGGCTACAAGCTCCTAAGGAGCAGGAACCGTCTTACACATTTCTGGGCCCCCCACAGGTCACAATCCTCACACTGTGGGACCCTGAAGACATGTCTGTGGCACCAGCCTGGGCCCCTGCCCCGACCCCAATCCCCAGCGCCATCAGTATGGTCCTGAATCTGTGATCTTCCAGGAAGGAATGAGTCTGTGGTCCGGAGGACCCCCAGCACCTCAAGCCCAAAGTGAAGGTCAGGAGGGGTTGCTTTCCAGAAAGCGTGCCATGTAGCAGAGCACATTAACATAGCTGTCCACTGAGGGCAGCAGCTGTCCAGAGGTGGTAAGCGCCCTGTCACAGGGGGCATGCATGCAAGCCGAGACTGGATAATAAGCTCCCAGGGAAGTAGGCCTGGGGAAGCGGCTTCTAGAAAATGCTTCCAGCACCTCCAATGCAACACCTTTGTGTCCCATTCTGCACCCAGAGCCTGCCAGGACTTCAGAAGACACATGCCAAGGGCTCTAATGCTCACATCTGTCTCATCCTCATAGCAACCCAGGGGGATCAGAGCGCTCCTGCCTTTGAACCCATTTTACAGATTAGAAGACTGAGTGCCAGCAGTGAAGCTACTGGCCCAAAGCAGCCAGCCTCTGGACACCTCTTCCCCCCATCTCCTCAGGCACTGGGAAGACCGCACCAAGGGTCTTCTAGGGTCTCTCTCCAGAGCCTGTGCCTGGGACTGGCTTTCTCAGCCTCTCTTCATCCTCCCTGAGGACAAGACCCAACCTCAGAATCACCCCTAGAGTTTACAGCCCAGGCAGGCTCTGCCTCCCCCCACAGCCAGGGGCTCCAGGGACAAAGAACTTCCCTCTCAGAGGGCGTGGACAGAGGCCACCGTGTCCTGCTGAGAGGTCAGAGCAAGCCACCAGGCAAGGCTGCAGCAGGGTCCAGGGTAATTACTGCAGCCCGGCCTTTGTTGTCCACACAAAACCCAAGGAACCTCATAAAGATGAGGCGGTGATAGGAGCCCGGCAAAAGCCCTCGGGAGCAAAGTTATGAATGAAAACGTAGGGGACCCAGTCACAACCCGGCAGGCCCTGCTTCCTGGTTCCGTGACAGAGTGCCCAGAGAAACTTCCGGAAATTAACTTGTTGATGCCCAAATTTCTTACAGCAATGCCTCACCCCGAGGCGAGGGTCACGGCTGCGTGTTGGACACTGGCCAAGGCCTGAGAATTCAGTATCCATGGCTTTACACATGGGTACTCTTGTGACACAACTCCCAGGACACAGTAGGCCTCAGAGTGCCTTCCTTCCTTATCTACCCCCCCATCTCTGTCAATCAGGGAAAAAGTAAATGTGCAGCTCTGCTCGGTGGGAGCCTTCCCTCTGCAACTTTTTCCAGGATGAGTCACTGGTGGACACCTGTCCTATGTGAGGGCACATCTCTGGGGGCCAGGTATGGAGATAATGTGTAACTGTTGCTAGGGGAGTGTGTGTGTGTGTGTGTGTGTGTGTGTGTGAGGAACTGTGGTCCTGTGGCCAAACCCCACAGTCTCTGGACCTTTCTTCACTTTGTTCCTGGCTGTGAAAGGAACAAGGATCCTCCTCCCTTCTTTCCTTGGGAGGAAAAAGGGACATATTGTCCCCACAAAGAAGCCAGGAATCCTTCTCTGCAAAGACGGGGCTAGTTATCAAAGCTTCCCAGAAGTCCAGCAATTTCTTACCCCCGACTCTTCTCTGTGAGCCATGCCCTGAGTGCCTCCAAACCCCAACCCAAAACCCGTTTAAAAAACTCCTGAAAACTCCCTGCTTCTGCACCACCCCCCCAGCCCCCGCCCCAGCTACAGCGCCTGCCACCAATTCTCGAAAGTCTAAAGTTTTGAGATTTACATGTGAACACAGCATTTCATAACCTCGTGACTTGGGACAAGGAGATGCTTCTGTCCTTTTGGGAGAAAGAAACAAAACCCAACCGAAATCATAAAACTTAGAGGAAAACACCATCTCCCTCCAGATGCATTCCCTTGGCCCCAAAGTCACACGTGCTCTGTGGCAGATAGGGCTTTCAATGTGTCTTTTGTTTGATGCTGGTGTTTCAACATCCTCAACTCGACGACAGAAAGGTCAGTGCAAGGCATGGGGCATTCACAAACCACACCACAAGGGCCAGGCAGAGGGGAAGCAAGGGGCCAGGAATTCGTACTCCCACCCCGCTCCCCCCCCCACCACACTCCCACCCTGGATCCCCTCAAAAAGCAGCCAGGACAGAGAAAGCTAGGGGCGGCCCCCTGTTCTAAACTTCCCTGATAGCTTACAAACAACTTTTAAACTCACGGGACCGTACCAACGCCAGGGAAGTCAAGTCCGAATTCAACGCCAGCCAAGCTGCTCATTCTCCAACCACAGCGCCTGCCTCTTTATCTCTACCTTCAAAAAAACAATAATAAGCAAACGCAGGCACCTCTGGGAACAGCCTCTGGCCTCCTGCCCTGCCCTGTGTAACCAGCCTGTCCTCACACCCACGAGAGAGGAGGAGACAGCCCTAGTTAACCCTCTGGTCTACCAGGCCCTGTTCCCAGGTTGCAGCAGGAAGACAAACTGTTGCTCAAGAAAAGCCTCCAGAAAACCCTTGGCACCCGGAGGCAGATCCCTGCAGCTTCTGCCCAGCGCCAAGCCAGGGGCTTCCACAGGCGGCTTCTCACTGCCCTCTTAAATCTGCGGGGTTGGGCTCCACTCTCCCATGCCCTGGGCTGTCCACCCAGGGGGCTCCAAACGGCCATGGCAGAGCAGGGAGGAGGAAAAGGCTGGCCGAGCAGTGCCCTCACCCTGCCAGCCCAGCCGCCAGCTTCTTGGAGGACCTCTGAGAGAACATTTGTTTGGCCTGCCAAGTTAAATCTCCCTCCCTCATGTCAAGGCATTGGAAAAGCAGTCAGGGGAGAGGAGAAGGGGGAGAGCTGGGAAGGAGCAGCGGGAGGGAGGGAGGGAGGCAGGCAGGCAGGCAGCTCTCAGAGCCCCAGTTACTCAGGCGCTGCCCAAGGAAGCTTGCGGCTCCCAGGCAGGAGGGGGGACACCCAAGCAGGGGCCGGGCCACCAGCCCCCCAGGATCAGGCACCGGGTGCTAGTCGCTCTGTGCCCCAGCCTCCGGAGAGGCCCTCGCTCTGTGCCCGGCTAGAGAGGCGAGGTGGGAAGGGAAGGCAGAGGAGGAAAAAGTTTGTGGCAGGTAAAGGGGTAAGCGCTGAGCAGCCCCGCCGTCGGGTTGTCCCCCAGGGAGGGATGGGGTGTGTGGGGGGGGGCCGGGACCGCTGCCCCGGCGCACTCCCGCCAGCCCGCCCTCCTGCCCGGGTTGTTTACATTCCTGGAGTGTCTTTTAAACCCGGGGCTGAGGCCGACTCCCGGCCTTCTCCGGCGGCTCCGGGGCAGTCTCCCGTGAAAATCTGCTGGCGCACAATGGCCGGGAAGGCGGCCGCCCCTCGCCCGCGCCCCCGCTGCTCCGGGGCGGGAGCCTGCCCTCCGCACCGCGCCCTCTCCCCGCCCGCCTGGCTTCCTGGACAGATGTCCCCGGCGAGGGGGCGACGCGCGCCCGCTGCCCGCGCCCCAGACGCTGAGGCCGCGCTCCCCACTGTTTTCTCCCCAGCCCAGACGCCAGGAATGTGAAACAAGCTTCCAGAGCCCGCCCCCCACCCCAGCTCCAGCCCCGGCCCGGCCCCCCAACCTCCGCCCCGGCCGGCCTCCCACTCCCCCGGGGCCGCTGCCGCCGCCGGAGACGGAGAGGAAGAAAGAACACGGAGAAATTACTTTCGTATTTGCAGCGCGCGCGCACATACACGCACATCTTCCCTCTGGGTTCCCCTCCTGGCTGGGGCAGCCCCGTCCAGGCCGTGGCCTTAACGCCCCTCCGGCTTCTAAAGACCTACGGGAAGCCCCTACACACACACACACCCCTTGGCGTTCCCCGCCGGTACCGTGCGCCGCGTCTCCCCGGGCAATTCACACACAAACAACTTAACCGCGCCTCCACCTCCCATTTACAAAAGTGTGTGTTTTCCCTGGAAATTCAGATGCACAACTTAACATCACCACCCCTTGCCACCCCGAAATCCAGCGCCGTCTCCGGCGGCTCTCGTACACACGGGCGCACAACTTCGCGTCTCCCCAAAAGAGACGTGCGAGACCGAGGTGGTCCTATCCCGGTCCTTCCCTCCCTGACCGAATCCCGGTCCTGCCTGGGTGTACAGAACGAGGGCTGGAGGCGCACCGACAGGAGGCGGGCACAGGGTCCGCGCGCGCACAACCTTACTCACGCCCCGCACACCAGAGGAGCCCCGGCCGCCGCGCGCAGCCCAAGCCGGCTCCGCGCAGCCGGGCGTTCGCCGGTCGCCTGGGCCTCGGCCCCGGGCCGCCAAGGGGAGCGCGGCGGAGCCTGGCCGCCGGCCGCTCGCCCGGCTTGCCTGGTCCCGGCGGACCCTTAAAGGGAAAAAACCCCAACACCCAGCGCCCCACGCTCGCACCCCAAGAGTCCACCGGGAGCGGGAGGAAGGCCCGGGGCCAGCGGGCGCCCTGTTCTGGCCCCAAACTTACCAGGCGCTGCGAGCGCCGCTGCCGCCGCTGGAGGACGCGCCGCTGCCGCCGCGGCCGCTGCCGGGCAGGCCCGGCTCCGGCCGGGAAGAGCGCTGCGAGGGCGCCGAGAACGGCTCCGCTTCGGCTCCTGCTCCGCGCCGACGGAGGCTGGGGTCACCGCGCTGCGCCGGCGCTGCTCGCTCGCTCGGCCGCCGGGTCGCTGCTCGCCCGCCCGCCGCCCGGTCGCCTCCTCTCCCGGGCGCCCGCCGCCGCTCGCTTTTTTAATGTCCACAGACAGTGAAAAGGAACTCGGCGTTAGGGGGTGAGTAAGTGAATCAACTCGCCCGGAGCCGAGCAAGTTGAAGTGTCAGATTACATTGGCTATTCTATTTCCAAAGGGCCCCGCGCCGCCGGCCGCTGGCAAAAGCAGGCGCGGAACTACGGACGGAACGGAGCGCCGCGCCGCGCCGCGCCGCCGCCGCCGCCGCCGCCGCCGCCGCCGCCAGCGCTCGACTCCGCTCGGCTCGCGCTCTCTGCGCTCTCGCCGCTCACTCTCCTTCTTTCCTTTTCGCCTCTTTCTCTCCCTCGCCGTTCCTGTCCCTTCTTTTGCTCTTTCTTCCCCGCTGCTCGGTCCCGGCCCTCTCCAAGCTTTCACCTTCTGTGGGTCGGAAGGGCTTCGCACGTCCTCCCCCCCACCCCACCCCCCACCACCCGGTCACTCACCTTCCTCCTCTCTCCCCCTTCCTCCACTTCTCCCTGCCCGCCCCCCACCTCCCCGCTCCTGCAAGTTTAGAGTAGGAGAGAAATGCTGAAGCTAGTACGGGACCACATTGAGGAGAGGGCAAAAGTCACCGGCACACCGGAGTGCCCCCCCTTCGCTCGCAAGCCCCGAGCTAGAGTGCACTTGGGGCCGCGAACGCTGTCAGGTACCCGATTTGGGGGCGAGCGAGTAACCAGCAAGATCGCCAAAGCCTTCCCCCTGGAGGAGGCTTTGGTGTTGTTCCCAAAGCCGGGGGACTGGCTGGTGGGGCTAGCAGAGGAAATCCCCACCACACGCCACCACCGAGGGCGATGTTGTGCGGGAGGCTGGAGCGCTGTGTCCCCGACGGCTGGGAAGGACCAGTGCACACGGGCTGCCCCCGTCACCCTGAGGTGTCCAGAGACCCGTGGATTCCTCGAGGCCCGTCGGGGGCTCCCCTCGGCCCAAAGCACTTGGGCAGGGTGGGGGCGGCGGGACCCAGGTCCAGTCCCCAGCCAGTCCCCGGCTGGGCGCTGCCCCAGGAGCCGCAGAGAGCGATGGCACTCACAAGGCGCAGTTGAGTGCACCCACTCGAGGGGTTCCCCTTGCGGACTCACCCCCGAGAGCATTTAAGTGCGCACCCACTTTGGCTCTGGTCCATTGCCACCCACACGGAAACTCCTACGCAAACAGCACACACATCCGCGCCTACACTCAGCTTTACAAACACGCTTCCACATGCGCGCACACACAAACACGCACTCACGTACACTTTCCCTCACAAATGTACTCGTATACACGGCCATACCAAGCACATTTACACAGACACACAACCGCAAACACACATACAGCGCTGTGCAACCCCTAATACACTAATAAACAGGAAACATTCCCCTGGGCATTAAATCCTCACGTTCACGTACATATACAAACACATACCCTACGCCCCCTCCCTTTCACACCCAGAAGCCGCCCCCCGCTCGTGATTTGCTGCACCCTCAGTCCCAAATCATAATCGGCGCCCGCACAGCACGGGTTGGACACACACACTCGCGCGCACGCAAGCCTCTCCTCCCTGCACAGGCGGGGGAGGCTTCGGTTCCGCGCCGGTTTCGGATTCCAGGTGTGGCTTGTACTCCGCGCTCCGTGTTTTGCAGTCCGCCGCGGTGTCGGAGGCGAGGCGAGGAAGGGAGCTGGAATAACAAAGGCAAGTTGGGGAGAGCGCAAGGGGGCGCAGCCCCGGCCGGGCCGCGGGGGGAGCCCTGCAAGGCCTGGGTTTTGCAGGCTGCGAGGGTCTCGGGCGCCAGGAGCCGGAGGTGGGGAGGGAGTGGGGGGGGGGGGCGAGTGGGGGTCGAGGGGCGGGGCCGCGGCGTGACGTCAGAGAACAATGACACCGCCGGGGGCGGGCACCCGGAGGCAGCCCGGGCGGGGGTCTCCCCGGAGGACAGAGACTAGCGGAAGACGTCCTGGACCCGCTAGGGCCATTGCCTGATTGACGAGGCCCGCTTGGGAGCGCGGACGTGCGACGCAGACTCAAAGATCGTCCAGGCCTCCTGGGCAGTGATCAGCGCCGACCCTGGGCCAGTGCAAGGAGCGGGCCAGAGTACCCTCCCCCCACCCTATTTAAAAACATCCTTCAGTGGGCATCTCTGACCTCGGCTTGAACTCCTTCAGGACCAGCTAGATCACTCCTTCTACCACCGAGGGAAAGGAGGCAAAATGCATTCACCAGCCCTGAATTCATTCTCAAGGCTTAGCTACTCTGACAGCCAGGGAACTCAGCTTGGATTCCTGAGGGCTCAGAGGATGGAAGCTCAGGTCCACAGGGGCATGGGAGGGGATGCTGGGAACTTGCTTGATTTTCCCAGGGGAAATTCTGCCTCCGAATGCCATTAGGTGCAAGGGAGGGCACTCCTTTCTGGGCCTCAGTCTTTCGACCTGCCACACGGACTATTATGCTGCTGTTCCCTGCTCAGGTGGCAGCTGAGCACCCTTGGGGAAGGTGGGTGGTATGAAAGCCTTCCAGACCTCTCAGGACACCAGGGAAGCATGGTCCCAGAACATTCCTGTGGGAGTACATTCCTGAGCCCCTCCCCCTCAGCCTCTGGGTGGCCCAGGTTCAGGACATGGGGGTAGCCTTAGAAACCCCTGGAGGCCTGACCCAGGGCTGGAAGGTGTAATTCAGCTTGCTGAGTGGTGGCTGGAGCCACAGCTGCTCCCCCTGGGAAAGCTAAAGCATTGCAGCAGGCAGAAAGCTACCCGCCCCCACCCCAGCTCCAAAACCTCGGGATAGAGTTTCTGGGTTTTGGGGCCTAGAGGGCAGGAATCCAGCCTCAGCCAAGAACTAGACCGGTTCAAGATGGGTCAGGATGCTGTCCTCCCGACATTTCTGTCCAAATTCCTCAGTGAGTGACCTGGGCTCACCACCTCCGGGAAATGGAGAATGGAGGCAGCCTTGCGGGGTGACCACTCATGTTCAAAACCTCCTGTCCAGAAGACCCCCCCGCCCCCCGCCACCATCTCCTTTACATCTGAAAACTAGCACGCTACTGCAGAGAGCAGCCCAGCACACAAAGCAGGCTCAACACTTTGTAGCATGGAGCTAAGGGTAATTTCAGCTCTTCCTGGCTGGGCAGGCATGACACTTGACGGCAGTAAGTCTGAGAAATCTCCCCTGGGCCCTGGGTCTGCCTCGGCCTCCTGGGGATGCTAGGCCCAGTCTTTGGGACTCAGGCCCTTGCTGTCTCTATTCATCTTTCAGGGAGATAACAAGGCAGGTTGGATCCTTGTTGGGTCTGGCAAGAAGCTGTGACTTATTTAGTGCCTACTGTGTGCTGGGTTCTGTGGTGAGGGCCTCTTAGCATTGGCTTACTGAATCTCACACTTCCTTGAATTCGAGGCTATTCCCATTCTCCCCTTCAGAGAAAATTGCCCTGTAACTTGCCCACGGTCATTCAGGATTCAAACTCAGGCTCTTGTTAACAAAGTTTCCTGCTGACCTCTCGGCCCAGCTCTGTATCCTCATCCATAGACTCTCTGTGTGGTCGTGGGCAAGTTGCTAGCCCTCTCTGGGCTTCTGTAAACCAAGGATAAGGTCTCATGGCGATGGTCAGGCCTCTTCGGAGACGATGTGCCTCCACCTTCCTGGCCCTGGCTTCTGTGGGCCTAGAGATCTGGGGGTGAAGCAGAGAGGAAAGTGCTTTCTCTTCCCAGCCACTGAGAGCTGGAAGACAGATCCCACTCTGCCAATGCAGGGCCCAGAAATTATGTGGCTTCAGAGGCAGCTTAGTGCCCATCAGGAGGGTGTGGGCTGCATGAGGCCAGCCTGTGGGCACCAATGCAGGGTCCTGCCCACACCCATCTTCAGAGTAGACTTAGGTTTTGTTAATTGCCTTACCTTCCGGGAACCATCAGCAGGAAAGAAGGCCGTTGCTTAGGCCTGGGCCTAGGGAGTGGGGAGCCAGGAGGTCCAGGGGGCCATGAGGAAGGCAGTGGTAAGAGGCTTTAGGTCCTGGGGAGAGCAGAGGACCTGTATAGGGTACAGTGAGTATGGCCTCCTGGGCCAGGGGCCCTCGCTGGGCTGGGGGAGTGAAGGACTGACACACAGGGGGCTAACTTCCCACCTCTTCAGGAATGCCTTCTCTGTCTCCACAGTTCACCCTTCACTCCCCAAAAGGGAGCCCAGGGACCAAAAGGGCAAGAGAAGTGTCACATTTGTTGAGTCCTTACTGTTTGCCAGGCATTTTGGAAATATTGCCTCATCCTATTCTCTCCACAAGCCAGAAGGCATAATTTCCCACCGAGGACAGAGGCTCAGAGAGGTTAAGTGACCTGCTTAAGGTCTCACAGTTATCCAGTGAATGGGACTGGACCTCAGGGTTGAGAATGGGGACTTGCCTCCATTCATCACCGGGCAATGGTGCAGACAAGGTGACCTTCTGAGTACTCTGGGGTGGAGTAAGGACTCCTACTCACCTGCCAGGGAATGACTGGGTCCCCTCCCATGGTAGTGGGGTAACGGGGAATAGAGTTAGTCTTCACACCTTGGTGGATCCGGGAGGCATTTTGTCCCTGCCCAGCTGTGAGGCAGCTATGTTTCTACAGGCGGGTGGTCGGGTGCAGCAGAGAGTGGATGTGCCCTTCAGCACATCAGATCCCCCTGGGCTGCCTCCTCCCAGTATTCCAGTCCGATGGCCCACTCCCCTCCTTACCTGGAGGCAGCAGCTGCCCAGCATCCTGGCCGTGGCTCTCCCAGGCCCTTCCACCAGGAATGCTGTCTTCTCAGTTCCCGCCATGGGGCAGAGGTCCATGGTTCCAGACCCAGCTCAGCCAGCAACGCCTTCTTCTGATGGGAGGCCCTGGGGAGTCAACTGAGAGCCTGCTTTGGAAGCTGGGCCACCTTCACTCCCAGCCCACCACTGCCCGACTCGTGTATCTTGAGCACATCACAGACTCTGTGCTTCTGCTTCCATAGCTGTCAAGCAAAGGAGTATGGGACACAGGGGATGTCCCATGGCACTTCTCCCTCTGATTGAGCCTTTGACCCTTGGAGAAAGCCACAGTACACTTTAGGGTTTGAGGGGGTGGCCCTGCTCGGGGGAGTGCTCTCAGAGGGTCTCCTCCAGCCAGATAGGGAAAGGAAAACACACACACACACAGGGAACGGTCCTGTCTAGGACTGTAAATAGTTGTAACGACATTGACACTTTGCTTCATGAGGTACATCTTAATCTTCTGAGCCTCACAATGGCCCCTTTTCCAGGGACTAAACCGAGCCCCGAAAGGGGGTGGTAGCTTGCCCGTGGCTACACAGCTGGGAAGTGTCAGAGCTGGGACAAGAACCAGGTGTCCTGATCCAGTGCTCTCTTCTCTCCTCTGGTGCTGCCAGAGAGCCATCTGGGAGCTCGGAGGTCCAGCACCGCCAGGGGTCTGGAACGAGCGACCAGAGGAGGATCAAGCTTCCTACCGCTATCCCGAGGGATGCTCCTGCACCCTGAGGGAAGGGTCCCTCCTCTCTGGCACTGGAGGGGGTGGGAGAAGATCTCAGACCTCAACATCTCCCTCCTCTCCTGGATAGCAGTCTTGGAGCCTCAAGTCCCACGCCCCCTTGCACTGACCCACGCGTGTAGCCATGCTGGGTGTCTTCCAGACTCGCCAGCATTCTATACATACTCTTACCTCCTCGCGCTCTTCCTGCTCCTAGTACACACCGCTATCAACCTTCAAGGCCACATCTACAGCCACATGCTCAGAGGCCTGCCCTGATAACTCTAGCAGACGTGCTGTCTACCTGGCCTCAGTCCCCATGCCTCCAGCATCATCATTATCATCAGTGATTACTTAGTAAGCTCTTACTGTGTGCCAGGCACTGAGTATCTCATGCACACGAACTCCTTCCGTCTTCCCGTGAGCTGATTTTTATTAGTGGTAGTAGCTTCTCCATTCTACACATTAGGAAACTGAGGCACAAGATGTTGTATTTGCCCAGCACGACGCCTCGCTAGGCAGGGAAATTATTTTGATGTGCACCCATCCCCTCCCTACCCCCGTCCAACCCCTGGCTGAAGCTTCAGGCCATAGCATGGCTCACTGCTCTATCCCATCACCCAGCATAGTGTCTGAGTGACTGACAGGCGGTCAAGTGCAGTGGGAGAGGCAAGGGGCACATAAGGATGAACCAGACCCAGCGCTCCAGGAGTTCACAGGCTATCAGGAAGGACTGCCTACGTCAAATACCACTCTGAAAGTCTGGAGGAAGGAGAAGAGTTGGCGTTGAGCAGGGTCTGGAAGGCAGCCTCTGCTGGGGTAATAGACCAGAGTGGGGCATGGACCTACCCAAGGTCACACAGCAAGTGTGAGGCAGCAGCAGGGTGGGGCCGCGGGCTCCCAGTATGATGTGCCTTCGTGCACCTCATAGCCAGCCGTGGGGTCCCTGAGTCTGTGCTGTTTTTCAAGGACACATGGTCCCAGACGCCTCCATGATGCTGAGCTGTTCAGTGAGTGGCTCCAGTCCTTCTCTCCCCTCTATTAAATTTTTTTTTTTTTAAAGAAGAAGAAAGAAAGAAATCCAGGCATTGTTCCTGACTGCAGCTGGTGCCAACTAGAATCCCGCCGAACAGAGTGGAGCCGAGAGCCTGGCCGCCAGGGGCCTGGCTGCTGACACAGGGCCTTTCTATTTTGCTTTCCCCTGGGGGCCCAGGCTGACGTTTCGTCCCCTCCATGGGCACCCTCTCCACCTGCCTCCCTGGCCCCAGCTCTGAGTCTCCCGCTGCCCTCACCCTCTTTGCGAAAATCCGATGCCTCTTGGGAGGGCTGTGGGGCACTGCCACCCCCTGTTTTCCTTCCTCATCCATCCCCAACCCCGAGTGAGCTGGGCCCCCCCCTCCTCGCTCCCCTACTCTACCAAGGGGGCGGGGGCGGCTTCGGACGCCTGTCTAGGAGAGTGGCAGATATCCTTTCTCTATGGAATCATTTGGAACACTGGTTTGATTTCAGAATATGCCGGGATTTTCCACCCCACCCCCACCTGACTTGGCAAGTGGCGGTCCAAGCTCACTCGTTAAGGCAATTTGCAGCACTGAGGGTTTGGGGGTTGGGAGGGGGTGGGATGAGGTGCGGTGGCAATAAACCGCTCTGCAGACAGAAAAATGCCTTTTAAAGTTACTGGTTTGCCTGCTGCCTCTGCTCCAGGAGACTTGGTCGTAGGAGGAAGAGGTTCCCCCAACTCTCCCTGGCTGTCTTCACGTCAGCCTCCCCTCCCTGCCCCTTTAGAAACTTGAGTTCCGTTTTGCAACACCCCCCACTCCTGCTCCCCAAAGAGCTGGTCTGATCCAGATTACCGAAGCATCAGCCCAAAGAGAGCAGTAGCCTGGCCACTCTCCAGGGTCCACTGGGAGCCCTTGGGCTTGGCCTGGCCATCAAAGCCAGCTTCCTGACCATTCCCTTTCCTCCTATGGGTACAACACTTTAGAGTTTGTAAAGAGCGCTTTATGTGTTACCTGAGTGCCGCAGCAACCTCAAGAGGCAGGCAGAGACTGCACAAGCCACTTTGCAGAGAAAAAAAAAACGAGGGTTCAGGAGGCCCAGTGGTTTGGCCAAAGTCCTACAAGAAGGGGCAGAATCAGAATGTGAACCCCAGTCTTGCATGTCGCTAAGCATGAGTAGTAATGGTCTCAGAGGACGGCATATTCCCAGTTCTCCAAATGCTGCCACAGGAAGGGATCTCAGACACACTGGTTCATTCAACGAACATTTATTGAATACCTACGGCATGCCAGGCACAAAACTAGGCCCCGGGATCCCACAGTGAACAAAACAGATGCGGTCTATGCTGTCACAGAGCTTATATTCTGTTGGAGGAGAGACCCCAAACAAACTGTGCAGTAAAGATGTCCCCGTCCCCACCAGCCCAGCGTGTAGGCTGTGGAAGGAGCCCCGGCGACACGCTTCTGGTCCCAGTGTTGCCCCTCGCTCCCTGCGTGATGTCAGACAAGGCTTCCTACCTATGAAATCGACATGTGGCACTTCACACATTTCCTCTGGTTCCTGCCCTACTCCCAGCCTCTGAGTCAATTGGTTAATGATTTCCTAGCATGAATAATTACTCGGATTAATTTTTTCTCAGACCTGACTTTTCATAGGCTCTCGGGGCCAGAGAGGGGCTTCTGAGGTCATCTAAGCCAGAGCCCCTCGGTGCCATTCGTCTCAGGAGGTGACAATCTCTGCTTGCATCCTTCTGGGGATGGGGAGCTCGCTCCCGTGCGTGGCAGACAACTGCTCAGTGGTGTGCTGGGTGAGTGTTTAACATCTGGCTCTCCGTAATGGGGAACACCTGATGGATGGCATTTGCCGACTTCCATGGTGTAAATACTTACACCGTGGCCAGTTTTCAAGATGCAGACTTCACATCAAGCAGCTCGGAGAGTGCCTGAAAATTTAGCGATCGGCTCCGACGCATCGCTGCCCTGCCCCACAGAGAAGCCCGGTCCAGCTTTACGTGTTGGAAAGTTCTTCCTGGTGTGGAGCAAAGCATCTAGTTATCAGGAACTCTAGCCTGAAAGTCCTGAGCTACTTCTCTGGGGTGTCCTAGGACAAGGGGGACCCTTGGCCCCATGAAACCCTTCAGGGAATAGGAGGAATTGACTTCTGTCTCCCTGTGAGACGGGGAGTTCCTAGGCCAAGTGGGGTCAGGGCATGCTGACCCTTTCTCTCTGCCTTTCCTCCCTCCCTTCCGCGAATACTCATTGGGCCTCTGTGACACACGAGGCACCACGGTAGGTACTGCGGGAACGGCCACCCATGTCTTCGTGCACACTGGCCCCTCCAGCCGGAAAGTCTTCCCACTCGGCCTGTCCATCTTGGAGGCCGTGCTCAGATGTCACCCGCTCTCAAAAGCCTGCCCTGCCCTCCGCCCCTTCCCTTCCCGAGGCAGGCAGGCGCCCGCCCTCCCCGAGCCTTTATCGGTCCCTGTTTGGCACTTACCACTTTCTACCTTGGATTACAGCTATTTGTGTACTCGGCTTATCTCGCTGCCAGACTGAGAGGCAGCGGGCTTGCTGAAAGAGCGTGGACTTTGGAGCCCTCGCGACCCGGCCCTGAATCCCAACCTGGCCACTTACGGCTGTGAGCCCTAGGGAATCTCGTACTACCTATCGGAGCCTCAGTTTCCTTATCTGCAAAGTGGGGCTGGTGATGACTACTTCCAAGGTGGTTTGACCATTACATGAGATTAGAAATGCAACTCCCCTTTCCTGTTCCTATCTGGGACTCCCATCCTCTGGGGGACGGAGATTGTGTCCAGTGCCTCTTTGTGTCCTGGTTGTCACAGTGTAAATATTAACAACAATGGTAAACATATAGCGATCACTGTGTGCAGGGTGTTGTTCTAAGAATTTACATGTGCTACCTCATTTCATTCTCACCACGGCCGTGTGGCATTAGAACTACTCTTCCCAGTGATAGATGAGCAATCCGAAGCACAGAAAGGTTAGGTACCAAGCCCAAGGTCACCCAGTGAGTGGAGAGCTGAGAGTTGAATGTAGGAAAGTCAGTTCCGGGGCCTAAGCTGGGGAGCACTATGTGAAATGGCCATGGTAGAAGGGCTTGGAGGGGCTTATGGAGCTGTGTGTGCATGTGTATGTGTGTGTGTGTGTGTGTGTGTGTGTGTGCCCACCATGCACCCCAGCCCATGGGCATTCTTGCCCTGTCCTGTGGGGTGAGGGTGGGTGTGGACAGAGAAGCTCCCAGTCTGTCGTCTAGGACCTTTCAGCAGGTAAAGCAGTTAGGGCCAAAGAGAGGAATGTCTCCAGGTCCCTAGAGGCCAGGGATCGAGAGAGGCCACCCATGGACAGGCAATCGGGCAATCAGAGAAGGCTTCATAGAAGAAGTGGCATTTGCAGTGGGCCTTAACAGATGAAGGTTTGGGTGGGTGTGGACAGCAAGGCAGAACACAGGAGCAAAAGCGCAGAGGTGGAAGAGGTGTATTAGGGATTCACTTAGGGGTCAGGCTAGATGTTCTCCTGCATTTGGGTAGATGCGTAGAGTCGATAAGGTGAATACAGGGAAGCGTGTGTTAGTGGTCCAGCCCGTGATGCTGGAAGAGTTGAGGGAGCTGTTTCAGGGGCTCTGAAAGCCAGTGTAGACCCTGAAGAGCTGAGAACCAGGTGGGCTGCCCTTGGGGTCAGATTAGCATTTTGCTTCGTTACAAGCTATTCTGAGTCTTCAAAGTCCTAGGTTTCTGAATCCAGCTATGCCTCTTGGGGACGTCTCAGAGCCCATAGTTTCCCCATCTGCGGAATGGGCATGAAGAGTGGACCTTTGGAGCCAGTTGGAGGAAACAGGGCTGGGGGTAGGACCATGCCTGACGCTCCTGGGGTAGGAAGTGGTGGGAGGGACTTGGGGTGGGGGGTGGCTGGGAAGCCGGAAGGGGATGGGGGAGGAGCTCCACGTGCCCAGCCAGTGAGTGCCAAGTTGGCTCAGGTTGTGCCTCGTGACTCTTCCAACGGCACAAGCTCCATTTTCCCGGCATCGCCAAAGGCTGCCCAGCTCTGCTGGCTCCGGGCCAATCTCCCTTGTAGGCTTCTGCAAGGACAGTGCCTGGCAGGCTGTGGGCTGACCCCGTTCCTCCGGCCGGCCCGGTTCAGTCCCACTATGCCCCTCCAGGTAGCACCAGTGAATCCTTTAAGAGCGTTCATTGTGTGCCAGGAGCTGTTTTCAATGCCTCCATTATATTAACTAATTTAATCCTCACAACTGCGCTGTGAGTACACTCATTTCAAATGAGGAAACTGAGGCACGGGATGGTTGAGCCAGGCGGTCCCACTGCGGCTCCGTGGGAGGAGAGGAGACGCCTAAGGAGCGGAGAGAGCCTGGGGAGCCTGGCAGCAGAGACTGCGAGACAGAAGTCTGGACCCCTTCTGGCTGTTTCCCTGTGGGGGGACCCTCACACTTTCCTTTCTGCTCATTTCAAAGTTCACGAGCAGCTCCTCTCTGTCCACACAGGTGCCTGTCCGTAGGTCCACACACTGGACCCCATAGTCACCCAGACTCACACAGACACTCCCGCATGAGTGTCACCATCGTCAAGGCACAGACACAGACGTGTGCAGGCATTGTGCCTACCCGGCTGCACACACACACACACACACACACACACACACACACACACACACGGCATGAGTGGCCCTTGGGCCTCAAGGATACACATACACACTCAGGCACCCAGTGGCCACACTGCCTGACAGACACACATGTGAGTGTCCCTCACACGCTCGTAGATCTCCCACCACCCCCGCACACACATGCGAGGTACATACACTCCTGTGTCCCCAAAATGACCTGGCGGGATCTGTGAACTCACGCTGCAGCCCCCTGGCCCCCAGGCTCTGCGGGTGGCCCTCTGGCCCAGGCATCTTCATTCTTGTCCGTTCAAGCCCACGGCTCCAGAATGTGTGTGCTGGGCAGGTCCCGCCCAAATCATTGCCCTGCTCTGCCTCCTTCTATAGGAACTGGGCCTCAGGGGTGTGCTAGGGGCTTGGGGGTGGACGGTTACCCTCCCCCCAACCCCAAGGGCTATAGAGGGAGCAGCAGGAAGAGGAGATAAATTAATCCTGGCCTCCCCTCCCCCGGGTTCTCTGTGATGCTAATTCTCTCTGCCTTTGATCCAGCCCAGGCCCCTAACTGGAGCAGGAGCAGGCGTTGGGCCTGTGCTGAGATTAGGGCTGCCCTGAGTGAGGCCCCCAGGCGTAGCCCCCCAGGCAGTGGGTTGGGATTTCTCTCCTAGGGAGGGGTCTTGGGGACCAGAGCTCTGGTTACTGACCCCGGCCTTTACAACACACTCTCCTTTGCGAGAACTTTCTCATCCTTTCTCCTCTCCCAGGGGCCCTGTGCTTCCCATTTTACACAGGAGCAGAAGTGAGGCCTAGGGATGGAAGGACTCCAGAAGCTTCAGGCCAGTGAGTGCTGAGTCCAGACCTGGAGCAGAGCTCTCTCCCAGCCTCCCATCTCACCCTGTTTCCACTGAGGGTTTTTGTTTGTTCTGGTGACTTTTTTTTTTAAAAACCACTACTTCCTGGGGCGCCTGGGTGGCTCCGTCGGTTGAGCATCTGACTTCGGCTCAGGTCACGATCTCACAGTTTGTGAGTTCGAGCCCCACATTGGGCTCTGTGCTGACAGCTCGGAGCCTAGAGCCTGCTTCAGATTTGTGTGTGTGTGTGTGTGTGTGTGTGTGTGTGTGTGTGTGTGTGTGTGTGTCTGCCCCTTCCCCGCTCATGCTCTGTCTCTCTCTTTCAAAAATAAATAAACATTAAAAATAAATAAATAAATAAGATAAAAAAACCACTACTTCCGGAGGATTCACTACCTGCCAGGGGCTGTGTCTTAAGAAGCCTGTGCCATCGAGCCCTCACAGCAGCTCTGTATGGTCCCCTTTACAGGTAGGAAAGGTCTCCACGTAGCTGTGCTACAGCCGCAGAGCCTGGGTTCAAACCCGGAGACAGGCTGGCCAGAGTCCCTCACTGTGCAGGGGGGACATTGATACCCAGAGAGGGGAATGGACATGCCAAAGCCCATACAGGAAGTTGGCTGGGCATTCATCTCCTACCTCCCTAGCTACACCCAGTCCTGTTCTGGAAATGACTGGAATCTTCTATGGACCCAGTGGAGCTGGGACAAGAGTCCAGACTCCATGCTGCCACGGAGTACAGGAGCCCATGGGAGGATGCCCAAGCTCAGGTAATCGCATGGAGGCATCTCAGCCAACCCGGCCTCAGAACAGCCCTGTAAACTTGGGCATGGATACAATTCAAACTTTTATTACATTCTGTTTCACACGTAGAAAAGACTGGAAGGCCGGAAACACATTACAGTGAACACTCATGACCATCATACCGAAAACTGGAGTGTCGGGGACATGTCCCAGAGGGAACTCCTGCCTGAAGCTGGGTCACGACTCCCTTCCTCTTCTCAACAAATGGTTGTAGCACATGAGTGGGATCCTGGGCTAACCGTGCTTTTGAAACATTGCATTACATGCTGCATTTCCGGGGTGGGGGGGGCGCCTTGTTTGAAGGGAAAAGGGGAGCTTTGAGGAGTGCCTTGCATGCCCGTGTGCTCCTCCCCCTCAGGGGCTGCCCTCTGCACCGGTTACCATGCTTGCCGGTCATTTGCAGTGTGGTGCCCTGTTTTGCCCTCCCCGGAGAGTGTTCTGTAAAGGGCATTTCTTCCTGGTGCAGCCGCAGAAGGAGGGCGGGAGCCTTGGGCAGTTTTCGTCCTCCATGCCTCCATGCCTTTGCATGAGCTGTTCCCTTCACCTGGAATGCCTTTCCATCCGGTCTGCTTGCAAAAGCCAGCTCCTAGTTTCAGCTCCAAGGTTTCATTTGTTGGGAGGCCTTCCCTGTGAATCCCGTCTCGTGCCCCCCAGCAAAGTTGGGTGTGCTCTCCTCTACCCTGCGAGAGTCCTCGGCTACCCTTCCGTCAGGCCTTATCCCGGGGCAGATGTTCTAGTAGCTACCAAGGCAGTCTTTGTCCCCAGATTCCAGGTGTCACACCAGGGCAAGTGCCTCCAGAGTGATCAAGATAGAATCAGAGTAAGGGTGATGGCACAAGGACATCCCTATGGAGCTCCATGGGCCGGGACCTCAAGTCCTAGACAGTTTGCTCCACGGCCTGTCTGGATGGGGGGATGGGGGGATGGGAGGCAAGTCTGGGAGGAGACTGCCCAGGGCTAGGGGCTGCTGTTTCCCCATCTGCTATGTTGATGTGTGTGCACAAGACCCGTGTGCGGGTCAGGGGGTGTGCCAGCATGTGGGTGGGGCCACAGGAGCGCCCATGTCCACATGTGTGCTTACACATGTGTGTGCGTGCACATGGTTCCAAGTCCACAGGCCCTGTGGAACGTGCAGGGCACTCCCTTTTCACAAGCGTATGGAGGACCTGCTGTGTGTGAGACCAGAGGGGTTGGTCAAGCGGTGTGGGGGACAGCTGCCCCCTGAGGGGACAAGAGTGACAGAGGATTCACACACCGTCTTCCTGGCAGGTCCTGCGCTCTCCCGTGCGCTAGCCCTAAAAGCCAGGTGCCACTGCCTCCACTTACCAGTTGAGGCCCCTGAGGTCCACAGTCCGGAGAAGGACAGCAGGGCAGGTGGGAGGCTGAGACCAGAAGCCCCGATGCCAGTGCCCGATTCTCGGTCCTGGGTGCCAGATGCTACAGGGCCCGCCAGAAACCCCTACTTCCAAGGGAAACCTGGCACAGGGACGAGCCACCCAGAACCCTCCCCAGCACCCTCCTTTCCCCCTGTTGGCAACTGCACCTTCGGGTGCCATTCCCTGAGCGTCCTGTGGGAGGGCACCACACCTGTTAGCAGTAGCAGGGATGGGGGGAGCTCTGAGCCGAGTCAGATGGGACAGTGTGGGACAGCACCAAACTGGGGACCCGTCACTTGTTGCCCCCATATTCACACACACATACGCATGTATGCACACATACACAAATGTGCGCACACGAACACACATGTGGGCACACGCACACATGCATATCCAGAGAGGCAACAGAAGTTGCCTGGTGCCAGCCTTCTGCCTCGTGGTTCCAGTTTGCTCTTTTAACTCAGGCTGCCCTAAGAGGGGCCCTGTGGCTGCCAGCTGCCCTCCATCTGAGAATTGGGACCCTGGCGGCCGAGAGAGATGATTATAAGGGTGATTAGGTGCTCCTTTTTTGGAGTGTCATTGGCCTGGTGACACGGGATAGCCATTGTGAAGGGGGGGTGCAGAGAAAGGGATCGTCACTGGCTTTCCTTCCCCAGCACCCGAATGCAACCCAGAGGTCCTGAGTGAATGCCTCTTTCCCCTGATAAGGGTGGCACTGTGGCTTGGCAATCAGAATCTTTGGCTCCGGACTCCGATGACTCTGGGCAGAGCCAGGATTCCTCCCTTCTGGCTGTGGGATTGTGGGCAGGTCGCTTCACTCTGTTGAAGCTCAGTCCTGAACTTGTACCGAGATGAACACACTCCCTTCACAGTGTTTGGATGGTGGGCCAGGCCAGGGCCCAGGGAGCGGCAGCTGGGGTGGTCAATGCTTGTTCCTGAAAGTGCCACGCAAGGCAAAGCTGTGCTGTGTCCGGACCACTTGGGCCTGCCTCACAGCCCTGGGTAAACCGAGCTCCAGTCCAGGCACTGCTTCACCAGCTGGGTGACCTTGAGTGTGCCCCCCTCCAGCCTCAGCATCCCCAGCCCCTAAAGACATACCAATCTGAGGGGCAGATGGGGCTAGAATGACCGCTCAGGTGGGAAGGGCCTTGCACATCACAAAGCGTGTGTCCCTTTTGAGGATGCAGGTGTGGGGCGCAGGTACCCATGGCCCCTCCATGGGACCCGGTCCTTCTGCACCCAGAGCCAGCATCCTGGCCTCGAGCCGGGCTGAGAGCTGCATGTGCCCCGCAGAGGGAAGAGCCATGTTGGTTGGGGGGACCTCTCCGAGCCCTGCGCCCGCCCTCTGCAGGCCTCTGGAGCTTCCAGGTTGGGGAGCTCTCGCTCGGGCAGTCCGAGGCCCCTTTGAAGCTGGGAAGTTTGTACTGAAGGGGCAAAGGCAGTGTGGATTCAAAGCATCTCTCTTGGCCCTTAATTACCCTTCTTCACCCATAGGTGGAATTTCCACTCAAAGAGCGAAAGAAAGGCACCCGCGCTGCCGCTGGGGACCGGGCTTCCCTGCTGCCTTTGTGTGGCAGCCGCCAACGCAGCGGTGGCACACAGCTCGGGTTTCTGATTTTAATGATTTCCTGAATTCATTCTGTTTCCTACCTCGGGGAAAGGAGGAGAGGTGATCCTCTTGAAAATTCACATAATTGCTTTTATTTGATTTTTATTAAAATGCATTCAGGAATAATGTGATTGCCCCCTTTATTACGTTGTTCATCAATCTGGCATGGGGAATCAGCTTGGAGAGACAGCGGGTACAGGAGCCTGGTGTGTGGCGGGGAGCAGGCACAGCCCCGGGGGCTCCAGGGCTCGCCCTGCACTGGCCAAGTTGTGCTGGGGGAGCCGCAGTCCTCCGCGGCTGCCGTCCGGGGAGGTGAGCTGACGACCCCGCTGAGCCCGCTGCAAGGCTCGCGGCAGGAACCAAAAGTGGAGTGCCGTAGTCCTCCCCAGCCCAACCCCTCCTCCCTGGCGCTGTCTCTTCCCACCTCTGCGTCCCTAGAGCCTGAGAGGGGTGGTGGCTTGAAGTCTGAGCATCGCTTGCCCCCAACCTCCTCCCCTGCATGCCCCCACCCCCACCGACCCCGGCTCTTTTCGGAGCCTCTGTGCTGGGTTTGCCGTCTGCTGGCACGGGGCCCTTAGTCCAGCTTCCCGTGGCCCACCCGGTCGGGCCACTCCCCTGCTCGGAAACCTTGGTGGCTGGCGAAGACCCCTTTCTTGCCAGGGCTATTGGCTTCGGGCCCTTTGCATGCAGTGGAAAGAACCCAGGCCTCTTGTCAGACCCGGTTGCCTTCCTTGCTCTGCGTTATGCAGTGGGATGCTGGGCAAGACATTCCTATCCAAGTGTCAGCTTAGTGCTTAAGGCAACATCTTCTGGACAGAAGCCCTAAGAATGGAGGATGGGGGACAAGTACAGGGAGTGTATAACTCCTACGGCACATGTGTGGCGGGGGGGCGGGGAAGAATCACGTGACTTGACCTAGCAAGAGGGAGTAGCAAATGCGTGGGGAGAGAGTGGTCTCTGAGCCCACAGACCAGCTGGAGTGGCCACTGTGACACTGACAGCATCTCCCTCCAGTCTTCTCGCCTTCATCCCCTGTGGCCTCTCTCCTCCTTCCGGTGGGTGGTTCTGGATGAGACTGGACTGGAGCTTTCAGCCCAGCAGCCGGTAATAGCGGGGCCTACCCCTCTTCCTGCCCTCGCTTGCCTTAGAGCCCTCCGTTAGCAGATGAGGCGACAGAGGCCCAGAGAGGGTCAGTGAATGGTTGAGGTTGGCCCAGCTAGGAAGTGTGAGGTGTCTCGGGCATGAGAAACTAGGAAGGGTTGGCAACCCAGGCCACCCCGGAAGCTGTTGGTGAGATGCTTTGAGGGGAAGGTGTCTGGCAGGTGTCAGTGCCCCGTGCCCTGGAACGTGGGAGGGGACCAGGGCTGTCCACTCAGCCTCCGGTTGGTCTCTCTGGGGTGGTCTGCCTCCGCTGGGGCAGGCTGCGTGGGGAGTCAGGGAAGTGTGGGGGGAACGTGTAGACATCCACTTGGGGAGCCCCCTGGGGGCTTTTGATTTCTGTGAAAAGCCCATCTTCACTTAAAAAAACCAAAACAAAACAAAACAGACAGACCTTTGTTGTCTATTGCGGGTTTTCTTTTTTACATGTTTGTTTAGATGCAAATCGCTTGGCAGTGGATGTGGCCAGGGGAATTCAGACAGCAAAGGCAGTAGATTTAGAAATGCCACTGTGGGGCCCTTGAGGGCCAGTCTGGCTCCTCCGTCTATCTGAGGGCTCAGTACAGGGCCTGGTGCACTGCTTTCTCCACGGACTGGCCTCCCGGTCCGTGCTGAAGCCGTTACCCCCACCGGCCTGCCCTCCCCGGTTAGCCTCTCTGCTTGCCAGGCGCCTCCTGTGAGGCGCGTGCCAAATCAAGTCTCCCGGTATCTGCACCCCTCTGGGTTCCTGAGGCCCGCTCACTCTGCCTGCCTAGCCCAGGGGCTGCCCGGCCTCCCTGGGACAGGTGCACACCCGGTCTCTCTAGTCAGGCCATGAGTCTGCCCAGGAGGGCAGGCCCCTTCTCAGTCATGGAAAGCACTGTGCAGGAAGCTGGGAATGACCTCTAGAGTCTCAGCAGGGGAAACCCCAGTCTTGAGGGGTAGAGGGTGACCAATGGTTTCCTGAGGACTGAGGCGTTTCCTGGGCTGCAGACTTTCAGTGCTAAACTCGACAGTCTTGGTCACCCCAGATAAAGCCACTCGCTCCGGGCCACACAGCAAGTGCGTGCTTTGGAGCCTCTCAATTCCCAGGGCCAGCCCCACGTCCTGATGCTATTGCCAGAGACAGTCAGTGCCTCTATTTGGGTGAGGGGGACACAGGCCCACTGGGCCAGAGACTGGCCCAAGGCCATGGGTGAGTCAGCTGCAGAGCTAGACAAAGGGGCCTTCCAACCTTGGAGCCTCTGGCTGGTTCCCATGCCCAGGCCCACGACTTCTCTCAGAGCATCTTGGGGTGGGAGCCAGAGCCCAGAGCAGGGCAGACACCCCAGGAAACCCAGGAAACAGCCAACAGCAGGGGCATGCAGGGCTCGTTGAGCCTTGGAACCCTGTGGTCTGCGTGCCTGGCCACACTGGGGGCCGCCACAGAACCCTGCCCCCAGCTCAGCAAATTGCAGGGGTTGAGCAGGGCCGTGCCCCCGGTGCCTCCCCCGCTGCTGGGGCCGGGCCCTGGTGAGCAGAACTCCCTTATCAGATCTCCGTTTCTCCCCTCCTGGTGCCGCCTCTGCCTGGCCTCCGCCCCCACCCTGAGCCCTTTCCTCTGTAGCGGAGCTCCTTCCCCGCCACCAGCATCAAGCACAGAGCAGCGCCCCGAGGTTGGTTTCTGTTGCTTTAAAAAAGTTTCCATTTGGTGTGAGGGGGTGAGGGGTTGTTTGCCGGGCGTGCAAAGCCCCACTGTGGGCTGCAGCTGGGGGGAGCGGTGGCGGTAGATTTGGGGCCTGCAAAGGCTGCGCCCACGACCCTGAGCCTCTGGATCCCGTGCAAAAGGCAAGGGGTGTGGAAGAAACACCTGGTGTGTGTGCAGCTCCAGCCTGGGCAGCACCCACTCTCTGCTCACTCCCACGGGAACCTGCGAGGTCAGCGAGGTGAGGGATTTACTATCCGTTTCCCACAGCAGGCCGCTGGGGCCCGGGGCCTCCGGACTCGTGGTCTGGGCTCTGCCCACAGCCTCGTGCTGCCTTCAGAGCCCGCCATTCAACCTTCTCCTTCCTTACCTGCCATTTTCCCCACCCGCGGGGGGGGGGCCAGACTCTCCTCAGCCAAGGGGCACAGCTTTGTGGAACTCCTGCTCTAGGCTTGCGGTCCCTCTGGGGAAAGTAAATGAACTCTATCCAAGTCACCAGGGCTGGATTCGAATTTCGAGTCCCCTTGCCGTGTGACCTCTGGCAAGTCACTTTGCCTCTCTGAGCACCAGATGGCTTTGCTATCAAACGAGAAGGTTGGAGGAATCCCGGAGAGAGCCTGATGGATTCGGAAGGCTGCCACGCAGCGGGCTGGGGTCTCTCTGTCTGTTTAACAAGGGCCTCACAAAGTTTCAGTTGTCAGTTTGGGGAGCTGGCTGGGGTGATAGGGAGCTATACTGAAGGTGGGGGAGCAAGGGAGTGCCATGATTAAGACCATGTTCCAGAAGGATCACGTAGGCAGCAGAGTAGAGGAATATTACAAGGGGGAAGTAGAAGCTGGGAGGCTGTCGAAGGGGCGCTTTGGCTCCGTTTTCAGAAAAAGAAGGTTACCCCCCTCTCCCCTCTAAGAATCACGGAGACCAGACCATCCCACCTGGCTAGGCACCAGACTGTGGCCCAGGACTGGTTCCCTGCCCTTGGCCTTCTCCCATGTTCAGCTGTCATGCCCCGTGGGAGGAGGAGCAGGGGTCTTGAACCCCAGCTCCGCCCCCCCCCCAACATCCAGGTGTGAAATGGGCTTCCTCCTCTTCCCAGTGGCCCCAGTGTCCCTGAGAAGTGCTGGTAATCCAGGCCCATTTGAGGGCCGTGGTTTCTGTTTCTCACCAACCTCCGTCCCCGGGATTTCCTACCTCTTGCTTCAAGCCTCCTGACACCACCCCAGCCCTTGAGACAACTTCTCTCCAACCCCTCACCTTACGGGTGAAGAACTCCCCCCAGAGCAGGGCGGTAGCTGGTGCAGCCAGTCTGTTCTTTCCCTGCCTCTACTTTCTCCCAGAACAGGGCAGGGAAGCTCAGAATGCAGGGGACTCAGTGGGGGTTGGGGGGGGGGGGCGTTCCCTTTTGTGGAAGAAACGCCTTGTATGTAAAGCGAATAATTCCCCCGACCCGCGCCTCTCTGTGTCACAGGCTTTCTTAAAGATGAGCCACCCTCGGCCACCTGTGCTGGGTTTCCCTGGGGATAAGCCACAGCTGAGAGTAGCAGAGGAGGCCAGGACGCTTGAGGTAACTTTACTGTTCCCCTCCTCCTGAAATTTGTTGGATGGGGGGTGTCTCGGCCTGCTCAGGCCACCGTCACAGACTACCACCATCGAGGTGGCTTCAACATTTCTCTCTCATCACCCCGGAGGCTGTGAGGCCAAGATCAAGGGACCTGCAGATGCGGTGTCTGGTGAGGGCCTGCTTCCTGGTTCACTGTTGGCTGCTTTCTGTCTGAGTCCTCACCAGGGGGAAGGAGCTGTCTGGGGGTCTCCTTTGTAAGCCACCAATCCCACCATGCTCCTCCCTCGGGGCCTCCTCCCCTCCTAACACCATCACCTCAGGGGTTAGGATTCCACATAGGAACCTGGGGGGACACAAACATTCGGACCGGAGCAGTCTCGCTCTCCCGAAGGTTCTTGAATGGCGGGAGCATAGTGGGTCTCACAATGGCCATTTCCCAGACAGGCAGACCGAGGCCCAAACACCTAGGCTTCCTTGTTCATATCCAGAGGCTGATGTTCTGGACTTTGGTCAAGAGCAAACGTTCTCCTCTGCCAGCTTCCGAGGCAGCCCTCGGCTGCCACCCCTGCTGCCCTTAATTCCTGGCCAGCATGGAGTCTCTTGCACAGGGGGAGGGACACGATTCCTCACCAGCCCTGTGCTGTTCCTGCAATGCTGGGTGCCTTTACTGCCCACATGCCCACCCCTGTCATGAAAATACTTCTCCAGTTAGTTCCAATGTTAGCTCTCGTTAGGAGCCACATCACCTACAAGGCTGGCCACAAGACACCCCGGGAACGCACCTGCCTCACCCTTCTCTCCTGGTGGCAGAGGCCTCCAGGGCCTCCGGGGCCTCGGGGGCAGGGAAGCAGTGCTCACTGGATGCCCCGGGGACCCTGCTTTGCTGTGTGACATTCTCCATGGCTCTTAGCCTCTCTGGGCCTCTCCAACAGCACCTGCAGTGCCTGTCTCGTGGGATTGTAGGGATCAAAGGATAAAGGTGCCGGGGATGGGAAGCCCTTTCGGTGGGCCAGCATGAGGCAGGCAGCTTCTGTATGGCTTTGTTTGGCTTTCACCACAGCCCCAGTTGCCAGACCTAGAATGGGCCTCATGGCCCCACCTACTGTGCACCTGCTGGATGAGGGGGTTCTGTACAGGAGGATATTCAGATATTACAGTGGCTATTCCCCAGCCGACCTGGCTTTTGCAGTCCTTTACCTGGGCGTTTTGGGACGGTAGCAGAAACTGCTCCAAGTCTAGTACTCAATCTAGTCGTCTCAGACGGGATGCTGTAAGGTGACACTGGGGGGCCTTCTGCACAGGCCTCAGCACGCCTGGGACACCATTCATGCAGCCCGTCTAGCCTCGTGCCCGGCAAGACACCATAGGACATCAGGCGCCCCTAGTCTCGGAGCATGAGGGTCTCCCCAGTGCCCAGACAGTGCCTATTGCTGGGCGTTGTGCGGCCTCTCCCTTCCTGAGGCTGAGGGTGACAGCCTGATGATGATGGAGGTAGGATGGTTAGCATTTAGTTTCTTGAAAGACGGATCTAGAAGGTTTATTTCCTGCAGCCATAAATTTCAGTATAGCATCATGGTACTCTTAGCCCCATTGGACAGATGAGGAAACTGAGGCTCATAGAGTTTGTGATTGTTCAAGGGCATCTTTTTTGGAATGGGTGGGCCAGGGACCCGAATCTCTGCAGCTCTTTGCCTTTTTATGCCTCCTCGACTGTAAGACAGCCCCACCTGGTGTGGGGGGGGCTGATGGGACCATCATCCCCACTTGGGTAAGTGCCACAACTGGGAAATAAGTGAGGACTCCAGTTCTGTACTGGGAGACACCAAGCTCCCCTTTGCCTGATCCACACTGCCCGTGGCCCATCCACCATCCCTCCTTCTGCCTCGGCCCTCTGGGCCCCCTGCTCAGTGTGGAGTTCTCCTCACCAGAGTGCAATAGACCTGCTCAGGGGCTGAGACTGTTCTGGACCTCCTGAAGCCGTGTCTTGATCCCAGAGGGGCAGCAGGCAGGGCCCTAGCCCTGCCTGCACCTGCCGTGGGCTCGTCCCCACAGGTCTTGGGCCTGAGGAGTGACGTCTTTCGGCTCAGCCTGAGACTCTGTGTGTGGGGTCAAGGGTGGTGTCAGGAGTCCCTCAGTCAAGTCTGGGTTCTGCCAGTGACTGTGTGGCCTTGAAAAGTCACTTGCCCTCTCTGGGCCTCAGTTTCCCCATTCTGCAGGAATGGGTCCTGCAGAATGGGTTATTAGGGTCCTAGATAAAAGGTTGGCAGGCGTGGAGAAATGAGAAAGGTTATATAGCTCTTCCATTTATGAGCTGTGTGTTCTCAGCCCCGAGCCCTTCAGTTTCCCTCTGGGTAAAGTGGGAATAATGTTCCTTCTGACTTTTAAGAAAAATAACATTTCCTGAATACTTCTAGGGCTTGACCCCATGTTAGAGGCCCCCTGAAGCGTTTTCTCCCATGGAGCCCTCATCACAGTGCTATGAGTCTTGAGTCTGAGCTCGGAGTGAAATGGAATGTCTTATTTTTAGTCTTTTATACATGTCTCTCTGTGGCCCCTCCTGGCCTGGGGATCTAGGGAGGCAGTCATGGACAGCATCACGGAGGACAGGGCACGTGGTCGGAGCCTGGAAGGATTGGGGGACACCCCTTGTCTGCGGGCAGGAGGGGTCGGTGCTCTGGCTTCTGGGAGCACGTGCGCCATCTTGGGTTCCCTGGGGCCCCAGTAGGTAGGAGTTTGAGCTCTGCTTCGGCAGGCCACAGAAGTCAGCCCCAGCTCCTGGTGCCCTGAGCCTCCCTCTGGCTCCTTTGTGCTTGGGAAGGGAGGCCTAGGAGGCCTCTTGTGCTGTTGTGGGAAGAAATAGGAATATCAGGCAGCCTCCTTGCTAGACACGCTCTCACAGGGGCCAGGAGACCGGGTTCTTGTCCTGGCTGACGTGCTGTGTGACCTTGGCCAACCGGCCCAGCATCTCTGGGCTTGCAGTTTCCTTTACTCAAATGCAATGCTCCTATAAAGAGTACATTTTTTAAAGCACTTACAATATGCCAGGCGCTGAGCCAAGTACTTGACTACTTCTATTAGCTCAGTTAATTCTCAAATGCTTTGTGACGGAAGCTCCGTATCATGCCTACCTTCTGGGAAATGGAGGCCCAGAGGGGCTGAATGACCATCTCCAGTCCCCGCAGCCAGTGAGAGGTGAAGACAGGGCTTGCAGCCTGGTGGTCTGCCTGGAGTCCTGGAGCCCTGGAGC
Source organism: Neofelis nebulosa (assembly GCF_028018385.1). Classification (NCBI taxonomy): domain Eukaryota; kingdom Metazoa; phylum Chordata; class Mammalia; order Carnivora; family Felidae; genus Neofelis; species Neofelis nebulosa. Next base: position 43,590,999 of record NC_080794.1, on the reverse strand, counting down.
GGTGCAGCGTGCATGCAAACGTGCAGACGCAGCAGCTACTGTGATCGCTAATTGCGAGGAGACGTAATTAGTGTCTCCACTTTACAAAGAAGGAAATGGAGGCAAGTTGAGGAACTTGGTCAAGATCGGCCAGCTATTCAGTTATGAGCCAGGGCTGGAATCCAGGCAGTCTGACTTCCAAGTCTGTAAGAGACTAACGTAAGTAAATCTCTAGGCACATAGGCGATGGTATACAGTAGGTGCTCAATAAATAATCGCTGACTTGAACTGAGAGAAAAAAAAACCACGAAAGGGTCAGGTCTTTGGGTTTTATGGTCTTGGCCTTGCCCTGTCCATGGATGGCCTCTGCTAAGGCAGGAGGAAAAGGCAGCCCCAGGGAGGGACCCATGAGAACGGGAACGGGCATTCAAACTCTTCGGAGGATCCCTTGCCCTTGCAGGTTCCGGGCTCTACCCTTTCCTCATCCCCAAAGTACATTCCGTTTCTCCTTCCCACCATTCCTGTGTTAAAAAAAAAAAAGTGAATTGTATTGAGGAGTAATTTACAAAACACACACATTTTAACTGTACAGTTCAGTGAGTTTTGATGGACGTAGACAACGGCATAAACATTGCCCCACTCCAGGTAAAGCACCTTTCCAACACCCCTCAAAATATCTTCCCGCTTCTTCCGCAGCGAGTCCCTCTCCCTGCCTCCCACACAGGGAACCGGTGATGTGATTTCTATCGCTATAGATTAGTTCTGTGTGTTCTAGAACTTCTTATAAATGGAACCCAACAGTCTGTGTTCTTTTGTGTACATCTACCCATGCCGTACCTCGTCATTAGTTTGGTCTTTTTATTGCTGAGTGGTATTCCAAGGAGTGGACATCCTGTGGTTCATTTAGCCATTCACCAGCTGATACATATCTGGGCTGCTTCCAGTTGTAGAATTTTATGACTATAGCTGCCGTGAGCGCGCAAGTACAAATCTGGGTGAACACGTTTCCATTTCTCTTTGGTCAGTGTTTAGCCACGGAACCGCTGGGTTGTATGGTATGTTTTACTTTGTAAGAAGCTCTTTTCCAAAGGGTTTGCACCATTTTGGCCCCCAGCGGTGCATGAGAATTCTACTCGTCCCACATCCTCGCCAACGTATGGCACTGTCAGTTTTTTTTTCACTTTTAGCAGTCCTAGTGAGCTTGTAATAGCATCTCTGTTTTCAGTTCCACTTCTGTAATGGCTAACAAGGTTGCACACTTTGGGCATCTTTTTGTGCACATGCATCTTCTTTGTAAAGCATCTATTTGGATCTTTTGCCCGGTTTTACTGGTACTGGGTTGTTTGTTTTATTCGTGAGCTGTAAGAACCCCTCCTATAAATTCTGGATACAAGGGTTTTTTTTTTTTTTTGTTTTGTTTTTGTTTTTTTTTTTCCTGTCAGATGTATTACAAATATTTTCCCATAGTCAATGGCTTGCCTTTTCACTTTCTTACTGGTATTTTTTGGAGGGCAAAGTTCTTCTTGGCTGATTTATGCTGGCATGTTAGTGCTTTTTATGACTTGTTGAAGGCTTCTTTGCTTGCTAACAGGGTTACAAAGATTTTCTCATAAGTTTTCTTCTGGATATTTATAATTTTAGCTTTTTATGTTTAGATGTATGGTCCAAGTGGAGTTTATTTTTGCAAGTGATATGAGGTGGAGTTGAAGTCCGTATGGATACCCATTTTTTTTAAGTTTATTTATTTATTTTGAGAGAGACAGAGAGAGCACGAGTGGGGGAGGGAGGGAGGGAGAGAGAGAGTGAGAGAGAGAGGGATCGAGACGGAGAGAGAATTCCAAGCAGGTTTCGGGCACGGTCAGCATGGAGAGCCCGATGTGCGGCTCAAACTCATGAAACCGTGAGATCACGACCTGAGCCCAAATCAAGAGTTGGTCTCTTAGCTGACTAAGCCAAGTAGGCACCCCACCCATTTATTTTTATATGCCATATTTGTTACTGTTTCCTGTTGTTTCCCTGTTCTTTGTTCCTGTTTTCGCCTTCCACCCTTTTCCCACCTTTGGTAGTTTTAATCAGCATTTTATATGATTTTGTTTTCTCTCCTTTCTTAGCCTATCAATTATACCTTCTTTTAAAACCCTTTTTTTTTAGCGGTTGCCCTAGCATTTGCAATATACACTTATAATGGATCTGACTCCATTTCCAAATAATGCTACACTGCCTTCACAGTAGTGAAAGTACCTTGTAATTAGCAAAGTAGGTATGCTTAATTCATCCCTTGTGTCATTGCTGTCATTAATTTCACCTACTCATAAACTGTAATCATCAATTACATTGTTGCTATTATGTTGGTCAACTTGTCATCTGTTAGGTCAAATTAAGAATAAGAAAAATTAAAGTTTTTGTTTTACCTTCACTTCTTTCTTCTCTAATGCTTTTCCTTTCTGTATATAGATCTGGGTTTCTGACCTGTTTAATTTACCTTTTCTCTGAAGAACTTCTTTTAATATTTCTTGCAAGGCAGGTCTTTTGGCAACAAATTACCTGAATTTTTGTTTATCTGAGAAAGTCTGTCTCCCTTGTTTTTAAAGGATAATTTGGCAGGATAAAGAAATGTAAGTTGCTGATTTTTTTTTTTTTTTTTACTCTTTCAATAGTTTAATATTTCACTCTATTCTCTTCTTGCTTGAATGGCTTCCAAGAAGTCTGATATAATTCCTATTCTTGCTCCTTTATAGATAAGCGTGGGTCCCCCTCCCCAGTTTCAGCTTCTTTTAAGATTCTTTCTTTTTAAATGTTTGTTTGTTTGTTTGTTTGTTTGTTTAGAGGGGGATGAGTCAGAGAGAGAGGAGAGAGAAAAACTCGGGGCTTGGTCCCACAAACCATGAGGTCATGATCTGAGCCAAAATCAAGAGTCAGGCGTTTTAACTGACTGAGCCACCCAAGCACCCCACAAGATTTTTTTCTTTATTTTTGATTTTGTGCAGCTCTAGGAATCAATTTTTTGTCCTTTATATCTTATTTGGTGTTCTTTGAACTTTCTGGAATGTGTGGTTTGGTGTATGACATTAATTTTTGGAAAATTTTCATCATTATCACTTCAAATATTTCTTTTTTCCTTTCCTTCCTTCCTTCCTCCCTCCCTTGCTTCCTCCCTCCCTTGCTTCCTCCCTCCCTTGCTAACTTCCTCCCTCCCTTCCTTCCTTCCTTCCTTCCTTCCTTCCTTCCTTCCTTCCTTCCTTCTAGTACTCCCACTACAGATATATTACTCTTTTTGTAGATGTCCTACAGTTCTTGAATATTTTGTTCTTGTTTTTTTTCCAGTATTTTTTTCTTTGCTTTTCAGTTTTGGAGGTTTCTATTGAGATATTGTCAAGATTAGAGATTTTGTCCTCAGTGGTGTCCAGTGGTGTCCAGTGGTGTCCACTGGGTGTCCAGTGGAGCCCATCAGAGATACTCTTCATGTCTGTTACAGTGTTTTTTTATTTCTACCATTTCTTTTTTATTATTTCTTGGAGTTTTCATCTCTTGGCTTATATTATCTGTTGATTATTTTATGTTCTTACTTTTTACTCTAGAACCCTTATTAAATTAATCATGGTCCTTATTATATTAATCAACCTGGTGTGAAAATTCTAATATTCCTGACATGTGTCAGTCTGGTTCTGATGCTTGCTCTGTCTCTTCAAACTTGACTTTTTCTTTTTTCTTTCTTTCTTTCTTTCTTTCTTTCTTTCTTTCTTTCTTTTTCTTTTTTTTCTTTTTTTTTTTTTTTGCCTTTTAATATGCCTTGTAATTATTTTTGTTGAAAACCAAACTTGATGTACTAAATACATTGGACCCTGGTACTGGTTCCCACAGAGTTTTCTGCTCCACAAACTTGTGAGTCTTTGTATCTTGCTGTCTATCTCTCTAATCTTTGAGACAATGATTTGCTCCATGAACTCAATTCTGATGGATGTAAGATGGGTAGTTGGTGTTTAGCTTATCTTTTTTCTTGTTAGGGGGATGGCAGTGATGACTTTCAAGCTCCTTATATGTTGGGCTGGAAACTGGATGTCTGCTATCCATTTGTTTTAACACTTTTGTTTGTTTGTTTGTTTGTTTATTACAAATATAAACCTTTGGCCACTGAATAGCCTTGTCACCTCTGTAAAAAACAAATCAATCGATTACAGGCATGTGGGCCCATTTTGAAATTGTATTCTGTTCCATTGATCTATTTGTTTTTCCTTTTACCAATACTATTACTCTATTGACCACTGCACCTGCATAGGAAGTCTTAATATCATAGCTTGATATTCAAAATTTGTTCTTTTTCAAAATTGTTTTGTTAGTATAGGTATTTTTCATTTTTGTGTACATCTTAGAATCAGCCTGTCAATTTAAAATTTTTTTGGGGCACCTGGGTGGCTCAGTCGGTTAAGCGTCCGACTTTGGCTCAGGTCATGATCTCACAGTTCGTGAGTTCGAGCCCTGCGTCGGGCTCTGTGCTGACAGCTCAGAGCCTGGAGCCTGCTTCACATTCTGTGTCTCCCTCTCTGTCTGCCCCTTCCCTGCTCATGCTGTGTCTCTCTCTGTCTCAAAAATAAATAGACATTAAAAAAAAATTTTAAATTTTTTTAAAAGTCTGCTCTAATTTTCATTGGTTTATCCTTTCCTTGTGATATTTTTGCCTGCTGTTGATATCAGAGTCACGTTGGCCTTGTGAAAAAGTTGGGAAGTGTTTCATTCTCCTTATATTTTGAAAGCATTTATGCTGGATTTGTATTATTTCATATTTAAATGTTTGATAAAAATTTCTATGAAACCACAGGGGCCTAGAGTTTCCTCGGTGGGAAGGTTTTATGAATTAAGTTTCCATGATAGGTATGAAACTATTTATTTTCTTCTTCTCACTCTGCCAATTTTGGTGATTTGTGTTTTTCAAGGAATTTGATCCTTTCATTTAAGTTGCCAAAGTTATTATCTTAAAGTTTCTCAATATATTCTTTTACCTTTTAAACATCTGTAAGATCTGTAGTGATGAACCCACTTTGATTCCTGATGTTGATCATTTATGTTTTATTTCTTTTTTCTTAATCAGTCTACTATTGATTTTTATTGGTCTTTCCAAAAGCATAAGATTTGGTTTCACTGAGTTTCTTCAGTATGTCTATTATCTAGTTAATTGAATTTTGCTGTGTGTTATTTCCTTCCTCTACTTACTTTGGTTTTAATTTAGTCTTCTGTTTTAAAACTTCCTTGGGTGATCAATGGTGTGTTGGAGGTCCCTAAGACCACCCCCAGGTTCAGTGATTTTCTAGGAGGAATTTCAGGACTCAGCATATAAGTGATATTCATTGCTAAGATTTATTACAACAAGTTACAAGGTAAAACTGCAAAGGGAAAGACACGTGATGTGAAGTGTGAAGGAAACCAGGCATAAGCTTCCAAGGGTCTGCTCACAGTGGTTACTCAGGAAGCAACAATGAGTTGTGACGACACATGTGAAAAGTTGTCTACCAGGGAAGCCCCTTAGAGACTCAGTGCCCAGGGTTTTTATTGGTGGTTCTTCATGTAGGCACTTTTTGCCTGGCACATACCAACATTCCAGAGTGCCAGAAAGGAAGAGGTGTTCAGCATAAACCATATTGTTATCAGTTATCAATTTCTTCCTGTGAAATTTTCACTTCATAGATTGCATTATTCATCTCCTTAAGTTCTGTTTATTTCTTTTTGTGTGTGTGGTTTCCATTTACCTCTTCATTATATGTATATTTACATATACCTGTATACATATATACATTCCTTCCAATGTATTTATATATATATTATATTTATATATTAATATATATATAAATATATATTTATATATTTAATATATTAAATATATTATATATTTATATATATTATATATATATATCCTTGAATATTTTTATAATAACTACTCTAATGTCTTTGTTTGCTAATTCCATCACTTCTATTATCCAGGTTTGTTTCTTTTGGATTATTTTTCTTCTAATTGTGGGTTACATTCTCCTGCTTTCTTGAATGTCTAGCAGTTTTTGTTTGGATGCTGGACATTGTGGGGTTTCATCGCAGGGTAGTTGGATTTTGTGGTCTGCCTTACAGAGCCATAAAAATATTGTTTTGACGGGCAGTTAGTTTACTTGTAGATCAAATTGCTCCTTTGAGGCTCATTTTTAGCTTTGTTGAGTCAATCAATGAGGCCTCTCTGCTCTGACCGGTTGGAGCCCAAAGTCTCCCGGCTCTGTGTGAGCTCTACTAGTTGTTAAACTCATAGGTCCCTGATAGTAATTTTTTCTCTGATAGTTGGTCTTCGCATGGCCCTATCAGGTCTCACCCTAGACACACACAGCTTATAATTCATTGTAAGACTATGCGGATTTCTAGAGCTTTCTCTGCTTAGCTCCCTCCTCTCTGGTACTCTGCCCACAACTTCCAGCAGCCAAGGCCTTCCTGTGCTCCAATCTCTGACTCATCAGCTCAGTGAGACTGCTGTGCTCCCCTTGGATTCTCTCTCTCTTTGTTCAGTGGTCTGGAACATATCTCCAGTTAGAAAAGAGAGACAATCCTAAAGCTTACCTCTTCTGTTTCCTTTCTTTCAGGAGTCACTGATCTGTGCTTCTATGTGAAAATAGGTGTTTCTTTGTTAAGTTGCCTTTCTTTCTTTCTTTCTTTCTTTCTTTCTTTCTTTCTTTCTTTCTTTCTTTCTGGTGGTAGGGCTGGTTGGATTACCAGTTACTCTGTCATGGCTGGAAATGCACATCATTGACTCCCAGCCCAATGACCATGGTGAGTAGAGGTTCACCAGGAAGAGGTGTGGAGAAGGACATCTTCAGAGAAGGGGCTGCACAGGAGACAGTTGTGAGCTTGAGACATGTGTGGGATGGTGTATGTGTTGTGTTTAGGGGGAGGATTATAGGTGAGCAGGGGGACTGGCAGGAATGTATTTGCAAAGGACCTTGAATGGCAGTGTAGGAATTTGTACATTATCCTGGAGGTGTTGAGGAGGTTATGGCTAATTATGGTTATAACTATAATAACAATAACATGTAACTGATTTATTTTCATGTCATTTCATTTATTTCATGTCATGTGCCAGGCGGGTTCTGCTCTCAGATCTTCCCACGGATCATCTCATTTACTCCTCCAGCCAGCTCATGAAACCCTATGTGTTAGGAATTGCCGTGTGCCTTTGTGTTTGTCAAGCACTTTACACAACATCTCATTTAATCTTCACAATAACACTAGGTGGTGGGGACTGTACCCGTGCCTGTTGTACAGATCAGGAAACTGATGCTCAGAGAGGGTAAATGACTCGGGGTCACACAGAGAAGAAGTAGCAATTAGGGGCGATTTTCTTTGGGCCATCCAGGTGTCCATGGCACCCCACTGGCTTCAGACACTGTGAATGTTAGTGCATATGGCTCCTGGGTGGACAGGGGGTGGCCCGGCAGTCAAATGGTAGTATCTATGATAGTTTAAAATCATGCCCTCAACTTCTTTGAATACCCTTCCCATCACAGGGTGGACTCGATTCCCCACCCCTTCAATATGGGCAAAGCTTTAGCAACTCCCTTCTAATGAATAGAATGCGACAGAGAGGATGCCTGGTAACATTCGAGGCTGGTTTTAAAAAGACAACTCTGCTTCCACCGGACTCGTTCTCTTGTGATACAGGCCTTGGGAGTCCTGATGTGTTTTCTGATTCTATTGTTTTGCCTTTCTGAGTATATCGTAGAAAAGAGATCATCCAGGGTGCGGTCTGGTTTCTTGGTCTCCCATATAGGTCTTGAGGTTCATCCACGTTGCTGTGGGTGTCCGTAGTCCGGTCCTTTTTATTTCTGAGGTGCTTTGTCAACCCGCTGTGGGGCCAACAGCAGTGGCAGCCACTCCAGGGTGGTGGTGGTGGGGGGGGGGTGGCAAACAAGGCTTCCCGGGGAAGTCAGCGCCCGTAGGAGGTGATGTTTGCCGGCCCTTGGGGAGGGGAGGGTGGGTCTGCCGAGGAACAGCAGCGTGAAGGGCCCTGTGCGAGCACACAGCACTTTAGAGGAAGGGGCCCAGTGGGAATGCGGGGAGTGGTCAGGTTTGGGGCTGAAGAGGTGGGTCCCAGGGCAGATGGGGAGTGCCCGTAAGTCACATCAATGAGTTTGGCTTCCAGCTTGCAAAGTGATATGATTCGGGTCTCTCTACTACAGAGGGGAGAGCAGACTGGGTATATATAGGTGCAGGTTGGAAGGCCAGTGGTGGTGGGGTAAGGGTCCCAGGTCAGGGAAGGTGGTGACCTGAGCTGGGGCAATGGGCAGAGTAGATTTTAGACTGGCCTAGAGAGGGACTTGCGAGGATCTGGTGACTCCTCTTATGTGGGGAGGGGGCAGAACGCAATAAAACTACCCCCTGGACTCGGGACCTGGGCACCTGAATAGATGGTACGCCAAAGAGGAGCAAGCAAGGAGCGGGCCGTGGTGCAGAGATGATGAACAACTACGGAACTGCTGACGTAAAAGCGTCAACACGTCTGGCAAGTCCAGCAGGAAGCTGGGTGTTTGGGCCTGTGGAGGGACACAGAGTTGGGGACATTGACACGGGGCGGGGAGGGGCGGGGGAGGAGATGAGTGAAGACTGTGGAAGGTGCAGGGCCCAAGACAGAGACGTGAAGAATGCCAGGATTTAAAGAGGAGGGAAAGAGGCGTACAAGCGAGATGGAAGGAGATGTCCTGGGGAATCAGGTGCAGACCAGCCAGCGTGCTGAGGAGCCTCCGGGGAGGGGGCTGCAAGGGGAGGCGGAGGGCACCAGCAGGCGTGCTTCTCAGGCTCAAGTTAGCCACGCTGCCCGGCCCAAGGACGGCCAGCCCTTGTTGACCTTAGAGATGTCCCCCTTGGAGGAAGGCAAGCAGCAAAGGCCCGAGCACTGGCTGGTGAGGGGTGGGCAGAAGGGGGTTCGGTTTGGATGCACTTCTCTGTCCTGCACTGTGGTCGTGAAGGGGGCAGTGGGTGGAATGCTGAGGGGCGTGGGATCGAGGGAGGATTTTAGATGAGGGAAGCTTGCGGACATTAAGCGCCGACACAAGGCAGACAGCAGAGAGGGGTGTTCTGGTTACCTATTACCGAGCAACAAACCACGGCAAACCCAATGCCCTAAAAAAACAACCAGTTATTACCTCTCACAGCTCTTGGACTGGCCGGGCTCAGCTGGTTCACCGGGGACCGTGGGCATCGTAGGTTTGACCAGAACCCCAAGATGGCTCACTCACGTGGCGGCTGGGAGCTCGGCGGAGGCTGCCAATGGGAACATCTTGCTTCTTCTCCGTGTGGCCTTTCCACCCTGATTGGGCTCCTCACAGCATAACAGCTGGATCCCAAGAAAGAGTACTTCAAGTGCTCCAAACCAGAAGCTGCCCCGTGGGCTGAAATCCAGACTTGGAAGTGACAGGGTTTCACTCCCACCTCATTCTGTAGGTCAAGCAAGTGACAGTCAGCCCCGACTAAAGGGGTAGAGCTCTTCTCTTGATGAGAAGAGCTGACAAGAATTTGGGCAATCTTTCATGAAATGTAGGAGAAAGTGAGCCTAGAAGAGAAAAATGGAAGAATCCGTTGAGAGAATGGCAGGGCTTGGGGCCCGCAGCACATGTTGGAGGACCGGCGTTAGAGAGAAGAGGGCTTGGAATGGAGTTCTAGAAGGGTACGGCCGCCTTATACTTTATGAACAAGATCTAAATAGGTCCACCAACCACCAGGTTCTGGGCTGTGTCACCCACTTTGGATGTCCCCCTCCCATCGTGAGATAGGTAGCGGAGCGAGCCTCTCAAGGACGACGCATTGTTGACTGCTGATGTGTGGCCTTCATCACTTCTCTCAATGGGCCTGTGAGGTCAGCGTTGTGTTAGCCACCTTACAGGTGAGGCAACGGAGGCTCAGCGAAGTCTGTCTCTCTGAGTGAATGGGCTGATGGTCTGCACGTAAAAGATACCTTGCTGTCTCCTCTCTGAGGAGTATGTAGATGTCACAACGACTCCTCCGAGGAGGGAACCCCTAATGGACATGGGGTGGTTTGCACCCCAGGAGAGGGGGTGAGGGATTGGGGTGTCAGCTCAGACCCTGGCGTGCTGAAAGGGTTTTGGGGGGAGGGGTATGGAGGCTGAGACTCTGAGGTCCAAGCCCCTTGGAACGAGAGGAAAAAGATGAAGGAAGGGGTCTTGGCTGCAGAAACCATGGGCAGGTGACCACCATTTCCGCCACCCTAATCATGCACTTGTGATATTAATAAAAGTAATTTATGTCATGTGACTGCTTTTTAACTAGCTGCTTTCAGGCCTTAAGACCGGGATTATAAAAGGCATGCATTTATAAATTATTAGCCCAGAGCTCATAAGCACATATACTTTGGGGAACACTTTGGTAGCACTTTAAATTAATTTATTGTCATTCATTCCAGCTGTCTGTGATGTAAACCTTCAGCTATAAATTTGTACCATCATCTGACACGCCATTAACTAAGGTGCTGCCCAAGCCAGAGCACATAATAAAACATTCGAATACAATTTCTGTAGGGATGTATGTCTCCCCTCTCCTTCTTCTCCCCTTCCCTTCCCTTCCCTTCCCTTCCCTTCCCTTCCCTTCCCTTCCCTTCCCTTCCCTTCTCTTCCCCTCCCTTCCCCTCCCCTCCCTTCCCCTCTCCTCCTCTATTAATGACAAGCAACTTAGAGAGAAGGCAGGTGCCTGGGAGCTGTATCAGCAAAAGAATCAAGGTGGGTAAGACCTCGTCTGCCCCAGGACCCTCCATGGAGCTCACGGGGTTTCATCCCATTGTACAGATGGGATATCAGAGATCCAGAGAACGTGTGGGTTTGTCCAAGGCCACACAGTCAGCAGAAACCATGGCTTCCCCAGTGCCTTCTTGGTAGGCAGGCTGAGTCTATGCTCCTGAGAAATTTGGCCTGGGCAAGAGTGAGAGCCCTGGAGTTCAGAAGAAAGTTAGGAGCAGGGAGTAAGATTTCCTTGAGAGGAGTTTCTGGTGGGGCAAGTGGAAAAGAATTCCAGGAATGCTGGGCAAACAGAAGGAAAGAACAGAGGAGGATTCATCCCACAATCACTGCCTTTGAACATCAGAAAGGCAGAGAGTGGCTTGTTCGGGTGGCCTAGGGGGACGGAGCTGGCATGTGGGAAATCAGTCCAGGGGAACAATTTGGATCCCATGAGGAGGGGTTTAGTAATGGTGAGAGCTGGCTGAGGTTGGAGAGAGTTCCTTGTCACCAGAGCGGACACAGTGCCACGCAACTGGAAGGGGACATGGGACAGTGTATTAGTCCCCATTACTGTTGTAACACGTGACCACCAAAGTCATGCTCAAAACAACACAAGTCCATTAGCTTATAGTTATGGAGGTCGGAACTCCCAAATGGGTCTCATTGGGCTAAAATCAAGGTGTTGGACGGGCTGCGTTCCCTCTGGAGGCTCTAGGGGAGAATCCAGTCCTTTGCTTTTCCAGCTTCTAGAGGCTGCCTGCTTTCCTTGACTCGGTCTTCAAAGCCGGTAACATCACGCGGGGTCCCTCCCTTGCTGCCACCTCCCTGCTTCTCTCTTCTGCCTCCCCCTTTGGTCACGTGCACCCCCGTGATCCCATCAGGTTCACCTGCATAGTCCAGGAACATCACCCCTCTTCAGCTGAGCCGAATCACAACCTTACCTCACAACCCGCAACCCTCCTTCTCCTTTCTGTGTAACCTAACGCGCTCCTCGCTTCCAGGGACCATGATGGGGGTATTGTTCTGCCCCACCACAGATGGGGAGGAAGCCTTCCGATGTTTCCAGTCTGGAACCAGGGGACATTTTATTGCTTCGCTTAAGCAAGATAAGGTACGAGGAGGAAGAAGAAAGGGAAAAGGAGGAAGAGAAAGTAGAGACAGGGCTTGGGAACAGCCGGAGAAGGGGTCGAAGAGAGAGCAGGAGGATGGATGGAAAATTCAACGTCATCCTACGTCGGCTCACTTTCGCCCCACACTCTCTAGGTCAGGCCAGGCATTAGACTTGAACTCAAATCCCAGTGCTGCCGCAGACCAGCTGTGTCACCGGAAGCCGGTCTGTTACCTGCTGTTGCTGGCTTCAGATTCTCCACTGGTAAAACAAGGTCCCTCTGGCCCTGGCCTCTGAAAGTTTTCCAAATCACCTGTCTGGAGTCAGCCATGCTGAGAGAGGCCACGGTGGTGGGGACGTTCCGGAAGGGCTGCCTGACAGAGTGGACACAGCACCTTCCCCAGTGGGCACCTGGACATTGTTGCTCTTTGAAGGGAGGACTGAGGAGCCCAGTGGTCCCTGGACTCTGGGAGCTCTAGTCCCTGCCCCTGCCCCAACTGCAAGGTCCTTGAGTCCACCCTGCTCCACCCGAGTTAAGGGCAGGCACCCTGTCCCCCATCCCCACTGCCAATTTGGCCCTCTTGCTCTCCTCCCTGAAAGCCCCAGCGATCCTGGAGATCTGGTCTTGGGAGAGTTTTGCAGCAGCCTGGAAGGAGCCTAGCAAGAGGCTGTGCATTCCCTGTTGACAATGTGGCACCTTTCTCTTGCAGACTCTAGGGCAGGGTCCACGTCTTTCTTTTTTTTAATTGAAAAAAATTTTTTTTTCAACGTTTATTTATTTTTGAGACAGAGAGAGACAGAGCATGAACAGGGGAGGGGCAGAGACAGAGGGAGACACAGAATCTGAAACAGGCTCCGGGCTCTGAGCGGTCAGCACAGAGCCCGACGCGGGGCTCGAACTCACGGACCATGAGATCACGACCTGAGCCGAAGTCGGACGCTTAACCCACCAAGCCACCCAGGCGCCCCAGGGTCTGCGTCTTTCTAAAACCCCCTCTGCCCACCTCCCTCATTTCTCTCAAGTCTTCCAGATAAGGTCCTTAATTTGGGTAATGAGAGGACTTATCTGCCAGGGCTTTGGACAAGGTAGAGGGACAGCCATTCTCAACTTCATGGCAGCACTGTGTCCGACACGTAACAGAGAGTGGTGGGTGGTGGCATTCCGATCGGTGCTGTCCACTGGCATGCTGTGTTCATTCCTTCTCAAGTATGCCTTGCCTCCTGACATCTGCCAGGGACCCCCTGGCCCCAAATAACTGCGAGTCTGAGCTCTGGTGGCTTCTTCTTATGTGACCAAGCCTTTGGGGTTGGTGTTACTGTCTCCCTGTCTGCCTAGCTGGCCAGGAGGGGGCCCTCAGAGGCTATAGGGATCGTGATGGCTACAAGGCAGGGCCTGTGTCTGATTGGCCCTTGGGCCCCAGGAGCTACCCTCAGCCGGGTAGTCGGTAGGCGCTAGATCAGGTGTCGGAATGAAGGGCTTCGTGAATGAGTGAGTGTGTGGTTCAGAGTTAGCTCACTCAGCAAGCGTCACTCAGCTTTGCTTCTGCGCCAGGCCCTGGGGCAGGGGGGCTCCTTGACTCAGCCCGTGCCCTCCAGGGCGGCTTTGACTTTTGTGTGCTACGGTGGTGAGTATGTGGGTCACTGACAGCAGAGTCAGGGGGACGGAGAGGGCTCAGGATGGGGGCGTCTGTGGTTCTTGAATCCTCAGCACCCACTCTGTGCTGATACTCCCGCCCCTGCTTATCTCCAGCCAGACCTTGACGAGCCAAGAACCAGTTCTATTAATCAATTATCTGCTGCCGGCACTGAGAACAGAGCTTCCTGGCCAGATAAAACCCAGGGGAGGGGCAGGGGCCGGGACACGCATGGGGTGCCTGAGTGGAGCCCACCGTCTTCTGGATGGGCACCACGGTGGGCACGCACCCTGGTGGTGGGCAAACCCCGACACGCTCATCCTGAAGTGTAAATCTTTGCGCGTGCCGTTCTCATGCATACGCACAGCCCCACGACCTCACAAGGCCCCCTACATGCACCTCTCGTGTTCTCGTAGCACGTCCCCCCGCATGGCTTCCCACGCGCATACAGCTACCCGCACCCTACTTAGACACAGACACACCCTCTCCCCACATCTGCCCAGGGAGCCTGCTCCCACACGCCCTGCCTACTTCTCGACCATCACACCCACCTCCGCCTACCTTCCACACGCACGTGTGTGTGTAACACACATCCTCCACGCATGTGCCCTGCCACGGCCCATGCCAAGGGCTCCCTCCGGGGTCCCCAGGCTGGAGAGTGGCGCCATCATGCACTGGCCTGTATAAGGTTTCTGAGGGCAGGTGGATTATTTTCTGGATTCGGTTGGTTTGGTCCGAAGTTTTGGCCATGCGATCGGGAGACCCGCATTCGAGTCAGAGGTCTAAATTCATTCACTGTGTGGGACTCTGGATGAGTCAGTCCCATTCCTGATCCAGACCTCAGTTTCCTCACCCATGAGATGGCAGAAATGCCAACCCTGATGGGTGTTTGCAGGATCCAATCCAATGCGATCGTGGAAGTGAAGATGTTTTGTGAAAATGTTGTGTTTCCCGCCGTCATGGTTGTGGATGCGCCAGGGTCCCATGGAACTAGGAAGCCCTGTTGATGTGCTTGTCATCGGGAAAACCCAGCCTGATCCTTGTAATCTTGAGGGTTTGCACCCCAGCCCCCATCAACCCCCCAGCCCAGTGGCTCAGCTCCTGCCAGGACCCAGCTCCTCGCCCAGGCCGCTCCTGTCCAGGCCAAAGAACACGGTCTTGCTCTCAGCCACCCACAGCCACCTCCTGACCACCAGTGTCCGCCACGCCTCCTGGGACCCAAGACCTTTCCCCTCCCGTCCTTGCCAAGCACCAGAGGTGGCAGCGTGAGGGGACATCATGGAACTCGGGCTCTAGAAGAGCCGAGAACTCGCTGCGGCTGGGGACGGTGGGGTGGTGGGGCTGAGGCGGGGGACAGTGGCATGAGGGCGGATGTGGCATGGGAGCGTGGAGACGCGTGTGCCTGGGGGTGTCGGGGAATGTGACTGTGGGGGTGTCCGTGTGGGGCGTGGGAGTGTCGGTGGGGGTCAGGGAGCGGGCGTGTGAGTGTGTGGGGGCGGCGATGGAGGTCTGTGTGGCCGTGTGAATGTGGGGTGTGTGTGTGTGTCTGTCCGGGTGGTAGTGTTTGCATTGCAGGTGGCGGGTCTGGGAGTGTGGCCGTGGTGTGGATGTGGGTTTCTTTGTTGGGCATGTGTGAGTGCAGCGTGTGGCGTGAGGTGTGGGGGGAGGCGCTCCGGGCAGGTGGGGGGAGACAGGCAGGCAGGCAGGCAGGCGGCCAGGACTCTTCCCCCCGCTTCTCCCGCACGGTGGCTGGGCTGACAGCCGGGCGGAGAAGAAAACTAGACGTCAGGGAAATCAGTCAGAGACAAATCGATTCCCTTTAGAGGTGAGAAAAAGCAGATGCTGCGGCTGCTGGTGGCCTGTTAGGCTCGGAGCCACATCCCTCCCCAGCCCGAGCCACCCTCCCCCATTCCTCGCGCTGCCAATGCACCCCCCACCCCCACCCCATCTACCGCCTTTGTTTGGGGCCCTGCTGTGGGCCTGCTGCCCGGGCTGCCTCGCCATCCCTTCCCCAGCAGGCCAGGGGCGCTTGATGGAGCCCATGCTGGGCGCAAGTGCGTGTGTGTGTGTGTGTGTGTGTGTGCAAGTGTGCATGTGTGATGGGGGGGGCACGCCTTAGCTGATGACAGAGCCCCCTCAGGGACTGTGGAGATGGTGGGTCACCAACTTGGCCAAGGACACCCAGGAAGCCAGAGGCAGCGCCGGACCAGGGCTCAGACCTCCTGGGTGCCGAACAGGGGCAGTGCTTTCTCCCTCCTCCCCCCAGGGACACTTGCAGCAAAGTGTCCCTTTCTTCCCTCCATGGCCTGTTCAGGAGCTGTCCCTGGGCAGTGCTGGCCCCACATCCTTCCTCCTGGGCGCACATCAGGCTGGGTCCTGGGGGGCATCGCTCCTTCCTGTAGCCTAGAGAGGAAGGCCTGCCCCCCCCCCCAGATCCCACTCTAGGCCAGTCTGGCTCAGATCAGCTTCAGACTCGAGTGGGGACTGAAGATCAACCTTTTGGCCTCAGCCCCATGGTAGAGTGTCTGGGGGACCCTGCACCTGGGATCCTTGCCACAGCCACCAGCAGAGCTCCTGCTTTGGGGTGAGGTCTTGGCCCCTCCCCACCCCTGCCCCCCCGCCAGATCTTGCTGACCACTCAGCTGTAGGGTGGTCCCCCATTCCAGGCTCTCCTTTCTGCTGCCCCCTTTCCTTTGGGTTGCAAAACCCCAAGCAAATCAGGGAACAAGGGTGCACAGAAACGGAGACCCTTCTGGACGCAAGACTCTGTTTCCCCATTGTTTTCTGGCTCCCATCATCAGGCTTTGCAGGTACAGGCTCAGCGGAGCTACTGAGCGCTGTTCTGGGCCAGCCAGGGATGCGACAGTGAACAAGACAGCCTGGGCCTGCCTTCACAGAGCCTTGCATCTGGCTGGGAGATGCTCTGTGACTCCACCTGGGACTGAGAAGTATAGGGTGGGAAGACAGGGAGGGAAGGGCCCTCACACCAAATCCAGACTCCTCCCCACCCCGACTTGACTTCCTGTGCCCCTTCCTTCCTTCCTTCCTTCCTTCCTTCCTTCCTTCCTTCCCAGGACAGTGAAGCTTCAGTTGGCACAGATGCCCTGCTATTTGACGTTAAATCATTGATGCTGGAGCTGATCAGTTGAGCAGAGGGTGGGAGAAATGGCGGTTCTAGCAGCTTGGTTTCTGGCGTGCCACACCAGCAGAGGGTCCCCTTCTGGACCCACCAAGACCCCCACTCTCAGGCTCCCCACTCTCGGGCGTGTCCTGGCCCGTGTCCACTTGCCTGGGCCCTCCGTGGCCACCTCCAGTCACACTCAGGTGTCCGAAACCTCCCCTGAGTGGCCTGTGTTCCCAGCCCTGGCTTTCTCAGCTGTGACTGTGTGTGTCCCAAGACAGGCACTAAACCACTCTGGGTCTCGTTTCCTCCCTGGCTGGCGGAATGGGCTGGGGGCCTTGCTCACCCTGGAGGGACTCGGGGCTGGTGGCAGGTACGAGAGCTGCTCAAAGTAACAGCTGTGTTTTTGTTACTGGTGACCAGGGGGATGGCTCGCGGAGCCCTTTCCAAACCCCACGCCTGGCCTAGATTCTCAGTGGCCAGCCAGACGGGAGAGGACAAGGATTGATCCACAAACATCGATTGAACCAATTTGGGGCCAAGCCCTGTTGTGGGCAGACAGCAGCTGGCACAGGGCCTGGCCCATGACACGTGTCCAAAAAATAACTGCCGAGAGAAGGAACGGATCGTGCCATGAGTATAGAAGCTGCTGGTGTGTCTCCGGCCCCCAGGGAGCTTACAGTCCCCCTGGGACACGAACGTGGGTTCTGACTCCAGCTCTGTCCCTCTGTAACATCGGGAGCTCAGTGACCTTGAAGACCATTTCCTGCTGGGATATTAATACCACCACTAATAATAACAGTAGCCGTCGAGGCAGGAGCAAGCCTGCTAAAATTAGCTGCACCTGTTGAGGGTACAACACGTGCCAGGCCCTCTCCATATGTTCTGACGTCAGTCCCTGCTGCGTGAGCTGGACGCAGCATCTCCATGTTGACAACCAGGGGATGGGTGCTCCGTACTCGCGCAGGGTCCCGGAGCTAGAACAGAACTCACGGCTGTTTTGGTTGGGCTTGGAGGATGGCAAAGACCAGAGGCACCCAGCTGACCTCAAGTAAGGGAGGACTGAGTGAAAAGGGAAACCTCGTGGGGACTGCGGGGAGCCAGCCCCCAGGCTGCGGGCAGGGCAGGACTGTGCCGTGTGTGGTGTGGGGACAGGGGACGGGAGCCCTCCCAGAAGGGTCCAGAAGTCCCCGGAGCTGCAGTTCGGCATCACCCCTCAGCGGGCCTCCTTCCTATCTCTCTGCTTCTTTCTTTCGGTTCCAGATCACCTGCCGAGTTCCCTTCTTCCTCTCTGTATGTCTGTTCTGGACCCCCAGCCCCTGCTCCTCATAGATGCGGCTGTCATCCCACGGAGTCTCCTCTCGGATTCTCTCCAGATCCCCTCTCGGCCTCTCCCTCGCCCCCATTTTACTTCCTACTTCCCAATTCAAGGTCCGTGACCCGGGACCTCTTTTGGCCCCTGCCAGACCCCCCCCAACCCCCACGTGCCTTTGGATGGTCAGACCCCACCCTTTGTCTGTTCAGCTGTGGGGAAGGGGTGCGTTCCCTTCTCCCAGCCGTCCTCAGACTTGGCCTCAGGGCCCTGTTCCACTATGAAAAATTATTGGAGACTTGAAAGGGCTTTCGTTTATGTGGTTGTATCTATTGATATTTACCATATTAGAAATTAAAGCTGAGAAATCATAAAATATTTATTCTTGAAGAACAAGGACAAAGCATTACATATTAACATATATATTTTCATGAAAAATAACTACTTTCTGAAATGAAAACGTACAGGAGGGGCATCACTTCTGGGTGTTTTGCAGATCTCTTTAATGACTCACCTAAGAGAAGACAGCTGGGTGCTCATGTCTGCCTTTGGATTCAGTTTGTTGATGCCCCTAGAAAACCTCTCTGTATATTTGTTTCCAAAAGAGAGAGAGTATATAAGGCACACAATGCCTTCTAACTTCGCAGAGCTTCTGGAAGAACCGGTGTCTTAGATTGTCCCTGATGTGGCCCTTGCAGGATTCCTGGTAGTGCTGGGTTCCTCTACAACCTGACAAATGCCATGGGATCCCAGCAGTCACACGAAGGCAGGACGCTAGGTCCAAGAGCCCAGTGATTCTTGGAGCTGGACGCAGGAGGTGAATGGAGGCACGACAGATGGGTGTATCTGGAGAGGCAGAGGGGAGAGGGAGAGTCTCCCAGGCCGTGGGAAACGACTGGGCACATCTTCAAAGTGGGAAGGCGAGGCATGGGGCCAAGGCCGACCGAGACCTTCAGGGCCCCAAGCGCTCGAAAGATCACGGTGCTCACTCCCACCCTGCATGGCAACTGAGAATAAAGTTTATTTTCCATAGCGACGCTAAGCTTCCTGTGTGTGTTGGAAGTTGAAATAGCCTCCTTCTAGTTTCTGGATTGCAAAACTGTGGGTAAGTGCACAGAAGCAGAACTTGTCTCCTCTTTTCTGTTGGTGCTGGGTTGTGTTAGTGCCTGCTGTAAGGGCTTGCTGTGCTGCTTGGGTTGTGTATGGACCCTGGGGGTAAGTGGCGAGCGGGGTGAGTGGGGATGGGAGCTCTGAGAGCGCCGGGCATTCAGACCCTACTGCCAAGAGAGGGTCTGAGCCGCCTGGCCTGGAACTGCCCTCCGGGGGGCAGATGTATCAGAAGCTTTGGCTCAGCCTGGAGTCCCCAAATCCGGGGCTGGGTGGGACAGTCTCTCCCGTGGCCTTCGTTTTTTCCGCTTCCTGTGGGATGGTGGACCTCAGTGGGGGGTGGGGGAGTGGGAGGGTCCTGGAGGTGGAATGACCCCCACCCCAGCAGAGAGCCAGAGGCCTGGTCAGGGACAGAGGTCTCAGGGCTGTGCGGCGGTTTGTGGGCCCACTGGCTGTCTGAACGCCAGCTCTGCCATCGACTCTGTGCCTTAGTTTTCTCATCTGCAAGGTGGGGTTAAGGACGCCCAGCTCACAGGTCTTGGGGGTGCATGTCATGTCTCCCTTGGCATCCTGGGACTGGAAGGGGCCCCTTCCTTCTCCTGCCTGCCAAAGCCCCCCAGGCCAGGAGACCCCATCTTGGCCACAAGCCTGTTTCCTGGTGGGTGTTGTAAATCAGCTGTTCTGCTTCATTCCAGAGCTTCTCAAACTGTGGCCTGTGGAGCGCAGCTGCAGCAACCTGGAGCTGGGTAGAAATGCAGACTCCAGGCTCCACCCCAGACCTGCGGGGTTAAAGTTTCTGTGGGTGGCACCCAGGAATCTGCATTTTACAAGGCCTCTTCTGACGCTTACAAATTTTAGAAATCACAGCTTACACAATTCCTCAACAAAAATGTGACATCTAGCAGGGCTGACATTAAAAGTGGATGAGTGGGGTCCCCTGGGGGGCGCAGTCCGTTAAGCATCCGACTCTTGATCTCGGCTCAGGTCATGGTCTCACGGTTCGTGAGTTCAAGCCCCACAAGCGGGCTCTGCACTGATAATGTACAGCCTGCTTGGGATTCTGTTTCTACTGCTCTCTGACCCTCCCCGACTTGTGCTCTCTCTCTCTCTCTCTTTCTCAAAATAAATAAACTTAAAAAATTTTTTTTGGAAAGGGGGGATAGGTGTTTTCTGCCTAGACTTAGAATTATTTATGTATTTTTTATTGAGGTATAATGGATATACTGCATTATATTAGTTTCAGACATACAACATAATGATTCAATATTTGTATATATTACGAAATGATCACCACAATCGGTCTAGGTACCATCTGTCACCGTACACAGTTACAGAATTTTTGTCTTGTTCTTCTTATGATCAGAACTTTTAAGATCTACTCTCCAAGTAACTTTCAAATGTCAGTGCAATTTTATTAACTGTGGTCACCATGCTATTTATTCTATCCCCTCCCCCATGGCTTATTTATTTTCCCGCTGAAAGTTTGTGCCTTCTGAGCCCCCTTCACCCGTTTTGTCCCCCACCCCCTGCCACACTGGCAACCATCCGTCTGTTCTCTGTATCTATGAGCTTGGCTTTTGTTTGTTTTGGTTTTTGGATTCCACACGAGGTCATGTGACATTTGTCTTCGTCTGACTTATTTCGCTGAGCATAATGCCTTCTAGGTCCATCCATGTTGTTGCAAACGGCAGGGTCTCCTTTTTTACAGCTGAGTAATATTCCATTGTGTGTGTGTGTGTGTGTGTGTGTGTGTGTGTGCACGCGCATGTGTGTGTATTCTTTGTCCATTCATCCACTGATGGACACTTAGGTTATTTCCACATTTTGGCTACAGTAAATAATGCTGCAATAAACATGCGAGTTCATTGAGGTTCATGGGGCAAATATCCCTTTGAATTAGTATTTTTGTTTAGAAACTTATTTAAACTGTCCTCTCAGTTGTCCATCCATCCATCCATCCATCCATCTATCCTTCACTTGGTAGACATTCAGTTGCACTAGCCGAAATGGGTAAGCTTGCCCCCACCCCAGGCCCCTCCAGCTTGCCACGAGGCTCTGCTGTATAGCTGAGGAGATGGCTTTCTGCCTCCTTGCTTCTCCAGGCATACTACTGGTTCTGCGGGACAGTCCCTTGCTTTAGTCTGAGGATGTCTCTGGCCTCTAAGCCTACAGAGGCCACCCAATGCAAAGTGTCCAAGAGGGAAGGGGGAGAAAACAAAGTTTATTTGGCATCTATTGTGTGCCAGGTGTTTCCATGTGTGCTGTGGCATTTCACCCCACCCCCCCGACTCCGATCCTCCCTCTGTACAGGGTACTAGTATTCTCATTTCACAGATGAGGAAACTGAGGCTCTAAGAAGTGGAAGGACTTCAGCAAGCCTGTAGAACCTAAAAAGTGACAGAGTCAGAATTTGAACCCGGTTCCTCCTGCCCCCAGAGACTGTGTCCTTTCCTCCCATGTTGTTTCGTTTGTGGTGGGTCCGAAGATTGATAGCTGGAAGTTGAAGGGCAGGCTTGGTCCTGATTTGGGACTTGCTTCTAACCGCCTGTGCTGTCCGGAGGTTGGCACGCTATCTGTGACGTAATGAGGTCCCTGTCACTGGAGCTGTGCAAGCAGAGACTGGGAAATCCTGTGGCCATGGTGGTCGCCCTGTGTGTATGTGTGTGTACGTGTGTGTGCACACGTGTGCATGTATGTGTGCGTGTGTATGCGCATGTATGTGTGTGCATGTGTGTTTATATATGCGTGCACATGTGTGTGCAGGCATGTGCATGTACGTGTGTGAATGTGTGCACACACGTGAGTGCATGTGCGTGATTGTGTGTGTGTGTAGGGCAGGACTGAGAGAAGGTGACTGAAGGCCTTCTGCCTTCCTCGGTGGGCCTGCCCGGGCCTGCCCCAGGTCAGTGCCCTCACAGATGGGGGCTCTGCGGCCAGCTGCTCATTATCTGTGGCTCCTCTGAGGGTGCCCTGCCAGCTCCCAAACAGGAAACATGTCCAGAAAGCTGTAATTAGAGCCAGGAGCCACAGGCCCAAGAGGTGCTTGCTGCAGCTTCAAGTGCAGACATGCTGCTCTGGTTAAGTCCCTGGGAGAGAACCTAGTGAGTCAGGCCCTTAGATCCTCTCCCTGCATGTGGCACCCCCACCCCACCCCATTCTCCCTGGAAGGAGACCAGCTTTCGCTGGGAGCCTCCTGGGTGTCTGGGTTTCACATATGTTCTCTCTTCCAGTCCTCTTCAGAACTCCAGGAGGGAGGAAGCATCCACCGTCATGCAGGAGAAGGAGCCCGGAGGCCCTGAGATGTCATAGGACTCACTCAAGGTCATCCCACTATGGCAGAGACGAGATCTGAAGTCTGCCTTTGGGAGTGCCTGATCACTGATCAGTGATCAATGATCACTTGATCATTCTGGGAGAGAGCTTGAGTCAAAGGTGGGGTGCAAGGGGCCAGTGGCACAGGTGGAAGAGGACTTCGTGTCCCTGGCCGAGTCCTGGGTCTGCCCTGACTGGCCATGACTTCCCGCAGCCTCTGGGAATCTGCCAGGGAGCGATGGGTCCCTGCTGTCTCCCCACCAGGCTGCTGGCCCGCTATGCGATTATGGTGGTTTCAAAGACATGGCCACAGACTCGTTAACACTCTTTCTATTGAGAAATGGGGTCTATGTCCCCACTCCTTTAATCTGGGCAGATTTGTGACTCTCCCCCTCAGAGGATGTCAGAAGTGATGCTAAGTCAGTAAAGACCATGCAGCTTCCATTTTGTTGGCTGGAACTCTTGGAGCCCAGAGCCACCACATAAGAAGCAAAAAGAATCACTAGCCTGAGGCTGCCATGTTGTAAGGAAGCCCAAACCATGTGGAGAGGCCATGTCTAGGCACAAGTCCCTGCGGAGACTGGCTATCTAACCTCCCCAGCTGTTGGAGTTTTCCCAGCAGAGGCCCCAGACGTCGTGGAGCTGGGACAAATCATCCGTGCTATGCTCTGTCCATACCCCTGGCCCACGGAAACTGGGGGCAGAGTAAAACTGTTCTGTGCCACTAAGTTTTCAGGCGATTAGTCATGCTGCAGTGGACAGCCAGCCCAGGTGTGCCAGCCGGGACTTGCCAATGCGGTCACCTGAGGGGTCCTACACAGAGCCTCTTTCCCCCATGACCCCTGGACAGCTGGCTGGGCCACACTCTCAGGGCAAAACGTTGTTCCAAGGGAAGGGTATAAGACTGGGGAGCCCTGCGTTTCTTGGGGGTGCTGTCTGTTCAGCTTCCTCTGCCCACTCCCTTCAGAGATGAGCTCCTCAGATCTCAGACCTGTGTCTGCCTCGGGGTCTCTTGGGCGTGATCCCCACCCCCTTCCTTCTTACTCTGACATCTTGGGCAAGTTACTTGACTCGGTTTCTTTAGTTTGGAAGACAGGGATGATAAATACCCGTGCCAGAGGGTTTACTGTAAGAGCAGTGACTTGCACTCAGTGGCCCATTACTACTATCTCGGGAGTCACCCTCTCTCTGGCCCCGTATGCCATGTCCACATGCACACAGGGCAGGCCTGTTGGGCCTTTTCTGGAAGTTTCCTCGGTGTTGCCTCCCTAGTGCTCCTGGCTGACTTACCTAGTCTCCTCCCTACTCCTGTTCTCCTGCCTCTGGACTTCTGGAATCCCAGCCTATGTGGCTTCGGGTAACTCCCTCCTCCTTTTGTGGCTCAATTTCCCCATTTTTAAGATGAGGCAATTGGGCTGGCTGGTGTCCAAGGGCCCTTTCAGTTCTAGAATGATCCAGGTGGTTTTCCTTTCTGGGTGGGGAGCTTGCTGCTCCTCTCCAGGCTGAGTCTGCCTGGCTGGGAACAACTCAGGGGGCACCCGTGTCCCTGAGTCTGGGGCTGCAGGAGCACCACCTAGGGTTTGAAAAGACCCAGAGAGGGCACTGGGGTATTTGCTCCAGGCTTGGCACCCTTGCAGTTTTGCCTGAAGTTGGTCCGGACAGTGTGGTTGGATGATGGGCCCAACTCAACCAGGCCTGGACTCTGAGGCCCCTTCCCAGGCCGTTCCCGGTGGCAGCTCTGGGAAGCGTGGGCTTTTAGCATCCTGACTTCTGGGGGGTGCTCATGCCACTGCTGCTTCTCCTGCTAGGTCTTTCCCTGGCCAAGTTTGCCTGTCCTAACTGACCCACCTCAGGCCTCACCTGCTCCAGGCAGCCTTCCCTGATTTGCAGCATCAGTCCTTTCCTGGGTCTTCCCATTGTGCCCTGGGTTCCTTGTCAGAGCCTTAGGATATTGTAGTCTGTTACTGTTTCATGACAGGTTCCCCTCCAAGACCTTAAGCCCCAGGAGGCCAGGGTCCAGGTCTGTCCTACTCGCCACTGCCCCTCTAATGCCCCCCTACAATGTTGGCACTAATTGGGTGCTTGATAAATAGACGTTGCACAAATAAATTGTAAGTAGATAAATAAATAAATAACAACAACGCTATTAGCAGCGATCGCAGTAATGGTACTTATTCAGAATATCGCAGCCTCGTCTGCCTGTGCCTTAAGCCAGGCCAGGAGAGGATGATTTCCACAGCACATTATTTTGGTCCCTGTAGGACTGCTCTTATTGAATTGTCTGTTTGTATGATTTCACTCCCCAGAAAACCTCTCCATGAGATTTGTCTTTGTGTCTGTTCTGAGAATTTTATAATGAAGACTGCCAGGAAAAATTCCTGCTTTGCAACCAGAGGCAGTTATGACTTTTCTAAATATTAGGCTTTATACATTTATCTTTTATTTCGTGGACATAATGTAACTGACCGGGTTTCTCCTTGCGCACTTGCTGCCAGGAAGCTCAGATCTGAAATTTTAATCTTTTGAAACAACGTTTAGGACTTTGTCATCCTCGTTTTTGAAGTGGGCGGACTTCTGGCTTATTTGATGTCCTGCCCTGTCTTGTTTCTTATTTTCCTATCAATTTCCAATTTATGTGTTACTGTGGTACTTTAGGTATCTTTGTAAATTCCTGATGGATCTGTGTGTGCTTTGAGTCATATTCCTAAGAACAAGATGAGACATAACTAAATACATGCACACAGAATTTCTGGGCACCATATTCCCAGACTGACCCAGGATTCAACGACAGTCTGAAGAGTGTGGTGCTGGATCTCCTCGTGGCCACACAGGCCTGTCTCCCTCTAGCCTCTGGCCACCCAGACCTCTGGCAGCCTGCTCCATGTTCTGTGGCCTGCCAGGCCTTGTATTGGGTGGCCGTTCCCTGGATCTCATTCACAGTATTCTTCCTGAGCTGTTGGCTTCACTGCCCCACTGCCAGCTTCCTGATCAGACTCATCTCTGTGGTTCCTGACCCCCTGCCTCATCTCCCTTCTGTGTTGATGCTTAATACTGCTCCTGAGAAACTGGCTTGCTTCCCTTCTTAGCTGAGGCTTGACCTTGTCCCTTGGATGCAATCTGGTTCCAGTTGCCATGGGCAACCACACTTGGTCATCCAGGCTGGCCTTTTGCTGGCCCAGACCAGGGCAACTGACGTCTGGGCCTTTAGAACAGGCCTTGGACAGCTTGAGTCAGGACCAGGGGCTGGGGAGCTAATCAGAAAACAAGTACAATGCTAAGTGTCATCATTTTATCTCTAGAGATGGATATGTACTCCTAGAGGTAGTGCCGGAAGGTAGTATGAATCCAGTTTGATGAATGGGAAAATGAGGTTCAGCAAGGTGCGATTTACCCAAGGTCCATGCAGGAACTCAAAGGATCAGAGGGCTTTTACCTTCCAGCCTGGGGCTGGGTCCACTCTTCCACACCTCCTTCCCTTCCAGACTTTCCGATGGAGACTGGGGTGAGTGGGTCTCCAGTCACTCCGTGGCAAGGAGAGAGAACCCCACGCCCCGTCAGAGTCATCACCTGCCAAGAGGGCATATGGGTGGCTACGTTCCCTCCCTTCCCTCTGCAAAGCTGCATGGCTTTAAGAGATTCAGTCCGCACGCTCTGATTATCTGCCTGCTGCATGCAGAAATGGGGAAAGAGAGGTGAGGGGAGGCGAGCAGGGATGACAGGCCTGTGTGTCTTTTTGGTCTCTGCCAGGGTTCAGAGCCTGGCCCTTTGATCTAGGGCGGCCGCCACCCGTTTTCCTAGAGCCATGCCCTCTATCCTTCCTATGCGGCCATGGAGTTCAGAGCCGGCCCCTTTGGAAGTGGTAGGAGCTGGGGAATTGCACCCTGTCCCGGCTTGGGCGTCGAGACAGCTGGTGTGAGCCCTCCCTCTCAGAGTGACCTCAAACGTGTCCCTTGGCTCTGGGGGCCTGGGTCTTGTCACCTGTTAACTGGGACCCCGCGTCCTTGCCCACCTCCCTCTCGGTGGTGTTGTGATAACCAGAACCTATTTGTTCTAGAATGCTTCCCCGCCTCACATCTGAAATGCTGTGCAGAAACAATTCTCTGGGGGACTCTGTGTACCTCCTTGCCGCCAACTCTCACTGCAGAAGGAAACAAAACCGCTCCAAAAAACAAAAGACGTCAGTGCATCAGAATGCCGGTGCGGATCACTGGGGCGGTTTGGTTTGTATTCGGTGGCAGAACTTCACTCCCGCAACGAGAATTGAAGGTTGCGTTCAGTTCCACAAATACTTATCGAGTGCCTGCTCTGCGTTCAGCCCCGTGTTTCGTGCGGGAGCAGAAAGGTGATAAACGGTTATGAGGGGCAGAGAGCACCGGCCTCGGAGTCCGTCGGAGCCGGCTCTGAGTCCGGGCTCGGTCCTCAGCGTCGTGGTGCCCTTGGGCAAGTCACTTCTGTTCTCTGAGCGTTTGCTCCATGAGCGAAAGGGCGACAATGCTAGCACCTTCCTCATAGTGTTCTCGTGAGGATCCAGTGAGAAAACGCATCGTTGTTGGTCACAGTGACTGATATACCAAGTGTGGTTATTGCTCGGTCAGGAGGGGTGGGAAGACGCGGGCCCCGCTCCGGTGGCCGTCGTGGTTCAGGAAGCTATGGGGTGCGACACCCAGAGCTTCGGGCTGGGGGAGCAGGGCTAAAATGCTGTGGGTTCACAGGAAGGCCGGGGCGGCTGGAACCCTGGCCGGGGCTGACAACAGAAGGCACTTGTGAGATGTAGAGCAGACCCTTCTAGATTTCTGGGGAGACAGATCTTGTGCCCGCCAGCTCTCTTACTCAGATGCTGCCTCAAAGTCTCCGGGGGGCATTTTCAGGAAAATGACAGCCACGTGTATTTTGGGACGGGGTCCAGGGAAGGAGGAGGATGTTCGAGTGGCGAGTGTCTTCGACGGCCCAGGTGGCTGTAACACACACCACAGACCTGGTGGCTTAAACAACAAACATTTGTGACACATGGTTCTGGAGGCCGCAAGCCCGAGATCAGGTCGCTGCTGGTTCGGTGTCCGGTGAGAGCCCGCTTCCTGGCTCGTAGACAGCTAGTTGCTTTTTTGTTGTGCATTCACATAGAGGTGAAGGAGATCGTGTCTCTGTCTCTTCTTATTAGGGCACAGATCCCATCACGGGGGCTCCACCCTCATGACCTAATTACCTTTTAAAGGCCCCCACCTCCAAATACCATCACACTGGGGATAAGAGCTTCAACATGTGAATTTCAGGGTGTCCCAAACATGCAGCCGGTGGGTTACTTTGAAGGTGCCGTGACAGTGCTAGATTTGGATATGGGGTGGGGAGGGAGGTCCGGGTGAAAGGAGGGCAAGGGGTGGGCACGTGCCTGGTGTGTGTAGGGCAGGGTGAGAAGGCCAGGCCCACCGGGCACCCCTTGCCACCCCCTTCTTTCCCTGGCCAGCCCAGAGTGTGAGGAGCCTTCACTGGCTAAGGAGTCCGTGTTGGGGCACCCCGGTGATAGGGCTGGGGGCGATGCTGGCTCAGAGCTGGGTTTGACTAGCCAAGAGGGCGTGCTGGTTCTCTGGCAGTGTGGACAGTGCTGGGTCAGGATGGGACACGGGCCAGACAGGTGGGAGGTGCACAAAACTATTTAAGTGGCTGGACAACAGGGCACGTTACTGGGACTAACCTATGGAAAATGGGATTTCAGAGTCTGCGGGGCTGGATGGAGCACTCAGCAGCCGCGGGTCCTAAAACCCACACCCTCTTTCTTCCATCTGTGCGGCTGGATTTGCCCCTCATATTTCTTCTCTACCCTTCTTCACCCCGCTCTGTGCTCCGGGAGTGTGGCCCCTGTGGAGCAGAGCAAGCAATCCGCACAACTAAGTGCCCCCAACCTTGAGGCCCCAAGCTCCTACCATTTTACCACGTTTGTTGATTCCGTGGGTCAAGAATTCAGAAAGTGCAGGGCAGGGACAACGTGTCTCTGCTCCGCAGGGTCGGCGACCTCCGGCCGGGAGCCTGGAAGGCTGGGGGAATAGACTTTCCTGAAGACTCACTCATCACCGGCCTGCCCAGCGATGCCGCCTCAGGCGCGGCTGTCCCTGGAATACCCGGATGTGGCCTCTCCACGTGGCTGCGTGGGCTTCCTCGCGGCATGGTGGCTGGCTTCAAAGAGTGAGCCCCCCCAAAGAGAGCAAGGCGGAAGCTGCACCTCTCCTTGCGACCTCACAGATGCCACGTGCTGTCACTTGTGCTGTGATCGCAGCTGTGTCCAGGTTCCACGCGTGCTGAAGTCCCACGCTGAGAAGTGTGCGTGGTGGGAGATATTGCAGCAGTCATTCGGAAAACGCGAGCGAAGACAATGACCCTGCGGGAGATGAGAGTCCCTCCTTCCCTTTCTCTCTCACTGGCTCAGTCAGCAAGCATTCCGTGGCCTCCTCCCTGCTGGCCTGTGGCTTGTGATCCGCTCCCCACAGCTCCTGAGACCCTGTCACCTCCTCAGCATCTCCTTCCGTTTTTAGCGCCAGGGGTGGTAGCAGCTCCCACTGTTGCTAACCCCAGCCTTTCTGGTGTCCTTGAACCCTGCCCGTACTTCTAAAAGTCCCTTTATTAAACTCTCTTCAGTCCCCCTCTCGAGTGACCGCTTCCTGCCAGTGATCACTGATGCAGACCATGTGCTCACAGCATCACATGTCACACGTCGTACATCATAAAAGGAACCCGAGGCTCCGAGTGCCTCCCACGGGGAGTGCCTGGAGGCGGCAGGATTTGAACCCAGAACTCCTGGCTCCCTGTCCTGTGATGTGTAGGACACATGGGGAGGAGTGCGTCCTTGCAGCGGGGCCAGCCGAACCCCTGATCCCATCACCCTGTGCCCCCTATTTGCATACTGGCTCAGCTCCTAGCCTGACATGACCTTGTCTGTGGCATCCCCAGGCTGGGGGACCAGGGCTCGGCCTTCCCTTGGTCATCCAGCTCAGCGACAGGTGGCACAGAGGGGCATGTGATGTGCCCTCCTACCTACTCATGCATGCTGGGTTGCCGGGTTTGGGCACAATACTGCTTCACAGCTGGCACCTAGGTTGGAAGGCTGAAGGGACGTACATGTCCTCGGTCACCCAGCACGTGGGACTGAGAGTCCTGGCCTGGAGTCACTTCTGCCTTCTGCACACCCCCAGGCTAGGCCCCTGGTTTTTTTTTTTTTTTTTTTTTTTAAGGTTTTATTTATTTTTGAGACAGAGGGAGACAGAGCATGAACAGGGGAGGGGCAGAGAGAGAGAGGGAGACAGAATCCAAAGCAGGCTCCAGGCTCTGAGCCATCAGCCCAGAGCCCGACGCGGGGCTCGAACTCACGGACCGCGAGATCATGACCTGAGCTGACGTCGGATGCTTAACCGACTGAGCCACCCAGGCGTCCCCAGGCCCCTGGTTTTAATACAGTTTTCATTTCCCACTTGAGTAGTATTGATGGTAATGAGGATGTTGAGGATGACGGTGACGGGGTGCCGAGCATTTGCCCTGCGCCAGGCACTTGGCTTATGTCATCTCATTTAATCTGCCTCCTTCTCGGAGCACACGAAATTTCAGGAGGACCTCTGTCTCAGGGCCGTGCACCCCGGCCCAGCCCGCAGCGTCTCAGTGAAGCAGGCTGTGTCTCAGATGAGGGCACCACACCGCGACCAGGAAGAGGCAGAGCTGTCTGACTCTGAGCTCCCGTGCTCGTTCTGTCCTTCCTCCCCATGAATAAAGAGGTTCAGAGGGATCAGGTGGCTTGTCTGAGGCCACGGCGACATCGCAGGGGCAGAGACGTGGGCCTCCTTCGTCGGCATCGCCTCCACGTGAGTGAGCGTCCGCGTTTTTTTCTGACTGCCATATCGGTGCCACCTCGGGGTGGGGAGTGCTCTCAGGATGCTGAGGGGTGCAGACCACAGCACTAAGCCGTCTGTTCCCCGAGGAAAGGGCTTTTCTGTCTCAGTGCCCCCAGCTCCCAGCTCAGAGCCTGGGTTCAGCCTAAGATACTCACACTGGGGAAAGGTTTGTTGATCAACTCAACGATAGAGTGAATGGCTGAGGGAGAGGATGAGTGGCCCCTGGGGACGAGGAGTGAACCGGTAAGGAGGCCGGTGACGGAAGGCCCCAGGTGAGAGGAGGACTGCCTTTCACCTGGATGGCTCTCTGTTTATTTATTCTAGGGGGAAAAAAATAAAAATACAAACCTGACAACAAAGCAAGGCTGTGTGATAATTCTATTCCCAGATCAAATCACAGCGCAGGGAATGCGTTACCATCAACGTGATTACCTTGGGGGAACAGAGACAGGGAGCTTTATTAAATGAGACAATCTCGCTAAAAGGAAGCCTTACATTAGACTTTGGGCCTTAAATAATATTAGTGTCAAGAGCTGACAAACATTCCATACGTGGCGTCTGGGAGCAAACCGCCTCAGACTGAGTGGCTGGACCGGGGGCCGCTGGACTGGGGCGACTGGGGCAGCTCCCCAGCCCGGAGGCCGGCCACAGAAGCAGTTCAGACACAGCTTTTCTTTTAGGCGGCAGGTGTTTCCTTCATGGTGATGCGGGGAAGGCGGGGACCCTCTGCATCCCCTGCCCTGGGCACAACGACCTTGAAAGCGAACAGGTCCCTAAGGGAGGCAGACATCGGTCCCCGGTGGGATTTCCACTCTGTTCCCTGAAAACGTGGCTCGGCGGCCCTGGGAGATTTTGCACCTGCTGTTTCTGTGCTTTGCCGACCCTGCCTCGTTCTCCCTGCGTGTGTCTCCCCTCCCTCCCGTCTCTCTGTGCGTCTGTCTTGCACGGAGTCTCAGAGCTAATGCTCCTCAGTGGTTTCAGAGCATCGTTGTTAAGGCGTGTAGATCTGGGAGGTCTGGGTTTAAGCCCTGCTTCACCAACCCTGTGACTGTGGGCATATTATTTAATCTTTCGGGATGCCAGTTTTCTTGTCTGTAAAATGGGTTAACTGGTTCTGACCTCGTGGGCTTGTTCTGCGGACTGGAACGAGTTAATCTGGGGAAAGCCCCTACGACAGAGCCCGGCATACAGGCAGTGCCCCTTTCATGTTCTCTTTACTCCTATCCTTGCCCCCCGTCCCTCTTTTCCCTAATGCATCACCCCCACACCCACATCCCAGAAAAGGACTGCAGGCTGCTGGAGAGCAAACTTTTCCAGCCCAGGGTGGGAAAAGAGCATCTGCTGGAGACCTTACTCCATCCAGATGATAGATCTGGGGGCTCCCAGAGGTCATCCAGTCCAGCCCTTCCTGTTAGAGATGGGGAAACTGAGGCTCCAGATGGAGCCTCAAATGGGAGACAGCCCTGCGATCAATGTGGACCACAGGTTTCCAGACCCCACGTCAGGGCATCTTGAGGTCGATCCTACCTCTCCTTTGTCTCTGAACCGTGGACTAGTTCACAGAACTATGGTAACAGTAATAGCGCTCATTTGCCGAAGAGCTGAGTGTGCTGGGCCCCCGGCTAAATTTGGATGCCAGGGACTCCGCCATGCAGCCCGTGAGGTGGCATTTCCAACTTCAGAGGAGTAAACTGAGGCTCAGGGAGGTTGAATGGTCCAGATCGTGCAGCTGGCAAGTGGTGGAGCCAGTATTTGAAGCCCAGGTGGTCTGACTCGGGGCCCGGCTCAGACACCAGC
This sequence comes from Neofelis nebulosa, assembly GCF_028018385.1. Lineage (NCBI taxonomy): Eukaryota > Metazoa > Chordata > Mammalia > Carnivora > Felidae > Neofelis > Neofelis nebulosa. Next base: position 43,559,007 of record NC_080794.1, on the reverse strand, counting down.
AGTTGGTCTCAGGCCATGAAGCAGAGCACTCCCATTTTTTTCTCTGTTGACCTTGAAGAAGTCAATTACGCTCACGGAGTCTCAGTTACAGCACCCGTAAAGTGAAGGCGGTAATCCGCTGGATTGTCCCTACAGTGATCATTGTGAAACCCAGAATCCTGGAATTTCAGGCGCGAGTGACCTTAGGGGTCATTGCATTGGGCGTCTGTTTCATGCCCAGAGGGATTAAACAACTCGCTGCTCACGGGGCTGGGAGAGGCCAGAACAAGTCTTTGACTGCAAGATGTCAGGGGCTGGCCAGCGACACCTGAGTTTCAGTTCTCCTTTCCAGAAAGGCTTGCGCCCCTGCTGACCCCAGCACTGGCTCTGCTCCGCTCCTCTGTGGCCCTGTCACGCTCCCTCTGCCGAATGTTTCTCGTGTCGCCGCTGTCCCCCTTCAACGCCCTGCCCCCGGCTCACCCCAACTCCGAGAGGGAACAGAGCAGAGCAGCAGGGTCTGGACTGGGGTTGAGGGGTCTGTGGGCTCCAGTCTAGCCCCAGCATGGGCGGGGTGTCTGGATTCTGCAAGCCGCCGGCTCTTTCTGGTTCTCGGAGTCAGAGGGACCATGGTTTTATTTACTAAAAGCCACGCAAGTTTATCCTTCTCCAAAGTATATTCCACGCACGTCCCCAGTTGCAGTGGATGTTTCTAGGCCTTACACAAAACAATTCATCGTCAGATAAATTTGGGAAATGCTGGGTTACACAAAGTTAAACAGTTTTCTTTTCCTCACGCTCCTTTATTTAAATAATTGATTTAACTTCAAAAGAAGCGCATCCTCACTGTGACCAGTGAGGAGTGTAGAGTCTTATAAAGCAAATGCCACTGGCCGCTGGCCTCCGTAATTCTCACTTTGCAGCGGAAGCCTTGCTACCTGCCCGGGCTGTGTTTTCACACATCTCTCTCCCCGCTCACAAAACATACCTGTGGACACATGTGCCCATACATAAGGTGATTAAGAACCTTGTTTTGTTTTCTCCCGAAACCCCGTCTGAGCCTTTAACAAGAAGTGGGCTCTGTGTCTCCAAGACCAGTTACATGGTGGAGCTTTTCTGAGTCCTGGGCTCTTTCTGTCCACATAGAGCATCTTGGGGAGAGCCTCAGGGCAAGGCTGGACTAGATGACCTAACACCTCAGCCTCGGTGCCTCACAGCTCAGAGGGGAGGCTCTCTGCAGCGGGTGGGTGGGTGGGCAGGTGTTGGCTGCTCGGGATCCATAGGCGCCAAAATGGCCGATGCTCAGAGTTGGCTCAGCGGCCGGAAGCACTGGGCCTGGGTGAGTGAATGCCATTGCCGGGGGCCAGGGGGCCAGAGAGCTGGCCTGGCCTTCACTCCTCCCTGAGGGTGCCATGGATAGCCACAGCCTGCAAGGAGCCAGGCCAGGCAGACAGGAAGACAGGAGGAGAAGGGCGGGTCCTTGTGTTGGCGCCTGTATCCAAGGAGGAGTAAGAAGGTCTCTTGGCCTCCAGAGCCCTCTCCCAACCCAGACCCTTTCTAGTTTCAGGTGCGATGAGTGCACTGGCCTGGCGACTTCACTCAGAGCTTGTCTATACACCGGCAGATTAATACCTTGGCTCACCGTCTTCACCCTGATGCCCAGGGAGTCAGAGACATGCCTGGGGTCACATAGAGAGCTGGTGGTAGGCCCAGCCCACACCCTGGGGCCCAGGATCTTGTTCAGACTCCTTCAGGTGACTTCAGGTGGGCCATCACACCTTTTGGGGAGCCAGACCTCCGTGCCTGAAGACCTTGGTTCGAGTCCTGGCTCTGCCACCACAGTGCTGTCAGATCCTGAGAAAGTTCCCAACTTCTGGTCCAGGTCTCCATTCTCCAAGTGGGCCTGCACCGGCTCCTGGCCTTGGTGGGGTCATAAGACCCTTTGAGAAGGAGACTGGGCCTCCTCAGAGCTGCACACAAACATCCATACGTGCCGTGTTGTGTCTTGATCGAGGGGGTACTCTCTTGTCGCTCTAATCCTCTGGCACCATGGTTCATTTCCGAGGGCCTATTGGGTGCCCGGTCCCGTGCGAGGTGTGGGAAGTGGAGGGGTGGAGGAATGGAGACAAGTGAGTTTGCATACTCTGGGAGTGTCCAGTCTATCTGCGTGATCAAGATGCAGCCACAGGACGCACACTGAGATGTCTGCATATCCAGGTGAATGTCAGAGGAGGCGGGAGTCCTGCGGGTCTGAGGGCGGGCATTTCTGTACCCAGAGTAGTCGAAGAGGGCTCCCTGGACGTGGGCGATCCTTGAGGGGTGAAGAGCTCCTACAAAGGCAGGGAGGTAGGAATGGTCAGGTGGTAGGAGACAGGCATTGGGAAGGTGGCTTGGTGAGCCAGCCGGGACCCCAGGGAAGGGCTGCAGGGGCTGACCTTTACTTCCTGATGGCAAGAACCCGGCAGCGGTGGCCACTCGCCTCCACTCTGGGGAGGAGTCTGGCCTCTGTCCCCATGGCGGACTCCCACAGGCCACAGCTGCCTGAGGGATAAGCATCTCTAATCGTTAATTACAGTCTGTAGTGTGATTTTATGACTTTCCAGATAAATGCTCTCCGAGGGAGTGTCAGCATTACGGACTTCCAGTTTAATGATCTGGGGTAATGATTTAAGGGGTGGGGTCCCAGGCAGCTGGAAGATGGGAACCAAAGCTGCTGGGAGGAGGGCGGGACCCCTCAGGAGTAAGGCCCAGGGTTTCTGCCCGGGCAGCGGGCAGGACCGCCCGGGCGTCCGGCTGCCTGTTCCTTCCTGTCACTCTCCAAAACTGTCCACCTGCCGGCTGCTCCCCGTGACCCCCGTTCCTGGCCAGGCGTGGCGGGACTTTCTGGAATGGCAGATCCTGACAGTCCTTCCTGTCCATCTGCCACCTTAGTTTTGCCTGTTTGATGGCCTCTCACATCTTAGCTCTCATTCAGGCCCCATCGCCTGCCGGGAGTAGGCTCTCCCTTCCTGACACATGGCCACCTGCTCATCCACCTCTGCTAACAAGCCCCCGAATGCTGGGGGCCTTGTCCCCAGCTCTCCTTCCACCTTTCTTGAGCCAGAGGTACTTCTGAAGCTAAGTCCACATTCAGGCTGGGAGCCCCAGGAGGCCTGGGGCTGCGGGCCACATCTCTGAACCCTCTCAAAGCCTGCCTCATGGTGGGCATGCGGGGAAGCCTTCCTCAGCGTTCACTGTGCTTGGCTTTCTTTTAGGGACAAGGGCGGCCCGGGGGGGTGGGGACCACCTCCCTGAGCCCTGCCACGTGCCATGTACCAGCGCTGGGCAGGGGCCCTTTCATGCCTTTGATTTGGGTAGAGGACGGGACTGGACTCAACTCCCGTCTCTGCGCTCACAAGCTTGGTGACTTAGGCAAGTAACTCAACCTCTCTGTTTCTCACTCTCCTCGCCTCCACATGGAGACCACAAGGCCACCTGCCTCATCGGTTTACTGTGTGGAGAGTTCTTGTTACTGTATCAGTACACAGACCATGCCATTTGCCCTCATGAGCGTATCTCGTCCAGTCCTCACAAGCCCTGAGTGACAGACGTGTCCGGCGTGAGAAAGAGGCCGAAACGCAGAGTGGCCGAGGGCTCAGAGATGGCTGGCTACCTGTGCTCGATTCCTGGCATGAGACTCTCAGTGGGACCTGGGAAAAGTTACTGAATTCTTTGGGGCTGTAAAAGGCTGATTGTAATAGTCACAGCTCCCACACAGGATTACGGCTCTGGCGAAATGAATTAACACTTGTAAGACAGGTAGCAAAGTGCCTGGCACATAGCAGGCGCTCAATAAATGGCACTGCCACTCCCATTTGACAGAGGCGGGAGGCAGTCTTGGCCAGGGGAAGGGACTTGCCAAGGAGGTCACTTAAACTCAGCTCCACCTGAGTTCAAAGCCAAGGCATATTCTTCCCCAGCTCCTTCTCCCTCCCGTGGACAAGGGTCAGGTTCAGGCCTTTTCAGGTTCAGGTCAGGTTCAGGCCTTCTCGTCTGTCGTTCATAATTGGAAAGCCTCCGCCCGCCTCTTCCGGGCCCAGCACAGCTTCTTGGCTAATTGAACCTAGGTGAATTGAAGTCTCCGAGGACGCCGTTTCTCCAGGAAGCAGGGCCAGCCAAGGTCGTTCTACTGACCTCAGCAGGTCCCTGGCCAATCAATCCCCTTTATGACCAAGGCCACCCATTTTCTCCCTCTTAGATTCCTCTCCTGGAGCCCGGTGTATATCCACTCAGCGCCCGGTCAAGACGCCGGGCCCGTCTCCCTCCCCTCTGATTTCATTCTGCTCCTGCCCGGCTGCCCCGCGCCCGGGGAGTTTGTCAAGTGCGGTGTCTGTGTCCTGCGGCTGCCCTGCCCACCGCAGAGTGCTGACCGGGCAAGCGGGATCTGCGGCTCAGTGCTGCAGACATCACTCTCCTGTGATAAGGGCCGGTGCGCACCCTTGAACGGAGAGCCTGTCATTCTTCACTGTCACTGGGCGGCTGGGAAGGCAAGGCCGCCTCTCTCAGACTCAGAGCCTGGCACTCAGCAAGCAGACGGTGGGGGGTGGCCCACGCCGGCCCTGGGGAGGCAGATCTGGTTCCCTTGAGGTCTGGGCACAGAGCTGTCAGACTAACAGAGGCTCCTGCTGCTGCCCTTGGAGAGAGAAGGTGTGTGATTTCACCCACATGGCTTAACGTGCACCATGAGATGGTGCTTAAGAGCAGGGGTTTGGGGGGAGGCCAGCTCGTGTGCTCAGCCCGGCTGCCACCATGGTTAATAACAATTAGGTGGCATTTCATCACACAGAGGTGCCAAATAGGAGGCTTTTAGAACGTGCCCATTATTCTTTGACATTCCTTTTTTCGAAAGTGCAGCCTGATTCCCTTCCCCTTGAACCTGGGGCCCAACTTAGTGACTGGTTTTCCCCTCGCCCAGGCCGGGGAAACACCCTGGCTACCAGCGATTATCATTGGAATTCTCTGGACACCTGCTACAGGACAGGTATCAGGCTAAGTGGCTTCCTATAGCCACTCATTCAATCTACAAACCCACCGGTGGGGTAGCTACTTCTGTTAACACCTTCTTCTCGCAGTTGGGGAAAACGAGGCACAGAGAGATTAAGCAAATCACTCACGGCATCAGCTACTAAGTCGCAGGGCCAGGTTTGGCACCTCGATGGCACGCCCCAAGCCTCCTTCTCCGTCACTGTGTTACCCGGCCACAAGGACACAGGCCTGGACGGGTTATCAGAGACCTGGGTGTCGATCCCGGCCCTGGCGCTGAGCCAGGGCCTCCCCAGCCTAGGTGGGAGAAACCGGGATGTGTTGCCCGCAGGTGACTTACTGTGAAGCTGAGGGGACACGTGCGTGGGAGGGGACTGGCGGTCTCTGCAGCTCTGAACACAGAGGGATTTGGTGGGAGGCAGGAGAAGATGTCCTGGGATGTCGGCCTCCTTCCTGGAGGAGGAGAGAAGCCGGGGCCCCCTCAGAATTAGGGAGGTCAGCAAGGGGGCAGGCCCAGGGGCCCTGTGAGCTGACCTGGGAATTCCTGGCTAAACTTTGCATGCAGTGGAAATCTTTAATAAAAGGCCAGAAGGATACCTTTGAGCAGGATCGTATGGTTTACATGGGATTCTCACAGCCTTCCCAGGGAATTGTCACTTGGCCCCGGGCCTGCCAGCTTAGTGATATCCGGTCACCCACCCAAGTCCCCTAGCCGAGATCCTGGGGGCCCACTGAATGCTTCTTGTCACCAAAGTCCCCTCATCTGTTGGCCACTGGGAGGTCTGGCCTCCTAGTACGCCTTCCTTCTGCCTGCTTCCTTCCTGCTCTGGTGCCCCTCGCCTACTGCCTGCTCACCTCTGGCCTAGGCACTGCCACTGTGTCTCAGCTGCTTCTCTTCTACCTGTGGCTCTTCCTTCTGACCACTTCTCCACCATTCGGACCGAGGGATCTTCCGGAGGCACGATCGGGCTAATTCTTCCTTGCTTACAATTCCTGAGTGGTTTCCAGGGACCTCAAGTTTGAGTCCAAATCCCTGAGCAGGTCTAAGAGCCTCTTGTGCCTGGCCATCCTGGACACAAATCCTGAGTTGTGTCGTTGAACTAGAAAACTCCTCTGACTGGAAGCCGTGGTGGTAATCAGAGAAGACTTCCTGGAGGAGGTGACAACCAGGCTGGGGGCCGACATATGGTTGAGAGTCCGTGCCACAGACCACACAAGACCACAGAACCTTGCACACCTTGGGGGCTCTGGGACAGCAGCCGCTGAGGACTTTCTTTGAGCTGCTCCCACACCCTCTATCCACCTGTGCCCTGGGAGATCCGAGAGGAAGCAGGACTGTGGGACCGTGCTGCCGATCATGTGGTGCGGACATTCTGGGAAATACCACCAGCCAGCGGGCTGGCGTCCACACAGGAAGGGGGATGCAAGGCTGGATTTGCTGAGCCCAGATAAGCAGCCCTGGAATGCCCCAGAGAGGAAACCCCCAAGCATAGGAGCCTCGTGTGCCCGGGTGATAGCACGTGTTTGGGAACGAGCAGGTATTGACTGAAAACACCACAAGGGAGACAAAATAGTTGTGAAGGGTAGGCTTTCAGGGAGCAAGAGAGCGGCCTGCAGGGCAGAGAAGGGAACCGTGATTCTCCCCCCAGGGGGCCCACGGAGATCCCCGGGTGGGTTCATGGCTGAGTGAGAAGGCGTCTGCACTCTTTCTTGGAAACCATTTGCAAAGGCAGGGCCGTGCAGGGGACCTACCTCGCCAGGGAAGCTGGGGCACCTAACTTTAGTATTTGTTCAGAAAACAGGATGGAACCAATGTGGCACTTTGGAATGAATCAATCCCTCTACACAGCAGTTTATCTTAAACCCAGCCCTCAACGGAAGGGGTGCCAGGGGCAGGAAAGAACCAGCCTTGGCCATCAGTGAAGACACCCCAGTCTTAGTCCTCCAGTTGTCAGTTGCCACCAACTGACCGCTGGGCCGCTGCCTCCCCTTTTGAGGCCCTCTGTCTTCCCATCTGTAAAACGGGAATTTTAGTAATAACCTTTCTACCCCCTAAGAGCGGCAAAGGCTCAAAGAGATTCTTGGAGGTGAAATCACACATCTGGTGAGCTGTGAACTGCCATCGCTGTGGGTGTGGGAGATAAGGGCACGGCTTGGTCCCTGCCCTCACGCAGCTCATGGTCTGGCAGGGAGGCAGATTAGCAGCTGGACTAGAAAATACCTACGCGGAAGGTACTCTGACGGGGGCAGTGCAGGGGCTGTGGGAGCATGGAGCCGGGGCACTTAACCAGGGAAGGCTTCCTGGAGGGCGTGACTTCTGAGTTGAGACCTGAAGGAAGGAGGAAGGTGCCGGTGGGAGGGGAATGTTCAGAGTGGAGGTCAGGAGGAAGAGGGAAGGAAGTCACCTGAACGACTCTTGATGGTTGGCATCTTTCAGGCGTTGCCTGTTGGACATCTGGCAGGAGTCGGCGAGAGGCAGGACTCGACAAGCTCTATGTACGTATGCACGGTGGAGAGGAGAGGGTCTGGCGGGCTTGGTTGTGCCCCAAATCGTAAATCAGGTAATGAATCTTAGAAGGAGTCCCGGTGATTAGTACCAACATCAGGGAATACAAAGATGCAGACCCACATCACATCCCCGTTCAGGTTGCCATTCTTGTTCACGCAAACACCAAACAGAACAAGGAGGAGGGCGAAGTGTCACCTCCTCTGAGAAGCCCTCACGGACTCCCCCTGGGCCGAGGGTATTGCACCTTCCTGGGAACACCCCCAACCCCCAACAGGGCCCCTACTGTGGGTGCGTTCGTACTCCCTCACCCGGCTTACCTCACGGACGGCTTGGACCCTCTTACCTGTCCCGCCATCCCTGGGACAGAGTTGCTGGTGGCCCCTGGTCACAGTTGTTATCCTGAGTGACTGCCTGGCAGTTGTTTGTCTGTGGTAGCCGGGTGACATGTTCTAGCGCCTTCCAATCGGCTCCACATCTGGAGCCAGGGAAGGCGGGCTCCCCGAAGGGGGGCTTTCAAAGACATTAGCCCACTCTGTGAAAATGAGAATTTCCACGTGCAGGTATTAGCTAATGGAGACCCTCATTACTTGTCATAGCATTAATTTGAGGAGATGGTCCTCGTGCACATTAGGAAGCTATTTTAGTGCCACGTGAATTAGACACCTTTATTAGCCATCGGAGGTCAGGGAGGTAATGAAGAGCTTGAGGTAGAAGGGAGAAACCACGCTTCACCTTGAGCCTGGTCATTTCCCCTGTGTTTCCGTGCTGTCAGCTCATCTGTCAGGCACTGCCCACGGTCCGATGCAGTCCCAGGCATTCCAGAACCGCGGCGGGCAGGCAGAGGGAGGGGCTGCAGGGGTGATCTGATCGGGGTGCACACTGCCACCGGACTGATGTGCACCCATGTGGAGGAGCTTGGCACGAGAGTGTGTGTGGCGTAAGTGGCTTGGGGCGCCTGGGTGGCGTCCCACTCTTGATTCCGGCTCAGGTCACGAAGTCATGGTTCATGAGTTCGAGCCCTGCTCTGCGCTCACAGGGTGGCGCCTGCTCGGGGTTCTTTCTCCCCCTCTCTCTGTGCCCCTCCGCAATGCACTCCCTCTTGCTAAATAAATAAACTTAAAAAAAAAAACCAACCCAGTACGTGGGTTTCCACACAGATGTACGTGAGTACAGAACTTTCTAACTAAGCTGGAGGAAACGGATTGCGCTCCCGTGGAGCAGCGACCTCCCTGTCACTGGAGGTGCTCGTGCATACGGGCAGCTGAATTCTTTGGAGGGGCTTTTGTCAGGGAAGAGAGGGACACTGCAGAGGTAGTAGACAGACTCCCAGCCTCAAGATCCCACAGTTCTGGATCTCCCGCCTGGGATCCAGGAGACCTGGTTTCTACCCAGCCTCTAGCATTGCCTAGTGGCCCGAGTGGGCTCTTTGCCTTCTCTGGGCCTCAGCTCCCACTGCCACGGGGCTTTGGACCCAAGACCTCCAGCTGATTCTTAGGGGACTGTGGGGATTCCACTGAGGCCCTCTTTGTAGGGCCCGCATGGGGCTAGCTCTGGGGCCCTTGTTCCCCAGCTGGGGCACTCTGACCAGCTCTAGGGTCTCTGCTCCTCTCCCGTGGGGGCTGTCGGCTCAGCGGGGGATGCTACAGAATGCCCGTGTGGTGCCCTTTAAGGCATCCCCTGCCCCGTGGCCTGCCCTTCTCTGATTTCTTCTCGGCTGTTGGGAGAGACGCTGAAGCTGTGAGAATGGCGGCCTCCCTAACCAACAAGCAGGCGTGAGGTTTCCCCTCTACCCCCGTGAAGGCGCTGAAAGGCTTGGTTCTCTGCAGCCCGCTGGACGGTGGGAGAGGAGGCAACTGTGCTCCCAGGGCACACTCTGGCGACACGGGGGAAGGCCCTCAGAGCTCCTTCTGGCTGTCCAGGGCTGTTGGCCCCTCCAGTTGCCCTGGACTTCATGGGCACGGCACCTCACAGCCTACCGCAAACTTTCTCTTTCCTTCTTGCTCAAAGAAGCCTTATAGTCACGGCAGCAACTCAGCCCATGGGGACAGATGAAGAGAAGGTAGCAGGCTGCTTATGGACATGCGGCAAGGGAGGGGCTGAGCGGGCTCTGGTCTAGAGCCCCTGGGCACCCCAGCTGCAGCCCACCCATCCTCTCTCTCTGCTTCTTCTGGATGCTCTGCTGGGTAGATCCTGCAGGGGCGTGGGCTAAGTGGGCGGCATGGAGGGGCAGGGGGGTGGTCTCTTTGGAAGGTTTCAGAGTCACCCCCCACCCCCAGACTAGGGATGGGGTCAGCTGTTTGACCTTGGGCAGGTTGCTTCACCTTTCTGGGTCTTCATTTCTCCACCTCTTGTCAGGAGGAAGTAGATGTGTCACCTATGGGGGTTCTAGCTCCTTTCCCCCTTGGATCTGAGTGGATTGGAGGAGGGTCTTGGATCTTCCTTGCCAGGGAACTAGGTGGGAGCCAGGTTGCCTGCGAGAATTCGGGCTCCGTTACCCCTCCCACCCCCCACTCTGTCACCTTGAGCCCTACTGTCCACTTCCTGTCTGAGCCCCAGGGCAAGCCCGGGTGGCCCCATATTGATCAGAGAGAGAGAGAGAGAGACTGAGGCCAGAAAAGCACAGAGCCAGGGCAGATGGACGAGTGGAGAATCAGAGCTCCCTCAGTCCCGCCTTGTCAGAATTCCTTACAGGGCCGAGGGAGGACCCTGGACCTTTCCAGCTTTGGGGCCCATGTCACATCTCCCCATCCGGGTGAGGGGTCGTCAGGTTCATCACTTTCCCTCCCTGGCCCCTTATGGGGGCTGACACGTGCCGGCTGTTTACAGAATAAATAAACAAATACATTGGGCAGTGGGTGAAGGGCTCAGAGACTTTGCGGTCAGGGGAATTAGTTCTAGCTGGGAACGTACACTTCATTCACACCCTGATCTTGCTGATGAGGAAACCGAGGCCCTGGGGGAGACATCTCTGGGGAGCCAGAGGACTCAGAGGGCCAGAGTAAGGCAGGAGCTCAGGGTCTGTGGGAGTGTGGTCCTGGCTTGGGGTGGAGGAGCAGAGTAGTGAGGAGCTGGGCGGGGGGGGGGGGGGGCTCGGACCCAGGGAGGGGTGGGGTGGGACGGGCGTCTTTTATGCCAAGCAAGAGCGTGTGGTAGCCCCGATGTGAGAGTGTGCAGCCACATTCAGGTCGCCGAGGAAACTTTGCTAGGGTCTGGAACCGCCTCAACCACAGAGGGAGGCACGGATGTGGCCAGCACTAGAACCCTGTCTGGCCAGCGCTCCTTGTCCAGCGCTCACTCAACCGTGTACCCTACGTACCCAAGTCTGGAAGCCTGGATAGACAGAAGCTGTGGCCAGATGCCGTTCTGCTGGCTTTTCGGCGGACCGCACGTGGAACAGGATGCCAAGGTTCCTCCAGGCCCCGGGACCCCACCGAGGACGAGATCTGGTACCCTGGACACACAGCACGTGGGGTCGCAGATGGCCTGGACCCACAAGCCTCACAAAGACACCCTACGTGCCACGGCTTTGTTTTCTCGGGGTGGCAGCGCGGAGGGGGAGGAGGGAGGCATGGGTGGCCTCCACACACGGTGGCAAATTTAGGCCATCGATTTGCATTTATTTCCTGCTCAAATGATCCAGGCTGGCTGCTGCTGGGGGTGGGGGCGAGGGGGCTGCTCTTTAGCATTTTAAGTTTGCAGATAATTGGAGGAAAATAACTCCAATAATGAAATCACTGCTGGATCGCATTCTGATACGTGACAAATCAATTCATTTATGATACCTTCTTTGTCACACTGAGCCATTCTGGCGCTCAGTGGAAACCTCTTAAATTAATAAAACTGTTAAATCCATAAAATCCTCCGTTCCGAGGAGCACATCACAGCACAAGTTTGAATCATTAAAGGAATAGAACTGATAAATGTGAGCTGGGGAGTGTCTGTGTCTGCAAAGAGGGGCTGGCTTTTAAGACAGATACAATATAATAGTCATAAGCTCCAATATATCCTCATTCTCTGTAGCAGGGGGAGGGGAGGTGGGGCGGGGCCACCCACACATTCCGGGAGGAGGGCTGGTGGATACAGGCCTAGCCAGCGTGGGGCAGGCTGCTTTCGGGATGATTTGTGGGACTTCAGCCTTTTAAATAAAATATGATTTAATAGCAAAGAGAAAAATATAAAGCCTTTATTGGACCCTGTCGAACCTGACTTAGCTCACCAGCGGCTTTCCAAAATAGCTGTGCTTATCTGAAAGGGGAGGGACAGCACAGGCTGTCAGATCACACACTGCCCGGGGAATGAGAGTCTTGGCTGCTGGGGGCCTGGGGAGGGGACAGAACAGTGGACCCAGGTAGGGCTGGGCAACCTCCCAGCTTGACTGCTTGCTGATTGTGTGAACTTGGCCAGGTTACTGCAGCTCTCTGAGCTTCTCTTTCCTCACTTGTAAACTGGGGATAAGGATGCTGATCTCATAGGGGGGAATGTAGGAGCAGGGGCACAAAATAGAGCTTTATCAACCACAAAATGCAAAGGGATGGTCAGTTCATGGACACTCTTTTTTTTTTATTATTCATTTTTGAGAGAGGCAGAGACAGCGTGAGTAGCGAAGGGACTCAGAGAGGGAGAGAGGGAGAATCTCAAGCAGGCTCTGCACTGTCAGCGCAGAGCCCAAAGCGGGGCTTGAACTCATGAAACCATGAGATCATGACCTGAGCCGACACTAAGAGTTGGACGCTTAACCTACTGAGCCACCCAGGTGCCCCATCACGGACGTTCTTTAACGTGGCTCCAGCTGGTAAAGCTTCCTGCAATTCTCAGGCACAGGGTTGGATCTTTTGGTGCATTGCATGTGGGTCAAACAGCATGATTCTGATAGAGGGCACTGGGAGGTTCTGTGCACATGAACTACATCGTATACATCATGGAGGTGTACTTCATTTGTGGGTGTTCTTTAAATGCATAGGCCCAGGAAAGAGCCCCCACATTACTTATTCAGGCTCATTCAGGAGGATCCGGCAGGGCGTCTGGCACACAGAAAATAGCCATTGAGGACTCCTTATTCCCTCCACGTCAGTCTCATTCGGAAAACACTTTTAGGGGTGTTCAGGGGCCCCTCTGTGCCAGGCATTGGGCAAGGATGGGCAGCCACAGGAAATGAATGACATCTGCCTGCCCCTTTGGGTCTTACACGGCCTCCTCTGTTGTCCGTTTGCCTTTTACTCTGATGAGACTGGAAGGTCTCTGAAGCTGTGATTTGGGCCTCCCTCTTCCCTTGCCTCCTGTAGGCCCCTCTCCCACGAACACTCCCTGGAATGGATGGAGTGTTCATCCCCCATTCCAGAAGCTAGGGGCTCATCCAATGTGGCAGCTTTCAAGTTGTATTTGCTCATAAGGAGAAAACTTTTTTTTTTTTTTTTTTACATTTCACCCCAGTGTATACAGATGTGTTATACATATATGATTGGAACAAAATTTTTATGAAACAATACTTACCTTTAATGCATGTTTGAGATTCTATTCTATTCTATTCTATTCTACTCCATGCCATGCCATGCCATGCTATTCCATTCCATTCCATTCCATTCCATTCCATTCCATTCCATTCCATTCTTCCCTCAGTTTTAAAAATGCTGTTTTTATCCACTAAATTAGTTTTATGATCCACTAAAGGGTGTGGCCAGTATTGGTAATTCTGATCTGGTCCACTGCCTCAGTTTCCCGACAGGGTACTTGCCATAGGCTGCAGAGGATTGAGGAACTCTATGTCCCAGGCTGGGAGGGCCCAAGCCCATAAGTTCCCTGGCCATCTGCCCTCCACGGCCACTCTGTTTTCTGACTCAACCTTAGCCCCGCCAGAACCCTCCCCACTGGCCACTCTGTGCGAGATTCAGGGACGCCAGAGGGGAAAGGGACAGGAAGCTGTCATCAGAGGCTTCGGTTCACCTTCTTGAAAAGAGAGAGGAAGTGACAAGATGGCCCAACTGCCCTCTCCCCCCGACAACAATCTAAACGTCTGGGTGGGGGGGGGGGCTAGGGGGGATCCCAGGCCTCTGGCATAATGAGCCATGTCACCCCCTCACCCCTGCCCCTGGACAACCTGACAAGTCTCACTCCTTGCAAGCATCAGGAATCCTCCGCAGCGGCAATGTGAGTGCTAATTGCCAGCCAGGGCTAGGGTAGCAGCCCTGTAACCCATATCAATCGTGGGCACTGGCCAGGGCTGTACAAAAAAAATGGTTCATCGGAGGCTGTCAGACCCCAGTGTCCTTACTTGGGACTGCTGTGCCTGCCGGAGTCCGGACAGGAACAATGGCCACCCGCCACCCCCGCCCTCTTGGCGGCCTGGCCCTGGGCACTGCTGGCTTGCAGGGCAGGACCTGACAGGTGTAGGAGCAAATGCTCAGCCTGCCTGGCCCGCCTTGATGTTTTGTCCCCGTGCTTGTCACCCTAGGACCGATGGGCTGTCATCACCTACCACCACCTTTCTCATGGAGGGAAAGCTTCAGGTTGGGTTTTTTGTTTAAGCAAAAAATTTTTGCCCATGGGGAAACTGAGATGGCCCCCAAAGCATCATGATGCATGGCTCGCAGATTAGGAGCTGCTGCGGGGAGCAGGGAGCCTCAGTGGGTGACATTCAACCCTCCCATCCTGGGCTCAGGTTAAATCTGTTTTTCAAATCTGATATCCTATGACAATATTGCTTCTCAAACTTTAGCACGCATCAGAGTCCTCTGGAATGCTGGTTAAACCACGGCATGTGGGTTCCAGGAATCAGAGTTTCCATTCAGTCGGTCTGCATTTCTAATAAGTTCTCGGTGATGCTGATGCCACTGGTCCATGGACCAAACCATGAGACCCCTTGTCTTAGAAAGGGCTTCTCGATCTCTGTGTGTGAGCATTGCGTCTATCTGGAGGACTGCTTTAAAATATACGTGCTCGGCATACTTAGAACTGGAACTTTCAGACCGCTGCTGGGGGCTGGGGAGTCAGATACACTCCAGGGCTCCCAGCCCCAACTTGCTGGAGCAGGTCACAAGAGATGTCACGTCTCACGTCAGGATGGGAAGTGCTTTTGGAACATCTGGAGTTGTTCAGAGAGACAAGGGCTGACTGAGACCCAGGGAGGTTAAATGACTTGATCAAGGGCCCACCAAACTTTCTCAGGGTCCCAGAGGGATGAGAACCTAGCTACACAGCACCGGTGACAAAAGTGACCAGGCAGCGAGAGAGGCCAGCACCACCCAGCACGGCTGAGTGAATAATGGCGGATGTCCCCAAGTGACTCGCAGGGAGCCTGGTAAAGAGGCCTTTGAGTTGTCCATGACCCTAGGGCTCTGGTGGATCTAGGGGTCAGGCTGATAAAGGGTCTGTGTTCCAGGGGCACCAGGCACTGTGTGTTCTGGGGTCTGACTGCTCCCTGAAATCTGAGTACGGCACCTGGCTCTCACCAGCCAGCCTTACCGAGGGCTCCCCGTCCCCGTACTCCTACCCCGTTTCGCATGCTTGTGGCCTTTTTTTTTTTTTTTTTTTAACCAGCTGCATTGAGGTATAATTCGCCCATTGGAAAGGCACAGTTCGATGGGTCTTAGTAAATTTATACAGGGTGCAGCCATCCCCACTATCCAGTTTTAGAACATTTTCATGACTCCGGAAAGTTCCCTCCTGACTGTTTTCAGTCAGTCCCTGCTCCTGCTCTCAGCCCCACAAAACTGCTGATCCACTTTCTCCATAGTTTGGTCTTTTCTGGGAATTTCACGGAAGTGGACTCCTGCAGTAAAGAATTTTTATGTCTGGCTCTGGAACGCAGCATCATGTTTCTAGCTTCTTCCCTATGGTTTCAGGTGTCAGTACCCCAGCCCTTTTATTACCACCAGGTAGTATTCTCATGTATGGTTATTACACATTTTATTGATTCAGTCACCAGGTCATGGATATTGGGGCTGCTTCCAAGTTCGGGCAATTTCAAATAATACTGCGATGAACATTTGCATACACGTCTTTCTGTGGATATATGTTTTCACGTCTCGTGGGTAGATGTCTATGAGTCATATGCTAAGCGTGTGCTTAACTTTTTTTAAAAATGTTTTTTTTATTAAAAAAATTTTTTTTAACGTTTATTCATTTTTGAGAGACAGAGAGAGACAGAGCATGAGCGGGGAAGGGGCAGAGAGAGAGGGAGACACAGAATCTGAGGCAAGCTCCAGGCTCTGAGCTGTCAGCACAGAGCCCGATGAGGGGCTCAAACTCACAGACGGCCAGAGCATGACCTGAGCTGAAGTCGGCCACTTAACTGACTGAGCCACTCAGGCGCCCCAGTGTGTGGTTCACTTTTTAACAAACTGCCCAACTGTCCAGCCATGTATAAAAGTTTCCCTTTCTCTACTTCCTCACCGACACTTGTTGCCTACCTTTTTGGTTGGAGCAATTCAACTGGATATGTAAGAGTGTTTCTAATGAGCACTTCCCTGATGACTAGTGATGCGGGGCTTCTTTTCATGGACCTATTAGTCCTTAGTCAATCTTCGGTTAAGCATTTGTCCAAATCTTTTTCTTTTCATTGAGTTGTTGGCTTTATTAGTGAGCTATAAAATTTCTTCCTATATTCTCCAAATGTCTTCATACATCCCCTTTTCCAGATACATAATTTGCAAGCATTTTCTCCCAGGCTGTGGCTTGTCTTCTCTTCCTCTTAAGACTCTCTTGAAGTTCAAACGTTTTAAATTTTAACGGCGTCCGATTTTTCATTCTTTTGCTATTATGGATCATGTGGTGGTGTCATAGCTAAGAAATCTTTGCTTAACCCAAAGTCACAAAGATTTCCTCCTATTTTTTTCCCCCCGAGTAGTTGCATGGTTTTAGTTTTTATATAGTTCTGCAATCTATTTTGAGTTAATTTTGTATACAGTGTAAGGTTCGAATTGAAGTTTTGTTATGTTTTGTTTTGCACCCAGATATCCAATTGTCCCAGGATTATTTGTTGAAAAAAATGATCTTTTTCTCATTGAAATCTTGGCACTTTGTTGCACATCAATTCTTCCTACATAGGTGGGTTTATTTCTGTATTCTCTGTTTTGTGGCATTGATCTGTACGTCTATCTTTATACTAATGCGACACTGTGTTGATTACTGTAGCTTTACAGTAAAATTTGAAATCTAGCAGGGCAAATACTCCAACTTCGTTCTTGTTCTGCAGAATTGTTTTGCCTATTCTAGGTTATTTTTCATTTCTGTGTAAATTTTAGGATCAGCTCGTCAATTTCTACAACAACAACAAAAAAACCTGCTGAGATTTTGATAGAGATTTGATAGGGATTTCGATGGCAATCTGGGGAAACTTTCCATCTTAACAATTTTGGGTCTTCCAATTCATACACATGTACTCAGATCTCCTTTTATTTAGGCTTATTTAATTTCTTTTAATGGTATTTTACAGTGTCATAGGTACAATTCTTTTATTTCTTTTGTGAAATGTGTTCCCAATACCTTCTTCTTTTTGAAGCTATTGTGAACAAGTTTTCTTCTATTCTCTTCCCTCTTTTCTTTTCTTTTCTTTTCTTTTCTTTTCTTTTCTTTTCTTTTCTTTTCTTTTCTTTTCTTTTCTGATTGTTTATCGGCAGTAGGTAGAAATACAATTGGTTTTCCTACACCCTTTTAAACCAACATACCTTGATATTCCTCCCATTGATACATGAGATCTGTGTCCCTACCCCTGAGTCTGGTTCTGGAAGTTCTCAACCAATAAAATACAGCAGAAGTAGTACTGGGCCAGTTTCCAGGTCTTTAGAAACTAGTAGCTTCCACTTCCTGTGTCTTGGGGGTGCTTGCTTCCTGAGCCCATCCACCATGCTGTGAGGAAGCCCAAGCAGCCCATGGAGAGTCCATGTGGGGGAGCAGAGCTGAGGTCTCCAGCCCTCAGCAGCACCAACTTGCCAACCGTGGGAGGGAGCCATCTTGGAAGTGGATCCTCCAGCCTCCAAGGGAACCGCTTCAGCTGGTATTACCGGAGCAGAGACGAGCCTTCCCAGCCAGGCCTCGCCTTCACTGCAGACTTGTGAGCAAAATAAATGACCCTTGTTGGTTTGAGCCACTGAATTGTGGGGGTGGTTTGTTTCACAGAGCTAGGCAACTGGCACCTTAGCCCCTGGAGTCTGATTCAGTGCTTGAGTGGGAAGGAAAGAAGTAAAGGAGAGAGGCAGAGGGAAGGAAGGAGTGAAAGCAGCAAGGAGGGCAGGAAGGAGGAAGGAAGGAAAGAAGGGACGGACTAACGCGTCTGAGGATTTGAGTGCCTGCCCTACACAAGCCTGTGTCTTGATCGTTAAGAGTTGGACCAGCTCTCAGACATGCGGCCCTGCCATAAACACACTGCGTGTGCCAGACCTGAGGCAGGCCGTTCCTCCCCTCGGGGCCTCAGTCTCCCTACCTGTACAATGAGGACACTTGATTCTCTCTGCTGTGACCCAGGAGAACGGCTGAGGTGGAAAGGCACCCAGGGCTGAATCCGATGGGGGTGTCGTGTCTGGAGCTGCCCGGTGCTTGGGGCTGCCCATCTGCGGCCTTGGACCCGACTAAATCTTTGGAAGCCCCTGTGCCTGAGGGAGGAGGCGGGGGGGGGGGGGTGGGCGGAGAAGGAAGGCAAGGAAGAAAACCAGGAAGTCATGATAATTAGAAGAATACTTTGTACTGTCATGCTTCTTTCTTTCATATATTATTTTTGATTAGATGTTTTATTTTGAGGTCACCGTAAGTTTACGTGCAGTTTTGCGAAATAACACAGATGTCCATCCTGTGTCCCCTTTACCCGTTTCCCCCAGCGGTAACATCTCGTAAAACCATAGTGCAATATTACAACTGGGACGGTGCCGTTGACATCTCGAAGGCACAGATGTTTCCATCACGACGAGGTATGCTTCTTTCTTGAGAGGAGGTTTTCACTTGAGTAAGAAGGTGGGGCCCTGGGGCCCTGGGGAGCACAGGGCATAGCAGAGGAAGGATGGCCTGAGGATTTGCTGTGTGAGGGAGGAGGAGAAGGCCGAGCAGAGGCCAGCATCCCATCTATGCGGGAGACGCTGGCGAGCCTGGCCATTCAGTCCCAGAGGACAAGGTTCTGGCAAGGAGTAGGGTGCGGCTGTGCTGGCCAGGGGAGGACATGGGGCCTTTCTAGCCTGGAGGGAGGAACTGGGGGCACTGATTCCAGGTTTAGGATAAGGCCACATGAGCGTGTATCCCTGAGGTGCGTTGAGGGGGGGAGGGGCACTGGACAGCCCTGTGGGGACCACCATGGTGGAGCTCGGCCCCCCGTGCAGGCTGGACTTGGCGATTCTTGGAATTCCTCCCAGCGCCGAGAGGCTGCCGCAGGGACTGTGGCACCAGGTCATCCATTCCCGAGGGATGTAGCTGGCCTCGCTGGGCTGCCCTGTTTGTCCCTGCCCCCAATCTACCCCACTGGGCTCAGCCTTTCTCTGTCCTGGCTTCGCCCACGGGTCCCCGGGCTCCTAGGCTGCCATGTCCTCTCGGGACCGATCGCCAGTCACCAGGCCCAAGGTCAGACCTGTTTGTTTGGAGTTGTCTGGAGAGCAAAGCCCGGAGCGAGAAGGGGCAAGGTGGGGGGCGGGCAGGACTGACAGGTGGCAGCTGGGCCCAGCTCGCATGTGCTTCTGGGCAGCCTGGCCCCTCTGCCAGTCGTCCCTCCATGGTGTGCTGAACTTTGCACGCCCTCCCCATGGCCTGGGCCCTCTTTCCTTTCGCTCTTTGCACGCCCGGCTCGTCGATGTGCTTCCGTTCTCATGCCTCCTCAGAGAGGCCCTCCCTGACTGCCACCAAATACATTCCCTTTCTCTTCTTTGACAGCTCACCCCCCTTCTGTTTGCCTCTCCCCTGGCACTATCACGATCTGTCATTGTCTGTTGGTTCCTGGGTTCTTGGTCTGGTCTGTTTGTCCCGCTGGCCTGTTGGCTCTGTGCGGGTAGGGTAGGGTCACTTCGGCCTTGTTCTTGGCTGTGCTCCCAGCGCCTAGTGTAGCAGGTGTCTGATGAATGAATGAACAGTAATAGCTAAACACTTGCACAGTATTTATAGGCACCAGGCCCTGTTCTAAACCACCTATATGAACTGAATCGATCCTCCTCACAAACCATGAGGTAGCTGCTATTATTATCCTCGTTGTGCCGATGAGGAACCAGTGACGAGAAGCACGTGTCCCACAGCTAGTAAGCGATGTGGCCGAGATTTGAACCCGGGGAGTCTAGCGCCAGAGTCCACGCTCTCGAGGCCCTGAAAGAGGAAGGCCCACCTGCCTCCTGTCCCTGACCGGCTCCATCGGGGTCCACTGCTCACTCCAGACAATGTGTTCTTGGAGCTTTTGCCCCGCCTCCGGCCCCTGCTTCTCTCCTGGCTGAGAGCTCCGGTGCTAATCGTCTCGGAGGGCCTCTCTCCTCCCAGAAGTACCATGGGGGAGGACTTGTCATTCTTTTGGGACAAAGGAGAAACTGAGGCTCTGCAGGGCTGCCTTGCGTCCAGCCCTGGGCCTTTTCTCTGCCCTCAGCTGCCTGACCTCATAGGTGGGAGAGAATTTCCAAAGGCTGGATGGGCTCCCGGATGGGACTCTCCTTATGGCAGGGGGCATGGCTTTCGTCCCCTTTCTACTGATGGAAAAACTGAGGCCAGGATGCTCAAGCCTATTCCTTGTGGTCATCCGGCTGAAGAAGACCGGACCTTCCTGTCTTTCGGTGCTTGGGGCTGCCCAAGCAGACCTGTCTTTCAGCCCTGGGCTCCCTCCAGGGTAGCCATGACACCAGGTGGCAGGGATTCCTGAAGGGACCTGGTAGGCTTACCTGCCACAGGGCCAGGGTGAGAAGTCAAGGAGGCTGGCATGCCATACGTGGCCAATCCGAGATGAAACTGCATGGGATGAATGAACGCACGAGTGAACGAATGATTCTCTGATGTATGCCCCGTGGAAGAGGCCTAGTACCAGAGCGGGCACCCGTAGGGGCTCTGGAAGTGCCAGCTGCCCACCGAGACTTTTAGAGCCAGTCTCTGTGACCTCATAGCTCAGGGTGGGGAGAATGGCCCCTTCTCGAAGGGCGAGGCAGATCCAGGGGTATGAAAGTTCAGGGAAGGCTTCTTGGAGGAGGGGGCCTTGGCACTGGGGGGTGGAAGGTTGCAGGGAGAAGAGCTTCCCGGGCCGAGGGAATCATCAAAACCCTGGGTTCAGCTGGACTCCATCACTAAGATGGAGGGGAGCACAGGTTGGAGGGGAACTCAGGCCCTGGACACTGGGTAGGTTTCCACCTATTCCTCGTGTGAGATCTGGAACAGCCCGGCTTAGGACAGGAGGGCCATGCCTCTGCTCCCTCCCCATCATTTCTCTGCAGCCTCTTAACACCTGTCTCTCCCTGAACCTCCTCACCCCCTTGGCCGTGAACTCTAAGGACTTGCTCGTTTAGCTTTAGATATGTGTGGGTCCTGCTTCAGAGATTTCCAGTCTATGAAAACCCAAAACTTCTAGGGGACGAGAATTTCAATTATGGAATCCTCCCAGGGGACTAGGCATTTCAGCTATACTCATTTCTTCTTTTCAAGAACGCATGAAAAAACCACTGCTCCTTTATTTTTAACAGTTTTATTGTTTAAGGTTCACCCATTGAAAGAGTACAGTTCAGTGGTTTTTAGTGTATTGGCAGAGTTGTGCAAGCAGCACCATAATCTAATTTTAGGACATTTCCTCATGCCCCAAAGAAACCTTTTGCCCATTAGCAGGCACTGCCCATTTCCTCTGCCCCCCCTACCGTGTACCAAAAAAGTAGAGACCGTGTAATGAACTCCTTTTACCCCACTACTCAATCTCCATTTTTCTCAAGTTCTTTCCCACTCTTATCTCTTCTGTTGAAACTCTTACTGAAACATCTTCAGCCTGTGTTCTCACCGGTGTGGTTCATAGACCAGCGACAGAGTGTCACCTGGGAACTAGTTAGAAATGCGGAAGCTCAGGCTATATCCCAGGCTTACTAAGTCAGAATCTGTCTTTTTCTTTTCTTTTCTTTTCTTTTCATTATTTTATTTTACAGGCAGAGAGAGTGAGTGGGAGAGAGGGGCACAAGGAGAGAGAAAAATCTTATAAGCCTTATGAGGCTCCATCCCGCGACCCTGGGGTCATGACCCGAGCCAAAATCAAGAGTCGGACCCTCAACCGACGGAGCCACCCAGGACCCCGCAGAATCTGAGGTTTAACCACAGCCCCAGGGGACTTGCCTGCTCAGCGGCTCTGGGATAAAGCAGACCTGACCTCACATGGGGCCCGCGGGCGCTGATACACGGGCGGGCGCTGTCTTCTGTGATGAGGAAACAACCCTTGCCCCAGGTCCCGGCTAGGAATGCCCAGCAGCATTTGCACCCAGACTCAGCTGGCCGCATGCCTTTCTTCCCTCCACCCTTGCCATTTTGAAGGGCTTTGATCTATGGCCAAAGTTTCCTGCTTTCATCAAGGGCAGCCCAGAGCCCTTGGCAGTGTTTTGTAGATGCTGAGACACATGGGCTACTTGCTCCCTCTTTCTTAATGACCGGGGTGACAATGGCAGTGCCTTGGATGATGACCCGGTCACCACGGTCAGCCTCTCAGTTGGCACACTAAGGATATGCGATCAGAGGGAACCGCTAGCTTCTGGGGCGGGGGCCAGACTACATCCAGACCCGACCTGCCACTGACCTGGGCCAGCCCCGCCCCCGTCTCCAAACCTCTGTGTCCTTCTGGGGAAGGCGACCCGGACCTGGTCCCAAGACAGCGGATGTGCCCATTCTGGGCACCAGCACAGGGGTGCTCGCCGGCTGACCCTGTCCCTCCTCCCCTGTCTGAACTCTAGCAGGAAGCTGTTGGGTGAAGAGTGTCTGTTTGCTCAGAGGCACTTGGTAAAAAATGGAGGTTGGGTTCTCTGAGTTTGCTCTGCTGAAACAGACTCAGGTCGAGTATTCTTGAGGCTCTTCTGGGGCCAGGTGTCCTGGGGGAGCCCAGGGAAGGGCAAGTCTGAGCATGGCCTTCTGGGGACTGACTGGCAGGCTGAAGTAGAGGGAGACTTGGAGAGGGCCCCATCCTGGTAGCGGCTCGAGTTGCCCAAACTCCTTATTTTATGGATGGGACACTTAGCACAGCAAGCACTCGGGGAGTCTCAGGGTTTCTCTGGCTCCCGCGATGGCGGTGCCGTGTCCCATCCAGATGAAAGGCCACGAATGTCCTGTTCCCCATCCACGGAGCTTACTCCATCAGTGACAGGGCACTTGGGGTCAGGCAGCCTGGGCTGAAACCCTGGCTCTGTCTCTCACCAGGTGTGTGGCCTCAGGGGAAGTGCAGAAGGAGCTTTAAGTCGGCCGCTTCTTATGAGAGTGGCCAGCGATCATCACAGCGCCCATCTAAAAGCATCGTCAGGATGACTGACTAGCTAAGCGATCTGGCACATAGCGCTTGGTCAACAGAGGTCAGCTGTATTCTTATTAATTAGTATGTTTGTCCTCTGTGTCGAAGCCCAAATGTCTTATTGGATGTGCAAGGCCCTTCATTACCTGGCCCCCGGTTTCCTCTCCTGCCTTAACTCTCCCCCACTCTCTGCTTTATGTTGCAGCCAAAATATATCTTTACACTATCTCTTGAACAGGTTTCTTACCTCCAGACCTTGGACCATGCTGTTCCCTCTGTCTGAAGCACTCTTGCCAATTCCTGCTTTCCTGTGGATCTCAATTTAGACATCACTTCCCTGGAAACCTCCCCCAGCTCAGATCGGGATAGGGGGCCCCCTCCTGGGCCCCCCCCCCCCCGGACAAACAACATCAGGCTCTGCGTTGCCATGGCTTATTTCCTTGTCCACCTTTCCCACCAGACTGTGAATTCTGTGCAGCAGGGGACAGTCCCTAGTAGGTAGTATGGGCCTGGCTTGCTGGGAGTTCCCAGGGAATATAGTATACAGTAAGTGTCAAACGAGTGCAGGCTTATTGCAGCAGGAAGTCAAAGCCAGATAGCCCACAGGGCGCATTTGCAGGAAGTGGTGGTCAAGAAAGATCTGCTATTAGAGGTAAAGCTTACTTGTGGCCTTGGAGGATGCGGCCTAGGCAGAGAGAAGTGGGAGACACTCTGTTCGCTTTACATAAATGTCTGTGAACACGCGTGACGTAGTGGTAAGCTGTCTTTAATCGGAAGAAGCCCTTCGCTCATGCCATGTGTTTGAGAAGCTAGAACCGGGTGGGAATTCACATTGGAGACAAATATATTACTGACTGACATGGGAAAAACTATGGAAAGTGGGGCAGGAGAGCTTGGTGAGAGGAGGTGATACCTGGGCAGGGCGATGAGGGATGCATAGGGGTTTACAAGGTAGGTAAAGCAGGATGCCAAGGGAACAGCCGACGAGAGGTGACAGGGAAGAAGCGTGTTTGAGGAATGTTGACAAAGTACTATGGGATGCAAGCAGGGTGCCAAGATGGGTGGGGAGCTATTGCAAAAACTCGTGAAAATCGGGCTATGGAGTCTGCACATTATCCTATAGCTTATTCACTCAGGCATTTGTTTCACTAATATTTACTGAGCACGAACTACCCGGTGGGAAATAAAAAGGACTTGGTGCCTACCCTTGTAGAGCTTAGAGTCTACAAAGGATCCACTGAAAATGCCTATGTAACGAATGTGACATCGTCAGACTGACATCTTGGAAAAATGAAGTATTATGGTAGCTGAGTAGAAGGATGCATGAGAAGGCAGAGGCAGGGAGGCTGGCCAGGAGACCAGAGAGGGTATAGGCAAGAGAGGCGGGTAGGAGCCGGGGGCATGTGCCAGAGATGGAGAGGGGTGGTTTGTGATAGATTTAAGATGCTGTAGCGTTTTTTGCTATTCCTCCTGGGGAGAGGTGTAGTCGAATTTTTGACCCTTGACTCTGAGCTGGCCTGAGTGTCCCCTTGACCAATAGAACATGGCAGAAGTTTGAGGCCTCTGAAGCTGGGCGATAAGAAGCCTTGCCGGCAGCCTCCCTGGGCCTCCCAAGACACTCTATATGGGAGCCTTGAGCTTCCATGGAAGAAGTCTGACTAGCCCAAAGCTTCTGTGCTATGGAGACCACATGCCGGTGCTCTGGGGGACAGTCCCCTCTGAGCTCTGCCTTCCAGGGATTCTTGCCAAGGCACCAGCCATGTGAATGCAGTCAGCACAGGCCCTTCAGATGGACCCGTCCACCAGCTGAATACCACGTAAGTGACTTCCATCCACACCAGGTGGACTTAGGAGAGTCGCCCAGCTGAGCCCTTCCAGAATCCCTGACCTACGAAACCACAAGGTGTACTAGCATAGTTTATACTTTAAGGCAGGAAGCTTCAGAGTCGTTCATTACATAGCAGCAGATAAACTGGACTAGGATAAAAGGCAGAGGTCCTGGGGAGGCAAAGCCAGCAGGCCCCACCCAGTAGGTATGGGGAAGAGCACCTATCATTGGGGTTGGGCTGGAGGGACAAGGCGTCCAAGTTAGGGCTGCCAAATCTAACAGATAAATATGGGCTGCCCAGTTACATTTTGGATAAGTTTTTAGTATAAGTATGTCCCAAGTATTGTGTGGGACATACTTATACCAAACACTCATTTATTGTTAATCTGAAATTCGTAGGTGACTGGGCATCCTGTACTATACCTGGCCATCCTAATCCAAGTGGGGGAAACGGTCTGTGCGAGTATCTGGAAGTGGTGATCCAGGAGGACCTCAGCCTGAGAGATAAGGAGGAGACCCCTCTTATCTGGGTCAAAGGTGCGGGGCCCGGAAGGCCCGGCCAGGGAGTGGCTGTGGAATACCCTGCTGGACCCACGTGGATCTGGGGCATGTTGTTCTCTTGGCAGGTGTCTTGGCAACGGCTGGACCTGGGACCCCCGCTGGAGCCCGAGTCTCTGTGTGATCCATGCTGGTGACAGGGCAGGAGCAAGTGCAAAGGTCCACCTGCCCCTGACCGGGGAGCTCCCCGCAGCACGTGAGGAATGCAGCCTGCTAAGAGCTCCCTGCATGGCCGGGCGCCCAGGCTGCTGCCCCGGTGGGCCCCTCAGAGGCATCTCCTTCCCCCTCCTGTTGGCTCTCCTCACAGACTATCTCGGTAAATCCAGACCTCTCCATGTGTCCAGAACTGCTGACACGCTGGCTCAGCGTGAGGAGTTGTCTGCCCGTGTGTGTAGAGCTCCCCGGAGCAGGGCGGGGCCAAGGCCGCGGAGACAGCGGCTCCTCTCTCCATAGGGTCTAGCGCGATGCGGGACTCCCAGGGCCAGGGCTACCGGAGGACCAGCTCTCTACTCTTTCTGTCTCTGGTCTGTGAGGACCTTCGGTTCCTAGCCTCCCAGAGAGCCAAGGCTTTTCCAATCCCGGGCTGCCAACAGCCCCAGGGAGGGACACATTCAAGTGGCCACCGTGGAGTTGTCGTTTCTGCCCAGCCTCTCCTCAGGAGAGTGGGCCTCGCAGCTCCAGCTGAGCTGGGGGGAGTGTGGGTTCTGGTCTGAATTGGGAATTCCCTTTTGCAGTGATGGCTCCTTCTTCGGGGCTCTGGCCAGGGGGACTTAAATGCATCCCTCTCTCCACACCGTCCAGTGACCCCCGCCCCCTTACCACAGCAGGGGCGGGGGGGGGGCTCGCCCTGCCAACCTGAGGCTGCCCACTGCCCTTTCTCTCACTTGTCCAGACACGCTGCTCTGGGGAGCTCCATAGGGCCCCCATCTCTTTGTTGTCCCCGTACTGCTGAGTCCTGGTCTTTGTCTGGAAACCCTTAGACTTGCACGCTGAACACCTAGCTCCGTGCTGTAGGGGACACCATGGCACCCGGGCAAGGCCCTGCCCTCAAGGAGTGAGAGTGTCACCTGAGAAGACAAGGCGGGTGGCAGGAAGACAGGCAAACGAAGTCAGAACTGGGAGTCCAGCCTGTGGCGTCTGGAACCTAGAGCCAGCCTTGCGTGGGACATGGCTAGCCGGTGACCGTGTGGCTGCGGACAAGTCCCCCGAGGTTTCTGAGCCTCAGGGGCCTGCTGGTCACTTGTGGGGTTCCTTCCCACTCCACAGGCTGAGAATCAAGTGGCACTACGGGGACGGGGTGGGGATGCCCTTCCCAGATGACAGGGACCACTTCGTCTCTGTTGGAGCACAGCTTCGTGTGCCCGTTTGTTGTGAATACAGAGTTCCGCTCTGCAGGCCGCAGGCAGCTCGTCAGATACCAGCTCGGGTCTTGTGTCTCAAGAAAAGGGACAACAGGTGAGGGTCTGAAAGAACAAGAAGGGGTTTTCCATGAAGAGGAGATAAAGTCGAGGCTGGGGAGGGACGGGAAGGGTGTCTCGGGCACCGGGCAGGGCACGTGCAAGGCCACTGTGGAGCGGGAGCACCTGGCACGTTTGTGGAGCGGCGAGCCGTCTAGGAGGCTGACACCCAGGCCCCGAGAGGGCGGGCGGGCAGCCCAGGGATGGCGGAATGGAGGAGTCACCCCGGGGTCAGCGTCGGGGGAGAGGGGGTTTGCATGCCAGCCCGTGGAGTCTGGATTTTATCCACTCGACAGCGGGAGCCAAGGAGGGCTGTTAGCAGGCCAGTGACACGGTCAAGAGCATGCTTGGCCCTCCTCAACACTGCCTGCTCCCTGCCCCGTCTTCACATCCTGCCTGCGCTGTTGGGCTTGTCCCCAGTGCCCCAAGCCCGGCCACTCAGGACAGCGACGGTTGTGGGTGCAGGCGTGGTTGGTCCCCTGCGTGGGGGCAGCCCGCTTCTTCCTGGGGCCGCGCGCCTCTCGCCCTCCACCAAACCCGGCCGATCCTGGTCATCTGAGCACGCACCTCCCGCTCTGCGGTGTTGGCCTGGAACCCCCCCATGCCGCCGTCGCGTGGGCCGACCTCCATCTCTGGGGTCAGGCCGGCTTGGATGGGCCAAGCCACGTCTCTGTGTGCTTTTCCCGGATTAGACTCCAGCTCAGTGCCCGCAACAGAAATGGCCCCCTCTCCCTCACGCTAGAAGAGCGGTGGTAACTGGATCGGACGGCTCTGGCTTGTGTTTATTTTTAACGACTGGAGATGTCTTGCGGCCAGAGGTAGATGCACGTGGAGGAGGGCAGAGAGAGGGCGTGTCTTGGGGGATGCAGACTTCCTATGAATCCCTTGGTGACTTCCAGGCCCCACCTTCACTCACAGCCTGCAGAGATTCTACCTGTAGAGCTAAACAGCCCCACAGATCCCCTGGCTGTATCCTTCACTCCGCACGGGGGAAACTGAGGCCCAGCCTGGGGGTGAGTGGCAGAACCAAGAGGAGAGCTCCACATCCGGTTCCCTGGTGAGCGTCTTCCCTTTGCCCGGGGACTAAACTGAGTTAAGGAAGAGTGTGGTGGGGAGCCCCTGGAGCCAAGGATGGGTGGGAAGAAGGGGACGGTCAGAGACGCCAAAGGAAAGCCGGGGCTGAGCCATCAGGTGGAAGATTTGGCCAAAATTGAGATTTGAGATTTGGCCCCAAATTACACGGTACTTCTGTTTTTAAGAGCTGCGATGGTAACCCTCAGCTCACCCCTCCCCCACTGGAAACACGATGTAACATTTTCAAGACTTTCAGAGGGTGGAGGAAGGAGCCACCCTGAGCCTCTGGGCACCCACCCTGTGCCCGGCATCCTTCTTCCCTCCATTTAACCTCCGTGAGCACCTAATAGGTTCTGGGTGCTGAGAATACAGGTATCGAGAATGACTCAATTTGTGGAGAGAAGGCCCCGCTAAACAACTATTTTTAACAGAAAAATCCTACACCCAGAGCAGAGGGTCTAGCCCCAGTGGGAGGAGGGGTAGGCAGTGAAGGCTTCCCGGAAGAGGAGGCGCCTGGGATGAGTCTTGAAAGATGAGAGAGAATTAAGCTGACCGAAAACGTGGCAGGGTACCGTCAGCAGGCGAAACCGCGTGGACAAAACCAGGGCGGCATGAAGCTGCGCGAAGTCAGGGCTGCTTTATGCTGTGATAACACACACCCCAGCTCAAGGCTGGAATGAGCAGATACTGGAAGGCTCAGTGGGAGGGCGGGGGGCACGTCTGGAGCCCGATGGGTCACCCTTTGCAGTGTGAGTTCATCTACAGGTTTTTTTTTTTAAGCTGCAGAGTGGCTTGTTTGGATTTGTGTTTTAAAATATGGTCCTGGCAGTAGCGAGGCGGCTGACTCAGAGGGAGCCCAGGCAGGAGGCTGGGGAGCCTGTTGTAACAACCCAGAGGGAGGGGAGGAGGGCTTGACCTTGGGCTGTGGTAGTGTGGGGATGGAGAGGAGAGGACTGCGTTGGGAAACATCTAGGAGGGCAAGTTGTCAGGACCTGGTGACTGATGCCAGGCGGGATGAGGGAGAGGCAGAGTCAAGGCCGGCCTTGTCAGAAGCCCAGCAGGGGTGCAGCTGGCTGACGGAATCCAGCGGGCAGGGCAAACTCAAGGCTGATCTCAGGTTGAGACAGGGTGAGTCTTGGGTGCCAGTGATGTGTGCGTGAAGGCGGCGACAGGATCCCGGGGGGCGGTTGGAGACCCGGGGTCTGGAGGGCGGGTTGGGGAGAGGCCTTGAGCTAGAAAGTAGATTTGGCAACGATGGGCACGTGGTCATGGTGGGCACAGACGGGGGAGCCAGATGGCACAGGAAGACCTCGAAAGGGAGGCGGGGACCCCTCCCCACTGACCCTGACTTTAGGGGGTGGGTGGAGGAAGGGAAGGCCCCACAGGAGATTAAGGATGGTCGGGTGATAGGAGGCTCCGCAGAAAGCGTGATGTCAGGAGGTGCGGCTGCAGTGAGCATGCGTGTAACTGTGGGGACTGCAGCGGGGCTCCTGACGGGGAGGGAGATTCCAGGGTGACTGATGGACCTTCTAGAGGGGGCAGGCCCGGCACACAACTGGGAGGGTGGCTCCTCTGGAAGGAAGAGGGACCTTCTTGCCCTCTGATTCCAGCCAGAGGGTAATCTGGCCAGGTGAGGGGCTGTGTTTGGAGACCCGGCAGAGACAAGGTCACATCCGAAGACCTTAATGTTTCTGATGAAGGCTGGCGACTCTAGAAACGGAAGGGCGCAGAACGGACAGAGGTCATGAGGAGGAAGCAATGGTGGGGTTAAAAAGGAAGAAGACGAGAGGCTGAGTGATGGCCTGGTCGAAGGTGGGGGGTCAGGGGTGAACTTGGGTCCAGGAGAAGGTCCCTGGAGAGAGGAAGCTGAAGCTCGGGAGAGCCCAGCTGTTGGATGTCACTCACACGGATGCTGAAGGCTACCAAGCTGATGGCACGCCTTGGGGGGTGGGGTGGGGAGGAGAGACAGTGGTCCGGGGCTAGGTGGCCAAAAATGTCAAGTGGGGGGCTGGCAAAGTGGGGTCTGAGGGTGAAAAGAGGGAGATGGTGGTGGAGTCAGGAGGCATAAATGCCAAGGGGGAAAACCTCCGTCATGTGGCCTTGATGGAATCATGGCCTGAAACACCTGCAGGGGCATGAAGAGAGTGTGGGGACGCCGGGGGGTGCCACTCAGGGAAGCGAGATGGGACAGAAACACCCTCCCCAGAGAGCGCTCGGGGGATGAGGTATTACAAAAGGTTTCCACGGGAGGAAGGTCAAGGATAGAGGTGGTGTTGTTAAAGGAAGTGAGTTCCAGAAGGGAGGCTGGGAACGGGGTGGGTCAGGCACGGTGCGGTACAGAGCAGGGGGAAGTGACCAAAAGAGGGTGCCCTGGAGCCACCACCAAGGAGGAAGGGGCACGAGGCAGGGGGGCAAGCTTTCAGAGAGGCGGGGGCCTACGGGAGGAGCAGGAGTTTCCCTGAGGAAAAGGGAAAGAGAGCACAGCAAGAGGGCACAGCTGTGCCAAGGCCCGTCGTTCATTCCACGAGTATTTATGGAGGTTTTTGACGAGACAGGAAGTGTTCTCTGTACTTAGCACATATCAGTGAACAAAACCATAACCCCTGCCCTCATGGGGCTTATGATATAGCTGGGGGTCGGGGGAGAGACAGAACGAGTAAAACGACAGACAAGAAGTGAATCTCAGAGTATACGAGAGGGCGATGAGGCCATGGAAAAAAGCAGCAGCAGGGCAGGGTATGATGGATTGCCCCGGAATTCTGCGGGCAGAGCGGGGCTGGCAGCAGGGGGAGTGAGCTGAGGTGGAAAATAGAGCGCTCAGGCTGGGCCCAGGTCGGGCCAGTGCTCTGGGTCTGTGGGAAATTCCACACAGTTTGATAGGGGCGGGCAATAGCGGGTGAGG
This sequence comes from Neofelis nebulosa, assembly GCF_028018385.1. Classification (NCBI taxonomy): domain Eukaryota; kingdom Metazoa; phylum Chordata; class Mammalia; order Carnivora; family Felidae; genus Neofelis; species Neofelis nebulosa. The sequence continues at coordinate 43,528,278 of NC_080794.1, read as the reverse complement.
ATTCGGACAGAAGCATGTGTGTGGTTCTCTGACGGACAGTAGGTGGGAGAAGTTTTAGCCGAGAAGAATCTTCCAGGTTGGGTGAGAAGAAGTAGGCAAAGGAAAAGGAAGAAAAGAAATACTCAAAGGGCATCTGGGAAGGGCAGACACCGGGCCAGGGATGACTGCTCAGTCTCCACCAGCCCTCAAGACAATCCTAAACTTTAGGAAGACACTGTCCTTATCTGGCCCCCTCGTTTACATGAAAATAATGACGGCACCAAAAGGAGCTAAGGCCCAGAAGTGTCCAGCAACAGCCCTGGGCAGGGGGGCAGAGGGGGCTTGGAGGGAGCTCTTAATGCGTCCTCCCAGCCTCCTGCTGAGTGAGGCCCGTGTCCTTATCTCCACTTCCTGGTCAGGGGCGTGAGGTTCAGAAGCATCAGCACAGTGGCCAAGATCATGCACCCGTTCTACAGCCAGCCTGCCAGGTTGGCCCCCAGCCTACTTAGCTGTGTGACATCAGGCAGCGCCTGAACCTTTCTGGACTCAGCTTCCTCATCCGGAAGTAGAGATCATAAAAGCACCTGCTTTATAGGGTTGACATGAGGATTAAATAAGATGATAAATGCAACACATGCGGAACAGGGCCCGGCAGTAGGAAGTGCTGTGCTGAGTGTCCCCATTGCTATTATTACTGTCCAAGGTCATTCAGGTAGGAGGCGGGAGAGCAGGGTTCTGGAGGGGCCCCTCCGTGGGGCTGACCCCTGCTGGCAGCTGACCTTGGGCCCGCGTGAGACTGGACGTGCTGACCCAGGCTGTGGAAGCAGCAGCCATACCGCCACCGGGCCTGTTCCTTTGCTGCAGGCATGTGACATATTGTGGCGTGATGTGTTTTCCCCTCATGGTGCAAGATGTGACTCAGAGGGGCATGCTGGGGAAATGAGTTTCTTGGATTTGCCCACCTCATCGCCCCTGCGTTCTTTTGAATTTCTCTGAATCAGACTTTATATCTGGCTCTGCCATTCAGCAGCCTTATTTATGCAGAAAACAGCCCCACATTTCCAACTTGCTCAACAGCCGTAAAGATTCATCTTTGGCCCGGGGGAGGGTAGCGAAGGAGGGGAGGGAAAAAAGGAAAAAGAAAGAAAGGAAGAAAAAGGAAGAAGGAAAGAAAGCGCCAGCAACAATCAAAACAACCCTTTTCTCCCTGCGTAATCTGGGCAGCTTCCAGGAGGATAATGTCTTTCCACCGTGAATCGCCCCCTCCCTCCCAGGCTGTTTTCACAGGAAGCAAATCCTGGAGCATTTTCAATGTGCCCCTCGAGGCAGAACAATGAGGCCCTTGAAGCCTCGGAACCGCGCTTCCTCCAGTTATCCGGAGCCGGGCCGAGCCCCTCCTGCGGCGGGCGTGGGGGGCGCGGGGACCGGCCCCCGGGTGGGGGAGGGGCGGCCTGCAGGGCGGGGCCGCGCCGCACGAGGGAAGCCCATTAGCCAAATAATAGGTTTGGATCCGACTGTTTTGCCAAGGTACCCGGCATTTATCCGGCTCCCCGATTGGGGGCGGGGAGCAGGGAGGAGGCGGCGCGGATCCAATTACGGCTGCTGCAGCCCGGTCGCCGGGAGGTGGCGGCGGGCCGGGCCGGGCCGGACCCAGCCGGGCGGGCGGAGCGGGGGACCTTCCGCGCGGGAGCCCCGGCCGGCCGGTCGGGGGCGGGGAGGAGGGAGGGGGTGGTGGGGGCGCCTCTGCCCCGGGCGCCCCGGGCCCCGCGCCCCTCGCCCCGCGCGGCTCCCCCGCCCGGCCCGGCTCAGCTGCCTCATTGTTTATTGTGGCGTCTGGCTCTCCCCCTTCCCGTCCCCCTCCCGCGCGCCGCCCGCCCGCCCGCCCGCTCCTTTCTTCCCTCCTCCCGAAAGAAAGAAGAGCCCGTCTGTGGAGACGAATGAGTCATGAATAAACAAACAGCGTGGGGGAGCTGTCACTCCGAGCTGACTTCCTGGCCGCGCTCGGCTCCGCGACCTCCCGGCGGGCCGCAGAAGCCCGGCCGGCTGGGGCGGGCCGCGGGGCAGGCTGGGCGCCCGGCGCGGGTGGGGTGCGCGGCACCCCGATCGCCCGGCTGTCCTTGACCACGGCCCTCACGGGCATCGCGGCCGTCAGCGGGAGCGGGTGTGACCTGAAGTTCCCAGACCTATCTGCACACGCATGCTGAGGGCTGGGAGTCTGATTTCCCCGGGCTTGACAAAAGCCATACGCCATGGAAAGGCGAGGCATGTGAGCATCTGCCGCGTGGGTTCATTTCCCTGTGCCGGCTCCCCCTCTGTGATGTGTGCTGCAGAGGCAGGGCCGCTGGGAGGACCCGTGCATATGGGTTGTGTGTGCCCGGGTGCCTGTCTGGAGTGTGGGATACACAAGGGCGTGCGTCTGTGTCCGGGCTGGTGGCCAGTGTGTGTGTGCGCAAGTCTGTTATGTGACCATTTTCCGGACTCTGAATTTGCTTCTGCCACTTTAAGCTTTGAGATTCTTGCTTTGTGCTTAGTTCTTTACTTGGTCCTTTTTCCTTTCCCTTGTGTGATCTTGTGGGTCATTCAGGGCCGTCTCTCCCCATTAGTGAGGCCCCCGGCCCCAGCAGACCTCCAGGGTCTGGCCTGGCTGGCCTTAGCGTCCAGCCAGCTGTGGCCACACGCAGGCTCACAACGCTGACTCATGCCTGGCGAGAGCAGAGAGGAGCGGAGTCTGACCAGGAACCAGGCTGGGTGAACCCCCCGCTGTGGGGAGGGCACTCTGGGCCTGGCCTGCGAGTGCCCCTCATGAACTCTTGAGCCTGGGGAGAAGGCCTGGGCTAGCCCAGACATTCTGGGGGCTTCTCGCACAGAGAAGGACCTGCCTCATGGGGTCAGAGACAAGGGCAGGAATTGGGCATTTCTTCCCTGGCAACCACACACCCTCACAGGGGTCCGCCCCAGGGCCAATGCTGATGACAGGTCTTCAGGAAAAAGGCTGGTGAGGCCAGGCCAGGCTGTAACTCAAGCCCCTGCTGCTCGGCTGGGTCCGGAGCCCTGCCAGCACTGGCCCTGCTCCTTCCAGCTCCAGGCTGGAGCTTTGCATGCAGGGACAGATCCCCCTGAAGCTGAAGCAGGGCACAGGTTTGCTGCCTTCTCCCCAACCTCGCCTTCTTGTGTAGCCCCACTGCCTATGCCTGTTTGCTGGATTTGGTTTCCTGGCCCTGGAGTAGTGGCATTGGTTGTGGCCCTGACCAAGGAGGCAGACTCTGGGAGCAGGGGGCCAACCGTGGCCATTTTCCGGCCTCCTCATCTTTCAGCTGGCAGGTGGCTCGGAAGACTGGATCAACATGGGTTGGGAGGCAGGTAAATGTATGTTCATAGCCTGGCTTTCTTCCCTTTCTGTGTGACCTAGGGCAAGTCGCTTAACCTCTCTGAACCTCTTTCTTCTTTAAAATGTGCATAACGACCCTTCCCTTGTGCAATGGTTGCAGATACTAAGGAGAAAATGGTTGTGAGCCCTGCACACTGGACTTGACATGGAACAGAGGCTCAGAAAAGAAGAGTTTGCTCTCTGTCCACCCCGAGCCCTGCTCTGGACCTACATCATCAGGGCCTAGAATTTTGGCTGCCCTATCTTGTTCATCCTCTGACCCAGATAGGTGTGGGCCTGTGGGCCTCGTCTGGAATTTGAGGACTCAGAAGTGGCCTTACACAGTATTAATTGGGGTCTCTAAGTCCCAGGGCAGCTTGGAGTCTGGGCCCAGCCTTCAGAGCCAGGCCCATGTAGGCAGGACAGCGGGGACCCACAGTATCTTTCTGGGGCTTTCCCTGTGGGGAGAAGTCTCCACCCATCAGGTCACACTCTGGCTATGCTTCGGCTGGCCTTGACTTGTAGACAATTTGTTTGGTCTATGTGGGATTAAGAAAACAGCCAGTACTGAGGAATGAAGACATTTCATGTGAAAATGTGCATTTGCAACTTCCTTGAAAAATGGGGGAGATTTGTGCATTTGCAACTTCCTTGAAAAATGGGGGAGATTTGGCCACACTGGGCTCACATTCCTATGTAGCATCTGTGGGCTGGAGCTGAGAAGTGGGGGGCCCCCTTGGGCAGTACATGTGCCCTCCAACTGGTTGTGGCCCTGACCAAGGAGGCAGACTCTGGGTCACTTTCTGTGTGACCTAGGGTAAGTCGCTTAACCTCTCTGAACCTTTTTCAGGGGCAGACCCCACCGCTCCCTGCTGCCGTGGGTCTTAAACGTGAGTGTGCCAGAGAATCACTTGCGTGTTCAAACACAGCTTGCTGGGCTCTACCCTAGAGTTTATATTTCAGTGGGTCCAGAGCGGGCCCGAGAATTTACATTTCTAACAAGTTCCCAGGTGCTGTGGCTGCTGCTGGCCCAGGGACACACCTGGAATACCCCTGCCTGCACCGTATGAGGCCAACTTGTGGTCACCATGCATCATCACACTTGGCCCGTTGTTTGCGTAGCAGGGAAATATTTGTCTTCATATTCCAGCGAAGGTAGGAAAATAAAAAAGGACAGAGTGTCATGTGTTTTCGCAAGATGGAGAAGGCCATATTTCTTTGGGGATATGTGTTCACAAGCAAGTGATCTACATACATGTCAAATGAACACAACGTAAGGTGCCACAGAGGTACCTGCCCTGAGCATGATGTGGAGAATGTGCCAGGTGGGCACTATCTGAACTCGATTCTTACACCTGTCCAGCTCACTTTTTGTTACGTGGTGGGCCCTGCCCACTGCACTTTATTCGTGGAACAGCTCTGATTTGCACCCGTTCTGTTGTTGCTCTGTGTCAAGACGTGGAGACAGAGTGAATGGGACACGGTCTTTACCCTCGTGGGGCGCACAGCCCGTTAGGACAGACGGACAAAACACACCGAACAGACACACACCCAAAAGAAGGAATTACACATTGCCGTGACACTCCTGGGATGTGCTGGGCTGGAGAATAATGGGGTGTATGGGGACGCCTTTAGTCTGAGCGGTCAGGGAAGCCTCTCTGAGGTCCCTATAGAGGGAGTGGGGTGGGGAGAGGAGGTTGGGAAGCAAATGGGGGACTGGACCAAGTCAGCCTCAGTCTCTGCCCTGAAAGATGGAACCCACACGGGGAGTCAGGAGACCAGGGTTTGAATCCTGGCCCCTGGGTCACTCCCCTCAGCCCCTCCTCCTCCCTTTATCACTTTAACCCCCCTCCCCCCCACCCGCAAAGCCCAGTTCCCCTTTCACCAGACCTAGGGGGCGTTCCTGACCTTCTGGCCCGTGTGGCACCCACCCCATTCTCTCTCTCTCTCTCTCTCTCTCTCTCTCCCTCTCCTTTCTCAGTTGCTCACTGGTCCTCTGACCCGCAGCTCTGACTGCTCATTCACTCTTGGTGGGCCTAGCCACCCAAGACAGACCTCGTCTGTCTTTAAATTTTTTTTTTTTTTCAACGTTTTTTATTTATTTTTGGGACAGAGGGAGACAGAGCATGAACAGGGGAGGGTCAGAGAGAGAGGGAGACACAGAATCGGAAACAGGCTCCAGGCTCCGAGCCATCAGCCCAGAGCCTGACGCGGGGCTCGAACTCACGGACCGCGAGATCGTGACCTGGCTGAAGTCGGACGCTTAACCGACGGCGCCACCCAGGCGCCCCGAGACCTCGTCTGTCTTGTACAGACGAGGAAACTCAGTCCAGTGCTTTTAGTGTCCCCCCCCCGCCCCCACTGGTGAGTTGCTCTGTCAATGATTTGGGTCGAACTGCAGAACTTTTCCTTCCTCTTGGCTTTCCTCACAGAGTCCAGCCCAAGGCCGAGCGCGGAGTAAGGGTTCCACACACGCTAGGGCCTGGGCCTGGGCTTGGGCACGGACACTTTCCATATTTGCACCTCCCAAAATGGCTAAGGAATCTTGCCTGGTGTGGCAAACCCGTGACACGTTCTTCCCATATTGTGCTCACAGCAGACATCACTAATCCATCATGACACTCATCTCCGCCGAGCCCATGGAGAGCAGCGGAATCCTTCTCAACGCACAGTCCTCCAGGAGGCAGATGCCGATGAGTTGGGAGTTGATTCGTGGGATGACAGTTATTAGCCACTCCTGTTTGAGGAGCACGTCTAATGTTGCGTGGGTCTGGTGTGGCCTCCGGGGTTAGTAGAAACCTGGGACATGGGCTTAAGATGGCATTTTAGGTACTTGAGTTGGGCGTGGAGGTGGGGGCTGGACAGATCTGTTAGCTAATGAGAAGAGAGTGATGGAAGCTGATAGGCCGGGGCAGGGTGGAGACAGACTCTAATCAGCTCAGGGTCCTACGGAGTGCCCACATGAAGAAGGGAACACAGTGTGTGAGGCAATATGGCAGGAGTGAGGACTCAGAGCTGGGCTCTGGGGATAAAGGGGGCTCAGTGGGTCCTGCTGGAGATCCCTGAGGGCTGGCCAAGGACTCCTTTGACTGCCTGGAGGATAAGGCTCTGAGAGAACAGAGCCTCCTGTGCCACCCAGCCTGAAGCGACCTCCTCCCCTCTTCTCCATCCCCAAGTCATAAGCAGAGGCAGCCCGGGGCCCTTTGGCGGGGCCTTTGTAAGCAAAAGAAGCTTTTATGGAAGTTAGACGTGGGTATCTGTGTTCTGGGAACGTCTGTGGTCATTAGGAGAAGGCCCAGGGATGCTGATGTCCATCGGATCTTCCGTCAGGACTCTGAGGAATGGCCTAGAGGTCTTGCAGCCCTGCTGTGGTCAGAGTCGCTGGCCACGGGCTAGGCGTGGCTTCCGAGGCTCTGGCCTAAGGGTAGAAGTCAGCAGAGTGTAATGGGAGGGGCCTCCCTACCTCCCCCTGTTAGCTCCTCTGGCCCTGTGCTTTCTTTCCCTCTTCTCCTGCCCCAGTTCTCTGGCTCTGACATGGGGTGGGGTGCAGGTGCCGCTCTGCGTACTCTCAGCCCCGTGAGGATGGCCCCCACCATGCCACCTGCTTGTTCACCATTCTATCACTGGAGCGAAGCCCTTGAACGAAGGAATGGCCGACTGATTGAAGGAAGGATGCTCCTTTTGTAAGCTTGTGATGCTTTCTTGCTCCCTTAACGCCTGTCATCTCTGCTACACTGTAAGCTTCCTGAGGGCAGGGATTGAGGCTGGGAGTCCAAAGCCGTATCCCTGAGCCCAGCGCCGTTCCCTGCACTGTTCCCTGCGCCGAGAGGAGTTCCACGAGCCGAAGGCGAGGCCGCATCTTCTTACTGTGCCCTTTGGGCTCTGCTTATTCTGGGTTTGGTACAGGAAGGTCCTGGGGCAGTTCTGGTGTGGGGGCCCTGGTGGTCCCTGACAGTGCTGGACGCTTCAGATACGGAGCACTGCTCACGGATCCCCACGGGCTCTGCTACTCCCACCACCATGTTTCTGCTTTCCATTCCCCATGCCTGGGGTTCCCTCCTTGGCTCCGTTTTGGCCCTTTCCAAGTCCTCTTGGTTCTTAAGGCCACTCCCTCTGGGAAGCCTGGCTTGGAGAAGGCTTCTGCGTGCCCCGGGTCTCCCCTCTGCTGACCCCACAGGATCTGTGGTCCTCGTAATCTGTCCGCGAGAAACGGAAGCCACCACACTTTACGCAGGCTGAAGGGTGGTGATGGGCTCATGACTCTGGAGCGAGGTCTCGCTGGATCTTGTGAGCAGTTCTAAAGCTGTGTGGGGACATGCCTGGCCCTGTCATGGGGCCACCACCCCACTCTGGCAAAAGAGCATATCTGGGTCCTCACCTGCAAGGAGGGGCCTCGCTCACCTCCACTCATGTGGGCTGCAGGCACGAACAGACCTGGCCTCTTCCTCCATAGCCTTTGCTTCTTAGCTCCAGGGCTCAGGTGCCAGGCTTTGGGGATTGGAGACGTGGTTCAGGGTCTGGGTGATGCGCCCCAGTCGGATGTGTGGGGTCTGTGGTGACTCAGCTCTCGGCGTTTCGGATTCCTCAATCGTGAAATGGACATCTTCTCCCATTTTATAAGGTTACTGTGGAGATTACGGGTGCCGATGTGCCCACCCCCTCCTGTCTTGGGTCCTTTTTGTCTAAAGGGTTTTGCCTGGCTAGCTCTTACTCATCCTTCAGAAGGTCTGGGCTCAATGTCATCGCCTCCAGGAAGCCCTCCTTGGTCACTGGTTCTGGCGTGAGTCTCTGTTTAGGGTTGGCCTCCCCCATTAGACTGTGAGCTCCATGGAGGCAGGGGCTGGCACTTTGAAGGCCTTCAGTGAATTATTTGCTAAGTAAAAAATAAATTTAAAGTGAGTCCTACGGAGTAGGAACTCCCAAGTTGTAGCTGTTTTTGTGACGCATCAGAGGTGGCTGCCTGTGGAAGTTGTATTGGTAGAACTCTGCAGCCCGCCCATACCAGCCTGCTTTCCCCGGGAAGTGCCTGCCCACATGGGGCTTTATGTCCTCTCGGCCCCCAAGGCCAACCCCCCAGTGTTGGTCACTGAAAGCCCCGAGAGAAAGTCCTCTGTGCCAGCCTCTTCCGGGATCCATGGTGGGTGTGGAGAGTGTCGGCACACAAGCTTCTCGATTTCCTCCGCCTGATGAGGGGGCCTTGGCTGCCCCTCTGCCCACAGCTCAGAGGGTGCATCTCTGCTCACTGTGTTCATGCGCTCAGCTGGGGTTTCTGGGGGTCATTGCCCACACCTCTCCAAAGCGGGTCTGGCTCTTGAATCTGCTTCTAACCACGAGCCTGGTGCTCACGTCCCCTTATCAAATCCCCCAGGTCCTGGATCTTTTATTTCACTCCTCTGGGCCTCAGTTTCTTCATCTGTCAAACGGGAACAAGAACCTTGTAAGGTGGGTGGTATTTTGAGGATCCGGCAGAATCGCCAGCTCACACAGCACTTTGCAGTGTGGAATAGCCTCTCATGTATATTCTCCCGACAGAGTGCAAAGGCTCTTTCCTGGGGGAGTTGGGGATGAGTCGGGTCCTGGGGAGATGAGATATCAGAATGTAAAATTTCATGGTGCCATGGTGTGGGGGCAACTCTGGGGGCATCATCCAGGTGGCTACAGTATATGTGCCCCTGGCAATAGAACCAGGTGGCAGCACTGTGACCTGGGACAGACAGGCAGCTAACCGCGAGCTGTGCTTAGGGGAGATGTGTCTGGTGTGGCCAGTCTATTCTTCAGGGACATGGCTTACTTGAATTCACAGATTGGTCACTAGCGTCCAGAGGGCCCCCGAGCAGCAAGGAGAGCAGTCTTAGCGACACTTTGCATCTGGGCCCTGCTCTGTCTGGACTGCATGGCCTGAAGGATGTCCCCCCCCCCCCCATGGGGGGGACACACCTGCCTGTCCGTATACACGTTTCACCTGTGCACACACGCACGCACGTACACAGACGTGCGGCACTCTAGACCGACCCTCTCACTTATGTGCCCTTGAATGAGTGTCTCATGTCCCTGCATAGGACACATGGAAGAAGTGATTACTGAGCAACTCCCAGGAAGACTGTTCTATCGGGTTCCCTCTTGTCTCTCACCACTGCCATTTTATGGGGAAACGGAGGCCAGATAGCGGGAGTGGTTCGCCCAGGATCCCACGGCAGGGCAGTGTCAGAACGAGTAGCAGCAGTGAGAGCAGGTATGACTCCAGGGTGCCCTTACCTGGTTGGGGTTTCCTGGTGAGGTGACTGCTGGCCTGAAGGAGTGCCCACCCTCCCCAGCCCAGCATCCCATCTTACAGACAGGGAAAGAACTTGGCTGTGATCTTCCTCAAAAGGTCCTCACACCCCAGATGTGTGTGATGCAGGACGGAGACTTACAGGCTCTGAGTTGAAGCCCTGGGCTGTGGGTTTCCCCCACACCGCTGGGAAATTCCATGTCTGCAGCTGCTGCTAGGAGAGTAAAGCTCATGTAGACTGTAACTTAAAAATAAAAAAGGGAACTTAATAGGCAGGGTGTCCTGCAGGAGCCTAGGGTGCCCAGCCTCATCCAGAGGCCACCCACTGGGGCTGCCCACTCAGAGCACCTTGCCCTGCTCGGTGTCAGCCAGCAGCCCTGGCTGGGCAGCCCTCTCCCGCCCTCCCTCAGCCCTGCCCCAGCCCTGCCCACACAGGCTGCCCCCGGATTCTCACCTCCCCGGCCCTCTGGGCTTTGCTGGCAGGCCCCGGTAACAAGATGCCCTTTGTGTGTATTGGGTGGGGGAGGGGCTCCTGCTTTGCTTCTTGCTGCTGAGTCACAGCTCCCTGCCAGGCTCTGGGGACAGAGAGTCGCAGGTGACCGTCCAGGTGGCATGGAGCCTAAGACCTTGGAGATGGCCTCGGGCAACCCCTACCTTGCATTGGTGGGGAAACTGAGGCTCAGCGAGGGGAAGGGACCGCCTCATGCTTTCCTGGAGGGCGACAGCCAGACGAGACTCCCTTCTTGTGGTCTACGGGACACAGGCCTGTCATGTGGTCATCACAGCGTCCTACTGCCCCCCAGAATGGCCTGGGTGTGTGTCTGTCCCGTGTGCACACAGGTTCACACATCTGTGAGGGGATGCTCTTGAGCATTCCAGTGTGTAAGTGTTTAGCATATGTTTGTGTGCTGATGTGTATATTGGCTTTTTTAGGGCCCCCTGTGCCTTCTTCCAGAGACACCCATGGCCTGTCCTCAGCTGCCCGTTCCGCTTACCTCTTAGGACCTACCTGGGCTTACCCTGGCCCTGTGTGGGAGGCCTCTGCCCGGAGAATGCCAACCAGCATGGGTGAGCACTTGTAACAGGCAGCTCAGAATCTGGCAAAGTCACACTTCTGCATTTAAGATAGGGTGTCCTGTGCTCCCCCCCCCCCCTGCATTGTGCTGTGTAGGACTTAGCAGCGGGGGCCCAGTCAGAACTGTGGGGGTGGTTAAGAACAGGGGGTCCAGAGCCAGGCCACCTGGGTGTGAATCCCGGCTTTGCCATTTCCTAGCCATGTGATTTGGGCAAATTACATCGCTCTGAGCCTCCATTTTCTCATCTGCAAAATGGGATAATCACAGCCTTGCCTCACAGAGTTGTTACAGGGATGGCGTCTATACTTGTAGAGTTCTTAGAATAGCATGCAGTGCATAGTAGACCCTCAAGAAATGTGGCTGATTATTGTCACTATTATGATTATTCTTCACGACCCTGAGAGATCCCGTTGGAGACGCCAAGGCCTGAAGGGGGCTCTTTAGCTTCTGGCAGCATGAAAGAGCTACTTCTTTTGGATATAGATAAGCAGGCAGAAAGGGGTGGGGACTGTCCCTGGGCGGAGCTGCCCATTCTGGCCTGTGCCCCCACTGAGTGGTGCCACCCTGAACAATCGTGCCCAGGCTCAGTCTGCACAGTGCTGGGCCGGCCCGTGCCTCTGTGCTCCCAGCCTCCCCAGCCTCTGAGCAATGCCAGGCCCCAGGAGGCAAGGCAGGGCGTCCGTGAGGTTGCACCCAGTGCTCCTCCCTCTCTGATGGGCCTCCGGCGGCCTTGGCGAGCAGTTCCTGTTGCTGCTGCTGCGACGACGTCCCACCTAGTGCTGGGACCGCCATCTGGGCCCGAGGGCTAGGCGAGTGGCCTGCCGGCCATCTGCCTGCTTGGAGCCGGCTGCTTCCGAAAGGCAGCGGGGCGTCTGCGAGAGCTGAGGTTGCTGGAGGAGGCTCGGAGGCGGTTCTCTGGCCTGGGCAGCCTGTCAGGCCCCAAGCTGCCGTGGGAGGCCCAGTCCCCACAGCTTCCTGCCCTAATTCTCCCCTCGCACATCACATAGGGCCTAGGAGCCAGGAAACCTGGCCTGTAGTACCAGCCACTGTAAGGCCGTTTGGTCTCAGGAAGTCCCCACCCTCCCTGGCTTCAGGTTTTCCATTTGTACAGTGGGCAGCCAGGACTCCGGTGCCCTAGATTTCTGTCTATTCAGTGGTGCCTCTGGACCCAGGTCTGAATGGGGGAAATGTTTGGGACTGGGGAGGTTTTCCTGATGTGACTTTTTCTTTTAGCTCAGACTCTGGGAGTTGGCTTCCCAGCCAACTGTGGAATTACACAGAGTCCCGAGTGATCAGGTGCAGGTCAGGTCCAAGTTGGGGTTCTTGCCCAGCCCCGGCCCAGCCCTGTTACCTTGCATGGTTGGTGCAGAGTGACAAGTCTTTGAGAGGTATCAGTCTAGAGAGCTGGCCTGAGGAGGCAGCTTCTCATTCATTCATCCGTTCATTCATTCACTTGTTCTTTCAACCATCTATTTGCTCATTCATACATTCATCCACTCATCCATTTATCTATCCATTCATTTATTCACTCATTCATTCATCCATCCATTCATTCACTCATTCTTTCAGCTATCCACCTCTCCATTCTTTCATTCAAGCATTCATTCTTCTGTTCATTCATTCATTCACTCATTCATCCATTCATTCATTCACTCATTCATCCATTCGTTCAGTCATCCTTTTATCCATTCATTCAATAGTTTACTGAGCATCAGCATCACGCCTAACGCTGTGCCATTCTCTTGGGGATATGATGAGCACAACAGTCAGAGATATGCCCATCGCCCATCCATTACCACCCAGTGTGACAAACTCTAGGATGGGATGACTTAGCAGGGAGCTCACTCCAGTCCAGGAAGCCTGCTTCTGAGATGCCATAATGGAAGGGAAAGTTGGAGGGAGTTGGGCATGTTTAATCTCCATTATAGCCTTAGGAGATAGATAGTTGCCATTCCCACTCCAGGGAGAAGGAAAGCGATGCTCAACAAATCAATGCATAAGTGGCTTTCCTGTTGTCACACCCAAGTAAATGGCAGAGCTGGGATTTGAACCCTCCTCTGACTCTGAATGCCCTCAGGCCCCTACATTCTCTGAGTCCCTCCCTGCTAGCCATATGCCGCTGACCCTCCAGGGAGGGCGTGTACCAACCCCAGATGGCTGGGCAGACCCTCAGAGGGTATCCCATCCAAAATGATCATGGCTTAAGTTGGACTCGTGGTTTCTTCCCAACCCTGGCTCACATCCCCCTGGCTCACTCTTGATTCTGCCCTTCTCCTTGCTGTTGACAGCCAATTCTGTTGATTCCGCCTGGGTCCCAAATCTGTCCCTACCTTGCTGCCTCCACTGTCACCATTCCTGTCCACCCCTCATCTTCTGCCTGCCAGGTGGCTAAACCGGCCTCCTAACAGGGCCTCGGGAGTCCAGCCCTCTGCTTCCTCCTGCACACAGCTGCCAGAAGGAGATTTACAAACAAGTCAGAGCAGGGCACCCTCGTGGGACCTGCGCCCCAGACCTAGTGGGTGCGGCCCGCGTGATACGCTCCTGCTTGTCCCCCGTGACTCCGGCCCCACTGTGCCCCTCTCTCCTCTCTTCCCCAACTTCCCTACCGGTCCCACCTCCTGGCCTCTGGGTGCCTGGCATCTGAGCGTATCTGCTGTGTGGCATTCTCTTTGCCTGCGTCCTGTGGGCTGTCGCCTTTTCAGTCTTCAAAGAGGCCCTCCCTGACCATTCTACCAACCCCACCCACGCTCCATCCCGTTACCATATTTGCTTCCTTCAAGGCGCTTACACGTTTTGCTGAACTCCTCACTACCCTAACTAGAATGTAAGCTCCAAGGTGCAAAAGCATTTCCTGACCTGTCTGTCCTGTGTCCCAGAGCCCAGGCCACAGCCGAGAGGGTGCTGAAGGAACACTCATTGAATGAGGGAATTTCCTGGGGTCACAGATGCTCAGTCAGAAGGGACCTTGGTCTTTCCTTTACTGGATCTTGGAAACTGCCTTGCTCCCTTTCACAGCCCCAGCTTGCATTCCCCTGGGAACAGGGAGCTCACTCCCCTGAAGGTAGGACTGTTCGTCTCTGGCAGCTTGAATTGTTAGACATGGTGCTGATTCTGACCTGAAATCCACAGGGCTTGCTGAGCCCAACACGTCTGAGGGCACTTCTAGCCTATCTCTGGAGAGTGTGGCACGATGAGGACAGAACGGGGACACAGAGTCACAGGTCCTGGGTTTGAAGCCTCCTCTAATCCACTTCTCCGAGGGCAGTCACTGAGTCTCTGATCCTCAGACTCCTCTCTGGAACTGCTGGGAGCTCTTCCCCTCAGGGCTGTACTTGGATCAGAGGAAACGCGCCAGTGTGCCCAGACTGGTACCCGTTTAATAACTGTTGTTGGAGTTTGAAAAAAAAGTCTCCATGATTTCTTCACTACTCAGGGCATGTAAGCCCTCACTGTTCTTTCTGCTCTGGGATGCATCTTCCACATAAAAAAAAAAAAAAAAAAAAAAAAAAAAAATCAAACCAAACTAGAGCCCCAAAGACCACCCCTGCTCAGATGGGCCCGGCCGCTGGAGGGAGGGGGGTGCGTGGGGGCGCCAAGCTCTCCTGCGGTGACTGATGGGGCTTCGCCTTTTGGAAAGCATTTCAGTGCAAGGTTGCCCAAGGTCACTGCCTCTGTTCTGTGATTGCTTTATGAAAAGGGAGAAGAGTAAGTGGGCAAGATTTCCAATTTTTTAAGGAGATGGCTCAGAGCCAGTCACTGGGCACCAGAGGAAGGCAGCTGACCACACGTGGCCACATCCTGAAAGTGCCTGCAAGGTGAGGAAGGAAGCAGATATTTCTTGAGGGACTACTGTGTGCCAGGCATGCTTGGGTGAGGCCAGACATTGCTCTAAGCTCTTTACGTGCAAGAGCTCATTTAATGGATGTAGTCCTCTCTCCACCTCGGTGAATAGGCCTCATCATTCCCACGTTAAAGGTGGGCTTTGCTGTGGCGAAGGGACGTCAAATAACGTGTCTGGGATCCCGCAGCCAACATGGATGCTATTTAACCCCAGTCTCCCAGCTGCTGGAAGGTGAGGATTATTAGCCACACTGTTTTATAGCGGAGAGCTTCAAGGCTTGCAAGGGTGAGGCAACTTGTCCGAGGCCACTCAGCAAAGAGGATAAGGCAGAGCTGGAATGTGAACTCTGGTCTGGGCGGCTGCTAGGCACTGCATCATTCTGTGCTGTGCATATTGGTTGATGCCCTTGTCTTCTCCCCCTTCGTCTGTCCCCTGAAATGGATGGGCCAGGGAGGGGGATGGGCTGGAAAGGCGGCGGCTGACCGACTTTGAGGACCGGCAGGGGTGGTGGGAGCTAAGCCAGCCCCGGAGCTGCCGTGGGCCCCTCTGATTTCCCCGTCAGTGGTGCCTGGGGCTTTATGTGAACGGCTGTGTTTCCAACACAGACCTAGAGGAAGAAGCTGAAATCCCCCCATAAACCTTCCGCTCCTTGTTAAGCTTCCTTCTTTGTTATCAGAGAAGTGTCAGGAAAGACTCAGATAAAGAGACGGTGTCTGGGCCCCACCGTCCTGGAACAGACCCCCGCACACCACAGGATGAAGTCAGATGGGAGAAGTCCCTGGGCTTGAGCCAGGGCCTACTTGGGGCCAAGTCATGAGCTGGCCCAGAGTGCTGGCCTGCATCCAGTGTGTGAAGTCCTCCCTGCCTGCCTCGGGGACACTTCTGCTGTGCCCTGCCCACCACCATCAGAACCTCCTCCCAGGAAAGGTTGGGAGAACCAACCCAGAACCCAGCGGCCCTTGGAAGTCAGGATCCTTGTCTCTTCATGACTAAACCCGGGCCCCCTGTGCCGATGTAGGAAGAGTCCAGCTTCAAGGGTTGGGAGGAGACTGAGCTTTTGTTCAGACTCATCAATGGTCGCCTCAGGAGACATGGCCACATCCTAGGCCTCCCTTTCCTCCTCTGTGCAATGGGTGGAATGATGCGGCTCCTCAGCCAGCCGATGATGGCAGATGAGGCCACAGATAAGAAAGCACTCTGAACAGCGTCCAGTCTTGGCCAGCTGCCCACAATCACTATCCTGTCCTGTGGCCCTGTGGTTCCCGAAGTTTGAGTCACGCTAGAACCACCTCGGGATGCCAAAGCATCCTGATGCCCAGCTCCTTCCCCCAGGCATTCTGATTTAATTGGTCTGGGGTATGGCTGAGCCCTGGGAGATGTTAAGAGCTCCCGGGCAATTGGAACGCGTGGTCAAGTGAAGGAATCGCTGTGTGGCCCTTCCGTTCTGTGATCTCACTGGCTGTCAGGCAACCGGGGAGCTCGGAGTCACTACCAGGCCCAGATTTTTCTCTAGTCTTGTTATCTAGATCTGTCCTAATGTGTCCATTGGGAGCTCTGAATCCCAAACACCTGCTTTTTATGGAACACATCTCTGGGAGTCTGGGGAGTGGAAGAGCCTATGGTTTTTGCCAACTTCCTATGTGCTCGCTCTGTGTTGGGGTCGGGGGAGCAGGACACTCGGGCCTGGTGCCAGCCCTCCCCACTGTCCCGCCTAGGGATATAGGGCTCCTTCCCTCTGAGCTCTCACCTTAAAGATCAGGGGGGAGGAGAAGGGACGGGAAAAGAGCTTCCCTGAGCACCCACCACCTGCTGGGGTCTTCACAAAAATTAGCTTAACTAATAGGGGAATAATTCTCTGTGAAAGGCCTTGCCATCCCCGCTTACAGAAGGGAAAGCTGAGGCTCTGACAGGTTCCATACTTGCCCAAGGTCTCACAGATCACGAACAGCAAAGTGGAAGTTGAACCCTGACTCTGCCCACCGAGCGTCTGCTACAGTAGGAAGGAGGCAGGTGCAGGTGGCAAGGAGATGTGACTCAGGCAGAGCTGGGGGCTGGCGTCAGGGTTTTAGGGGGCAGAGTCCAGCGTCCCCTCTGTTGTCCCTCCGCTCCCCTCACCGGGCTCCCCAAGGCAGAGGACGGCTCTGGATACTGGGGGCAGAGGAAGGTTACGGGCAGGCGCTTCCTCTCCTGGGGTCTGTAGTTTTTATTCTGCAGCGTCGGGCTGGGGAAGGCCTCTGGCTTCACCGTCGTTGCTTGTGTAGCAGCCAGGTGGGAGTCAGTGATCTATGGGAGCAGGGACAGTATCCTCAAGATAAGCCTCAGTCCCGGTGGCTGGCTCTGAAGAGGGGCAGGACGTCGGGGCCTGCGAGTCCCACGTGATAAGGCGCCCAGATGGAAAGCTCCCCTCACTTTTGAAGTCTTTGATGCCAAGCGATGATAATCCAACTTGAGTGGGGAGTCAGGAACGGTATTCCAGGCCCTGCTTATGCACGTTCCCTCACGGAGTTGGAGGTAGAGTCTCCATGCCATCCAGCCTCACTTTCCCCCGCCAGTGCAATGAGAGGCTGCAAGTAATCATGAAGGCAAGTGCGGGGTAAAGTTTTATGATGACAAGGCCTCCGTCCATCCATCCATGCCTCCTTCCGTGCGTCCACCAAACAAGCTCCTTTGAGGACCCGGCTCTGGGCAGACGTTGGCACCCAGGGATGAATCAGAATTGTACCTGCTTTCAAAGGCTCTCAGTCCCAGTGATGAGGCCAGGGCCATGGACAAAGGAGGCCATCGTTAATTCGGCCTGGGCCACTGGGACGGGTTTCCTAGAGGAGGTACCCTCTGAGCTGGCTGAGATAAGCGAGGGTTTGCCAGGTCGGGGGAAGGGGAAGCACATCCCGAGCACACAGACTGGCGGAGGCCCGATGCGGGGTGGGGTATTTCAGGGCCTCCTGGCTTCTTCCTTGTCATGGCTGAAATTTGGCGGTAGCCGCCGATGAAGCTGTTGGTGGGGGTTTCTGAGCCGAGGCTGATCACGCCAACGGGCCCCACTTTCGCCAGTGGAATCTGCTTGGCTCCGACGGGCAGGGAGAAGCGGCTGGAGCAGCAGGCGGGCTGAGGTGGGGCGAGCCTGCTGGGGAGGGCAGTGATGTGCGTGTCTGTGCACAGGAAGTGGCGAGCCTCCCCGCCTCTGCTTAGCTTCTATCTCTCTTATGATGTGGGTCAGGAGGCCTGTCCTGCCCAGATGCGGACAGACAGGAGCTGGGAAGCCACCAGCCGGGCCCTCACCATTCCCCATTCAGTCCCAGTGGAAGGAGGGATGCCATCATTTGCATTTCAAAACCTGTATCTCCCGGCATCTTCCCTTAATAAGAGCCAATTACACCTCTGCCCCGAACCCGCAGGTTGCCTGCCTGTCAGAGGACTTTCATCCTGTTTGGGGTGGGGAGGAACTGCTCCCTTAAATGTCACATTTAGCATATGCAAATGAAGAGAGATAATTGTCCTTAATGGAAAATGAACTCACCTGCTTGCCGAATGCTCAAGACAAAAGCAGGCATTGATGAAATGGGCACCAGGGTGGCAGGGGCCCAGCTGGCCTGGCCAGCCTCCCTCCACCCACCTAGAAGATGGCAGTTCAAGAATCCTTGCCAGTTAGAAAGTAACACATCGAGAGATCATTCCGCCATTTGACAGATGTGGACACTGAGGCCTGGGGAGGGGGCGGGGCTTGCCCAGGGTCACAGGCTGAGTCAGACTTCTTGGGGGAAGTCAGAATGGAAGCCTAGAGCAGCCCATGCCAGGGGAAGGGAGGGCCCCAGAGGATCCAGGCAGACAGGCACGGACAGAGAGTGCTGGGGACTAGCATTTGTTGGGAGCGGATACCCTCCATTGGGAGTGTTTATCCTAATGGCCTCCAACCTGCGAGAATCTGGAGGCTGAGGGGAGAGGGCTGGAGAGGGAAGGGGCTTTGGTGACTGTCTCGTCTCATCTGCTTCTCTTTGGCACTTAATCCCTCCACCCCATCCCCGGTGCGTTTCTCTCAAAACCAAGACTGGAGGCGGAATGTGTTCAGAGGGCGCGAGCCCCCTGTCACGGGCAGCGTGTAAGCCGCATGGCAGCTGGCCAAAGAGTGACGGTTCTTTTTGACAGTGAGTCCTGATAGGCCACTCCCTGTGCCCTGAGCTGATCACAGGATGAAGGATTTGAGGCGCGCCAGCTCTTCCTGGGTGGCACTTGGGAGATTTGGCCTGCCCTGCTCCAAGAATCCAAGCCCGTGCCTGGGTCTCTAATTCCAGATCCAAGAGTTGGGACTGTCCCTCGTGCCTGGGTCCCATCCTGGTTGCTGTCTCGCCCTAGGGTTTTGTCCCTGACCCCCAGGGAAGTGGTGGTGTGGAGTTTGAAAATCTGGATTCTGGTTCCAGCACCTTAAACTTAACGCTTCATGCCCTTGAACGTGCCTCTTATCCCCTCTGGGCCTCAGTGCTCTTCCCGGTAGAGCGGACAGGGTGATACCTGGATACTTTGCAATGTGCTCGGACGCTGCCGGTGGGCTCAGTGTGACGCCTGGGATATGAGAAGTACTCAGTAGAGATTTGTTCGCAACATCACTTCCTCTCCTTTCCCTTGTCTGTAGAGGGGCCTGACTCTTGCTGAAACCCCGAGGTCTCCCGTGCTGTGTCCACTACTAACCTTGCCCTGCTGGCTGTCCTGGGCTGTCTGCCTCTTGTTACCTCTTGCTGGGCTCCCCAGACAGCCTGCTCGGCCCACCCCACCCCACTGTTGGTTCACCCTCGAATGCCAGTGACCTTGGGGAAGAGGTACTGGAAATCTCCAGGCTCTCTTTCCCTGGGCGTCCTGATGTCTCAGGGAAGATGCCCAAGTTCACCTGGCCCCAGCTTTGATAGCCTACGAGCATCTGAATATCACAGTGAGGTGTATCTCTGTGGGACACGGACGAGTCAGCAGCTTAAAGACGAGGCCACAGCCCTTGGCACCAAAGGCAGGATAAGGAAGGGTGATGGGGCTTAGTCTGAGCAGGGTAAGTGGAAACCCACGGTTCCTGGTAGACAGATGTCTGTCCTCACGCCTGGCACTGCTCTGGGATGCCTGCTCTCGGCCATAGCTTCTCCAAGAGCCCTGCAGTCCTCGGGCCTGTGTATGTTGACTGCCATTGCCAAGCCTGGTCTGACCATTGGCATACCTGGGTTCCCAGTCCCAAGGTTTACTTAACACTTGGGTGGTCTCTCTGGCTTCAATGTCCTCACCCGTAAGATAGGGAGGGTGATGTATATCATGGGTGATTTGGGGGAAGATGAGGTATCTGTGAGGCATCCAGTGCCTGGGTTCTGGTGAGCGTCCTAGCAGATCAGACAGACCCAGGTTTGAATCCTAGATCTTTCACTTTCCACCCCATACCTTGGGCAACGGTCGACCCCCACAGGCCTCAGTTTCCCCACTGTAAAACGGGATAGGAATGAGCCTCCAACAAGGAGATGGCCAATGTGACCTGCTGAGCACACACCTATCACAGAGTAAACACTCAGGAAGGTCAGGGTTTGCCAGAGTTCCAGCTTTTCTCTTCAGAGCTTGGAGCTCCCACTCGAGGAGCTCATGAGATCGTCCCTACGGTACACTCTGCAGGAAGCTGGCCGCTTGGTGTGATGTTCAAGGCCTTTTTCACCCTGGCCCGGCCTTGCCTTCCACCTGTCCGCTTCCCTGATGCTCACTGCACCATGACCACTCCCAACCACGAGCCCTTCCCTGACCCCTCTGTGCCTTTACTACTGCAGTTCCCAGACTCGCCCACTTGACACTTATGTTTCTTTCAAAACCCATCCTAAAATGCCCTCTCCTCTGCCCGGGGCGGGGAGGGGGCGGGCAGGGAAAGCATTGTTGGGATTGCTGCCACCCTTGCCCCGTCACGGAACGGTCACTCGGACAGAACTCAACAGGAAGGGTCGCACGTTGTGACATGGGTCCGCGCTGAAGTGCAACCCTGTGCCACTCATCAGTGCATCCTTCCGGAGCCTAGCATCCTAGGCCTCCCGGTGTCCCCGGCCTTGGTGCAGTGCTGGGCCGAGGGGCAAGCCCTGAGGTTGTCTGTAGGAGGGCTGGGAGCTTCTCTGGGTCTTCTGTGTGCTTACACGGAGCTGGGACCTCACCCGTTCTACCGGAAGCTGCAAAGGTTTGCCTCCTGGGGATGGCGGTCATTAGGGTGGCTCGAATATCCTAGTTGGTTCTCTCCTCCTTCTGGGCACACGGTAGGACCACCTTCCTCATCCCCCTCTGAGGGGAGGGGAGGCTGTGTGATGTGCTCTGGCCAGTAGGATGGGCACAGGATCAAAGGGTGCCTCTTCTGAGTGGACAGTGTCATTGCCACTTTCCTTGCCCTGTCTTGGGAACCGTGGAAGCACATGGCAAGATGAAGCCTCCATCAGCCCAAGTGAGGCGGAGACCCAGATCCGGCCTGTATCATGAGTGAGAAACTGACTTTGTTTTGCTAAGCCACTGAGGTTTGAGGGATTGGCTGTTTCTGCAACACAACCCAGCCTCTCCCAGTGGATTCGAGGGACCGAGAAGTGTGAGAAGGGGTGGGTTTCAGGCAACGTGCAGGGATGGGGGCGGCTGCCTCTGACTGAAAACTGCACGTCCCATCCAAAGACATTCAGATGCACGGTTTTTTAAAAACACCACGATGGCCCGGTAACACCCATTTGCCAGTGAGTCAGATGGGGCCAAGGACCATGGCTGACTCTTCAGAGGCTCTTGGGATGGAGAGTATGACATCAGTAGGACCCCTTCCCACAGGGTGAAGACTAACTCTAGGACACACAGGCAGGTACAGCCAGAGCCCTGTCTCTAGTTTGCAGAAACAGAGGCCCTGAGAGAGAGAAAAAAAAAAATCACTTGCCTAAGGTCACACGACCTGCCAGAGGCCAGGCAAAGAACCAAGACTCCAACCTGACCTCGGAGGCTTCCTCTGATGTCTCACTGAATGGAAGCATCTGCCCATCTCTCTGGATTCCCAGGCCACAACCAGGGCTGGCTGGCTCTCAAGGATTTCCTGGGCACCAGAAGGCAAGCCACTGGCTGATGGATGCTGCACTGGGTCAGAGCAGGGAGCCCTGACCTCCCTTAGGGGCTTGTGGGGAGCTCCCTCCCAGCCCTGGTCTCCTTTGCCTGTCTCCAAGGCTGCCCGGAAGCCATCTCCTTGTGATTAATGAGCGTTTCCCTTCCCTTGGGCCCCACGCGGCGGGGGACGGATGGGATGTGGCTTTGGCCGTTGTGGGTAGTGCTGGGGTTTGGGGAGCCTTGGAGCGTGGGCTGCAGCTGTTTACTTGGCAGGGCCTTGTTTGCAGATGTGAGGCTGCTGGGGTGGGTGGGGATGCTGAGGGGTGGGGTGGAACCCAGAGAGAAGCCAGTGCCATTGTCCTTCCTCATGAGGAGCCTGTGCTTTGGCCCTGTGTGCTCCCGGGGAAGACTCACACCCATCGCTCTAAGTTCAGAACTGTTGCTCTCAGAACCCGCCCCCCTGACGGTGGTGCAGCTGCCTCCAGCCGCCTCCAGATGCTGGTCCAGTTCCTTCCTGCCCCTGCACCTCCTGGATGCTGACCCCCCAGGCTCCTCTGACTCTGGCCAATGTGACTTTGTTTTGGGGATTAAAGCAACGTTAGGCTCAGGTCCCGGCTCCACTTATCCTGGGCAGTGGAATTTTGAGCAGTGAGAGGGCAGGCATGGAAGAGTTCTTAGCTCATGGAAAGGAAAGATGGGACTTGGGATACTCCCTGCTTAGCTCATCTCAGGGGTCGGGGCAGGCCCTGCCTCTCCCTAGAGCACAGCCATAGGTTTCCAGGATGTGAGCTCAACCAAAAGGGTGGGGGTCCTTTTTTTTTTGCCCCAGAGGGGCCTGCCAGGTCTTTTTCAACCTGGAACAAAAAGTTACAAGGGGTGCAAGCAGGGGAGGCTTCTTGAGTTACTGGCTGAGTGTGGTGGGAGGAGGGAGAGCCCTCTGTATACTCTCTCAGTGCTGAATAGTTTTGTGCTTGTTGATACGAGTAATTCACCCATTTCTTCTTCTTCCACTCCAAGCTCCACTTCAGCTTCCTTCCAAGCTCCATCCATCCACTAATTTATTCATTTTCCAAACAAATCATCCATCTATCTACCCATCCACCCATCCCCCATCTCTCCATCCATCTATCTGTCTGTCTGTCCATCTGTTTGTCCATCCATCCATTCATCCACGTATCCATCCATCCACCTATCCATCCATCCATCCATCCATCCATCCATCCATCTTTCCATCCATCCATCTGTCTGTCCATCCGTCCGTCTATCCATCCATCCGCCCACCCACCCACAAACGCTGGGAGAAAACTTGTGCTGGGACAGGCCCTGTGCTAGTTGCTAGGATACAGATATAAACAGTTCACCATCTCTGCCCTGAAAGCATTCCTAATCTAGGGACCAGATATTCAGATAAACACCAATGTCTCCTCAGCAATATCACACTGTAATGAACGTGAATGTTGTTTCATGAATCCAGAGGATTAACTGCCTCCAACTCAAATGACACCTCCTCTAGGACACTTTTCTCTGATTCCACCACGTGGCATGGGAATGTGACAGGCCATGAAGAGGGTGAAGGACATTTCTGGCAGATGGACCAAGCTTTGCCAAGGCCAGGGCTCTGCAAATATATAGCATGCTCAAGGGAATACAATATGGTGACTATGGGTATGGTGGGGTGGGGTGCTGGAGGAGAAGGAGCAGTGCTTGGGCCCAGGCTGTGGGGGGCCTTGAGTGCCAGGTTAAGGCTCTTGGACTTTATCTGTGGTCTTTGAGGCACTGGAGAGCAGTGGGAGGGCAGAGGTGAAGCCTGGTCAGATATGTATTTTAGGGAGATCATCCTGACTTCATTAGATGTTTTTAGGCAGGTGTACCTGGGTTTGGGTTCAACTCTGCTATCTTCTAATTTTGTGAGGTTGGCCAAGCCAATTAACTTCCGAGGCTGTTTACTCTTCTCCAGAATGGAGGTGATGCTCTGCCTCACTGGGTTCTGCAGAAATATAAACAAGATCTTGAGAAGTGCCTGGCATAGTTCCTGACGTATATTATGTGCTCAATAACCACCTTATTGTGGGACATAGCGGGAACAAGAACTTGGGTCTTCTGCTGCTGCCACTGGGGACATCTCTTAATTTCCATGGGCCTCGGTTTTCTTATACACAAAACAGGAATAAAAGAAGTCACCTTACAGGGTGACTGTGGGGAATGGACAGGGTGATAGGCGTGCCCAGCAAGTTGTCTGGGCTGTAGGCAGAGTGGGGGTATCAGACTCAGACAAACCAGTGATGCTGCAGCTTGGGACTTGGGGACTGGGCCAGTGACCCCGAGTGCTCTGGCATGGGGCCACCCGAAACTCTTCCTGCCCATAAGTA
Source organism: Neofelis nebulosa (assembly GCF_028018385.1). Taxonomy (NCBI): domain Eukaryota; kingdom Metazoa; phylum Chordata; class Mammalia; order Carnivora; family Felidae; genus Neofelis; species Neofelis nebulosa. The sequence continues at coordinate 43,504,310 of NC_080794.1, read as the reverse complement.
GCTCCTTCATCCCTGCCCCACCCCACCCTGCCCTGCCCAGCTGCTCTGAGACGATGGCTCCCCGGCTCCATGACGGCAGCTGCTGATCCCAGGGAGCAGCGGGCAGAGGCGAGACCTGACATGTCCCTGGCACTTGGCAGCCTTGTTGACCCAACACTGAGGCTGGGCCATCCCCAGGGGCCATCCCCAGGGGCCACTGCTCACCACCTCTGCGCTGTACTGGACGCTGACCTTGGTTCACACCTGACTCTGGATCCCGACAGCCTGGGAGGAAGTGAGAGAGAGAGATGTGCGAGAGGAGAGCCGTGCCCATAAGGGCCACTCCACCTGCCCCTCTACAAGTCACCAGGAATGTGGAGCGGGAAGATCCTGTACTCAGGTCCTCTCCTTTCACATGTGACTTAGCCACTGGGACACCCCCAGTTAGCTCATCTGTAAAAGGGGGACCATCACACCTGTCCTCGCTAGTTTTATCTGGGGGTCAAGAGAAGACAGGGAAGGGAAGGACCTTTGTAAAGCTCACTCACATGCATCAGTGCCTAATGGCAGAGTGATCTGGTTCTTGGCCTTTTCTCGGGGATAACAATGCCCTTATGTGGGAGCAAAGGACAGGCAGCTGATCGTTGCACCGGAAACACTTTCTAGAAAGAAAGAAAGCGTTTTGGGCAACCAGGAACCAGGAAGGTAAAAAGCAACATGCAGAGCCCATGAACACCATCCCTTCTGCCTGGCCTTCTCTGTGACGCACACATACACGCTTGCACGTGGACAAATGCACACTCATGCATGCATATATGACCCGAACACATACATGGGCATTCATACAACACGTGTACACACAGTACGAGGCACAATGTCCGCATGAACCTTCTCCAGGACTCATATACATGTTCACACACAAGTGAAAAATCAGTACCTGCATCTGTACACGTACACCTACAATCCCTTCAAAAATGATGATGTTTCAGGTGTAAAAAAATACCCCGCTTAATCGCATTGACCCTGATACCCTGCAGCAGAAAGTGCCAGAATAAACATACCATAAAATGGAAACTCTATACATCTGGAAAACAAGGGAGAGGTTATAGAACGCTCCCCTCTCCCTCCCTCGCTTGCTGCTTGCTCACTTGCAAATGGGGAAACTGAGGCTCAGAGAGGCAGGGGCCGTGCCGTGGCTGCCTCTGTGATCTTGGCCAAGACCTGTTTCTCACTGTGGTCATGAACAGTCACCCAGACAGCCTGCGACTCTTCTCCTCCGTTCTTGGCTCTGGCCATGGGATCGGACAGACTCCACAGTCACTCAGTCCCTCACTGGACTTTCAGCTCCTCATTTGGGGCAAGAGCGAGGTCAAGCCCCTGACTTAGCAGGAACGAGCAGCCTGTGCTGGGGGTGACACAGACGGGTGAGCCACTTGGCAGCTGGGCCCTCTGAAAGAACGGAAAAGCCTGGCCTTCCGTACCAGGGAGGGTGTTATGCAGGGGCTGGTGTATGCTTAGGCACTGTAAACTCAAGCCTACAGATTATGATCTTTCCAAGAATATTTGATACCTGAAAAAATATTACCAACTTAAAAAGTGATGGCAATATCAAAATTAATGGATGTTTAATTGAATATGTGTAAAACGTTCACATCATGTCAACTTGTTAATTCAACTCCTCTCCGTTCCTATGAAGTTATATGTAAATGATACTCGATGTGGGTGCTGACGCATTCTGATGTGTTTATTATGATGCGGTATGACATTCCCAGAGTGAGAGGGTTGCAGGGGGGTTGTGGAGAGTTAAAAATAGCCCTGTTAGGGTGCTGTGGGGTGGGGGATACTGCCCATAACGGCTGAGCTGCTCCTTTCTGACCGACCTACCAACGCCCGCTGGGGAACCCCTGAAGGAGCTGAGCATTTCCAGCACCCACAAATGGGTAAGCTAACCTGTAGAGAGTCATTGAGCTCTACTATTCTAGAATCTTCCTGGAGAATCCAGCAAGTTCATGCAGCAGCTGAGTATGCTCTGCCTGTCCTGGCCAATCTCTCCAGGGCGGATGACACAGGTGGGGTAAGGCAGGACAGGCTGGAGAAGAGGACACCGGGGGGCTTAACCTTTGCCTTCATAACCAAGGCAGCCACAAGGGCCCATGGGCTGAGCTTTTGGGACGAGAGACTGCTGGCTTTCAGGTGACCATAAGAAAGCATGACAGAGCGGCTTTGCTAAAAAGAATTATAGTGTGGCTCACTTCTGCACCTCACTGGGCTGTTTGCAAAGCATTTTTAGGCACTTGATCCTGTTTTCTCTTTAACGACTATGTTGGGAGGTCAGGATCAATGTACATACCTGGGCAATGGGGCCAGCAGGCTCCAGGAGGTTAAATGAATCACTCAGGTTCTCACTGTTGAGAAAGGACAGCTCTGGGACTAGAGCCCTGACCTCCGACTCTGGACTGGGCACGGCTTCCCTGCGCCCTCCCCCCGCCCCCTTGTGCCCTCCTTGGGAGACACTTTGGCAAAAACACAGATCATTCTAGAGCGCTACATTTGCATGAAGCTTCCACCTCCACTCTCTGACCCTCTGACCCTCCACCACCCAGCTGCTGTGAGCACAGCATGCTGCTGGAGATGGTTAATACTCACAAGCAGCCAGGGGCTCCCTTCCACTCCCCAGCCTCCTGTGGTGTGCTAGTTCTGGCCAACGGACTGTGAGCCATAGGGGTGCGTCACTTCCAGGCCTGGCAGATGCCGACTTATCCCGAAGTCAACAGAGTGTGGGTTTTAGGGCTCTCACTTGCCCTGACCCCTTCTTTCTGGGGACCATGGGTATTTTGTTTTTGTAATTTCTGTGGATGGCGGTATTGCAATAGCTGTGGGCAATTGACATGTATAACATTGTATACATTCTCTTAAAGAGATCCCTTAAATTGCATGAGTTTTAGGCCCACGAAACCTGGCTGTGCCCTGTGGCTGAGGCAGTTAATTGGTACATACCCCCCAGCAGCCCGCTCTCCCCTCCTCTGCAGTGGCCTTGGAGGTCAAAGCCCCAAGATGAAGGCGAGCGGCTTGCCCAATGCAGACCTTTATGTGAGTGAGAATAAAGCTGCCCTGAGAAGTCAGTGAGATCTGCAGCCTTATTTGTTACTCAGCTTAACCTGTGGCATGGGCCCATGCATAAGTTCTCATCCCCATTTCACAGAAGAGAAGACTGAGGTTCTGTCCTTGGTGGGTTGTGCAGGTGTTCCCAGAGCTTTGGGGGAGGGGGAAGTATTTTGAGCGTGCTTCCTGCACAGACCAGGACCCTATGAACCCTGGAGTGTGGACTCCCAAGTCGAGTTCTGAGGCTGGGGGCCACGTGTTAAGGCCTGGTGTCCTGGGAGCATCGTCTAGACGAGCCACATCTCCCGGGGGACTTCAGAATGAGAGGCAGCTGTTGCATGACTGAGCTCTCAGTCTGGAGTCACAGGGTGTGGGCAACTTTGGGAGTATCTGAAGGTGCCTGGTACCCTCTGGGACCTCTGAGTGCCCGCACCAGCACCCCCTATGCTGACCTCTTAGAAGATCAGAAGTTACCACCTCAGGGCAATACGTCCCTCCCATACCATGAATGGAAGTTGGGAAACGGACAAGCGGCCCTGATTTCTGGCCCAGCTGTACCCTGACAGGGCCAGAGAACTCGGCTCAGCCTCCTTCCTGGGAAAGGGGAGAGGGCAGTTTGGAGGCCCGAGGGAGCCGGGCAGAAGGTGGCTGCATGCTGGGTGCTGGGTGCTGGCTCAGCTGCTCAGGGCTGCAGGGCACCGGCTGCTGGGGCACCCGGGGAGGGCAAGGGCCTGTGAGCCAGAGCTTAAGAAGGCAAGGGCTGCCTTCTTACGGGCAGCGTCCTTAATAAAGTGTCTGGTGCAGAAGGCCACATTCATCCCGTCAGACGCTGACCGAAACAGTGACACGCATGGCTGTGTGTTGTGTGCGCACGTATCGTTTCCGACCACACGTGCGACGCAAGCGGGCATGGCCACAATTTGATCTAAAGTGGAGACGAGAATACCTGCCAGGAGCAGCGGGAGGATGGAGTTAATTTCACGTTAATTCCACGTGAGGGGCTGGCAGCGGGTGTGGGCCGAAATGGCACTTGGCGCAGTGTCTATTTTACGGTTACCATTATACTGTTCTTGACTTTGTTGTAAATATTTGCACGGCTTGGGAGCTCTGGGGCCACCCAGGTTAGGCCTTGTGGTATTGGCGAAGTCCTTGACCAGGAGCGGCTCTGCCCTTCTGGTCTGGTTCCAGATGCCGGCTTCTTTGCCTGGTGGTGCTCTGGCCTGGGTCGTCTGCAGGCCCCTGACTTCTACCTGCTCTGGTCCCCAGTGAGCAGGCCAAACTGGCCAGCACCATTTGAGCCCCAGTGGGTCTCAGTTTCTTGCAGCCCCGGGTGGCCTCTGGAGTGTTGACCGGCCGAACCGTGATCTGGCCCTCTCTGCTATGACACGCCAGCCCTCCTGGGTGTGCAGAGCTGCGCCGATGAGCTCTGACCCTGCAAAGTGCCAGCTGTCAAGTGCCCTCTGCTCTTCCCTGCTGCCTGGTGAGCAGTGTGACAAGTCCCTTGGCTGTGGGCAGGAAAGGCCGCTCCCTGAGCTGGGTCTCATCTGAAAAGCCGTGCCCGTCGTCCTAGGCCGTGCTCATTACTAACAGAGGATGAAGCAGGGATTTCTGTGCAAGTGGCAGGTGGAGGGGAAACCAGTAAGGCAGTGAGGGAGGCAGGAGAGGGGAAGGAGCTAAGCAGAGATGTGAGATTCACTTCCCCTGATCTCGTGGGGGAACTCTGGAGTGTGAATTGCACCAAAGATTTGTCTCAACTTGAAGCAAGGTGGCTGGGATTTAAACTCTGGCATCTGTAAGTCACAGGTGGAGGGCTGCCCCTTGGAGGGATGGGCAAATTTCCTGGCATCGGGTAAAACAGCTCCCATCAGCCAAGGGCAAGTCTATAGGGAAGGGTACAGTGGGCGCTGTTACAACCCTCCCCATACACGGGCCTGGGCAAGGGGATCCGAGTAAGGCACCAGTCACATCTGCCACACCCCCTGTGGCCAGTTCTCTTGTATTCTTCCCAGATTCAGTTCTGCTTGGCTTAATAAACACCGGCTTATCTGGGCCTACTGTGTGCCAGGCCCCAGTGAGGGTTTGGGCACGTAGACACATACACCAATAACAAGCTTGCCTGTCAGGGTCTGTTCTTACTTCTGCCGAAGGCTTCCACGTTCACCCACGTCTCACCCTCTGGGCACTGCTATTTCACCCTAAGACCTGTCCACAGCCAAGCTCACGAGGGTTATGTGAGGGCATCTGCTCCAAGAAGGCAGAGGTGGGACGACCTGGAAAGGAACAAAAGAAGCTAGAAACAACTCGCTTCCCTTGAGATTGGTGAGGAGAGAGGGAAGGGGGCTGTTCCGTGCATGTTGTTTCCCTTTTGCAAACTTCTCAGCCACGCGGAGGAGGCAGCACAGAGAAGCACTCTCTCCTGCTCTCCTCCCCGCCCTCTCCCTCCCTGCTGGGCCTTCTCAGCTGCAGCGGCCTTGTAGCTACTGCTGGGGAAAACAGAAAACCACAGCTATGCGGCACCAAACAGGCCTGCATCATGTTTACGCAATGACAGAGGTCTGGGCCCGTCTCCAAAGACGCTGGGGCTCCCTGCGGCAACTCAGACAGCCTTTCCACATCCAAGGCCGTGCTTTGGAGGCCAGGAGGGCTGAAAGGCCTTTGGCGGTCATTGCCTCCAAGTCTCTCATTTCATCAGGAGGCCCGGAGACGGGGAGTCAGTTGGCCAACGTGGAGCAGAGTGCTGAGGTCTGGTTTGGGAGACGCGGGAGGGAGGCCGGAGCTGAGGCTCCTGGCGAGGAAAGAGGAGGGGGCTGCTCTCAGTTCTGCCCTCCCTGCTCAACGTCCCTCATGTCCACTCAGTTGCTGGCTTTTAACCTGAGGTCACTGTCACTGGACAACAAAGGAGGAAAGGCAGGGAGAGAAGGCTTCTGAGCTGGGCTGCCAGAGCTCTATTTCCTCAGCCTGACACCTTGGAAGGTACAAAGGGGTGAGAGCTGGGACCCCCACCCGGAGACCAAGCCGGAGAGGACCTGGGTTCTGCAGGGAGTCGCTCTGGGGACTTTTCTTCTCTCCCGCAGCTCCGTGAATGGTTCTGGCCTCTCTCTCCCGGTCCCATTTTCAACTGACCATCTTACCTCCCTCTTCTACGCAAAATCGAGACCAGCTTTTCTTCCTTCTGTCTTCAAACAGTTCGTCGTGGGTACCCACCCTCTGCTTCCTCTTCTCTCTCGTGCTGGCAAAGGAGCAGGGACCTGGTTCACCCTTTCCTTCCCTACGTGTAGCCACCTGCCCCGCACTGGCTCCAGCAATCTGCATCTCTGTCCTACAGCCCCAAGCCTTCCCCTGCCTGGGGTCCCTGCGCCTCAACTCTCTCACCTCTCCAAGAAGTGTGCTCAGGTCGCACTTCGAGCCTCTGCAAATCCAGCCACTTGCTTCCACTCCGCTCAGCTGGCTTTGAGGTCACCCAGGAGTTGCTGAACCTGAGTCCCGTCCCATTTGATCCCTATGTGATCCCTGTCCTGTATCTGGCACCGTGGCCCCCACACCACCCCTGCATTGTCGCTTAGTCACGCTCCCTTTTCTTGGATCGACTGTCTGTTGGGAAGCCCCTTTCTAGAACGTCTCCCAGGCTTGTAACTAGAACCAGCGCCTCCTCCATCAAGCTCCTCATCTCCACTAATCTCCCCCATTCTTGGTTGAAAGCTCCATTTGGTTGCCAAAGCTGGAAATCTGGGCTTCATTCTTACGGCAGGCTGAACAATGCCTCGCCCCTGCTCCGAGAGATTGACAGCCTCATGCCTGTGCGGATGTGATTATGTTGAGGATTTTGAGAAGAGGAGGTTATCCGGGAGAGCCTGATGCAATCACGAGGGTCCTCGTAAGACGGAGGCAGGAGGGTCAGAGTGAGTAGCAGGACACGTGACAACGGAAGCCAGGGGTTGCGTGATGCAACCACGGGCCAAGGGGTGCCCACAGCTACCAGAAGCTGGAAGAGGAAAGGAATGGTTTTGCCTCTGGAGCCCCCAGAAGGAATAGCCCTGCTGATGCCTTGGTGTTAGTCCTTTCAGACTCATTTTGGACTTCTGGCCTCCGAAACCGTGAATTTGAATTAGTTGATGTGTTTTAAGCCGGTAAGTTTGTGGCAATCTGTTATAGCAGCCACAGAAAACTGATAGAATCCTGACGATGCTCACTGATGACATATATTTCCCCGAATCTTATCAAGCCTCTCTCCAAAACATCTTTCAAGTTTGTGTCTTCCTTTCTGTCATCAATTCCATCCCATCATCCTTCCTCCCAAGAGCTTTAGCAATGACCTTTTAACTGGTCACCTTATCTTGCTAAGCCATCCCTTCCGTTGCTCTAAGAGGTAGGCTCTGACCTGTGTTCTGTAGAGATGGTCGCCTCTCCCACAGCCTTGACCTACAGGCTAGAGAAGGAGGCTGCTGCATTCAGACTGTGGGGAGCCACGGACTGTGCCCCGTGGTCAGTCTCTTTCCTCTCTCCCGCCTGTATCCCTACCTCACGCCCCACCTTTCAGTTGCACAGGGCAACAGGTGCAGGCACTGTGCTCATGCAGTTTCCTCACCTGAAATGCTCCTCCATGACTTCTGCCAACTCCTCAAGAGACTGAGCCTTCTTTGGGTCTCAGCTTTCTCATCTGTACCATTAAAGGGCTTGTCCAGTTGAGCTCCAAAGCTCTATGGGACCCTTTGGCCTGAATGATTGAACTAAGTAGATTTTATTGACCATCGGTTGCTCACAAGGTACCTTAAGGGCCTTTTAACTCACCCTGTCTTGGGGATGGATGGTGTCTAATGGGCTGTGTTTCCCAATGATGCCCTCTCAGAGTTAGCGGGGTGTGTATACATGGGCTGCATATGTTGGCATGTGCTTGCGTGTTTTAGGGGGAACAACAGAATTTTAAACAGTTTATTAAAGAGCCGCGAAAGGCGCCTTGGCTAGGAAATTTCTCCAGGAAAAAAAAAATCTCTATTTTGACGATTTAAGTGTTAATGATTCAAAACCATATGGATCACATTTCCCTCCCATCCATATGTTTTTTTAAAAGTATCAGAGAGACTGCTTAGGGCAAAATGCATTTATGATTCTATCGATCCTGCAGCACTGCGAGGGCTGTTCAACAGATCTGAGTGAGAGGAGATTCTGGCGGGCCTGGATGTGGGCCTTTCCCTGGGCTCTCTCCACAGAGTCTCTAAGGAAAATCGCTCTTGGCGTCTAGGGAGAGTTTTCAGCACACAGCCTGGTGGGGAAGGAACGCTGCATCCCGGTGGGGTTTTTGCAAAACCTCCAGAACTAATTTTAAAATGACTTAGGTTTTGGCAGACTGAAGAGGTGTTAACTCAAACCCGGGTGTATTTCAAGGGAAATGTAATTAGAAAAATGCTCTCCTAGTTAGCTGGGAGACTGTGCCGAGCAGTAAAGATTCTTGTTGGAGAATTCTTTGGTGAGATAAAAACGTGCTGCATCAGGGTCAATGTGCAGACACGCACACGGGCTCCCCTTCCCCTTGCCTGGCCTGAGTAGGGGGTGCCGTCAAACTCAAGGCAAAATGAACACCTGCAGAGACCACAGAGGAGGCCACTTCTGCCGGTCCTGCCCTTAAGGACCAGACCACAGGTGAGCCAATTCCTGCTGGTCTCCTCCATGAACCAGAGGGGGGTGGAGTGGAGGGATCTGGCTGATGGTGATGGCAGGCTTTGATCCATATGGATTCCTGGGCTTACCCCCTTTCCAGTCCAACCACATAGTTCTGACAATTGTCCAGATTTAGACACCTCTGGCCTATGGATGAAGTCCCATCTCCCAGCAGGACAATACAGATCCTTCAGAGCAGGATTCACTTCCCCTGGCTGGCTTTATCTTCTTCCTTTTCCACCATGTTTCCTTTGTGAGTGGCTTGTTCAGACTCTCCATGGCCCCATCCTTCCTCACCTGGCTCAGGTATCCCTCTACTTGGGACATCAGGCTCTCTTTCTTCTTTAGGAGAACAGTACATCCCTCAAGGACACAGCAGTTCTCCTTCCCCTGTGGAGAAGACCCAGTGAGAATTTGTCTCTGCTTTTGCTTTGGTCTTTCGGCATAGTGGATACACATCTGTGACCACATTGTCTGCAGCATTGCATTCTGTCTCCTTATCTGGCTCAAATCTTGGCCCCAGCTTTGGGCTCCTGAGGGGAAGTGACTTGTCACAATCTTGAACACACCAGGGACTAGCATGAGGCTTGACGTGTGGTCAAGGACTCAATAAATGTAGAACGAATAGGGTAGACTTTGAGAATTTTAAGCACTCTTTCTGCCATCTATTCATCCAACCTGTCTATTCCTCAATCCACCCATCCATTTACCTATCCAACTACCCACTACCCATCCATCTATCCATCTTTCCATCTACCCATCCTTCCATCTACCCATTACCCATGCAGGTATCCATCTTTCCATCCACCTATCACTCATGTATCCATCTGTGCCTCCATCCATCACCCATCACCCATCACTCTTCCATCACCCATCCATCCATCCATCCATCCAACCAACCAGCATTAATTCAAAAGACTGGGTGCTTTTTTCTTTAATCACACTACATTTAATATGAAATGATCTTGGAATTTTTCAAACCCTTAGGCTCTACTAGAATATTATAACAAACAACCATGGACCACCCACCCAACTTTATCTTATCTTAATATTATGCCATGTGGGCTTCAGACTTTTCTCCGTAAGCACCAAAACACTGTAGATGTGGTTGAAGTCCCATATGTGGACCTCCACAATTCTATCCCTTTTCTTCTCTTCCCAGTGATGATGGTTTTGGTTTTGTTTCTCACGAATGTTTATATATATATATATATATATATATATATATATATATATATTTTTTTTTTTTTTTACCACATATTTATGTGTTCATAAACAATATATAGGTTGGTTTCTCAAGTTTTAAAGTTCTACATAAATGATGTCCCATGGTGTGTGTCATTTTATAACTTGACTTGTTTTTGCTTATCCTTATGATGCCATCGCCCTTTTTATGTCTCTCCCCATTAAAGTAACTGGCTTGTCATATAATCTTCTCTGTCTCTCCATCTGGGTTGTGAGCAAGCTCCTGGAGGGCGGAGAGCTCGTCTCATACACCACCATTTCCTCAGGTTTGTTGACTGCATGGGTAGGGGGCAAACCTTTATTATTCCATCAAGTGACAATGCTGTACAAAGTGCTAGGTTCTGCAGTGGCACCGGGATGTGGCTCAGCCACGGCCCCAGCTCCTGAGGGGATCGCAGACTCAAAGACACTACAGACCAAGACCCAGGCTAGAGGGAACGGAGGGGGAAGAATGAGAGATTTGGCAGGCTAAGGGAGAAGGTCAGGGAGAGCTCATCATGGTAGGGGGGCGCTGGGGAGCAGGTAGAAGCTAAATGTTGAAAGGTAAATAGAAGTTTTGGAGTCAGGTGAAGAGGGAATAGAACATCCGTGGCAGAAGAAAGGACACAGCTGAGACTTGGCTGTATAAACTATTTGTTCCTGCTACCTTGCCCGGTAGATACCGCCATGGGAATAATTTTTTCACTTCAGGCCTTAGGTCCCTTTTTGAGTAGTCCTTTGTATCTGGTATGGACCTTTTGGAACGATATCTCATTTGTGAGGTCAGCAAACATGTCCTGAGCACCTACTGTGTACCAGGCTCTGTGCTCCTGCTGGCACACACCGGTGAACTCCAGGGATATTTCGTGCCCTCTGTTTTGCGAGGAGCGAGAGGGACTACAAAGCAAACAAATAAGGAGAAGGTAAGGGGGTCAGCACTCTCCACGCAGAGTCCTTAAAGCCTTGATGGGTTTTTGCAGCTTACCGGGTACTTACCGGGGTGGTGGGGGTGGCCTCTCTGAAGAGGGGACACTAACTTGAGATCTGTATGATAAGAAGGGGACAGCCAGGGGAAGACCGGGGGAGAGCCCACAGAAGGGAGAGAACTTGGTTTGCCCCGTGTGGCTCCGGCTAAGGCCAGGGAGAGAGGTAGGAATGGAGAAAATTGTCAGGTTGCGTGCCGGACAGGGAAGGGGCTTCCGGTTTATTCTAACCAGATGAAGAGGCTTAGGAGGGTTTGACACAGAGAAGCGATAGGATCCGCTTACGTTTAAAAAGAATTCAAGGTAGGGGGCAGAAGGTAAACCAGGAGGCTCTTGTAGACCGTAGGTCAAGATGGCCGCAGCTAGGCCCTGCTTGTTGGGTGGAGAGGCGTGGGGGGCTTTGGGGCATGTGTTTAACACGAGATTGATAGGCCTTGCTGAAAGAAAGGAAGGGCAAGGACAGGGAAAGGGTAGGTTTGTGACCTGGAGACTCGGTGGATGGTGGAAATAGCGTTCACTGGAGGAGGAGCAGATCTGGTGGTCGGGGTGGGAATGGAGAGTCCCGCTTTGGTCCCTTTCATTTTGAAATGCCCTTGAGACAGCCCAAGTGGACCTGCCAATCAGATGATTCACACGGTGGTCCCAGGGATAGGCCACAGCGGGAGATGCTGCATTTGGGCACCTCTCCTTGGAGTGGGGTGATGTCTGGTCACTGGCAGGTGTCTTGTCCTGCCCACCTGCCAGGGGGTTCAGCTTACAGCCCCTCCCTCACATTCACTGTGCCTCTTCTGGGGGCTTGGAGGGTAGGATTAATGTGCCCCCTTTATTGCTGGGGAGGCAGAGGGCCAGCAAGGGCCGCGACTGGCCCCGGGCCTGGCCTCTCCCCACCATGCCCTACAGATCACCTCTGCATAGCTGGGTGAATGAGGGCAGCCTCAGCCCTCTCTGGATCTCTGGCTTTTCCTCTGTAAACTGTGCACCCCTTTTTGTTTTTATGACGCCCCCAAGGTCAACGTGGCTAAAAGGCGCCAGAGTCTTCCCTGCGTGCACACCTAGGCCTTCCCTGCGTGTGCTCCATGCATTCCATCGGTCCCGGTGACCCGGGCTGGCCAGGGGGCTGACGGCCACCCAATGGTGAGCCATGACATGCTACCTTCTTCCATTTTGCAAGGGAAGGGCAACCAGATTGCAGCTCGTGGGAGGGCAGGGTCAGGATTCATACAAACCTCAGCTCACATCCGTAAGCGTTTACCATGCTCCAGGCATGAGGTTCTAAACACCGCAAGTACCACATCCCTGGGAAGCAAGTGCTAGGAGCATACCCGTTTTATAGACAGGAAACAAGGCACAACACCTGGGTGGAGTCACCTGCTCAGGGGCCCACAGTGAGGAGCAGAACTGGGATTCAGAGTCGGGTGGTCAGACTGTGAGGCCCCTGCCTTTGCCGTTTCACGTGACCCTGGTGGTAAATCAGTAAGCAGTTGTTCATCTGTTATATTAGAGGTGGGGAAACCGAGGCCCCGTGTGTGAGCAGTTTCCAGCAGGTGCCCATGAAAGCGGAAGGTCCCAGTGGCCAAAACGTTGTGTTGGTAGGAGGTTCTGGGGACAAGGTTCCCTAGGACACGAGTCTTCGCCTGCCTGTTGGTGATAAGCCCTTGACAACGTAAACAGTGGTGCCCTGGGGGAACAGGAAGGGGAGACAGAAGGCCCTGGTACATTGGCCGTGGCCAGATTAGCTAATGGCTGGGAAGGAGAGGCTCACGCATCTGGGCTGTGCTTTCTGCCCAGGGGAGCTGACAGGGAAGAGGACAGCGAGGGGCCCCTTCCAGGGACTGGGCTGGGCTGGCCTCAGCAACTCCACCCGCTAAGCAACTGTGCGACCTGGGGCAGGGCCTGGTCCTCTTCTGGGCCACACCGGCTTCATCTCTAAAACTGGGGCCGGGTTAGAGGCAGATCTTCTGTTCAAGAAGCTGATACTGAGCACCTACTATGCCCCAGATGAGGGGCAGCTGTAGCCCTGGGACCTGTGCCCCAACCCCACCCCAAAGCCCACCTTTGGGGGAGGTGTGGGCAAATAGACACGACAGACATGTGTCCCAGACATGACACAGCAGTAGGGGTCACCTGCTTGGGGGGCCAGCAGAGGAGCCCCGGAGAAAATGATGTGCAAGATGAAGCCTGAAATGTGAGTAGGAACTAACCAAGCAGAGGGAAAAGCCTGGGCGAAAGGCCTGGCCAAAGCCTGGCTCTGGGCACTCAGAGGCTGGTAAGCATGTCACATTAAAGGTGAAAAGGAACTTGATTTTTATATATATATATATTGAGCTAAAATTCACATAACATAAAATTAACTGTTTTGTACTGGAGTAAAATCCACAGAACATAAAATGAGCCAATTCAGTGGCAGCTTCTACAGCCCCAATGTTGTGCAACCATCGCCTCTGTCTAGTTCCGTCAGCTGGTGGCTTCCTGCTCTAAATGCTACGATTCCATCATTCGAATGGCCAGGCAGGCTTGGCTGTATCATGACAAAACACTCTTTGGTCACGTGGGATGATGTCATATTTGCAAAAATCACTTTTGCAAGATGGACATTTGCAAAATGGGGACACTAAGGAAAACCTAAGAGGCGTGCCGGAGGTCATGCAGCCTGGGGCAGAGCCAGGATTGGCCTACAGGCATCTGGGGCTCGTGTCTCAAGCCCTGGTGGGTCTCCAAATTGGCCTGGGCACCCGGTTAAGAATTCAGATCTGGGGCTGGGGACCAGGCATCTGTTTCCCATCACCCTTCCCCCCGGGATGTGAGAGTACCTCTCCCCAGCGCCTCGGGGAAGAGACAGCCGGGCCTGCTCGGGCTCAGGCCTGAGGCACAGGGAACCCGGGGCGGCCTCAAGGTGGGCCCTTTCAGGGGCTGCAGCTGGTGGGCTGGCAGCTCGAGAATGGCGAGTGTCTGGGGGCGGCAGGTGGAGCAGGGAATCTGGCCCAGTAGGCTCTGGGACAAAGGCCTCTCCGCCAGCATCCCCAGGCATTGGCCCCACCGACAAATGGGCCTCAGCTTCTCTCATTAATTTGTGGAGTGGCATGTAATAATAAAATGCTCCTTAAAGCTGGGATGTGGCATGAGTGACTGCTTTTTCAGGTCCTAATAAGGATCATTAACTGTGTATGAAAAGGTTTTCTAAACATTTGTTAAACTCCCCGAGCTTACTGTGCCCATGGCTCGCTGCTCCCCGAGATGTCACGGCCAGCCGGAGCCAGCTGGGAAGGTAAAGACGCGGGCCTCAGGCCCCGGCTGGCCTCCTTCAGCGGCTCCATCGCTCCCGGGGCTTCTCCTGCCCGGCTGCGAAGTGACTCAGGGCCGGGAGTCCGGGAGCCCTTGCTCTCCGGCAGGGCCATCAATACCTTCGGAAGGAATGGGTGGATAAGTGGGTAGGAGAGCTGACTCCACCGGTTCCTAAATCCTGACCTCCGGGCAATTCCTTTTACCTCTCTGAGTCTCAGGCTCCTCTCCTGTAGAGATAGTATTTCCGTCCTGTGTTTCTGGGGAGAGATTTGGTGAAATAGAACACACAGGCAGTGGGCTTCCGGAACACCCCGTTTCTCTCTTCTCTGTAGTAGTCAGGGGCCATCCCCTGGAAGCTCAAGAGGAAGGAGGGATTGTGGCTGCAGGACTTGGGGACACTGGAGGGTGGAAAGAAGCCCCTCCCCCCAGCTTGGGGGAGATAGCCCCTCGCTCCAGGCTGGACTCGGGGCTGGATCTCCCGTCGCCTGTCCGATTATCCGTTGTAACTTGTTTCCTGCTATGCTTTCCGTAACTTCCCAATGTTCAGGAAGCTTCTGCTGCACAAACCAGCCTGCTGTTTGTGACTTTTTGGGCCATGAGAGGCGGTGGGCCTCACAGGGCCTCACAGGGGGAGGACAGCAGCGGCAGGGGCCGCAAGAGTTTCAGAGCCAGGTGACAGGACAGCAGGATTCGGCCAGCATGGACTGGCCTGGGGCAGCCAGGACTTGTGTCCACAGCGGGATGGGGACCACGCAGCATGAAGGGGCTTTGCAGAGATTGCTCCTGGTCTCCAGGGGAGGAGAGGAAGGGAAGAGGCCCAGGGGACTGCAGGACCCCATGTGTCCCCCCTGCAGGAGGACTCAGTGGCACCTGGAAGGAGCCTTCCCTGTTCAGGGAATCCCGTACCTCTCCCATGTCTTGCAGTAGAGGAGGGGACGCACATCCAAACTGGCTGGTCCCCAGGACCCTTTTCCCCCCAGTGCCCCCTCTCATCTCCTGTTCCCACCCCTCTCCTACCCCACAGCTCCGGGAGCTCAGTCCTCCCTCACTCCCAAGGAAGCTCAGTTACAAAGCCACAGACAGCACTGGCCTGCTTATTGAAGCCCACTGGCCCACTCCCGAGCGGAGCAAGTTTCTGGCAGAATGGCCCGGAGGAAGGGGGTGGTGGGGCTGGGGCTGGGAGCGCCGACACAGGTCCACGTGCTGGGAATGTTGGCCGAGGAAAATCATTACCAGGAGTGACCTTGGTGGAGCTGGAGACGTGGGGTGAAGACGAGCGAGTATGTGTACGTGGGCGTGGGCGTGGGCGTGGGCGTGGGCACGCGTGTGCACGCTTGTGTGCCAAGCATGCTTGGTGAGTTGGGGAGAGGGGAGTGGTGAACACATTTCGATTCAACCTCTGCTCTCCCAGGATGGTTGTATACCAGAAACTGTGCGAGGCGCATTTACATCCGCTTGACCATGGGACCTTTACCTCAATCCCTTTGAGGGGCGCATGCTCTTTTTGTTTCCATTTTGTGCACGAGGAAAACAAGGCTTCGGAGGTCAAGTGTCTCGCCCCGCATCACACTGCTGGACCCCTCTCTCCTTAAAGCCCTTCTGTGGTTCCCTGTGGTCCATGGAATAAAGTTCCAACCCCTTAGCATGGTAGGGAAAGCCTTCAGCGGTCGCCAGACCTGATTCCAGGGTGCTCTGAGCTTCCAGTGTGAGCTGCTCATCAGAGGCACTGGCTCCATCTGCCCTGGAGTCCTGGTGATTATGACAGTGGCTGGGCCAGGGGATCGCTGTGCATGCCTTGGTTTGTCCTTCCCTAGGAGAGCTGAGTTTCAGGGCAGGAAGAGGTTCTATATGACTTGGTTGCACAAGAGAGGAAAAAACCAACCAATGCCATTATTGGCTGAGAACCTCACGGTCAGGGCTCATGGGAAAGGAAACAGTCTTACACAAAGGGTGGGGACAGAGCTGGGACTAACCTTCAGATGACTCATCCCCCAGACCCTAAGCGCAGTCTCGCAGCGAGGATCAAAGTCTGAAGAGTGGGCGTGTTGATGCCCACACGGCAAGGAGGCGGCGGGTGTGAGGGGGCCCGAACCTACCATGCCGCCAGCCTCCACTGCAAAAGTCACTCGACGCCTCACTTAGTTAAATGTATTTCATGTTTTCTTCCTTCAGTCAGCCAGGCATGCTCAACCTCAGGCATCTCTCATGAAGCTAGAAGGAAGGGCAGGAAAGAGAAAACTCCCTTTTTCAACAGGAAAAGAAAAAACAAAATGTCTCCCTGTGCTGTAGCTCCTTCCCCTTCCCTTAAGGGAAAAATATGGATTGGAGAGGTTTCTCGCTGCAGCATTTCCTTGCAGCAACGATGGCTGTTTGTCTAACTCCTCATGGGTGCTGAGGATTTACAGCTCGGCATGTCTGGAAGTAGCTTCAGGGAGAAAGACGGTGGAATTTTATTCTTGCTAATTTAAAACAATAATAATTGTTCACGCGTTAGGAAGCATTCCTATTAAATCAAGCCAATGTTTCGGATCAACTGCAGTAGAATGAAGCCGAATTTCCCGATTGGGCCTCTGTTGGCTTTGTGATATTCATTTATCCGCCCAGCTTTTTGTTTCAGGAACCGGCGGCTGATAGCTGACCGAGGCCAGCCCCATGAGGTGCTGTGCGTGGGCAAAGGGGAGATGGGAAAGGATGATGTGGCTCATTCCTAGACGTGGTATGAGGATTCTCACGGGGAACGGGAGGATAGGGTGTCAATCACTCGAACAGGGCTGAGTCCTGGGACCAACAGGGCTCCCCTTGGTGTCTGGGTACCTGGTGGGGCCTTTCGCTAACATCAGGAGCCCAGAGGAGGGTTGAGTTCCAGGGAGAGGCTGGTGGGGGGGTCACTTGGGCGTGGCTGTACTTGGCTTGTAGTGCATGTGGGGGCAAACATGACAGGATCTGGGACAGGAGTGGGAAACTGGCATAAAGTGAACGAAGAACTGATTCAGACAGGAGGTGGGCAGGGCTTTGGCTCCTCAGAGAAGTCAGGGGCAGGCAAACTGAGCTCTAAACCCAGAATCAGGCTGAAAGGGGGAAAATAACAGGGGCTGGGCATGCATCTCCAATTGGAGAACAAATCCAAGGGGCCTGGTAGGGACGATGAGTGTAGCAAGAGTTGCTGGGTGGTCTGTGTCGAGGGGCGAGGTTGAGCTCAAGCCTCTGCGTCTTTGCCGAAAACTGGCCTTTATTGTAACTCCTTGTGCGTGTTGTGGGGTGGACCAGATGCCCACATGCAACCAGGACCTGCACAGAGCTGCGTTTGAGGACCCTTATCCACGGAGTTTGTGGGTCGTCCGGGAGCAGGTGTCTACGGGGGCCACTGGGTGGAGCAGCCTGTATCTTAGAAGGCAGGTCTGAGCTAGGGAGAAGAAAATATGAGTTGTCCTCAGAGATGCCCCTGAGGAAGTGGTGCTTCTGGGTTGTTCTCTCAGGTGGGCATGGTGGAGCTGAAGAGGTTAGCTTGGGGGACCTGGAACTGGAGGTCTCTATGGCAGCAGGACAAACCACTCTGGTTTGCCAGAGATGGTCCTTGCTTGTGCCTGTGTCCTGTGTCCCGTGTCAACATTTAACAGGTGCCCGCTTCTAGTCCCAAAGACCCGGTTTGAAAGATAGATGATATTGTTTATATTATTGCGCCATAGAAAACAAATTCAGCACTCCGTAGACCTGCCCATCTGACTGTCAATCAAGCTTTGACTCAAAGAACCCCTCTGTCTCTTCTCCCGGTGCCAACTGTCATTAGCTTGGCAACCGTTGCCTTTCAGAACCTCAGTTTTGCAAAAAATGACGGTCCTGTAAATCATTGCATCGGGACGCCTGGGTGGCTCAGCCGGTTAAGCATCCTACTTTGGCTCAGGTCAGGACCTCGGAGTCTGTGAGTTCGAGCCCCACGTCGGGCTCTGTGCTGACAGCTCAGAGCCTGGAGCCTGCTTCCGATTCCGTGTCTCCCGCTCTCTCTGCCCCTCCCCTGCTCGCGTTCTGTCTCTCTCAAAAAATAAATAACGTAAAAAAAATCATTGCATTTATTTCGCAGCATTGTTGTAACACTGGCATGGATGAGAAAGGTCATTGTGAGCCCTCGAGGGCTCTGCGAGAGACCATAACCTCTTTCTCTGTCTCTGTCTCCTTCTTTCCCTACTCCAGAAATCAGGCCACCACATCACTGAGGCTGGGAAAGCCTGCTGACTCTTCTGTGGCTGAACATAATGACTTCCCTTTCTTTCTTCTAGCCCCTTTCATCTTTGTCCTGAAGATTCCTGAGGCTCTTCAGGGCCACAGAATGAAGGCAGTGGGACTACCAACTCGTCTTATGGGGCCTGAGCTGTGAGGACAGATGAAGAGGCTTTGGGGGAGGAAGGGATGGTAATTACACTTGTGCCCTGTGACAGCATTTCCTCCTTCAGGTCCAGAAGAAGGTCTAGAACTGGGTCCACCAAAAAGCAGCAGAGACTCCATGCACAGAGAGCTAGGACCGGCGGAAGGAGGGAGGGAACATCCTACTAGCTCTGAGTATTCATGCCATGCGGGAGATACTGCATGTACTCAGGAGGGTAATGAGACTCGAATCCATATCAAACTCAGTGTGTTGAAGAAACAGGAATATTTGACCTGGTGAGGGCTTGGAGGCTGGGGAGCCACTGGTCTTATAAGAAAAGATGCCTTCCTCTTTCTGGAATGCAGAAACCGGGTGAACCAGGTGGCCCAAGGAGGTAGGGAGTTCCCCATCCCTGGAAGAATGGGAGCAGAAAATTCTTGGTAGCAATGTGGGAAAGCAACAAACCATGAACCGGGGGTTGGAGGGCTGACTTTCAAGGCCCTTCCCAGGCCCTGGGCTTCTAGGGCTCTGCCCACACTAGCCCCTGCTTTCGGTAGCCAGCTGCCTCCTGGATGAGTCAAAAGCCAGCCCAGCTCCGACCTCCTGGCTGGGTGGGGCTCCAAGGGAGGCGCCAAAGCCTCCCTCTCCTGCCACGCAAGGCCACTGTATTCAAGGTCTCTGGCAAACCATAAGAGACTCTTAAATACAGAGAACAAACTGAGGGTGGATGGGGGTGGGGGAGAGGGGAAAGTGGGTGATGGGCATTGAGGAGGCCACTTGTCGGGATGAGCACCGGGGGTTGTACGTAAGCCAATTTGACAATAAATTATATTTAAAAAAAAAAAGGGGGCCTCTGGGGTGCCTCTTGCAGCCACCACCCTCCTGGAGTCAAGAACTGAATAAATTGGCTAAGGAAGGAGAAAGCAGAAACTATACACACACACACACACACACACGCACACAAAGAGAGGGAGACTTGGTCTGAAATGAGAAACGCCGTCTTGCTCTGGCCTTTTATCATAAGCCCATGGAGATGAATATTCTGACCTAATAATCAAAACAGGCTGTAATTGCAAACAGACTCAGGGCTGCATGGCCGAGGGCAGATGCGATACCTGCTGAGCACAGCAGGCCCGGCCCCGCCAGCCCTCCTCCCACCGCGCGGATCGATGCGGCCGTCCAGCCGCACACCATTCTTTGGCCTGGCTTGCTCAAGCCCTGCTCACATTCTGCCTTCCTCCAGGGGCTCCTGGCTCCCTCCACAGGGACCCCAGCTCAGAGGAAGCCACCCTCCACCTCCATCCCCGGAGGAACGTGACAAACACCAGCAGCATCCGGAAAGACCACGAGGAGGAGGGAAGGGGGCTTTGGTCCCACCTCTCTCGAACTCCACCTCCTCTTGGCTCGGGAAGATGTTCTCCTGGGTGAGCCACCAAAGCCTGGAAGGTCCGCGTGTCCCCTCCCTGCTCCCACCTCCTTTATGTGTTTTGTTTCAGGCACACCCTCAGCTCAAATTTGCTTTGAAGGTCAGTAATTTCCACTCTTTTTTTCAAAACAACTGCACAGTTCTTCTGGGACCCAAATGCTGATTGTCTACACTGAGGAATGAGTCTCCCTCAACAACAAGTACATTCCAGAAATATCCGTCTAGCATCTCTAATGGGCAAGACATTCAGGGGAGCCAAAGATGAACCAGGCCTGGGTCCGTCCCCAAGGCACCCCCAACTAGTGAGGACCTGACCGCCCAGTGGAGCCTCTACTATGTTTCAAGTATGATAGAAATATCCCAAAGTGAGGATCTCACAGGCGAAGAGACCCAGGCTCAGACGTGTAGAAGAGACTCTTCACTGAGCAAACATTTATAAAGCGCCCGCCATGGGCGTTTTGGTACATCGGATACTGGGGCTTTGGACCAACCCCATCCTTGCCTACACAGAGTGGTGGAAGGACACCATCGACGCTCCAGCCCTGACCGTCTGCGTCCAAAGCAAGTGTTCCCCCGACCCCTCACGTTGCTTGCTTTCTCTTCATAGACAAGTGTTTCCTGAGACAAAGTGAGGACCTCTGAAAGGGCTACTTCCTGATCCCACCCTGCAAACACGGGATAGAGTCCCAAGTTCGTAGAGGTCCCTGTTGGAATACTTGACATTCAACTCGGGAGGGTCCTGGCTCTCCCTCCTCAAGTGCAGTCTCCACCCTGGATGGTTGCAAGGCTTCCAGCTGTTCTTCTGGTCCCGTCTCTCCCCTGCAATCTGGCTGACCTTGGGCTGGCACTTCCTCTGTTCCAGAGGCTCCCATGGCTTCCCATGGACTTCGCTTGGACTCTTCAGCCTGCTGTTTCAATCCTCCTCAATTTACCCCCACCACCGTCCCCATCTTTGCCCCAAGTCCTTCCTCCTGGTGCCGTGGACACTCAGCAGCTCGTGTGCCACCATGGGTCTCTCTCTCTCTCTCTCTCTCTCTCTCTCTCTGTCCTCTCAGCAGGACAGATGAGCTTGAATCTCTCCCACCGTCTGGGGTCTGGGCTGGTCTTGGATTCCTGCCTTACCTCTGCTTGAACCCTCGTCGCATCCAGGATCCATCCTTTCCCTGACTGGTGCGCACTCTGCCTGAAGGACTTTTCCAAGCTACTTGGATGGGGCAGAGGAACGCGATTCCCCAGTGCTAGGCCATGGGGCTTTCTGGGCTTTCTCGGAGAGTCTGAGCAGGGCCTTAGGCCAAGGCTATATATGTGTCTCTCTAGGAAGGGTATTTTCCTACTACGAGTAGCATTTCATAAACCAAGGCACCCACCTCAGCCAGAAACTTGCTAGCAGGTCACAGTAAGACAGGGGCAGTGTGACCCGTGGCAGGAGGTGGGGTGGGGGAGAGGTCGCGCTCTTAGAACGACTGCGGAGATGAAGGCCCCCTCGGAGAGCATTCGTCCTTTATCAAGTGCCGTCAGAGGTGCTAGGCTGGGACTCGACTCCGGAGGGTCTGTGAAGCACCGGAAAAGCCCTCCCTTTT
The DNA here is from genome assembly GCF_028018385.1 of Neofelis nebulosa. Taxonomy (NCBI): domain Eukaryota; kingdom Metazoa; phylum Chordata; class Mammalia; order Carnivora; family Felidae; genus Neofelis; species Neofelis nebulosa. The sequence continues at coordinate 43,482,719 of NC_080794.1, read as the reverse complement.
TCCTTGGCTGGCCTAAGAGGGGAAACAGGAAAGTGACCCCTGACTTCTTTCCTCAGGTGGTTCCATTTCCCCTTCTTTTCTCACTGCCCTCAGGAACGAGCCCTGGGAACTTCGCTTGTAGAGGGACAATGAAGGCGGCACCAGAAGCAAAGTGCTGCTATCTGACGCCCGAGGGTTCCTGCGCAGTGGTCCCCGGCACGCTTGTTTCCTTGCTGACTTACTCCAACAAGCACTCGTCCATCGAGCGGGCCGGTACTGAGCGCCCACTGTATACCAGGCAGCTGGTGAGTGCTGCGGGACCGGGCAGAGGAGCCCCTGCTCAGGCGGGGCCTCAAGTCCCCAGTCCATTCGCTGGTTACGTAGGATACTGTGGGCAGCCGCCCCGGCCACCCATCCTGTGACTCTGCCAGAGCGCGCTCTGCTTTCCCACGAGGGAGGCTCTGCACGCCTCCTCCAGGCAGCCCTAGCTCTCGGCCTGCTTGGCCAGCCCCTGACCTGGCTCAACTTTACCCAGGACCCCGTCCTCCCCTGGGCTTTGGCAGCAACAGTAGCCAGACCAGTTGCCTGGGGTGGGGGGTGGCATTCCTGGTGGCACCACACCGGATCCGCCCGCAGCTGCTTTCGCTTGCCCCCGGGAGGGCCCCATGCTTCCCCAAGACCCGCGGGAATTACTCATCCATCCCAGGAGCGTCCTTTTATTCCACTGACACAGGAGCCCCCACCGCCAGCCCGGCCTGCACTCAGGGTCGGCTGCGTCCGGGACTTCTGCTTTGTTTCTTTGCTGATGTCCTCTGGTCCCCACACGACCTCTCAGAGTGCCTCTGTGGGTCACCCTCACTACTGGTTTCTGTATCATTAACACTTGGGACCAGGGACCCACAACACATTTGTTGACCAAGTGAATGAAGACATTTGGGATGAGGGTCCTTTGATGAATAAACATTTGGGATGAGGGTCCTTTGACGAATAAACATTTAAGCTGGGTCTTTTTTGCTTTTAATGTTTATTTATTTTTGAGAGAGAGAGAGAGACACACAGAGTGTGAATGGGAGAAGGTCAGAGAGAGGGGGAGACACAGAATTTGAAGCAGAATCCAGGTTCTGAGCTGTCAGCACGGAGCCCGACACGGGGCTCGATCTCACGAGCGGTGAGATCCGACCTGAGCCGAAGCCGGACGCTTAATGGACTGAGCCACCCAGGCACCCCATTTAAGCTGGGTCTTAAGGAGGGGTAGAAGGTAAATAAAGGGCTGGGAAAGTCCATTCCAGAAAAGGCCAGGGTGTGGACAAAGACTTGGGAGTATGAGAGAGAGACTTAGGGTATAGGGCCTGGGGACAGGGTCCTTGCCACTAAAAAGCACGACATGGGAGTGAGGCTACGGGTGAGGTTACCAGCAGAGCGAGGGCCAGTCGGGATTCTAAAGAATCTTGAAGGACACCGGGGGATTTGGACTTCAACCTGAGAGAGGTCAGTGGCAATGTCTGAGAGAGGGAACGACACCATTTTATTACTTAGTTTTTAGGTCAGTTACAGTGGGTACGGGTAGGACATAGACTCATGAACTCAAGGGGAGAATGATAGAGAAGGGAGAATATTTAGAAGGCTCCTGTGATAACCTCTTTAAAAGTATATTTATTGAAGCTCCAAACAGTGATAAGGGACCAACTAACCTAAAAATACACCATGATGGGGAGAACAATGGATTTTCAAATTATTCTGTTATTTGCATAGAATCAAAGAGGCCACCTTCCTAGAAGGACCCCCCCCCCCCCCCCCCGTAATTCTAGCGGCAATACTCGTGTGTATTGAATTCGACTTTCCTTTTTGCTGTACAGAAATAACTTGATTTTCTCATGGTTTGTCCACGCAGCCATCAGAATATAATTATTCAGAAAAAAAGCCAGTCTCATAGCCTCGTTTATCAGGTGGCACATCAGCTTTCCTGGGTAAATGAGACACCTGATTTTTGTTAAGCAAAGCTATATACAATATTTGTCACACAATTATGTGGACACGTTTAGCATACCTGCCAGGGAAAAAAAAGAAGGCCTTAGGGGCTCAAAGCCTTGCCAGGCATATTTATGCGTGTTGGAGGTAGCATGCTGTTCCCAGAACCCTTATCTGTTTTGAAGGCAGAAGATGCTAGAAATGAAGTCTCTAAGGTCTGTGTTTATTGTTGGGATGTGAAGTGAGGCCTTTTCAATCAAGTTAAAGGACACAGAAGACATGCACACAAGTGCCCTGAGCATACATGCACATGCATACACGCACATATGAATCCACACGGCACCCACGTGCACAAACATAAACATACACGCACACACACAAACCCATTCACACACACAACATTGCCTGGAACTAACACATCAAGCTGATGATCTGGCCTCTAGGATATTATTGCTGGAAAGGATTTTGAAATCATCTGGGCCAACCCCTCATGTAATAGATAAGGTAACTCACTGCAGCCCAGAGATGGGAAGACACTTGCTTATAGTAATGAGTTACTATAAGGAAAAGCATGGGGACACCTGAACTGTGGTGGCTAAATCCCATCTCTGTTTTTTTTTTAAAGTTTATTTATTTATTTTTGAAATTTATTTAAAATATAGAGAAAAGCAGAGGAAGGGCAGAAGCAGAGGGAGAGAGAGAGAATCCCAGGCAGGCTCCGTGCTGTCAGCACAGAGCCTGACGCGGGGCTTGAACTCATGAACCGTGAGATCATGTCCTGAGCCAAAATCAAGAGTCGGATGCTCAACTAACTGAGCCAGCCAGGTGCCCCTAAATCCCCTTTCTATAAGCACACCACCAAGACAATTTTCTTATAGCAAAAATGTTTCTTCTAGACTGCGCTGTCTTCTGCAGGGTTCCAGACTTAGCTAAGAAAATCCGCTTGAGGCAATATTGACGATACCACAATTCTTGTTGGATAACAGGAGCTGGACATGTGCTCAGGATCGGCTTTTATACAGACCAGATTCCGTTCCTCTAGTTCCCTGAGGTGGGCAAAACTTGCGGATGGAAACCGGCCCAGGGAGAGGTGTCTCCGTGCCGTGAGCCTCTTCTGGTTTAATACCCTTGCCGGGAGACGACTGTGATTTCCTGGAGTCTGGCCCTTTTGGGGTCTGTCCCCATTTAACCCCTAAAAACAGCCCCTCTCTTTCTTCCTTCTCAGATAGACATGGGGAGGAGTCAGCATTCTCTGTTGGTGTTTAACGAGCAAGATTTCACTGAACACCTGCCATGCACAGGACAGGGTGGGCACAGCATGCTGTAGGCACTCACTGAGAAGTGTCATAACTTCCTGCAGGTCAGGGAATGCCTCTTATCATTCATCCATCCATATGTTGATTATTTCGCTGAACTACCAACATGCTAGTAAGTGATCTCTCTTGTGCTGAAATGCGATGTTTCACTTGCTTATATGTCATAAGGCCATGCTTTACCATGTTTATGAGTATGGCTTAATGATTTTAATATTGGTATATAAACATCTATTGAACTTTTGTCACATGGCAGACAAATGATCCCATAGGTGCCTTTGCCTACGTAATGTCATCTTTCTTCTTGCACAGCCCTAGGAGATGGTCATTACTGGTGTTGTCGTTTTCCCGATGAGATTACCTGTAGGTATTTTGCTTCAGGTTACAGAGGCAGGGCTGCGACTCATTCCCAAAGACACTGGAGGGTGTGGTCTGAGAAGGTGTCCTGGAGGTGGGTGTCCTTCGAGTTGGACCTGGAAGGGTTTGGAAAAGTAGAGGGAAGAGGATGGAACCTTCTAGAAGAGAGAGAGGGGAGGCTTGTGGGCACAAAAAGAGGAGTGTGTCTGTCATGGCCGTCTGTGGCAAACAACAGAATGCAACTCTGGCTGATTCGAGTTAAGAGAGAAACGAGAACCAGGCACAGAAGCTAGGCTGACTGGCTCCTTGACAAGGCCACCCTGGTCGTGCTGCTCAGGACCGGCCAGCTCACGGGCCAGCAAAGGCACCAGGGACCAAGGCGGGGGCTGGTCTCCGCGGAGCTTCAGCAGAAGGTCTGGGGTCTGCAGGAGTCGGGACACCGTCTGCGGGCCCATCCCGTGTGCACGGCAGATCAGACCCCCTCACGCTGCCTGAGCGCCCTCTGGTCCAGCCCCAGAGCTTCAGTCAGTGGGAGACCTCACCCTGTGGAGAAGGGCCGGCAGGCGTCTCTAGCAGGAGAGGCTTGAACTGAGGTGACTCTCAAAGGAGGAAGGGCATTCCGGGGGAAGGGGGCGGGATGGGAAGGGCATTCCGGGCCAACGGAGGGCCTCGTACAGCGGGCCTTGAGAAATAGCGCTGCACAGTGACTGAGCAAGACGGTGCTGCCCCTCATTTCCTGTGATAGCCTCTTTGTGCCTCAGTTTCCTTACAGGTAAGAGGAGGATCATAGAGGTATTTGCTGATAGGGTAGTTGTCAGCATTAAATCCAGGAGGTCCAAAATGGTGAGAAAAGTAGCGTGCCAAATGTTCTTGACAAATGTCACTGTTCTGGGAGAATGTTACCATCGTGGGTGGAAGGTAAGCCACGCGCGTGTGCACGGTGCTGTGTGCGTGCTCGGAGTGGAGGGTGAGGACCGTCCCCGTGGGTCTGTAGGGTCTGAGGCACTGGGAGGCCACTGACCCTTTACCAGCAGGTGACAGACCGGACTGCATTTGTGCTTTAGAAAGTTCCTCGTGGGGAAGGTCGGGGAGGACCGGTAGGGGGTGCACCTAGAGGTGAGGAGACAGAGACGGGGGCCCTCACTAAGCCTTGGTGGGGAGACTGGGGAGTGGGGCCATTTGGGGAATGGCCCGGGCATAGAGTTCACTGGTCTTGACCTTTGACTGGATGAGTGGAATTGAGTGGGGACAGCCAGTTTTCGAGTAGAACAACGCCCAAACTCAGGGTCCGTCTACTGGGGGGCAGGGGAATCAAGTTCAGGGGGCTGGCGGGGGGTAGTTAAAGGGCTGGTGGGGTGGCCTGGGGAAGGACCATGCCTCCAGTTAAGGGACTTATTCCGTGTGCGCGGCCATCCAGGGAGTGACGTCTGGCAGGCAGACGGCCCTGTGGGGTGAGGAAGGGGTTCAGCAGGGAGACCTAAGGCTGGAGAAGGAGATGAGCCATGCTGGGGTGCTTCAGACCCCACGAGAGCATGTACTTACCGAGTCTCATCTGGGAGCAATTTTGCTCCCCAGGGGACGTTAGGCAATGTTTAGAGACATTTTTGGTTGTCACGACTGGTGAGTACTATGGGCATCTAGTGGGTAAGGGCCAGGAATGCTGCGAAACATCCTACCATACACAGGACAGCCCCCTCAGCAAAGACTTATCCAGCCCAAATGCCACTAGTGTCTGGACTGAGAGAGCCCTGATGCCGGGAGAACAGAGGAGAGCCCCACACGTGGAAGCCAGAAGGACACCCACATTTTGGGGGACACCGGGGAGCTCGAATGTCTCCCCAGCTGCGGGAGCTTCTCTGATACCCTGGAGGGGCTAATTCCCACCCAGGCTGCTATCATTACAGACCCCATAGGCCCGTGTCACCATTCTCATTGTTTGACTTGAAGGAGGCAGCTGGAAGGTTTCTCTCCAACCTGGGGCCAAGACCCAAGAAGCCAGGAAGTCGGCCTTCCTTCCATCCTGAGTCAGCGCGCAGCCCCCTGGGCCACCCCAGACGGCTGTTGCCACCAGCCTGGTTCAACCGTGATGCTGTCCTGCCCCCTCCTCCCCTCTCTGTCTCTTCCAGGCCGCACAGGCATGTCCCGATTCCAGTGACCTTTGGTGCCTTTTCTCTGTCCACGCCCCAATTTATTGCCGATCTCATAAAAAGCAAAACTTGGGAGAGAGAAGATTGAGTTTGCTTCTCGCAGCAGAATTTGATTTAGGGCCAAGAAGGTGGCGATTGATGCAAAGCGGAGATCGGCTATTTCGGGAGTGCTGTGAATGATTTTTTCCATCTCCGAATGACCTTACATATATTCTGTCTCCCGCCCGCCCCCGTGTTGGGATTGATGGGGGGTGCTGGGACTGGGCTCCCATGGGCCCCGCTGCTGCTCCCAATAAATCTGTCTGATGGGCAGAAGAAGAACGAGCACCTGGCAGAATGGATGGCTGGATGGGCCGGCGTTTGAACACGCGGGGTGCGGGCGGATTCCGGTGGACAGTAATCTCTGTGGCCACCAGGGCCCGCGGACTCGATCGCACGGGGCTATCTGCCTGCTGGGGGAGGTGATCCGGCACATTTATCAGTGGCCTTTGAGTACATCAGGGGGCCACCTCCATTGCTTTCCCTGGCTTTGTACATTCTTTGTCCCCATCGATGTCAACTCCCCAACTCTTCCCACCTGCTGCCACCATCGCCGTCTGACAGATGCCAGATGGGGCACCTGTCCTGGGTCAGGAGCTGGCCGACTTGGGTTTGGATCTCCTCCACCACGGGCAGAGGGGGCCACCTTGAGCTGATTTCTTCTCTTCTCTGAGCCTCAACTTTCAAATCTGTAAGACAGGGCTAACACTGGCATAGCAGTTTAACCCATCTTCTGGGATTTCAAGAGGAGAAGAAGAATATGGGACGTGGAACCGGGGGACTCACAGTTGGTTCCCAGCTCCCCCTGGCTTAGTTCAGGGATGTTGAGGATGTTCACCTAGCCTCAGTTTCTCCATCTGTGATGAAAGGACAAGTGAGAGAGGGAGTTTGTGGGAGGTCTCGTGGTTCATAAGCACTTTGAGGAAGGCCTCCCAAAAGCCCCGCTCAGCACTGTTGGGGCTGACTTGTCCTGTCTGCCATAACCAGGGGACAGGGCATTGTCACTGCCTGTTATTTTACTGCCTGGACTACGAGGCTACAGCTGTGCCCCAGATTGAGAGGGTGAGTCTTCTAGAAGGCACAGAGGAAGGTGTTTTGATAAGGGAATCATACTGATTTGGCTGTATCAAAGTCATACACCAAAATGAAAATCCTTGTCCTTTACTTCCCACACTGTGCCCCACAGCCCTCCTTGACTCTTGGCCATCCCTGGACCCTTTCCCTTGTTTTATCTCAATCCCAGCTTCACGCCCCTTCCACCGGTCCCCGCCCCAAAAGGGGGCCCTGTGACAGCTGGGGAAAGGCAAGGGATGGAGGGGGGTGGTGACGGTCACTTCCACACCTTCCTGGGTGACCCTACATAGCTGAAAATTGAATGCTTGGTTTTTAGACTAAGTCAAAACGTCTCTGCGTCCACACGGCTGTGCCAAAACATGGAATCAAAAACGGTCACCACGTGGGGTCACGATGTAGGGCACGCAAGGGTGGAGGTGCCATGGTGGGGTATTCTGGCTGTGTCTGCACACGCAGAAGCTGGTCCCCAGGAGCCAGGCAGGGCTCAGACTCCTGGAGGTCAGCTGCCCTGATCTGGAGGTCACCTTGAGGAAGGCCATGGGGAGGCGACCACCCTGATTCTCCGTCTAGGCGAGCACAGTGTCCCTCCACTGCCAAGACCAGAAGGAAGCTCAGATTATAGGGGGCATGGGGAGCTTTTCAAGGGGTGTCTCCCTGAAGCAAACGGGCTGGAGAAACCCAGAGATGGACTGGTGCACCTCTCTCTTACTAAGAAGAGGAGTCGAGGGGAGAGGCTGAATGACCCTGCAGAGCCACAGAACCAGATGGGCCCGGAGTCCCCCTCCCCTCCCCCCATTGCTCCTCACCATGGCACGCGAGCGGATTTTCTCTCTTCACACCCTCGAAGTAGGTCGATTTTCACATTAATAAAATCTCTATTCTGTGGGTCTTTATGTATGGACAGGGCAAAATGGGGCTTGATGTATGAAGAAGGGAGGTAGGAGGAGATAGCATCCATGGAACACCGCTGGCACGCCTGGGACCCTGTGGGGCATTTCCCATGATTTCTGACATGGTCCTCGTAACACTTGAGGAATCTGTTCTTGGTCCTGTTTACTGATGAAGAAATGGAAGCTTCAAGGAGTCCGTTCTTGCCCAGGGATCCTCAGAAGGTCAGAACAGAGCTGGTCTGTGCTTCCTATAGCTGGGGTTAAGATCTGTCCTCTGGCAACTTCCAGGCTTAGGAGTACCCTCTGCCTAGTCTCCCAGTCCTTCTCGGTCCTCCATCCCTTCTTCTCTTTCCTTCCTTCCACCCTCCTTCCCTTCCTTCCTTCCTTCCTTCTTTCCTTCCTTCCTTCCTTCCTCCCCTCCTTCCCTTCCTTCCTTCCCTCTCTTTTCCTTTCTTCCTTCCTTCTCTCCTTCCTTCCTTCCTTCCTTCCCTCCCTCCTTCCCCTCCTTTCTTCTCTCTTTTCCTTCCTTCCTTCTTTCCTTCCTTCCTTCCCTCCCTCCTTCCCCTCCTTCCTTCTCTCTCTTTTCCTTCCTTCCTTCTTTCCTTCCTTCCTTCCTCCTTCCCTCCCTCCCTCCCTTCCTTCTCTCCCTCCTTCCTTTTCTCTCTTTTCCTTCCTTCCTTCTTTCCTTTCCTCCTTCCCCTCCTTCCTTCCTTCCTTCCCTCTTTCCTCCCTTCCTTCTCTCCTTCCTTCCTTCCTCCCTTCTTTCCTTCCTTCCCTCCCACAGTTGATGAGCCGTCACTGTCTGCAGGCACTGTCCTAGGCACTGGGGATGTAGCAATGAACAAAAGAATGATTACAATCCTTTTGTTTGTGGAACTCAAATTTTAGTCAGGGGGCTGGGGTGAGAGGCAGAGGGATGAACAGTGAATAAGATAAGAGGTGGGGAAGTATTTGAACTTGCTCACGTTCCACCATTTTGGCCTTCGTACAGCGTAACCTAGTAAACTCTGCTGGCGGTACCTGCCATGGGGAAAGATAAAGCCGACGTTGTGGGTTAGGGAGCCCAGGGTTGGAGGAATTGCTTCTTCTGTGCTGCTATGAGAGCAGTTCTTCCAGCACGTTCTCCGACCACGCAGACCCTCGGCTCCATCCAAACACCGAGTCTTGAAGCAGAAAGCCCACCACCTCCCTGGGTCCTCAGGCTCCCCGTCCCCCCGTCCCCTCCGCCTGTGTCCCTCCGTCAGGCCCACGGCTCCTAGAACACAGTGGGCTCTGTCTGCCGGGGCAGCTGGCCCTCCATGAAACCGCCCTCCACGCCATTGTCTGCCGGCCCTTCAGGCCCAGCTGGAGTGTCAGCGCCTCAGAAGCGCCTTCCCGAACCTTGCCCTCCTCCCAGACAGTTGTAATTGCTTCCTCCTCTGCACTCACACACCACTTTATTATAGCACTTAGAACTGCTCTCCTCTTTAGAAGACGCTGTGATTTATTCATGTGCCTTATTAATGGTCCTATTCCCAGTGGCTGGCGCGGCGGGCCTGGTGTGCAGCGTGGATCCCGACAGGCCGGACGGGCGAGTGAGGGAAGGAAGGGGTGCTGGATGCGAGCTGCAGGGAAGGAGGGTGGGAGAGGTGGGACCTTACAGACAGGGTCGGAGGAGGCAGCTCTCGAGGGTAGAGGGATGGTCCAGAGGACAGGGGAGGGAGGCCCCCGCCAGCCGCACCCTGTGGCCTCCCAGGCCCCGCTGTCCAGCCCAGCTGCTAGCCTTCTCTCTGGGCAGGCCCGTCCCAGTAGTGGGACTGGGGGGCTCCTCCTGCTCTGCCCCACGTAGCACTCCTCAGCACTGGGATCCTGTCAGGCAGGAGGACCCACGGGCCGGGTTGGTGGTCCTTGGATCGGACTGCCTGCCTGTGTTTGAATCCCAGCCGGGACCTTGGGCACTGGGTTGTCTCTTCTGTCGTTCCTCGTCCTTTCTTCTCTGTGGAGTGGTGGTCGTGACCGTCCTGACCCCGTGGGAGTGTTGGGAGTCTTGCCAGAAATGACGCACGCAGAGTGCCAGCCCAGAGCGGGCACGTAGTACGTGCTTAGTTAGCGTTAGTTTTCTCTTTCTATGGTCTCTTTCCCTTCAGGGTGGCCTTCTGGAGGAGAGGGGTCCCCTCGGCCTTGGTGTCCGCTCCACGCACCTGCACCTACACCTGGAGGAGGCCAGTGACAGTTGCTGAGCAAGCCCTTCCCGGAGGGAGCGAGGCGCAGGCTTAGAGGGTCCGGAGGCCCAGTGTGACGGGGCCTGAGGGTCCAGAGCACAGCCTGGAGTGCAGGGGAGAGGCCGAGCCCCCTGTTTCTGTGAGATGAAGACCACCTCCCTCAGAGAAACCAGAGATGCCCAGAGCCCATCTTGCTGAAACGCTTTTCTTGAGGAGATTATATATTCTGAGCCACATGCCTCCCATAGACACTTCCTCCCTCACTTTACTCCTTTTCTTACTCCTCCATCATAAAAATCTCCAGAAACAGGTTTTGTTCAAAGTGAATGAGGCAATAAATTCTCTGTTTCTGACAGGCCGACAAGAGAGATAAATTCTGTAATGGGAGACGCAGCCCTGCTCCCCTGCCCCATGGAGCTCTGCTGATGTTAACGTCTGTCCAGGAGGAGGGTCCTGTGTGGGGGAAGAAGGAAAAGCAGGCACCAGAGGCCCCTGGACCCGTCTTGGGAGCCTGAGTTCAAGTGGGTGACTACTCAACCCAGGTGGGACCTCCGTCATATATCAGGCTGCTTGTGACCAGGGACAGGTTTTCTGGTTTGTCTACTTGGCTAACTGATAAGCTGGATGGAATGAGCTTCCTTCCTTCCTTCCTTCCTTCCTTCCTTCCTTCCTTCCCTCCTTCCTTCCTTCCTTCCTTCCTTCCTTCCTTCCTTCCTTCCCTCTTTCCTTCCTTCCTTCCTTCCTTCCTTCCTTCCTTCCTTCCTTCCCTCCCTCTTTCCTTCCCTCTTTCCTTCCTTCCTTCTTTCCTTCCTTCCTTCTTTCCTTCCTTCCTTCCTTCCTTCCCTCTTTTCTTCCTTCCTTCCTTCCTTCCTTCCTTCCTTCCTTCCCTCTTTTCTTCCTTCCTTCCTTCCTTCCTTCCTTCCTTCCTTCCTTCCTTCCATTTCTTATCCATCAATCCATTCATGGACAAGGGATACCTAATTCCCTTAAAGTATCACCTTCCTTAAGAAGCCTTTCCACAAAGGACCAAAAATATTTACAATTCAAGTCATAGCAAAAGATTGATTTCCCTGGTAAATAAAGAGCTCCTACAAATCATTAAGAAAAATAAACAACTCCAGAGGATTCTGGGCAAAGGATATAAACAAACAGCTCACAAAAATGTAGTACAAGGGGCTCTACACCCAAGGACTTGTGAAAAGGGCTGACTCTCATATGGAAATGTCACTGAGATGCCACTCCCTCCTCGCCCCAGACTGTTCAAGACCGTGCTAATCAGGGTGTGGGACAGGCACACACTGCTGGATGGTGGGCACCGTGTGCAATGGTACAAATGCCATGGAGGTCGATCTGACCCAGCTCCTCTGGAGGGTTCTGTGGCAATATCTCCACACTGCCCCTACCCGGCGATCGAATCTGCTCCTAGAAGTTTATTCCACCTGTACATACGTGCAAGATCGTGCTGTCTGTACAGGGTGGTTCACCGAAGCATTTTCTGTATCACCAAAGATTGGCAGCAGCCTAAATGTCCATCACTAGGGAATTGCCTAAATAATTTAAGGCAGATTGGTACAAGTGAATACTATGCAGGCATTGGCCCAAAAGATAATCGGGAGTACCTTTACGTGCTAACACGCATTGAGTTCCCAGACACAATTTTTAAGTGAAAAGGGCAAGGCATTCAATGGAATGTAATGCAAGTTATGCTGTTTCTATAAAAATGAAGAAAATGAATATATATATATATATATATATATATATGTCTTCACTTTTATGCAAACAGTAGCATAATTTGTGTTATGCACAATACAATCTATGCAGCATGGGGCACACACACAGTATGTCCACGTGCTATACGTCTAGCTCTGTGACGTCAAAGGCCTGGGAGCCGTGGCTGCTTCTGGGGCGCATCGTCAAGAACTGGGAGGCTGGGGACACTGGTGGGAGGGAGGCTTTCACTGTATATTCTTGGTGTCTCTTGGAGTTTAAATCTTGTGAATGTATTACCTATTCAGAAAAATAATTGCCATTAGCACTCTAGAAGGAAGATAAAGGAGGCTTCCTTGACTCTCCTTGGTGAGGTTGAGGTCTGGGACTAGGCAAGGGCTGGTGTCCAGAGAAATCATGGCACAGTCTGGGGCCCATGCAACTGGGTGTGGGTGGGGCATCATTTTTTGGGGGGGGTCTTGGTAGGAACCGGGTGATAAGAAACAAAGGGGACGTTTGAAGATGGACTTCCGTGTCATGTTAAAGCCTTTGGGTTTTGTTGCAGTGAGGGGCTCTTGAGGTTCTTAAGCAGGGGAGGGACATGGCCAAGTTATGTTTGCAGGAGAACCTCCTGGAAGCGTGGAGAGAGCAGCCCTTGGAGAGTGGGCATAACTGACCCTCCACCCTGCCTTCCTCGGCGTTTTCTTATCTCATCATCCCTGACGCTGACAGGCAGGTGGGCTTGACTCTGCTGTGCATGGGGAAATGGACGCTCCAGGATTGTTGAGTAGCTGGATTCAGATCTCAAAGCTTTGAGTCAGGACTCGAACTCGGGACCGTGTGTCTCTGGGACCTGAGCTCGGAACCCAGCTCTGCGTGCTTTGCGTGTGCTCATGGGTCTGTGAGAATCAGGATCTCAGTGGCCAGCGTCAGGTCCTTTAACTTGAAGGATTTGGCCAATTAACTCAATGGATGCAACTGCAAAATATCAACAGGCTCTCTGAACCTCACTGGTCTGAGGCTCTCCCAGCGAGCTGGGCTCGCAGGCTGCAGTGGTCCCTGATCTTACCATAGGAGGAGAAGCAGCAAATTTCTTTAGAAATTTTTTATCTTAGCTTATTTATTTTAAGAGAGAGAGAGAGAGAGAGAGCAGGGGAGGGGCAGAGAGAGGAGAGAGAGAATCCCAAGCAGGCTCCACACTGTCAGCACAGAGCCTGATGCGGGGCTTAAACTCCCAAACCATGAGATCGTGACCTGAGCAGAAATCAAGAGTCAGATGCTTAGCCGACTGAGCCACCCAGGCGCCCCAGCAGCAAATTTCTTTGTGGCTTGTTCTCCTTTTCTAAAGATATAGTGAGGGTCAGAGGCAGACTCCTCACGGGCTGCAACAGAAAGGGGTAGAGGGCGGTTCCCATTCAATGGGGTCCTGGGGAGATGCATTTAGCTCCAATTAAGCCGAGCCTTCTAGACCTCCTGATCATTTGGCTTGCATTTTCCTGCCATTTCTTTGCCCGCGTTTTTCTAGGATTCCCGTTTTATAAATGTGAAAATGGAGACTCCGGCAACAATTCATTTGAGGCCATCTGGTTCATCATCGCTAGAATCAGGTCTTGAACTCTTGCCTTGGGATTCCAGATCTTTCTACCACAGTATGTGTCTCTTACTATTCATATGGGTTTGCGCGATTGCTCATGAAACAAACCCATACATGGTTTGTGATTTTTTTCACAGACGTTCAGCAAAGAGAAACCCCGGGCCTCCCAGCTGTGACGCTGGGAGTCTCACTATTTGTGCCCAGGTGTCAGGCCTATCAGACGTTGAGCCCCAGGGGCAGAATGGGTGCCCACTAGAGGCTGGGCCCAGGAGACAATGGGCAGCTCAAGAACAAGGCTGCTGCTGGGCCTCTGCTGTGAAGACCACCACTGGCTAGTTTAATTAAGAGCTGGGGGAGGGATGCACGGAGGAGAAGAAGGGTGCATTGTGTCTGGGGAGCCGATGAGGTCAGCCGAGGAGGCTCGGGAGGGGCCTGGGAACGAGCGGACACCGGCCTACCTCCGGGATGGCCCAGACTCCCAGCGTGAGCAGGTCCGCGCAGGACGCTGCTGGGACTGACTTCTAGACTGGCTGCCTCCTCATTTGCCCACCGTCCTGGGCCATGAATTGAAGGTCTCCAGTCCTCCTCCAGGCTTCCCCGGGGGGGTGGGGGGGGGAAGGGCTCCCGACTTTTCCCAAAGCCTTTCCCCAGGGTTCCCATCTCAGTTTTTCTGCTCACACACTCTGTGACGCACAGCAGCGGTGTGGCGGACTAAGTGGATAAGCAGATGAGACGCAGCAGAGAAATCACAAAGCGAGTGCTGTACAAGTGCGCTCAACAATGCCAATAGTAACACGACCATCCAGCCAGGAATCCGCCTTCACCACCCCAGCTGGCCCCCCGATCGCCCTCTGCCTCCCTTTCCTATGATATGAGCAGAGTCATCTAGATTTTATTCAACTTCCCCACTGAAAATACTCTATTAGTTTTCTAATTCTACAAGTAGGGCAGGTTCACCGTAAAACATTGAGGGGAAAACAAAAAAATTTTTTTTTAAGAAAAAAAAAAATCCGGATTTCCAGCTTTGACATTGTCACCATGTGATCTGGGGGAAGCCACTTCTCTTCTCTGGGTTTGATTTCCTCACAGAGCCGCTAGATCAAAGGTGACAAATATGTGACACGCACACTGCCCCGTTCCGTTCCAGTGCTGGTGGCAGACCTCGCTAATGGATCACAGTGTTCTTCCTACTGTGCCTGGATGAGGCTTCAGAGTCTTCCCGGACGCAGCCTCCAGGCAGCCTCTGCCAATGCGTCAGAGCGGCTGGGAGAAGTCTGTTGTCCATTGATGAGCGCGCGAGCGAGCTCTGATGTTCTCTGACGTCTTGGACGGGAGGGACCCAGGGTTCAGGCCCCGAAGAGGAGCTTGGAGACTCCCTGAAGCTGTCCCAGTGCGATAGGGAGTTTCCTCTTATCTGGTTCAAACATCTCAAGTATTGTGCAGCAGATCACGGCTTCCACTGGGGAGTTCCCTGACAATTTCCAAGAAATTAAAAGAAAAAAAAAAATTCTTGCAAAGTCAATGGAATGCAAGTGAGTGACTTAATAAATTCACACCCACACAAATGCCTGTGTTCCCTCTTCATCTCAACACGAAACTGGGTGGGGTAAAATACTTTTGAAGATCTTGCTTCCAAAGGGCATGGAGCGAGGGGAAGGTTGTTGACAGTAGTAGGGACCTACTCCGCGGAGGCGTGCTGTGTTCCACATATCCCCGCTGTGGGAGTTATCATCATCCCCTACCGTACAGACGAGGACACTCAGACCCAGAGAACAAAAGCAAGTGGTTCAAGGTCATGTGGCTTGGAAGTGATGAAGCAGGGGCCCGCACCCAGCTTCTGAGGCCCCCACTTTTGCCACCTATTAGCTGTGTAACCTTGAACCTCTCTGTGCCTCAGTTCCTTCATCGGTTAAATGAGAATAACACTCTCCCCTACCCCACTGGGTTGCTGCGAGGACTGAATGAATCAGTCCATGTGAAACAACCACCACCATTCTAGTCTATAGCAAGCCCACGGTCAGTGTTAGTTATGATTGAATCCCGAATCTCAGGGCTTGGACCTGGGCACAGAGAAGTGAGGGGTGATTTGGCATGGGGCGGGGCGGGGGGCTTACAGATTTCACCACGGCATACCCAAATGGGGTAGCGTCTTTACTCCCAGGCTCTCTTCAAAGAAGCTGCGGAGCTTCATTCTAATATTTGGCCAAAGTTCAGGGATATCAGTTCCTCCTCCAGGAAGCCCTCCTGGATAGGTGGGCCGGTCTGCTCATGCTTCCTGCTGCGGGCTCCCAGCCCCCGCTGCCTATGCCACCCTTTGGCCTCAGACAAAGCGGGCACCAGCAGCGGCAGCGGCGGGGCCCGGGCGGCTCAGCTCGGTGGCTTTCATGAAGCTTGAGCTCCCGGGAGCCCGAGCTAGGCTGGTCTGCTTTGAATGCTATTTGCATTGCAATAGGCCAGCCTAGCCTTCAATACAGGCCCCTTCTCTTTTGACAGAAAAGCCTCACAATTGCCTATTGACCGGGCACCTGTTCCTGCCCCAGACATTATGCAAATGCCGGCCAGGAGCGAAGCCGCCAGCCCCCCGGGCCATTGTGCATTGAACCCTGATGGCGCCCTGCCAGCTCCCAGCGGCCTTTGTTTCCCGGGCTGCGCTGAGCCACCCCCGCCACCGCCCCCCCTCCCTGCCCGCCCGAGGTGCCCCGCCGAGGAGCCGCCCGCTGACAGCTACTTGGGTCCTTGCACCTGAAGAAAGACCCCGCAAGCTGGAGGCTGGCCCATGCTGAGCCCAGGCTGGGGGCCCCCAGAGGCAGCCACGGACCAGCCGGGGCCCTTCACGTCCCTGGGGACCGCTGAGAGGGGCCTGGCAGGCGAGGAGGGGGCAACCCGGACCGTGCCATCTGGGGGAGGGGGATTATAATAATCACTCTCACATCTGCTGAGGGCCTTCCAGTTTGCAAAACCCTGTTACAGCCCTTCTCCCCGCAAGGCACACCTGCCCCTTGAGGAGGTGGGCAGGGCAGGCGGATTGTGTGCCTTTCACACAGGAGGGGACTTAGGCTCCCTGGGGGGAGCTGGCTGATGCCACACAGAGAGTCAGGGGCAGAGGGGGACCCAGGGCTGTGGTGTCTGCCTCCAGGCCTTTGGGCACACGGCTTCTCTTGTTTCCTTCCTCTTGTCCACCTGTCCTCGCTCATGGCTGCGACTTCCCCGGGCCACCATGGAATACCCTGCACGTGGCTCCAGCCCACTTTGTCCTTTGGGGTTCTTCATCCTCTTCTGTTCTCTGGGCTTCATTCACTCACCCCAGGAAGCTGGGTCCCGGAACCAGCAGCGTCAGCATCACCTGGGGCCTGTCAGAAATGCCAGCTCCTGGGCCTAGCCCAGACCCTTCTGAATCAGAAGCTCTGTGGTGGGTCCGTGTGTTAAAGAGCCGCCGTGTGTTCTGATGCACGGACAAGGCCAAGGACCACCGACCCAGACGGCCGTTTCCCTCTTCCCTCCCCAGACCCTGGCTGCCATCCCTTCCTTCCAGAATGTGGCTCTCTCTCCCTGCCACCTTTCTTCCTGGCTCCTACTGTTGAGAAATTACCGAGCACCCGGCTGGTCCCAGGCTCAGGGCACCCACTGAATGAGGCACACCTTCAAGAGCGTCAGCCTAGCGAAGTCACGGCCAGCTGTGTCATTCAGTATTTGCAGGCTGAGTGCTGGTGCTTTGGGAGAGGCCAGGGAGGCGGTGGAGGGATGCAGGTGCAGACCCAGACGTCACGTGCATGCCGCTGGCAAGGTACAGCTGGGGTGGCAACGGAAGAAGAAGGAAGAGAAGTGATGCCGGGGTCACTCAAGTGGCCCAGATGTCCTGTTACAATCTCCTTGAGCTCCCATTCCATGCCATTCGTGGCTACTTTGCATCTAGAAGGAGGCCCGTGATCCAGGAGGCAGGATGGGTGGGGGGGGGGGGCTGCTGAGACCTTCTGGAGGCAAGGGTTGGAGCGCGGGAAGGCTCCTCCAGCTGGGGTCGCTTTGCAGAGCTGCTCAAGAATGGAGGGTTCCAGCTGCCATGGGGCCACCAACCCACAGGGCGCAGCAGCAGATGTCCTTGGTGGGGTGGAACCCTTGTCCCCACCCCACCCCTTCTGCCCAGTCAGGCCACGTCTGTCCCGTTCCCCTGTTTCAGAGGAGCCACCAGGATAGGGTATAGGAGCAGAAAGAGGGCAGAGCACCAGCGTGACCCTGGGCGCCATCCCAGCTGCCCCCCAGCAGCCCTCTGGCCTCGACAGTCTTTCACCCGATGCCAGAATGCTTGAAAGGGGTTGGCCAAAGCAAGGAAATCTGATCTCACGGGAAGCCAGAGCGAGGTTTCCGGAGCCAAATGTTGGTCTGGTCTCACGATTTGTCTTCCACAAGTGCTGTCAGGGTGTTCTTTGCCTAAAAGATAAATGTAAAAGAAAAGTAAATAAAGTCAGCCCTCCTCAAACCGCATTCCTCGGTGCGGCATTCAAGGCCCCTTTGGAGAGGATGCTGTCGCTGCCTTTCTAGGCTGCTCCTCTGGCCTCACCGCTCTGTCATTCTACCACCCCTCTGAGGTTCCGCCAGGAGGTGTCATTTCAATCTTCTTCCTTTTGGGGCCGTCAGACTAACTACTCATGCTTCCAGACTCTCCTCAAATGTCTCCTCCATCGGGAAGGCTTCCTAATTCCTCCTTCTATTCAAGAAACTTTTATTAGGCGCCTCCTGGGTACCAGTGTTCTGGGCTTCGGGGATAAGGTGTTGAGTGAGAAGTTGCCGGTCTCTCAGAGAGCTCCCAGTCCAGCGGAGGGAACAGACCGCAAAGCTGGGAGGCCTGGATGAGGGTTTAGGTGAGCCTGGGGGTGGAGGGCCGCTGAGAATTTGCGTCCGCCCTGGTTGGTGAGCTCATCAGTTGGGAGGGGAGCAGGCAGGGGAGGACCTAGGAAGGGCTGCCCCGTTTTTGGATGTGTGGATGGTGGAGTGAGTCCTGCGATAGAGACGGGAGAGAGACAGACCCAGCCTGGGGATCAGATGGGAAGATGTCGAGTTGGGTCCTGGCTGAGCTGAATCTGACTTGTCCATGGCCCAGGCAGAAAGAGATGCCCGCCGGTGGCTGGATGAGGGGTCTGGGCTGGTCTTGACTGCTGGGCACCAGAATGCGGAGGGGGCAGTGGGGCTTTGACAGGCTCTCCTGCGCCCCCAGACAGAGGTCACGGCAAGGTCCGCCCTTTCAGGCTCCAGTCGCGCATCGTCTCCTTCCTCATAACACGGGAGCACCCAGTGTCCTGGTGGGTGGGCCCCATGGATGTGATGGGCAGCAGGGGAACAGCCTGAGGAGGCCCGGCCTCTGGGTTGCTGGCGTCCAGTGGCTTCCAAAAGGCTTGAAGCCTTACTGCCTCACTTGTGTGACTCACATCTGTTTGCTTGTGTCTTTGAGTAAATGTCTAAGAGCGGTATTCGGAAGGAAAGGGGTTCCTAACCAGACTTGTACTGCCAGCGCCAACCCCCACCCTGCCCCTGCCCGCCCAGGAAATCAGCAGCAGGTTCGGGCCAGACTGCCCCGAGAGGGAAGTGATGCTACCCCATATCCCAGAGGAGGAAACTAAGGCTCAGGAAGGGGCGGTGATCATTCTGGAATGTTAGCAGCCATGGCATTTTAAGAGGGTGAAAGACAACGATTTGCTTTTGCAGGGGCGGGGAGGGGGTGAGCGGAACCCCCACAGAGGGGAAACCCCCTCTCTCAGGCTCATGTGACGGAAGCCGTGTCCTGACTTCCGGTTCAGTGTCTGTTCCACGGCACCTGTCCCATCCTCCTGGAAGCTTGAAGGGCTTCTGATTATCAGGACAAAGTGCCCACCCAGGTCTCTGAGGATGCCAGGCCCAGACACCCAGACACTTGAGGGCACGCTCTGGTCCCCACAAGACATTTGGGAACCATGGACTCAAGATCCGTTGTACCTGGCAGGAACCAGCTGGCGACTCACTGGGTCTGGGCATGGGATGCGCTTTGGTCCAATGTGGACGCAGGGGGCGGAGGCGTGGAGTTCTGACTCTCCAGTATCACTGTGTTGGGGGGAGGGGGGTAGGAAGCAGGATTTGAACTAGGCAGTCTGGCATCCCCTCATCTCTCTCCCACTGAACACAGTCTCCTTTTCGTTGGTCCCCACAGCTCCCAGCTTCGTGAAGGGGACCCCTGGGATCCCCTCAGCACACAGACTTGTTTCCCGGGCTCCAGTCCAGGGTCCTCCCCACCTTGGGTTTATTCGCACCAGGCCCAGGCGAGACCCGGAGGCCCAGACCCGCACTCGTGTCTGCCATCACATCACCCAGGGGCCCCGGCCAGGTCCTTCTCCTTCTTGCGCTCCCATTTCCCCTGTGGGCTCATTGTTGGCGTGGGGGGGCGCTTTGTATTTACAACAGTCACCTCGGTGCTGGCAGCCTCCCCTTCCTGTGCTCTGACTGCCCACGGCTGCAGAGCATGACGTCCCCTCTGTGGGCCTTGTAAAAACTTTCTTGGGAATTGTGATTCAGACTTCCCCCTTCCCCAGTCACCAGCATCTGATTTACAATCCAGCTAAATTGTATTTTCCTTGTGAATCAGGACCCAGCTGGAGGATAATGGAGCAGGAGCCCCTTTCCTTGGCTGTCACCAGATAAAACTGCCCGGCTGAATGGGCTCTGGGACGAGTCTTCGAAGGCGGCTTAGAGCCAAGAGGGGACCTGGGCTTTGTCCCTCGAGGGGTGTGCCCTCCCTTTCCACGGCTCACACATTTGCCACGGGCTTTGCATCTCTCCTTCCCCATGGACAGCCCATCAGCTCTCTCGGTCTGGTCTTAAGCCACCAGCTCCCCTCTGGGTGGGTTGATCAGCCTGCCTTCCCTGTGTCTTCGGATCCAGATGAAAGCGTGTTTCTCGGGGCCTACTCTGCACCAGGCCCTGGGCCACGCTCCTTCTCACTCACGCTCTCCCTTTTCCAAGATGAGCTGGGCTTTGTCATCCCATTTTACAAGGGGAGAAACTGAGGCTCAGTGGGGAGAAATGAGCAGCCTCGTGCTGCGAAGCGGCATCAGAGAGAGCCAAGGCTGGGACCAGACCTGCCTCCTTCTTCCCTTGTCATTTCTTGTGAGTGCCTTCCGATCCTTTCGCTCAATGTCACCAGGCTAACATGCGAGGGCCCAGAATGGCTTCCGCTGGTATCTGGTAGACTGAACACTTCTTTTCAACCCCCATGTCTGAAATACCTTTTCTTAGTTCTTAGTGCCCAGGAGGGTGATGATCCCATAGTGGGCCTGCAGAGAGAACCGTTCTCTGCTCTGGCAACCCTTTGACGCAGTTTCAATGACCCAACATTGGGTGTGGCCTTTAATGCTGGCTATAGTGCTCACAGAAAATTCCAGAGGCAGTAAAGTCTGAGTCTGGCCTGCCTGCCTGCCTGGATTTAAATCCTACTCCTGGACCCATAGCTATAGGATGCTGGGTTGTTGAAAGGATTAAATACATTTATGCGTGTAACATGCGTAGAACTGATTCTGGCACCTTGTAGGCATTGATTACTGGTAGTCGTAACAGTAATGGAGTGCGCCGGGTCTGAGAAGGGGGCTGGCGGTTGTTCTGGCTTTTTCCCCTCTCCCGCTAGAAGGCCCGGCGCTTGGGGCCCAGATGGGGAGCTGTGGCCTGGGTGTCCCGCCTGTCTCATCCTTTCCGTCTCTGGTGAGCACGTGGAGAGTGAGACGGGTAATTTTTGTGTCTTTGGTTCCCACAGACCGGCTGGGGAGTACATGTGAGGCCCTGAAAATTCCAAGATCACGTTGGCTGGATCCGGGGCCCCAGGCAGCCCTGGGTGTGATGGGCTCCAATTGGTGCACAGAGGCCTTGGTGCTCGGGAGCAGCTCGGGCATCTGTGGCCCTGCCTTGGGCCTGGGAGTCGACGACTGCTTGATCCTGCATGGAAAACGGCCTGCGACCCCCAGGAAATGGGCAGAGGCCCACAGATCTCTCCTCACTCCTCCCAGCTGAGCCTCCCGCCCGTGTTTCCATGGTCCTCCCTGGGCAGGGCAGAATTTTATTTTGGGGGCCTCTCAGCGGGTCTGATCAGCCCTCCTTCCCAGAGTCAGAACAGCTCTAGAAAGGCAGGTCAGGCAGGACATCAAGGGCAGCCGCCAGCCCCGCTTACATCACCTCCTCCGTGGAGCCTGCCTTTCACCTCTTCTTCCCTGCCTTGAACCAGCCATTCCTGAACTCGGCACTGTAGGCACAGGTGGGGCTGTGGCGGCAAAACCCGGAAAGCCCCCTGAGCCGTGCTTCTCCTTGCTGGGGGGAGGCGCTAGCCATCTGCAGAGCAGCTGATGTGGGCTGCTGGCAGGGGAAGGCAGGCTCTTGCAGGAGCCCAGCCCAGGCGGGGTGTGTGTGTTGGGGGGGTACCCAGGACAGCTTTCTGGGGAGAGGTGGAGGCTCAGACAGGATGGGCGAATAGGATTCAGCCAGGCAGAGTTGTTGGCAAACATGGAGGCATCCGTAAGGCCAGAGAACTGGATGGAGGTAGGGACGCGGTGAGAGAGGAGGGGGAGAAGGGGAGGAAAGGAGCAGCCACAGGTGGCTCCGTCTGGCTAGGCATCTCACATAGGGGCGTGGGTGGGGAGAGGGTACCGGGGAGGCGGTCAGAGCCAGGTCCAGAGGCCTTGGTAGCCACGCTCTGGAGTTTAGACTCTGCCCTGAGGGCGGTGAGGCCCGGGCAGGGAGCCTGGGGGTGGGGAGGGGGTCGTGGTAGGTGAACAGAGTGGGCTTTTGGCTGCTTTGGGAAGATCACTCTGGCTTCTGGAAGCCAGATAGAGGAACGACGAAGGGGAGGAGGCAAGCTTGGAGGCAGGGGAGCGTCCCAGAGCTACTGCTGTCACCCAGGTGGTGGCTGGGGGGATGGAAAGGGGTCAGACAGCTTCAAGGCACTTAGGGCCTCATGTTAGCAATCGGAAGGAGGACGGAGGGCTCCAGAATGGCACCTCTCCGCAGCATTCCGGCCAAGGTTTACACAGACTCTTCTTGCATACTTTCAACAACAGTCACCTCACTACCTAGTACTTATTTACTTCAATTTAAACCTGACGGGCGCCTGGGTGGCTGTTGGTTGAGTGTCTGACTCTTGATTTCAGCTTAGGTCACGATCCCAGGGTCGTGGGATCAAGCCCCGCATCCTGCTCAAGATTCTCTCTCTCCCTCTGCCCCTCTCCCTCACTCTCTCTCTCTCTCTCTCTCTCTCTCTTGCTCGCTCTCTAAAAATTTTTTTAAAAAAGTAAAGAAAATCTGTCTACATGTGGTTCCTAAGCAGCAAAAGCTGACATAAACCTTATTGTCTAGCCGTCTCGCAGGCATTTGAAGGCAGTCCGGTCACATATACTCTCTTTTTCTCTGGCTTCATCATTTTTGTTGTTGCGGCTGTTATGCGAATGTCCTCAGATTTCTCCCTTTAAATTGGGCATTTTACTCTATTCCATTTTATTTTTTTGGTAAACAAGAATACCAGATAATGGCTTTACCAAGAAAGTTACAACTGTCATGTTGTAAAGAACGGCCTCATCATCCTGCTCAGCTTATCCTCTTCTGGTAGATGATTCCAGGGGGGCGTCGAATTACAAATTAGAAGGCTGCTCGGTAAGCACGAAAACAGAGACAAGAGGGCTAACTCACTGATGTCAAGATGTTCGGAGAGTAATTTGCGCGAAGTCACACACTAAGACAAGTGACAGAAGGACTCAAGTCCAGGTCTGTCTGGCTGCAGTACCCAGCCCCCGACCTTGCTCCCCTCCGGCTCCTGTGCAGCAGACGGACAGGGAGGGGCAGGATGAAAGGCAGGAGCCCAGGTCTGAGGCAAGTAGAGAAATCTAGAAAAGAGCCACGTGGCCGGAGTGGGGAGAAGGAAAGCCTAGCGGGAGGCCTGTTTGGAGGTGGTTTTCATGTGTTTGGCTTGGGAGGGGAAGGGTTTGGCGAAGCCTTTGACGGTCCCAGATCGCTGGCTGGGGTACCGGCGGGTGGTGGCGTTCTTTATCCCCCGAGGAGGCATCCAGCAAGAGCGGGGCAGAAGTGGTGGCAGGAGGGGATGTCCAGCCTGGATGTGACATGGGTGTTGGAGGCACCTGTGGGATCCCCGAGGAGCGTCCCCGTGGGCAGCGGATCCCGGAGGGGAAGCATCTCTGGCGTGGCGGCCGTCCCGGTGACTCAGGGCGCAGGTATCTCCTGGGCTGCTCTGCAGCTGGCCGCGCCCCAGGCCCGGCACAAAGGACCCGCGTCCACTCCCGCACAGGCCTGCTCGTCCCCTCCCAGACAGGCTGCCTGGGCCGCTCTGCAGGGCCAGGCCACGTCCCCAGAGGCTCGTTTCCGGGAACTACGTCTGGCGCTGTCGGTTGCCGGCACGTCCGGGGACGTCTGGGGATGGTGGACGGGCTGGCCGATCTGGAGAATCTAGGTCAGAACGAGCCCCGGGAAGTTCAGGGCTTGGGCAGTTCATTGCAGCCGAGGCAGAGCCACGCGGGGGGCCGCGTGAGGCCAGAACACAGACCGCGAATCGACATGGGCCGACGCTGCCGTGGGGAGGTGGCCCCGCCTGCTGTGTGACCTCGGACAGTCTCTCGGACTCTCTGTGCCCTGCCTTCCCCGGTCCCTCCTGCCTGCCCTCCGTCAAGAGCAAAGGGGGTAATAAAGGCAAGAGTGTGCACTGCATTTCTGCGTGAGAGGTAAGCAAACACGTGCAGGTGAACACAACTCATACACACCCAGCAGAGAGCGAGACAGAGAGACAGAGAACGAGGGCACTCACCACCTTTTCCCATTCTGCCATGATTATTTTAAAGCTGACTTTACCCTGTCTTTCCAGTTTCTGTTTTCTGTGCTCTTGGCCCTCGTCCACCAGTCCCTGAGCCCCTTGACTTGGTGTCTCCTCCCCATATTTAGTCGAGGAAAGGCTGAGACCCTTGGTGACACATTGTAAGAAGCTGAACCAGGCCCCAGAGAGCTAAATGGGCCTCGAGGCTCCGGAGAGAGGAGTTTGGGGCACCAGGAGACCTACGCACAGCCTTTACTGTTTGGGGGAGGGATTGTTTGGCCAAGAATCCAAACTGAGACTCCACAATGGACTGACACTCTACGCAAAGTCAAGGGAAAGGGAGAGTGGGACCCCTTCCCTGCGCAGGGCTGGGCCAGAGTCCCGAGAGTAGGGCTTCAGGGAAGCGTCACTCTTCCTCGCCCATCCTGCCCAGCCCTGCAGCCCCCCGGTGGTAGGGGCCAATTACCCTGTGTTTGGCAAGAAGGACATCCAATCCTAACCTCGCTTGATCGAGGGCACATCCCCACCCAAAGTCATGCTGCTTGGGTGGTCTTTTCCAGAACCAGGGCAAAATGCTGGTCTTCTGACTTGAGAAACGTTGGGGACAGTGGCCTGCTCCAAGGTCTGTTTAAACAAGATGGAGTGCCTTTCCTGAGGAGTGATATATGGGGTGCAGGAAGTTCTTGGAGCCGAGTTGAGGGGGGTGACGGCGGTGATGATGACAATGGCAGAAATGATGCCTGGTTTTCAATCCAAAATCCAACCCCAAAACAAATAAACAGGATGAACCTGCGTCGACCTCTGCCGAATTCCTCTCCCTCGTACAGGGCCTGGCGCTCAGCCGGTGGGCAACAAACATCTGGGAACGAGTGAATGGATTCAGCCGCCATGCTGACAGTCTGGACACGACACCAAGGGTGGGCAACTCAGGTGGTTGGGGCCAGCACTGTGACTTAGATTTCTGGGTGCCATGAGCCCTCTGCTGTAGCCTGCCTCCCCCTCCCCAGGCACGGCTTCACAGAGTTGTGAGGATGGCTGTGTTTGAGGAGGAACCAAGGGAGGGAAGAGACCTTCTTTTCTCCATGGAGTGACCTCCGTGGCCTCAACTTCGCACTAGGGAAGTGACTGACTCAGATTTGGGCTGAGCTCTGGATACAGAATACTGGGTCTGTTATTGACACAGTTGGGGAACAATTCCCCAACCCCCCCCCCCCCCCCACCTCCTTATTTCCCCTGCCTGCTTTCCGGCCAACTTTCTCACCCATTCCCTATTAACCAGCCTTTCTTCAGGCTCCTGCCCTGTGCCGGGCCAGCGCTCGGATGGCACGGTGGCGAGGCTGATACCAAGGGCAGAAATGCAGTCCGTGGGTCACAGAGGCTCACCATGCAGCGCGGGAGTAGCCCTGATGATAGGATTGCCAGGGGCTGTCAACATGGGTGGGAGTTAGGGCAAGGTCTTGGAAGCCAAGTGGGGAAACTGATCCTGTCTTCCTAGAGGCAGGGGCTTGGGCAAGCTCATGTGGTGCACTGCTCCTCATACTCTTAGGGAGAGGGGGACAGGGGCTGAGAGAGCTTAGGGTAGGGGCTACCTTCTCTCCTTTGCCTCCACTAGCCCTGCACAGCCCCCAAGACCACTCAGAGCGGAGTCTCCAATGGAGCCCCTAGGGGTGAGCCTCAAGGCATGGGCCAACCTTCCCAGCAGCCAACATTGCACCTGGGTGGCTGGTGCAGCCCAGACACGGCACCCAGTCAGGGCAGGCTCCGTCGTGGGGCCCCAGGCGTGGCCGGAAATGGCAGTTCGGGCTTGCTCTGCCCTCTCCTGCTGTAGGCCCTCGCACCAGGCCGGAATGTCCTCAGGAAGGGGTTACCTCTCTCCAGGGGGTGCTTCTGGATTCCCGTTTGCAGCTCCAGCCAGGATGTTTTGCAATGAGCTTAGAGAAAGCATTCATTCCGGGAAGAATTGGGGAGTGGAATGCTCCCTGCCAGCAGGGGTGTGGGTGAGAGGGCGCAGGGCTGCCTGCTGGGCTGAGGCAGGGTGGGGTGGGCAGGGGGGTGTTGCTGACTGCCCCGCTGGCCTACTTCTCAGCCCTCTGGGACTTTAGCCTCTGGGCTGTTTCTCTGTCTGTCTGCTTGTCCACCCGGATTAGAGAAGCTGGCTGGCTCAGGCCGGTTCCCCAAGCCATCCGCCTACCACGAGGCCGCTTGAACTTCATTTTATTTTTATTGTGGATTATTTTGGAATATGACTCAAAAACGATTACTAAATGGAAAGGTACACTCACCTCCAACCCTGCTTCGTCTACGCATGCTCCCTTGCCCCCACGAGGAAACTTTCCCCCCTGCTTTTTGTTTATTCATCCAGTGTTTCTATTTGCAAAAATAAGCCGCTACATATTTGCATTTGGGCCTCCCTCATACGCCGTTGGAAGCGTTCTCTCTGCGTTGCTCTGCACCTCGGGTTGGTTGTTTTTCCCTTGAACAATAACACCCGGAGATCATTCCACACTGGTTACATCCAGGTCTGCAAGGTACTGTCTTGGGAGGCTTGTGCCATAGTTAATTCAGGCATTCGAGGTTTTGAACCCTGACGCCCCCCAATACCACGCTGATTCCCCAGCTGAGTTTTCTTTCTCTGTGTTTCCTAAGAACCCCAACTGAAACCTTTCCCCCTTTTGTTCAGCCCCCCCCCCAATGCCTACCGTGTTCATTCCCTCCTTCCCGTGTGGGTGGTGTTACTGTTCATGTTTTGCAGGGGAGGAAACTGAGGAATTGAGAAGGCAACGGATACGCCCCCGAGGAGATCACACGTAGGCAGCGAAGTGTGGGATTTGAACTCAGAGCAGCCTGGGTCCAGAATCCTTCGTCTTCACGAGGTCGCACTGCTGGGGAATGTAGAGCTACCCAGTCGGCTGTCTTCAGGGTCTAGATGGAGCTCCTGAGCCCAGAGAGGGGTAGAGACTTGGTGCAGTTCACATAGCCGCACATCAGTGGCTCCCCCGAGGAGAAGCAGCACGGCCGGACACCTGAGGTCTCGCTTATGTGAGTGGGGGGTCCCCAGCAAGACTCCTCTCCTCTCTTCCCTGACCTCCTTCCCTGACCTTCAAACCCATGGTGGCTCTACTGCCCATAAACTAGACTTAAAGTCAGACGTGCAGAAGCTGGCCACTGAATGATTTAACAGATTCGTCGTCCAGGCAGACGCGCCGAGGGGGAGAGAAAAGGGGAAAGGTCACACAGTGCACCTGTAGCGGGGCTGGGGTGTATTGCAGGGCTCCTGACCGGGCGTCTGGGCATTAGTCCAGGCCCCAGCCTGCTTGCACCCAGCACCCTCCCTACCTGAAAGCGCCTGGTCTCTTCCCTCGTCCTCGCTTAGCGTGCCTCCCCTCCCAAGCTTCCTCCTGTCTTCTTTCAAGACGACCACTTCTAGGTTCCTCTCGGCCCTTGCCTGGGGGCCAGACCCCCATTTCTATGAGTGTTCATTGGCTTAGGCTGGCCTCTACCAGCAGGGGGGACCGGGGTGGCTTGTGTGAGAAACTCTGGCAAAGTCGACAGACAGCTGAAATAACACCCTGACCAGCGTGAAACGCAGGGCTGTGTGTGTGCCTGTGTGCGCGTGCGCGTGTGTATGTGTGCTTTGTATGTGTGTGTGCGTGTGTGTACGTATGTGGGTGTGTATTTATTGTGTGTGTATGATGTGTGTGTGTGTTTGGGTGTGTATTTTGTGTGTGTGTTGGGTGTTTGTACGTATGTGTGTATATTGTGTATGTGTATGCGTGAGTGTATGTTGTGTGCGTGTAGGCGTGTGTCTGTGTGTGGATGGGTGTGTTCGTGTCGTGCCTGCGTGTACGTGGTGGGCGAGGCTCAAATACATGGACCCACAGCCTTCTCTCCATAATCTCTGGGTGTCAATTCTTCTGTGCCGTCCCAGACGTACGATTTTGAAGTTCCACGCATCGTGGGGGGCATGGAAGGTGGTAACAGCCTGAGACGGACAGCCACCTCTGGGGTGGTCTGCGTGTGAGCTCCGGCCCCAGGGGAGGATGAGATCCACACTAAATTCACGCCGGGCCACTGTTGGTGAGCAAGGGATCTTGACAAGTCACTTCCTGTCTCTGGCCTCAGTCTTCCCTTCCACAAGGTGGGGGTAAGGACGTCTGTTTTGTTTTACCCTCAGGGGCATCGTGAGGACGGGATGAGCCGTTTGCTGCTGGAAATCTTACCAAGCTCTTTCCCACTCTGTGATGTTTGTGTTTTGCAAGGATCTGAAATCTCACCGTGTGTTGCCCTGTATCATAGATGCATATACTCAGGTGTGTAAGCGTAAGAGTGTTTAGGGACTAGGGTCATGTAGTTGAGTCTGTGGGTGCTTTTGCGTGTTGACTAGGTTTTAACTCCAGTCGAGTGAGGGCCCTCACACCTTGTGTAGAGCTGAGCCTACTGGGAACGCTTGTGTTGCAATCCTGGGGCCACCGCTTGCTTAGCTGGGTCCCCTTGAACCAGCCCCGTAACCTTCATTCCCTTCATCTGTAAGGCGGGCCGGTCAGGGTGGCTACCTCCGGGCCCTCCTGGAGATTGGGTGAACCAAGCACCCAGAGCTCTTGGTGCAACATGACCTCACTTATCACATGCTAGAAGTTCTTAATTCACCCAGAACTGGAGGAGAAATGGCACGAGTACCATCACCTCTGCGCTGCGTTACAATGAGGAAGGGGTCGGGACCCCCCACCTGCCGCCTGTGGATCCCTTTCTCCTTGCAGATGCCTGGAGCTCATGGTCAGAGTTAAGTGCTTGATACTGGGGGTGGGTTCTTCTGCTTGAGCATGACGGCACCAGAGGAAGATGGTGGGAGAAGGAAGTTTGGGACAGGCCCACGGAGCCCCGGGTGTTCCCTTTTTCCATCGGGACACGACAGCTGGGACCGGAGGGCTGCATGTGTCCTATGGAATCCCCCACTGTCCCTGGTAGCTCTTCCCCAGGTGGGTGCTAGCGAGTCACCGGGGAACCTCCATGCTCCACCCTCGCCAAGCGGGGTTCCCACTTCAAGCGAGTTTGGGCAACACCACAGACGGTATCCTCCCTCATGGACGTCGAAATGCTCACTGAGATTACAAAGGGGCTGTAAAACCTGCAGCGAACAAATCATTTTCATCTGGTTTCACCCAGCATTTCCCAAAGGTACTCTCCTTCGGAATCACCCCTGCCGTAAACCTCCGTGGAAGACATACAGAGAAGCACAGAGCCCCAGAATTCATGGGGCGGAAAGGAACGAAACCACGTGTCCCCAGGTCATCCTCCGAGTCAGGCAAGTGCTACGTCGCGGGGCGCGCTTCGCGAAAGTCAGCGCACGTATATGTCACCCGGGAGCTTGTAAAAACGCAGATTCTGAATCAGCAGGTCTTGGCGGGGCCTGAGGCCCTGCATTTGTAACAAGGCCCAGGCGATGCCGATGCTGCTGGTCCTGGGACCGGACCGCACTTTGAGTGGTAAGGTTATAAAGAACCCTCTGGAACTCCGCCCGCCCGTGTGTCTGCCCTTTCAACAACCTTTTGACGCTGGTGACCACCTGCAGCCTTTCCAGAATGGGGCCATTAGACCCATCAGCGGGGAGGTGGGCAAGCAGTTCTGTCCTGGGAGGGAGTGGCCGGGCCGGGTTAGCGGCTGAGGCGAGCGGCAAGGACTGAGGTTTGGGGATGACAAAGTCCTTTGGTGACAGATCTTAAATGAGTCCGCCTGGAGATATGGCACTCAGGTTGTGTGTCTGCCACCTCTCCTGTCTGGGCAAACAAGGTTGGGGTCGTTAGTGTTTTAATTTATTTATTTATTAATTTTTAAAGAGACATTTCCCCTTTCTTTCCTTGGGTCTGGAGTCATTAAACAGGGATTAGCTGGATAAATAGAGGAAGTGATTTTTAAACTGTTTGCAAACTTAATGTGAAGAGCCCAGCCTTGCAAATTATCACGTCTAATCAGAGGCCCTCGCTTCACTGCTCTAGTAATTGTACTGGTATTAGTCAAATTCTTGTTGTCTCCTCATTAGCTGTGAAAAGGAGACTCAAGATGTACTTCATTAGAGTGTCCTGGAAATCTATTGCTGATGTGGAGGCAGGGGAAAGCGGGAGGAGGGGGAGGGGAGAGGGGGTGGGCGGGAGGCAGCCATCTCCCACCTCTGAGCCCACCCCCCACCCCCACCCCCACCCCAGTCTGTGCCACCAGGAGCAAGGCCAGCTAGGGGGCCCTGACACTCCTAGGTCTCTGGTTCTAAGTCTGGAGGCTCTGGAGAGCAGTAAGCCCTCGATGTTCTGGACGATGCTCAGACTTAGGCTCTCCCAGGAGCCACGCTCACCAAGGGCTAAGAGGGCTGTGGGTGGGCCCAGGCTTCTCTGAGCTTCTCTGTCACCCCAAGACAGAACAGCAGAGCCCACGAATGTCAGCCAGACATCAGCCTGCCGCTTGCCTGTCCCTTGTCTGACGGGAGGCACCAACAACACTTTCTCCTCCCTCCCTCCCTCCGCCCTCCTTCCCTCCCTTTTTGTACCCATTGCATTTGCCTTATCCCCACCCTCTCTTCCTTTTTTTCTCCTCCTTTTTCCTTTTCTTATCCTCCGCCCTCCTGTCCAACAGAGACCCATGAGGCATCTAGCCCTATGCTATTTAAATTTAAGTTCATTGAAATAAAACAAAAAAGCCAGCCCCTCGTTTGCACGAGCCACGTCTCGGATGGTCGATAGCCACACGTGACTGGTGACTCCCGCATAGAACAGTGCAGAAAGTTCTCTCAGACAGCTGTGGTCTAGTGTCTTTCTGCTACGCCGGGGTTGATGGGCATGGAGAGAGGAGGAGGAGGAGTTGAAGGAGAGGGAAGCTTCTCTCCAAGATGCTCGCAGCCAGGTGGGGGAGAGATCACGCCCATGATAGCTCGTTGAGGACGTGGGCAGGCACTAGACTGCGGGACACAGACGGGGCTCTCTGGAGGAGGGGAGTCAGCCTGGCAAGCCGGAGAGAACAAGGCTTCCCAGAGAGCAGCAGGAATTTTCGACTAAAGACCTATCTACATTCGTGCTTGTTCTAAGGGCAAGACCAGCCCGTGAGTTGGGGGTTCCTCCCTTCTGAGCTTAGGGTAACATTATGGCCTGTGGCTGAGCAATGAGCACCAACATAAATGCAGCATGTCGGTCACCCACCCCCAGCAACCTCAGAAGTTGTTTTAAAGCACTGTTCACAGTTCTCTGCAGGGACCAGGTGTTCTGGGCTCAGGATCCGGAGAGCCCTAGCCGGGTGCCTGGGCTGCGCCACCCGGGTGAGACCAGGTAACGGTCCAGGGCCACTCACCATGGCACCCTCTCGCCTCTCTTCTTAAGGAGCCTTCTGGGCAGCTGGCCCTGAGGCACTGTGCGGGGCCATGAAATGTGCATGACCTTCAAGGTTAGACGCATCTGCGTTCGAACTGATGCCTTATCACTTGCCTGAGGCTACTGACCACGCAAGTCACTCAGCAGTCTGAGCCTCAGTGATGACAACTGTAAAATGGGGATAATAATATCTACTTTGAAAGTTTGTTGTCGCTGGAATTAATGACGTGGCGTGCACAGTGTCCCATGGAGTTGTGGGCAATTAATCAGTTCTTCCTCCTCTCTGCCTCTCTCTCTCTCCCTCCTTCCCTCCTGTTCCTCGGCCCCACCTTTGCTCTAGACTGGAACTTTGGGCCGCCCCCTTCTTTGGCAATAGGACTTGGTCTCTCCAGGCTTCTGGATGCAGACCTGCTATCCTCGGTGGCTCAGAATCCAATTTCTCTACCTCTGCAGTGACAAAGGGCTGAGTCAGCTCCCCGGAGATTCACCCTCAAGGTTCCAAGGAGTCGGGGGGTGGGGGGGGGGACCTCTGCGTTAGCACTCGGGCTGCTGATGGACTTAGCATGGATTCAGGGCTGATGACACAGCCCTGAGATGTGGAGTTTACTGGAGAAGTCATGGTGGTTTCGTTTTGTTTTGTTTTATATTAATTTCCACAAAACAGGTTTCCTTCTAATCGGAGATTGGTTGTCTGCGTTTCTGGCTTCTGGTAACTTGCTCCCTGGCCCTACAAAGGCTACATACAGGGGATTAGTTAGATGCCCCTGGTGCTGAGGGATGGAAAGGGCCGCAGGGGTGTCCCTGCCCCCTCCCCACTGGTCTGGGTGGTATGCAAGGCACGAAGTCCCAGAGGAAAGCCCACTTCACTAGGCTCTCAGATGCTCCTGGCACTGGATTTGTAAAGCATGAGGGCTTTGGGCAAGATTTGGGAGGCCCAGAGAGGTTAATTGACCTGCCAAAAGTCACATAGCTGGTCAAGTGAACTGGGCTGGACTCTCCTTCCCAGGATCCTTGGCACACTTGACCCTTAGTGAATCAGTCTGCCATTGCCCACCCGCCGCTTGTGAAACCCTGCGGAGCTCACACATCACGTATTTCATTGTATTAGCTACTGTTCCTGGCAGATACGCTTTGTTTTCATGTGGCAATTGCCTTTCCAGCCAGACTGTCAGCGCAGGGTAATGAGAGAAGGTCTGGCCTCCCGTGACCTTGGCTGAGCAGCCTCCCTCCACAAACCAGCTTCCTCCTCTGAAAGCTGAGGGTGGTAATGGCACCATCTTTGGAACGCTGCGACAAGACACCAAAGAGCTGCCATATTGGTGTTCAATAAACTCCTTACCCAAAATAGTTCCCTTCTAAGTTACTACTCCCAGTAAGTTCTACGGGCACTTCCGGGCTAGACCTAAAGTTCTCAAAGCATGGTCTCCGGACCAGCAACAGCAGTAGCACCTGGGAACTTTTTTAAGATGCAAATTCTCAGCCTCCTCCTGTACCCACTGAATCAGAAATTCTGCCAGTGGGGCTCAAAGATCCGTATTCTAGGAAGCCCTCCAGGCAATTCTCTTAGCCCTTATGTTTGGGACTCTTAAGGCTGGATGCACCCTTTTCATGGGCCAAGAGTGGGGAGAGATCACAGTGGGTAATGGTCTGTGCTCAGGGGAGGCTTCCAGGGTTTATGGCATTAAAAATGGACATTGGAAGGCAAGCAGTTGCTGGGTGCTTGGGAGGCATTTATGAGCCATGAACGGCACTCAGGGGTGGGAATGTTGAAGGCAAATTTGCCAAAGCCTGAGCAACTCCCGCCAATGCCCACAGACTGGAAGAGTGACCAGTGAGGCTGGGATCAGGATCCAGATTCTATCTTGATTAGGGTATCACAAATGCTGTGTCTGTATTGGGTCAGAGGAATCAGGAACCCATCCATCCATCCATCCATCCATCCATCCATTCTTTCTTCCAACTAAAACTTATTTATTTGAATTAAAGTGAAGTGATTTGAACTTCATTCTAGCCAAGCAGTAAGCCATGCCCTTGGCTTGCAGATGTGAGGCCACCAGAGACAGCAACTTGTGTGTTTTGACTAATTTAAAAAGTCAAATCACTGAAAATGTGCTTTAATGAAAACAAGTCCCCACTGAACATCACTGTCTGAAATATTAAATTAAATATTTCCGTGTGGCATGAAGGGAGAGCAATATTTCGAAGGTCTGGCCCCACCCTTGAGGAGCCCATCAGGACGGGTGCAAAACTCAGCCACGTTGAGTGGAACTTCACCCAGGAGAGGGTCACGAATAGCAGCACGCATTTATATAGCTTTCAGGGCTCCCGTCTCGCTTTCTTACCCATTTTCTGATTTAATCCTGAAAACAATACCGCCAAGTCTGAGGAAACTCAGACTCAGAATTTAAATGACTTGCCCCAAGTTACAAAGAAAATTAGCTACAGCACCACGATGAAATCTGAATCTTCAGATTCTCCCACGTCCCAAGCTGCATCCTTGCTGACTTCCCTTCCTAACAGTGGAAGATCGGGCGGGCGCTGTGTTCTGTTTTGGGTGCGGTGCGGCCCTTCTGGGATGTCCAGGCTGCCTGTCCCACCCATGCGAAGGGATGACGGTGAGGCCGTGTCTAGCCCGGAAAGCAACACAGGAAAGCCAAGACTCGTTTCCAAAGAAGTCATCCGCTCCCCAGCACGGGTCGTTTCAGGGAACCGGAGACATCGGTCTCCCCACCGAGCGTGACTCCTTCGAGATCAGAACCCGAGCCCCCCAGCTTCCCAACACCCGATGAATCCCGAGGATTTGACACCTTGCGCATGCCAGGACACTGTGGGAAAAGAAAAATCAAAACGCACACCGATAGCCAAAACGTGGGTCTTTGAACAATATTAAAACACTTCAGCAACATTTCATATAGAATTAATTAACATAAAACCCAGCATCCTCATTGCCGCGTGGCCCTAAAGTGGTTGCCAGAATTTAATTAGACTTAACCTTTTTTCCTACCCCAGTACCACTTTATAATAACTGCAAATCATTATTAATTCCTTTGGCGTTCACTGTAATAACATTAATCATGATGAACTTCTTTCTGTAGTAATGTGTATGTAATATGTAATTCCATAGCAATTTAGTATTAGTTAAGGCTAAATTGAAATTAATTTCACAAAAAGATACTATTTGTTATTGGATACTGTATATTCGTAAAATAATGTTTTAGAGCAATTTGTAGCACGGTGGCCAGATTAGGAGGCATTTGGCCAACTGTTGGAAGTTCGCAGATAGAACTACCTGCTGCTGCTGTTTAGAGCATACCTGATTGCCGGCGTCTCATATCCCAAGGTACCTGAAATATGGGTACACCAGAAAGTGGGTAAGCTATTATGGGATGGTCCTTTGAGGTACAGTGCTTTATCAGCCGGAAGGCACAGTGCTGGATGAGAACACACTTTGGAGTCGTTGCCAGCGGCCAAGCCTATGATTTATTATGCCCGATCTCAAAATTCGAGACGCTTATTTGGCTGCTCCAAGGGGCAGTGTTCCCTTCTGTAAAATGGTTATATTATCCCCTCACGGTGGTTGTCAGGGACTCCCCGAGGATGTGTTGGATTTGAGAGTCATTTGAAAAATAGCCAAGAACATAGAGGATGCTAGAAAGAAGAGAAGCAGGAGTCAGAGATACACAAAGATGAACAGGACAGAACTCTGACTTTGGGAAGCTGCTGTTCTAGAAGACACTGACTCTAAGTGGATAATTCAAGTGTATTCTAATAAGGGCGATAGACAGGTGCTCAGGTCAGGGGTGAGATTAAAACTAAGTGACGGCACGTAAGGCACAGGCCTTGACTGATCAGCATGGTGGCTGGTGGGCGGGCATCAGGAGGGCATGTAGGTGCCCGCTGGGTGGCCACCGGTCGAGCTCAGGCCATGATGGGGTACCACAAGAGAGTTCTTTAGCCTGGCAAGCAGGAGGGTGGGGTCCAGGGAAGCCTCTCTAGAAAAGGAGAGGGTCTTGGATGAAAGTGGGCTTCGGCTAAGGCAGGGAACAGCCGGGTCTCCTCTCAGAGACAGGAGGCCCCTGATGTGCATGGAGAGTAACTACTAACACTTTGTCCTTGTGAAGGATCCAGGGTCCCAAGGAGGAGTGGGGAGCATTGCTGGACCAGTGTGCAGGGCTCTCGCGGAGGGCTTTGTAAGCCGCATTGGGGAGCTTGGACTTCAAAGGAGGGGGTGGGGGAGGAGAGTGATATGCTGGGGCACGGTTTTTGATTTTGTTTGCTTTTCAGCACTTAAGAAAATATGACCTCACTGCCATGGTAAAAGTGATATATGCCACCTAAAAATTAAGCATTTATGTCCGGAAATAGGTACCATAAACAAAATCAAAAGACATATGATAAATGCTGGGAGAAAAGATTTATAGCCTGCATTACAAAAAATTGATAGCCTTTATCTAAAGGGAGCTTTTTACAAGTTGATAAGAAAAAGACAAATAACCTGATAGATCAATGGCCAAGGAAAAGCCACAAATAACCAATAACGTAGGGAAAAAAAGCCCCTCGCTAACAAAGAATCAAGGAAAGACAATTAAAATAACAACGCAATACCAGTTTTTAACAGAAATTGACACAACTAGAAATGTTGGTAGTATCCATTACTGAAGAGGGAATATCAGGTACTCTTAGACTTAGTGGGTTAGAGTGTAGACAGGACACAATCATTCCACTATTAAGGTGTAAAATATGCAAGTCACTTTGATCAGAAACCCTATTTTTGGAAATCCCGGCTATAAAAAACACTGGGGTAAGAAGGTGAGGTGAGATGCTTAAAAAACCTGGGGGCGCCTGGGTGGCCCAGTCCCTTGGGCATCCAACTTTGGCTCAGGCCATGATCTCTCAGTTCGCGAGTTCGAGCCCCACGCCGCGCTCTGTGCTGACGGCTCGGAGCCTGGAGCCTGCTTCTGATTCTGTGTCTCCCTCTCTCTCTGCCCCTCCCCTGCTCATGCTCTGTCTCCCTCTGTCTCTCAAAAATAAAGGAAAAAAAATTTTCAAAAAAACCCTGAAATTTTGTGTAAAAGGGTTTAAATAAATTAAAATACACCCATGCTACAGAGTATTAATCAGTGAGTTGAAGGGATGCCTTTGGCAATTATTAGATGGATATTGCACAATATGCACTGCAATCCAACTGATGTTAAAAAAAAAGTCGTATACAGTCATTGTAATAAATAAAGAAATTCAAGAATACCACCAAGAAAAAGGAAGTAAGTAATCCTTATATGGTGCACTTCCCAGAAATCAAAACATGCCAATATCTCAATAGAGCCTACATAGAAATATGATGGCGGGATCATACCACACAAGCTACTTTTTAATAAAAAACATTATTACATTAAATTTCATTTTAGTTTGAAAGAAGAACCAGAAACTAAAGTAGAGGAAGGAATTGCTCTACTTAGACAAATATTTCTTCAGCGCAAGAATATTACTTTCTAACAGATTCCCGTCCAGGGGTTATAGAAAACACTGGGAGGTGGTGGTCAGGTTTAAAACGACGTATTTTAAATTTGCACAGTATGGATTGGCTTCCGGCTCAGAGGGATTAGGAGATTGGCACTTACACTTCCCCACCCTGCTCTTCCCACTCTCTGATATTGTTGGTTATGCTATCTTTTTTTTTTTATCTTTTACAATTATATAACATTTCTATTCCATCCTGTGGTGATAACAATGCCAGTTTTTAATGACACCATGAAAAATTTTAATGAACTCTGAGTATAAAACCTTGGCTTCTCCGTACCTCAGTCTTTGATTTAGATATATCTGTTAGTTGACTGGTGTATCGATCAGAATTTGGTTCTGCTGCATAAAACAACAGCAACAAAAAATGGTGGTTTAGGCAAAATAAAAGTTTGCTTCTTTTTCGTATGAAGTAAGCCTGAAGGAACTGTCCATAGAAGGTTAGGCAGGTACCCACATTTATTAGGCAGCCAAACTCCTTCTCGCTGACTGCTCTGTCATCATTAGGATTTAGCCTCTGTCCTCATGGTTTGAGATGGCTGCCAGGACTCCACCCATCACATCTATCTTTTAGACAGCATGATGGATGAAGGCTAAGGAGGGAGATCCTCCTTCCCTTTAATTAGACTTCCTGGAAGTGGCACACACCATGTCTGCTTATGTACTATTAGCTAAAGCTTCGTGTCTTGACCATAACCAGCGTAAGGAAGGCTAGGTATGTAGTCTTACAGGTGGGTGGCAATACACCCAGGGAAACGTCAAAATTCTTATGACCGGAGAAGCAGGAAAAGGAGATGTTAGGAGGCTTTCTGGATTTCGACCATTGCTAGCTGGATTATATCATCAAAAAGCCTTTTAACATGGGATCAGGAGTAGCAAATTCTTTCAATTCTCTCCTAGCTGGAAATGTCTTCCAGTGGCCTTTATTCTTGAGTGACAACTTGGCTAGATATAATAATCTTGGCTTACGGTTTCTTTCCATCAGAATTTTGAGTATATTCCTCCATTGTCTCCTGGAGTTATATATTGCTACCAAAAGATTCTGAGGCCAGCCTGCTTCATTGCAGCTTGTTGATGACTTACTTTTCCACCTGCACTCCTGAAGGGTTTTTCCTTGTCG
This sequence comes from Neofelis nebulosa, assembly GCF_028018385.1. Lineage (NCBI taxonomy): Eukaryota > Metazoa > Chordata > Mammalia > Carnivora > Felidae > Neofelis > Neofelis nebulosa. The sequence goes on along the minus strand of NC_080794.1, from coordinate 43,444,645 downwards.
TTAAAGTCCAACAGCATTACCTGGCTTAATGTCTTGATGTTGTCGTTGTCTATATTACCTCCCTCCCTCCTACCCAAGACCCTTGGGAAGAGTGGTGTTTTTAATCAGCAAATTCCATTATTTTTCTTTTAGGGGTTTAAAACTTTATATTATTATGTTTCTATTTCATTTGCCATGCTTTCTGCTTCTTAACATAAGGTCAACTTTGTCTTCCACATCCATTAAAATCTCACTATATTACTTTCACCCTCTTGTGTTTTCCCTTCGCATTCACCGTGATCATCTCAAGCAGAGGGCCACAAGGGATATGGAGGGAGCTGCTCCAGGGGCCGACACTCACAACATGGACTAAGTAAGACATGAAAACTCCCTGGAGTTGTACAATTTGGTAGCCCATTTGCAACACTTTACTTGATATCTGGAATTACTTTGTCATCTGCATTGATTCTGTTCTTAATTTTGTATGATTTCTTTTTCGTTCTATAAAGGTATTATGATGGTTCTTATTTTGTTTCATTGGCTCTGAAGCTCCCTTTCCATATTGTTCTATTGCTTTCTTAAACAGTTTTACAGAGATATAATTGCCATAAAACAAGTTGTACATATTTGAAGTGACAGTTTGATACGCTTTGACATATGAGTACACCATGAAACCAATCGCACAAATCAACATAATGAACATATACATCACTTCCAAAAGTTTCCTTGCACCCCTTGGTAATTTCTTTATCTCTTTTTTGGCTTACTTGCTCGTCTTTATTCAGTTATTTCACGATTTTAGTCTTTTAGAGTTTGTAGTATACGCTTCCAACTAATTGTTACATCCCTTTGTGTTTGGTATAAGATTCTTACAATGTACTTTTTTCTCTTCTCCGGGCCTTGGAGCCATTGTGGTTGCACATTTTACTTCTATATAAGTCCTATAATAGATTGTGATTATTTTTGTTTTACACAGTCAATGAGCTTTTAAACTGATTTAAATAATAAGAAAAAATCTTTTATGTTGACTCACATACTTATCATTTCCAGCACTCTTTGTTTCTCTGTGGAGATCTCAGTTTCTTTGTGGCATCATTTCCACTCTGTTTGAATGGTTTTTGGTCCCAATCTTTGTGGGACCAATACTTGTGATGAATTCCTCTAGCTTCTGTTTTTCTGAAAATGTCTTTGCCTCCATTTTGGAAGACTCATTTTGCTGGGTATAGAATTATAGGTTGTCCGGTCTTTTCCTTCAATCCTTTAAGGACATTGTTCCATCTCTTTTGGCTCACATTAGTTCTGCTGAGACATCTGTTGTTATCCTTATTCTTCTCCACATAATGTGCCCTCAACCTATCTCTGGCTACTTTTAGAAGTTCTCTTGATCACTAATGTTAAGCAATTTTTAAAATCATGTGGCTTGGTGTACCTTTCTTCACGTTTCTTGGGCTTGAGGTTTGTTGAGCTTCCTGGATCTTTCGTGTTGGTGTTTTTCTCAAATTGACAAAAGCTTTGGCGATTATGTTTTCAGATGTCTTCCACTATGTCCTTATCAGCCTCCAGTTGCACATCTATTAGGATACTTGAGTTTGTCTTATACCTTCGCCATAATTTGTCCATTTTAAAATTTTACTTCCTCATTGTTTCATTGTGTATAGTTTCTTATCTCTGTATTTAAAGGTTATGAATCTTGTTTTTCTGTGATAGTTTATTTGCTGTTCATGCCATCTAGGGATTTTTCCCCCCATCTTAGACGTTGAGGTTTTCATTCCTAGGAGTTTGATTTTTGTCTTTACATCACTAGTCTCCACATCTTTTTTCTTCAGTTTCTTGAACATGTAGAATGCAACCATAATTACTGTTTTAATGTTTTTGTGCACTAACTATAGTATCTGTGTCATTCTAGGCCAGTTTTGATTGATTACATTTTGTCCTTATTATGGATTATCCTTTCGTACTTCTCTGATTTATTTGATTTGATTTTTATTTTTTAATGATTTTATTTATTTATTTTTATTGGCTGTCAGGCATTTTGAATTTTGTCTTATTGGGTGCTGGGTAGTTTTATATTCCTACATATGTTATTGAGCCTCGCTCTGGTATGTACTTAAATTCCTTTTTTTAAAAAAATGTTTTATTTGTTTTTGAGAGACAGAGACAGACAGAGCACAAGTGGCAGAGGGGCAGAGACCTGGAATTCAAAGCAGGCTCCAGGCTCTGAGCTGTCAGCATAGAGCCCGATGCAGGGCTCGAACCCATGAACCATGAGATCACGACCTGAGCCGAAGTCGGATGCTTAACTGACTGAAACACCCAGGTGCCCCTTAAGTTTCTTAAAAACTCAATCCCGTCATGTCTTGCTTTAAACTTTGGTTGGCATGACCAGAGTGGCATTTAGTCTTAGACTAATTTTGCCCCACTACCTTGAAACAAAATCTTTTTTGGTACTTTATTTAAAGCCTGAGAATTCTTCCCGGTAGGGATAAGAGCAGTTCCCACCTTGTATGAGCACCTGCCTGTGTTGATGCCTGGAGAGTCTCCAGGCAGTGCGCTAGAGCAATTGTAAGGCTCATCACATTTGTTTCCCACTGTTCAGGCATCCGCAACCCTTGTTGCTCATCCCGTGTTTTGCAAACTGTTATTTCACGGATTTTTGTCTATTTTCTTGGTTGTTTCAGGTGATAGGGTGGATCTGGTGCCTGTTTCTTCATCTTTGTACTGTTTTATCATTTGTTCTTTACGTTCTTATTTTGATGACTTTTTTTTTTTAATTAGGTTTTTATTACAATGGGGAAGTGTTCTTCTATTATTTGGAATTACTGTTTTCCAGACTGGATTCTTTATCTGGTTCTTGCTCTGGTTTTCTATTTTTTTCCCCTGAATAGTGTTTGCATGGTTGTCATGCTGATTATTTTAATCGTGTTTGTACCTAACATGGAGAGCACTGTTCAGTTCTTGACTATGAAAGGGTGAGTGGATATGCTTTATGACGTTCCCGCTTTAACTGAAGCATAATTATCTTTCTCTCTGAACTACATTCTAAGGTGCAGGCGTTTTACCGTATTACCCATTCTGTAGTTGGGGTGCAAAGGGAGGAGGACAGACTGAAGGAAGAAAAGAACTTTCAGTGTTATCCACAGAGTCACCAGAATTTTAGAAAATATTTGGGGAACCAAGATATAAACACCATGAAGGCAGGGATTTTTTCCTTTTTGGTCATTTTTGCTGACTATTGTATCTCTAGCCCTGAGAACAGTGCCGGACACATGATAGATTCTCAACAACTAAGATTTGAAGGAAAACGTGAATTCTACTTTTCGACTCCCTGTTTTATTCCAAGCACTCCCTTCTGGGAGGGCACGATAGGGTAGGTCAAGCATCTAAACATCACACTGATGCAGGTGCTCGGTACCTAAGCTGACTGGCAAGGGTCCCCCGGACCAACGTTCTTCTGGGCAGCAATGCCAATCAATAGAATGGGTAGGACCGTGTGGATGCGTGGCCACATTACAGAATTGACAGTGATCCCAACCCAAGTCAGTGGGAGAAAACCATGGCCTCTCTAGTGCAAAGATCCTATTTAAGCCAAACATAGCTCCCCAACACTCTGCCCTTGATTTCCTTCTTTGTCCATAGCATAGACCTTTCCCAAGCTCCTTAGGTAGAACTAACTAGGCCATGTGTTGGTCCACATCCAATTTCCAATAATGGCACTCATGTGTTGCTTTTCTTATTCTGATAATCTATTCTATGATGAGGAGGGGCTCATTCACAAAACAGCCTCCTCTGAAATCCCTCCTTCATTTGGTCAAACCGCAACGGGCTCTCAGCTCACCTCACTCTTGAGGTTGCAAGAATGTAAACAGTCTGCAACGATCCCCTTCCTGGTTTTGTCTGTACATCCTCAAGGTCCTAGTGACCTGTGTATTTTCCATCAAGTTCACGGACTTCAGACAGTCTGTGTTTATTAATTATTGTGATATATTACCCCTTCCATATAATTCATTTCCTTGTGACCACTACTGCTCACTCACCAACATTCCTAGGCATCACAAACATCACAGAGCCTCTTGACTCCCGGGCAGTACTCCCTCCATGTTAGAGGCCCTTAGTCTTTTTATGGGGTGAGGGGCTCAGGGTGGCCATCAGCACCACTGTCTGGGCTCAGCCACGGTGTCTGGGCTGCTCCATGGGAACGAGGAAGAAGGAAAAGACAAGAGTGGTGAGGTTCTGGGAGACTCCCAGTTAATAATGTAGATTCAACCCTAACCGCTTTTTTGGGGTGTCTGCCAAAAGTCACGATGGGGTCAAGATTATTGGCCAGGGAAGCCTCACAGTACAAAGGCAGGAAGCCATGGGCAGGTCTCTAATGAGACGTGTCCAGGAAAAGTGCTGTGAGTTCCAAGCTTGCCAATATCTGAGACAGGGAGAGGAATGGCAGGATGCTCACAGAAGAGCAATAAAAATGATTGAGCCTCCAGAGAGACTGATTTATGACAAAGGCTCTAGGAGCTAAATACATTTCACTGTGGCCCAGCAGAGCAAGTGAGGGAAGGGGAGGGTGGTGGGATTCTCTGCAGCACCAAGCATGGGAGAGAGGTAGGAATGGAGGTAGACTTTGGCAGAGGCAGTGTCCGGGGGGTTGGTTCTGGGAAACAAGGAGAAGAAATCTAGAGAAAGGGAGAGAAAATGCAGAGGAGAGAGGGGCAGCTGGGGAAGGCTCGAGATTACTAGGGTCAGGAGTGTCATCCAAATGTCCATCACCTCTCTGTCAAGGTCAGACCTGGGGCCTTTCCCATGGCACTTTCTCAATCCCCTGTCCTGGGGGTCTCTGCATCTCCCTTCACTGCCTGGAAGTCCGGCATCCAACACGGGGCTTGTATACTGTTGGGTTCTCCAGGAAGATGGTTAAATCAAATCCCTAAATTTGGGGTGGAAAGAGCTGTTCTGGCACAGGGTAGTTTAGAGATGGCCAAACGTGCCTCAGGAAGCCCCTGACTCGGTGCATCCCTTTCTTCCCATCCGAGGAGGCCTCTGGCTGTAGAAATCCCTTTATGTTGCATTTAATAGCAGCAATCGGCCGGTGGGAAACGATGCTCTGAGACCTGGGACTGAGCCTTGGAGGAGAAGTATGAGGTTGAACTGCTGGAGAGGTGTCTCCAATTCTACTTCCAAAATTACAGTGTAAAGCTCTTCAAAGAAGAGAAGAAATAAGGATAATCATAATAGTCCTGGTGAGGTCCCACATTTCTGTACCACTTACAGGTCACAGAAAGCTTTCACATCCATTAACCGTTTGCCCTCGTCACATCCTCGCCTATCTCAGTGGGTTGTCAGGAAAATCAAAGGTTTCCCCTAGGAACTGAGACTGCAGGCATGCCCCACTTTAAGCAAATCCTGCTGTGAAGAAAGCCGGCTTCGCAGAGGAATTTAATGGCATTATTTTAAATGGTGGGTTCCCCCAGCATGCGAAGAAATAGGAGGCAATTTAGTAGAATGCTTGATTGATTGACACATATCTTGTTCAGCGCCAGCTGCATGCCGTTAGCATCTAATGTGTGCTGAGGGTGGCTGTGTTGGGAGACGTGGGAGTGCATCTCAGGTGGCCAACCCCAAGAGAGGAGAAGTCTTTGCATCTTCAGGTTCATTTTCCAACCCTTCCTCTGCGTGCACAGCTATCTCAGGAGCTGTTTTACATCCCTGGGATGGGAGGGATGGCATTCCACCTCCCCCTTATCCCCCCGGGGCCAGAACTCTGGCACCTCTGATTCAGGGCTGGCAAAGAGAGGCAGTTCCCCCATGGGGTGGGGCTGGGGCTGTCAGGTAATACCAGGGTGCTGCCAGTGGCCACGATCGCTGGGCAGTGGAGCGAGGGAGAAGACCCTGACCCAAGAACAGAGAGACCAGGGAAATGCCATGTGGCGCCCCACTTTTGGGTCTCCTGGCCCCACCATAATGCAACGTGGCTGTTCAATCCTGCCAACTGTGATCCAATCACTTTTTAAAACATGTTTATTTTTGAAAGAGAGACAGAGAGCGGGCGGGGGAGGGGCAGAGAGAGCGAGAGGGAGACCCAGAATCCCAAGCAGGCTCCAGGCTCTGAGCTGTCAGCACAGAGCCCGATGGGGGGCTCGAACCCACAAACCACGAGATCAGGACCTGAGCCGACGTCAGGTGCTTAACTGACTAAGTCACTTGGACACCCCGATCCAATCACTTCTTCCTCTTGATTCAAGCGGGTTCAAGTTAGGTTTCTTTCGCTTCCAATTTGAAAAAAATCACTAACAGGATCCTTTGCTGGAAGAGACAGGATACACACCCCCCAACTCTTTTAATATGTACAAAAACAGTTAAAAGTGGTGTTTGAGAGTTACGGCTCACATATTTAAGATAGCAAGGATTGGAAATACCTGAACACCAACTCAAGAAAGTTCAGTTAAATAAATTTTGGTGTACAAAGAGATACAATGCAGCCGCAGGGGTGGGGGGGGGGCGGGAAATGAGTGGCTCTCTCTTCCGATATAGAAAGAGCTCCAAGCTGTTCTAAGTTTAAAAGGTAAGGTGTGCTCTGAGGTACCACTACACACATATTAAAATGCCGTAAATAAAAAATATTGACAATATCAAGTGCTGGTGAAAATCCTTTGCTGGCGGCGGGCAGGCAAAATGGAATAGCCACTCTGGAACTGGAGTTTGGCAATGTTTTACAAAGTTAAACCTACATGAACCTATGACCCAGACATTCCACTCCTGGGTATTTCCCCGGGAGAAATGCAAACGTATGCTCATGGAAAAACCTACTCGCAAATGTGCCAACAGCCCTATTTGTAATAGCTAAAAAATGGAAACAACCCAGAGGTCTTTCAACAGAGGAATGGATACACAGAGTGCCAATTTATACAATGGAATACGACTCAGCAAGGAAAAGGCACGGGCTAGCGATACCTGCAAACGTTGGCTGGATCTCAAGGGCTTTAGGCTGAGTGAAAAAGCCGATCACAAAGGTTGCATACTGGAGCTTCCGCTTATTATTTGTTTTTCCCAAAGTGACAAAATACACTGATGGAAAATAGCTCAGTGGTTGCCAGGGGTTAGGGCTGGGAAGAAAGTGTAGCGGGGGCAGCATATGGAATGTTCTTCGCGGTGAGGGAGCAGTTCTGAATTCTGACCGGTGTGGTGCTTATACAAATCTATACATGCAATAAAACTTCACAGGGCTATTTACCAAAAACCTAAAAAAATTAGTGCACCTAAACCTGGCAAAGTTGGACGAAGTGCGATTGGGTTGTGCCATCGTTCATTTCCTGGTCTGATAGCTGTGCTACAGTTACTTAAGATGTTGTCACTGAGCGTAGCTGGGTGAAGAGTGCATGGGAATCCTCTCAACTATTTTGCACCTTCTATGTGGGTCTAAAATTATTTAAAAATAAATAACAGGTGTTAATAATAAATAAATAACATAATACTAATATATATAATTATAATAACATAAATAAATAAATAAAGTTATAAATAAATAACAAGGTGCTAATCAGTGTGTATAATATCTGCCCTTTCATGTAAAAGAGGAGGGAAAAATTTGTCCTGTACACTCCTAAAGAAGCTGCAAGTTAAAATAAGAGACATAGAAGAACAGTTATTGAGAGGAGGTTGGTTGAAGATGCAAAGCAATGATGAAGGGGACGCTTTGCTCCGTCTCGCTTTGATGCTTTCTGTGTTTTGAATCATGTTTGTGTTTTCTTAAGTTTCTTCAAAATTAAAAAAAAAAGATGAACATGGTCTTTAGACTGGCTTAATGGGGAGGGGGAGGGTAGCTGTGTTGGAATCACCGTTCCAGTATTTACTGGCTGTGTCACCATGTACGACCCAGTTCGCCTCTCTGGGCCTCGGTTTCCGTGTCTGTAAAATGAAGCTGATAATGATAGTATGTGTCTCATAGGCTTGTTACGAGGTTTAAGTGTTCCACAGTATGTAAGACGCTTAGAACTTTTTCTACCTGGAAATACAGTGGTTTTATTCTTCTCACCTATCCCCATTTTGCAGAGATGGAAGCTAAAGCAGAGAGGGAAAAAACGGCTGGTTCAAGGTCACACATTAGTAAAGCCTGGAGCTGGAACTCAACTCCAGAACTGTCTTACTCCGAAGCCCACATTCTTAACTTCTATACTTGCCTGCCTCCATATCCCACCGAGTGAGTGGCTCCTTCTCTGAGTTTTCAGCTGGGAGAAGAAGGGAGGAAGGGGAGCCAGCTAGCCCCCAGCACAAATATGCTGTTCCTTTCTGTCTCATTCTCATATCCAGATAACAGCTTGAATGTCACCATCTTGGCAAGCAGTTGCCCGGGGACGGGGTGGGTGATGGTCCTGGCTACAGCCCGGCACTGGGCTACAAGGGTCGGTATCCCCACCGTGGACCCCACCCCCTCAGGGCCCAGCAGCAGCCATGGGGCTTGGCTCCAGGATGCATTTTAATAAAAATAAATTAATTTCACATTCTAAATAGCGATTTCTGTTTTATATTACAGGAACGGCTTTCCAAGTACATCTTGAGCTGAGTGCATGTTGGGGTGGTCACGGCTCTCAGGTCTTCTGCAGGCATCTCCCCAGGATGGGGGTGGGTGGGAGGCTTGGCTCCCTGAGCATGGGCTGTGCTCCGAGAGAGACAGAAGGAGAGAAGGCCCGGGAAGGGGGAGATGTCAGGGGCCCCCACGTCACACTGCCCTACTCCAGACTCAAGGTTTGGCTCAGCTGCCAGCTCACGGTGCAGCCTTGTGCAAATCCTTTCTTCCTGCCAGACTTTGGTTCCCATGTCTGGACCATGGACTCTGCATCCCTTCTGCTTCTAATCCTTCTTGGCTCAGATCTCGGTTTCAGAGCCTGGAAACATGGTGAAGGGTTTGGAGGGGACATTGGCTTGGACTGCATGCCTGTGTCAGGTTTTGGATTAGGGACCGTTGAGGTAGAAGGAAGAGAACGAGAAGAGCAGGGGGGTTTGAAAGTGCACTCCGTTTGCTCATTCATTCAACAAACCCTGGCTGAGCCCCGACTTTGTGGGGCCTTTTCTTACCTGCTTGGGAACGGGGGTGTCTAATCCATACCTGTCAAGGGACTTGAAGTTTCATCCCGAGACAGATGAGAAGATGTGGTGAGTGTTGCAGACAGAAACAGGGTGGGAAGGACAGAATCAGGAGGCAGGTGGAGGGAGGCTCTCCTCCCCCTGGGAGGAGAGAGGTCGAAACCTACCATTCACCTGAGGAAAGAAACGGGTCTCTGATATACAGGTTTCAAGATGGTGGTCCATGGGCCAGATCCCAAGATGGATAGATTTTATTTGGTCCCATAAAACCTGTTAAAATTATAATAAGCTTCCAATTATAAAAATAAAGACATTTTATCCAGAAACCTGTAATTCTGCTCTTGAAGGCCCAGCAGTACGGGCTGCATTTCTGGGATGTAACCGTGCAGGCCGGAGCCGAGTTGGCTGGAGGTGAGGGAATGGGACCCCAGCTCCATAGTCTCCACTACTCCATATTGTGTCCCTTCCCCTGGAAGCCCCACTTGACTTCCTTTACCTTCCTGACTCCTACTGACATCCGAGTTTGTGACTGCTGGTCTTATTGTTTCTGTGAAGGGCTGACCAGCCGAGGGCGAGGACACATCCTGGGCCAGGTAGACAGAGGCCTGCCACATGTCCCCAGGCCCCAGGAGCCACTGTGCTTTGGTCATCATTAACACAATCTGCGGCCAGGTCGGAAAGATGGAAAGCATTCTTTCAGGCCCAAGGGGTCCCCCTTGGCAGGTGCAGAAGCCAATTCAAATTGTTGGTTTTTTTTTTTTTATTTTTTTTATTTGCTCATCTGAAAAGTCCTCCCAGATCTTCCTTCTTATTAACAACCTGTACTCCATGCTGTGCTTAAAGTTCAGAGCGCCATAGGATACGGAGCCGTAATTAATCTCAGTCCCTGAGTTCTAGAACACTTAGAGCAATTATAATTTACTGTCGGAAAGCCAATTTGGGGGAGGCGGTGGTGTTCTCACCCCTGATCAGGGCTCCGCCAAACCCCACTTCCTGTCCACGTGCAGCCTGCCCAGAGAGCAAGACTTTTAGTCTCTCTATCTCTGAGAGGTGGCATAGGGTGGAGAAGGCTTGAGGATTGGAGAGGGAGTGGGCGAGCCGCCCGGGTCGGCAGGACCACAGCGGGAACGAACTCTGGGCTAACTTTGTCACCTTGTTGCAGGCACCTCTTATTTTCCAATTTACTCCCATTTCCCCAACCACCGTCCAGGTTCCTCCCATGTCCCAGGCCCTGCTTGGTCGGGGCAGATGCCGAGGTCCGTTTCCCTACCTTCTGCCCTCACCCCTTCTCCAGCCACTGTCCCTGCTTCCCCCGGGGGCCACATTTGAGCTTCTCGATCCGTGGACAGAAGTTCCCTGTTTTCCCCTCGTTTCTTTTTTGCTCAGGGGCACATTGTCGTATCACTGAGATCACTCCCAGATGACTGGGTCCATGCACTCACCAGGCACATTATTTCCAATTATCACTCACGGGGCAGGAGAGGAACGGCACGCATAAGCACCCCGGCTCAGGGCGGCACACTGCTGGATACAGCTGGGTGCTCACAGGCCCGTCTGCCCTGCTGCGTGTGCCGTCTGCCAAGGGCCACGTCCCGTTTGTCCACTGGGCCCAGGACCCGGCAAGGGGCCTGCACAGAGCCAGTGAGTAGTAAGCGTGTGTCCACAGGGATAGTTCGCGTAACAGAAATGCATATACGCCGTACCGCAGGTGCAAATAGAAATACCCCGGGGAAACAAGCTGGTAATAGCCTGCATGCATGCATACATTCGTTCAGCCAATCCTGACAGTAACCAGGGCCTGTGATGTATTAAAATTAATATAGCTTTGTCTCTGATCCCGGCTTAAAAGTATCCATAATGCAGTGTGACAAAAGCCCTACACTAGAGGCCCGTTTAAGGTGTTATGGGGGCACACAGGAGGAGTCCCTGACCGTCTGGTATTAGGAAAGCAGCCCGAAGAAGGTGATGTTCAAGCAAGGCCCAGAGTATTCTGTGCTCGTCTCCAGCACAGCACTTAAGAGTTGTTCTAAGTTTATCCACTCATGTGTCTGTGTCCCCGGGAAGGCTGAGACCCCTTTGCAGAAGGGAGCCTGTCTTTCCTGCCCTTGAATTCTTATCACCCAGAACAGTGCCCGGCCCATGCGATTATGTATTAGGTGCGTGTTCATGGGAGGAGTGAATGAACGAGCGTTTTCCGGGGAAGAAAGAGGAGGGGGGTGCAGCAGGTGGGCGGAGCAAGTCGGATGGGTGGGAGGGTGCAGGGCTGGGAGGTTAGCGTTGGTGCTGAGAGCCCCGGCCAGCAGTAGTGAGCACCCGGGGAGAAGAGTGGCAGAGACATGAAGAACAGCATCCAGGGGTCCTACGTGGGGTGACAAACTCTGATGCCTTCAGAAGCAAGGAGGACAATAGAAATTAATGAAGGTGGCAGCAGTGAGGCTGTAGGAATTGGTGGGGCCCATGGAAACCTCGGGGCCCTTGGGTCACAGGCTTGTAACTCTCCCCACCCTGCCCCCAGGCTAGATACTATATAGAGGGTTGTTTGGAACTGGGGGCAGGGATGTCCTGCCGTGAATTGCTGGAGAAGCAGGAACAAATGCCAGCCCGGCCCCTTGAGTGCCAGGAGCCTCCTGAGCCTTGGCCAAGCCTCTTTTCTTCTCTGCCCCTCGAGTGGCTCACCCGCTTGCTCATCTGCCCTGCCCACCTGTCAGACTGGTGGAGACGGTGGACACACAGTGCTCTGTAGATACTGAAGCCCTGAGAATAGGTGGGGGGGTTGGTTCCAAGGTTGAAGCTCGGGAATGTCCAGGCTACCCATGGAGAGACGTGGACCGTAGCAGGCCGCCTTATAGGAGATCTGGAATATCGCCCTGGAGGGGGGGCTCCGGCACAGCAGGAAAGTCCCCTGACTGGCGTGGGGAAGGGGAGTTCATGCAGCTGGAGGGACCAGGGCACAGAGGATGGCCAAGGAGCCTGGGGTGGCCTAAGAGGAGATTCTGGAAGAACCAGAGTTGCTATGGGAGAATGGCAGCAGGGAGTAGACAGTCAAGGAGGTGGCCTGAAGTTTCCCCAGCAGCTTGAGACCCTGCCCTGAGACCTAGCCAGGGCAGGGCAGCATCTGGAAGAAGGCCGGGCAGAGGAAGGCCGGGACGATGCATCTGTAGTCCCGGGAAAGAGGGTTGGGTTGGATCCTCAGCCACACCTCAGCATTCCTCACAGCCGGACACAAAGGCCCCCGTCACCCACCTGGACCAACCTGGACCCATCTGGACCAGTCCTTGGATGGTTCTGCCCTACTGGAACTGGAAAGTTCCCAGGGTCATCACAGTTAGCTTGCTGGTGACTCTTAGCCCCATGCCTGCCCACCTCTGTATCTCAACACCTGCAGAGGTAGTACCCAGCACATAGTAGGGGCTCCATAAATGAGTAGATGGTTTAGAGTCCCAGGGAGAGCCAGCGTGCAGTCTCTAGAGGCCTAGGAGCAGTTAGACAGACACTTCCTGAGCACCTACATGAGGCAGAGGTAGGCTGGGGCCAGGGCATCCCCGTGACTGGGGCAGATCTAGTCCTTTCCTCAGCGGGTGCATAGTGCAAGGGGGAGGCAGAGGGAGAATAGTAGAGGGAGACAAAGCAGAACACTAAGCTCCCCCATGGCCAGAGAGCCCGTGGCTGCCCTGACTGGGGCTTCCTGGGGACTTTCTTTTTTCTTTAATGTTTTATTTATTTTTCAGAGAGAGAGAGGGGAGAATGAGTGGGAGAGGGGCAGAGGGAGAGGGAGACACAGAATCCCAAGCAGGCTCCAGGCTCTGAGCTGTCAGCACAGAGCCCAACGCGGGGCTTGAACTCTTGAACCGTGAGATCATGACCTGAGCCGAAGTCGGACCCTTAACCAAATGAGCCACCCAGGCGCCCCTACCTGGGGGGCTTTCTGAGTCCCCACTCTCTGTGGGCTCCTCCTCCTTCCCCTGGTCTTGCCTTCCCACCAGCTCCCATCCCCTATCCACGGCCTGGCTCAGATAGCACCTCTTCTGGAAAGTTCTCCTGTACCCTCTTCCCAGTCAGCCTCTCCCTTGCACCAGCTCTGTTCTTGCTGCTCTCATTAGCTGTGCTTAGGGGCTCTGTGCATCTACTGAGTCCAAGGCCGAATGCTTGGTGGGCGTTTGTTGAGTGAATGCCCGACCTGTCAGCCCTTGGGACAACATGCCCCTCTCCATCATGGAAAGTGCAGATGGGACATTGAAGGACTTGGTCCTGCTCAGTGCTCCCCACTTCCACCCTCCAGAAGGTGCAGAGCCCTGGCACCCAACAGGAGGCACTGCTTTGCTAACATCAGAGCAGAGCACTTCTGAACGTACAGCAGATACTTCTCGGCCCTGGGTACGCACTATCTCATCTTATTCTCTCCATGGCCTTGTGATTCGATTGTACCATTGTCATCCTCATTATACAAACATGGGGAAGTGACTCAGAGAGGCCAAGGCATGGGCCCCAGGTCACACAGCCCCGGCATGGTCGTAAGACCACAGGTTTAGCCTGTGTGTGCGGTTACAGAGGGGCTGGTGTGTGGTTGACGAGGACAGAAGCCCCTCCCCCACTTCCCCACGTCGCAGTCCAGATACTCAGTCTCCACCTGGAGGCCTGCGGACTTGCCCTGGCCTTGGTGTTGTTCCCACAGGGAGCTTCCTGGCCTGCTCCATTCCTTGTAGCTCCCCTGGTCCCCGAGGACCAAGTCGCAGCGGGGTCTGATTTATGCTGCTCTCTCCTTGTGTCCTGCATACAGGTAATTCTCGGCCATCTGGCCCGCACGCTCGCTGAGGTCAGGGATTGAGCCTGGACACACAGCAGCTGCTTACTAAAGACGTGTGGCTTGTCCATACCCTTTCTAAAGATCGTCGATCCCCACACACAGCCACCTGCATTTCCCCCTTCAAGGCTGATGTTTGCCCGTTTTCCTTTCTAACCGAGAGTCTTTCCTACATGGCTGCCAGAGAGTCGGCCAGGCTGGTGGGGAAGGCAGGAGGCCCAGGGCCTATATCTCAGCACTGCCACTGATTGGTCATAGGGCTTTGCCTCTGGGTCCTCAGATGCCTCATTTATGAATAGAGTAATCAGACATGTCCTCCAGGGTATAGTGAGGGCTCGAGGAAACACAGGGGCCATTCTCTGTGCCTCAGTTTCCGCTGAGCTGCCCAAGGATGAGAGCCACCGTGAGTACCCTTCGATTCCAAAGGAGGTGCTAGACCAGCAGCTTGGGCTTCAAGGTAGATGAGTGACAGCAGGTTTTGTGAACTTAGCTCAACACTCCCCCCCGCCCCCAGGAGGGCTAAGGGAGAGGCCCTCAGAAGGGTCCTTTTGGGGGGAAGAGGAAGGGTGCTTGGCATAAGTCTTCCCCCTCATCTCCAGCCCGGTGAGAGGCTTTCAGGAGCGTGTGTCAGCCAGGGTTCTCCAGAGAAGAGAACAAAGGGGATATTGCTGGTGTAAGTCATGGAGCCCAAAGGCCCAAGAGCAGGGGCTCTGATGTCCAAGGGCAGGAGACGATGGATATTCCTATACAAGAAGGGAGAATTTGCCCTTCCTCCACCTTTCTGTTCTGTTCCAGACCTCAGAGTATTGGATGATGCCCACCTGCATTGATGGGGACGGGCCTTCTTCACTCGGTCTAGACTCAGATGCTAATCTTTCCCGGAAACACCCTCACAGAGACATCCCAAAGTAATGTTTAACCAGCTATCTGGGTATCCCTTAATGCAGTCACATCGATAAATAATGTTGACCATCACAGAGGGCTTGCCAACGATGCCCTGAAGTTTGGGAAACACAATGATAGGCATCTGCTCCGTGCAGAAGTCTGAAGGAAAGCCACTGTGGCTGGAAGGGTCTGGGGCAGCAGAAGGGACAATGAGACATGCACAGCTACCCTCCAGCCAGCGAAGCTACAGGTGAGAGCCTGTGTTCTAGCAACTCCTCCAGAGAAGCAGGTCCAGAGGGGCAGAGTGGCCCCAAGAAGATCCTCAGGGGCCTGGCAGCCAAGGAAGGATCTGGAGGTGATCGGCCAGAGCTGTGATGATGGAGTTCCCAGCAGGGGACTCATCCAAGAACCCGTGACAGCCCCACGTGAGAAAGAACTGAATTTTATCCACCAACCCACGGAGGACAGCGCCGGGTCCCAGACGCCCTGCTGCAGGAGGTTGGACATCCTGCCCTGAGCCCCTCTCCCTCTGGGGCCAGAGTCCAAGGTCATGCATTGAAGGAGGAGAGCAGAGGTCAGCACGGAGGGGAGCTGGGTTGCCTCTCTCCCTCAAGGCCAGTGGCGTTCTAGCCCCAACTGGTGGGGCAGACCCGCTGGAAATGGGACGAGACTGGTCTTAACTGGACTGGACCTTCTAATCAGGGAAATGAGACTCATGACGACTCAAGTGATTTATCACCCAAGAGGCATAGAAAAAAGGTATGCCACTGACCTGATGAGATGTCATTCGGCTCGGGGACAGAACCACACCCATCAAGTGGGTTCATATTTTGGTACATTTTCCATCATGGGTTTTTTTCGAGCATTTATTTTGATTTTTAAAAATCCTGCCTTAAAATATGATTTGTTTTGATTACCGAGATTTTGGGTACTATCTTAAATTTTGTTCCTGAGGCCAGGGCCTCCCTTGCCTCACCCTCTTCCCAGTCCTGGTGGGGAGGAACATCAAGGTCATTTCCAGCTTGCCTGCTAGCAGGCTTAGCAGATTCACCCCAGAAACTCCAGGAGCACTTGTAATGAGATTGAGGGTCACAGCAAAGGCTTCTAAGGAGCTCCATGATGAACCTCCATGGAAGAGGCCTTTTTGTCTCTATTCTACAGAAAAGTGAGGCCGGGAGAGGTCAAGTGAACGGCCGCACATCTCAGCAGATGAGCGGCAGAGCTGGGGTGAGAACCCAGGCAGTCTGGCTCCAGAGCCCATGCTCTTATCTGCTATACACAACTGCCTGGTAGACAGTCCCATTGTCGAGTGTCACCAGATGCTTCCTGGGCTGAAAGTCAGAGGCTGGTGGCTCCACAGCAGCTGCTTTTCCAGTGCCTTCCTGTTGGACATTGATGGTGGAAACCCAATGTGCACCTAGAGCCTGGTTTATTCCCCCAACCTCCGCCTGGGCATGGTTCTACTCTGTGATATGCGGTGCTCAGCTCTCTGTTCTGGCTCCTAGTCCCCACAGGGCCCCTCCCTCGGTGGGCAGAAGGTGAGCAGAGGACAGGCCCCTGGGAGCCGGACACCGGGGCAGTGACTAGCCGTCGGGAGTGAGGTCCAAGCCGTGCTGATTTGCAGATGGAAATTTACATACATAATGTAATTTGGGCCAATTGAATTGTCGATTACGGTGGAATCACTTGACACGCAACACGTACTCTGGCGGGTGACTGAGGAGACAAGAGGCCCTTGAGATGCCTGTAGCCAAAACACGCTTTTGTTTTTCAAGGAGATGGCCATTTCCAAATTCCACATTTTAACAACCTCCTCTCCTAAGGCCCCCTTTCCCTCTGGGTCACAGCTGGGATCTGTTGAGATGAAAAACTTTACGGGCAATTCGCGGTTAAGTCCGCACCACAGGAAGCCTGCTCCCGGGTGTAGCTGGTGAAATGGAGGGCCAGGACACCTCCTTGGACTGGGGAGGCTGCAGGCCTGGGCCCTAGGTCGCAGCCATGCAACCCCACACCTACCACAAGCCAGGATGTGGTGCTTGGTGTGCACTGGGGCCATGGGGAGGGGAGCAAAGTGGCTCCCTTCAAATCCATGGGTCTGGATTGGAATCCAGACACCCACCTCCTCGCTCCATGATCTTGGGCACCTGGCTTCACCTCTCAGAGCCTCAATTTCCTCATCTGTGGAGTGGAGAGAATGTTCCACTGTAAGATGACTCGGGTGGGGAAGAAAGGTGATAACCTGAGAGATTTTAAAATCATCATATGATAATAATAACAAAGGGTAACTACTGCATCGCCACTATGCTTTGAACTCTCGGTCTTACTTCTTATTTTCAGGGTTATGTAAGTAATAAATTCCTCGCTGCCTCAGGGCATTTGCACAGGTTGTTCTGTCTGAAATTCACTTCCTTCCCCTTTGCACCCCCACTTTGCCTGGTGGGTCTTTCCTCTTTCCTTAAGCATGAGCCTAAATTCACTTTTCCAGGGACTTCTGTCTCCATCCACAGCCCAGCCTAAGTCTTCCTATTGTATGTTCTGAATGTCCTAAAGCTTTTCTTCTTACACAGTTGTAACTCGATGTGATTCTTCATTTCCCAACAGCCTTGTACCGGGCTCTAAACTTCATCAAGGCAAGGACTCTGTTTGTCTTATTTGCTGCTGATCCCTCGTATCCGTTGCCAAGTAGATGTTCAAAAAGTTGGTTTCGCGTGTTGAGAAAACACACTCCCACTCTTCACCTGGCTAATTGCTGCCAAACCTTTAGGGCTCAGTGTACATGTCCCTTCCTCCAGGAAGTCTTCTCAGATGCTCCTGATGTGAGGGAGGTGCCCTCCTATGTGGGTGCCTTAGAGTCCCCAGGGTTTACCCTGGATTGTTCCCACTGCATGGCCCCTGGATTGTCACTGCTTATGTGCTGGTCTCCATCCCTTACTAGACAGTAAGTTTCCAAGGTCAGGGCTGGCGTCTTGTTCACTAGGGCACCCGAGTGGGACCTGGCATACTGTTTATCATGGAATAAACAAATCAGAGGTCCAGCCTGGGGGAGAGATTGTGTCTCACACCGTGGCTGTGGATGGGGGGCAGGGGGAATGTGATCCAGAGGCTTAAGGAAAGGGGGTGATGAATACTGCCTGGCGACCGTTGGGACCTCGGGGCATGTGTGCCAGGCATGGGAAAGACCTGTGCCCAAAGAATCAGGGCTCCCCGAGCCCAAACAGAGCCAAGTATCGGGTTCCTGCAGGGCTTCCTGGAGTAGCCAGACTGAGCTGAATGCTGGGGGGTGGGGGCGGTGTTCAAGACTGACCAGGAAGTTGGAGAGAGGGGCCTGGCACTGACAGGGTTAAAGAGGATCTTTTTGGCAAGGTAGCTGAGAGCCCCTCACCGTGCCTGAGACTGGCTGCCATGGGGATACCATCTGGGTGCCCCTGTCCCACAGGCTCACAGGACCCGAGTGCTTTCTGGCTTCGTCTGCAAAGCGGGGGGACAATGGCTGGTGGTGGCAGCCCCACCCCACTTCCTTCTTGTCCTCTGGGCAGGTGGCAAAGCTGGCTCTGGCTCCAGGATTATCTCTCAGCCCCTGGCACCTTGCCCCCTTTCCCCTGCACCAGGCCCTCACTTGCGAGGTCTGGGTAGCAGTGTGGAGCTCTTGGGGTCCTATAGCTCCATCCCTGTCATCCCTTGGACTCCAGCTGCAACACGTGGGGCCTGGCCTTGCCTCAGTGTCCCCACTGCATGTCCTCCTCAGTCTCCTCGGGGAAAAGAGTCTCTGAAAGTCCAGTGGACAGAAGCATTCTGCATACAGCAGGGGCTCAACGAATGCTTGTTGAAACCCTATGTGCGATCCTGAAATGGCAATCCCTCACACTTGTTTTTCTAGCCATCTGACTGGACCAGCCGAGATCTATGAGCTCATTCATAAACCTAATAAAAGTTGTTGGTGGCCAAGAGTAGCGAACAGAGCCCAGTGGCACTCTACTAGGTACTTCCTTCCAGGTCACCATGAACCCATGTTCAGCAGAGTTCAGGAGTTTCACAGGTTATTAGATAATAAATTATGCCCAACTATGTGGCCATCGAACTCATACCTTTCTGCCATTTCTAGAATAAAGTACAGGGGAAGTGTGACAACACCTTTTAGGAAACCTTTGGGTTCTGTTGACTTTCTTTTCTCTCCCAGAGCCACCTGCTACCTTCCATGTGTTCCCTTGTGGGGTTTCCCTGGAGTTGATCACCTCCGTGGAGACTGGGTACCCAAGACTGGGTCTTGGGACAGAGACCCTGGTCCATTGTCAAAGGATGAGCCTGAGGGAGGGGACAAAGGGAAGCCACAGAGAAGGAGAGTCAACCACCCCAAACTGGCCTCTTCTTCTTCCCACCCATCCCCCCCTCTTCCAAGGCCACGGGCTCCCCCTAGTTAAGCAGGGAGATCTGTGGACTAGGCATCCGCTGACCTGTGTTACAGTTGAGAGTGGCCACCTCACTCCCCCGAGGACCTGGCATGTCCCTTCCCCTCTCTGGGCCTCAGCCCCTGTTCTATAAAAGGACACACTCTGTGGTAGGTGATATCTAAACGGGTGTGCAGGGTTAAAATGCTCCGCACACATTACAATGTGCATTCTCGGCCTGCCAGCCACCAACGGTGGGACGTCAGGAAAGTCCCCGCTTCTCTGGCTTTTAAGTCGTGGGGTGGGTGGGTGGGGGCTGGGTGCAGTAAGCTTCAAGGACTCTTCTCTCTGTTCCTTTTCTGGATTCTATGAATCCTAATACCAGTGACTTGAAAAAAGACTATTTAAAGAAAAAAAATCCCTGAAAATCGCTACGCCGTAAGATTTGATTTCTCAGAAATGACCAAGAAGAATATGCGACGCCTCAAGGTGGTGTGTGTGTGTGCGTGTGTGTGTGTGTTCTCCCCCCTTTTTTTTACATTCCAGTGAATCAATCTTTGCAGAGAGTATGAAATGAAAATCTGCCACCTTGCAGTAAAATTAGAGCTGGCATCGCTGTCTTCACGAGAAAAAAAAAAGAAAAAAAAAGAAAGAAAAACGAAAAAAAAGGCAGCCTCGGAAAAATTATGACCAGCTGCCTGCTGGATTCACCCTGTCGAGGAAGTGCCTTGTGACACATTTTACGACCCTGAGGATTATGGTGGCCTCGATGCTATCATCTTAATTGCAGGAGCAGGGCTGCAAGCAGTGGGCTCCCTAGAGCCCCCGTGCTCTGGCCCACATAACGTGCCTGGCTCTTAATCTGACGAATTCTTTTCTCTACTCTACCTGCTCCAAATTACACTGTGGAGGCTGCAGGCTTCCTGGCTACCACTGATTGTTTGTTTCTTCTTTTTTCTTCTTTTTTCTTCTTTCCTACAGTGGGGCTGTGGAAGCCCAAAGAGGTGGCAGGAGGGAATAGGGCAGCTCATTCTTTGCAGGGGTCCTCCCAAAGAGGCAGGAGAGGATTGGAGAGGGGCCTCTGTGTTTCTGGGCCACTACTTAATGAAATCCATGATGGCGTCCTAGTGTTTGGGGGTCATCGGCAATGCCAGGATTTGGACCTCAGTCTTGGGACCAAAGGAGCCTGAGAGCTCACCATCACTGGACTGGAAGGGACCGAGGAGTGCTTCTGACCCAAGGCACACGTGCTGGGTACAGGGTGTACTTCCTGAGACATTGCTTGGAGAGGAACTGCAGACAGGAAGGGGTCTGGAAACCCTCGATTTGAAAACCAGATGTCTAGGTCCCAACCCGACCTCCACAACTCGCTCTAGGACCAGGAGAAATGTACCTTCCCTCTCTGGGTCTCTGTTTCCCACTTGTCAAACTGGGACTTTGGATTTGAACTGGGGTTGCAAACTAGTGCCCCTGAGATTTAACTTGCAGAACTTGTTTTGTTTGGCCTGATGGTGCTTTTAAACCAAGAGATTTTGTATTTTTAAAAAATCCAATTTTTTTTACTTCTCTTGAAAAATCAGAAGTCTTAGGAGGGAAAAAAGATTTACTTGGTCATGTGGCAAAAAATGGCTGCTCCTAGAAATTGACGAGCAAACCTTAAAATTCATCTGAGTCGAAAGGCCTAAAATGACCAAGGCAGTCTTCAAGGAGACAAAGGCCAAAGAACACACTCTTCCAGAGCTCAAAAGTTACTACGAAGCTATGTTAATCAAAACAGTGCAGTATGGACAAAAGGATAGACATGTAGATCAATGGAATAGAACGAAAAGCCCATAACTAAACCCTCATGTTCAGACTCAAGGGTGCCATTTTGTATACAGCACCCAGGTAATGAAATAGGGAAAGAGTAGTCTTTTCAACAGATGGTATTGGGACTCCTGGATATCTACACCCAAGAGAATGAATTTGGACCCCTACCTCACACCACATATAAAATTAATTCGAAATGGATCAAAGACCTGAAAAAAGAGCTGAAATGATAAAACTCTTGGAAGAAAATAGAGATAGCCTTCATGACCTTGCATTTAGCAATGGTTTCTTATACATAACATCAAAAAATATAATGTCAAAAGCACAAGTGCCCCCCACAAAATTAGATATATTGGATCCAATTAAAATTTAAAAACAAAAACTGTGCTGCAAATGGCATCCCCAAGAAGATGAAAAGGCAACTCAGAGGATGAGAAAAATATTTGCAAATCATAGATAAGGGACTTACTTATATTCAGAATATATAGGCACGTCTTCCAGCTCAATAATAAAAGCAGAAGTTAATTTAAAACCAGGAAAAGGGTCTAAATGGACATTTCTCCAAAGATATACAAGGAGCCAACAGACACATGAAAAGACGTTTAACATCTTTAGCCGTTAGGGAAACGCAAATCAACATCATAGTGGGAACTCGATCCCTCCCAGGATGCTGGTGGGAATGTGGACCAGGGCGGCCACTTTGGAAAATGACTTGGCAATTCACCGGAATGTTAATTGCAGAGTGGCCACATGGCCCAGCAAGTCCACTCCTGGGTAGGTACGCAAGAGAAATGAAACCCTGTGTTCACACGAAACCTTGTGCGTGAATGGGCAGAGCAGCGTTATTCGTAATAGTCAGAGAAGTAGAAGCAAGGCAAATTTGGGTCTGTCAACTGGGAACGAATGCATAAAGTATGGCACGTTGGAGCAGTTCACGGTCCTAAAAAGGAACGAAGTGCCGATATGTGCTCCCACCTGGACGAACCTTGGAAACCTAGAAGTCCTAAAAGCCCGTAGCCACGTACTGTGCGGTTTCACGGATGTGAAATGGCCGAACAGGTGAATGTACCCAACCGCACGTAGCTCAGTGCCACGGCGCGGGGCTGGCGGCCGTGGGTGGGGGGATGGGAGGGCGATTGCTAATGGGCATGGGGTTTCTGTCTGGGGTGACAAAAATGTTCCAAGTCAGATTGTGGTGACTGGCACAGACGCATTGATTTGGTGGCTTTAACTGGGTGAGTTCTATGGTGTGTTCTATGAAATTCTGTGGTGTTCTGTGCAATTATGCCTCTGGAAAACTACTTTAACAAAATAGCCTGGACCTGGGAAGGGACATCTCCCTTCAGGCGGAGCAAGTGCTCTTGCATCGTCAAAGACCCTACCTAGCTTTTCACCCAGTCAAGTTACCTGCCTGGCCCTGGCAACGTCTGAGCTTGCAAACCCAGATCAGAGGTTTTTAAGAGGGTGCTTCTGGGTCCTCTTTCCCAAAGATCCATGGGATGTTGTTTCCTTCCTTCCTAGAAACACTCTCTCTTGCTGCTGCTTACCTGTGTATCATCTCGGACCCTTCTCTTCTCCAAGCCTCCGTTTCCCCATGGGTGCAGGGAGGGGTTTGCATTTGGACATCACTCAGATCACCTGTAGCCTCGGCCTTCTACAGGCCTCTGAGCCCTTTAACCCTGGCCCTTACTGCCTCTTCTATGACCCCGCATCTAAGCGAGAGCTTCCATGGCTTTCGAGGAGCTGGGGCCCGGGAGGGGCCGTGTCTAAGAGGCCAGCTTGGTGGGCGCAGGGCATTCTGAGGGCACTACCCCATTTGGCTAGGAGCACGTTCAGAGCAGGGCACTACTTGGGGGTCCCCCTGTGTCTCCCCAGACCCCCTGGGGCCGGACTTCACCATCAGCTGGGGCTTTTAGGGACAGAGCAGAGAGGCGCCAGGGAGCCAAGCCCTCACCATTCAGGGGGAAAGGGCTCCAGGAAGGAAGTTCTCCTCCCACCTTTTTTCAAAGGAGAGTGAAAGCCAAGTTGAGGGTGAATGAGAAGGAGGAAAGTGCAGCTACTCTAAGAAATGCTGTCCGGGTGCCAGGAGCTGCTCTAAGCACCTCCCCCCACGGGTGACACCTCACGAGGACAGTTTGCTTATGGCTGCTGCTCTTGTCATTATATCCCCACCGTATCAGGGAGGAAATCGAGGAACAGAGATGTCGCATAGCCCAGAGTCACTCCGTCAAGAAGTGGCAGGGCTTGGGTCCAGAGTCCAGGGCTCTTAACCCCTGCACAGACTTAGGATTTGTATGAAAAAGTTTCAGATCATTTCTGACTGTCCTCGGCATTCAGGGGCTGGGATGGCCAGGGAAGGACTTATTTTCAAATCCATCTATCTGGGGGAGGTTGCCGAATGAAGGAGAGTCGAAGGGTTTTGCGTCTGGATGAGGCCGGACCGCCTTAACTGAGCACACGGTTGGCGGGCCCACTCTTGGGGAGTGAAGCATACGGAGACCAGGCTGGCTACAGCCGGCCATTCTCTGTGCCCAGGACCTCGGGCAGGCTTCTCTGCTCTTCTGACCCAGGCTCTCCTGCTGCAGTGATGCTTACTTACCCTTAGGATTAGACGCAGTGATGTCTGCAAACCAAATTTCACACAGTCCCTGTGAGGATGGAAAGCCCTCAAAGAATGGCAGCAAGGACAGTTGTGGCAACGGCTGTGGTTGGCATTTTACGTGATGGAAAACGCACCGGGAGCTGCAACTCTGATGTGCTCCTGGCTCTACAGCGCTCAAGAGACTCGGTCTTTGTCTTCACCGATGGGGAGGTTGGTGGGTCCCAGCAGACTTGGCCTGCTGTTCAGGTTCAGCGGGAGCACAGACTTCATCTCCCACTGCATTCTTGGCTTCCTTCGCACGGGTGTGTTCCTGCCCTGCAAGCTCATTCTTGTCCCCAAACCCATGTTTAAGCTCTTTTCTCCCTCCTCCTCTGGAGCCTTCCTTTCTTTTGTCCTCAGGCTCAGCTGTCGGGCTGATGGGTTCCACTGTCTGCGGGCAAATGAGAGGGGAGGAGTGATCTGATTTCGGAGCAGAGAGAGTCTCCCAAGACTTTCTCTAGGCCACAAACCCAAATTCCCAAGGCAACCAGGCAGGGTGCAGTCATTACGGGATACAGAATCTGTCGAAAGACTGAGCTGCCACCAGTTCCTTCTGGTTGATGCCTTGTGTGAGGAGGTGCCTCCAAAAAGACTTGATGTTTTCATTTTTTAGGAGATGCTAGAAATCTGTATTTGTATATAAAATGCCCTGACATTTTATTTATTTTTTAATTTTCTTTTATTTATTTATTTCGAGAGACAGCCAGAGAGGGTGAGTGGGAGAGGGGCAGAAAGAGACGGAGAGACAGAATCCCGAGCAGGTTCTTCACTGTCAGCGTGGAGCCTGATGCGGGGCTCGAACTCACGAGCCATGAAATCATGACCTGAGCCCAAACTGAGAGTCGGACGCTTAACTGTCTGAGCCACCCAGGCGCCCCCGAAACCCACTGTATTTTAAAAACAGCATTGCACAGACCGGATGGAGATGTGCAATGTTTCTAAAACTTTCATGTGCAAGTCTAAGCTGTGGGCTCCATGAGGTCTCTTCTCTAGACCTGTCGCCAACAGGGCCCTGGGAAGAGGGGGCTCTGGGTACAAGTTGCTGGAGCCCAAAGGCACCAGCCTATCAATATGGGCATCGACTGAGCTTCTCTCCTGGACTTTCCCTGCTCAGGAGTGGGAATGAGCAGAGGGATGGTAGGCGAGAGGGAGGCCAGAAGAAGGTACCAGATATGGTAGGTTTTGAGACTAAGAGAGAGGGAGAGAGAGAGATGTTGGAATGGAATGGATGTTTGAAGTTGATCCCTGTGTGCTGGAAGGGGCACTGATTGGGCAGGAGCCAAGGGGCCTGAGCCCTCCCATTGATCAAACCCCAGGTTCTGGAACACAGCATTGGGCAAGTCATACTTTGTGTCCTATGGCAAGCCTAGTCTCTTACAGTAGAATCAGACATGGGAACCAATCCTTATCTTCTATACCTGTGTAGGACCCTGGCTGTCACACTGTATTCAAGGAGGGAGCCATCATCTCTGCTGCCTAAGGCCTGGGCTGGAAAGATCACCAGGGAGGGAGGAGGGACATTTGAACTGACTCTGGAAGAATCAATAGGATGCTGCTATCTAGATGAAGGGCAGCAGGTATTTTAGACCTGAAGCTACCAAGGCATGTAAGGGCAGGAACTTCCAGAGGTGTGGGGGGGGCGTGGCAGAGATGGAGAGAATCATGGCAGGAGATGAGAGCGGGAAAGACTGGGGTCAGATCATGAATGGCCTCAGTCCTGGGTAAGGGCTTTCCAGTGAGATCTCGAGGTTGGGGAGAGGCCACGGCAAGCTTTGAGCTCAGAAAGAGCCCTGATACATTCATTTATTCATTCATCCATCATCCATCCATCCATTCATTCATTCATCCATCAAATATATACTGAGCACTGAGAACTCTAGTGAGCGGAACATACCAAATCCTGACCCCGTGGAGCTAATGTTCTAGAGCAGAGGGAGATAAGAATGCATGAAAGAATCATTTGAATGAGTTTCTCACTTACGACTGTGCAAAGAACACTGAAGGAAGAGGCCGAGAGGCTGTACCTAGGAGCTGGGAGTAAGGAGGGAGGGGAGCAGAGGAGGCTGGAAACCCAGGCTGTATGGACTCAGCCATGCACCTGAGTTAGGATTTTATCCCAGATTCCCAAAGCCTTTGGACTGCCTTACCCAAGGTGGGACTCAGCCACGGCCTTGCTGGGAACCTTGATGTGCCCCACCCCCATACCCCCCATACCCTCCACGTCAGATTTCCCATCTGTCCAATGCACAGGCAAGACAAGGCTGCCTCAAGCCCCTTGTAATTCCCTGGTTCCTTTTCTCCAACTTTCTCCCTCCCCGCTGCTGCTGCTGCTTGGCCTATTGTTTTGCAAGGCGCAGCAGCCTTCCTCTTAGGAAGCTCCCTCTGGCCTCCTAGCTGCCTCTGCACTTCATCAGCCCAGTCTGGAGAAGGAGAGGGTGACAGTGAGGGGCCCTCCTGATTGCTGAGCAGCACATCTGCTGGCCCCCTCGAGGGGGCTGAGGGGAGCTTAGGTGTTTGGGGGCCCAGGGAGGCTTAGCACCAAGGGGCCAGGCGTTTGAACTTGATCGGGTGTGCACAGCCTGCTGGGGTGGCCAGACCACTGGCCTGGAGCTGGAGTCCTGGGCTCTAAACTTGGCCCCATCCTTGACTCACCACGTGGTCCGGGCAGTTGTGCCCATCCTGGCCTCAGTTTCCCCAAATGGTAAGATGAAGTGGTGGTTCCAGAGAAGTAGTTCTATGAATGGTCTGGAGCTCCTTTTTTCAAGGGAAATCGAATGCCTGATCCTGTTGTATAAACTAGATAGGATTGGAGTCACTGAGCTTTTCCTGATGGGTGAGCTTAGGGGGCACCACCTACTCAACTGGTCTGACCCCAGGGAGCCCTGGGGTAGATCACCCGGGCTGGGTGGTCCTCTGCTTCCTGGGCACATTGTAATGCTTCCATCAGAAGAAATGGTAACAGTTTCAGGCCGGAAAACGATAGTGTCTCCAAGCAGGACAGGATGGGTGTGACTAGGGAGGCCCAAGGAGGGGAATGGCCCACCCTGCTGCCCACTGGTCCCCTGCTTCTCAGGCAGGGGCCACACAGTCTGGAGGGGCCTCTGGGAGTCAAGAGAAATCTCTCCGCATGGATATGTCCCTCGGATTCTGGGGAGAATGTTCTGGTTTGCTTGGGCCCAGCCCTCCTTACTTGCTTCCTTGGGGGGGGCCTTCATTTGCAGAGGCACCAAGAATCCTGCTCTCCACCCCCACAGCCTGATGGAATGCGGGAGGGGAGAGCAGCCCAGGCTGAGGTGACGTCTTGAATTATTTTGCAAACACATCGGGTTCACCAAAGCCCCGCACACATCTTGTCCCCGGCACCCTCTGCCTGGCTGTGTGAGCCCATATGTTACTGGGCAAGCGTGCTCCGTCTGCCCGGGCTGCATTTGCAATTAGCTCATCAGGATGCTGTTCTCTAATAGTGCTTTGATGTCCAACGAGCCTCCTAAGCCTGTGTGTTTCCTTTCCTTTGAAGCAGGACATCGTGTTTTGCCAGAAGTCAATGAAACGCCCTAGTCGAACAGAACGGTTTAATTCCCGTCTCAGATACAGGGCTGAGGAAGTTCAAACGGGCTTCCGCCCATGCCTACTGTCCCAATCGGCCTGTCAGATGTCCACCAGGGATGTCTGGTGGAGGCCACGGCCCCCGGAGGCCAGGCCTTCCGAGGAAGCTCTCGCCACCCCCATCAGGGAACAGCCCAAACTGCCCTTCAGCCTCCGTCTGCCCTTGGGCCCCGGGCCTCCTTCCCCGACTGCATTTGGATTTGCCCATGACCCTGATTCTTGAGCTGGCTCTCACCTCGATTTGTTGTTTCTTCTGATTTGGGCCTGGCACCGGGCTTGGCCCAGGCTCCCCTCTCAGGTTCTGGTGCCCTGCGCACCCTGGCTCGACCCACTTTGGCCTCAGAACTCCATCTCAGGCTGACAGCTCATAGTAACCCCATCCATTATGTGTCCGACAGGGCTTTCCCCAGGGCCAGCTGGGGCTCAGTGTCAAGCCGGACCCCGAGTGGCCTCATCTCCAGGGACTGGTTCTCCCCCTACCGTGACCACGGCCCTCCTGCTCTGAGTCTTTCTGTTGCCACGGGAACTTTGGAGCTTTGCGAACTTCTCTTCCTTGGTGTTTTGGGGTTTGCTCATGGTGTGCATCCTTCCTGTAGTTTTTTGATGTGGCCATCTAGGACTGCTAACCAAGCTGACGGTGGGGACTCCCGGCCATACCGATGTCCACTGTACTGGGCCGGGCCAGTCCTACCAGCTGGGTGCTGCCTCCTCGGAGCTGCACCTGTCCTACCCCGATGCTGTGAGCTGTCCCTGGACCCCCAGTAGACATCTCAGTCATTCTCATCTGCTGCTTGGGGCAGACCTGAGTGGTTTGGACTCAGCTGCTGACCCCAAGATGCAGACCCCTGCATACATTCCTTGTGGAATTAGAAGGAGCATATTCCCTGCCTTTGGATCACGTTGACTTAGGGGTGCAGAGTTCCGCGGCAAGGCTACCGGGGAGTTTTTCCATGCATTGATACTTTCACTCACCAAAACATCGTTGGGCTCCCGGCAGGTGCTGGGCACGCCGTGAGGAGCTCCATCTGCCCTCATGGAGCTTACACTCTTACAGGAGGTACACCACATTAGAGAAGTAAAACAATATTTATTTCTGGACAGGAGAGATTAAAGCTGGGATGAAAACATGACAGGGAGCGACCACAGACCAGTTTAGGTGGAGTGGTAAAGAACTTTTTTGAGGAAGTGACGTTGAAGCAGAGATTTGGATGATGAGCAAGGGCCAGCCATGCAGAGTTCCGGAGGGAGAGCATTTCCAGAGGAGGAAGCAGCAGTGCAGAGGTTGGGGCTGAGGATAAGACCAGTAGATTCAAGGATCAGAATGAGGGCCTTGTTGGTGGTGCATGTAAATAACATACAGATGATATATGTTACGTATATTATATGTACATAAAGAGAGAAGTACAAAACTCTGTCATGAGATACGTACTGAGATACATTATAACAACAAAAGGTAACGCTGTCCTAAACTTAGACACTTGTCACTGAAGGCTTGGATGCCCTGTCCCTTATTTTCCTGGTCGTTTGGATGCTCCTGAGACATCCTCATGGTCCTTGGGCACTGGCCAAGCAGGCTGCGTCTGAAAGGTTCCTTTGGAACAGCCCTGGGGAGATGGAAATAGACTTTGCCGGAAATCGTAGTTTTACCTGCAGATTTGGAATCCTTGCCAGTGAACCGCGTCCCCTGCTCTATCTCCCAAGGCCTGGGCTCTGCTCAGAGGCTGGCGAGAGGGCCCAGGAATAAGCCGTAGCGGCTGGTCTGGCCCTGCTCCAGGCACCGATGTTCGCTTCCTTTGGTTTTTCTCAGTTGAAAGTCACGACTTGCAAAAAAAAAAAAAAAAAAAAAAAAAAAAAATCCGTGTGTGTCGTTGGTAAAGACGGAGCATCTGAGGATATTACCACTGCCCATTGGCCGCAGCCTGGCCCCTGCCGTGATTGGCCCGTTACACGCTGTATTATGGAGGCGAATCGCGAGTTCACCTCTTGGGCGAGTTTCCTCGCCCGTAACACGGGATCGGGATCTCTTTCTGGATGGCTGCTGTTGACATCGAGGTCGAGGCTCCATCGGGGACCTGGCCATAAAAGGGCTCCACACGTGGTTCTTCTTTTTATTAATGAATGTAGCCACGGTTGCAGAACAGAAGCCAAGTTATGAATTAATGATATATAGCCGTGGTGGTTCCAAGGATAATCAATTGTTGGTTAAACCTAGATCTCGGCCAGGAGGGTGACGTTTGGTCGTGCTGGCAAAAGGCTTTAAAAAACTAATGGCCTTCAGGCAGCCCTGCACAGCCTTCCACGCCCACCCCCCCCGCACCCCCCCCCACCCCCCCCCGCAGAAGCAAAGGCTTCACATGCGGGATGATCATGGCTCCAGCCCTGCCCCGTGTCTGTGGCTGGGAACCAGGCAGGGAGCCCACGGGGAGCCCACGGGGCAGACACCGTGCCTGACTGTCTCCAGACCTCTCACAGCAGACAGCACAGGCCTGGCACCAATAGGCGCTCAAGGGAACGGAACATTCAAACACGAGTTCATTTACCTCCAGACCCCAGTGGTTTTAATCAAGGCATGGCTGGGTCCCTTAAAAATAAACACATCAAATGTACGGGTACGCTTTGACAATGGCCTCATTCATGCCTTTTGCTTAGTTCTTTTTCTGCTGAGCCCACTGCTTAGATACTGTCCTTTACCTGGACCCCCAGCAATTCGTAGACACTTGCGTGCACGCCTACACGCACCCACGCTCACACATACGTCCTGCACACGCAGGTACTCGGCAGTCCTGCAGGGTGACGGAGAGCTCCGTCCAGGAGCCCAGGGTTTGCTCCTGGTGCCAGCCTGTGCCGTGTGACCTTGGGCAAAGTTACCCAGAGCCCTAGCTGCAAAATGGAAAGAAACAGCACAGGCGTAGCTATTGTAAAGAGAGGCTTGTGAACCACTGGACGCAGCACCGAATGCACAGGACGTCCTCAGTCAATGCCGGCTCTCCCTCCCACAGGGTCCCCACATGCACTCACACACCAGCACTCGAGGAAAAGCGCATCTGAACACGCAACCAAGAACTTGGGCTTTTTCCTTTTGTGAACCACTGGGGCAGGAGACCACCAGGGTCTCGGGCTGGTCGTGGCCGGAGGGTGCTGTGCTTTGCTGAGGGTCTCGAGGTGGCGGGGGGGGGGGGGGGTTGCTGCGGCTGTGCTGGGCAGGGAGCAGCAAGGTTTCTGTCTGGGAAGAAATGGATGGGAGCCAGCAACGACCCCTCATCCTCTCATCAGACGGCCGAGAAATAAAAGCTGGCTGGCTTTTGTCTCTATCAAGTGGTCTTTTATACCGAGAGATAACGAAGGACAATTAATATAGCAATTGGGAGCAACCTTTGATGCCCTGGTAATTTCCCTGCCTTATAATTATCAAACAATCAGAGTTTTTCAAGCTCCCAATTAAATTCCAGTCGGAACCAGAGACAGCCAGAAAAGAGGCAGGGCAGCGAGAGGCTACGCAGGAAAGACAACAATCTGAGAACCCAAGGAAAGGCCTGGGGTGTGGGTGGTGGTGGAAAGAAGGGTCTGGGCTGGGGAACGAGCCTTCCGCCTGGGCGGCAGCTGGACCGGTCTGGGAGAACAGCAGATGCCATTGCTGATGGAAGGTTTTGGAGGGAGCATCTGGCCCCTGGTCCTGGCATACACCTCGGAGGAGCAGGCTCTTGGCACGCCTGCTCACCCAGCCTGGCACTCGCCGAGACCAGAAGCCAGCCCTGGGCTCCATCTGGGGGGGGATCGGCATCAGCTGGGGCCCGTCCTCTAACTCACTGCGGACAGTGCCCGATGCCTCTCAGGGTCTCCGCTGTCACGTGGGCAGCGGCCTATTACATCTCCGAGCTTCCTCCAAGCTTCCATGATTAGGTAGCATCGAGGAGAGAAAGGTCAGCTCCCCCTGAGACGTTCAGTTCCCTGTAGGGAACACCCACTGCGATGGGCCCTCCCCGGCTGTGGTACATCAGGACAGCTGTTCTGGCTGTTTACAGCTGCGTGTACCTGCCCTGGATCCAGCCACCCGTTCTGGGTCCTCTTCCCTCTCCCTCCTCAGTAATGTAGCCTCCATTTATTCAGCCCCTTCTGGGTGCCAGGCTAGGAACACCACTCATATTATCTTACGTGAGCCCCACAACAACCTTTACGAAGTATTTACGGATGTATCTGCTTCATGGAGGAGAGAATAGTATTCCATGAGGGTATGTAACTTACGCACAGGCATGTCGCCCGTAACTGGCACAAACGATTCAGCCGTGTATCTATCTGGCTTCAAAGCTGTAGCCTTAACCATCGGGCCACACTCCTCACCTTGACTACCGCAAAATGGACAGGGAGCAGGCTGGCAGCCGGAAACAGCTCACACCGCGAGAAGGTTTTTTGGAACGGCGCCACTGATCTGGCCACTGCTGGTCACCTGTCACTGTCTCTGGGTCTTTGATAGCCCTGCTGCACCACTTTGAGAAGTCTCCAGCAAGGCCTATGTTCCTGGGTCACCTGATTCATGCTCAGAGCCCTGAATGGGAACATCCTGTTGGTCAATTCTAAATCCTGTTCTGCTGTCCTAGAATCTGGGAAAAGAAATTCCCACCCACCGGACAAGATGAGGGATTGGAAGCCCTGCGCCTTGTATGCTTTGGGATTCTCTCGGTGGAAAGCGTTTGGGGATACTGGGAGCCGAAAAGAAAACGTACATTTGTCTCGTTCAGATTCTGAGGACACGTTCCCGCTCCACCAACCTGTGGGAGACACGCTGGGATTGATTCGTGATGTCTGCAGCCTTGCAGGGGCAGATGGAGGTATGGGCTGCACAATTTCTATCTAAGAGCGCATCCAGCTACCTTCTTTTATGGATGGAGACATTGAGGCCCGGAGAGGGTAATGCACCTCCAGAAGGTCACACAGCTGCTTGGTGGCATTGTAGTTATAATTAAAAATTCCATCAGCACATACCTGCTTGGGTGGCTGGTCTGAACCAGTGGATGTTGAGCGAAAGACCTCTCTCGTCCTCTACCCCTTCCTTTCTCTTTAGGTTACCCAGCAAGCCCTGAGATAAGGGCTCTGGGTGGGGGGATTCAAATACCTAAGAGATCTGATCTCTGAGCTCAGGAAGCTATCCAAAGACTCTCAGGATTTGGGAAGGGTGAGCAGAAGGTGCTCAGAGCAAGCTCTGCTGGTTGGGGACAATGACTTGTGTCTCATCGTCCTCTTGCTTGAAGCTGGCGAGCATCTGAGCTATTAGGGGTCTTTGCAGGGTTCTAAGGATGAACCTTGACAATTTCTCAAGCTGGTTTAGGGACGGTGTCGCTGGCAGAAGTTGTGTGGGATGGCACGTGACCTGCCTTTGGTCCGTGGCGGGGACGTGCCCGTTCTTGTCCCGCAGAGATCTCAGTTTCTTGGGCTATAAAGTGAGACCACAGTCAGACTCACCTTACAGGATGGTCATGAGCATTAGGTGGTATATGATGAGTTGGGTGCTTCGTAAACTGTGAAGTGCACGCACGTTTCTTCTTGCCGACGTTTTGTGAAGCTGGAGGTCCGGGGATGTCAGTTCCTACGAGGCTCGTGGAGATTTGGGGGCCCCGGGGCTCTGACTACACCTGGACTGTTACTCCAAATCTGTATGGTTTGGCTGTTCTAGAAGAGATCCCTGAGAAAAGCAAGTGACATCATGGGGCAGTGGGAGGAGCCTTGGATGGCAGCCCATGGCCCGAGCCTCACCCAGGACTGTGTAGCTCGGTAACCTCGAGCTGATTCTCGGTCTCAGTTTCCCATCTGCAAGATGAGGCAAAAGTGGAGGGGCTACAGGGTGGGTGGGAGCAGTAGAGTAGTTAAAAGGTCAAGATCAGAGCCCAGGCCTGAGTTAGACCGCCCATGTTGCCACTCAAGTATGCAAATTGCTTGACCTTCTCACCCCTGCCCCGTGCCTCAGTTTCCTTGCCTTTGCGATGGCACAGTAAGAGCAGCTGTCTCACGAGGTTGCCGTGGGCTTCCAATAAGCCAGGACGTAAAAAGTATTGAGGACGGTTCCAGCAGTGAGAGTCAAACACTTGAACGGTTCTGTCTCTGGCACTGACATCTCCCCCATCTGGAGCGCTCTGGGTCTACGGACAGGGGTGGGATGTTTTATGGGGGAGCAAAGTGGCCGAGAGCGGGTGAGCTGGGGCAGCGTGCCCAGGGGAGGGGGGACAGTGATGGGTAATCTGTAACAGTTTGTTCCCCGGGCGTGAATTGACTGACCCACTCAGCCAGAGCCCCTAACCCACGTACCCACCTCTGGAGGGCAGTGGGAGGTTTACACTCGCACGTCTGAAGTCTTCCCTCCTGGAGAAGCCCCGGGCAGCTTCCCTGCCAAAGCTGCTCTTGGTGATTAGGGGAGACAGACAGCCCAGCACCGGGGGGGGGGGGGGTGGTTAAGGGTGCCTGGCCACGGCCGGTGCAGTAGAAGTGAGCCCTGGATGTGGATTGTGACCTCTGAGACGTGACGGTCCTGGGCTGCAGTCATCACCGTGTCCCCTCCAAGCCCATCATACACATCTGTGAAGTGAGGGATTCACCTGTGTGAACCCGGAGAAGATCGATGGGTGAGAGTTGGACTTACTGACCACAGTGACTCTCACCGTGACCCAGGGCGTCTGTAGGGTGTGTGTTAACAGCCCAGGGAAGCAGCTCGCCTCAGGCATCCCTGAGCTACCTCCAGGCTGGATGGAGACTTCCCTAGCTGTAGTCCCCCCTGCTCATTTTACAGATGGGAAAACTGAGGCTCAGGCAAGGTATGAATCTTTTTGTGTGCGGTCTCAAATTTCAATCAACCCTTTCTGCTTCCACTTCGTTTTCTGAAATATCAGCCCTCCAGGCAAAGACCTAAAATAGTTTTGTTTTTTTTTCTATTTGCTTATCCGCTTCCTAAACTGTCTAAATATACTTCACTTTTATAATTAGAAAAAAGATAAAACCATAAGAATAATGCAAATTCATTGCCACTTTTTTCTTTTAAAGAAAGTACAGAAAAGTAAAAGTCTCAAGAACATTTGAAGGTACAGAAATTAGGAACTATTAATTACAGCAAGCTTAGGATCTATATGATTGCAAAGACATTTGTGTGAGTTTTCCCATCGACTACGGAAAAAACCCTGAACTCCTCAACCCAGCATCCAAAGCCTCCTCCTGTCTGTTCTTTTTTTTTTTTTTTTTAAGTTTATTTATTTATCTTTGAGAGAGACAGAGAGAGAGAGAGAGGGAGGGAGAGAGAGAAAATCCCAAGTGCAGAGCCCGACGTGGGGTTCCATCTCAAGAACGGTGAGATCACGACCTGAGCTGAAATCAAGAGCTGGACACTTAACTGACTGAGCCCCCCTGGTGGCACCCCCTTCCAGTCTGCTCTTAACCACCCATTTCCCAGTCTCCTCTAAACTCAAACATAGTGAGTGTATGTATGAGCAAATGTACTCTACTGATATCAGCCGATATGCTTCCTCTCCCTCCCCCCATGGCATGCCATTCTCCCAGCTCCCAACTGTCGGGACTTCTGTCTCTTCCTTCTTTCAATTAAAAGTGCTTTTGAGTACAAGAAAGAATGTCTTCAGCAATAAAGCCATTTCCGTGTCTCATCTAAACAGTCCGGAGGTAAACAAGCCCTTAATCATGGTCTCAAGGCCAGGCTCTTTCTGTTCTAACATCCTTAGCATCCTGCACTTATGCCATCATATTTATTGCCTCATGGCCACAAAACGACTGCCATAGCCCCAAGCATTAACTCTGTGTCAAGGCAAGGAAAGGAGGAGGTCAGTACCATTGAATCTCCCCTCTCCCGTCAGAAAAGCAGAAGCTTTCCCAGAAGCCCTGAGCTGATTTTCCGAGATGTCTTATTTGGCCAGAACTCATTATGTGACCACTTCTAGCTACAAGGCAGTCTGGAGAAGTGAAGATCAGCCAAAAGGGAATGCGATTACTTGATTGGCCCAGACAAATCAAGAGTCATCCCTAGGAGTCAAGCACATTGTCACTCGGAACAAAACTGAAGTTTTGATTGCAAAGAACGGAAGGATGGCTTTTGGGAAGTCAGTTCTGGTGAGTTTCTGGGCACCATGTTTTGTGACTGAAAGTCTCTATTGTTGATCTTGCCTCTATTGTCTCTGTTGTTGATCCACATGGGTAAGTCTATCAATTGACACAGCAATCCCTTGACTCATGGATTGAACATGAGAGCCTAGTAATTCCCGGTTTGGCCAGAGTTCCACGGCCCTCACCCAGCCTGTGCCGTAGGCACACAGTCCCTTGCCCATCTCCCGACGCAACACCACCTCGGGAGCCCTCTCTCTAGTCTCATTCTTCGGCTTAAACGTTTTCACTGCCTCCTCCTGGTTTTTGTTCTCGTTGGTTACTTTGCTTGACTCTATCCAGCCCTCCTATCCTCAAGCGTTGCAAATTTATACTGAAAGAGCCGGATGGCAAATATTTTAGGCTTTGCAGGACATACAGCCTCTGTTGTGATCACTCAATTACTCAACTCTGTCCTTGTGCCACAAAAGTCAGCCAGAGACAAGGCGTAAAGAAGGGGCATGGTTGTGTCTAATAAAACTTTATTGACAATAGCAGGCAGTGCGGTGAATTCGGGCCCAAGCATTGCCCCTTGCCCATCGTTCCTCTTGCCTTCCCTTTGCTATCTTATCTAGACTCCATGGAATATTGCTTCCACCCCTCTCTCCAGGCCCCTCAGCATCGTTAACACCCGTACTTTTAACTGTAATACAGCTGACCTTTAGTGTCGAGGTCTAGGCTAAGTGCTTTTACCTTCGAAGTGGAAAACATCAATCCCGTTTCTCCAATGAGGCTCAGAGAGGTAAAGGAACTTGTGGAAAGTTGCATAGCTGTGAGTGGACTCGATGTGTCTGTCTGACTCCAAACCCACACCGCTAGCCAATATTCTCCCCAGCTCCTCTGGCCGCGACAGGCTCCCCTCGGCAGGCATGAGTCAATGTCGACAGTGGTCTGAGGCTGCTGTGAACGGCTGGGGAGGCCAGACTTTTCCCTCCACACTCCCGGGCCTCTGCTGAGCCCCCAGCAAAGCCAGTCATCTTTATTGGACTCAGCCCCACACTACTCTACCTACGGCCACTCTTCGCCCTCCCCTATCCTCGTGACCACACCTCTGACGTCCCTGAGAAAACGGAGGCCACCAAAGCACAAACCCCTGGTTTCCGGTCGGACCCCCTTCCTCTCCTTCTCAGAGATCTCCGGATCAGGTCGTAGCCACCCGAGTATCACAGAGCCCACCTTCCCCTGCCTCCCCAAGGGACCCTGCTTCATTCATTACGTCTGGTTTCTTTAGAGACCCTTTGCCACTGTCTATAATCCCACTCTCTCTCCTCTTAAAGCAACAAAACAAACATTAAAAAATAGCAGCCCTCCATTCAGCCTGTCCTCTAGATACCGCTCCTTTGTCTGCTTCCTTTCACTGCCAAGTGTCCAGACGAAACAAGAGCCGCCCCTCACGATCTCCACTGTACTCTCCCATTAACCCTTCAACCCACTAGAATCATGTGTTCCTCCTCATTAGTGCTTCCCTGACATGGCTCTCACCGAGGCCACTGAATGACCTCCTAATTGCCAAGTGCACCGGGCTTTTCAGGGCCCCATCTGCCCTCACCTCTCCGTGGCATCTGACCTTGTAGACCATTTCCTGTTTCTTGAGACTACCGCCTCCCTGGCCCTTCTCCTGGGTTCTCCCTCCTCCTTCCCTCTGTGCTATTCTCGGTGTCCTTTGCTGGCTTCTCTTCTCTAGCCCTTTGCTTTAGCCCGTGTGCACTCAGGGGCCCCGTCCCTCACCACACCTCTTCTCCGGGGGAGTCTGCCAGTTGTCTTGGCTTCAGTGATCACCCATCCAGCCTAGTCCTCCCTGATGAGCTTCAG
This sequence comes from Neofelis nebulosa, assembly GCF_028018385.1. Taxonomy (NCBI): domain Eukaryota; kingdom Metazoa; phylum Chordata; class Mammalia; order Carnivora; family Felidae; genus Neofelis; species Neofelis nebulosa. The sequence continues at coordinate 43,407,525 of NC_080794.1, read as the reverse complement.
ACCTAACTATCTAGAAGCTTCTAGAAACTTCCACCTGGGTCAACTGCCAACACTGAACTGAATGAACCTTTCCCCCACACCCGCTCCTCCCGTAAACCTTATTTCCCCAGTGGCCCTCATATCAGTTCAGTCAAACAAGCCAAGAGTTGGGAGCTATCCGAAGCTTGTCCCCGTCACTCAGTCCCCATATCAGAACTGGCTGCCAGATTCTGTCGATTCTACCTTTTTCATATCTCCTAATCCAGTCCATCCCTTTCTCCTCAGCTCTTCTATTTACATGTGTCTTGGGATTAATCTAATGGCTTGATTTAGTGTCTACACTCAAGCTGCTCTCAAAAATCATTCAGCTGTGTGGCCTCTGTCCCTCATGAATGCCGGCCTCCCAATGCGACAATATGCTCCCCATAGCCCAGGACTCCTTCGTTTGTGGTTACTCAGCACCCCCTCCCTGCCCCTCAACCTCTGGCCCACACTCCCAAGTCTCTCCAGGCTCTCCATGGCCCGCGAGCCCTCCAGTTCCCTCACGGGCGACTCCTGCTTGCATTTCAAGGAAAAACACCGAGCCTCGCTCAAGCCCTCCTCACCTTTCCTGCTTGAACTTTCATTAGTTAGTTTAATATCGACTATGCCATGCCACACCCCATAAACAACTCAAATACTAAAAATGCAAGCCGACAAAGGACTCTTCTTGACCCGGGAGACACCTGATAGGCCAGTTCTCCTGGGCAGGGGCGATGACTACTGCCAGCTTCTCTAGATTTTTCAGAAATGGTAATTGTTCATATGCATAAACAGAAGCATTTTCTAGCCTGTGATATCCAGCACCACAGTCACAGGGGCGTATTTCAATTTAGAGTAACACTAATTAAGATGAACATTAGAAATTCAGTTCCTCAGTCCCACGACCACACTCAAGCATCAAGCATCGCTAGCTGCACGTGGCTGGTGACTACCATACTGGACAGCACAGATCTAGAACAGTCCATCGTCACAGAAAGTTCTGCTGGATAGATACTGTGCTGTGCATCTTGATTTTTAAAAACTATTTAGTCTTAATGGCAATGCTTCTACCTTATCTTTGATAATGATAATTCCTTATCATTACTGTATATCATTATCTGTTAGTTGTTGAACCAAGTTCCCTGGTGATGGACATTTAGGTTGTTTTCCAGGCTTCGGCTATTACAATGTTACCACAATCCTTAGGTACAAACCTATTTATGTCCATGCAGATGTGTGTCTACAGGATAAATTTCTGTAAGTCAATTGCGGGTTCTGAAGGTGTGTACATTTTCCAATGTTTATTGGAAAGATTTCCTCACATGTCAATTACTCCATAACAGAGGGACACGCCCACTTCCTCGTGAGCTGCTTAGCAATATACATTATCAAGCTTTTTGGTCTTTATCAATTTGATAAGTGAAACATTTGCCACATTGTTATTTTACTCTCAATAGGTGAAAGTATGAGGAATTATAAGTCATTTGTATTTTTTTTCCTGTGAAGTGTTAATGCCCTTGTCCTTTCTTTACACTGGATTGTTTGTTGGCTTTCTTATTGATTTACAAGATTTCTTTACATACATAAGCCCATTGTCATCTTGGCTGCAATTACTGTAATCTGGGTTTGTGTCCACTCCCCTCCCCTGCCGGGGTGAAATGTTGGGTGTAAATATAATCACTGTTATCAATATTCGAATGGATTCTGCATTTTGTGCCTTCCTCAGAAAAGCCACCTCTACTCCAACGTTTTCAAACATTTTCTTATATTTTCTTTTATTGCTTAATTTTTTTCTTTCGCATTTGATTTATGTGGAGTTAATTTTAGTGTAAGAAGTAGAAGCCCACATTATTTTTCCAGATGGCTAGCTAGCCTCAAATTATTTATTGAGTGATGCCTCTTTCTCCTAATGAACTAAAATGTCAACTTTATTATATATGAGTTGCAGAAATGTCTATGTACCTTGGTTACCGATTTGTAAAATGAGCGTAATAACTTAGTGTTGCTGTAAGGGCTAATGAGATAATTACAAGTATGTAGGACAGTGCCTGGCACAGAGTAGGTGCTCAATAAACGCTAACAATCATTCCTGATACGTCCTCCAGAGGTTTATGGTCTATTTCTGGACCTCATATTCTGTTCATTTGGTCAGTATATCAACTTTTTTTTTTTTTTTTTTTTTGAGAGACAGAGAAACAGAGCATGAGTGGGGGAGGAGCAGAGAGAGAGGGAGACACAGAATCCAAAGCAGGCTCCAGGGTCTGAGCTGTCAGCACAGAGCCCGATGTGGGGCTCGAACCCCGTGAACCTTGAGATCGTGACCTGAGCCAAAATCAGTCGCTTAACCGACTGAGCCACCCAGGTGCCCGTCTCCTGTGTTTTAAGAGCATACAATCAGATATGATTGATATATGATGATAATTTTGCATCCTCTTTTCAATGCCCCACCTCTTAATTCTTCCTCTTATTTACTTGCATCGGCTAGTAGGTCAATAACAATGTTGAACAGGAGTCCTAACACTGGGTGTATGAGGGACCTATCGCTACAATAATGCTCCATAGCAGATGGCTCAAAGCTCTGTGGTTGAAAACAATCATTTTCCTTGTTCGTGTGTCTGCAGGTCAGCTGCAGGTGGGCAGATGCAGGTTGGGCTTGACTGGCCCCAGGTCTGCTCCACCTGTCTCTCATCCTCCCTGACCAGCTAGCCAAGGGTTGTGTCCTCTCCTATAGCGGTGATGGAAACCCAAGTGTGGTCTGTAGAAACACACGGTGATTCTTAAGTCCGTGCGCAGAACTGGCACACCGTCATTTCCTCCCACTCTCCACCAGCCAAAACAGATCCCACAGTCAAGCTAAACTGCGACGGGGTGGGAAAGATGCCCTGTCTTTAGGAGTAGAAACTGCAAAAATCACGTGGTAAATGACACGAGTGCAGGGAGGGGTGAAAGCTTGCACAATGCTGTGAATTGCAACATCATTCTTTTGCTTGTTCTCGATTCTTACGGGAAGGAGTCCAGCGGCTTGCCATCCGAAACGACCGAGTTTTGGCTTGACCTATGAGAGGTATCTATATATTAATTCATATTAAGGAAATTCTGTGGGTCCTACCTTATTAAGAGTTTTAAATCAAGAATCAAAGCTGCATGTTCACCAACTACTTTCTAGTATATAATGAAGAATTCTAAAGTCTTCTATTGGTATTTTGATGTACAAATTACAATTGATTTTTTGATGTACAAATTACTTTAATTGATTTCTTCATAGAGAACTATCCTTGCCTTACTGGAATAAACCCCACATGGTGGTAGCATATTATCCTTTAAAAATATGTCTGTCTTCTACTTGCCAGTCTCTTATTTAGAATTTTGCACTTACATAGTCTTGAAGATAGGACTGCAGGTTTGCTGTTACTGTTCTTTCTTTTTGGGATTTTGCTTTCGCTGTTACGCTGGATTCTTAGATTCATTTTCAAGTCCTCCTCCCCCTTCCCTGCCAGGTGCAGGAGCCGTTTCAATGGCACTGCGGTGACATACTTCTTGGAATTGTGATAGATTTTACCTGGGACACTGTCTGGGTCTGGTATCTGAATGGATAATGTCTCTTGGACACCATTCTCAGTTCCCTGCCTGGTAATCGGACTGTTTCGATTTCCTATCTTTTCCGAGGTGAATTTGCATCATTTATGTTTCTAGAAAATCACCCGTTTTGTCCATGTGTTCAAATTTATTTTCAAAACATCGGACTGAGTAATCTGTTAGAATTCTTTTAATGTCTCCTGTGTGTGGTTATTTCTTCATCCTCATTTCTAATTATGAGTTTTTGTGTCTTGTTTCTTGATTGGGTTAGCTAGTGGTTTATCTAGTTTACTTTTTGCCCAACCCCATACAAATGTGTTTCCACCAAAAGCCACTGCCCTTTGCCTCCCATTCACCTCCCCTCCTTCTAAAGGCTGATCCCACCACCTCTCCCTCGGGGCTCCCCTCCCCTCCTTCTCTGGAAAGGTGTCCCGTGTCCCATCCTCCCTGTGTCCTGTTTTTTTTCTACCCCCCTCTGCTCATTTGTGTCTTTACTAACAGCTTGTACTCATTCTCCAGTTTCTTCCACCTTGAAGTCTCCTAGCTCAAGATCCCCCCACTCCCAGCATATGAGTGATGTCTTTATTTTCTAAGGCTTCCTGGGAGTGAGTTCCTGGTGTCCAGACCACAGGATTGCTCTTCAGGGACCACACGGCGCTCTCACCTTGACGACGCACTTGAAGTGCTCTTGTCGAGGCCCTTTGCGACCATCCTCAGAGCCAAAGCAATGGGCACTCACCTCTGCTTACCTCTCCTGACTGCTTGTGACTTTGGCCCGTCTTTCTGGCACCTTCTCTCCACTGCTGCCTCCTGTTTCTCCGACCATTTCTTCCCAGGGAACTTCGCAAATATCTCTTCTTCTGCTTACCTAATACTCGTCAATGTTATGCAAGGTTCTTGGTGATCTCAGCACCCATGTGGCGTAAGTGACCCCTCATAGGCTGAGGAGTCCTCATACTCCCTGCAGCTCAGGGCAGACCTCCATTCCTGCTTTCCAGGCGTGTTCTCTTGGGTGTCCCACAGGAATTTCACTTCTGGATGCTATCAGTCTCTGTTCATCCCTTGAAATTTGAAATGTCCCACTCCGTGGTCTCCTGGTCAGCCTGCCCTAAGAGAGCCCCTTCCAATATAATCCTCTCCAGGGAGTGTTCTAAACCACAGGCATGCCGTTTCCTTCTGCTTAACACCTTTAACAGCTTCCTGTGGCTTTTAGGATCAAGGTCAGCTATCTTGGCTTTTTTCGTGTGACCCTCACGCTCTGGACCTTGCCAGCCTCCCAAACACCACCACTGGTCCTGCCTGTGCACATCTTTGCTCTAGTCACCACATGACTTGGGTTTCCTTGAACACGTTACCATGTTCCATGTCTCTGGAGATTTCCTATGTTGCTCCTACTTCCTGGACTCGCTTTCTTGCCTTTCCTTCCTGCTTCCTGAAAAGTTGGCTTAACATTTACCCACTTTGGGAAGTCATTCCTGACCTCCACCCTGGTCTGATTTTGCTCATTTGCGGGAGGCCTCTTATCCCCAACCCAAGCTCTCCTTCTCTCGCTGTATCCTGACGGCCACCTCTCTTTTGCCTTCCAGAAGGAAGTCAACTTCAGAGAGGGAGTGGGTCCGAGCCATAGAAAAATAGGAGAGTCGAAAGGGCTCTGGAGTTGGGACAGACCTAGAGGCATGATCCCAGGCTTCTCCGAGCCCGCTCCTCATTTGTAAGGCAGGGGACAAAAGGAACGACCACCACGGGTTATTGCTAGGATTGAACGAGGTAATACACCTGAAATTCCCTTCCACACGGAAGTTAGATTTTTTTTGAAATGCATTTGTTTCTTTTCCTTTCCCCTGTGTTTTCATGGCATGGGGGCAGCAGAGGATTTCTTCAGACGTAGCCTGGACCAAAGCCCTGTTGGGAATTAAGGTGCTGGGAAACAACGACCACACCAAGTACCGGCAAAGATGAGGAGGAGCTAAGTTCTTACACACTTCGGGAATACTCTCTGGGGCCGTCAGATGGTACAACCACCTTGGAAAACAGTCCGGCAGCTTAACCAAGATGGGAACATACACGTGTCATGTGACCCAGCCTGTCCACTCCTAGGTATTTACCCAAGAAAAAAGAAAGTGTGTGTCCACACAGAGACTTGTGCACAAGTGTTCTCAGCAGCTATTTCTGTAATAAACCAACATTCACATGCCCATCGATCGGTGAAGGCATCGATAAAAAAGCATCGATAAAAAGGAATGAATGACTGACATTCGCAAAAACGCTGGTGCATCTCCAAAGAATTCTGCGGAGCGAAAGAAACCAGACGAAAGAGGACGTGCTCAGTGTGACCCAGTTGTAGACAAGGAAAGCTGATCTGCAGTGACAGAAAGCACATCAGTGCTTTCCTAGGGACAGAGTCGAGGGACAGGAGGGAGGAATTGCAAAGGGGTGCAGGAAAACTTCGGGCATGATGGATACGTTTGCTGTCTTGATTGTGGTAATGGCTTCATGAGTTAAACGTACATCAAAGCTTATCAAATCACACACCTTAAATACGGCATATAGTTTATTGTATGTCAATGAAACCTCAATAAAGCATTTAAAGGAAAAGAAGTCACTGATAAGACAAACTTGGCTGCCTGCCTGTCCGATATTTGTTCTCCCTTTCTTTAGCTTAATGGAACCCCACTTTGCTTTGGGGTGGCAGTGTAAATGGACCGTAGTCTAGGCCATTCGGATTAATCCCATTACCCGCCCCCCTCTCTCTCTGCCTCTTTCGCAGCTGGGAGAGTCCATGTGACCTAAGTCCAAAGAGACCTAAGCTAAAGTCTGCAGGTGATGGTTCTGAGAAAGCTTTGGCTGTCTTAATAAAAAGGGGCGAGAATGGCTGGCTTAGCCCCTCCCCCTCTGCCTTCTTCCTGTTTGGAATGAGAACACGATGCCTGGAGCTGCGGCAGCTATCTTGTCACCTTGAGGGAAAAGCCAGGAGAATTTTAAAGATGCTGGCTCTGATTTCATGGAGACTTTAAGTAGCCACCTTCCTCCACGTATTTGTTTTTGTTTTTGTTTTTTTGCGTGTGCAAGGAGATGTTCCCTATTTGTTTCTTGAAACCATTGCACATGGGTTTTCTGTTCCTTGCCACCGAACACATTCCCACTGTTCCAACTGGGTTGGCAATTCAGGTATCTACTGCAGATAACAAACCACTCTGAAACCTAGAACATAAGACAAAAAACCACACCCATTGCATTATGTTCATGATCTTTTGGGTCAGGAATCCTGCCCGGGCACAGCAGAAATTCCTCGTCTCTTCTCCATGTCTGGGGCTTCGGCAGGCAACGGCCATGACAAGTTGACCGTGAAGCCAGTTGTCCAGGGCCTCTGTGAAGTGCTCTGGGGTTAGACCGTCCGAGATGGCTCCTTTGATGATACGTCTGTGCTTAAGCTGTGCCAGCTCTGCCTGGCATTATCCCCTCCCCACGAGACCTCTTCACGTGGCTGGCGGGGGCTACCTCGCAGCATGGCCGTCTCACGGTAGCCAGACTCCTTACACGCTGGCCGACGTGCCTCTGAACAAGTGTGCCAAGCAGGAGTGGAAACTTCCAGCTGTTTTGAAGGTTTGACCTGGCAGAGCTTCACTTCCACTTGATTCCATTGGTCAAAGAGGCCACAGGCCACCTAGATTCAAGGAGAGAGTAGAGGAATTCTGTCTCTCTTTAGGGTGGTGACATGCACAACAATGGGCCACCATCTTGAGGATGAGACGAGCAGCAGTTGCACAGCAGGCACCTAGTTCAAGGTCCAGCTCTGGCTTGGATTCCCTCTGTGATTTGTACGCAGGCTGCCCTCTCGGAACCTCAGGGCGATGTCTAACTTCCTGTCTAAGTTCACCACATGAAGCCTTTCAAACAGTCTCTGGCTTTGGCCTTGTTGAACGTCCTGCAGGTTTCTCCACACCCCGATGTTGCTCTTGATGCCCGAAATTCCTCTCGACCCCCTCCTGCAGCCTCTCCTCGGCCAACTCCTACTTGTCCTTAAGGACTTAGCTCTCGTGCCCCTCCTTGTAGAAGCTTTCCTGACGAGTCCCATCTTCATTAGGTTCTCCGCCCGTGGGCTCTTAGCCCGGCCCGGCCGTCTCTCCTGTCCCTCAGCCCCCCGCCTGCTTGCTAGTCTGGCTAGCCCACCAGAAGGTGAGAGCCAGCGAGCTTTGAAGGCTCAGGCCTGTCGTCTTCATTTGAGCCCCCACCTCACCCCCAGCCCACCCAGTTCCCAGCGCGGTGCCGGGCAGCGTCGGCAGGCGGGCGGTGTTTGTGGAAGGGAGAGAGGAAGGCAGTAGACACACACACACCACACAACAAACATCCGGGGATTCTCACAGGGATTTTCCCTGTTGGCGTACTCTCTGCTCCCAGCTCCCCTGGGAGCAGCTGAAATCCGGGGCTGTAATTCTTACACCAGAGTTCTATTGAAATATGCAATGGCCAGAGAACAGTGTTTGTTCAGCATTTGGCTCAGGAGCTGTCAGCGCCCCTCCTCACAGGGTACCGCATCCCCGATGCCGCATTCGTCAGACCCGGCTCACAGCACAGGCCTGGCTGCCGCAGCAGCCCTTCCCGATGGACCCCTGGGGCCGATGCTTTTCCTGGCCTTCCGTTAAATCCAGGACATATTTTTAAAACGCCTATTTTGCGCCCAGCTCTCTGCCGGGTGGTGAGGGACGACGGAAAACCTGATAGCGGGGCAAAGGTGTGGACAGTGGGGGGAGAGAGTGAGGGGGCTGGAGGGCGGGGAGCGAGGGTGGGGGAGGGAGATGGGGTGCAGCACGTGGTCAGCACGGGACCCGGTCCCGGACCTTCTGCTCCCACTCATCTCCCGCTAATCCTCAGTGCCTGGGCCTTCGTGGCTGTTTTCCCTGCATCTTTTCTGATGGGTGGACCCCCAGGCCTCACGGATCATTCAGTATTACGAACACCGGCCTTCCCTTCCAGCCACAGAAGGAACTTTGGACTTCGGCCTGAGAGAAATGGAGAAACATCAAATGGTTCTTTGCAAGGAGAAAGAGGATCAGATTTGGGTTTAGAAAGCCGATGCCGGTTCGGGATAGAGAATGGGTCGGAGGAGGCGTGAAGGAGGCAGGGAGACCTCGGGGCCGGGGGCCTGTGCCAGGCTTCCTGAGGACCGATGTTGGCAGCCTGCTGCACCTTGGGGCTGCGGGGATGCAGAGAAATGGGACAGATTCAGAGGGTGTCTGGGTTGTGGACTTCCCATTCGTGGTGGGTAGTGAGCGCAGGGAGTGGGAAGCATCGAGGCCGGCACTGGAGGGGGTGGGGGTTGGGGCACTGGCCCCCAGACAAAAGAAACACTTCGGTGATGACGGTGGGGTCCGTTCTGACACTTCCCCTGATGATCTCCTTTCTTGCTTTTTCTGAAATCCGTAGCTACCAAACACATAATGATTTCCTCGGTACTGGGGAAGGTAAGGGGAAACCTTTCCAGTGTCTGTGTTACGATACAGGAAGGCCAGGGCCATTTGTGAGCACAGAACCTACATGTCCTTTGCACCGTGACTCCCATGCACCTGCTAGGTCACTCGCAGGGACTGGGTTAGGCAGCATGAGTACTACCCGTTAGTAAACTTCCCTGGGGGTTTCACACTGTATGATTATTTGGAGACAGATAAATAGAGAGGGGGCCTGAAATCACAGAAGACACAGTTTCCACACCTGGGGGAGGGAAAGAAGGCTTTAAAGAGGTCTTGAGGTATGCGTAAGAGTTCGCCAAGGAGGCAGGGGGATGGAGAGCCCTGGGGACAGATGGCAAAGCCGGAACAAAGGCATAACGTGGGGACTAGAGAACCTGGAAAGGGTGGGGCAGGAATGGCCGGAGATGACGTCGGAAGACCGGCTAGGGTAATGTCATAAACGGCCACGCTCCAGAGGTTGAACTTTACCTTGCAGTTTAGTGATGACCGATAGAGTGCCTTCTGGACACCGTCGCCATCTGACCAGTGGTGGTCGCCTGAACCGCGTGTCAAGAAGGATCCCAAGGTGGAGTCCGCAGGGAGCGATGCGATTGCTAGCGATGGGAGGTGGGCGGCAGGAGTCGCGCAGGCAGTCCGGGCGCCCAGGATGTGCCCTCTTCCGCAAAAGTGCCACCGAAGGAAGGTGGAGTGTGGGACTTGGGGGGCTCAAGAAAGCGCGTTGGAGAAGATTAGCGCGAGGCTCCAGGGAGTACGAGTCGCTGGGAGGCCAGACTCGGGCCATGTTGCCAGTGAGCCGGTAGCGAGTTTAAATGCATCCGAGGAAGGAAGCAGCTATCAGGTGTTTGCAGGGCTCAGGGTAGACCTTTTCGCAGCCGCTTCCGTAATGAGGGTGTGCGGGAGGAAGAAAGAACTTCAGGGCCAACGCTGTCCGTGTCCCTTCTCCCCTTAAGCGAAAACACCCAGGGCGAGAGAAGCCACACGCACCCACAGACGCGCGCGCGCACACACAGCCGCGACCCCACCGAGGGGCACGCTCTACCTTCCCTTCCCTGCTCCCCGTGAAGTCAGAGCATAATTACCGGAAAGCATTTCTGCCTGAATTTTAGATGAGCGCTTTGACAAAATATAATATTGGAAACAATCTTTATCAAACATTCATGTGTCGTGTGAGAGATAAAGCCCGGAATCCATAATTCATACGGCGTGTGTATTTCCAAGTGTGCATGAGAGGCTGAATTTCAATGAGGCAGCCTGAACAATATTTTCTGCCAGACGCAGGCTTTCATCATTTACATTATTCACTAGGTTTTCCAGAACAGTAAATCTTAAATATATATTTGTGTTGGGAAGAGCTTGTGTGCGTGTCTGTGTACACACAGAGGGACGTGCACCCTTTCGGGCACAGATTTGGCGGACGTGCGTTCCAGCTGGAGGGGCACGCGGTGACAGCCGGGAGGCTTGGCGCGGCGAAGGCGCAGGGTTCCTTCTGGAGGACGGCCCACGTCCCCATGGACTCCGCGGCTCGCTGCACAGGCATCAAATCCACCCACCCTGTTGTCTCCCTCTTCAGACCCAGCCAGCGTCTCACTTGGAACCCCTAAAAGAAAGTAAGGCTCAGATGAGGGGCGTTGCCGCAGATGCTTAAGAGCAGGGCTACTCAGGATTTATTTGCCATACTCTTCAGGAAGTAATTGTCCCTGAGTCTCCAAAGGTCAAGATCGGAATGAAGTGCTCATGAAGATTGTTGGGTTTTGTCTCACTCTGGTGCTCAAATCTTTTCCGCAACAGCCTCCCTAGTTGGTGGAATAGTTTCTGCTTGCATACCTTAGAGACGGGGAGCTCACTACTCCCAGAGTTTGCCCCACCCTCGCTGCTGAGAGTCAGGACCGCCCAAGGGTCTTCCCTGGATTGAGGCAAAATTTGTCTCACGATTGTCACCCGCTGTTGACGAAGCCCCACAGAGTGAGCGCAGGGAAGCCGTTCAGAGCTCTGAACACGACCTCACATCCCTGAAACCTTCTCTGCCCAGATCTTTGTCCCTTTAGCGTTCCCTCACCCAGCTTGCGTGGTGGGTCCAGACGTGCAACGCCCAAACTCTCCTTCAGCACCAAGGAGCTCATTCTCGTGAAGCCGAGGTTGCTGCCTGCTGCTGGCTGGCAGCTGAGTCCCTCCTCAGGCATTGCCCTGGGCAGAAGGGACTGGCCTGCCCCAGGTTGTGCCCTCGCCGGGGACAGCCACGGCCAATGACTAGGAGATGAATCTTTGAAAAGTCCTTTCCGGTTCTTGAACCCCCATGTGGTGGGCTAAGGGTCTGCTCCACCGCACGCAGTTCAGCCTCCCCCTCTGCCCAATCTTGCGTTTTTCAGTCCCCACAGGAGTCGATCCAGGGATCCTCTCCGATAACGTCCCGCACGTGATCTCTGTGGCAGAGTCCCAGGAACTGGACCAAAGACGGTCGAGGCAGGAGTGGGCTGAGGAAGAGACTCCAAATAGGACTGTGGAATGGGACCTCTGCTAGCCAGCAGACAGGAAGGATGTTATCACTGGTGGTGGATGCCCGACTGAGGGCTCCCAGCCTGGGGGATGATGGTCCAATTGTAGGGACTCCCTCCCGCCCACTTGGAGAAACTGGTGGGACGGGTCCTGGTGGAAGGGAATGCCTGGCAGGTGGCACATTTCAGGAGGCTGAGGAAATTAGTAATTATAAAGACGATGGGAGTGTCTGGCTTGTGCTGAGTGCAAGCCCCAGACCAGAAAAACAACAACAACAACAAACCAACAAAAGGCTATACGTGATTAATTACCAGTTGAAGGCAACTTGTTGTAGTCCGTGGGCTTCCCTGGTTACATAGAAAGAAAGTCACTTCTCCAGCAGCTGGAGACAGGAGAGCGCTGAGGTTCTGGACCCTAAGTGGAGACCAGACAAGAGGCCATTCTGACCTCTCACCTTGAGTCAGTTGGCTATGCCAAGGTCATGGCCCTGCATGGGACCTTCAGACTTGTGATGGGAGTATCTGGGTCAATAACTTGAGAACTTTGAACCCCAGACCTGCTGAGCCCCTGGCCTGCCGAAGTGGCCCTCTCCCTGACCTTGAAGTCTAGCGCTCCCCACCCCTTGCTTACAGATGATGCGGAGGCCTCCACCTCCCACGGCATCTGCCCGCTCGGGACCTACCTCCGTCCCCCTCTGGGACACTGGACCGACACTGGGGCTAAGTCACTATACAAATCGGCCAGCGAATAGGGGCCTTCTCAAGGAGGAAAGGAGGTACAGGACCCACCACACATGCTGGCAGGGCCCAGGGGCGCATGCATGAGAAATCGGGGGCGCTGAATGAGGGGTGGAAGGCAGTAGCTATCAGTATGGGGGCAACTCCCTTGGTGTAGGATTTCACACCCTGACAAGGACCTTGGAAGCCGATGTTAACGTGCTGCTCATGTGGTTCTTCGAAGCTTGGAAGAAGATATGGCCCACGCTATGTAAGGTAGAAATGTCATAGTTGCAGTGGCACATGGCAGGAGAGGGGATCCACAAGTCGGAGGAGGAAGCGTGCTAGAGTGGCTATTCTGTGTAAGGCTGAAAAGCCTAGCAGCTACAGAAGGGCCTGGTTGACAGGTCACTTACCAAAGCAGGGACAGCTATGCTGGTGAGGGGGTACCAGCAGCGGGGGGGGGGGGGGGCACTGGGGGTGTTGTCTGTAGACTAGGCATGGCTGGAGGTGATGTCATATGTCACAAACCTGGGCTCCCAGCTAGCAGTTGGGATCTTAGGAAAGGGCAGAGGCAGGTGGCAGTGCTTACCTGTCAGAAGCAAGGTGGGGACAACTATCGCAGCGAGCAGTGAGGTCAGAGCGGTGGCCAGGTGGGCCTGGCCTGCAGATTGATGGGTGAGGCCACAGAACGCCACGTCCCTGAGGTAGGGTGACCGTCAGGATGCAGGGGGTTTCTAGGACAAGGAACTTTCGGCGCTAACGCCACGGAAGTCCTGCTCAGACTAAGATAAATTGGTCACCTTGCCCTCAGGGCAGCTCAGAAGAGTATTGCTCAATAAATACAAAATTAAAAAAAAAATAAAGACAGATGATCAGGAGGCTAAAAGCAGCTGTCCCAGTTTAAACAAAAACAAAAATAAAAAGCAAAAAAAAAAAAATACAAACAGAAAACCACACGAAACCCCTGTGATCCCTTATCTAGTTTCTGAATCTGAGCCATTTTGCAGGCCCAGAATGTACTGACTAAAGAAGAGGATAGGTCCCCGTAGGGAAGGACCCGCATCGCCACAGCAACTGGGGTCAGTGATGACTGCCCCCGTCCTTTTAGGGCTCATGTACTGAAGAAGGGCAAATGCCCAGAGTTGATTAACATTGGTAAACGGGCCCCTGCAGTCATCATGGCCTCTGTTAGAGTGGGATGTGTTTGGGGTCAGCTTATACAGATGCTCCTGACACAGAACTGACTCACATGGGTCCAGAGCATCCCCTGAGCCACACTGGGGAAGTGTCACCCAGTGTCCCACAAGGTGTCCTAGCGGGAAAGGCCAAGTAGAAGCCTTGAAACTCTTCCATCCCTACCCCCGCTTAAGATAGAAAATGAAAAACAATCTTGCCTCCCAGCTGGGAAACGGCAGAGACTGGTGCCACCTTTAGTCCTAAAGAATGCAGGAGTGGTTGGTCCCCACCATTTTACCATTTCATTCACCAGCAGGAGCCTCCAAAGATGAGCTGGGTCTTGGAGGACGAGAGTGGGCCACGATAATTTGAGCAGGTAGTTGACCCCAGTTGGAGGCACCGTGATTGTACCAGAGCACAGAAGATAGCTCTGAGCACTGCAAGGTGTGTGTGCACAGATCCCTATCAGGAAAGAGGGCCAGGGCAGTTCACACTCTCATGGGGTGCAAATCTGTTCACCCTTAAGGTCTTTCACCATGGTTTGCTGCTTCTGTCCTCCATCACAACATAGTCCCAAAGACCTCGAACTGTCTAGACAAACCGTATAACATCTCACTGATCTGGTTGATTGGTGAGATCACATCAATCAAACCAGGAGAGCAAGAGTTGGCGAGGGAGTTGGGGGCCTTGGTAAGTCACCTGTACTCCAGCGAGAGGGAGTTAAACCCTACAAAGATGTGGGGAGTCACCTCCTCCGTGACGTTGTTAGAGGTGGGTGTTCTGGGGCCAGGACTCTCTTCCAAAGTAAAGGCAAACGATCTCATCTCAAAGTTTCCAGCACTGAGAAGGAAGCACGCACCTCGTGGGTCTCCTTGGATTCTGCAGGCAGTACACTCCACACTAGGAAAAGCTGCTCCAACCCATTTATTGTGGGACACCGAGGACCCCTGCCTCGGTGGGCAGGAGTCCTGTAGCCGATGCAGGTTGCTGTGCAAGCAGCCCTGCTGCGTGAGCTACATGACTGGGCAGACTCTAAGGTATTACAGCTATTTGTAGTAGGAAAGGAAACTATGTGGAGTTATGGTGAGTTCCAAAAGGAAAATTACCGTGTAGACGCTCAGGGTTCTGGAACAAGGCCACGTCATCTGCAGTGGAGACTCAGACATTCAAAAAACAGCTCTTAGCATGCTTCTGGGCACGGGTACAAATGGAGCCAATGACCATGAGACGTTAAGTGACCACGAAGCCAAAATTGTTCATCGTGACCTGGGTTCATATACAAACACCGAGGCATGAGATTATTGTAGCTTGGAAGTGGTACACCTGGGATCAGGCATGATGGGACCAGATGACACCAGGAAGCTGCCCAAGAAGCAGACACCACCTCCCATGTCACCCGCCACTGTTGTTCAGGTCCCACCAGTGGCTCCATGGGTGAGGTCCCTTAAGACTAACTGACGAAGTAGCAAACAATAAAAAACAAGCTCTATTCATGGATGTGTTGGCTTGATACATAGGTACAAGCTGGAAATGAACCACCGCTACCCTATAGTCCCACACAAGGATGCCCCTGAAAGACAGCAGAGAGGATAAAGCCTCCCAGCAGGCAGAGCCCCAGGCAGTGTCCTTGGCCATCAATTCTGTGGAGAAAGAGAAAAGGCGTGGAGTAGAACCTAAGTGGCTTGCATTGGTCCCCCTTTCATTCTGGAAGGGGAAGTGATTCATTTTGGTCGGAATTGGCATAAATTCTAGATGTAGGTTTACTCTTCCCACCTGCTGGACCTCAGCTTGTGCTGGACCTCAGCTTGTACCATACATAGCTGGTGGCTTATGGATCCCATATAACGTTGAATCACATGATTCAAGAGAATCACTTTACAGCCACGGAAGTATGACAGTGGGTGGCAGACCTTAGGATCCTTTGGGTTTATCACATACTGCATCCCCAGACACTGCCACCTGAGAGAGTGAAGGAATAACCTTTGAAAGTGCTGCTCAGGCACCAGTTTGGAGATGATGCCTGTGAGCCTGGGATATCCTGCAGGGTACAGCATGTACCCTAAGTCGATGACCACTTAATGATGCTATGTTCCTAGTAGAGAGAATGAATGGGTGTGGGGACCAAGAAGTAAAAACAGGAGTGTCTCTACTTACTGTAATTCCCAGGGACCCGCTTGAGGAATCTCTGCTTCCTGTCTCCACACCACTAGGCTCTGTGGACCTAGAAATCCTGGTTTCCAAAGGGGAAATGTCTCCACTAGGGGACAGAGGAAGTCACATTAAACTTTAGGCTGTGGTGTCACCTGGTCTCTTGGGGCTGCTTATTTAAGTTGAAAGACTGGTAAATAAGGGACAAAGTCGCTACCCTAGCAGGGTTAAGGAAATTTGATCATTGGGAGGAAGTAGAGATGTTGCTGAACCAAACAAAGGGCAGGAAAGAGTATGATTGGCCTCAAGACACTGGGGAGTCTCTTGTTCTTTCCTACCCAATTTTGATGATAAACTGAGAACCACAATAGCCTATAATGCAAGTCCCCGTAACACAGAGAGGCCTGAGAAGGGGATGGCAACCGGAGATTCAGACCCTTCAGGGGTGAGAGTTTGGTTCATGAAACCAGTTGAGCCACAGAGTGAGCATAGGTGCTAGATGCTCGTGAAGGGAATCTAGAATAGGTAGCCCAGGAAGGAGATTATGAGTACCACCTGCAGCCATGATGTCTACAGTGGGTCTCACTAAACTTCCTCTTGTTCAAGTTTTCCCAGGAAAAGAGACAACCAGAATGAGGAGACAGGATAATTTGCTCCAAGAAGCTGTGATATAAAACAGGTGGCTGTGTGTATTGCAAGGGGTGGACTGTAGTGGGTGGTGTGATGCTACAGTGCCTGGAGCCTGCTCTAGGACTGAGCACTCACTCCCAGCTGCCAGGAGTGCTGTTTCCCAAGTCCCTTCTCAGGAACTACCCTTGGCCAAAAGGAGCTACCCTGCCTCCCGTGTGGGAGCAGCCCACATCCAATGGTTGGTTGATATGGGGTACAGAAGTTCATTCCCAGTTCAGAAACTCTGAAGGGCCATGCCAGCACCAGAGGCTCTGCTGGGGCTTTCACTGCAATCACAACACGGTTCTCCCTCCGCCCAAAGATGCTTGCTCTACTCCCTCACAGGTGTGTTCCTGACAGCACTCCCTACTAAACTCCCCATACAGAAATCTCCATCTTAGAGTCTGTTTCCTGGCGAATTGCTCTTACACATGATTTTAAGATCTCTGATGTCTGGTTTCTGGTCATGTTGTAGATTATCGGTATGTCTCTTGACCAATGGTTTCTAAAATAGAAACTGAACTCCGACTTTCCCCAGTAGGTTAGGAGATTGTCACCTCCCTTACAGTAGACCCTATACATTTATTAACGTGGCCCACTTTAGCAATAACATTTTTACAGTCAGGCCACACTGTTGACCTTTCTAAACCCACTCTTGGTTAGAACTCCACATCTTTTCTAAGCCTTGTGGCTGTTAAATCTTGTGTCCCTCATTAAGCATGTGCAGTCAGCTTTTGGGGGATCAAGCACAAGACTTAGGTTCTTCTTTTCAGTTCCATCTGGTTGGCTGCCACTTATCATTCCTACCTGTTGAAAGATTTTTGGATCAGAACTTCATTTGATTCATTTATCTTTCCTTTCAAATTCATGTCAGACTCAAATTTGATAAGCTGGCCTTCCATGTCCTTATTCAGGCTGTTAATGAAAATGCTCATCAGGATGCCCCAGGCCTTCCCGGGGGTTGGCTGTCTTCTTCCTGGAGTGGGACAGAGTGCTCGGTCATGTCAGAGGACAACACATCTCTTTTCTTCTCTGCTGTGAGCTTTGTGAGAAGCTCATTATCACCACTGCCAATAGGTATTGGCCCTTTCCTCACGGTCCCACCCCTGCCACCAGCCCTGTGAGCTCTCTGCCCTTGTTAGCCTTCAGGAGCAGCTAAATAACTGGCCCAAGGTCACATGGCTCTTAAGGGGCAGAGCCCGGATTCATACCTGGTGTGGGGCAAAGCCATTGATTGACCTACACTAACCCGACTGTTTCCCCAACACTCCTCTGACAGTCTCCGTGGCTCCAGGAGGTTCAGTGACTTGCCCCAAGTCACACAGCTAGTGACAGAATGAAGCCCGAACAAGAAACCGCCAGTGTCTTCATAGGAGAACGTCGGCCTCTCTGTCCCAGTTTACAGAGGAGCGCACGGAAGCCCAGAAGAGGGACGATGACGTTGCAAGTCACGTTATAAGCTGCAGTCCTCACAACAATTCTGCATGCTCTGCAGACCGCATTGTCGCCTGTCACCCTTGCTCTGCTAGAGCGGGAGTCACTTATTGGCTGTTGTATTTACCGATTTACTGTTGTGTCCCCAACTCCCCTAACTCTGCCTGGCACAGAGTGGGTGCTCAATCTGTTATTTATTCACCAAAACCTGGGGTTATGATCTCTGTGGTTCCAGTCAGGGACCCGGCGCCCCTGAAACAATGTCACCTGTGATGTGCGGAGGGCCAACGGTACCTGGCATTTTACCCGATGCGTCGTGACCGCACAGTTATTACCTGTGAATCAGC
Organism: Neofelis nebulosa; assembly: GCF_028018385.1. Classification (NCBI taxonomy): domain Eukaryota; kingdom Metazoa; phylum Chordata; class Mammalia; order Carnivora; family Felidae; genus Neofelis; species Neofelis nebulosa. The sequence continues at coordinate 43,389,495 of NC_080794.1, read as the reverse complement.
TGGTGCTTTTCGGGAAGTCCGTCGTCTCCCTGGAGCCGTCAGCTTTCCTCTGTTCTTTGCTGAAATCACGGCCTGAGCATTGCCCAGGAGGGAATGTCCAGGGGACACCCGCAGTGATCTCTGTCTCTTCCGCCACCCACACGGCGTTTGGTCTGGGTCTGGGCACCAGACAGCTGACGGCTGAGGGATCTTGCAGCGTCGTGCCAGGAACAGCTGGCATTTTTGCTGTGCAGGTTGTGCTGTCGTGGGATTCATTTCTGTCTCCTATCTCCCTTGCCTTTTTTTTTTTTCTTCCCGACAGAGAAATAGGAACATCCTGTTCTCATGCAACACTAAGAATCTGTCTCAACAAGCCCCTCGGTGAGTTAGCGGTAAATATTGTGAGAAACCCGCCAAGGTTTTAATTGTGCGTGGCCATCAGGTCTGTAGGGAGCTGGCTCCTTTGGAGACCTCCCTGGAGAGCACTGCAGAGGGGCAGCGGTGGGGGGTGTGGGGTATGCTCCTGGGCCCTTCAAGGGCCTGAATTCTAAGCCACTTCTTGATTTCAGGACAGACTCTGAATATTTAGCATAACAAAGCATTTTTTTTTAAAAATATTAGTCATTAACCAAAATTCCCTGGGCAAGAAGACATTTGGAATGGTCACATTGCCGTTTCTTTCCTGTGCCTCTGGACTCAGAGGTGTTGGTCAAACTCATTACCACGTGGTCAGTCAAGAGACCATCCATCCTTGGCTTCCCGTGGCAATCACGCTCGTTCCCACCGTGTCCTGACAGTCCCACACTGGGAGCTGTGCTCACCCACCCTGGGGTTTCTACTCAGAGAAGGCCCAGTAACTCGAGCGGTCCAAAAACATCCTCCCTACAGTAGAAACATCTTTTGGCTCTGCCTGGCGTGTTCCTCCATTTTTGTCTTCTGCCACGGGGCCATTTCTTCTTGGGGGCCTGTTAGGATGGCCCTCGCATCTCAGAAGTGGCCTCTCCTGCTAACTCGCAATGATTTTTTAAAAGTGCATGCGTTAGACTTGTCAAGAATTAGGATGGGAGGCCACCTGGAGACCAGCTAGTCTCTCCCGTCCTGTTATAGGGCAGGAAACTTAGGTACAGGCAGGCTCAGGGCCCTGTCCGAGATGACACAGCTAGTAAACGGCAGAGCAGGGATTCAAGGCCGGGCAGGCAGGCAGGCGCCCGGCCCCCACTCTGGACCGCTGCCTTTTGCTGCCTGTCCAGCGCAGGTCCAGAGAAGTCATTTGCCCGGGTCATCCGGCAGCTGGAAAGCCAAATGAGAACACTGTATTAGTTGGCTAAGGCTGCTGTAACAAAATACCGCAGAACATAAACAGAAGTCTATTCTTTCCAGAAGAGGCCAGAAGTCCAAGAGCAAGGTGTGGGCCAGGCTGGCTCCTCCTGAAGCTGTGAGGGAAAATCTGCTCCACGCCGTCCCGATAGCTTGTGGTGGTGGGCCAGCCACCTTTGACGCTTCTTGGCTTGCGGACGCATCACCCGAGTCTCTGTCTTCCTCTTCGCGTGGAGTTCTCCATGTGCCTGTGTGTCTTCTGTATCTAAGTCCCCCTCTCTTTTCAAGTGTATTTATTTATTTTCAGAGAGAGAGAGCATGAGCAGGGGAGGGACGGAGAAGGAGAGAGAATCCCAAGTGCAGAGCCTGATGCAGGGTTCGAACTCACAAACTGTGAGATCACGACCTGAGCCGAAATCAAGTCGGAAGCTTAACGGACTGAGCCCCCCAGGCGCCCCATAAAAACCCCCTTTTAAAAAGGACACCGGTTATTTTGGATCAGGGGCCTGCCTACTCTTAATTATATCTGCAGTGACTCTTTTTCCAAATAGGGTCACATTTCAGGTGTTTGGACCTGAGACTCAACATATAAATTTGGGGGGGACACAATTCAACTCCCAACAAACTCTGATCTTCTAACCCTTGGTCATCCTCTTGTGAACCTGAACAATTTTTAATTTGACAAAATCATAATCAAACTGAATAAAATATGGGTTCTTGGCAGCCTGGGAGGAACTATTCCAACTTGAAATGATTGAATACTGTGGCACCCTGACTCTAAACTGCCTCTACGTAAATTGGTTGTGCCTGGGGCTCACGCTCACTGGGACAGACAACTGCAGCGTTTCGAAGGGGACAGATAGCAGAAGAATCCAGAGGTGAGGAGGGTTAGGAGCGGAGGCTCGCTGTCTGACATGTTTATTCAAGGGGTTTATTTGTATTTTCCATCTCCGTGCCAGATGTCAGCTCCATAAGGGCAGAACTGGAACTATTTGGTGCACATCAGTAGCAACTGCACAGGGCTGCTCGGAGGCCCAGTCTCCCGCTCAGGAATGCAGGGTCATAACTGCCCGGCCATCCCGATGCCTGCTTTGTGCATTGCAGACTTGTTTCCTTAACTGAACGGTAAGCCCTTCGACAGAAGAGACCCCTCGTCCAAGTGCCTATCTCAGAATCCCAGTTGGAAGGCACTTGGCACTGGGGTAGATCTGATCGTGACCCGTAGCTTCAACCTCTTTCCCCGCGACCGAAATCTCAGCAAAGCCGCAACGTAGCCTCCACGCAGTGCGATTGCTGTGGTAGCACAGTGCTTCCCCGTGGCCTCTGGCCCGCCATCCTCTGCTCCCCCTGCCGCGCACCCCTACCCATTTCTCCTTGTGTAATTAAAGGGAAAATGTTCTGCATTCATTTGCTTTATACTTTATCAAATAAGGGAGAGATGAATTAAGAGGTCCATATTTCTATTTCAAGGTTCATGTGCTTTCACAAACTGCACAAGTAGTGCTCTTAAAACCTGCCTTGTCAGCAGGAAGTGTCTGCTCGAAACTCGCCATCTCCCCCCCACCCCCTTCCTGTTTATATCCCCAGTGCAACTTCTAAATAGACGTGATGGGTAGGACTTTTGCATAGACAATTGTGAAATAATGCTCAGAGCCGCCAGCATTCTCCGGTCTCTCTGTCCCTTTCTCTCTCTCTGTCTCATATTGTTCAAGGATCTTTCTGGAGAGACGGATGCCAGGCCCTTGGCTCAACTCACGTGATGGCCACAGACATTGATTCAGTACCTGCTATGTACCGAGGGCTGTAGTGGGCACCACTGGAGAAATGAAAATGTTCATATCTTAAATTTCTCTAGTACTTTCTAGTTAAGCTAGTTCTATATTCAAAACGGCCTTGCGTCCTTTCAAAACCCTCTGCCTTGGATATTATTATTACTAGCTTTGCCAATCTGTGCGGGGTGGGGGGGGGGTGGAACTAAAGCTGAGAGAAATTAAATAACAAGGGTCCTTCACATTCAGCGGGTCAAGGACCCCCTGGTAGCCTGGTGAAGTCTATGCAATCCAGCTCAGAATACATTTTTAAATGCGTCAAACAAAATGCCTGGGTTCATAAGGGCAACTAATGATATTGAAATGCAGTTTTCCAAACATTTTAAAAGTCTGATATAGCAATTTATGTGCCTCTTTATCGAGGCATTAAATAACAAGATTCTAGGGCGCCCGAGTGGCTCAGTCAGTTAAGTGTCATGATCTCACGGTCCGTGGGTTCGAGCCCCGCGTCGGGCTCTGTGCTGACAGCTTGGAGCCTGGAGCCCGCTTCAGATTCTGTGTCTCCCTCTCTCTCTGCTCCTCCCCTGCTCATGCTCTGTCTCTGTCTCTCTCTCAAGAAATAAATAAACATTAACAATTTTTTAAATTTAAATTTAGACAAGATTTTAATAACTATTGCAGCTTTAAGGTAATGACTTGCATATATCAGGAATCAGCAAACTATCATCTGGATCATCACTTGTTTTTGTAAATAAAGTTTTATTTGAACTCAGCCCCACCCTTTCAAGCTTCTCTTGTCCAAGACTGCTTTAGAGCGACAAGAGCAGAGCGGTAGTTGTAACAGAGAAAGAACGGCCTATCATGCCTAAAATATTTACTCTCTGGACCTTTACAGAAAAAGTTTGCTGACCCCTGTTGTCTTCAATATTTTGAAACATCTGCAACAACTTTAATGGAACAGGCAGAGATGTGTGGTTTCTACCGGTGACAAAAATCTCAGATATTTGCAAATACTACTGTGGCTTGTTGCCTCCATTTGTAACCGAAGCATGTCATTTTTTCCATCCAAGTTCATGGGCCCCCAGAAGTGCATTCATGATGCTGATAGGGGTAGAATTCCAACCCAAGTTGGTCTGTTTCAGAAACCAGCATTTGTCCTACAACCCTTGATGTCTGGTACTTGAGAAATCTCACAGCCTAGTGGAACACACACACACACACACATACTCACACACTCACACACACCCTTCTAGGCAGACAGTCCCTGCCTAGTGCTATCATGAGGAGATAAGTGCCATGGAACTCTTGGGGAGGCAGGGAGGTCCAATCCCTTAACCTTCTGAAGTCCTTGATCAATGCAAAGCCACCACATATGGCTGGCACCTGGCCCAAAGGGTGAAGTGAACTCTAGCTCAGCTACCAAGCCTGCTTGTGTTGGAGGCTGGGATGCCTTTCTAAAAGCTTCACAATTGGGACACATGCGTGGCTCAGTCAGTTAAGCATCTGACTCTTGATTTTGGCTCAGGTTATGATCTCATGGCTTGTGCGTTTAAGCCCCATGTCAGACTCTGTGCTGACAACATGGAGACTGCTTGAGATTCTTTCTCTCTCTCTCTCTCTCTCTCTCTCTCTGCCACTTCCTCTCTCGCTCTGTCTCTGAAAATAAATAAACTTAAAAAAATGAAAAGTTTCACAAAAATAAATAAAATGCTCTCAAAATGCTCTGTGGGCTAGGGAAAGTCTGGGTATGTCTTCTCTTCAGCAACGTGGACGAGCCTATATTTGGACTTAGACTTGATGGGTACTTACTGATGTATGGTCTGTCCCTCAAACATTTAAGGGGCATTGATGGATTGACTCCCGGATAGGTAATAAGAAAGAGGAAGACCATTATTACACTGAGGGATTATAAAGACTGCACTCTGCAAACTTTCCATTCACTCATTTGTTCATTCACATCTTCCCTCCTAAAAATGTTCATTAATTACCTGCTATATGCCAGCCTCTTATTTAGGTCTCTTATTTCAGGGAGATATATATATATATATATATATATATATATATACACACACACACACACACACACATATACACACACACACACACACACACACACACACATATATATATATACACATACACACAAGCCATAGGAAGCTTAGTTCAGCTTTGTGATTTCCTAGCAAGGTTACCTTGGGGAACTTCTATTCTCTGATTTCTATTAGTCTATCTATAAAATGGGAATCGTAAATATACCTGCCACCCACCTGACAGATTTGAGGTGCATCCAAGGAGACAATAGATGGGAAGATTGTTGGGGAGAAAATGTTTAAAAGATCAAAAGGAAGGAGAGATCTCTGCAGTTCCGGTGGGTTGGGCTTGTTCATAGATGAAGTGGCCTTGAGTAAGCCTTGAAAGATGGACAGGATCTGAAGAGGCCAGAGGTTAGCTAAACCCGACAGGAGACACCAAAATGGCACCGTAAGTGCGGGCTGGGAGGCAGGGCAGGAGCTGCGTAATCTGGCGGCTTCCCTGAGGAATGTGGCACTCAGCACACTCCCTGCTGAGATTTTAGAGCCAGCCAGGAGGCACTGTTATAGAATGTGTTTTTTATCATCATCCTCATCACCATTATTATCATTATTAATAATATGATATTTGGAGCATTTATGCACATTAATTTTAAACAAGCATGTGCTGGGGCAAGATTTGATGCTGCTACCAATAAGCAGTCATAACGTGGGTCTTTAATTTACATAAAATCATTTATGCTAATTTAATTAGTCCTTTGTTTACAGCTGAGGCTCACTCACCACTGGGCTGCGAGATGCGCTCCACTGCAGCACACTGAGGAGCCGGAAGCCAGGCACACGCATCCATTTTGCAGGGATGCTCTTCCCGCGCAGAGGGAAGAGTCGCCTGCTTTTTGGGGGGAGGGCACATTCAGGTGCGGCAGTTCTTATTTACAACTTATCCCCAGTAGGGGATTGTGCTGGGTGCTGTCCTATTTTGAAGTGATTTGTCCTGACAGTCGCCCTGTGCAGAAGATCAGAGAAGTCTCACGTCTGACCCAGTATCACACAGCTACCAAGTGGCAAGACAGATATTCAACCCAGCTGTGTCCGTCTCTAGTTCTCAGCCTCTTTCTGGATATTTACGAGTGTAGACATTAAATAGGAACGTACTCTGTAAACGCCGGTTGAATGAATGAATGAATGAATGAATAGCGTCGTTCCCGTTTCAAGGGTTTTCAGGTGCATTTTCACCCTGACACCTTGTAGCAGCCCTGAGAGATGGGTCTGGCCAGCTCCATTTTGCAGAAGAAGCTGAATAGGCGGGGTGATGGAGAGGGCACTCCTCTTTGAACTCAGAGTTCTACATCCTCCTGCTGATTGTGTCACTGATTTATGCCCTGACCTTGGCCCGACCTTGACCCTGGTCAAAGTGCTTCCCTCACCCCAGTTCCTCCATTGCCCCATTTGCAAGACAGCAAGAAGGATCCCTTGTCCTTCTAATCTGACGGGCAGAAATAAAAAAATGAGTCTGTGGAGGGGACCGTGCAGGGTGCCTGGAAATTATAAGGTGGTATTTGTCAGACTTGCCTTGGGAAACCTTGAAAAATTGAATGGAAACCACTGGGCTCATTCATCTCCTTTTAACAGCCCCGTGTCATCCAGCCTGGTCTTTTCCATTCCTGCTCTGTCCAGTCCTGACAACATAATTTAGTTCCAGGGAACTTGAATAGAACGGAGTGGACTGATATTTCCACGCACTCGGGCCTTGATTAATACCGTCAGGGCAGCTGCCTGTGAGGATGAGGAACCAGAGAGGATGATGCTTCACAGCACCCCCACCTCCCGTGCTCACTGCCTCTCCCCTGCCTCGTCCTGCAGGTCGCCCTCTCCCCTCCCTCCTTCCGCCCAGACTGCATGCCGAGGCCCTTCCCTGGCGTATTTGTCCTTCCTGCTGTTCAGCCATCCGTTCCGCAAACATACTGTTTGCCACGGTCAGGCAGTGGGGACGGAGAGTGAAGTAAGGAGCAGCCCCGTCCTTCAAGAATTCAATCATGGGAAAATGAAAACCAATGGCCACTCAGGCAAAAAACGGCTTAAGGGATGAAGCGGGTGTTAGACCAGGGACGGAGTGGCTACGGGGGCAGATGGGGGAGGTGCAGAGGGCTTCACAAAGGAGACAGTGTCAAAGGAGGCGTTTGGGGATTCGTGAGGTCTCCCCGGGCGGAGGTGTATGGACAGAGGGAGGGAGGGCAGGGAGATTTCTGGCAGTGGCTGCCGCATAAGCAAACGCACAAAGGCCTGAGATGCCTGACTGTGTGGGGATGGGAAGCAGTCTGGGTGGCCCTGCTGTGAATGGGGTGCTGAGGTGGGGGCAGGGCCCGGAGCAGGGACTGCTATGGGCAGATGTTGACATCTTTGCCTCAGTTCTGGTTCCACTGGCATGCCTTTCTTTGGGAATGCACCCAAGTCCGCATGGGGAGATGATGAAAAGGGCACTGAAGGAGAAGGGAGTAGGGGGTTGGAGAGCAGATATGGGGAAATTCCATCCGCCTCCCGTCTCAGTAAGAGTGGGAGTAAACCCCAACCACGGGCGGGGAGGAGGAACAGGGAGCAGGGAGAAGGTGCAGGGCAGGTATTTCTTTTCATCTGTGTGAACGGGGGCAAGAAGCGGCTCCACTCTGGCAGTCCCGGCTCCTCTTTTTTGTGGACTTTCTTCAAAGTAGGCGGCTACCCAGAGCTACCTTGACACTGATCACCACACCCAGGCCTCCTTCCCGATATTCTGCACAGGGGCGTCCTTAACCCATCGCAGAGGAGGCAGGATTACCTCGTCGTGAATGTGTCCCTGTCCCTACCCAGCAACACCTGCACTGATGGCCTCTTTCCATGGATATCAAGATTTATGGTTCCTCAAAATCAAATATTGACCTTGGCTTTGTGTCCATCAATATATGACCTTTCAAGTCAATGAACCTGGATATGCGAGTCAATGGTTACTTATTATATCCTCTGCCCTGAAATGGAAATCTCGGACCCCCCAGCGCACGGATTGGGCCATAGTCGCGATCTTGTTTATTGCTCCCTGCACTTGGCGTCTGTGATTGAAGAGTCCTTGAACAAGCTGCAGAGTTCCCAGGAAGCCCGCGTGCTCTCTCTCTCATCGCATCTGAAGCCACTCAGGGCAGACTTGCAATCCCATGCACTTCCCTCCTTCCCTCACGGGGAAATATTTTAGTCTGGTAACTTTAGGCTGGAGATTGTCCCAGGCCACTGGGAAGAATGGTGTCTCTCTCCCCATCTCTCTAATGCCAAGAGGACACAGATGCCTTCACTGGACCAGTTGAAGGACTGCGTGCTGAAGATAAGTTGCCCGTCTCTCAAGTCCTGTTGCACCGACAACCTCTGAGAGTCTAGGAGGAGGAAGAGTGAGGATTAAGTCCCAGCCCCTTGAGTGTGAAGTATCAGTCTTTCCTTCCTAGCTGGGTGGCTTTGGGTAGGTTCTTTCTGTTCATTCTTTCTGGGCCCCAGTTTCCCCTGATGTAACAAGTAACAAGGGTTGCTGTACAGAGTCAGTGACATAATCTGGGTAAGGAGTTTGATCCGTGCCTGGCAGAGAATCAGCATTCGTAGATATTGCTAGCACCCAGCTACTGCGTCTTGCTTTTCCAACCACACGGAAGACAGTCCTTCCCGTCCCACTCCACCTTGAGGCCGAGTGGACCAAGTTCCGGGTTCAGGCTAACGGAATCTGAGCAGAAGTGACATGTGTCACTTCTGAACTAGGTCGTGAAAGCCAGTGCTCCATTCTCCAATCTTCCCTGCGGCCATGGTGACTGAGTGGGTCACATGCTGCAGACGGGGCAGCTTTGGACGGCGGAGGACCTGTCAACTGGGTGGGTGAGGCCCTACGTGGTGGTCACCCACCCCGCAGACCTGCCGGGATCTGCGATGGGTCCTGGGTGAGGAAGAAACAAATCTTTGTTGTGTTAAGCCCCTGAGATTTGGGACCTACTTGTGGTTGTGCTGCAACACAGCTCAGACCCTCCTGGCCGGCGGGGTTCTCAATAAATATTAATGATCATGAGGGGGAGGACTGGTATGATGCTAGACAAGTAGAAGACCCCAACACCCTGCCTTCCTCAGCAGCAGACCCTTGACCATGACAGTCAGACCTTTAAACAAGACAGTCTTGTTCAAACCCATCTTGGCTGAAGATTCTTCCCTGATCCTCTGCCTTGGTCAGAAGAGTCGACTCCTGCCTTCCCTGGGCCTTTGTCCCTGTAGCCCCACTCTCCTCCCGAGACTCTACCCGGAGCTTTTTACACGAGTAAATGGCCATTCTATTGATGCCTAAGTCAATTTATTTGATGCGGGTGGAGGCGGGGGGCGGGTAAGAAAACATGGCCCTGAGTGCCAAGAATCCTGGGTTCAAATGTTGGTTTGGCGTCTGCCTTTTCCTGAGCTCCTGCCCAAGCTGGGAAAGACCTACCCTGCCACCCATGACACCTAGTTACTCAGAGCAGTGACCCTGGACGCCTCCTCCCCTGGCCTAGGTGCTCCTCAAGGGCAGGGAGCTGCCTGGATCCTCCATGCAGAGCACGATGTGTGCTTCACAAATATAGACGGACTTAAGGAGGATGCTAGAAAGGAAAGCTTGTCGCGGCTCTCATGGCCACAGAGACTGCCTTCCAACAGCTGTTTCTGGGGGACCCAGTGTTTATCTGGGGGTGGCTGGCAGGAGTGGATGGCCCTGTACCCACCCAAGACGACCCCAGGGCACGTCTGGGGGAGCCCAGAGCTGCGAGGCACATACTGGGAGCACCACTTTCCTGCTCTCAGCTCTTCATCCTGCAGATCGGGGCTGTGGAGGCCTGAAGTCATCCTGGTTGCTGTGGGGACAGGACCTCAGCTCTGTCGCCCTCGAACCCTCTTGGGTTATTGCTCGTCAAAGCATTCAAGTGAACTCTGTCTTAGGTCACTTTCCAGTGTGCTGGGTCCCTCTCTCCATGGAAAAGGTGATTCCCCTGAGTGGGCTCTAAAGACAGTGTCGCAGGAGGGGCGTGGAGGCCTTAGCCTAGGGGTCTGATAGGTCACATTGCCCGGGCTTGGGTCCTGGGTCCAGCATTTGTTAGCTTTGCGGCCTTACTTAGGTGACAAGTTAACCTCTTCGAGCCTCGGTGTCTTCCTCATCTGTTCAAAGGGGATATAAATAGAAACCACACGCGGGCCCACTGTGGGCATCCACATCTGTGGGCATCCGATGAGATGGCACGGGGGAAGTACTTAGGGCGGCGGCTGGCACACATTCGGGCCTGCGGGATGCCTCCTGCCTGCCTGCCCGCCCACTGCGAGCCCACTGAGTTCAAACGGATTCTGTGTAGGGCAGCTACCAAATCAACCGTCTTCAGTTACCCTCCAGAAAGAGCTATAATAGGCAGGAAAAAGCATCCCTGAAACACAGAAAGCAGAACAGAAACTACCTCTTCGCCCGGCCAGCCCACCTCTAGGTCCCAGCGGAATGACCACCTCCTCAGAGGAGCCCTCCCTGCCTGCCTCGGACGGCTGCATGGGGATGTTCCCTGCTCTCCACACCACACTGCTCTTCCTCAGGTAGGACCGATCTCCACTGCCACTGAATAATGATTATGAATTGTCATTCATCTGTTCAATATCTGTCCTCCCCTATGGAGACGACGGACCACGTCTGCTTTGGTCTCACCAGTGCTGAGCACAGTGCTTGGCACATAGTAGGGTTTCAGTAGATATTTGTTGACTGACTGATGGATTGATTCCAGGCCTCGTTGCCTAGATTGTTGCCATATGGTGGGTTTGGAACTGGGGAAGCCATACGCGTGGGGCCAGCCTTATATACGCATGGCTTGCAGGCTGCCTTGCCCCTAGAAGACCTCTTGAAACCATCCCGGAACAAAAATCCTTATGAGCTCTAAGTGGGACCCAGAGAGAGTGAGGAATTTGCCTATAGTCACCCAGCTGGCTAACTGCAAACCACAGCTTGAACCCCGTTCTGAGTGACTCTAAAAACCCTTCCCTTCCCTTTTTTATCACCGCACTTCGGTAGATTTCCCAACTTCAGGGAGTGTCAGAATTCCTTGGGATGTTTGCAAAAATACAGATTCCTGGGCTTCGTCCTCAATGCTTCTAATGTCGTTGGTCTGGGGGCAGGGTTGGCCCCCAAGGCAGGCAGGGGCCCCAGGCCAAGACTGCCTGTCTGTCTGTTTGTTTGTTTCGTGGGTGAGGCAAAACACTTCGAGTCCCTCCAAAATCACGTGAGCACCATTCTGCTGGCTCAATCTCACATGATCTTATGAAAGAAATACTTTGCTGGTCCCTGGGAGCAACTCACTGGCTAGGCTGCCTACCTGCTGCAGAGGTCCAACCACGGGGCCCTGGGATGATCCCATGGATTTCAGTCCTTGGAGGTCTTCAGGACATCTGGTCAACCCTTGGAGGCTGTGGGGTCAAGGTAGAAGTGGTACATAGTCTCTGCGAAAGAGGAAGAGATGGGAATCGGGATTCACACAGGACCAGGTCCAATATTGGGATTCCTCACCTTGATGGCGCTGGGAGCCCAGCCAGGCCTGGGCACAAGGAAGGTCCTCTAAAGCAGAGAGCTCCCAGAGGTGGGGACCACATGGCAGGCAAGTCTGTCTGGAGGAGACCTGAGAACCTGAATTTATATCAGCACCCCAGGGGATTCTGATCCCCTCAGGGGACCTGAGGTCATACATTGAGAAACCGTGCTCTAGGAGCCTAGGGTCCACTCAAGATAGGAAGAGCTTCTGGAAGCCAAAACCGGCCAGGGATAGAGGGGGCTGCCCGTGTCGCCAGTGAGCTCCAGTGTAGGCTACGGGCCTGTGGGCTCTCTGACCAACCTGGTGGCTGTCCCCCCCCCCCCCAGGTCTCCCTAACAGGAGGGGGTGGCGGGCGTTAGATGGTGACTCTGCCTCCCGAGGGGTCTTCTGATCAGACGGGTCCTGGGTAGGCTCCTAATTCGTCTCCTCCTTGCAGTGCCAGTATCGGCTTTCTGATGCAGAGGGACCCCGGTAATGAGTTTCTCTTAAAAGAGCTGAATCTCAGCTCTCGGAACTCAATGTTCAGAATAAACAATGGGGCAGAATCCTATTAAAAAAGGCTTCCAACATAGACAAATTAAGCCCTTGGGAATGCCTTACAAAGAATACATTTTTCCAGTGTCGAACGAAGATCAATAGAGAAAAACAAATAATTTCAAGTGGGAGTCATCATAATGACACCCAGGTACAGGCAGGGGTTGGGTGCGTTATTTTGGCCTGAGGACACCCCGGCGAAGATAATGAGGGAGAAGAGGAGGGGAGCTCATAATGGGCGTGAGGGGTGTCTGGGTATCCTGGGCGGCTGAGCGAGGAGGATGTCGCGTCTCATTTGTCTCTGTCGAGACTCCCTCTTTCTCTAGGGGATGGTTAAGCCCACAGTGCTGCCCACCGAGGGCTTTTCAAGCCTGGAGGGGGGCGGGGTGGGAGACCTTGGCTTTGTTCACCGGGGGGGAGATCTTATCTGTGCACATGCCTGGCAGGGAAGCTGTGTCTGTCTCACCCCGAGCAGAGTGGAGATCCTCAGACATCTACGCAGATGCCTGAATTGTCACCACCCAGAACTTACCCCCTGTTTTGCTCTCTCCACTTGTGACTGCTCTGTGAATATCCCTCTTGCAATATCCAATTTTGTTCCCCAAGCCGTGCAAACGCTTACCCATCTCGCCAGGCTGATCTTGAGTCCCTCCTCTGCATGAGACCTTTCCTGAATGCTTCCATCCTTGCCTAGATTCCTAGCAATCTAAATAATATCCTTGAACGTTCGACATATGCAAGGTAGACTCTTGGCCTGGCACATCTCTATCCCTCCCTCCCCCTTGGAGTCTGTCCTAGTGCTGTGACTATCCTGTTGATCTGCCAGGTCAGTGCTTCCTCCTCCTTTTAGGGACCCCTGGTTCAGTCCAGCTCACCCCACACTCACTGGGCAGTGCTCCGTGGTAGTTTCCACGCTGGGCTCTGGGAGACTCAGCACTGAGCAAGACACAGGTTGGGGGCCCTTGAAGGTAGGGACTTACCCAGCCTTCTGGTGTGGCTCATCTGCCTCCAGGAATGAACGAGGAAATAGGATCCCGAGGAAGAGGGCAGTGTGGTCAGGGACAAACAGACGGTGGGAGATGGACAGACTGGGAAGCACCTTCCACCTGCTCTCGCTCTCCATATGAAGGCACTAAAGCTACACAGTAGAACCCCTAAGGTGGGTACTGTATTCCCCCCCGCTTTTACAGGTGAGGGAATTGAGGAACAGTGAAAGTTAAATAATCGGTTCAAGGGTTTCAGGTGGCCAGTCTTCTGCTCCTAGCCAAATCTCTTTCCTCTGCATTGCCCAGGGAGGATTGTGGAGGGTAGGACGTGGTGCAGGCAGACCTGGGCAGAAGACAGGGTCCTGTGGAAGCCCAGGGGGCCTGGGCTGCAGTGGAAAGCAGGAAGAAGGAGAGCCCTGAACTGCTCACGTTCCTGGCTGGCTCAGCACACGCGCCTGCTGTCTGGTACGTGGAGCCGGTCGGGGCTGCTCGTCTGTAGTTCTCCTGCATTCAGTGGAGATTGCCATTGCACATTGGCCTGCCGATAAAGGCCCTGAGAAGTTCTGCAGCAACCTTACCTTTTCCAGTGTCCACCAGACCTATTTGACAACGGATGCCCTCTGTTGCCGCCTCAGAATGCCTTTTACCATCCAGCACCCCTCCTCTGGGCCAGCTCACTTTCAGGCAACATGGCAGTGAGGCCGGGCACCAGCCAGCTGAAGTGAGGAGCGGGTGACAGAGATGTGCAATGTACAGCGGCAGAATCAAGGAGGTGGATTTTTCTGGACGCCAAGGGAGGGCGCGATTTTGGGGGTGAGGAGGAGGTCAGCAGTGTAAATGCCTCAGATGCCAAGGAGGGTGAGGTCTGAGACAGCCCCTTGCCCCTGAGGGTGAGGAAGGAAAAGTCTAAGGTATAAGTCACATGCAGGCACCCCCTGGTTGGAGGTGGTTGCTCGCGGGAGTACAAATGAGGGGGGTGGCTTTGGTGGGGGGGGGCGTGGCTTATCTATTAAACTTCAGAATGCACGTACCTTATGATGCAAAAATCCCACTATTATCTACCCAAGAGAAACACTCACACATGGGCTCGTGGACGCCTGTTCAAAGACCTTTGTTAAAGCCTTGTTACACAGAGCCAGAAATGGAAACCGCCTTAATGCCCATCAACAGGAGAACGGCGAAGGCCTTATGGCCTTGTCTGTATCTCAGCCGTTAGCAAGACACCTATGTAACGATACAGGAAGGTCATCAGGAGAGTATTGGATGAACAAAGCAAGGTGCAGAAGGTACACACAACGTGATACTCCCTAACTAAAAACTACACACGCCTGTACACGTGCACACGCACACACAACCACATAGGCACACACGATGCGCACGTGTGCACATGTAGACCCACAGGCGCACGCACACGCACGCACATCCGCACAGGCACTCACTGGCAGAATGCCGTCACATTGGCTGTTAAGCCAGCAATCTCTACATTTGGCATCTCTCTGAATTCTGGTCCCACCACTTACTAGACTGGTAACCTTGGGCAAATAAACTAACCTTTCTATACCTCAGTTTGCTCACCTGTAAAATATGGCGAATTCTATTTCGGCCTCAAGAAATGATTGCGTGGAATAAACGATTCACTGAGTCAGCACGAGCAAAGTACTTGCCTGAGTGCCTAGGTGGGAAGGGGTAAGTGAGTTGTTGCTGTGACCGTATTTCCCCTACTCTAATGCACACATATTTTTCACATCTTACACCAGCAATCAAGATGCAGTTTACAACTGATAGATCTTAACATGTTTCATTGGCAATTTTTTTTTTCCTTCTTGGTAGCCCGTCAAATAACGGCATATCTTACAATTGGAGAGATCATAGGCACTGCGAAATAGAATTTTATCTCCCGGAGGTATTTAGGAGGGCCACATACTCTTGTACAGAAGCATGGCCAGTAACTCTGGGACAGGCATACCCAGCACATACCAGTGGTTCCCTCTGGGGAGCATGCTGGAGAGGGGGATGTCAGAAGGCCTGTGGCCTTATCGGGACTGCCTTGGTGTTTTACAAGCAGCACGGACTCGTGTTTACATGTGGTTTCACTTAGCCTTGCTTGGCTGCGGCCGGGAGACACTAACACTGGTTAACTTAAGCAAAAAGGAATTTATTGGCAGGATGTCGGGAGCTCACAGAAGTGACAGGAGCCCAGAGAAGCAGACTCGGGGAGGGGGGGGGTGGCCCAGGCTTCTCCCAAGGGCCCGAATTAGGAACCACAGCCACCACCTGGTAGAGGGGAACATCTGGGTACCATGCTACCACGGCTGAGATGCGTGACCTCCAACCTTCTTCTCTGTCCCTGGGCCCAGTGGCTTTTGTCATTCTTTTCTGTTGCCCATCATGTGATGACCCCCTCCTTCCTAGACTTGGCAAATTCCCTACCTTCAAAGTCTTGGGGGGAAGCGACAGAGTCAGCCTCCCACTGCGGATCTGTGCGGTCCCAGCATCCTTTGCAGCTAGGGCCCGGGTGCGTGCCCGGGTTGGTCAGCTGCCAAGCCCCTCTCCCATAGATTGAGCTAGGAACGAGCCAGGCCATGAAACAGGGGCCAAGCGCATCTCTGCTGGCAGCGGGAGATTGGGGGCAGCAAATGTAGCAGCAAAGTCCCCTTGCAGGGCACTGCTGATAAGAATGGCACCACCTGTGCCCCCTGCGTGGCCCCCTGCGCTCAGTGATGCAGCCTCGGTGTCCTCATCGGACTAGCTTCGTGAGGACGCTTCGGCTGTGGTCAGCTGTGGCTTGGCCTCTCTGCCTATCCCTGTGCCTGTTCCTGGCACTCCCGGCCAATCTGTGGACTACCTCACCCTTTTTCGAGTAAACCCACGCCCCCCGCCTCGCCCTACTGCTTTGATCTGACCAAGCTGAATTCTGTTGTCAGCAACCAATAAGCCTGGCTGACGCTCTGCGTCGCTCACTCCAGATGCAAAGTCCCAGAAGAGCGCTCGGGACACGTGCTTACTCCCTGGAGTGGGCCGGGAGACACGAGGAGCTGCCTTTTGTAATGGGAGGCAGCAGCCTCGAATTCCCCTCCACCGAGACCACACACAGTAGGGAAGAGGCACCTTCCAGAAGGAAATCAAGGTGCTGCTAATGAGGGAATGTGGAGGGGGGCAGCAAAATATGACAGTTGCACACTATTGGCTGTTTAATCAAGATAGTGCATGCCCTGCTTGGAGGAAACCAAGTCATTCATTCATCCATTCATCCATACATCCATTCATTCATTCAACAGGCCGTAAGCCAACTATGTGCAGATACAGTCAGGTATTGGGGACATGACATTGACAGCTCTTCAGGAAGCTAGGTCTGGTGTTGGTACCAGGTAAGTAAACAGTGACAGGCAGTGGGCCCAGTGTCACAACACCAGGTGGCCCAGGCACTCGGCCTACGAAAGGGGTGGTCAGAGAAGTCTCCACAGAGGAGATGGTAAATGGCCTGGGCCTTGAGGGAGAGGCAGGAGGGGCAGCAATAGCTAGGCTGACAAGGTCAGGGGTGCAGAGGAAAGGGGCGGGGACGGAGCATGTGCACAGGCTCAGGATTATGAAGGGGCACCCCCCCCCACCATGCTCTGAGAAAGGGGAAAGCTCCAGGGAGCTGAGGGTGAAACACGGGGAGGTGGAGGGTCCGCAGGAGGGCAGAAGTGGTAGATGAGTCTGAAGGTCAGGTTAGAGCCAGCAGGCAAGAGTCTTGAATGTCAAATGGAGATAAGCCAGCAAAAGTGTTTTCAATGGGAGAGACAGGTCTTTAGATCCATCTTTGAGAAAGATGATTTGGGTGGGCAAATGAAGGGCACTTTGGGGGAGGCAGGAGAGGAGGGAACAGTGCAAGAAGAAAAGACAGGCACCGGTCCAACCTCAGCCTTGGTTGTGGAGAGGCAAGACCCTAGAGCAGTAGGCACCCCAGCTACCACTCTGGGCTCTGCTTTTGGCTCACTGGGTACCTAGACATGCCAGTCGTGTGGCCCTGACATCTTTGGGGAACCGACTCATCCCGGTTTGCCCTCAATGTTCTCCATCATAATACGCCATGTTGAAACCCCTCGTTCCCAGATAAACTGCGTGGCTGCTACCTGACATCCAAGGATCTATGAGTCTAACGTCCGGGCTCTGCTTGAAGAGATAGGACGTTAGCGTGGAATGGTCTTGGAGGTGGGGTGGCAGGTCACGGCCCGAGGTCTCAGGTGGGGTAGGAATGAGATGGCCTGAGGCCTCGGTGTCCGCAGAGGGGCCACCTCCTGTTGGAGCTGGGCCTGGAGCGGGGCCTTGGCAGCTGGAGAGGGCTTGGGGAGGGAAGCTGAGCTCCAGGAGGGGAGGGGAGACCAGCAAAGGTGGGGGGGATCCTGTAATCCTATAAATCGCGGGGGCCGCCGATCCAGGAGTAGGGTTTGCTTTTGCAACGGTGTCATGTAATATCCAAAGAACATCTGCCTAGGTGGACATTAATTTATTTTTCTCAATCAACACTTTTTCCAGAAAGAGAAAGTGTCTCTTCCAGAAGAAGGTGTCTGACCTTCTTCCTCCTGTTCCACCATCTTTGGTGTGTGGGGTCAAGTCCGTGCTCCTCGAGGTCAAGGAAGTGGCAAGGGGGAGGGGGCGGTGTCTAAAGAAGGGAAAAAAGCTTTCCAGACGTCCCTTTTCAGATACCTGCTGCTCTCATTGACCATATCTGTCTCAGGGTATCCCCCAGTTGAAAGAGGCCCGGGAAATGCTGTGCTTTAGCTGATTTGAACGTATCCAGGGAATAAATAAAAGGGGGAGGTTCCCTGGCTCCCTGCCTCACGACCCCGGTCCTGATGCCAGGGCCCCTCGGGGTCATTGCTCCCACTGCAGCATGGTCGGTACCCCAGAGTACAGCTGCCGGGACCCTTCCTCATTTTTCCTCCTGACAAGGCCAGATGGCAGGCGGCACGGCCCCATTTCCTGGCAAGTTCTAGGGGACCTTGACCCCTCCCTCCTGGAAATCTGCATCGCCCTGCTGATGGGCTTCCTGTGGCCTGGAGCCCAGCCTCACTCCAAATGTGATTTTCCCTTCCTCCTCCAGAGCACAGGCCAGAGCGAGCGGGCCCATCTGCTTCTATTTCACTCCACGTTACTCATCAGGATGTGTTTGCCAGCAGTTATTTGATGTTCAGGAAGAATTCCGAGGCTTTTGAAAAGAAGTGAATAAAATCTTTAATCCCCCAGAGTCGTGAAATTGCGTTTTGCGGAGGAGACGGTGGGGGCCCACGGAGGTCCGGCGACGCTGCCTGAGGCAGGTGGCTGGGACCCCGGCTCGTCCTCATGCCACTCACTCCCTCGGCATCCCGGGCCTCAACTGGATCTCCTGGAACCCGCTCTGAGCCTCTCCAGATCCTCTCAGGATGCCCGAATTTGGGAACAGAAGAAGGCTGCGGCGGGGGATCCCTGACCTGTCTCTTGCTCTCCAGCCAAAAAAGCTTTTAGGGAGAGCTCCTCCCCACTCACAGCCTTGTCTGAGCCCCGCAGCCTCCCTGACAAGAAAGTGAGCTCCAGAGGGAATAGGGCTGAGCCTGGGACTCAGGCTCTCATGTTCTCGGCTGTGATGGCAGCCAGCAAGGGCGGGACAGGGCCTCTCTCGTGGTCTTGGGAAGACATATTCCAGATCTGCTAGGGCTTGGTGGTAACGAGGCAAGGGGACGCAGGCTCTCTCCTGCCTTCCGAGCTGTTTGGGTAAATGACAGAGACCCCCGGATGTTCGGATGTCCAGAAGGCAGGGGAAAACCAGCCTACTGAGCCAGGGCTTACCTGCAGGCTGACGGTCCAACTCTATCCCAGCATCACCATCTCTGGAACCCACCTGCCTCCTGCCTCAGCACAGAGGTGACACTTGCCTCTTCCCTTGATGCCTTAGGGCAGGCTGGGATTTTCCAGAGAAGTCTCAGTGAAAAAGCAAATTAATGTTTCCTGGCAAGTGCTAGATCTTTAGGTTCTTTTGGGCACGTGACCAACGAAGGCCCCCACCCCCCACCCCCCCCCCCCGCCCCTCCACTGCATTTAAATATCTGCTGAATGAATGAACCGGTGCATGAAGGACTGCGCCTGGGGCAGATGGAGACCATACCCCCACTCACCCCTCGTTCCTGATCATGCCCACACTCTGGTCAAGCCCGCAGAGCAAGTGTGTGCGTAGTAGGGTGTGGGCCCCCACCACAGCTCTGTGGCTCTCCCTGCTCACACGCGGGGACTGTTGAGGGCTGGTCCCCCCAGCTGCCGTCACATTGCAAACCCTGCAATTCACAGGGAATCTCTCCTTCAGCATCACTCCTGACAGCTTACAAGTCCGACTATTAAACATTGATCACTCAAAATTTAACATACCGTCTTCCCTTTGATATCCTCAACTGCTCTCTGCATAAGACAACAAGCCGCTTTCTGCAGCTCAGCATGAGAGAGGACTTCAAAGGTGCCTTTCCCACTCACTGGCTCCCAGCAGCTCTGGTATTCAGCAGGCAAAGCCGCCAAGTGGAACAGGTAGGCTATCTCCCACCAGCCGCACTTTTGGGGCTCAGAGTAGTGGGGGGACCTCCTGGATTCGGGTCCCGGATTCAGTCTCAGGGGTGATTCGGGGGGGGGGGCAGAGTTTGGATTCAGGGGCATAACAATGAAGCCCCTTGACACGGTTAACCAAGGCTGGCGGTGGGCGTGGCCGGCCCCTAGCAGGTAAGCAGACGGCCGCACCGCCTTCCCCTCTGAAGAGAAGCTCGGTTAAGCCACACAGTGCAAGCACGTTTGTAGGAAAGATGCTTCCGTGGCTTCATTAAACGTGTGATTTTGACCTCTTGAGAAGGTAGCCACTTGCCGAGGCACAGCTAACGGGCCGATCACAAGTTATGACCACCCTTTCACTCACCCAGGCTCCCGGGGTGGGGGGGTGGGGGGGGCTGCATTTTGTTAAAACTGTAGTAATTAGTGATCATTGGTAGCACACTACATCCACCGGGCGTTGGGCAAAGTGATTGACCTGTGTTATTCGCATGATCCCCACCTTGACCTGTAGGCTGGGTTCTCTCACTGGGCCCTATTGACAGGGGAGAATCTCGCAGGTACAGAGGGCACACGTCAGAGGGAGGAAATGGCAGAAGTGGAACTTAGAATGAAGTCAGTCTGACACTAAGGTCCAAGCTCTTGCCTCCGTCCACCGGTCGTACTGACCTTGTGTAAATTGCGAACCCGTGATCACCTGACCTTAGTAAACTGCATTCAGATCCTATGAGGGAAATGCGGATGTTTCTCCACAGATGGGATTTATATACTCCCACACGGCTGGAGAACATGGAGCCTGACCCCCTGCAGGCTCCCCAGTTTGCCCCTGGAACCCGCCTGCAGGACCGGGGGTCTCGGGACCCTGCAGTTTGCTTCAGCTCACGGCACAGGCGCTCTCCCGTCCCCAGCCCTGGAGAACGGATCATGGCGCTCCTCTCTGCCAAACCCTGATGTGGCCTCAGCCCTTCCTAACACCTGCCTCCAAGCTACTGGGTTTTACACGGAAACCGCTGCCGTCCCTGTGCTGGGGAGTTTTCACAGATGGAAAGGAAGCACACTGTGGTGGAACAGACCCTCACAGTGGGGACATTTGGAGCCTCTCTCTCCTCCCAGCACACCTGCCACCATATCCCTGGTGAAGCACTGGGCTGGAGAGGCTGGTGCTGGGAGACCGGAGTGGGCAGTGCCTGGGCCCCCTTCCCCACCGGGGGCGCTCAGGGAATGCTCTCCTTCGAGAGAGGGCAGAGGGGCAGAACGGGGCCATCCCATTCAGCCTCCGCAGGGCCCATGGCAGCCCAGGATTGGCGGCCAGGACTTCTCCCAGCAGCCTGCTCGACACCTCGGGGAAACTGCTGACTCCCCCGGAAGTTGTAGGGTTGGGCTCCAGAGCTTGATACTTTCAAGTTCTGAGGTGTCACTTGCACTTGTCACACACAGCAGAGACTTTCTTTCCTGGAGAGGAGCTCTCATGACAAGGGGGTTCAGCCTTGCAGCTTTCAAACCTCTAGTGTGGCGAGCCCAGCAGCCCTGATGCAGAGATCTGTTCGGCGGCACCTCTCCTCCCGTGGGCATCAGACCGTGTCCTCGATCCCCTCCTCGGAGCCACCCCTGGGCCCTCCCCATGCTCCTTGTTGAACACGCGGTTTGTCATCCTTGCGGGCTTTCTTTACTTTAGAGCCTGGAGAGACATGGTAATGAGATAGGAGAGGAACTGATGTTGAGGTTGGATGAGAACATGAGTCATCTCCCTCCCTTGATTTGGGGTCATTTAATGATCATTTCCCAAACTCAGTGCTTTGTTTAGAAAATGAGGTCAATGCTGTGTAACTCACAGTCTCTAGAAGGGCTGAATGAAACGGCCATTGGTAACGTGCCGGGCGTGGTATACAGTGGGTGCTCAATAATGTCAATGGAAAAGAGAGCAGCTTCTAGATGTGGGGGGGACAGGACCAATAATGGCTGGTGAATAGTGTGTCGGTGAAGGGTCCGGCTGGGGCTGGGGGTAGAGCTCTGTAGCTGTAAAGAGAGGGATCTTTAGGCTTGAGAACCTCCCATGCCTGTTCTGAATTCTCCAGCCCTGAGCTCACTGTTGCCTGTGAACGCCAGCATCCCCAGGGCCGCTGCACCAAGGAAGAATCCGTCACCTTTGTTCCAACAGCCCCGAGAGATAGATCACCTTTAAGTACCCCATCCTGCCACGCAGCCTCTTAACAGAGCCCGAGCAAAGCCATTAGACTGTGGGGTTCAACTCTCGATTTGACCCCAAGAGATGTAACAAATTAACCCATTATCCTCCATTAATGGCCTTGGATGGCTTCATCTGTCATAATGAGCTGCTACTTTGGAGACGTGAGACCTGGAAACAGGACCCTGGTGGGTGTGGCAGGATCCTGTTTCCAAGCCTGCATCCCATGGAATTCTCCAGGAACGTGTGAGGGAGGGAACGTCAGGGCTGACCGTCCCTGGTACCGTGCCAGGTGCTTTATGTCACCGCATTCAATGCCCACGGCCAGCCTGTGAACTAGATAGCATTATGTCCATTTAGCAATGAAGGGACTTCGAAGAAGACATCACTGGCCGGGGTCACATTGTCGGGGCTGAAACCCGTTGGTGTTCGCTACTGGCAGGTGTTATAAGCAAAACACTTTGCATGTGATGCTTCATATCACTATCGGGTGTTAGGATCATCCCCGTTGTTGCGATGAGGAAACTGGATCTCAGGTCGCCTAAGGGGCTGGTTCCCAGTCACATGTGCAGTTTGTGATGGAGCTGGGTTTGGAGCCCTGATCTGTCCATTGTCAGAGGTCCAAATGCTAATCGCTGCATTGGGCTTCTTAAAATTAATCCATTTATCCATCATTTATCCAGCAAACTGTATTAGGCACATGTAAGGACAAGGCTCTGCTTTGGAGCCTCAGGGGGGGTGGTTACAGCGATGGCCAGGCTAGATTCCCTCCCCTGAGGAGTCTTACCCATGCTTCCACCCTCAGCTGGACCTTCTCTGCCCTCTATCGGGAGGCATTCTGGGTCCTCTGAGTCTCTTGTTTCTGTGTCAGCGTGTCCTCCACTGGTTCCATGCTCGGCCACTCCGTGGGCATTCCCTGTCCTTCAGCAGAATTGATGGCCAGAACTAGGATAGATTGGGCTATGACAGTAAGTGACCTCAAAATCTAGCTGATGGCAAGAAGGCATTTCCTTCTAGTGATATATATGCAAACATGGTAGGCGAGGGAGGTTGACTCCTCAAAGCCACCTAGATATTCAGGCGGAAGCCAGCCCGGTCCGGCACCTGCTTCCCCTGCCACTGAGCCCCCCATGCAGGGAAGGTGATGGAAACCAGGCACTGACTTTGGAAGTCCTGCCTGGGAGTGACACCTGTCACCTTGGGGCATATCTCATTGGCCAAGGCAAGGCACTTGGCCTGCCTGCATCTAAAGTGGGTTGGGGTGCAATCCCACCATGAGCCTAGGAGAGCTGGAACATTCGTGAGCAGCCCATGACCACCATGACAGATAGCCATAATAAACACAACGACCCCCAAGCAAGGTGGTTCAATTCTTGCTGTGGAAGATTCTGAGCCCAAGAACCTCTGTCTCTTTGTTCAAAAGTCTTGGAGGTGTGTTAGAGACATATTAGCTCCCAAATGAAACTTCCTATTTTGTTGAATCACACTTGACAAATGGTTATTGAAAGCCTTCTATGTGCCAGGCGCTCCTAAGCACGTAGGACACACCAGGGAATCAAACAGGCAGAAATCTGCGTCCTCGGGGAGCTTGCCTAAGAGGGGAACAGACATTGAGCAGGAGAACTGACAGAGAGCAGAAAATGCGGTGACTTTATCTACATGTGATTCAGTGTGACCAGAAGCATCTGCCATGCCCTCGAGCTCCTCACGTGTATGTCTGCACGTGTGGGAACTTCTCCCCAGACCTTGTGGCTTTAGTCTTTGCCCTTATTTTAGATGGGAACATGGCTGGGTTTCTTTGCATTCAGCAGGAGCCACAGGACATTGGGTTCTCTTACCCCGCCCCCAAGCACCTGTCATCTTCTCTCCACTTCCATTGGTTTGTTTGTTCCCTCACTCACCCACACAGCCATTCACGGGGCTTGAACTACCTTCCTGCGGGGGGACCGCCCCTCGTCATAGCAGGATATGAAGTTGCACCTGCATCGCACAGTAGATATAATTTATACATAACGATGCAATATTTGACTGCAGGTGCCTTCTTGACATAAGACGTTAGTAGATGACATTATAGGGGACGTTTTATGTGTCAGGCATGGTCCTAGGTACCCACCCATGTACTAGGACTTGTCTGTATTTCCATCTTAGAGAGGCAGCGTCTCAGGCTCACGCAGCCTAGGCGTCCTGCCCAGGTCACGTGGTGCCGGAGCACAGAGGAGGACAAGGACAGCCCAAGCCCGTTCCAGGCTCTGTTCTTTGTCTCCGGACAGAGCCACCTCCCAGTTTGGGGAGCAAATTACTCACTCGGAGCTAGCAGTGTTCTTTTCTTAATTTGGAGTGTGTGTGTGTGTGTGTGTGTTTCCATATCCCTAAGATTTTCATAGACTTTAGGGTGTCAAGTGGCTAAAAGAGCCCTGCTTACTCATTAAACAGACATCTATCACAAGGGGAGCAGACACCCTCATCGAGGGCTCCGGGGAGGAGTGAGGAAGGTGCCACCTCATGGAGGACAGTTTGGGGACAGTGGTCTCTAGAATGAAGCACATGTACTTTTGAACCCCACGATTCTACCTCTAGAACAGATCGACCTTCCCATGTACTCCGAGGCATGAGTCCTGGAATGCTCGCTCTAGCACTGTTTACACAATGAGCGTCATTAAGGACCGGAAACCGCCACGTGCTCAATTGGAGGAGCCTGTTTAAATGAAGGATGAGCATGTGTGCACCGGAAGGCCACATACGCGTTCTGATGGGTGACCGTGCGGGGCTCGAGCGGGAAGCAGTAGATGCCCGGGATTTGTGGGTGCACCCTTTTGGATCAAAGCACGTGTGCGCATGTATCACACATGAATGGCTGTATGGATCTAGGGTATTTCTGGAGCTATTATTATATGTCTAGTACTCCAGTCCATACTCCGTAACTTAACTTATTTTATCCACACAAATACGGCACAGGTTCCCATTTCACAGATGACAAAACCGAGGCATGGTGAGGTTAAGCGACCTACCCAAGGTCACTTAGCTGGTAAATGGCGAAGGGAACATTTTCATCTGGAAAGTCTGGCTCAAGAGCTTGAGCTCTTCCCTGCCATGCAAATAGGCTCCTGAGAAGGGCCTGGACCTTCTCCACCCTCCAATCTTGGAAGGGACCTTCCTCTCTTCCAGCCAGAGCCCTTCACCAGGCCCTACCCACTCTCTCCCGCCTTCATACCTCCCTCTCTGCCAGTCCCTCTACCTCTGCTTATAACGGTGCCAAATTATCCTGTAGTCTAGAAAGCTTTTGAGTGGCAGAGACAATTCTGTGTATTTAAGGAGCCACTTTTTTTTTTTTCCCAGGACACCTGATTAGAGCGTATTCCCAGACCCCATGCAGTTGTAGGTCTAATTCTCACCGACGGAAAATGAGCAGAAATGAGATCCCACCTCTGCTGGGAGGTAGTTAAGAGCAAGTAGGCAAGCCTTCACCCAGCACCTTCTCCTGTTCATGCAGTTGGACGCTGAGGTCTCCGAGATGGAATTGCAAGGTGGGTGCAGCGTGGGTCACTGAGTCACTACTTGTAAAAGGACCGTGCAGGACAGCCACCAGGATTGTCATCAGACTATGAAAGGAACGCAGCGTACCTCTGCTGGGATAAGCCACTGAGATGCGGGGTTCCTCTACTGCATTAGCTAGCATTGGTTATTCTCTCCTTAGAGCCGAAGTCTCATCCCCATCTGCTCTTTTTACTACTAAATTGTTCTAGAAGATACAGACCCCAGAGACACACACATGGGCGTTGCCCATCCTTCATCGTTCGGGGGACTGTCACAACTTTTCTGGGCTCACTCATCCACAGTCACCTCCAATGGGCCCAGCCACTGGCCTCTCTGCTCGAGGCCCTTCCGATTCTTCTGGACTTTTAGGACTCTGTACCCTGTGCTCAACTGTACCCTGTACCCTGGCCTCTCCTTAACTTCTCCCTCCTCGGGAGCACGTTCTCAGTGGCGAATCCCCATCAAGAGGTATGGACTTAGAGTCAGATGGCCCTCACCCAAATCCTGAACAAGTCACACTACCTTTTATCTAAGCCTTGGTCTGTCCCTCTTCATTGGGGCACCAAGAACTAGGTCTCAGGGCTGCCGCAAAGGAGAATAAGACCTCAAATAATGAGCCCATCACAAGACATGGCAAATGAACATTTTCTTCTTCTCTTTTCTTGTTATTTCTTTCTTTCTTTCTTTCTTTCTTTCTTTCTTTCTTTCTTTCTTTCTAGCTTTCTGCCATATATATCTATGGAATACATATAAATGGTATGTGTTTTCTTCTGTCTCTTTCTCTTCTACTCTGAAGAACCTTAACTATTCCCATAATTTTATGCATGTCTGTGCAAGAATGTCTGTAGGTTGACATATTTCCCTGGCCCCAGAGCTGTATCTCAAATGGCCCACTATACACACAATTAATTAATCAATATACCCTGCTAATTTATCGAGAACTGAATATGGACAAGACCCTGTGCTTGACAGACAAGATGGCTGCCCAGTGGGGCTTAGGGCTTACAGTCTAGGGAAGAAGGTGGATGTTAGGGAAATAATCTCACAAATACATGTAAACTTGGGATTATGACCGGTGTTTTAAAGGGGAGGTACATGACCCCTTTGACATCTGATGAATGATGTTTTGACTTAGTGAGGATGTTTCTTATGCAGATAAAGGTTTAATTGAATTCAGATGGATGATTTGAAGTGAATTAAGTTGAAGTGGGAGGGGAGAGAGGTAACAACATGAACAGACATTTCATGTCACCGGGGGGCGTGGCAGGAAGGAGTTGGTGAGAAGAGAAATGGAAGGGAACATGGTTGTGATCAGGGTGGAGAAGTACAGAAAAGACTGCTCTTTGTCCCCCAAGATATAGTTTCCTCTTCTTTTCTCACTAGAGAGCCTTTTATTTCAACTGGGCCCAAGAGAGTCTGGAATAAAGAGTACATTTCCCAGCCTCCCTTGCAGCTAGCCATGGGCATGTAGATAAGCTCCAGTCAATGGAATGTACTACATGCACCTTTTGGGAAATGTTCTTAAAGGTAACGTTCTTTGTCTGTTACTCCTTCCATCTGGGTGAAGCTCAAATATCATGTCCACAGCCCGAGCTGCCATCGTAGACCACGCTGTAGAATCATGTATTAGGGATGGCAGAATGACAAAAGAGAAATCTGGGTCTCTGACGACCAAGGACCTGCATTTCTTGCCCGGACGACCGTTTGTCTCTTCGTGTTGATGAGAGAAAGACATTTCTGTCATATTCAAGTGACGGCTATTTGGGAGTTTCTACCACTCACAGCTGAGCACCACCCTAACTCATAGAGACAGGCAGGAGCCAGACCATGCAGGACTTTGAAGGCCACTTTAAGGACTTTGCCCTTCTCCTAAGACAGTGGTCAGCAGTAACTGAAGAGGCTGGGAAGCCGTGCTTAGTTGCTAGCACGACCCCAAAGCAATTCTGTTTCTATACGTATGCATCCGCTCAAGTCTTTCAACAGGCACGGACTGACTATCTACTACAAGTCAGGCACTGCTATCGGTCCTGGAGGAATTAAAAACAAACATGACACATCCTGCCTTTGAATCAGAGGCAGTCTAATGAGAATTATAGACCTATAAATAATGGTTACTGTTCAATCAACATTTATGGAGTGCTAATGTGGTGTCCAGTAATGGCAGGGGCATGGGCACCTGGCCAGTCAGGACAGGCACTGACATGACCAACAGCATGGCCTCCCTACTCTATCAAAGTTGAGTGTGCCCAGCTGGGCACCTGATGTATCAGACACGGCATTGGACCATGGGAACTGCAACAACCAAGGAGATAATGATGTATTTTCTAGGAGTTCACAATCTTCTACTCTATAGGGAAGGAAAGGGCCATGAAAATTCTAGAAATGAAGTTCCATGGATCCTGTGATAGGTGTAGAAGAGTGAAGTGAGAGGTAGAATGGTCACTGGTAAGGGAGGGCTCAAGGGAGTCTGCCCAGAGGAGCTAACTCTTGAGCTACCCAAGTACCCCTGTTGCAAAGGATGAATAGTAGTTACAACATAGCAAGGTTTGGGGCATTAGGAGCATGAGGAAAATGCCCTGAGAGCACCGAGGATGACATAACTCATTTGGTCCATGTGTGTGTGTGTGTGTGTGTGTGTGTGTGTGCAGGTACACGTGTGTGCATGTATGTGCCCAAATGCACAAGTACATATGTTTACAAAGGTGAGGAGGAATTAAGAGGAGTTTTCACAGAGGAAGTGGATATGGAGCAGAGTTTTGAAGGAAAAGTAAGAGCTCCCCCCAACCAAGTTGGACAAGGCAGAGCAGAGTTTTAAGACAACAGAGACTGCATCTAAAAGGCCACAGAACATGAAAAAGCATAGAGAATTGGAGGGGCTTCCAAGAAGTTTGAGGTGGTGAGTCCGAGGGCCAAGGTGAGACATGGCTTGAGGTGAGCTTCGACAGGAAAGGAGGCCATGTTGTGAATATTTCAGTTTTCAGACCCAGAGCTCTCAGCTGTGTTTTGTTGGTAAGGAAGAGCCGGGGACCACAGAAGAGAAACATGGTCAGCTCTATGCTCAAGAAGAAAAATTAATCGGAACAAATTCCTAAAGTGTCCTTCTGAAGAGGCTGGGTTAAAAAAATGATGGTGCATCATTCAGTAGAACTTCAAGTAGAGATTAAGAACAACGAGGTGTGCTCATATGATACCATTTCCAAGATAAATCATTGAGGGTACAATAATCGAGGTGCTGCATGGCATTTGTAGCATGGTTCTATCTGTCCAGAAGATGTGTGTGAACGTGCATGCGTGGAGCGGTCTGTCTATCTAGGCTTTATGTAAGGAAAGCAATCCTGTAAAGATACACACAAAATTTCTTAACAGCGTTGCTTCTGTGGAGGGGAATTTAAGGGGAGTTGTAAGGGAGACTTTTCACTGTAAACCTTTTGTACTGATTGAATATTTTTTACCTTGTGCATGCATTATTTTTCCAAGATATTAAATAAATATGTATTAAAAAATTTATTCCCCCTGAAATGTGAGTGATGGATTGAAAAGAGGAGAGACTTGGGACAGAGCGAGCCCTCCCCCATCTCCATTTTCCTGATTAATGGCCACACCATCCGTCCAGTTATTCAGCCTCAGACCTTGAAGGCCTCTTCAGCTCCTCCCAAGTGTAATCACTTATCAAGTCCTGCCTGTTCTACCCCAGAAATCTCTCTCCCCTCAGCCCCAGAATAGACAGAGAGATCGATGGGACAGAACTGCAAGCCCAGAGACAGACTGGAGTATGTATAAATATTTAGTATGTGATAACGGTGACATTTCAAATCCTTGTGAAAAGGATGGATTATTCAATAAATGATGTTGGAAAAAAATTAACTCTGATCCTTAGCTCCGTGATAAACTAAAATAAATTTCTGGTGAATTAAAGATATGTATATAAAAATAAAGTCACAAAGGCACTAGAAGAAAATGTAGGTCAGTCTTTTTAGAAGCTGGGACCAGAGAGGGTCTTTCTAAGGAAGATGTTGAAAGAAGATGGTACAAAGACTAGTTTGGTAGGTCAGACTATGTAAGTTTCCTCCTGTTATATGCTAACAACATACTAAAAAAATCAGAAGCAAATGTAAAACTGGAAAAATACTCCACAACCACAGCATATTAAGTGTTAAAAAGCTTAATTTATGAAGAAAGCTTGCAAAACAATGAGAAAAAGACGAACACTCTAACAGGCAAACGTGATAAGTAATTAACAGAAGAGAAAGCCAAATGGTCAGTAAACATATGAAAGACTGTTTGATGTTGTTGTTTAAAAAAAAAAATGATGCACATTAGAACAGCAGTAAAATGCCACATTTCACCAAATACTTTTAATTAAAAGATAATTCCCTATAGTTGTCAGGGTTCTGGAAAACAGTCTTGCACACTGCGGAACGGAGCATAAATCGGGTCAAAGACCATGATGCAATCTACAAGTATATATCAATGTCCTCAAAAATGGACATATTGTTGACTCACTGACCTCACTGGAAGCGACCGTATGTAAATATGTGTCCTGAGGACATAATTCAGAATACGACAATGGTGTTTATCACAGTGCACAGATAACTTCAGGAATTTGGGAAACAAAACCCCCAAATCACCTTAACCCTGAAACTCTTAAAGAAAGATGATGAAATAAATCAAAGAATGTGTAAACAACATAATGTGACCAGTAAGAGTATGTTGGTTGAACATTACATCTGTACTCAAGATGCTGATGATGTAGCAAAGTTGAACGATTTTCTATAAAAGACAGTGTGTCAGCATAATCCCTGTTATTTTTATACAAACATCATGCACAGATGAAAAGGTATAGATGAAGTTTAACACTTCCAATAGTACCTGCTTCTGGGTGGAAAAATTATGCGTGATTCTTTTCTTTTTTTTTTTTTTTAATGTTTGTTTATTTTTGAGAGGGACCGAGAGTTGAAGTGGGGGACGGGAGAGAGAGAGGGAAACACAGAATCCGAAGCAGACTCTAGGCTCCGAGCTGTCAGCACAGAGCCTGATGCGGGGCTTGAGCTCATGAACCGCGAGATCATGACCTGAGCTGAAGTCAGAGGTTTAACCAACTGAGCCACCCAGGCACCCTGATGATTCTTTTCTTGGAAAACCACTTTACTTAAAATTTTAAAAAATCTATATCTATTACTGACAAAACAATGAAAAGAACTTAAAATATACCTGCTCTTTGTCCCAGAAAGTATAGAAATTCATTACAAAGTCATTATTAAGGACATGAGAACGGATGATGGGACAAAGGTATTCACCAGGGCATTACAAATAATGATGAAAATTGGAAACAACTTGAATGTCTGAAACCAGGGAATATTTAAGTAAATGCTGGTTGGATGCAATGGAATGCTATGTATTCACAAAAATTGAGTTACATAATATTTATTAAACCAGAAACAAAATTCATAAAAATAAGTGAAAGCAAACCAGGCTAAGCTATACACAAAATGATACATCCCTGTTTGAAAGAAGCAGAACATATTAGGAAATTTTATGCTAAAACAGTAGTAAGGTTATTTCTGGGAGGCTGAGTTTCAGGTAAGGTCTTTTGTTTGACATTCTTACATGGTGTTAAGCATTTTGTTATTCAATTTCACACGTATATACGTTTTATTTTTTAAATTTGGGGAATTGTTAAAACTCAAATAGATAAAATTCAAATGACAAAACTAGGGTAGTATTATAACATATGTGATTTCCATTGTGTTTTAATGTACTTAATCTACAAACAGCTCTTAAAGGCAAGGGGGAAAATATGAACATCTCAATAAAAAAATTCGTACGGAGGGGTGCCTGGGTGGCTCAGTCGGCTAAGCATCCGACTTTGGCTCAGGTCATGATCTCATGGTTCGAGAGTTCGAGCCCCGCGTCGGCCTCTGTGCTGACAGCTCAGAGCCTGGGGGCCACTTCAGATTCTGTGTCTCAGTCTCTCTCTGCCCCTCCCCCACTTGTGCTCTGTTTCTCTCTGTGTCTCAAAAATAAACACATCTAAAAAAAAAAGATTTGCATGGAAAATATAAAGACAATATAAAAAGAGGAATGTAAAGGGAATGCAACTCAAACAGAGATGGGAATTTCTGCTCTTCAAAGTGGAATTCGTTCCTCAAACAGTGATCATACTCAGTGTGGCTATTGGGTGGTGAAATTGCCCATCTCATACAAGGATGCTCGCCACGTAAATTGTTCGACTATCTGGAGAGCAGTTTGGCAGATACATTGAGAACCTTGAAAGTATTATTTCTTTGTGACGCAGGAGTTCAATTTCCAGGAACATATCCTGAGGAAGCAATCATGAATATGCAAAAAAAAAAATTGTAAACAGTCTTGCTCTTTGCAGTCTTCCTTACAATGATGAAAACTTGGACACAACCCAAAACAGTCAACAATGAAGGGTTGGCTTGATTGCCAGTCACACCACAGGCCTACATTTCAATGTGTGCAATTTCGAAATCCACAAAGCTCTTTGAGCTGACAGGTTTGTGTAAGTTTGCTTCAAGTTCATTGGTGACAGAAATCTGACCTGGACTGAATAGAAGGAGAATTTTTGTTTGTTACAGACACTATTTATCTCAGTGGGATTGTTCAAATGTTTTCAGACTCACATAGTGCATTTGGTTCCAGGCTGCTGTTGACGTTCAACTGTAGGTGCTTCATAATGTATCATTTTTGCCTGGTCTTAACTTTCTCAAGTCCAAATAATAATGTTTTCTGAAACATCTGGCCTCAAGGATTCCAGACATTATCCATATGATATAATTCTGCGACATCACTTAAGCTCATGCTCCCATGGAACATGGTTGGATATTTTGCTTAATCACGCTTTTTTCTTATCGTGAAAACCAAAAAGTAAAACCCAATGGAATATAAAATTATGCATATTATAATATGATTTGTTTTTCTAAAAAGTGAATGTCTACAGATTCTTTTAATAAACTAAAGAGATTTGAAGGGATATATCAAAAATTTTAGCTAGTGCTTATCTCTAGATGGTGAAATTATGGGCAATTTTAATTTTCTCCTATACATTTTTATGTTCTCCAAATTCTCTATAATGAATCTATATTATCTCTAACAAATAAATGTATTTTAAAAATCTAAACTAAATCTGGATGATTTTATATTACCTAAAAACTGAAGTACAAACTCTTTAAAATAAAATATCAAAGACACAGAGCCAGGATTCAGACATAGTTCTTCTGAATCGGACTCCTCTGTTCTTTCCCCTCTACTGTGCTACATCTATACTGGTCTTTTTTTTTTTCAGGGCGGGGAGGGGCAGAGGGAGAAGAAGAGAGAGAATCTTAAGCAGACTCCATGCCCGGCACTCCTGATGCTGGACTTGAACTCATGAACCATGAGATCATGATCTGAGCTGAAATCAAGAATCAGATGCTCAACCCACTGAGCTACCCCAGGTGCCTCTACATCAGTCTTTATTAAAGAAGGTCCAGTAGAACTTTAATAAACTCTGCGTGCAAACAGATTTCTGTGGACAAACACATATTGAAAAATGCAATATACAGGACTTTACTAAAGAACGTCTGGGGGCCTTCTAGAGTCTAAGATGTAATATGTTTCCACCAGAGGGATTGGTATGCTGAATTCCTCCAATATACTTGGCCACATGTCTTTTCTATTTTATGTTATTTGTATTTTAGTTTTATGCTATCTTGTGGAAAATCTTCTAGAACATCTTGAGAATGTGCTTCCCATAAAACACTTTGGAAATGCTAATCTAATGGAAAACTTTATCCTTAGACTCAGGAAAAATATACAAGAACTGTCTCCAGAGAGGTGACAGTGTCCTGGGGGAATGCTGAGCCTTCCTAGTTATCAACTGTTCCCTTTTAAGAATGATCTTCACAGATATGCGACCAGCCTTGCTTCTTGAACAGAGATTTTCATCCATCTGGGCATCCATCTTGACCTGAGGTGATGTGCAGAGAGCAATGGCCTGTTGCATGGATACCGATGGGAGTCCGGAGAGGTGAGAAACCTAAGCTCTCAGACATAATTCTCTGAGTCCTCTCTTAGGGACCTTAGAACTTCTCACCCTCTGTGAAGGGACTTGGCAGATGGGGAGATGGGGAGTTTTGTGAAGTAAGCCCTAGCCTGGGAGGCAGCAGCAAAGCCGAAAGAGGACTTATTTATGTGAACATTCAGTGTAACCTCTGTCTGCTTGCTTCTTCTCTCTGTGTCTCAATCACTTTATGTAAAATGAAGGGGGTTGGTTAGGGCAGAAGAGCAACCTTGTTTCATCTTACTTGCCAACCTTCATCAATCAGCAGATGCTTCCTAGAGTCTCGAGTCTGCATCCCAGCTCAGTGAGAAAGAATGCTGTGATCGATTACTAATGTCTGCCCTGGGCAAAGAATGGAAGAGTGGCATCACTTCTGCCCTTTCTTTGCCATCTCAGAATTTAGAAATATCTAAGTACTCTTGAAGACCTGGGGTGCTTTAGGATGGACACAACTCCCAAATCTAGCTCTTGGTTCATAAACGCTGGTAGTCTTTTGCCTCACTTCCTCTTTTTTTTTTTTTTTTATTCCTTTTCATCCATGGCAATTCCAGACTCTTGGCTCTTGGTTTCTGCAATCGCAAAGTAATGGTTTTCTATGGCAATCTACTTATACTCCCTTTCTTTCACCCTCTTGCCAAAGAGGAATCTGTTTTTACTAAAAGAGAAAAAAGAAAAAAAATACATATGTAAAAATCACACATCCTCACCATGTGCAAAAATCATGTGTTTGGCAGCAAGAACATCTTTCTGAGGCCAAATGGCATTTTTCTTTTCTTGCAAAACGAGCAAAAAAAACCCAAAAAAAACAAAAAAACCAAAAACCAAAAAACCTTACTTTCCCAGCAGCTGGCATTGAATTATTGGCCCTTGTCGGTTGCTTCCTCTAAGGAGCCTCTTGTCCTGGAAATCCATGATGTGGGGAGACCAACAAGTCCTGGGGAATCTGGTTGCAACTGCCTCTCCTGCTTTGCAAAGGGACTGAAGCACACAAGACCATGTCTGGCAGAATCATCATCATGAGTATGAGAGGGAGAGTGGGACGGAAGACAGATAGATAGATAGATAGATAGATAAGAGTGTCTGTAACAGCTCCAACCCTTCCCAGCCATATCATCTTGGACAGCATTCTTAACTTCTCTGAGCCTCGGACTCCTCAAAAAAAAACAAAAAAGGTTACCCTAGTCCCCATATCCCTGGATTCAATGGGTCACCATATGTGAGGATATCCCAGAGAACAAAAAAAATAAAAGTCCCTGCCCCCAGGGAGCTGATATTTTGATAGGGAAGGGCAGGCTAAGAGGAGATGGTAGGGAGATATGGATACTGAACTGTCAATTACATATTAATATCAAATGGCTCTAAATACTCCGACAGAAACTCCATCTGGGCAGGGGAATATGAAATGACAGGGTCGGGATGCCATTTCAGGTAAGATGTCCCGAGAAGGAGCCACTAAGATCCATCTGGGCAGAACAGGAATTGGTGAGGTGCCACATGTCTACCCGGCCTCTTCCTGGGGGATTAGGGCTCCAGGCAAAGGGAACAGCACCAGAAAAGTCCTTAGGCAGAAATGTGCCTAGTGTGTCGGTAACAGTGAGGAAGCCCCTGTGTCTGGGACGGAGTGGGCGAGGCAGAGAGGAGCAGGAGGTGAAAACAGAAAGGTGTGAGATGGTGAGGCAGACCAGGGAGGGACAAGCCAGGTAGGGCTTTGTTAGGGTTTAGGCTTTTCTCTGAACAGCATAGGGAGGTACGGAAGCTTGTTACACCAAAGAGAGACGTGATCTCGTTTACATTTTAACAGGGACACTTGCTGCTGTGTTGAGTAAAGACGGGCAGTGTGGGAGGCAAGGGTGGAAGCGGGAGACCCCTTAGGAAGAGGTTGCTCTGCTCCAGGGGCGTGATGGTGGCTTGGACCAGGAGCAGAGTGGCTGGTGGGAAGGAGAGGCGTCTGGGAATATTTTGAAAGCCCAGCTGACCAGATTGCCGTGGGACATGGCAGAACAACGTGCGTGAGAAAAGCCTCAGCCCATAGGAAGAATGTGGGGTGAGGTGGCTCACCCAATGGCATCTTCATTCACCCAAGCATTTCACCAGGTTCCCTTGCCAAGCACAGTGGGAACGGGAAGGAGACGGCAGGGTGAGGTGCTGGTGCTTCAGGAAAGCAGGACAGAGAGAAGGGAATTGTGCTTCCCAAACTGAAACAAATAAAGTCTTACCGAGGATCACCTTGCAGGAGTCTAGATGGTGGAGGGAATTCTCGAGCTCGCATTAGAGCCGCTTTAGGGAGAACATCTGAGTTGGAACTAAGCGGTGGAAGTTTGTAGAGGGGGTTCCCCGGGGGGGCTCAGTCGGTTACACAGCCGACTCTTGATTTCCACTCAGGTCATGATCTCATAGTTCGTGGGATCGAGTCCTGCATCGGGCTCTGCACTGACAGCTCAGTGGAGCCGGCTTGGGGTTCTCTCCCTCTCCCTCTCACTGCCCTCCCCTACTCCCTCTGTGTCTCAAAATAGATACATAAACATAAAAAAAAAAAGAAGTTTGTAGGGGACGAACTGCTGTACGCGTCCTCATGACAGGCTGAGCGCAGTCTGCGGCCCTGGGGTCCCCACGTGGTGAGCAGCGGTGTGCTCCCCCAGCTGAACTTGGCTGGTGCTGAAGACAGACGGTCCTGAGGAGGAGCCGTGGGGCAGAGGACATGAGGAGGCTCTGGCCCAGGACTGGCAGGTCCACAGGGGGACAGATGTGTGATGGAGTCCTTGTCGTGAGAGTGCCTGAGCACTGATGCAGCCGACGCGTCAGAGGGGCTGGGTGGCGGGGGAGGGTGGAACAGAAGCAGCTTTCCCAGGCTGAGCAAAGCGGTGTGGGCAGGTACACAGACACTGTTTCAAATATTTTTTTTTTCATTTTTTTAAATATTTATTTTTGAGAGAGACAGAGAGACACAGAGCATGAACAGGGGAGAGGCAGAGAGAGAGGGCGACACGGAATCCGAAGCAGGCTCCAGGCTCTGAGCTGTCAGCACAGACCCCGACGCCGGGCTCGAACTCACAAATCGCGAGATCATGACCTGAGCCGAAGTCGGTCGCGTCACCTACTGAGCCACCCAGACGCCCCTGTTTCATATTTTAAAAAATTTTGTTATTTTCATAATTATTTTTTTACCTTCATACTTATTTTAATGTTTTAGAAAAAGACACATTTCTCTTTGATGGTGGTGATACGAAATGCATTTGAAACGCATTTCTGGAAGCTTAAAATGACATTCACTTGATGGAAATGAATCAGGCGGCAACAGCCAGGAGGTAAAGGCTAGAGGCTGGGTACAGCAAGCCCCGGGGGCCGTACAGGATGACTGAGGTTTGGGAGACGGTACGCTCGAGGGCTCCGGTGTCCACTGTGTGGTCATGAGAGGAAGTTATTCGTGCTGGACGCTGGAGAAACTGCCAGCGTTGGCAAGGTCCTGGATGGCGTCTGTTGTCACAGCTGAAAATTCCCTGGGCATGGGGGATCGTACATGTGAAAGGACATTTTTTTTTTCTCCTTCTCAGACGTTTCCGTCTCTTGTAAGAATAGGAACACGGGGCACGGGATGAGGGAGACAAAGCTGGGGACCTTCTGTTTGCATGAGAACCCAGAGGCCACCCTGTAGTCGTCCATTTTTGACTTGCTCTCAAGGCTTCCTTTCTCCCCAGGCCTGGGAAGAGGTGGCTTTGCTCACCCCTTCCCCAGCCCCTGGCCACCCATCTCCATGGGACGTCTTCCTGCCCATAGAACTTGTAAAACACAGACCTTTAAAATTTTTTTTTAACGTTTATTGGTTTTTGAGATGGAGAGAGACAGAGCATGAACGGGGGAGGGTCAGAGAGAGGGAGACACAGAATCTGAAACAAGCTCCAGGCTCTGAGCTGTCAGCACAGAGCCCGACGCGGGGCTCGAACTCACGGACCGCGAAATCATGACCTGAGCTGAAGTAGGCCGCTTAACC
The DNA here is from genome assembly GCF_028018385.1 of Neofelis nebulosa. Classification (NCBI taxonomy): domain Eukaryota; kingdom Metazoa; phylum Chordata; class Mammalia; order Carnivora; family Felidae; genus Neofelis; species Neofelis nebulosa. Next base: position 43,351,987 of record NC_080794.1, on the reverse strand, counting down.
AACTGAGCCACCCAGGCGCCCCAAACACAGACTTTTAGAAAGCAGTTAAATAGGGGGCCAGTTCCCCACTATTGGGGCATTCTTGTTGGAAGAAGAACTCCTAGGGGCGGGGACCATGTGGGGAGGGAGAAAGAAAAGAAACAGGTCTCCAGAGTCAGGGTGACTGGGTTGGAAGCCTTAACTGTAACATTGTTAACATGCGTGTCCTTTCTCTGTAATTTTGAGCTTCGGTTTCTTGATCTGTAAAATGGGCCGGACAATGCTTGCCTCGCAGGGCTGTAGTGAAGCATGAAGAAGGTCAGGCATGAGAACCCAGCACCAGAGTTCGGGGTGCTCGATGCAGTCACAGCCTCCCGTGTCGGGCACCCCTCCCCCCACACCAGGCTGGGGAGCCAGTGCTACTTGCTGGAGGGAACATCTCTCCTCTTCTCCAGGACATGCTGTGTGTCCCGTTGTCCGGGGACATCTGTGCGTGTCTCCCATCAGCTGTGTGGCATCAGCCTGGTCTCCTTCCCTCTCGGGGCCTTAATGTTCTCCCCGAGCAAGGGACGGGTGTCCTCACGGGCTCCCATGGTGCCAGGATGCAGAGGGTGGCCCGAGCAGGTAGTCTGGCTCAGGGCAGAGGCTCTCTCCCTTTCTCAAGGCCTCCTTGGCCCAGGTGACCTGCCCGGTGGATCGCACTCTGGCAACGGGGTAACCTGGGTCAGTAGGTCAGAAGTTAATCATTTCCTCAAAACACAAGCAAACACACTCCATTTCCGCATTCACCAGTTGCCTATACCGGGATAATAAAATCACGCATCCAAGACAAAGCTCAGGGGCACGTTTCCTGATCTGGATTGACCCCAATTACCCGGGTGACCTTGGGCAGTCGCTTTGTCCACCGTGGCCTCGGCTGGCTCATCTGTAAAATGCGAGTTTGGGATTTAAGGGTAGTTATACAAAAGGCATTGCTCCCGGATGGATTCAAAGGCTGGAAAAGCGGTGTGGGACCGGGCTACCTCCTCTCTGCTTCTCCCCTTCGGGCACAGTCTTCATACTCGCTTTCCCCAGAACTCCCACACTTGGGGCTTTCTGGCTCTTTGGCTTTGCAGGGACTCCTTGTTCTGCCCTCCAGCTCGGATCCTTGAAATCCAAACGAGCCCAGATTCTCCCCAGGCCTGCCACCCTCCCCTCGGGAAGAGCATCCTCTATGCTCTGTCTCGCTCACCTGGCCCCCCTGTCCTCTGCCTGTGGGTGATAGTGAAAGTCTACCCAGTGCGCAACACAGATAATCAAAGGACGCAGAGCCGGGGTGGGGCTGACAGCCCTCGGCTTCTATCAGATCGTGCACTTCCTTAGCGCGTCTTCCCCAGCACGTGGTGCCAGGTGCGGACCGAGAAGGGCGCACAGATTGCTTGCCAGGCTGCGTGCTGCTGAGGTCCATGCTGAGCTGGGTGTCCTGGGAAGGTTTTTGTCTAGTGGGCGTGTAGACACACGGGAACCCGATTCCAGAAATAACAGGACACGGCATGTCTAGGGGAATGTGATTAAACATCAGCCCTCACATCAAGCTATATTCATAGCCAAGAACAGACAAACCAGATCACCTCTAATGGAGAAGCAGCGACTAGCCGTGGCTGTGCCCTGGCCCCACCTGTTAGGATTTCACTGGCCTCACTTTTCCCAGGGTGGAATGAACAGGTGCCGTCCCTACGTCCGCGTCCAGCTGTCATTTGCCAGCACTGTGGGCCTCCGTGTCCTCCCCAGCCACCGCTGTACCTGCTCAGGACGGATGCTGCTTCTGGATAACATATATCTGCCCTGGGCTTGCTTCTCCGTCTGACCCCAACTGTCCGCCTCGGCTTCGCTGAGCCTGGCCGGGTGCAAAGCCCAAGACCTCTGTTTTCCCACCTGGTTCCCTCCACCAGCCCAGGGGCTCCAGTTTCCAGAAAACGAACTCTGTGTTCATCCCCACAGGTAGGTCTCCACGGTATCCTGTCCCCAGGGTGAGCAGCAGAGGAAAAAAAAAAAAAGTTAAATGTTATAAAGCAAGACAAAAAGTCTTGCCGGAAAGTGCGAGATGAATGTTTGCTTTCTCTCTCTGCCCCCTGGGGTTGGGATAAGGGGAGGCGGGTGGGGGCGCTGGCTACAAAAAGTGCCACCGCAGCTACCTAGGGGCCCAGCCTGCCTTCTGTCCCTCGTTCTGCCTCTTTAAGAGAACCCTGGGGCCAAGATTTATTGGCTGCGGGGGCCCTGCTGCGTGTGTGGCTTCAGTGTTTACAGGCCTGGGGAAGGCTGAGGTCTCCCTTCCCAGGCTGCACAGTGGTGGTGAGCTGGAGTTTGGGCAAAGAACGGCTGCCATCCACGGTGGCATTTGCAGCAAGATGCAGCGTGCAGCCAGGAGGAGCAGGCAGCCTTGCACTTGCAACAGCCAGGCCCCTGGACCTGGAGGAAATCCCACCCTGTTAGGTTCAGGCAGGGAACTGGGGCGGGGGGGGGGGGGAGAGGAGAGGGGCTTGTGCTTTCGGAGTGCCTGGGCACCCCTGCCGGGACCTGGCAGGCGGGTCAGAGCTGTTGACGCTGGGTGTGCAGGCGCTGGGTACAGCTGAGAGCAGGGAAGGCGGGAGGGGCCGATGGGAGCTGGGACCGGGGTGACAGCTCGAGCCAAAGTAAGCCACAAAACACACAATGCAGATGAAGAAAGGGGGACAGAGAGACTGCCCCCCTGCATGCTGGGCATGCCCAGTGGCAGACAATGTGTCCTTGGCCCGGTGTTCATTTGTTCATCTGCGAAGCGGGAAGAATGCCATCCGCCTCTCAGGGTTTTGTGGGCATTAAATAAATGGATGCAAAAGCCCTGGCATAGTTGGTCCTCCATAGTGGCTGTTAGTTTTATTTTATTTTATTTTATTTTATTTTATTTTATTTTATCTGTTAAATGTTTCTTTATTTTAGAAAGAGACAGAGAGAGCAGGGGAGGGGCAGAGAGAGAGGGAAACGGAGAATCCCGGCCGGCTCCATGCTGTCAGCACAGAGCCCGAAGTAGGACTCGAACCCACGAACCATGAGATCACGACCTGAGCTGCAATCAAGAGTAGACCCTTAACTGAGCTACCCAGGCTCCCCTCTCTGTTATTTTTACCACCGCCTCTGATTCTAATTGTTCTGGAAGCAAACTTACATGGCTTTGCTAGCTGTGTGGTCCTGTGGGCTGAAGGCTGGCTCTCAAACCTCAGTCTTGCTCCTGCTGACACAGGGCGGCCAGGCACATGGCTCTGGGTTGGGGACACACCTGCTAGCCACCCCCCCCCCCCCAACCTGCTGCCTCACCTTCGTGTTCCAAGCCCCGCTCACCTTGGAGAAACAAGAGCTGATGTTCACTGAACACTTGCTATGAATCAGCAGCCGAGCCAAGCATGTGACCTGCCTCATCACTCTTTAATTTATTATTCGGAACCTTTGATTGTGGAAATGTTCAAAGGCAATCAGAAACAGACAGGGTGGTAATGAAGCCCGGGCCCTCACCCAGATTCCCTAATGACTGAACATCTATCCCTCCTGGCTGTCTTTTCTTCCTCTTCCTCCTCTTCCGTCTTCTCTGTTTCCTTCCTTCCCTCGCTGCTGGAACGTCCAAAGCAAGTCCTAGACATAGTGTCATGTCACCTGTAAATAAATACCTCAGCACGTGTGGCTACTGGATACAAAACTTGAAAGAAAGAAAGAAAGAAAGAAAGAAAGAAAGAAAGAAAGAGAAGGAGCTGTTATCATAGCTACAAGCGTAAACAATAATTCTTAATATCACCGAATGTTCAGTCTGTGCATCATCTCATTGAATCTTCAAAATAACTATTTGGAATTAAAAATATGATTGCTCCCACCTTTCAGATGAGAAAGGGAGTGAATGCGACATTGAGTGGCTTGTGCTCAGTCACCCAACCCGGCTCAGCCCCCACTCCTGGGGCCAGTGCCGGTGGGTGCCCGAGGGAGGCAACGCCCAGAGCCTGAGCCCTTGCTCTGTCATCCCTGGGCCCCTTGTCACCCAGCAGGCACCTGCTCGTGCAGGTCAGCCCCTGCCCAAGCCCATTTGACTCCCGGCGTTGCATCGACCTTGGCTTTCTCGCTGCATAAAAGGGCGGCCACAGAGCACCCACCTCCGACTCTCGTTCAGTTCTTTATGCCTTTGACAAATATTTATTCTGTGACTGTCTTCCTCCAGTGCTGTTGGTGGTGCTTGGGATCCAGCGAGTCACAGACGAAAGTCTTAGCCAACACGGACCTGACAGTGTATACGCTCTTGTTACTCAAAGTGCGGTCCAAGGACCGGCAGCTGCAGCATCCCCCAGGAGCCGAACAGAAATACACCTCTGTCCCGGTGCTGCTGAACTGGAGTCTGTATTTTAACAAGGTCCATAAGACTCATTACTGTGCACGGAGAAGTTTGAGAAGCCTCGCACTGGGCCACCGTTCTCACTCCCGGCTACACATGAAAATCCTCTGGGGAGCTTTAAAAAATACCAGGCCTGGGACCCACCCAGAACCATTAAATCAGAACCGCTGGTGATGTTTACAAGTTCTCTGTGCAGATGGGATTGAGCACACCAGCCCGCGCTGATTGTTTGGAAAATAAATGAGCTCACTGTCTAGCAGAGTGCCTAGGGCATAGTAGGTGCTAAACTAACGATCTGTTTCTCCCCTTGCCATCTCATCCTTTGTCCCTAGAACACCCTCCAACTCCTTTGGGTGGCTTATCACCTTTGCTGGTCCAAAGACATTCTTCGGCTTCGTGAGTTCCCGACCTGGGTGGTGCTTTTAGTTTGAGAACCCCAGAGATGTAAACTTGGGACCTTTTCATGGGAATCAGGCTGCAGGAAAGACACGAGCTTCTCCCCCTCGTGACCTGGTTTGCTGAGCTGGGCTGAGAGCTGCAAACAAAAATAAATAAATAACCGAAGTCTCGGCCACATGTGCAAAGAGCTTTCTTTCACCACAGCTGAGTCCCAGTGCAGACGTGACCTCATCCCACTCTCCCGCCAGGTGACGCAGCTCCGGGCAGGTGCCACCAGCCTCTGTGGCTCACCAGGCAGAGGCACCCGTTTGAGTCACTGGGCATGCAGGAAAGGCGTCCGACCGTGGACACCGGCGCAGAGCAGCGGCTGGCCCCGCTGTCCTGAGTCACAGGAATGTTGTCCTGGGGTGGTGGCCTTGGCAGAGTCTCAGGGTGGTGGGGGTGAGCTGGTGTAAGGTTCCTGCAGGCCACCAGGACGCTGCTCATGGGGCTGTTTGCAGGCCTGTGAATGAGCCACAGCCCCGGGGGGAGGCTGGAGAAGGGTCAGAGGCCCTTCCCTGAGAGCCGCAGGGATCAGGTCTGCTGGAGAAGGGGAGGGAGGAGGAAGACAGGGGTAAGAGCTATGAGCTGTCTCCTGGGAGGCCAGCACTTCCTGCTGGATCTCCATCGTCCAGTCCACTGATTTGACAGAAAGCACAATTCCCGCACCAGCTAAATGGGGAGACTGAGGCCTAGACACGGAGAGACGCTTCCCAGGGCCATGCAGGCTGGTCTGGAGACACCAAGGCCTGCGCTCTCTCTAGATATGAGTGGACAAGCTTAGGGAGAGAGGACCCAAACGCTGCACGGGGCATGTCTGGGGATGCCGTGACATGTCCTCCTGACCCTGGACCTTGGCCGTTCCAGGCTGGGGAGAAATGAGGCCAGCAGGAAAAGTGTGGGAAGGAAACTCAGGCAAAGCTGGCTCTGGTCCTACGTTTGGTGCTTACGGGGAACTTTGGGTGAGTCACCTCACCTCCCCGTGTCTCTGCTTTTCTCATCTATCCCATGGGGTACGACCTGCGACCTCACAGCGTGGCTTTGAGGAGTGACTGAATAAGAACAAGGGTTTGTGAAGAGCTGCCAGGGTTGCCGCCCGGGCAACTGGTCGAAGGGTGGTAAATAGCATGCACATGAGCCCTCCCTCCCCACTACTGAGCCCACAGCAGACATCACCAATCGATCGCCACACTTTCCCCGCCCCCGGATAGGAACCTGTCTCAGAGCTCCTCTCAGGCCAGAGTGCTCCAGGCAGCCGCTTCCAACCTAGCAGAGCTTGTATGTGACATGAAATCTGCCTTCCGTCCTTACACTGTAGGCTGAGAAGCTGCTGTTCCAGAGTCCGGCACCTCCAGAAAAAGCCAGAGCTTGAGTGAAAAATGCAGCAGGAAATCAGGACGGGGGTGGGAGAGGCGATCCAGCTGGTGTAAAGGGCTCTTAGTACCAAATGGGCCGTGGGCAGTGTGTGCAGCACGTAAGAGCCCCTGGCAGTGGGCAGGGTGTGGAGAGCACAGTCACAGGGAGCGGACACCAGGAGAGAGGCCCCTCTGGACTGAGCCACGGCCTTGGATCAGGGAACTGCTTCTGCATCTCATTCCACGGGCGTGAAGTCTCTGTGGGGTCTCCACTGTACATTGAGGGAAACTGAGGCTGGGAGAGGCTCCAGTCAAAAGTATATGAAGCTGATATGGGCACCCAAGTTTGCCAGTTGCAAAAGCCCGCCTTCTGCGAGCCGCCATTCAGAACGTACGGCCTGTTTCCTTGAGCCACTGGCCACAGTACGGCTGTGCCTGGGGGAGACCTGTTGTGGCCTTGGCACTCGGGAGCAGGAAGGCTGGGTCCTGCCATGTGCAGCGTGCAAGGTAAGCAGACTGAGGCGGTCTGCCTGAAGTCGTTTCTCTGCTTTTCCAGTCCCCGAGGCGTTTGAGTTTGTGAACCTCAGACCAGGGGATGGAACACTGGGTGAGAATCCCTCTCGGCCACGCTCTTTTATGGTGTAACCCCAGGCAGCGCTACCCTTTTCTGGGTCTCAGTTTACTCATTTATGACCAAGAGCCTTGGGACAAGTCTGCAATATGCCAGCACTGGACCCCCCCCCCCCCCCCCCCGCCGGGGGCTAGTTGAAAGGGTTGCGTCCCAGGCCGCTGGGTTAGAACCTGCACTGCCCCAGGGCCCAGGTCATCCACACGCTCACGGAGGGAGGAGAACCATCGAGCTTGCGAGTCCTAGGGTCCCCTGCACAGTCAACAACCGAGCATCCTGAAAATCACACAGTCAGCACCTGAGGCTGGGCCGAAGCCCATGCCTGCAGCTCAGGCTGCCTGTTCCAGCCAAGAAGGCTGAGCTGGGAGGGCCGGGCATGAAGGCCCTTGTCGGGATGGGAGGGAGATCCCTTGTAAGTGTGGCTGTGCGCAGGCCCACGGTGGCCAGGAGAGCCCAGCCCGCCAGGCAGCCGCATGGAGCTCCCAGCCTGGGGCAGGAGGCCAGGCACAATGACATACAGAAGCAACTGGGGACAGCCACCTGGGTGTGAGGAGGGAGGGGACAGAAGCTGCCAGAGGCCAGAGGAGAGGGTGGTCAGGATGGGCCTGGGGCTGGAGGCTAAACATTTCTCTCCACTGGGGTGCCGGTGACCCCAAGACCTGGTAGGGGGTATCTCAGGCCCTGTCGTGGAGCAGCGGGGGCCACAATTAAATTTAAGTGCTCATCCATTCCCCCCCCCCCCACAAGCACCAGCATTTTCCATCCCTTTTATGGATTTCTGAGGAATGATAAAATGCAGCTGTTTGGGCTCCTGAGCCAATGAAATAATGAAAGGTGGCCTGAGTCCCCTCCAGGGAAATCAGCCGCTTATTTATTCCTTTTGACTCGAAGACTTGTATCCATGTTTCATAATGAACCTGCCTCTCCATCGCCCCGGCCCTCACCTCAAACCACTTGCCAGTGACTTCTTTGTAGATCTCTAAACACCTTCTGGCCATGTGATCTTGGTTGATATTTTGCTTCACTTTCCTCCTCTGAAAAAAATACGGGTTCCCTAACCCCTGTGCCGTGCAGGGCCCTTGGCACAGTTAGATGAGAAATTGTAGCCCCTGGCCTAGACGAATGCCTGGCATACAGTCGGTGCTCAACGATGCCACTTGCCTGCCCATTTGCTGCCTTGTAGCTCTCCTGGAGGGTGCGGGATTCACATAAAGCAAGCTGCCTGCTGCTGTTCTCGTTCTAGCTACTTCCTTAGCCACGAAAACAGCCTCGGCCTTCGTAGGCATGGATTGCCCAGATCCATGCGGTGGAGAGCCTCGCCGTAGCCTTGAGACAGGAAGGGCCAGCCTTTGCAATTCCAGCACACGGCTGACGCCCAGAGAGCCCGAAGGCCTCCCCAGGCCCACTCTGCAAGAGCAGATGTAGCGCAAGGACCGGGAAACAGGACTTGGCCGCCACCCCACTCACGTCCCGGGGAGAGCCTGGCTTCGGAACGCTTTTGCTCCCTTTCTTGCTCCGTTTCTGCCTCCTAAGCTGGCTGGACGTCTTCGTTTCACCAGGGTCTACCCTTCAGTGTTGGAAAGTGACGAAGCCTTGAGCCCTCAGGAAGGAAGGAGGCACCTTTCCTTCTTCCTCCGTATTTCCTGACAGCCTGGCCGCCCACCCCGGGCCTCCTCGTAAGCTAGCGTGCACGGGGCGTGATGGGCTTTCTGTGTCCGCAGGTGTTTCAGCTTACCCAGAGACCGTGTGGGGGGCCGGCTGCCAGGTGTGCTAGGGGACCTCTAACCCAGACAGTCCTGGGGGCTCTGTTATTTGTCATCATCAACCGCTCAGGTCGACGGGCTATTGTTGAGTTTCTAGAACTACAGCTGCCATGAAGTGAGCCGGATTACGTTCCTTCACCCGATATGCCCAAGTCCTGACACACCCAGTACCCGGGAAGGTGAACCGTCTCTTCATTTGGCAATCAGGCCTTTGCTGATGTAATTAAGGATCAGGACGAGAGAGCGTTCTGGATTGCGGGTGGGCCTCACAAGGAGACGGAGATCTGAGACACAGATACACACAGGGGAAAGCCGCGTGAAGGCAGAAGGGAGGACTGGAGGGATGTGTCTACGGGCCAGGGAACACCAAGGATTGCCAGCAACCGCCAGAGGCCGGAAGAGGCCAGGAGGGATCCTCCCTGGGGCCTCGAGAGGGAGCAAGGCGCCACCAACACCCTGATGTCAGACCTCTGGCCTTCAGGACTGTTCTAAGCCACCCAACTTGTGGTATGTGTTACAACAGCCCTAGAAAACGAATACACCACATAAAGAATGAAACGTTTAGAATGGACTGTCCGTGTGTTTGAGATGTTTCCAGGACAGGTGACGAGGCCTCCAGCGGTCGGAGGCCCCTGAGGGGCTGTATGATGGCGGCTCTGGGGCTGAGAGGCCAGCAGGCAGCCATGGGCGACACTGCGGGGGGTGACCTGTGCTTGGCTTCAAAGGCTGCTGAGCATCGGCGGGGTCCGGGGCACCTGGGCCGGTGTCGGGGTCTTCGCGTGCTGTGCCTGTGTGGGGTGCGCGATGCGTCAGAGCAGACGGCAGAGAGACAAGCTGGCAGGGAATCATGGGAAATCGAGTCCCCCAGCTTCCTTACTGACCTTAAGGGCCTTGGGGGCCCTCTGCTCATCCAGAGCAGGTATTGTGGAGATCCCTGTGTTCCAGGCAGTGGTGGGAAATATAGCCAAACCATGCCCTCTCTCTTGCCGTCTACAGGGAGACAGGAGTCCAGGAGGTGGACAACCCCAGCCTGAGGGGCGAGGGTCACAGAAGCTCGTAGGAAAAAATACAAGGGGATCGGAGCAAGGAGCCTTCTCCCTGCCTGGGGAGTCCAGGGAGGCTTCCGGGCAGAAGGGGTGAGTGAGTGGCTCCAAGAGGTTCCTAAGAAGGAGTCCTTTGAGTAGGGAAGGCACGACATGCTCCCAAAAGTGTGATGTGGCCACATCAGACTGGAGGGTGGGGGACCAGGACAGAGCACCGAGCGGGAAGAGGCGAGGGCATGGTGGGGAGCAGGGGAGAGGGGACTCGGCTGGAGGATGAAACAATGCTTTGTGACCAAATGGGAGGAAGGGAGAGGGCAGGAGGGTGGGGTGTGACTCGGGCTACTGAGCCGGAGGACTCATGGGCAGCGTGAGGGAACTGCTTCTTTGTGGCGGGGCTGAAGGCAGGGTTTGGCCTGCAAGGGCCCTTCCCTGACCGGGCAGAGGAACAGATACACCCCCCCCCCCCGCCCTCCGCAACACACACATGAACTCGTCTCCCGACTCTGTCTCTCCTACCCCTTACTCTTTCTTCTTTGTCTGTAGTCTGTTCCCTACTAATAGGGAGGGCACAACCCAGCCCTAGCCCTAGGGTGGAGAAGGAGGGACAGGAGGTGAAGCCCGAGTCCCAGAGAGAGCCACACCTCTGCAAAGGCAAAGGGCAGAGACGGATGGCTGTACAGACAAGCGACAAGGACACACAGACAGCAGGGACTCACCCACTGACGTACCACGAATCGGAGAGACACAGAGACTCCAGTCACACCATGATGTAGACCAAGAAAGATACTCAGGTACCCACAGACACACACACACACACACACACACACACACACACAAAGGCACACAGATGCCTAGCCAGATCGACACAGGCAGAGCCACGAGGACAAAGAGGCTTTGAGCGAGGCCAGCCCGCCTCCAGAACCCAGACATCCCAGCTTTGCAGTCCCCCTAGGAACCCTCTGAACCGCCAGGAGAAATTCCTGGGATATTAGCTAAATTTCAGACACAAACATTCCGGTCTCCCTCTCCAGATGTAATGCTCCTGAAAGCCTGCACAGCCCTCCCTCGGCTCGCCCCCACGGCCCCCGCTCCCTGACTCGGAGGAATGCTGCCTGTCGGCTCAAGGAAGGGGGTAGTCCGGGAGAGGTGGAAGGTCCACACCAGGCAGGGAACACAAGGCCACACTGGTGGGGTTGTCTGTATACTGCGGTGGGGGGGAGGGGGGGATCGTGACAGATGAGGTGGTCAGGCAGAGCCTAGGGTCTCCCTTGTGGCAGGGTGGGGCTCTGCCCAAAGCTGGGGCTGACCAGGCCCCAGAGAGGTATGGAGAAGTCTCTAGACTGAAGTCAGAACTCTGACTTAGAGTTCAGCTCTACACCAGAAGGCTTGGCTCATCATGGGGGCACCTTGCAAAGGTTTGGGTCTTGCTCATCTCCCCACAGACGCACTGGCCACTTCTCCGCTCCAGGAACATGCCAGATCCTTCCCACCTCAGGGCCTTTGCACGCACTGGTCCCTTCACCTGGAGCTCTTCCTGTGACTCAGCCTCCGTCTCAGCATAAATGCCACTTTCTCAGGGAGGTGTCCCCCTTACCGACGTAAGCCTCTTCTTATTTCCTTTTCAAACACCTGGTTCTTCTCCTTCATGGCCCTGATCTCAGTTTGTAGCTGTTGCTTTACCTGCATAGCTTCTATTCAAGCCCTCCCCTGGGCTAGATCGGAAGCCTCTCGAGGATGGACCTCATGTCTGTTAGAGCTTAATACAGAGCACGTGCTCAGCAAATACAGGTCCTGTCTCCCGGGCCAACCACGCCATTTGAAAAGCCTTCAGCCTCAGTCTCTGTATCTACAAAGTGGGTTGAAGCTGCATTTCTCTCACAAGATTCCCGTGGGAAGAAAATGAGATGATGAATGCAAAAGCATTTTGGCAAACGCCCCCTCGCCTCGAGTAAGGGCTGCATGGCCTTCCTTCTTATACCACCGCCCCCCCACCCCCGCAACCCAGATCTAGACACAGACAGGCTCTGTAAACATGTATCCAGAAGTGTTTGCCTGCCTACAAAGTATGCTTTCAGAGGTGCTGTGAAGCATCCTAACTCTTTGCTGATGCCTGGAATCCACGGTTCTTATCACAGATCCGTGTCCACTCAGAACCCGTGAGAATCATCCATCACTCGCCATCAAAGTAGAGAGGTGGCCAGGCAGCCCTTTCCCGGAGACGCAAACAGCCTGGAAATCTGGGTGCTCTGCATCCAAATCAGCCTCGCCATCGTGCGCCCCAGCAACTGGGACACCAGGGGCACAGCAGGGCACCAGCTCTGCGGGACATCCCAGGACAAGCCAGATTGCCCACTCTCTACCTACCAAGCCACTCCATCTGGTTCTTCTGTCCTGGTTTCCTGCAAGGATGGCAACCAACAGCTTTGCCTCCTGCGAGGTGGCTGACCGTGGACAAGTCGTATGACATCTCTGAGCTCCAGCTGTCCCGTGTCCCCCCCCCCTCCCCACCAACCCCAACCGGCTTGGGGTTTCGCCGTGAAAAAAAAAGTGGCTCAGCGTATGCACAGGTCCCCGACAGTGCTCCTGGCACATAGTAGTCACTCAGGAACTTGCAACTGCAAGCTGCAAATGATGATGATGATGTTGGCGTTGGCGGTGAAGTCAGAGTCCCCAGATGAGGACGGCACGTGACTCTGTTGCCCTCAGCGGAGGCTGCTGGGTCTGAGATATGGGTCTGCCTGCCTCCCACCCAGACAATGCCTGCTTTGCAAGAGGCAGCTCGTTATGCCGGAGATATATGTCCTGTCGTAAAGTGTTTAATATTTTAGCTCCTAATTGCGTTACCAGAGACAGACAGCCGTTTATCCTCATCACTCTCCCATCGTGATCTTCGGCAGGACCTGCTGGGCCTCTCCAGGTGTTTCCTTGCCCCCTCTTCTGAGAATCTGGGGCGGCTCTATGGGCACCGGCAGGCTATTCAGTGTGGTCAGTGGTGAGTGGTGCCAGCAGGAGGGGCCTGGCTCGGCACCGTGGGGGGTTCAAGATGACCCTCCCTTCCTCCTCTCCGCCTGCAGCCTTCTTGTTTGTGAAGCACCGTGCCAGCCGTCCTCACCTTCTCACAGCAGTCCTGCAAGACAAGAACTGTTATCATTGATCCCAAGATACAGAGGAGGAAACCGAAGCCAGGAGAGGTCGTGAATTTCATTCATTCATTCATTCGTTCGTTCCCTCGGCCATCTTTTTTTGGTAGGAGCAGCACAGGGAAGGTCCCAGGGACATTGGAATGAACAACACAGCCCCACTCCCAGGGACCCACAGCCTTTTGCCTCAATAATACAGGTGCCCTTGGCAAGTCTCTGCACCCCCTCCCCCAGGTAGTGCTTACAGCCAACAAAGCTCTCGTTCCAAAACAGACCCGAACCCTAGGTCCAGAGCCCTTAGATGAAGTACTCTCAGTTTAAGGCCCCAGAAGCTTTCTGTTCAGACTCTTGTCTGACCCAGCCCCCACCCCTATCCCTCACCAAGTGCGGCCCCGTGGAACCTCATGCTTACCACTGGCCCCGGCCACATGTGACAGCCCCGCTCACTGTCCACCTGGTGGCCGTTCCTCCCCCTTCCAGCTGCCCGTCTTCCCTGCTCCTGGAGCCCTGATGCTGGCATTGGTAGGCAGAGACACTGTAGCAAAGCCCCTCCACAGCCCCCGTGTAAACTGATCACGGGAATCCTAATCCCCTTCCCCAGACACTTCCCCGGTCTCCCTCACAACCGAGGTGACCAGTCCATGACAAAGTGAGTGAGAACAGGGGATTGTTCCGGAGTGAATGTTTGCTGCCCCCTCATTCATATGTTGAATCCTAACCTCCAAGGTGATGGAGTTAGGAGGTAGGGCCTCCGGGGGATGATTAGGTCATGAGGGCTCGCCTGGGAATGGAATCAGTGCCCTTATACAAGAGACCCCAGAGAGCTCTCCCTCCCTCTGTCTGCCACGTGAGACTACGAGAAGCTGACAGCCTCCAGCTGCCTCCCGCCGGAACCCGATCTTGCTGGCACCCTGTCCTCAGACTTCCATCCCCCAGAGCTGTGAGAAATGGATGCCCACAGTCCTCGGCCACACGGTCACTGATACTTTGTGAGAGCAGCCTGGACAGACGAAGCTTGGAGTGCCTGCAGGGGAGCTTCGGGACAGAAAGTAAGTAGAAGGGGATTCTCTGGAGTCTGGTCGTCCCCTTCCTCCTGCCTTGAGCATCTTTGTGGGCAGGTGAGGTATCTGGCAGGGTAGCAGCCACGTTTGGATCATGTGAGAGAACACATGAAGGGCAAAAAGCCCGGACACGGAGAAAGGCTGGGAAATGTGGGTCAGGTCTGGGTCCCTGCCAAGGGCACGGCTGGGGCTCTGTATGACGACCCTGGGGCCATGCTGCTGTGCTGTGCTCTTCTTGGGAAGAGACGACACTCCTGCCCACTGATACCATTACCCTCTGGGACTTGCTTGCTCCTACTGGAGGTGTTCTGACAGACCTCTTCCGAGCTGGCCTCTTCCAACCCCCTGCCTGGATCGCCCATTCCCTTTGCTTTTGTTTTGACCACGTTTTCTTTCCTTTTTTCTTTTTCCGCTTTCAATTTAGAGACAGAGTGTGCGAGAGTGGGTGAGAGGGGCAGAGAAAGAGAGAGAGGGAATCTCAGGCAGGCTCCGTGCTCATTGCACAGCCTGGCACAGGGCTCGATTCCCACCACCCTGGGATCGTGACCTGAGTCAAGATCAAGAGTTGGATGCTCAACCAGCTGAGCCACCCAGGTGCCCCCTGTTTCTCATTTGTTAAGACCTGACTCAAGAACCTCTTTCTGAGTTTTTCTTACCTCCCCCCGCCGGCCTTGACCACAGGGCTGAGTGCCCACTCATCCGGGCACCCACCGCACATGGCTCATACCCCTTTCACGCTGCCTTCACACACTGATTTAGGACCATTTCTTTTCCTCATCGGTCTGTGGACACCGTGGGAGGTCCCAGCCCAAGAAGGTATTCAGTCAAAGCTTAAGTGATGATGACCTGCTACAGGGTCCTTTGTCACTGAATTCTCCCAGAGACCTTGGGGACCCACAGTGATGCTCACCTCCATTTGCAGGTGAGGAAACTGAGGGCAGAGAGGGGCAGAGATACCTCGGAGTGAGCTCTGGGCATGCTAGAGGGAAGCCGTTGTCCACAGCGTCTATGGGTCTCCCCCGCCGGCCGCCCTGCCTGGACCACGGCCCCCGTGAGCCATCTTCCTGCCGCGGCGGGCACCGCCTGCATCACAGGGCGGTGGGTGGCACAGCCAGGTGCTGGGCCCCAGGGCGGAGAACAGACCTCGCTTGTCCTGGCATAGCCGCCGGGGAAGGGTTCAGGGGCCATTCTCTGTAGGCAGCTGGGGCTGGGGCCCATCAAAAAATAAGACCCGAGCCGGGCCTGCCGGGGGATGAAGTCATGTGGAAAAACACTCAAGTCAGAACAAAACTGTCTTTCTGCAAATGACTTCATCACGTTGCCAGAAGGCTCGGATCACTCCACCTCTCACCTCTTCCAGCCCGCCCACGGGAGCGGGGAAGACCAGTTCCTCGGGTCCTGTTACATCACTTAGCGAAAGTAAATGCTGCAGAGACTCACCCAGGAGGTGCTGGGGAGCAGACGCGTCCGTCTTCCTCCACAGCCGGGGCTTCCTCTGACCCGGCAGGCTGGGAAGGCTTTGCGGGCAGGCCAGAGTCTCTCTGCCTCTGTGCTCCCCGTGCTCAGCTCAGAGCCCAGCAAACATAACACAACGTAACACCCACTTCTTGCACGCATGTGTCCCCGCATTCTACAAATACTAACCCAACAGCTCTTCTCCCTCTGCAGGCATCGTGCTGGCACTGGGATTGTGCTTGCAGAAAGAGGAAAGGAGGAGGGAAGGAAGGAAGGAGAGGAGGAGGGAAGGAGCGAGCTCCGCACAGGAATCGATAGAGCCCAGTGGAGCAGGACAGTCCCTGAGAGAGGTGTAAAATGGGCTGGGTACTGTTTCTCATTCCAGCAACACATTTCTGTTCAGCGGGGTTTTCTCGGGCACAGTCCCCATTCCTGGAAGCTTGGTGGCACCTGGGGATCTAGGCAAGCCATTCCGGCACCGGGGTGCTGGTAATCTCGCACAGGACGTGGACGATGTCAGCGACTCGAGTTATGTGCCGTAACGGACAAGGTG
This sequence comes from Neofelis nebulosa, assembly GCF_028018385.1. Classification (NCBI taxonomy): domain Eukaryota; kingdom Metazoa; phylum Chordata; class Mammalia; order Carnivora; family Felidae; genus Neofelis; species Neofelis nebulosa. The sequence goes on along the minus strand of NC_080794.1, from coordinate 43,336,182 downwards.
ATGTGGGGCGCGCTGGAGAAGGTGCTGGCCAAGGAGGAGCTCTTTGAAGCATGAACACACCAGGCTGTTGAGAAGGGGTGGAAGGACAGCCGATTCTCCATGTTGGAGCACAGGTGCACAAAGTACGTGACAATAGGTGGTGCTGGTGAGGCAGGCTGGGAGCCAGGCTACGGGTGGAGTGGGTTTCCCTGGGAAGGGAACGAGGGGCCATCGAAGGGCTGGAGAGTAGAGGGTCCAGTTTATGTGTGCATTTCAGAAATGCCGCTCTGGACTGGAGGCAGGAGGGGTGTGCCAGAGAGAGCTACCAGGAGGCCCCTGGAGTGCTTCCGGGTGGTCCCAGGGGGGACACCAGCTGGAGGAGAGGGGTGGCAACAGGTTTGGGAAGAGGGGGCAAGAGAGATAGAGATATCCACTGTTCAAGGGCCTTGGAGACCACCCAGATAAGGGAAAAGTGGAGGCTACCGATGTTCTGGTCTCTTAGGCTGTCAGTTAAAATTTGTATTCTAGGGGCATCGGGTGACTCAATCGGTTAAGCGTCTGATTCTTGATTTCAGCTCAGGTTACAGTCTCACAGTTCATGAGTTTGGGCCCCACATTGGGTTCTCTGCTGACAGTGCAGAGCCTGCTTGGGATTCTCTGTCTCCCCCTCTCCCTCTCTCCAATAAATAAATAAACATTAAAAAATTTTTTTTCATTCTAATGTTATGGCAGAGAAACTCAAAACAACAGCTAGGCAGTCCCAGGCTGGTGTGCTGGCTCCACAATTGTCAGAGATCCAGCCTCCTTCCATCTTGTTGCTTGGCCATCTTCAGGCCCCAGCCTTGATCACGTGGCCCAGAATTGCTGCTCTGAATCCCGCAGTCACAAATGCGTCCAGTGGTATGGGGGAAACAAGGAAGTGAGGTGCACTCACTCTTTCCAGAGATAGGACTCAGAAATCTGCTAACATTCCATCGGCTGAACTTAGAGGCAAGACCATACACGGCTGTAAGGGACACTGAAAGTTGCTGGCTGCCACGTGCTCCCCTCAAAAACCCTTCCTTTGTTGGGGTGCTCCTGGGTGGCTCAATTGGTTAAGCGATCGACTTCGGCTCGGGTCATGATCTCACGGTTCGTGAGTTCGGGACCCGAGTCGGGTTCTGTGCTGACAGCTCGGAGCCCGGAGCCTGCTTTGGATTCTGTGTCTCCCTCTCTCTCTGCCCCTCCCCCGCTCACGCTCTGTCTCTCTCTGTCTCTCAAAAATAAATAAACACTGAAAAAATGAAAACAAAACAAAACAAAACAAACCCTCCTTTGCGGAAGAAGGAGACTATGTATCCATGAAGGGACAATGAATGGATAATGTTGTGTATGCCCTTTGACTCTCTGAGTTTGATATTTCATATTTGCAAAATCCATTCTGTGAAGAGTCCCACTTATTCCTAACCAAATAGATGTTAAATATGATCAACTCTCTGCCAACAGCGTGCTGTGTTTTCCTGGACAAGTCAAGTCCTCCTACTTGGCTCTGGTCTCTCCAACCATTGAAGGAGATACTGGAAAATATTCCTCACAGGAACCCGATAGGGCTAGCCGAGTGGGCTTTAGTGGTCTCTGAATCCTGTATATTTTCATGCTTGATTTGGGGCACACGTTTTTCTTGGGAGAGCATCTATGGCTTTCAACAGATTGATGAAGGGAGTTGTGACCCTAAAAAGTTGAGAAAAAGACTCAAAGAACTACCGAGGGCCCTCCACACCCGTCTCGTCTGGCTCCTTTGTACTCACCTTGCAGTGGATACTTGGAAAGGAGTCCAGGGAAAAGCAAAAGGCAATTGAGGGACTCCGGGGAGGTTGGAGAGCGGGCTCCAGCCCCATCCGGGCAGTGCGGGCATAGGTGTGGGTGTGGTCCACCACCCCCAGGGCTTCCCCTCCAGTCCTTGTCCTGGCTGCGCTGGGATTTGGCTGGGTGCGCCTGGCACACGCCGCCTAACGCCTCCCACGCGGTCCCCAAAGCTCCCAGCCAGGAGCCAGTTAGGATTTCAGAGGCACAAGTGAGCTGCTGTGTTTGGCCTGCCAGGTGAAAAGAACAGAGCCTGCATTAACGAGACGCTCCTCTCCTGGTATCGCCTTTCCCTTCTCAGGCGGTGTCTCGGACCGGCAGCAGACCTGTCTCTCCGGAGCCAGGGATTTGATATTGTCGTGAATAGAGGTTTTCATCCCCCACCAGGCGTCTGCCCTCCATGGCGCCTGCCGCTGGTGCCAGGCTTGGCATGTGAGCCCTAGCCGCGGCAGCCGTGGGTGGACGGGAGGAACTGGGCTCTGAGGGTCCCCACCCACTCAGGCCTGGGGCAGGGCGAAGAGGCATCCGCCCCACCCCACCCCCACCCCCAGGGGAAGGAGCGAGGAGATGGGCGCGGTCCCGGCTGGGCGCGATGGGTCCCGACGTAATGCCCAGACGGTGGGAATCTCTCGACAGCCCGCTGCTGAGCCAGACTCATAACAGCAGAACCACCACCCATAGTCGGGATGGTACAGAATAAAGTCAGAAAGAAGGATTTTATCGCAGCAGAAGGGGAGAAGGGAGAGGCATGGTGGCACCAAAAACACTTAGAGCAGGGAGGGATAGGCACCTTGGAACACGGGAAGGCGGGGAAGGGGAGGGCGCGGACGGTGGAGGGGCCGCCCCTGGGCACCACCAGGGAGATGGCTCAGGAAGAAACGAACTTGGGGGGGAAGCGCAGGCCCGGGCTGCAGCGGAAGCCCCAGCTCGGGGTTCTGGCAGCTGGAACGTGGCACCTTCACCACAGGAGAGCTGGACCGGTAGGAGAGGTCAGGGCCGGGTGACAGGGTGTGCTCCTGCGGTGGCCGGGGAGCTGGAGACAGGCCTAACGTCCTGACAGAGCCGGTCTGCCCTGCTCGTCTGTCTGCAGGCCCTCCGGCTTCTTCACTCAACGTAGGCGGGGGACTTCGTGGCCACAGCCTTTGACTGTAGGTGTGGGACCAAGGAAGGTGGCCAAAGGAAAACAAAGGGCAAGGAGGGAAGGGCTATGCTTTCAAAGAACTGCACACAGAGGCCTGCACCTGGCTGCAAAGCCCCCGCCTGTCTGTCTGTTCTCTGGTCGCGGCCCGGGAAGTCAGGGCAAGTCTTAGAGACACCGCTGCACTGGGGACAGCTCAACAGCACGGTGGTTTGTCAAGCATCCATACGGTGCTGGGTCCTGGAATGGGTGTGGTGGAGACAGAGACAAGACATAACGATACAACCCTCCCCCGGCCCTGAGAGAACTCACAGTCTGGTCAAGGTAGGGTCTGTTTCTAAGAGTTTCCTGGAAGTCGGGCTCTCTGCTGCCTTCCGGAGGCCTGATGGGCATGTCTCGAAGACTGTCCTCGCGGCATTCCTGGGAGGGAGGCAGAATCCCTCACTGCAGGGAACAGAGGCCCAGAGACACTAAGCAACCTGTCTGGGACCACACAGCTGGGAGGCATGTGATTGAATTTTATTTACCGCTCCAACTGAACACAAAGCCGGCGGGTAGACCTGCGCTCTTCCCCGTGGGAGGTGGTCCAAGGATATGGGAAGTGGCTTGAAACACCGGAGGTTGGAGCTGGTCACAGACCTTCCAGTGGATGTTTGCCGAAGTGCACGTCACCCAGTAATTCCCAGCGGGGGAGACAGAGGGAGGAGAGGAACTCCTAAACTCAAAGGCCACCCCACCTGCTGGACAAGGTACCGGGCTCTGCGGAGCGTCTGGGGGTGAAGAGATCAGTCCCCGTCCTCCGGGAACTCACGGAACAGTAGGAAAGAGATGGCAAGTGTGTTTAGACCACAGGCACCGAGCCAGACACATCTCTGTCCCTTCTGAGCAGCGTGACCTAAGGTGAGGACCGGAACGTCTCAGAACCTCAGCTTTCTTCTCTCTAGAACACAGACAGGAGTACCTAATTTATTGCACGGTTGTGGCGATTACATCAAACAGTGTGTGCTAAGCACAGGGCTCCACACAAAGGAGGAGCTCACTCGCAATTACAGTTATGGTTCTTATCGCCATCCCTGACAGAGCTGAACAACAATGAGGAGCAGTTAAGTTGAGGAACCCCAGGAGAGACCCAGATGAAGCGTGCCCGGGATTCGCAGCGGGGGAGAGGGCAGGGGAGGTGGGAAAGATGCAGGAAGGCTTCCTGTTTGGTTCTCGCTATCGTGTTTACTTTTGGAATCCTCTTCTCTGAAGCCTTTTCCGTCTCACTCGTGCTGAGTCTCCGGGACAGGCAGTCAGCACCCAGAGACTCTCCGTGCGATGGCTGGATCACTGTGCCGTGCGTCTGGCTGCAGAGTTTCGGAAGCCTCCAGCCTGGCCGCCTCTCTGCCCCTTCCCAGGAGCACTGGCTCGGAAAGCTTCTGCGGGGCAGTCACAGCCGATGATGGCCGGGCAGCCCCTGCCTCACACGACCCAGCCCCGGCTCCCGGCGCGGGGTGCGGAGGCATCCCGGCTCCTGAGCTTTGTGGAGAGGCCAACCCGCAGAGCTCCTGCCACCGCCTGAGTTGGCAGGGAAGATGGAGAGAGCAACAGAGGTGAGTCCAGAGGCCCAGATTAGCGCCTGCCACCTGCAGATGGCCAGGCTATCCCCCTCCCCCCCCCAGGGTGTGGCTGAGCCCTTTGCCCCTGGCCTTTCCAGGGTCTGCAGCGGAGGGCGCTAGTTAGCCCCTAGGGCAGCCAACCCTCCACCAATGAGGTGAGAGTTGGCTGAACCTCATTTCTCGGTGGGCTGGTGCCCAGCCCTCGGTGGGCAGACAGACTGCAGCAGCCACGAGCCACAGACAAAACCTGTTCATCAATGCATTGTTCACCGGCTCCCATTGACTCAACGGGTTGTTTCCCAGGCTCCCCACAGTGCTCCCGGACTGGGATCACCTTCCAGATAAGCTACTTGCTCCCAGGTCCTTGTCTGGGGGTCTACTTCTTGGGAGCACGTGGCTGGACCCCCCCCTGGGCTGAACGCTGGGCGGGGGGGGCCAAGGCTGGGGTAATGCTGTCTCCGTGAACTGTGGTTTCCAGCACGGCTGGCCTTCCCCCGACTTGTTGCCTCACCCGCATTCCCAGAGCGTGGGGCGAAGTCAGACCCCTCTGCTTGACGTTCTGGGTGACACCGTGACCTTCTGTTCCCCCACATCTTCCTCGATGGCAGGAGGAGGCATTTGGGGGATTGGAACGAAACAGCTTTGGGCTGGCTCCAGGAGGAGCCCCTCGAGCCTCCGGTCAAATGGTTGTGCCCGCTGTCCAGTCAGAGGAAGCGCTGTCAGGGGACGCGGCGAGAAAGGCTGAGTCATCGGTTCCTCGTGACACTAACGAGCAGCCTCTGTGGGGCCTCCCGGGGCCTCGTCGCAGGGGTGCGTTACTTTCTGGGGCTCCAGCATCAGAGCTTCGGTCTCTGCCTCCCCGGAGCGCGTCACGCTCCGGCTTCCCACGGCAAGGCTGCCCAGCGCCGTGGCAAAAGTGAGGTAGTAAAATGTCCATCTGCCGAGGCTGGAGGACGGAAGGTATGGGGCCCTCCGGGAGAAGCGGAGCCCTGAATTGAAGACACGCGCGGACCCAGCCAGGCAAAAGCACTTGCCCGACCAGCAGACACTTCCGGCACACCTAGGAGCAACGCGGCCTCACACGTACACAAAAGCACACGCCTCAATACGCGCATGTACACACACGTGCCCCCACCATCCACCCAGGTGGCTCACAAGCCTGTGCTAAGGGCGGGTCCATGTGATGATGGGATCACACACGCGTGTGCTGCACGTCCCGATGAACACCCACTGTATGCGTGCACCGGCACGTGTTTCGAGTCCCCCCCCCATGGTAATGAAAAGGGACATCTTCTTAGCTGGTGTACTAGGGGCAGAAGAGCCTATCTCCCAGCCTTGACTCTTGAACGACAGTTGCCTGTCTGGCTGTCCCGAGGACGCTCAGCTCTGTGAGGCAGAAAACCAATGCGGTGCTGGGGCGAGTGCGACTCAGGGGTGAGTTACACAACCCCATCCTGCCTGTCTCCTTCTGCCCGGGAGGGGGAGGACGAGGAAAGCCCGCAAATGTGAAAGCCAAAAGGGTTGTCGCTCTTCCGGAAGCTTCCATCTTATCACGTCGCTTGTCCAGGCTAGTGGAGGCCGAGGCTCCCTGAGGGGAGCATCAACAGCCACTGCACTGTCACAGACACGACTGTGTGCTCTGTGACAGGAGCACCTTCCGTCAGGGGGGCGGCCACGGAGTGTCACCTTCCACTGACCCGCTGCTGCCCAGATGGCCCGCTGCCCAGGGCTTCAGCATACCTCGCGAAGAGAGCAGGTTGGCCCCTGGGCTTGTAAGGCGGGCACGTATGTTGGCCCATGTCTGCAAAGGTAATCCTGCCTTCGGATTGTTCTACAAGCTCTGACTTAGCAGCTCACAATTAGAGGAACTATGGCAGACATAAGGGTTTTGAAACCACTCCAGTTCATAGACCTCCCGAGGGAATGACAACATGCCAGTTCCCTGGGATGCCGTGTCTTTCCGGAGATCTATTCTGCAAACATCCACCGAGACCGAGGGCCTGGGGTGACACAGCTGGCTGCCCTCAGGAACTCACGATCCATGAGGCAAGTAGACAAGGGCCAAGAGACTATTGCGATTTTCTCTTGGAGGAGGTGACTCTGAGTCTGGAAGGTTAAGAAGTTGGGGCCAAGAGAGAGGTATGTGTGTGAGTGGGTGGGAGGAGGGGGAGGTGTGTGGGATGGAAGGACGGAGAGGAGCGAAAATTCAATTCTGAGGAGAAAAGCAGCCTTCACCAAAACAAGTTTTCTACACAGGCAATTGCAGACCAGGGGCTGGCAAAGTACAACTCACTGGGCCAATCCGGTGCATTTCCTGTTTTTGTAAATAAAGCTTTATTGGCACGCAGCCATGGCCGTTCACCTATGTATCACCTGTGGCTGCTTTTGAGCTACAGTGGCAGAGTTGAGTAGTCACAGCATGGCCTCTGAACCCTAAACTATTTACTATCTGACCCTTTCTAAAAAAAATCGCCACCTCCTGTTCTAGATCTGTCCATTAATTCTGGAACCCATTGTAGAATTCTTTTTTTTTAATTAAATTTTTTAAATGTTTATTTATTTTTTTAGAGAGGACAGAATGAGAGCAGGGGAGGGACAGAGAGAGAGAGGGAGACAGAATCCGAAGCAGGCTCCAGGCTCTGAGCTGTCAGCACAGACCCTGACGCAGGGCTGGAACTCATGAAGTGAGAGATCACGAGCTGAGCCGAAGTCGGACGCTTAACGGATGGAGCCACTATTGTAGAACGCTTGAAACCAACCACATCTAGAACCCACAGCATTAGAGTCCAGCGTGGTGTTCCAGAACTCCTGTAAGAGTGACGTTTGTATAGGATCTACAAGTTTACAGTGAGCTTTTGCATCAATTACCCTATTTAATCCTTCAACAAGCCTGTGTGAGGTTAATGGTAATTTTATCCCAATTTTGCAGATGAAAAAACTAAGACAAAGGGAAGCGAAAAGACTTGCTAAAGACCACATGGCTGGGAGACGCCGAGTCCCAGGCAGCCTGGTTCCAACATTCCGTGCTCTTTCCACCACATTGACCTGCAGGGGCTTCTCTGACACAACATGCCGCCCCTGAGCTGCCCTCCCTGCCAGTCCATTTCCCTCCTGTCCTGCCGAACATCCCTGCTGCCACCAAGGACGCCTTTTGTGCATTGTGCTCTCTTTGTGGGAGAGAGGGTTGGGAAGAGAATCGAATTTCCTTTCCGTATCTGTTTGCCGCTTCCCGGTGCACCCTGGGATGTTAACGAACAGTGACAGATGAGCCTCAATTGACCGGCGTGTGTGGAGAACCACTGGACCAGGTAATTCCCATCCACCTCCTCAGAACTCCATCCAGGAGGGGGCCCGGGGCGGCAGGGGTGGCCCTGCCCCTGGGGCCCGGTGGGTGCCGAGCTGTGAGGGACCCGGCTGTGCTCCCAGGAGGTGTGGGCACCCTGGGCGACCCCTTCAGAGCCCAGGGCTTGCAGTGCCCTTGCTCATTTGTTTCCACGGGAGCTGCTCTTAATGAAATTACATTCCATTTATTAGGTACAAGGACCTACAACGTGGCTGTGTTGTATCAGGCGAATTCTGAAGACCCACCCTTACCACACACACATGCACACGCACACACACACACACACACACACACACACGTTCCCTGCAGCTCCATGCTGCAGCTGACTGGAGCCCTTGCATGCTGTGGGTAACACATTTAGCTCGATAAAATATAATATACGACGGGATCATATTTAACAAGGAAAACAGGGCCCGAATGGACAGAGGAGCAGTGTGGCTGGGTTGCCATGGAAACCTCTGGTTCGGAATTTCCTGACTCCTAAGAGATTACATTTTCAACCTTAATGCTGTATTAACATAAGCTTTGGCACTTAATGTCTCTGTTTTTCACCTCCCCTCTCTCCCTTGCTCACAGGCAAAAAAAAAAAAAAAAAAAAAAAAAAAAAAAAAAAAAAAACTTCCAGGATGAGCCAGGGAGGAGGAGGGGAGAGGCTTCACTTCAGGAAAGCTCCAACAGGCTCCAGTCCAGAGCTGCCACCGCACCCGGGCGAGGCGCTCCACAGCTTTCAGAGAGCATCACATCCATTAGCCGCCACGACCTGCAGACGGGCCCGCGCGGCCCCGTGCGGGCCACCTGCCAAATGCCTCTTGCCTCCGTCCCTTCTTCCCTCTCGCACTGCCACTGACCTTTTCATCCCTCCCGGGCCTGTTGCAATAGCTTCTCACTGCCTCCCTGCTTCCAGCCCATGTCCTCCTGTCCCCTCTTGCTGCCTGCGTGATCTTTCTGCACCCCACTTTGTTCACCTTGCCTTTGGCATCGTAGCCTCCCATGGCCCCGCCAGGTACCGACTGAAGTCCCAACTCCTGCGCATCCAAGGATTAAAGCCTCTCTCTACAAGCCCCTTGTCAGCATTTCCCGCCACCCCCCCCCCCCGCCCCCTCCAGCCCCGAGGAAGCCATGATGTGCTTCCTGAATACACCAAGCACTTTCAGGGGCCATGCGTCTGCTCGTGCCATGAGCTCAACCCAAACCCCTGGCCTTTCCCATCCTGCTGACCAAGTCATATCTTCCGTTAAGATCTTGTTCAGCATCACCTACTTCAGAGACCCTCTGCCCACCTGGCTGCCATCGGCCGTGGCACTTGCACTGAAGGCTCGTATGTTCCCTACCAACTGATGATCCCCCTTAGGCCTTCACACACCTGCCTCCTCTGCCATGTTGGGAGCCCAAGGGTCATGCCTCCTCACCGCCATATCCTCCTCCCTCCCAGAATGGTTCTGGCGCCTCCTAGGTGCTCAGGTGGCATTGGAGAAGTGGAGCTTACCGGCGAGAACTCTGAGGCTCAGAGAGGTCAAGGTGAGGCAGACATCACTTGTCTGATGGCCCAGTTGGGATCTCTCTCCTATTGCCACTCCCCCCTGCCTCTCTGCTCACTCTGGGGCCTCAGCCTCACCTACAACCCACAAACCACTACTCATGTCTTGGTTTGCAGAGCTGCACATGTCTTTTCTCTATCGAACCCTTTCTTCCTTCTCCATGTCTTCTCCACCAGCTGCCCAACAGCCTTGGACTAGCAGGGTCACTGGAAAGCCAAATCTGGGACACAGACCCTTTGATCCATAGAAAGACTCATGACTCTTCTTTCTGGTGACACTTACCCCTCTTCTAAAAAATGAGCTTCTCAAGGTTGCCAGGAATAGCCGTGCATGCAAGCAAGCTCATGCCTTGGTGTCTCAAGGTCAGGATCCAGGGAGGCAGAGTGAAGGCCAGCATCTTCACCACTGCGAGCAGTGACTAGCTGCTCCCACCCTCGCCAAATTCTGTCCACCTGGAACCTCAGAATGGGGCATCACTTGGTGTAAGAATCTTTGTAGATGTAATTAGTTGAAGGGTCTTGAAATGAGCTCCTCCTGGATTAGGGTGGGCCCTAAACCAACGGCAGGTGTCCTTGCAAGAGACAGGAAGTAGGCACGCGGAGATCCAGGCGAGAAGGCGATGGGAGGATCCCCAGGAGGTGGACGTGGAGGTTGGTGCGATGGGTCTACAAGCCGGGGAACACTAGGGACCGCTGGATGCATGGTCAGCAGAAGCTAAGACAGGGGCCTGGAACGGAATGTGTCTCAGAGCCTGCAGAGAGGACCAATCCTGTGACACCCGCTCTCTGGCCTCTGGCACTGAGAATAAATTGCTTTTGTTTTAAGCCACCCAGTTTGTAGTCCTTTGTTACCTAAGCTGCTCTAGGGGATGGAAACAACCAGGCAGTGTAGCAGGGGAAGCCCCAGAGGGACACAGGGAATGAGGGCGTGGACAGAGGTGCTCATCACATGTGGGCTCCCCCTCTGCAACTCACCCTGGCACCTCGAGGCTCTTTCTCTTTTTTCTGTTGACGTCCAGCTGCCTTCGCCCTGCCCCAGTCCCCTCTCCTCCCCGTGTGTCCATTTTCAGGCTCTCACCTGTGGGTTCCATGTGCCTGAGAGTCTGCAGTTTCAGATGTCCCCCGTGTCCATCTGTTGGTGGTCTTACCACTTCCCTTACACCTGCCCACCAGCCAACTCTCTCGCCACATTTAGCCTCTCTAAGAGAGGTGATCTGATCATGGTTAACCGCCATCATCCCCAAAGGACAAAGCTTTCACTCCAGCCGGGAGTGGAGGTCTACAGGCAGTAGACTTTGGCCCTGCTCATCCTGGTCAAGGTCTGCCAGGTCCGGACAGCCGTGGCCAGAGAGGCAGGCCACGTGTTCCAGCAATGGGAAGACAGGACGGATGAGCAGAGACAATCCCAGACTGACACCTGCCCCGAGACTGAGCTTCCTGCAGGATTGAGTACTAGGCAGTAGGAAGGGAGAAGGAAAGAGGAAGAAGCACTTCTTAAAGAGTGAGAAGAAAAGCACCATCAGCGGAAGCTTTTGAAAAGCCAAAATTGCAACCCACTTACCTCCTTCGCCAGAGGACAGCTGCCTTTGTCGAGCTGCTCAGAAGCGCCCGTAGCTCTGGGTCAGCCTGACAGCCACTGGGGACGGCAGGGGTGGGCCCAGAGAGGCTGGGTGGGAGGGGCAGGCTGCCAGGGCCTCAGCTGAGCTGGGCGCCTCTGCAAACGGGTGTTTGCAGAGGGCAGGGGACAATGGCTCCGGTGCATCAGGCTGCTTTTGCTGTAATCCCACTCCCTGAATGCCTCCCGTGCGCCACACTATGCTAGTGACACCGTCCAGACTCCCTCTCATTCACTGTCCCCGGGCCCTGGGGCGTGCGCGTCAGCGTAGGGCCCGTTGTACAAGTCAGAGAAAGCAGGTGCGAATGCCCAACGTCACAGGACGAGGAAGTGATGGAGTCAGGATTGAAACTCAGTGGATCCTGGGGTGCAGGCATGTTACAGGGAGACCTGATGACCTTTGATTACGGGATTCAGATCAGGTACTAGTTTGGTTATCAGTGCTGAATTTCCTGATTTTGATAACCACACCGTGACGTGTAGGAGGTCCCATTCTTAAGAAATACACATGGCAGAGTTTCCGAGTAATCGGAAGCCACGTCCCCAGCTCGCTGTCAGATAGCTCAGGAAAATAATAGAGTGAATTATAAAGTGAATGAGACAAAATCTAGCAATTGGGGAATCGGAGGAAGGGTGTGCAGGGGACCCTTGACTATTCTCGTACTCTGTACATGGGAAACCGCACGAAAATTAAAACTATAAAAAAAGAAAACTTTAAAGTCCTGGCTCTTTTTATTTTTTTTTCAAAGCACCTTAACGAAGTATAATTTCCGTAATGAACGCCACGTATTTGAAGCATATGCCGTAATAACTTTTGGCATATGTATGTACCCATAAAGTCATCACCACTGTCAAGAGAGTGAACATACCCATCACACCCGAAAGTCACCTCCTGCCCCTTCACAACGGTTCCCTATCACCCCTTCCCGATCCCCCAGCCCCGGCCCCACACAACTGCCTTCTGTTGCTTTAGATTAACTTGCATTTCCTAGAATTTCATATAAATGGCATCATACAGTATGCATTGTTTTTAGCCTCTTCTTTCACTTAGTATAATTATTTTGAGATCCATCCATATTATCGCATGCACTGCTCGTTCATTCCTTTTCACAGCCGAGTAGTATTCCATTGAATGGATATACCACAGTTTGTCTGTCCATTCCCCTGCTGATGGATATGTGGGTTGTTCCCAATCCTTGGAAATTATGAATAAAGCTGCTAGGAAGATTTGTGTTCAGGCCTTTTTACGGGCGTTATGCTTTCATTTCAACCGAGTGACTGGATCGTACATTAGTGTGTAGTAAGTTTATTAATGAAGACACTGCCCAACAATTTTCCCAAGTGGCCGTACCACCAGCAGCGGGCACGGATTCTGGCATCGCCACATCCTTGCTTCAGTGTTGAGGCAGTGTCAGCCTCTTGGGTCAGACCCGTCTAGCGGAGGCTAGTGGTCTCCCATTGTCGCTTTCATTTGCCTTGTCCCGGTGACGAGGGGTGTTGATTTTGCCACTATGCCCTTCCGTCTCCAGCTTCTCTGGGCGAAGGGGAACACGTGGCAAGCCTGAGAAGCTTAGTTAACGCCGCTCTGCAGGCCAAGGGTGGACAGGCAAGTCCCCAAAGGAGAGCGTGGAAATGGATGGGCTTAGGTGGAAGCCTAGAGCCCCAGCGTAGAGCGGGGTCCTTGCCAACACGGGTATCGGTCCAGTGGCTCCGACTGGCAGAGGCTTCCTTTCAGACCACCCCCAGCTCAGCAGCCCAACCTGGGCCTTTTCACAGGTGATCAGCAAACACGATATGGCGGGTCCTAACCCTCAGCCTCCATTCATTTACTCAACAACCATCAAGTGCCTCTCAAGTGCCGATGCTGTGACCAGCGTAAGTGTTCGACAGGCTTTGCTTGCTGCGTAGGTTGTATGGCAACTTTCAGAGTAAAAGGCGGAGTACCCAGGGATGATGTTCAAGGCCTTTCTTGATCGAGTTCCTAAATCTAGGTTTTCCTAACACATCCTTCCACCCGGCCTGGGCTCCGAACAAACGCCCGGTGTCCCAGACTTGCCAGCTCCTTCCCGCCTCTCGGCCTTAACCTTCTCTCACGCTCATCTCCCCTGGCTGATGGAGAACTTCTCAGCCCACTGAAGCACCAAGCCTCCCTCGCGGCCTTCCTCCTCCTCACAGGCAGAATTTCCTGGGGCCAGCGCTGTCCACGCTTAGAATCCCATACGCGGTTTGGCGGGGCTGTGGGCTCCTAAAGGGCAGGATGCGATCGTACGCGCCCGTCTTACCACTCAAGGCTCCTGCTCAGCTAGTCACCGCCGGCCGAGTCTGACTTCTACACCACTCCCTCCCTTTCTGCACTTGGGGACTAGGAGGTCGTGCCGCCCCCACACACATACACCCACCGCATGTGGTTCACAAATCACTCCAAATGCCAGAGGTGACACCCGCTACGTTCTAGAAAGTTAAGTACCTGTGCCACCTTGCCCACCATTACCTGGAACAGCCATTATCGTCATGCGAACACATGGCCCGGGAGTTTAAACACTATAACCAATTAGCTTCTCGGGGTGCATCATCTTAAACACGCCAAGCTCAACGAGATTTGAGCTGGTCTAGAAGCTTTCTTTTCTTCCTTCCTTCCTTTTTTTTCCCCCCTCTTGTTCAGGCAGCACTTACCCGTCTGTTCTTCCACAACAGAGCCATTCCCACTAGAAATGCCACGAAACCTTTCAAATAAAATATTTAACGTGTGGATCCAATAATTTTAGGTTGGGAGTAATGAAACCTTTATTTAGATCCTACCTTTTATTAAACCTCAGGGTTCTCTTTTGGTCTCTAATGACATTACGTTGCGTCAGAATTAGACAGATTTTTTTTTTTTTTTTTACAGGGGTCTGTATTATTTGTTGTGACTCGGTAATGCTAATGTTTAAATTTTGAGTCCTTTTACTGCTGATTAAACCTCTAAAGACTACAGCAGAATTTCCGCTTCACTGCTAGAAGAAAAGAAAACAGCTCGGTTTGTATTGAGGAGATCACTTGAAGAATGTGCGGGAAGGTTGCTGCATTTATGAATAAAGCGAGGCATTATCATTTTTAATAGGAATTAAACAGCTAGAGGGAGAAGTCGGGCAATGCTGTGATCAGTGCAAAGGAAAACAATCTAACAATTTTAATTAACTGTATTTTAATAGCTTTAGTTATAATTGAATAATTTAAATACCAAGGGAAACAGTTAAATCTCCTAAAAGCCTTTTTTTATTTACATTTTAACTACAGTTCACGGTGAAGAGATGACAGAACGTGTGCTGGGGGGAAATCGCCGGAATGACTCCAGCAGCCGGGCAAGCCTGGAAGAGGCAGGATGGAACCTTGAGTGATCATGGGCCAGAGGCTCCCAGGCCCCACCGCCTCGGGCAGAGATGGCCTCTCGGAAGGACCGGGGGTTGGGGGGAGGGCAGAAACGGGCAGCGAGGAGTTCCCTGCCCACCCAGGACCTGCAGCACATCTGGTGTCACGACCCTTCCAGATAGTGGGGCCTGGAGTGAGTCTCAGTATTCACCCAACATTCAAACGGTATTTATTGCAAACCTGCAATAGTAACCACCATGGCAGTGCTAAAACAGAAGTAACAGCCGACACGTACGGAAGGCTTCCTGAATATTTGGGGCTGGAGATCATGGTGAGAGAGAGAGGGGGAGAGAGAGAGAGAGAGAGAGAGAGAGAGAGAGAGAGAGAGAGAAGGTCCCTATCCTCCTGGAGAGATAGACAATAAACAAGTAAGCTACCAAATAAACAAAATAAGTATAAATTATAAGAGGCCTATAGCAAAAGACAGTAAAATAGAACACGTAAAAAAGGATGCTAAAACAGATGATAATGGGGTGGGGGGTGATTTTAGATAAAATGGGCAGGGATGGTCCTTCCCTGGAGTTGATATTTTATGTCAAGACTTTGAGAAGTATGGGATGGGGGCTGGTATTGAAGCCTGAGGCAGCTAGAGCTTTCCTGCCAGAGAAGCGGCATGTGCAAAGGCCCTGGGGTGGGCAAAAATTTGGTAGCATTTTGGAGCGATTGAGAGAAACTAGCAGGGGCTAGCCACAGGGAGGTAGGAAGATGGTCCATGGTGGGGCGAAGAACCTATGAGGGCACACAGGCTTCCGGGCAGCCATTGGAAGGTTTTAAGCAGTTGAACGATGCAATTGGATTAGTGACTCCGAAAGATCTTACTGGGGGCACCTGGGTGGCTCAGTCAGTCAAGCATCTGACTTCGCTCAGGTCATGATCTCGCAGCTTGTGAGTTCAAGCCCCGTGTCGGGCTCTGTGCTGACGGCTCGGGGCCTGGAGCCTGCTTCGGATTCTGTGTCTCCCTCTCTCTCTGCCCCTCCCCTGTTCGTACTCTGTCTCTCTCTCTCTCTTTGTCTCTCTCTCTCAGAAATAAATGAACATTTAAAAATCTTCAAAAAAGATCTTGCTGCTGTTTTCCTAAGCCTTGTGCTGGGGCATGACCTCCTCCCTCCCTTGCTCCTGTGGGCCTATCAGGCACTATCACCCTTCCCTGGATGATAGTGGAAATGACAGCTCCCAAATTCCACCCCATCCCTTGCCCCGTGGCTGTAGCCTTGCCCCTTCCTTGGCCAGCCTCCGTGTCAGAATTCCTAACATCCTGGTTCCTATACATACCCCACCTGGGAGCTGGCCTTTGTTCCTCATCCCTTGCAGACGGGGGCCTGGTTTGTCACTGAGCAGACTTCTCCCACCCCCTGCGAACCTCCAAACCGTGAAGTGGTGACCTCCCCGGCTCCAGATACGGAGGCTCCTGCCACTACTGTGGCATGGCCACTGCTTGGCCAGGGCCACCAAAGCCCACGGGTCGCTGTGTGTTCACCAACCTCTTCCCCTTGGAAGACCAGCCGCTGCCCTCCAGGTGCCTCTCCCTCCCTTCCCACCAGCCTACCGAGAATGCCCCCTCGTGCCTTACTGCCAAGCCTTTCTGCAGCATGAGACCCTCCATCGGGGCTAATGAGGAATGCCGGGAGGGGAAAACGTCTGCCTCTGCGAGCACTGGGCGCCGGGAGATGGGAAGACACACTCTGGGGGGAGCAGCTGGGGTCACGGCAGACGCTGCTAATGGACGGCGTTTGGATGGCCATCCCCTTCCATTAGACACTGGGCACCCCTGCGGCTCCAGGCTGCTCCGCGATGCCCGGCGTCCTCTCCTGCTGGGGGAAGGCCAGGCTGTTGCGCTAATGGGGCCCCCATCCCGCTCAGAGAACAGCAGGGGAAAGCTGCTGGTGGCACCTTCCATTTCTCCCTCCCTGGGACCTCACCGGCTTCTCAGAGGGCTCCACGTGGGAGGGACCAGCTCAGACTCCCAGGTTTACGCAGCAGGCTGCGCTGACAGGGCGGGGCTTCGAGCTTCTTCACGAAACGATGCAGGGCGTGCTCCTTCCGCAGGGGATGTGGGGCAGGCCGTGCGGGGTGATGACAAGATCCGTGACACCGAGTCCAGAAGCCTCGAGCATAATGGCGAGAACCTAATGCACGCGCGCCGAGGGTCACCTGTGCTGCGATGCTCTAATGTGCCCTGTGACGCGGCCCTTGAGGTGAGTCCTATCACCCCTGCCTTCGCAGAGAGGAAACCAACAGCGGAAAGTGTGGCCATGTGCCCAAGTCGCCCGGCTGGCGTGTGACGGGGGGGGGGGGGGGGAGAGAGAACCTGCCCGGCCGCGCCCCTGTGCTTAACCACTACGCTGTCGATTCGCCCCGATGCCAACCTGGCCGGCCACTCGCCGGCCCGTGTCACTGAGCAGCGTCACCCGTTGCGTGCCCTGGCTTGTTTGCCCCGAGAACGGTCACCAAGGGCCTCTTCCGTGCCTCTCATCGATCTCATTCACAGACAAAGAAACTGATGCGGGGAGACACCAGACCCTGCAGGAGTGCCTACAATTATTCGTGTTCTCCAACTTGAACCAGTGGTCCCACAGACCTCGGTTTCTCCCCAACAGTCCAGCTGCAGTGGCTGTGGGTGCTTCTCCTCCTCATTCATAGCAGGGCTGCGGCTAGGTCCAGGAGAGGCAGCCGGCAAGGTGGAGAAGGGCTAGAGTTCCTTTAGGGGTAAAGGTGCGGAGAAAACAGCTATTGAGTGTCCAGTCCAAAGCCCGGAGAAGAAAGACCTGGTTGGAGGCGGAGGTGAGGAGCGTCTCGAGTGCCCTTTCCTGCCTGCAGAAACCACACGGTCGAGGGGAGCCCGGGTGTGTGTCCTGCTGGGGACAGCCCAGGCTCTCTTTGTCCCACGTGTCTGAAGTCCAAGGCTGAACACGGGGCTTGATCACGTCCTGCTCCAGCACCCCCATGCGAGGCTTGCCCTTTGGAGCAGCCCGTGGCCTGCACTAAGGGAAATGGCAGATGGAAAGGGGAGAGCCGGCCTGGGCAGAGGGGCCGGGAGGAGAGGGAGGCTGGGATCCACGTGTGGCAAGGCTACGCGGGAGGGGTCGCAGTGTGGGACTCCCACGATCTCTCCTGGGAATGCATGTCTCCCTTGCAGGACCGAAGGCCTTTCTCCTCCAGCTGCCGGGAAGGTTGTCAGCTAAGAACACTCCAACGTCGGCCCTCTTTAGGAATCAGCTTGGCTAAAGAGAGCTGCGCCGTGGAGGTCATACCCCTTCCCTGGGGCAACCCACCTTCACTGAACAGCTACCCTGGAGGCAGAGGAGCCCAGGCCATTTGCCTCAACTCAGAACCGCTCTGAAGAGCCACCCGCTTTCTGGGCTCCGCACGGGGCCAGCTGAGGCTTTATTGTGACTACATCACTGCCCCATTTCTCCCTCAGCTCCTTGCTCCTTTCTTTGCTTCTCCTGCAGGTGTCACTCACAAGAACCTCCCCTGAGTAACCTCCCCGACGAATCTCCAGCTCAGCGCCTGCTTCCCAAAGAGCCCAGCCTGTAATTTCACTCTCACTTGGTAAATCCGCATCTAGTTTCTGTTACGGACCAGACATCGTCAGGCACTGGGGACAGGTCCCCATAGGAAACATCTTGGGCTCCCGTCTGGCCAAGGAGCCAGACAGGGAAGCACAGCTGTGTGCTGAAGTGTGGCGGGGCCGTCACAGGGGTTTGCTCCTGGAAGGCCTTGAGCCACGACCGCTTGTTTTTCCCCGGGTGCATTCCCAGCGTCCTAGAATCAACAGGTAGGACGGGGTTAGCCCCTGCTTCGGAGGCTGGACTCCCCAATTAGTCAGGCCTTCTGGCCTTGCACACCTTCAGTGACGAGGTGTTCCTGTGGTCCTGAGCAGCTCGGCAGGAAGGGAACATGCTGATCAAGAGACCATCCCTGCCTCCCTGTAGCTGTCTCCACTCTGGTCTTATGTTTACCCTTGGGCCTCCAGGAAACGTCCATTTTGGGGGTGTTGAGTGGATCTGGGAATCCTTGACCAGGTGAGGAGGTGAGTCACCGAGAGAAGCCCGGAGCACATAGCAGGGGTGGGCAGAGGGTCTCCACACCACGTGGGTCTGCAGAGAAGGGGGTCTTCTGCTGGTGGGTGTGGGCCCTTCTAGGAGGCGTCTCCTGCCTGAGCCCCAGCTTCCCCTCCAGCCTTGGGCTGTGTTCTCACACTCAGAATAAGTGCTCTCAGGATAAAGTGTAACCTGGGAAATGCTGAGGGACTTCTCAGTGCCTGCATGGCTCCAGGGTCCACGGGAGACCCCTGCAAGAGCAGGATGGAGCCCGCCGTATCCCCCAAGGCTGCCGTTGCTGCTTTTTCTTCTTCAGGACATCTCTCAGGGTGAACATTTTAGAGGATGTGCTTTGAAAAACAAAATGCTGCTTTCAGAAATTTCCAGAGCTGTCCCTGTTCTTGCTCCAAAGGGAAAGAGGAATTCTATCCTGGCGGAGGCTTGCAGCAGAATGAGGGAGGCAGTCAGTTGTATCTGGGGGAGGAGGAGAGGGGCGCCGGCGGGCAGGGGTGGGAGGCAGGGCCCCTCTCCTCTCACCTTCCCTGGAGTTGAGGCCGTCGGCATGGGGCTGTCTGGCAGGCCAGGGCAAGAAGCCTGGGGAGGCTTGGGTGGCATCCATGCGTCCCCACCTCTGACAAATGCCATGCTACAGGCTGACAAAACAAATGCGCGTGTGCAGCAGGCTGTCCTTACTCTCTGCCAGCTCAGGTGCTCAGTCACCAGGCACTGGCTCCCATCCTCCCTGACATCTGAATTACGGCGAGGCGGGAGCCAGGGCCCGGCCAGCTCCGGAGCGGGGAAACGATAAACAGATGTCGGAGGACAAAGGGGCAGAATGTGCTGGAAAGGGCTGTGGTACCTCAGGCCCACTTGCAAGAGCCCTTCCCCCTGGGGGACGAAGAGGGCAGCGAGGCCACAACAAAGAGAACCCGGTGGCAGAGGGGTTAAGGGCATGGGCTTTGAAGTCCCACAGGCCCGGGCACGAATCCTGGCCCTGCCACTTGCGTGCCGTGTGGCCTCGGACAAGTTATTTAACCTCATGTGTCAAGCGGGGAAAAGGATAGTCCCTTACTCAGACCGTGGCTTTGGCGGATCAAATAAGACGATGCACAAAAAGGACTTAGCGTAGCACCTGGCATGCAACACGTCACAAGTGGTAGCTGTTGATGCTTCTGCTGCCGCTGGGGGAATAGGTCCTGCAACACGAACGTCGACTTGTCCGGCGAGTACGGGCTGTGCCCGGCTCGGTGCCAGGTGCCAGGCACGAACCCAGACGGGCCCTGGTCCCGGCCTTAAAGAGCTGACAGGCAGGAAGAGGCCATGCCGAGGAGCCACTGTTGGCCACAGAGTGTCATCCAGACCCAGGACGCTCTGTGCGGTGCCTAGAACGAGAAGGCTGTGGAAGCAGGCTGTGCGGGGCCTGGCATTGTCATCAGCCAGTGACAGTGGATGTCTTGCCTCACGGTGCCTCTGCCAGACGGGCTCTTGCTCAGCCTTCAAAGCCCAGCCCGAGTGGCCCTTCCTCCAAGCAGACTTTCCCGCGAGGCCAGGACCCTCCTGGCACTCGGTGCACGCCTTGGCTGTGGCATTTGCCAAGGTCCAGTAGTGTAAACGTTCACTCCTCAAGCGACTTATATCCCTTTTTGGACTGGAAGGTCTGCGAGGGCAGGAAATATTTGGAGAGCCGTCCAGAGTGATGCTTAGGGGTATGGGTTCTGGAATCAATCACACGTGAGCTGGAATTCCTGGAGGCACCGGATTTTGTGAGCTGAGGTGAACTCATTAACATCTCTAAGCTTTGATCCCTCTATCTCTCAAGCTGAGAGAAACAGAGCCAAAGAAAGGGACACCGGCACAGAGCCTGATGCACAGGCATCACTCAGGGACATCTGCTTGCACCTCCGTATTTCCGTCTTTGTGCCTACCTAGTCTTGCCCATCAGTTGGCTCATCGTGGGTGCCCCACGTATGGTTATCGGTTGGACAAAATCAGTCGTCCATTCCAGGACTCGGGATAAACATCTGTCAGCTTCAGATCTACTCGGTGCACCCAAAGCAGCTCTGAAGCAGTCCAAACCCACCCCTTCCATTCACGTGCGGGGAAACCGAGACCCGTGCACTTTGGTGGGGGCAGTTCGTGCAACCAGATCTTCCTGGGCGAGCCGGAATGTTATTTCGGTTAGTTCCGCGGCGCACGGATTCTCAATAGCTCGTTTCTTTCCCATCCGCACCGTTTTTGTGTAGAGGAAATATCAAGGTGTATGATGTCAATGCAGTTAAGTCATCCAGCCAGCTGTGTAAACATCTGGAAATAGTAGAGTCACAGCCCCAGAGCGAAAGCAGGGATCGCCGCGTCCAGACGTCTCGGGGAGGCTTCTAAACTGTAACCTGCGAGGAACCAGTCAGAAGAGGCAGGGTTCTGGTTCAGAAATCCGAGTATGTGTGCTTCCCTCTTCAGGCAAGTCGTGGAGGGCCTCAGAGGACAAGAGGGCCACTGTGCCTGGTCTGTGTGACTCTGGAAAGTGGATGTGAGGTTTAGGAAAATCCTGCTAATGACATGTTTGCAGCAGCTGGAAACAACTTGTCAGATTCACAAGGACCTGCCTCTTCTCAGCCTTTCCCCACAGCAGGGAGTGGCGGTGGCCGTGCCCTCACTCCAGATCCCCAGGACAGAAGGGGTGGGTTTGGATGTTAGGACTTTTGGGGCTTCAGATAAGGATCCCTGATCTGCTTTTTTCTTCGAAGGGACTATTCACAAGACAGAGACCCAGTGGGGAAGGCCCTGCATGAGCTTCTGGGCCATTGCTTGATGGGGATGGGTGGGTGAGGGAACTGAAGTCCAGAGAGGGGGCTGCATGGCCAAGGTTACACAGCGAGGCAAGGAAAGACTCAGAGCTAGAAGCCAAGCTTCCTGATTCCAAATCCATGCTGATTTCTCCAGAACCTAACTGCCCTTTCTCATTATTTAAAATTATTTTCATAGTGCTTATTGTTTCTTTTTTATACCTAATTACAAAAGTTACATGGTAAGAGTGTAGAAAACACTCAGAAGCACAAAATAAATGTGTTAACAGAATTTCCAGCAGGAGCTAATCATTGGTTCTTATTCTCTCTCTCTACATATCTCTCTGTCTCTCTCTCTTTTACACACACACACACACACACACACACACACACGGTATTCAGCTCCTTTGGTAAACTTTTTTTCTTTTCTCTACAATCCCTTGTCTGTGGTTTTCTGGGACCAGATGTTGTAATTTGCATGAAGAGAATGCAAGGCAAAGAGGGACCTATCCTGTTCATCCCTCATGAACTGAGGGGTCTCCTCTGAATCTCACTTTCCTCATCTGTAAAATGGGTTATCTTATGTACCTTAGGGTGAATCCAATTAGAGCAAGGGTGAGCAATGGCTTCACAAAAAGAAAGCACCTTATTCAAAGACTGAGTGAATGATGATGCCAATGACAGGTGCTTGGGAGGCCAGCCGGGTCTCACTTTGTGGCTCAGGGTACCCCACTCAGGGTTTCCATCTCCCCCCTCCGCACCCCCACCCCCGCCAACAAAGTCCAATTCTAGCTCTCAGGCCAGCCCTTCTCCCTCCAACCAGTGGCACCCGACTCTACTCAATGGCAGCCCCCAAGATGAGGCCCTTGTTCCAGTTGTTCCAGAACCCTCTGTGGATGGATGGACAGGCTGGGCAGGCACCAGAGGTGGCCATGGTTGAGGACAGCCCTATGAGGGACACAGGCAGCCCCCACCCCCCCAGCTGTCCTTCCTTGGGCTGGACCCCAAAAGCTGTCACGCTCAAGGCTCAGATCCATGATCCCAAACACTTTGAGCCCATAAACTCTGTCCCAGGCACCACACCGGCAATTTCTCCTACAGGCTCTTATGCTCTCTTTGTCCTGAGCAGGAGGGATGTGCATACCTATCTCACAGATGAGGAAGTCGAAGCCTTCGGCACTCCAGGCGACCCTCGTCACGGGAATGTTAGCACCGGAAAAGAGCGAGGTTGCTGAGTAGAACTCCGGGTGCTGGGTCTTGTGCTTTTGCTGTTTGGGGGCTGCAGGGACTGTGGAGGGCCTGTCTCCCTCAACCCCGTTGCAGGTACTGGGGAACTACAACCGGCCTCGATTGCCATCTGCCTGTCCTTCCCGTGAGCCCAGGCAGGACACAGATGGATGACATGCGGTCACAGCCGAGAGACCAGGCGCGGAGGGTGAGGCTGACACACACCGGCTGAGCACTAAGGTGACCGAGTCCCTGGATTCCACGGGTGTCCATCCCTGGGTGTCCCCTGCCCGGGGCTGCAGATTGGGAAGCTGAGGTAGGCACCTGAGACCAGGAAGCCGTGGCCTCCCTGGGGGGGAGGCGAGCGCCCTGGCGGGTGCCCACCACATCTCATTAATGGTCTCTGCTGGGTCTGCACTTCAAGGGCCAGGGGCCCATGGGTGCCGTCCCGCTGAGAGAGGAGCTCCTCCCACAGCGTCCCCTCATTTTAGGGACAGCCTCCTCCCCAGATGTTAGACACCCTCGTTTCAGCCTCACCCCTCACACGCTGGAGAGCTTGGACGGATGTCCTAACCTTCTCTGCACCCCACTAATAAGGCCCACTTTGCCCCCCTTCCTCGGGAACAAAGGAAGGATCGTTAAAAACTGTTCAAAACCGGAAGCCCAGCCTGATTTTACAGGGTTTCACGACAGGGCAGGCAGGGAACAGCCGCTGGCCAGAACGGCAGGGGACCTAGGAGCCAAGGGGGAGGAATCCAGCAGTGAGCCCCCTTCAGCGGGTGGCATCTTGGCTTCAGTTCACAGAAAACCAGAACGGGCACCATCAAGGAGCCGGGTCCAAACCTGGGCCTGCCGCTCCATGGCTCCCGACATGCAGCCGCCCACCGCTCACGTCTTCAGTGCTCCATCTGCGGCTTGGGGCACACTCACTGTCCCCTGGGCTCCCTGGCATTGCCCCGCAGACCTGGCAGCCTGGGCTTGGGGAGTGGGCGAGTCACTGCCTCCCCGGGACCGCCGCACGGTGTCCTTGTCCCCCTGGCAGGTGCCTTTGGACTTGGCCGGCCTGCCACGGGCTGTGGTTGGGGAGCTCTGCAGGGGGCAGGGGCCCGGGACCCACCCTCGGTGGAAGCTTCTGAACTCTCCTGCGTGCCCAGGGTGGCCCAGGCCTTGTTATCTTCTCTGTCAGAAAGCAGCTGGTTCTGAACACCCAGGGCTCCAGGGCGCCAGCGGAATCCCAGCCCGGTCCCTTTAATGGGTCTTGTCAAGCAGTCCCTGATCCGGCAGTGATAAGGAGCCTCCGCTGCCGGAGACAGCAGCCCAGAACCAGCCAAGAGCTCCTATCTCGCGTCCTCACGAGGAATCACTGGAGTTCAGTGGCTTCCATTTATCAGGCAGATGTAATCTCTCCGAAGAGCTGCCTCGAGCTCCTCTTCCTGACGCTCCCTGAGATAACTGCTTCCCCAGGAGGTGAAGGGGCATTTCCTTCCCCAGGAAGAGATGCCATCCACACGCAGGTTTGCACAAAGGCCACTTACTGCTGGCAGCAGGGTTTGCCGGTTGCTCTCGACGGCATCCATTCTCCCTCTTCTCCTTAATAACAATGTGTATTCAGGATAGCAGTGTCTCCAGCTGACAGACTATTCGTTCCAGCCTTCCCTGGTGTTAGAGGGGTTCTGGCCAATGAGATACAGTTGGATGGCAGCTTTGGGAAGTCTCTTAAAAGGGCTGGGGCGGACTCTACTCCTTCCTTTTCTGCTTCCTGCCACCTGGAATGGTGATATAATGGCTGGAACCCCAGTGCCTATTTTAGGCCTTGAGGTGACCTGCACCATAGAAGGCATGTGCTAGAATGGTAGGGCAGGAACGTTGAAGATTTGGTCCTTCACCCTTTTTGAAACACTATACCAGACTCAGACTGCCTGCCTGCGGACTTGTGTACAGAATAGATGATAAACTTCATTTCGCCGAAGCCACCGTTACGGATTTTCTATTACATACCGCTAACTCTAATCCTAGCAGATATACTTTGACTCCAGAGTCTGACAACACCACACTGTTTTATTCATTCACAGATTCCTTGATATTTTTCCAGTCACGCAGCAAACATTCTCTGTGTTAGGCTATATGCTGGCGGGGGGGGGGGGGGGTCGGTGAGAGCCTACAGCCAGCTTCTGCTTCCTAAGAGCCCCCGATCCAGGTTAAGAGTCAGATGTGATCCTCCTCGGCTCAGTAGCCTTCCATGGCTCCCCCTTGCCTTGGTCAAGACACACTGCAGAGCCTCCCGCCCCTCCCCTCCATACCCTTCCTCCTGATGGCTGGGGTGCAGCCTGGAAGTGAGAGCAAGGAGTCAGCCGCTCTTGGGCTGAGCTCTGATGCTGTCTTTCACTAGCTGCATGGCCTTGGGGCATGCTCCTCGAAAGTGCTCACCTGTCTCCTCATCTGTAAAGCAGAGATAAGTCACCCTCTGCCCAGACTTCAGAAAATTCCAAGAAATACGTGGGTACAGCACATAGCACAGTTCTCAATAACACATGATGTTTTTGTTATCACGTTTCATTTAACTCACCCTTCCGGTTGGTAATGACTCTTTGTGAAGCAGGTGCTTTGTGCCGTGTACTGCATCCTTCCCAGTGTCCGCTCCTCCCCCCTCTCTCTAAAAGGCCATCTCCCCTCCTTGCGTGATGCCTGGGCTCTTGGAACCCGGAGCCCAGCTGCCCCAGGGGATCTTCCCAATGCTCACCAATACTGAGGTCGGTGCCCCTCTTGGCCAGCCTATTCCTGGCTGAGGGTATACCCTTACCCTCACTTCACGGGCATGGGTGCTGAGGTCCATGGGAGTCAAGACCATGCCCTTGTTTGTTTCTTTCTTTCCAGTAGTAACTGGTACTTACACAATGCTTTCTGACTGAACAGATAGATGGATGGATGGATGGATAGATGAGTAAGTGTACTAAAAGGCTGGCCACAGTCATCAAGGTAAGGACTTTAATAGAAGACTATAGCGGGGTGCCTGGGTGGCTCAGTCGGTTAAGCACCCGACTTCGTCTCAGGTCCTGATCTCGCAGTTCATGAGTTTGAGCCCCGCATCGGGCTCTGTCCTGACAACTCAGAGCCTGGAGCCTGCTTCGGATTCTGTGTCTCCTTCTCTCTCTATCCTTCCCCCACGCATCTCGCTCTCTCTCTCGCTCTCTCTCCCTCAAAAATAAATAAACATTAAAAAATTAAAAAAAAAAATAGGTGAATATACGAAGTACCATGGGAGAAAGAGGGTATCTAACTTGCCCAGGTAGGAGAGAGGGGAGGGAGAGGACATTTGTGCTGAGTGTTGCTGGGTAGGGGTCTCCAGGGTGGTTGTGGGTCTCTAAGGTAGGCAGTTACCTGTATAAATTCATACAGTGAGTGGGGTAACCTGGTTTTGTTGCACTGATCCCAAGTGCTGGGCACTTTTCATCATGCCTAAAACCTTCCTTTCTTGAAGTGGAGAAAAGTGGGTCCCAATGTCCCTTCTTGACACTCTAACCCATAGGGCTAAATCATGCCTAAACCTTTCCCCTTAGACAAAAAAATCACGAAACTTCGTCATGGAGAGGCCAAAGGCTAGTCTGAGGACCACCATGAAGGAGGGGGGAACCAACATGAAAACGCCCCCACATCCTGGTGTCAGAAACACATAATCTCTGAACCCAATGACCAGGCAGAGACAGTAGTTCAATCCTCTGCTGTAGCATAGAAAACAGGGCTAGGAGTGGTCAAGTCACTTCCTCCCAATCCCCCAGCTGGTGGGTGCTGGGTCAGACCCTGGAACTTCAGAACTGCAGGCCCAAAACACCCCTTGTTCAAGTTTCCATTCTGCCAAGGGCATTGCAGGGGCAGCCCGAGAGCCTAAGGCTCGCCCGAGAACCTAGCTGGATGAGAGAATGTCCTGGGGGTCGAACAGGTGAGGCTGCTAGCAGGCTGTGACAAGGAAAAACAAGGCCCGAATCGGTGAGTGTCAGAGGAAGGATCTGAATAGTTCCATGCTTCATCCATTCCCTCACTCACTTATTCATCGATCGTTCATTCATTCAAACATATTTATTGAGACATATCTGTTATAGGCACTGGATGCTGAAGGGAACGACGCAGGCAGGATCTACATATCATGGAGTTTGTTTGCAGAGTGGGGAGATGGAAAACGGCAGGATCGTCCAAATGACTACAGGTGGAGAGCAGCGCCATGGCGGAGACAGAATGGAGCATAGGGCACAATGGCTAAATGTAGATGGCACCAGGGGACGCCCATGGGGGAGGTGATACGGCTGACCTGAGACCAGAACACAAGGCTGTGGGAAGGTTCGGGGGAAGAAGTCCAGGCAGAGGGCCGAGAGGAGGGGAATGGTGTCAGAGGTGGGCACTCACAATCCAGGAGCATAGGACTCAGAACTGCTTTAGAGCGAGCCCCTGTCACCCGGCACGGAGCTCTGGGAGAGGCCGGCCGCGAGCGTGTGGCTGAGCCGTGGACGTCTGAGTGGGGCTTCCTACTTCCTTCACCCTGGCAGCCAAAGTTTGGTACCAATATTTGCTCAGCTGTGCACAGGAAGAGAGGAAGTTGGCAGGCTCGGTGCGGGCAGACCCTGGCTCAAACCACCCACCTTGCAGAGGCTGTTATATCTCCTAGAATTCTTTCTCCTTCTTTCCTTTATAAAAGGGCCCCTACTTCTTACCTGGGCACCTGGCCATTCAAATGAAAGGCCGCATCCCCTGGCTTCCCCCTGATGCTTAAATGAGATCTTGTCAATGAGTTGTAAATGGAAGTATGGTGTGGCCCCTTCCAGGACCTTCCTGAAAAGACAGTGGGCTCGGGCCCTTTGCTTCTTCTTCAAACACGCCATTCTCTCCTCCTTTCCTGTGAGCTGGTGGCCGGGCCCTCTGGCTGGTGCCGTACCAGCCTTCTGGGATCCTAGGAGTGGAGGCCACGCATGGTAGGGTGACAAGACAGAGGAGCCTTGTGGGAAAGAAACCCCAGCAGGAGCTCCAGACTTCCAACATTCCAACATTCCGAGACCACTTC
The DNA here is from genome assembly GCF_028018385.1 of Neofelis nebulosa. NCBI lineage: Eukaryota > Metazoa > Chordata > Mammalia > Carnivora > Felidae > Neofelis > Neofelis nebulosa. The sequence continues at coordinate 43,308,619 of NC_080794.1, read as the reverse complement.
CATTTCCCTGACTCCTCCGAGCCCCTGCTCAGAGCCCTCTCCTTACCCCTCAGTGTCCCTTTAAAATGTCCAATCCCCTCTGTGCAAATCCAAACTCAGTTCAGCTCCTGCTAGAATCTTTTCCCTGTTGCAGTGGTTAGTACTGATTAAGTCCATCCTGACGCCATGAACCAGTGTCCGGCTTTGTTCATCTCGGAGAGTAGCAGGCAGAGGCTGTAGGAACATGAGTGTGTTCGTGGGCGCTGGGACCCCAGGGCCGTGGCTCTGAACACCCAAGTGAGCGTTGGCGTGGGCTGCCTGGGCCACAGCTGGGGATGGGGCTGGAGCAGGGTGGGTAGCAGGGTTTGGCTGGCATAGGTGCTCTGGTACCCAGATACCCAAACACCCCGAAGACGGGTTTTCTAAGAAAGCCTCGCATGCTTTCATCAGACCACGTGCCCTCACGTCGTCACTCTTGGAATGTGAAAGTCTCGACTGCTGGATGGGTGTCCCCCCGCTACCAGCGGAGAGGTTTCTGGAGCCTGGGAGGAGAAATGGCCGGGCCCATGCGGCTTCCTTCCTGCCGAGGGCATGACCCCATCCTGCTGGCTCCTGCTGGTTCTCCGGCTCTGCTTTTCTTTACCTTGCTGTAAATGTCAGAAATGTCAGTTTCATAAAGTCAAGTGGAAGTCTTTTTTGACCTCTTGAGCTGGAAGGCAGCCTCAGGGTCTAACCCTCCAGATCTGGGTTTTATTGCCCTGATGGCCCCATGGTGGAATTTCCACGGCCGTTCTGAACCTCCCAAATTCAGTGCGCCCCATTCCACCGGATGCTTGGGCGTCCCCGAGCACGCTCCTGCTCCCGGCTGCTGCGTGTACCCCGGGTCCACGCAAGAAACCTTCTGTCTGTCACGTCCCTTGTGCTGAATGATTAAATGCGCTTCGTTCATGAACAGGAACGCGCCCCTGCCAGCTCCACCACGGTCGTGGAAGCACTGGGCACACCACATGCGGCAGGGTTTTATCTTTTCCCCCACTGGCTGGTAGGCTTCCTCCTGCCTCCCCTTGTCTTCCCCTGGGTCCTGCCCTCCTGCCGTTCAGCCCTCGCCGCGAGAGGAGGTGGAGTGGAGAGAGGAGCATCTCTCCCGGCCTCTCCCCACTAGTCGCCAGCAGCACCCTCCTCCCCTAGCTGTGACCAAAAATGTCTCCAGACTTTGCCATATAGCCCCTGCGTGCAAAACCACGCCCAGCCGAGAGCCCCTGATCTGGGCCGAGAGCCGTGTGTGAGGGGGCCGAAGGAGGCCCTTGGGGCCCTCTGCCTACACCTGCAGACTGTCTCCGTCGCTTATTTGCTATGCGCCCGTAGGCAGGTGACCTCACCTCTCTGTGCCTCGGTTCCTTCACCTGGACCTGGGGAGACATGAGGAGCTCCCTCCGCGAGCTTTTGTGACGGGGCATGGCTCCTGGTTAACATGGTGGCAGGTTAGGCACAGACAGGCACACTGTGCAGGAAGGCTGTGCCTGTGTTCTCGTCTCCACCGCCCCTCTGTGCCTCCAGAATGAAGTCCCCCGGCTGGTGTTCAAGGTCTTCATGTCAGCACTTGCCCACTCGTCCAGTGTCACCTCTCACAGCTCTCCTCCCCCGAGGGAGCCACTCTTAGCTCATGGAAGGCACCCTGTTCTCTCCTATAGCTATGGCTTTGCTCGTGGTTCAGCCCCTCGGTCAGGAATGGGGACCCCTGCTCATCTCCTTCTTCACTTAGCCACTACTCCTGCTCAGGATTCAGGAGTTACTTCCTCCAAGACTTCTCCCTGCCCTCCCTCTCTTGACTTGTCCCACCCCTCCCCAGTCTCAGTCCCCTCAACTGGCTTGCATGCAGGTATTTTATTTGGGGAATGATCGCGGGGTGAGCAGACAGCCTAGAGTGGAACGGGAAGGGAGGGGCCAGTCCATGAACCTGTCATTGAGCTGGCTGTAGCTGCTAGCTGCTAGCAACTGGGGCCACTCCGAGGGACCTTCGGGACCATGTCTGTGAAGTTTGTACCCTAGATAGTGGAGAGCAGCTCAGATCCCTCACTGGTCTGTTGGCTCAGGGAACGTTGACCCCTTACCCCTCCTCCTCACTCACCACCCTCTACTATACTGCCACTCTCCATTTGTCTGTCTTGCCCCCTGGGAGATTGACTCTTGTGAGCAGAAGCTATTCTTTGCTACATACCCAGATCCTCTAGAGTGGCTGGAAGAAACTAGATTTTTAAGTAGATGCTAGTTGAATGAATGAAGGCATGAGTGAGTGAATGAGTGACTGAATGAGTCAGAGGTAGGCCTGGAACCCAATACTCTTACCACTGGGGCCATGATGAAGCCACTGTCTCCTGTGCAGCATGAACGTGTCCCAGTGCCATTAGCCTGAAAATGAGCCGGGTCTGGAGGGTGAGGTTTGCTGAGTGGGGTCACCTTAATGTCTGGGACCTTAATGTCTGGGACCTTAATGTCTGGGGTGACCTTAATGTGCTCCAGAGCACAGCCACTGCCCCGGGACACAACCGACCTTTGCAAAGCATGGCCTCAGTGCAGACTTAAAACAGCCTGCTGTAGGCTGCACATTGGATGCTCAGCTTTCGCTCTGTCTCTGCAGGGGCCACAGGTCCTGAGAGCGGATCGGACAGCAGTGTCATCAGCAAGCTGGAGAGATGCTCTGCTGCAAAAGGGAGGCTGAGACCTGAGCCCTAAGAAGGGACTTCAGTGCCCGGGGCAGTGTCCAGAAGCACCAGCTCTTAAGACTCAAAACTTTAGGGGTGACAGGAGCCTTTGCAAACACCCATTTTATAGACACGGGAACAGAGGCTCTGCCTGAACCTCCCAGAACCAAGGTTGGGGCCCATAGTGCCTGCTCTTGTCTGCCACATACACTATATATCGTGGGGCCAAGGGCTGTTCTTAAAAAGGTTTGCATGCTGTTTTGGTTTGCACTCCCCCGAAAGCAGATGCTGATTCAAGGACCGGGGTGCCAGTGGTTTATCTGGGAGGTGATCTTGGGAAGCAGGGACGGATGAGCAGGGAGAGTAAGGTGGACAGGTGCTTTAGTGGGGTCACTGGTGGAGGGTCCAGTTTCACCAAGACTTGGGAGAAGCACAGAGGATGCCTCTGAGCTGTCTGAGGGAAGGCTGAGAAGCAAGGGTATCTCTTCACGGGCCCTGGCCCCACTGATGGGAGGCTTGCCACCGGGGATGGCAGTTCTCTCTTCTTGTCTCTGTGCAGGCTGCGTGATCTCTGTCCCTCTCTCCGGCATGGTCAGGGACCACTCAGGAGGCTGAAATCGAAGGTGGGTCAATGGGATGTGAGGTCACACCCCTGAAACGTCTGCTGGGTACCCAGCGTCAGGTGCCAGCCTCTTGCCCACACGAGGATGTTTACTAGAGTGTCTCCTGTTGGACCCAGTGGGTTGTTCCGGGTTCTTCGCCTGACCCTTGGCAATCTGGCATTATGACTCTGGAAACTGGGTAGTTTATTGGGTACCAGATGGGAGACATGCGTCAACACGAGAAGGGAGATGGACAGGAAGCAGCTAATCGGGGCAATGATGCCGTCAGGGATGCCCGATGAGAAGATGCTTTTGCTCTGTGCTGCCATCTTGCTAATCGACACAGAGGGTTATTTTCCCTTTTGAATTTCACGGCTCCTCTGGAAGGGAGCTTGGCGGGGGTCGGTCAAGGGGAAATAGGAGGACATAGGAAGGCAGAATGGCAAGCCACTTGTGTGATGTGAGAATCAACTGGAGGAATTTACTCCACAATTGGTGACTTTGTGAATTCTCAGCAATTCCTCCAGGAGAGGAGGCTGGAGGAAGCAACCTTCGAGAATTGTACCCCTATGATGCCTGGAGGCTATGCCGGGCGCTTTGCAAACGGGAACACATTTCGTCATTGTCACACGCCTGGGTGGTGACTCTCTGCGATACGCGGTGGGATCCTTTTGAGGCCCAGGTGCCACTGACGTTGGGGTCAAGCACTTCTGAAGAGAACCAGGCTCTAGAACATGAAAATGGGGCTGCACGTACTGTGGGTTCACTGTTTGCGCACCCCGGGCCCCCCAGTTTACAGATAGAATCTAGATTCCTCCTCGCATGTCCTCTATCAGGTGGCTGCCGTGGTCCCCATTTCACAGGTGAAAACACAGGATTCAAAGAGACACAAGATGCAGGCAGTGGGCATTGTTTCCAAGATCAACCTCTCTGTTCTGTGCCCCTTGCGTGATCTGCTAAGTCTAATTTTCAAAAACCTCTCTCTCTCGCTCTCTCGCTCTCTCTCTTTTTTTCTTGTTCCAGGAAACCACTTGAAAGCTTTGTTGCCCTTGCCGCAAAGTGTTCCAGGTCAGCTCACATTCTAGAAGCGTCTGTGACCGAGGGTATTTTAAGAGCGGTGAGCCAGGCAGGGAAATTTGGAGAGCAGCCAGCTCCCTGATAAGTGTCTTCTTGGGGGGGGGGGGGGTGGCTGATAGAGAGGATGAAGATTTTTCTTTCTTTCTTTAGAGGGAGCATCCGTGCTTCTGAAACGACAAACTCAGGGTGAGAACAAGAGAAAAATTAACAACAAAAGCCCGTCCCCCGTGTGGGTGTGCTCTGATCCAAGAGCGGTTTCCCAACCACCAGCTGCCCTGGGCTGGTGAGATCTGGCCTTCCTCCTCCTAGCCCCCCTCTCTACTCCCTCCCCCCAAATGATTGCAGGCTTGGGTTGCTCTGGGAAGCAGCACATCGTTTTTATTCTGGCTGCTTTGCGATTTTTTCTTTATTTCTTTTTTTCCAGCATCTGGGTGATGATGTATTGTCATTCGGTTTCCTTTGTGTTTCTTTTCCGTGGAGTTTGTTGAGTGTTTCAGGGTCTGTGGGCTTATAAATTTTTATCAGATTTAAAAACGTTCAGCCACTGTTTTTGCCAAGTACTTTTCTGCCTCCCTCCCTTTTACATTCGTGCTTGGCTCTTTGGTACCGTCCCGTAGCTGACTGAGGCTCTGCTGAGCCTTCGGGATCTGTGTTTCATGTGGGTAACTTCGTTTGCTAAGCCTTCAAATTCGGTGATCTTTTCCCTTCCGGTGTCTGATCCACTGCCGATCCCATGCAGTGAAATATTCATCTCGGATGCCGTATTTCTTTTTAATCCCTGGTCTGTATGTCCTCTTCCTTATCTTCCACTCCCCTTCGCCTTGAGTCCCTATTTTCCTTTAAGTGCTTTAACATGACAGTTGTTCCCACATCCTTGTCTGCCAGTTCTAGAGTTTCTGCTGTATCTCATGTCTTCGTATTGACAGGTGTTTCTGCCTTACGATCTGCTTCTCTTTGCTCTGTGGCATGTCTGGTAATTTTTAGCGGCTGACGGACACGGTGAATTTTATGTTGATTATCTGGATTTTGTTGTCTTCCTCTGAAGGAAGTTAGATTTTGTCCAGGAAGGCATTTAGGCTCCTTGTGCATTATTTGATCACTTGCAGCCTGTTTCTGAGATTTGCTAGGGCTGGGCTGGAGCAGCTTTCATACTCTAGGGCTGGAATATTCAAGGGTGACCCCTCTGAGGCCCCACCAAATGCCCAGGTGACCAGTGAGGACTCACCTTTCTTGTCATCCGTGTTCAGACATCTCGCCGCCTTGTGTAAGTGCTGGGAATTGTCCAGCTTACAACTTCCCAGTGACCGTTTGCCTGATTTTTTGGAGTTTCGTGCTATGTAAGCAAAGCCCCACACTCATCAAAGACCCAAACGGCCTCCTCCGCAGATTCCTGCAACTCTTTTTCTTTGTTCCAGAAACACGTGCTGTAACTTCTAGCCATTTCAGCTTTCCCAAACTCCCGTTTCTACCCTTTCGACCCAGCATGACTGCGAGTTGGACTCCCCCACCTTTCTCATGCCCGCTGTCTAGAGCTTGCCTTAGGCAGAAAGCCGGGGTGACACACGGAAGGCTGGGTTCATTGCAGGGTCCCCCCATTCTGTTGCTCTTCTCTCAAGGATCACAATCTTGTGCTGCCTTGTGCCCCATGTTTGGAAAGAACTGTTCCCTACATTTGTTCCATTTTCCTACTTGTTCTCCACAGCAAGAGGATACATCCAGTCGGCACTATTCCATCCCAGCCCAGTTTCGGGATTTTGATGATATTCCTTTTGGCTAGAACCCTCCTGTTGGACTCGCCTATCCTGCTCCCCACTCTTTCCCCCAGCGACTCCAAATGTGCTGCCTCGTAGGAGAGCCCTTTTTGTGGATAGTTCCCGTGATGGGTGGGTTCGGCCCAGCCTGAACTAGAACCTGCACGGTCAGGAACAGTTAGAACAAGGACAGCTCACAACTTGGGCAGCGTGTTGCAACAGACAATGCACTTTCCCTTTTTCTAAAATTATTTTCCCCAAAACTTGGCAGGGCGATGAAGACACAGATGCCGAGAGATGCTCAGGACCTGCTCAAGTCAGCGACAGGATCGCCTGACTTCAGAACCTACCCTTTGGGATTTGCCACCAGCAGCCCTTACAAATCCGGGTACTGGTTCTCCATCCCATTCCCCTGAGGTGAGTGATCGAAAGTTGCTGGCAATTTCTTCTTCTATTTTGCAGCTACATGGACCTCACTCTACTTGCAGAATCTGGAAACCTCTACTTGTTGTGACATTGTAACTTCCGGGGGCAAACAATGCTGCTCGCTCAGCGGGAATGGTATGACTGGCTGGGGAATGAGCGGTGGGAGCCCGGTCTCACTGGGGGAAGAAAGCCTGGGACAGGAGAGCCCGGGAAGAGCAATGATAGAGCCTCCAGCAGACCTGGCGTCCAGTGGGACTTGCCCTCCGAAGGGCACTGGCTCAGGCATCATGTCACCCAGGTGGCCTTGAGGATCCAATACTGACCTGGGACTTACGGGGAGGACCAGAGAGCTGGCTGCCTGGGGTGTGGCCCTAAGCAGAGGGGATATTTTTTAATAAAGACGGAACATTCTATTTGTCGAGCACCCACTCTGTGCAAAGAACTACAAGGAACATTATCTCATGTAACTCTCACTGTGTTCTCTGTGGGGAAATTCTTGAATATTACAAAGGTACTACATGCTGGTTGAGAGGGGAAAGCAGAGACACTCAAGAATTAAAACAAATTACCTTTGGTTCTATCACTCAGATAACAACTTATCAATTTGCCGTATCCCCTTTCAGAAACTTTAAAAGGTAGCTTTGTTGGAGTATAATTTACATACCATAAAAGTCACCGATTTTAAGTGTAAGGTTGGATACGTTTTAGTAAATTTTTACAGCTGGGAACTTAGCGCCAGAATCCAGTTTAGAACATTTCTATCACTCCCCAAAGGCACACTCTGTTCCCACCCAGCCCCAAGGCAAACACTCATCGGCTGTCTCTTTTCGAGGCGCGGCAGGTAATTGGGATCACGTGATACATAGTCTTTTGTGTCTGCTGTCTGACCTCTTTCACTTAGCGGAACCCTTTTGAGAGATTTAAAAGCTTTGCTTTGGAATGCTTTTGGGGGGTTGCTCCACCCCTCCACCAGACATTCATTTCTTTTTTGTTGTTACATAGTATTCCTTTGTGTAAATGCACCCCATTCATTTATCTCTTTACTAGTTGATGGACATTTGAGCTGCTTCCAGCTGCAACCTATTATAAATGTTGCTATGAACCACCTTGCTGAGACTCTGCATGAACATGTTTTCATTTCACCTGGGTAGATCGCCAGGAGCAGAACTGTTGGTCTGTGGTGTAGGTATACCTTTCACTTGATGAGGAAACTGTCAGGCTATTTTCCAAAGTGGTTGTACCACTTGTATTCTGAAAGCAATGTGAGAAGGTTCCAGTTCCTCCACAGTTTTGCAACGTTTGGCATCGTGGGTCCTTTTGGCCACAGCCATTCCAGAGGGTGGGTCCTGATAGCTCATTTTGACTTTAGTTTGCATTTCCTTAATACCAATGATGGCGAGCCTGTTTTCATGTGCTAATTGGCCATTTACATATCTTCTCTGGGGAGAGGTCTGTTCCAATATTTTGTCTATTTTTTATCTGGGCTGTTTTCCTTCTTATTGAGTTGTAAAAGTGTTTGGTCTTTGTTCTGTATACACATCCTTTGTCAGATATACGACCTGCATATATATTTTTCCTGTCTGTGGGTTCGTCTTTCCGTTTTCTCAGTTGGTGTTTTTTGAAGAACAGAAGTGTTTTTGTTTTGATGAAATCCTGTTCAGCAATTTTTCTTTTCAGAAATTTTTATGTAAATATATTTTAATAGGACTGTAAAGGTGCAATCATGTTTTCTCTTATTATTTTTATCTTGATAAATTATGCTAATAGATTTTAAACCTTCCATTCCCAGATTATACCCTACCTAATCAAAGTGCATTATCCTTTTAATATCCTCCTGAGATTTGATACATATACATACTTCATTTTGAACCTTTACATGTAAATTCCTTGTGATATTATCCTGTAGATCTCTTTTTTGTATATTATCTTTGCCAAACGTGGTATTCTAGCTTATAAAATGAATTGGTAGTGTTTCATCTTTTTTTTTTTTAACATCTGAAATAGTTTACATAGCTTGGTAATGATCTATTCCTTGAAATTCTGAGAAAAAACAAACAAACAGTGACACTTGCATGTCTGAGAGCTGCCTTGTATGACCATCTCTCCTGAGTGGGGCTTATCTTTGCTTTGGGAAGATGTCTCCTCCATCGCAGACCTCAAGTGGGATTTGTGTATTTGTTTCCAGAGGGAGAGACACTCCTGGGCGTTTATACAAAGCTATTTAATGTGCCTGATCTTGGGGACTCAGCAGACGGGAGCTTCCTTCCCAGCAGGCCATTGCTAGTGGTCTATAGTGGATGGGAGCAGCCCAAGGGTTATTTCTTCAGAGATGGCCACTCTGGCCAGCTCGGTTCCCTTAGCCTCAACTGCATACCTGGGGGTAACGTTACTCCCCTATAAAACTATCACCTTCTTACTAGATCTCCAGATGGGAAACCAAGAAATATAGGGAGTTTGCTTCTATTTGAGTCTGTTGCTTTTTTTTTTAACGAAAATGCAAATTGGGGCACCCCGGTGGCTCAGTTGGTTAAGTGTCTGACTTCGGCTCAGGTCATGATCTCGCAGTTTGTGAGTTCGAGCCCCTCCTCGGGCTCTGTGCTGACAGCTCGGAGTCTGGAACCTGCTTTGGATTCTGTGTCTCCCTTGCTCTCTGCCCCTCCTTCTCACTCTCTCCCTCAAAAATAAACATTAAAATAACTTTTAATTAAAAAAAACAAAGATACAAATTGTTTAAAAGTATAATTTATTAACTTTTCCCCCAGTTTTTTTCCAGGATGTTGCTCTGATAAAATTTTCACCTTTAAAGTTAATTTTGGCCATTTCTGTCTTCATAGAAAATCGTGCATTTGCCTTTGCCTTTGCCTTTGAAATCGTTCAGACAGTTGATACATAAATTCTTATATTGGTCTAATAAGGTCTTTCATACAATGCCAACGGTCACTTTCCCTCCCCCACTCTGAATTTTGAGTATTGTTTCACCTCTCTTATTTTTGCAATTAGACAAACTGGCTGTTTTCCTATTTTGATGCTTTTCCCATTCTCCACTCTCCCCACCCCCACCCCCGGTTTCGATCATCTCATTTAGTTTCTAAGACAGGAAAGTTCATAAATTTTTTGATGCCAATTTCTGGAAGTCAGGGCAACCCATTCAAGGAATTGTCATTTTATAGATGAAGCAGCCAGTTTCAGACATTTCACAGGACCAGGAAAATGGCAGAGCTGGGGTTGGACACGAGGCCAGCCCTCTGCCCCCAGATCTCAGCTATCAGCCCCGACGAGTGACACGGGTACTGGGAGGTGCCACCAGGAAACAGCCAGCAGTGGGGTCCAGAGGGCAATGACCACCCGCCTCAGAGGGGTATAGGCAAGCCTGAAGCCTTGCCTCTACCCTCTGTGATCTCTGTGACGTCCCAGCCCTTCTCTGTGAGGTCGAGGGGCCACACCTGCTAAGTCGCTAAGCCTCACATTCACACACTGAGGCCCAGAAGCCTCAGGCCACACTCTTCCACTGCTGTCTAGGATATGAAGCGGGGTGTGATGGGGTGTGTGTAGAGGTGTATATGTAAGAAGAAGGCCAGGTGGTGAAGTTGGTTAAGTGTCCAACTTCAGCTCAGGTCACGATCTCATGATTCATGGGTTTGAGCTCCGCGTCAGGCTCTGGGCCGACAGCGTGGAGCCTGCTTGGGATTCTCTCCCCCCACCCCCACCCAACCCTCTCTCTGCTCCTCCCTGACTTGCGCTTTCTCTCTCTCAAGATAAACAAATAATTTTTTTTTAGAAAAAGAGGAAGGCAGAAGGCCAAGCGTATGTTGCTCCCCAACAGCACTGTCCCGAGAAGAGAGGTTGACCAAATATTTGGCAAGACTAAATATTACGATCTCTGGAAAGAAGTGTTGTGAAAGGGAGGGAGAGAGGTATGCTCCAAGCTCTGCCATAGTCTGCGCCCGTTTACCCCCCTTCCCAAGCTCCCTCCCAACAAACATGCACTCATTCAGGCTCAAATGCAAAGCTACTAAATGCTGCCGTGTGTCCCAAGTTTTTTGACACACAGGTAAGTACATAAATAGTCTGGTCACTGCAGAATTCTGCCCCCTATTGTGAATTAATGAGTAGTAGTCTTTGGACATCTAAATGAGGTGCAACGACCTCCTGGAATTCACAGCCAGAGAATCCCCAAGGCTTTAATGCCACCTCCTCCATGAAGCTGTCTCAGATTTCCCAGGTGGAGTAGGGCTGTCTCCTTAGGCCTTCTGGGGCCACTTGGTTTCGCCGCTCTATCAGCTGTCCTCGGGAGTCTGCCTTGCATTCATTATTAAGAAACAACTGTGCTATGGGACAGGCTACAGGTGCATAGATCAGTCTTGATCCTTGCCGTCCTGGAGCCTGGAGCCTGGAGCCTGGTGGCAGAGAGAAAACGTGACTCTGTTTCAGTCACTCTGTGATTGGTGCTCTGAAGGAAAGAAGTCAAACAGGAGCTTGTTGAGGTGACCGGGATGGCTCAGAGGATAAGAAGCCAGCCGTGTGCACAGTGGTGGGAAGACTCAGCTGGACAGCGTTCCTGGGGCAGGAGCCCAATGGCCAGAGCGGCTGATGCGCAGGGAGGGGGGAGGGACGGCGTGATAATCAGGGAGGGAGAGGCCCACCTGCAGCGCCACCCCCCTGGCCCCCTGGCTCGCCCAGTGCCTTCTCTGTTGGCCCTGCCACCCCCGAGATTTATCGGGTATCCTTCTCTAGCTTGAGAGCACAAGATCTGGGTCCGAGTCATTTCCAGGTCCCCAACCAGGAACACGGGGTCCGGCCTTGAATCAGACCACAATTGACCAATGAACAGAGTTGGGGTAAGCATCTGCCTTGGCGAGATGATAAATACGGGCGTTATTTGCCAACCAGACCAGGTGCGATTTCAGGCCCAGCCAGAACCCAGCAGATAAACCTGCCTGCCGCCTGTGTCTCCGTGGGTGGCATATTCCCCATTCCTCCCAAGAGCAGCTCTGCCTTCCCACTTGCGTCCCAGGGTCCCCTGCAGCCTCTGATCCAGTGAGAACGTGCCCTGAGTGTGGGCACCTTATTCGTGTTTGAAGGAGAAGCTTCCAGACCAGCTCATCCTTTCCTTGGCCCTGTTATGCCCAGAATTCGTGATCCCCAAAGACCACCAGGGAGCCGAGTCTGATGCAAAAGCAAAAGAGCCTTTATTCGAGCTAGCTCGAGCCCAATCCACTATCTGCACCAATGCAGTGGTGAGATGCTGGGGAGAGAGAGTTTCAAAAGCACAAAGGTTTTATTGGGGTCTAGGGGCAGTTGGTGAGGTAATGGCTGTGGCCTCAGCCGATTGGCTGGGGAAGGGTCGGAGTCCTGTGACGCAGGTCGCTGGGCATGTTTTGATCGGGAAGTTTGAACCGGTGAGCGGGAGGTTACCCAAGGGGATGAGGTGTGGTCTGAGGTTTCTGCGATTTTCCCGGAAAGGGGGCATGTCGGGGACATAGTCACTCAAGGTGGAGGACACAGAACAAGATGGAGTCGGCCGGCATAGGTCCGCCCTTTCAGCCCCATTTAGACCTTTCCACCCTGGCTCCTTGAAGACTGCCAACTGGCGGTGCCTCACCTCTTGCCTCTTCCCCGGCAGCTGCATGGAGACACCTGCTCGTAGGAGACTGGTGGAGAAACATCCCTGCCACGAGCATCCAGCCTTCGAGATGTGCGGGGAAGTGTGTAATTGACAGGCAGCCCGACCGAGGCCCTCCTGCGGGACCAAATTGTAATCGGCTGCGGCGCTTGGTCACAACAGGGATTCCTTTTACATCCTAGTGCGGCCACGAACCTGGCAAGCAGGTCCCCGCGGTTATTAAGAAGCCTCCTGACTTCAGCAGGTCGCCTTGGGTCAGTGCAGCGGCATACATTCTGGCTGCTAGGCTCAGAGTGAGTATCAGGCTGAGATCAGGGCTCTCACGTCCTTGAGGAGTAGGTGACCGAGTGCTTGGTCCCTCGTGTACTTGGGCAGGTGGGTGGGAGAAGCCGTCTCTCCTAAGGCAAGAGCAGGAGAGGGCGTGCGCTCCAAATTGTGAAAATGTGATACAGCTCCTTCCACGATGAATTATTCACACGCCAGGATGAATTAATAATCTGAGCTGTGAATTAATTTTATTGGGTTTCCAGAAAGGTGACCATTTCAGAGGCAGGAAGGAGGTGCTCCTGTGCTCCACCCACCGGCCCCCAACCCAAATCATTAAGGGTGTGAGCACACAGGCTCACCCAAAGCAAATCAGTCAGAAAGTGCCTTTTTTTTTTTCTGTGTTGGAAGGTGACTCATGGACTTTACCCACAGTTCCTTTTTGACCTTAGTAAGAAATTACAATACCCCTAATTGCCCCCGAGTCTTCCCCTGTGGCCAGAGTAAAAATTTTCAAATTAAATGCCTTCTCTTCTTCCCTGAGGTTGGCGAAGACAGCCTTGTAGACACAAATCCCTTTACACTTGGACATGGAGAAAAGAATCAAGATGGATGGCCCCAGCCCCCCCAGCCTGCTGCACACCTGCCTGCCCCCGCTCCCACTGCCTCGCCTCCTCCCTCCTGGCTGGTTCCTTGACAAGTTCATTGCTGTGTTCACCAGAAAGCGATCAGCAGAGTCTTGCTTCTGGAGAAGTTAAATGCAGGCCGACAATTCCTCAGGGGTTCACGGGATGAAAGGCTGCAAAAGAGGGTTTGGAAGCGCTTCACAGAGGGACCAACGTCTACACATACGTCAAGAGAACTGTTGTTTGGGGAAAACAAGTTGTATTGGAGGCTTTGGGAATTGCAGAGAGGTTTCGCAAGAACTCAGAGGAGCAAATAAGAAATAAAAGACACAGCCAACGTTTATTGAGTGCGTGCTATGCGGTGGGCTTCGTGTTGAGCCTTTTCAAGTCACTTTTTCATTGTATTCTCCGCACCTTAGCGCACTGTCTCCTGTCGTTAACCCGCAGAGGTCAGGTGATCCTCCTGAGGTCGCCGAATGAGTAGCAGAGCCAAGACTCAAACTCAGGCCTGCCAGGACCCGGAAGGCCGTGACTTTCATCTGTGTGCATGTCCTAGGGGACGGGAGAGAGGAAAGGAGCACAAGCACACAAGTCCACAGGGCAGCAGCGATAGCGACACAGGACGACAGAGCCGGGAGCTCCGGACTCCCATCCAGACCCCGTCACCAGCAACCTGGGACCCTGCAAATGCCTCTTTGCTGCTCTGGGCCTGTCTTCTCTCCGGTGAGATGGCAGTTTCAAAGGAGAAGCCCCCTCGGGCCCAAGTTTGTAATGCTCTCCTCTTCCTAGTCCACAGGTGAGAAGACTTCGGCTCGGGAACAGGGCCACTGGAAGTCGTGGCCAATCTGGCCCAACCCGTCACAGGGACCTTGAAGCCCCTCTGCAACGTGTCCAGGGACTCCAGGCCCTGCTAGCAAGATGGAAATGGACGAGACCCAAGGCGGCTTGCGCATACTTACCGAGTGAAAGTAGTATCTTGAGCGTGACTTCCCTGAGTCTTTGCCACGGGCCCCCGCTAGCAGCGGCCCAAGCTCCTCTTCGGTGCTGAATTTCCCTCACCGGGGCCGCCAGTGAGCCTTCCGACGGCCAGACACGTGACTCTCTCTGTCTGGGGGGACGTGGGGGGTGGAATCCGGGAAGACTTGACTCAATTTGATGGAAAGCAACTTCCTTCTAGCAGTAGGAAGTTAGAGGAAGAGCAGAGCCGGGTAAAACAGACAGCAAGCAGTACAGGGGCCGGTAGGCCTGCTCTGAGCATTGCTGATACTTACCGGCTGTGTGTGGCTCCAGACAAAACCCCTTATGTCCACACATCTTGGTTTTCCTCTCTGGGTAAAGAGATGCAGACATTCGGCCCGCTGAGATCAAAGCGCCAGACGGGAAGGGGGTGTGTGTGCTCAGGGCTGCCTACTACTCCATTATTTCTGGAAGAATAACCGAGATAATGAGGTGACGGGACGGCAGGAGGGGAGGGGTGGGGTAAGCCCAGAGCTGCCTCTGACCACAGCGTGGAATGTGGTGCAGCCTCCCAAAAAGCCACGTGTCAGTTCACCTGGAGGGGCTCCTGAGTCAACAGAGAAGCATATACAACATGATCCAATGTTCCAAAAGCAAGAGTAACGAGAAGGTATGCTACTCTATGATTATGCGGGCAGCGAGGGAGGTGTGCGGGGGATGCACTCTGGGGATGCATTGCAAGGTGAAGTCAAGAGGAGGGTAAAAAGCAGAGAGGTGGGGAGGGGAGATGATAAGCAAAAGGGGAAAAAAGCGAGTTAGGGTATCCGCAGCCAATGAGGACGTTGGCTGTGGCATTGGCATGCAAATGTATTGCGCAAAAAGTGGATACAAGAACGTTCAGTGAAATGTGACTCCCCTAGAAAGAACCCTGATTGATTCCTGTCTCAGAGGGTGCTCCTGAGGCTCAGGCGACGTCATCGCGTGCCAGGATGAGAGAACCGTCAGAAGTCGCATCTCAAGAGGAGCTCCAAGACTCGAATTCTGTTCTGCCAGCACCCGGGGTCGGCTTTCTGCCTTTTGCAGCCACCTCACTACGTAATCACGAACCAGCCGTAGTCCAGCGACTGACTTGTTGAACACGGAACGTTGATTATTGCTCATTCTCTCAGGCTAAGAGCAGGAATCAAAACAGATGACAGTCCCCTCACTTTGGGTGGGAGAGGTTCACCCAGTCAAGCACGAGTGCTGTAATCATGATGTCAAAGCAGCAATCACGTTTCAGTTTAAAAATAACGGGAAATGCCCACTTGAACTAAGTATGTGAGGCACGCGAGGCTAGCGGGTGGTACCAGTGGATGATATTTGACATTAACCCATGGCCGGACACGTGAACCCGTGTTCATGAGAGCCAGGAGACAGCTGGCTCCGTGCAGGGGGATCACTCCACGCGAAGCGTTTTGCATGCATTATCTCAACTAATACTGCCAGGAGCTCCACTTAAGTTCCTTACTTTACAGATCCGGAAACCGGGGGTCAGTGAGGTGAGGCGACTTGCTCAAGGTTCCATGGCTGGGGTACGGCAGGACCAGGATTAAAATCCGGGGCAGCTCGACTCCAGGACCGACACTTTTAATCCTACACTACCATAGTACGGCTCCGGGTTGGGAGATTTTTCAGGCTTTATTCATCTCGTGTGCTGTGTGTGCCCGTAGTGATCGAACACAGCTTTCCAAGCCACGAGTGGTGGCTTAATTACGGTGCGCTCTTCATATTGTTGAAATGTGACATCCCTCAGCGTATTCATCTGCAATGGGAGATGACTCACAGGTGTAATTTATGTGTCCTTTGGTGTGTTATTAACGTGTGCTCTCAATGGAGGTTTAATTTTGGAAGTGGCTTTCGAGATCATGGTGGAGGCTTGACAGATAATTAGAACAACACCCCTCGAAATGAGAAGCGCCCTGCTGTTCTCGCAAAGGTCACCGGTGACCCCCGAGACCCCAACCCGGCGGCCTGGTCTCAACCTGCTCCCTCCTCCACTTTGCTGCACGTGGGACACTGTTTCTGTCCCCTCCCCGTTGCTGTCGCTTCTCCTCCCACCGTGGGTCCGTGGTGGACAGCTGCTTGAGGAGTTGAAAATGGGGACTAATACACCTTCTGAAGTTTTTTTCTTCAGGCTGAGCTTCTGTAATTCCTTGTGTCATTGGGATGCTGTCTGAGGATATTCAAGGTTGTCAGCTGCCCTCGTAAATCTTGGGGCTGAGAACTGAACACGAGACTCAGGGGAGATGTGACTAGGAAAGCCCTGGAGATCAGACTTTAACCTTCTCTGTCCCACACACTCTACTTCTGTTAATGCAACCCCAAATAGCTTCTTGCCAGTAAGAGTGCTGCACAGTGCTGATGCTGGCTGAGCAGCTGCCAAACAAAACTTCTCTCTTTTCTCCGGCTGCTCCCAGGACAGGGCTCTGTCACTCTACACTTACACAATAGAGGTACCTTAGCGCCACTGCAGAAGCTTCCTCTCCGCATTATGGTTTTTGTGCCTTGTGAGCTTTGTTGCATCCCCATGGCCCACTGAGAGCTTTTGGATTAGACTTCTCCCATCCACCTCATTTGTCATCCTCCCCCCCACCCCCCACCACCCGGTTCAGTGGCATCCACAGACTTGATAAGAAGCTTTCTATGCCTTCATTCAAGTATTCACAAAATTTGTTTTAACAGGAGAGAGCCAAGGACAAAGCCTTATCTCGGGCCCCTGGAGAGCTCCTTAAGTGACAAGCTGAACAGGAATGAATTAATCAGCAAGCTCTGGGCATGGTTCTTGAAGTGGTTACAAGTCCACCTTCCTCACTGTATTATTACCCTAGCTAGAGTTTTTCACGTTGCCCAAGAGGATATCATAAAAACTTTATTATATAGTGTGCCCAGTTGCACTGTCCTGATCTACCTAATGATTGCAAACACTCCCCCAAAAAAGGAAAGAAGGAAGGCGGGAAGGCAGGGAAGGAGGGAGGGTGGGAGGGAGGAAAAAGAAATCAGATTGCTTTGCTAGGATTCATCTTAAAAGGGACATGCTCTTTGTTAGGAATCAACGTGAACTCCTAGTCTGCCTTTCCTGACAGCCATCCCGTTCGTTGCTACATTATTGTTTAGGAACAGCCTCACCCTTGGGCCTTTAAGCGTTTTCTTCATGTTAGTTTTGAAAATGGAAACAGCGTCGCTCATTTTCATTCATGCCTCCAATGTTTTCAGAACCCTGCTCTCTGTCTGGCACCGGGCTAGCATCCAGGGCCCAAAGTGTGGGAAACCCACCGACCTGCATCAAGGCCCTCGGTGCCTTCACTTCGCCCATATTTGACAACTCCTTCAATATCTCCGGCCAAGGATGGGTGACCCCATGTTCAAGTACTCTTTTTGCCCAATGCCCAGAAGTCCGGAAGTAATTGAGAACTGTCAGGTGGACTCTTCCTCTCTCCCCCGAACCCTGAGCTTTCCCCTTCAGGCCAAAACACATGGTCTCTTAGCTGGAAAGACAAAGGTCTGTTCCCATCACCACGGCTGCGTTATCTTACTGGGTCCGGGGAACTTAATTTCTTCCTCATCCTTCGTGCTCGGGGTATGACTTTGAAAGTTCGTTTCCCCCCGATCTCACTCTGCTCTGGGCTGCGGCCCTTCAGACCCTAGAGTATCACGACTACTTTATTTCCAGCAACTGAGAACCAAAGGCAAACCAGCTTCACACAACACGGAATGTATCAGCTCAAGCAGTTGAACGGTCTGAGGACAGGCGAGGCTTCGGGAATTGTCGCGTTCAGGGGTTCAAGCAACATCATTAGCACCTCGTCACTGTCTCTGTCTCTCTCACGTGCCCGTGGCTTTGTTCTCAGAGGGCATCTTTGGCCTCTGAGAAGCTCGACTTTCTCATCACTGC
Organism: Neofelis nebulosa; assembly: GCF_028018385.1. NCBI lineage: Eukaryota > Metazoa > Chordata > Mammalia > Carnivora > Felidae > Neofelis > Neofelis nebulosa. The sequence goes on along the minus strand of NC_080794.1, from coordinate 43,290,678 downwards.
TGCAGAGTACAAAAAGAGAAGTATCCTTCTGGAGCATGTAATTAAAGGCCTGGGGTGAGCAGCGATTGGAGCCTGGGCTGTGTTCACACGCCCACCCTGACCAATCACCATCGCAAGATAGTGCTGTGCTCAGACTGGCCAGGAAAAGCCCTACTTAGAGCTCGAGTTAGAGGCAGCTCCACCTGACCCAGAAACTGAGCACGGGCAGGTGTCCAGAGGAACGTGTGGGAATGTTGGTAAGGGGCTCCGTACCATTGGAAGAAAGGGAGATAAATGCTAAAATGTTAAAAAAAAAAAAAATGCCTGGAAGAGTTCCTCAATTGCTCGCAAGGTACGCAGCACAAAGAACCTGCTCGATAAACCTTGGTTGAATGACTTGAAAAACCCTGGCCTCACTTGTGCTCTTGTGTGTCCTTCTTTCTCTGAGGTCCTCACCAGTGGGAGGTTGATGCTTGTGGTTGTCTACGTAGGAACTCTTCTCCCTTGGGGGGCCTGGGTGGCTCAGTCAGTTAAGCGTCCGACTTTGGCTCACGTCACCATCTCATGGTTTGTGAGTTCGAGCCCCGCATCGGGCTCTGTGCTGACAGCTTGGAGCCTGGAGCCTGCTTCAGATCCGGTGGCTCCTGCTCTCTCTGCCCCTCCCCTGCTTGTGTTCTGTCTCTATCTCTCTCTCAAAAATAAATAAAAACATTACAAAAAAACCTATTCTTCCTTTTTCCCCTCGTAAATAAAACTTGATCTGGCTGAGGTCCCTGTGCCTCAGGGAGGACAATGTTTGAGGCGAAGGCTGATTGATCCAGGTAGTGGTGTTTCAGACTTCTCTATGTTCAGAAACACCCTGAGAGCTCCTTACAGCTCAGATTGCTGGCGAGTGTAGGCACTGTGTCTTAAGAATCATGTTCTAGAAAGGTCACTCCAGAATGCAGGCTAGAGTTTGAGAAATCCTGCTCCAGAAAAGAGAGAGAGAGAGAGAGAGAGAGAGAGAGAGAGAGAGAGAGAAAATAGATGACAGAAAAGCCCAGATTGCACAGTGTTGGTATGTCTTATCAAAGAAAAACAGCGAAAGCCTTCCCACATTTATATATTTTTTTTAAATTTTAATGTTTATTTTTGAGGGAGAGAGACAGGCATGAGTGGGAGAGAGGCAGAGAGAGAGGGAGACACAAGATCCAGGCACCAAGCTGTCAGCACAGAGCCCAATGTGGGACCTGAACCCACGAACCGTGAAATCATGACCCAAGCCGAAGTCGGATGCTTAACCAACTGAGCCACCCAGGCACCCCTAGCCTCTATCCCACATTTATAAAATAAAATCCAGCCCTCCCTATCTGGGCTTTCCTGGCCACAGCTTGTGTTCCAGCCCCAGCCCCACTCCCTGGCATGAATTTTCTCCCTAGCCATGTGGAACCATGATCTTTCATGGACTTACGCCTCTTCCAGAGCTCTCGCCCGCCTCATCCATCCACCCATTCTCCAAGGTAAGTCTGTCCTCTGAGGCCTGCCCCAACTCCCCTCCTCTCTCCTGGGAAGCCTTTAAATATGCAAACACCCATCATAGCACCACATGTGTCTCCCTGCCCCGCACCATTTCTGGAGGGCAGACTCCAGTTTCCTCTCTCGATGGTCCCATACCCAGGACTAGGCTGGCCCATACCGAAGATTAGTTGAATGAATGAAGTTCCATGGGCAGAAAGAACATCTGTCATCTGTGTGCCCTTTACCCGACTGAGCACAGAAGGGCCTATACAAACAATGGCTAGAGAGAAGCATCTGGATGGCGACTGCACACCTAATGTGCCAGGAAGCACAGAGCCAGGAACTCCAATGTAAGCATCAGACAAAATAATGTTTGGTCTTAGCTCTGTCCAGTGGCCGGTTGTGTGACCCAGGCTTGCTCAGCCTCCCTATCCTCATCTGTAAAATGGGAGTATTGATAACATCAAAACTATTTTTTTTAAGAGACTATGAGTTTAGGCACCTCGTATACTAGGTATCTGCTTGCTCCACAGTAAGGTTCTGTAAATGCCAACCTTTAATATTATTTTCTGACCATCATTCAAATGTTGCAACCGAACAGGTGCACCTGCTTCGTCAATTGGGGTTTTTCAGCGGCCTTGGTTTTCGGAGGGAATCCCACACAGATCTTAAGGGGCTCATATGACCTGGTCCATGGTTATCGAAGCTCAACAGCCAGGAGGACCCGAATTCACCAAGAAATCATTACGTGAGCCCAGACTTGTGCTAGGACGATCTCTGTGTGTGCTGGGGACAAGCAGGCAACAATTCACCGAAAACAAAGACACAGTTTTTTGGAAGCATCCTCCCACTTACCTGCCTGTGTGGCAAACTCTTCATCTCCCAAATGTGATCCAGGCGGTCTTTGTCCGGAAGCCATCCTTGTGCCTTAAAGGGCCACTGGGCTTCGATGTCACCTCTCTCTCTTGTTCTTCCACCTCTTTTAGCCCTGCTCCTGATGCACGATGCTCAGTGGTTGGCGCATCTGTCTGTAGCAAGAGCCCGGACGCTTTTTGAGCCTAGCCCAGTGCATGGTGCAAAGTGGAAGGGGGAGGCAAAGTTGGTGGTCTCCCTCCTTCTCTGGGGAGCTTTCAGTCTCTTTGAGGGAGCCTCGCTGACCCACAAAATGACCACAGTGAGCTTTAAGTGGGTGATGCTTCCATTTCAGTCTGGGCTCAAGGGCCCATCAATCCCGTCATCATGCTTTGTGGACTATGGAGGAGGCCTGGGTGGTCAGAAGGGTTGGACAGTCACAGGATGAATGGATTTATGGCAGCACAGGGGACAGGAGGACAGCCAGGAAGAGAAGACCGCCTGGGAGAAAGGACCCACAGGATAGTGAGGGCTCAGCCTTCTGCATTTAACAAGGCTGCCCCAGGCTCTGTCCCGCAGCCCCAGGGTAATCAAGGCAGCTGATCCTGTGACACTCCTTCCCCGACATGGACAGGGCCCCAGTCGCCATTAAAATCGCCATGGGAATTTGTTGATTCAAGCCCTGGTCTGCCATTCACTGGCTGGGTAGCCTTGGTCTGCGTCTGATTGCCAGTTTTCTTGTGATTTCTGTCCTACATCATTTGTTGGCAGTTTGGTGAGGATCAAAGGTGGTGTCTGAGGGCAGTTCCTGTAAATGGTAGCACAATAGATAAATTTAAGGCATTCTGAGAGCTGTTGCTTGGGTGTATTACCTCTCCATCCTACAGGTATGGAGAGGAAGAGAGGGGCGCGCAGAGCGAGGAGATACCGGACTGAGTTTCTTACCATGGCAGATCAGAGTTGCATACCCACCTGAGCTTTTCCACAATCCTGCACACCCTACCTTGTTCTGTACTGCAGTTGCTAATGCTTTGGGGTTACCCGAAATGCCAGAAGCCAGTACCACCGTAGAAGCCAAGAAAAGGAAACAGAACAACCGGCCATTTCTTCTTTCTTGTTAACTCAACAATCTCATGATCGGCTGTGTGCTTTTGGAAAAGAGATCACGGAGGCCAATCCCCGCATCAGCGATCCTGATGTTTCTATCACATGAATCATTTGAAACGGGATTTTTCAGTTTATTTCAGCAGAACCATGCCAGCGCTCTTCACGATGAAAGGTGTCCATGCTATGCGTTGGGACGTGGACAAGTTTTCATCGCAGCAAATGCATAGGCTTGTATTACGACCTGGCGCTTCCTGCAGCTTCAAAGTTTCTGCTTGGTTGGCATCGGCTTCCCCTGAAAAGAGTGGGAACCTACGCAGACCCAAACTTAATAAGGATTGAATGGAGTCCAGGCCAGTTTCCATGGTGGTAAGGTGATACCACACCCACAAGCCACAAAACCCGAGTCTGAGGGAAAAACGAGGCTCTTTTTGCCCATTGTGCCTCTTACTCGTTTCTTTCCAGCCTCCTTTCTTTCCCACACACCAGGGTGGTTAAAGACACAGTGTCATTTGTACAGATCAGGCTCCCTTCTTGTAAGTTTCCAGTTAAACATTCTTTTGTAGCTGACACCTATTAATAATTTAAAATGCCTGCTCTTTTGAACAATGATCAAAATTAAGCTATTACCCACAGGGGGATATTTACATACAGTTAGTCAGCAGCTGTTTAACAGCCCCTTTTCACTCAAGATTTCTTGCGACCCTCACATATCATTTGTAAGCAGAAGAGTATTTGGTTATTGTATGATTTTTTTTTCTTTCTGCATGTTTGATAAACGGCCACTGGGAATCACTTAGGAAGTAAATAAGGTAATTCTTTGTGATTTCTGCAGGCTGCTGAAGTTACAGGAGAAGGGCAATTACTTTTAGATCCCTCTACATGCAATTTACTAATAAGCTACAGAAGGCAGAAACATGTAATTAGTAATTACTATAGTATGTAGTGATGAGGTGCTTACCCCGTCAGTGTATGGGCTTCTAATCCAGTGGCAGAAAATGCTTTGAGCTTAGTGCACCCAAGCAAGCCCTATTATATTTGGAGGCAGTTATGATGATAAACTGAACTGCCATTTATTGATGGAGACTGCTGAGGGGACACCAAGCATTGGTACGTTCAGTCTTTCACCTGACCCCCACCACCACGACAAGGTTCTTAGGAAATTTGCCTCCTTGGCTCCATTTTTGAGCCAGACTCAAAAATTGTTGAGGGGCTTCCTGAGATCACACGTTAATGAGTGGTGGACTCAGACCCAAATCCCAAGTCTGAAGTCCAAGCCCATCCCTGTCAGTCATACCAGGGCATCGCCCAGCCGTGCTGCCGGAGAAACGATGCCACCTCCCAGGTCTCAGACGCAGACGGGACTCAGGATCTGAGGGTGCTATTTTATGGCAGGGTTAGGGGCTGGGAAGAGAAGAGAGAAGAAAAGCAGATCGGAAACAAGTGCCTCCTTTTGAGAAGTAGACACTGGCCACTTGATGTGTATTATCTTATTTATAATTGCCAGGTATTATTTGTACCCATTTTTATAGCAGAGAGAATCAAGGGTTAATGGTTTTTATGCCACTTGGTCAAGATCACTTAGTGGTAAGTGGCAGAGCTGGAACGTGACCCTGGGTGAGTCTGACTTCAATGACAACTGTCTCTCCCTCATACCAAGTAGTTATTCTGGTGCATGTGACTCCTTATTGTCGCAAACCGAGTGTATCTGCATCAGATATCTCTAAAAGGGTATTTGGGGGCAAAGGAGGAGGGCCTACAGAGAGTAAGACCTTAAAGCTGAGTCCTTTCACACAGTAATCTCAGTTTTAGAAATTTATCCTGAATAGAGAAGAAAATCCAAAAACTGCAGACACGAGTTTATGCGCAGAGATGTTAGCTGTAATGCCAGAACCTGGGGAAAGAATTCAAACACCGACTAATGCAACAGTAGACAGGTAAGTTATGATTGTGGGCAGCTGACAGAATATTAGGCAATTCAAAAATAATATTAATGAAGAGTTTTTAATAAAATAGGAAAAGCCTTAAAACCTAACGGAGAGTGAGGCAAAATAGAAAATTACGTGTACGGTAAGAACTTACTTTTGTACAGCAATATTTATAGAAAGAGACATATAGAAAACTTGTGTGTGGTAAGTTAAGGGGTGACTTTATTTTTTATTAAATAACAGCTTAATTAAGATATAATTCAGATACCAAAAAACGTACCCTTTTAATATGTGACATATGTTGGTCTTAGTGTGTTCACAGAATCTTACAACAATTACCATCATCTAATTTAATTTAATTGTTTGTTTATTTTCAGTAGTCTCCACGCCCAGCATGGAGCCCAACACAGGGCTTAAACTCACGACCCTGAGATCAAGACCTGAGCTGAGATCAAGAGTTGGATGTTTCACCCCCTGGGCCACCCAGCCATACCTCAACTAATTTTAGAAAATTTTCACCAACCCATCAATCACTCCCATGACTCCCAAACCCCCAGCCCCTGGCAAACACTAACATATTTTCTGTCTCTATAAATTTGCCTATGCTGGACATTTCCGAAAAGTGGAATCATACAGTAAGTGGCCCTTTGTTCCTGGCTTCTTTCTATCCCACCAGCAATGACTGAGGATTCCAACTTGTCCACGTCATCGCAAACAACTGTCACGATCTTTCTTTTTTATTTAAATTATGCTCATGGTTTTCCTTTCTATTTCCTAATGACTAGCCGTGTTGATCATTTGTGTGTGTGTGTGTGTGTGTGTGTGTGTGTGTGTGTGTGTGTATCTTCTTTGGAGAAAGGTCTGTTGACATTCTTTGCCCATTTTTAAAATAAGTTGTCTTTTTTTTTATTTACCTATGAGTTCTTTATATATTCTGGATGCTAGTCCTTTGTCAAATATACAACTTGCAAAAAAATTTCTCCCATTTTATAGGTTGCCTTTTTCGTTTCTTGATGAGATTGTTGACAACATGAAAATGTTGAGTTTTAAGACTGTCTAAAACTATCTATTGTTGCTGCCTCTAGGCCATGCAGATTTACTCATATGTTTTCTTCTAAGAGTTTTACAGTTTTCGATCTTACATGGAGTTCTCCAGTTCATTTGTATATGGTGTGACATAAGAGTCCCCCTTCATTCTTTTGCATGTGGGCACCCGTTGTTCTAGAATCATTTGTTAAAACAGCTATCCTTTCCTCACTGAATTGTCTTGGCTTACCTGTCAAAACTCAATTGATCACAATGTAAGACTTTCATGTATGGACTCCCAGTTCTGTCCCATTGATCTTGTTATGTGTCCTGATGCAAAGCACCGCAGTGTCCTAATCACTGGAGCTTTGTAAGAAGTTTTGGAACTGGGAAGTGAGGATGCTCCACCTTCGTTCTTCTTCCTAAAGACCATGTTGTCTATTTTGGGTCCCTTGCAATTCCGTGTGAATTTTAGGATTGGCTTGTCAATTTCTACAGAAAAGGCAGCTGGGATTTTGCTAGGGACTGTGTTGAATCCATAAATCTGTTTATCGGAGGTTGCCACCCTGTTGACCAAGTCCTATGGCTTTTTCTGAGGTGCGAACGGACGCCATTTTGCCTGACAAGAGCAGTGCGGCTCCACGGAACGCTAAGGCAGGCTTGGAAATTACATCCATATAGAGACGACCTATAAAGGCAAGACGGCTGCTCCCCTGAGGCCAGTTCTCGGCCACTCCATATACTATGCGGCTTCTATTACTTAGGCCAGCAAGGCTTTAAATACCTCCGGGCACCCCTCCTCCACTTCCTGTGGAATACTATTTCACAGTCCAATAGATCTTCCTACAGGGAATTACCCTTGTTACTTAGCCCACATTTCCTCTTGCGTTTTCGTCCATCGCTTCCCTAAAACCACACCATTCCAGACTGGTTTGCCTACTTGGGATTTCCATGTTTCGCAGCCTCAGAGGCCATATTCTTTCCCAGTTGTTGGGTAAATTCTGGGTTTTGCAGATGAAGGCTCTCAGAGGAAGGTCCCAGAGTGAGGGCTAATACCAGGGCCCCTTAGCTCATGAAGCCAAGGGCAAATGCGGCCAATCCAAAGACAAGGAATCCGAGGTCCTCCTCAACAAGAACTTGAGAGTCCTTTCTGCACTTGGGGGAAGAATGGCTCAATTCTCTGGGCTCCCTTTTTTGTTGTACAGATCTGGGGCTCTAGCTGTCCCAGGGTCCTCCCCATGCCCCACTGAGAAGGACAGGGTGTTGGCTGACAGCCCATAGAGTGCCTCCTTGGCAACTTACAGGACAGCTGGGCCCCACAGCCAAAGGGGGCTCACTCATCCTTCCAGAGGGAGACTAGAGACACTATATGGAGACTCAGTGGAGACAGGGGAGTCAGAAAGGACAAGGACATGGAAGAAAGTGTGTCCTGAGTGCTTTGCCTGCATCGTGCCCTTGATCTTGAACCAGCCCACCCAGGCTGAGGGTGCTGATAGGAAGAGTGAGATGCAAGGACGTGTCACCAGCCTGGGACATGCAGTAGACAAGGGAGCAGGGCAGGGGCTCACACCCATATTGGGTTTTCTCCAAAACCCACGCTCTTTCTGGAGCATACTGGGCCTCAGTTTCCTCATCTATGGAATGGAGCTAATGCAATATCACCGAGCTGCTGAGAGAACTGATTAGGAGAATCTAGGTGAAAAAAATCAGGCTCAATAAATGTTATATTGCTTCTTGCCTCTCTTCCCCCTGGATGGCTGATCAGGGCCATTTCTCCAAGTAATTTAGCAAGGCGACTGTCTGCAGTCCCTCTCCTCCCAGCCTCCTGCCCTGCACTGATAAGTTTTATTAGCAAAGAGGGAAGGGATTTTCTGTGACCAAATTTCTTCTGGGCTTTCCAGGAGAAATTGATGGAGCTGGCTGGCTCCTTGGCCGGCACTGTATCCTGATGGGATTGCTTGGCCTATGCGGGGATTGAGTGCTACAGAAACCTTTCTAGCCCAGGGAGGGAGGGCCGGGCAATGTTATTCTTCTGAAGGGGAAAATCATCATTTGGCTTCTTGGGTTTATGTACCCTGGGCGCCAGGGAAGCAGCTGGAATTTGCCTGGAAACCACAGCGCTGTCTGTTTGGTTCTCAATAGGCGACTGGGGACAAGGCTGCATTTGACAGTCGGTCACCTGCCTTTCTGTTCTGCATAATAAAAACCAATTCTCAGGGCACCTCATTGGCTCAGCTGAGCTAGGGTCTGCTGTTCAGTTTCCTGAGAACATGAATGTGTGTGTGTGTGTGTGTGTGTGTGTGTGTGTGTGTAAGCATGTGTGCAGTGCGTGTATGTTGTGTCTATGTGAATGTATACACGTATACATGTGGATAAGTAAGCATGTATGTGTGTGTGGAGTATATGTATGTGCCTGTGTGTATGTATGTGTACGTGTGTGGGACATACGTGCACATTTGTGTGTGTGTTTAAGGTACAAGTATGTGTTGTGTAGGTGCGAGTGTATTTATCTGAAGGTAGTTGTGTGTGTGTGTGTGTATGTATTTGGTTCTGCCTCTCTTGGGTGCTAGGTGGGGTCCCAGAGACTCCCTGATGATTTAAAGCTTTGGGGGTGGACAGACACATCTGTGGATGCCCCACCTACTCAGTGACCTCAATCTACCTTGGAAAGTGGCAGAGTGCGATGGGAGTCCCGCCTGACCTGTGCGTTGGCTCTGTGTGCCCCACTGGATGCCCCAGATGAGAATTCCTATTTTCCCACCCCTGCTCTCTGCAAGGGTAACTCTTACTACCTTATGCTGCCCCCCACTACCTCCCAGAAGCCCTCTGATTCTGCCTCCCATTCCACACCTGGGTTGAGCTCCTGTCTCTGAGCTTTTGCTTACGCCAGCGCCAAAGATTCCACCCCGAACTGGCACAACATTCTGTCTACACATCTGCTCCCCACTGTGGACTGTTAGCACCCTGAGAGCAGAGTTGTTTCTGCTACATATCCCAGGGTCTAGTATTACAAACCACCTCTTAGACACTCAATGAATGATGCAGAATGAGCCAATGGATGAACAAATGTTCTGTGTCTCGGCGTTCTCATCTGTAAATTGCAGGTAAAAACAACTTTACATGGTTCCTGGGAGGATCGCCTGGGATGAACTCTCCCGAAGCATGCTTTAAAGTGTCAAGGGTTCACACAGCAATGAAGCCTTCTGGGGTCTGGGGCATCCCAGCAGTTGAATGGGACAACAGGCAGGAGGCATGATTGAAGGGGAGCAGGCTTTGGAGAAAGAAGGTTCTGGTCCAAATTTTGGGTCTGCCAGTCAGTGCCCGGCTGATGCTGGATGAGCCCCTTTGCTCTCAGCCCTCTTCTCCTCAACTGTAGGAGAGTCATTGGCACTTTCCTTATAGGCATAAGGGCAAGCTTTTCCACAGTGCAGAGCATGTGGAAGCATTTAATAAAAGTTGGTTAAGCAGAGGAATATGCCCAGGGACATGGCCACTGACACAGAGATGGCATGTTGACAGAGAAGTACCAGGAACCTTGGCAGGATAAGTGTGTGCTACAGAAGCAGAGCCTGGAAGGGGGTTTGGAGAATCAGGGATCTGGAAAAGCAGGAGGGAAGGTATCTTGGATGGGCAAGCTACAGAGTGAGCGCATGAGCAGATGACAAAAGTGGCACTGTGATTTCGGAGTCTATGTTGTTTTCTGTTGCCGTGTTTTCAAACTAATAGAATCTCAACGACTTACAACGACATCCATTTTTATACATTTCATACATTGCATACATTTTGTAGATCAAGTGTCTGTGCACAACTTAACTGGGTTCTCCGCTCAGAATCTCAGGCTGAAATCAAGATGTCATCTGGGCTGTGTTCTCATCTGGAGGCTCTACTGGAGAAGGATCTGTTCCCTCGGGTCGTTGGAAGAATTTTCCTTGCAACTCTGGAAACGATGTTGCCATTTTCTTGTTGGCCGCTGGCCAGGGCTCCCACTCAGCTCCCAGAAGGTGCTATTAGGTTCCAGTCACACGTTCCTCTCATAAAACAGCTTACTGCTTTCTTCTGGCTCACTTCATCTTCAGGAAGGGCCACGTCTTTCTCATAAGCACTTTTGCCTGATTAAGTCAGGCCCACCCAAGATAATCTCCCCTTTGATTAACCGAAGGCCAACTGGTTTGGGACTTCAGCTACCTCTGCAAAATGTTTTCACCTTTACAAACATAGCCTAACTGTGACAGTGACATCCCATCATACCCACAGGCCCCACCCACACTCAAAGTAAGGAGATTACACAGGGTCTGTACACTGGGGTGGGGGAGTGGTTATCTTATAATTCTGCCCACCAGAGAGTTATCAGCCATCTCATCTGGCTGTGCCTTGAGGCTTCAATTCTGTGAAGAAACAACTTTGCTGTCTCCTATCTCTAGAACTGACAAAAATGGTTGTGGAGGTGGTTATAGGACCCTGTTGGCTTAGCCAATCCTGGTTTATGCCTGTGTTTCTGGTACGATCATTAACATATCCCTTTTCACTATCACAAGTGACCCAGCCTGGAGGAATGAAAATTGTCATTTGGGCTAAAGGAAGGAGCTTCTCTCCAGAGTTTTCCAGTCTGTCCTGAAAGACAGAGATGGAGGTATGCCTGTAAGCTGTTATCATGGATAACATGAGTGAAAGTGCTCAGCAACAGACAGACCACAAGAGGAAAAGTTAAAGGAAATGGGCATGTGCCAAGGTCTTGCTTAAACACCAAGGGATTTTGATAAGGTGTCTTGTGGAGTTCCCATCACAATCCTATGAGAAAAACAGCTTCCTCCCAAGTGTGTGGCTGAGAAAACGGAGACTCATAAAGTGGCATCCATCAGTCTAGGGTCTCACCACCCTGAAAGGGGGATTTGACCTTCCTGGACCTTGCCTGAAGTTTATTGCACCTGCCCTGTCTTGCTGCCTCCCCGGTAACTCACCCTGGGCCCTACCCCTTATGGTCATCTATTTCTTTTCATGGTGACTTTTTTTTTTTTTTTTTTAACCACGGAGAGACACCAAGGTACAAGGCTAAATTCTGAGATGTAATAAGCTCAAACCTTGGGTGCTGGGATCTGTTCTTCTATGGGGACCATCAACCAACTGCTCTCAGGCACTGGCTTTTATCCTGAAGGTGAAGTAACCAGACTCTCCCTCCCCTCGAATGGAGCTTGGATATCAGCTCCAAAGGAGCAAAAGCTACGTCTTCATCACTGCAGCCCCAATGTCTAGCGATGCACTAGTGGTACTCACTAAATATTTGTTCAAAGGATGAGTGAATAAAACCTGGACTCAAGGGAAACTCAACTTTAATATCAAAGCCAACTTCTCTCTCTCTGAAAATGCATTCCAACAAAGAATCAACAGTGCCCAACGGTTCTACCTGTCTGGCTAAACCTTCCCTTCATAAGGCCCAGTGTCAGAAGACTGAAACAATACGCATTTTTAATTAACGTCTGAGACTGTCAATTTACTCGAGCTCTCCAAGGCTGAAAACAAATTAACCGGTCAATGACCACTTCAATCAACTCACGGGCGACTGGCGTGAGAGATTCACATGGTGTTCCCAACAGCACACAGTGAGCTGGCTTTGCACTGACTCGGGAGCCTTCACAATTGGTGTGACAAAGTCTCAGTCAAGCCAGGAGGTCTGCCACCTGATGGGAGACATTTTGTATGGGATGAAATAATGGTGCTGATCACCTGCCTCCCTCCTGTGTCCTCATAGGTAGTCCTGATCACAGGTGATGCCAAGGAGAGCAAAGGTTCTCCCCTGCTGAAAGGGGATGGCGGGGCGTCTGATGGCATTTGTCGCAAAATGATTAATCAGGCTGCTCCAATCTGTGAGTCAGAACTTCTCAGGGAGAGAAATCTGCCTTGCATGGAATTATCTCGAACTCTGACGCCAGTGCAGGTAAACTCTTCAGAAAGCAGAGGCAGATCCTGGGAAGGCAGGCCTCTTCATACCGGGACACAGACTTTGTGCGATGAAAGTGGCTGCACAGGAAAGATGAAGAGAGAGAGAGAGAGAGAGAGAGAGAGAGAGAGAGAGAGACAAAGGCTACGGGGTTAATACTACTAGCTCCCAGGGGTCGGGGAAGCCCACGGAAAGGGCACTGTATTTTTCCCGTCAAGACTATTTTATGTAATGGTTATGGGTGACGCATAACCATTGGATTCTCCTGGACCCAGGTTTGACATCATTCCTACCATTTAGTCTCTGTGTGACCTGGGTGAGTGGCAAATGCTTTGAGCTTTGGTGTAGTCATTCATTAAAGAGGGAAAACGATTACTACCCCATCTCCCAGGGGTTTTGTGGGAGGGCAGACTACGAGAAGATGGCCCCATCTCATCGTGGCCTTTCAATGAATGATAGGGTCTCTCCCCATCATGCAAACCCAAACAATGCTAACAGAAGGTGGATGTAGTCTGACAAAGACCACTTTTAAATTATGAATATGTTTGGAGGACAAGTCTTACAAATACAAATGCAAATGAACTCAAACACTGAGGGGGTTCTTTTTACCATAAATAATAGAACTACAAAAAAATTCAGAAACCCAGGACATGTGGGGCTGCCCTGCCCACGGGGACTGGTACCTTCTAGCGTTGTGGTCATGGGCTCTCGGACCTGTGTCCGCAAATGTAAGCGAGCCAGCCTTCTCTCTTTAGCAGAGCCAAACTGATGTGCAGTCAGACGCTGGGCTTTTGCTCTAGACAACCATACCCAGTTCCAAAGAGGTGACAGAATAGGTTCAGGTATCCTGGTTGGATTCCCAGCTTCCGGCTTGAAATCTTTTCCCACCTGTCTTCCAACCCCTCACTTCTTGGGCAGTTGCTGTTTTATTCCATTTATGACCCTCTGAGCTTCTTGAACTTACCTTCCATCCCTCTATTTGACCTTACATCGGCCCTTTGGAATGCTACTATCCCAATTCTTTTGAGACCTCTACCTACTCTGTTCAACTAGAGGAATCAAATAATCAAGGAGTTGTGTCTCCCCGGGAAAAGGATGCTGACTTTTTCATTGATCACAGGTCAGCACCTTCTCTTTCTTCACAATACGGATGAAGTAATGGTCCAAAACCAAGGGAACCTGGAGAGACAGCAGGATCTGTGGAAGGCAAGATTTCTCCTTACCCTGGAATATGCATAGCTGAGCCACCCAGAAGCCTGCCAAGCAACTGAGTATTTTTTAATCATTAGTACTGTCTTCCAAGGGGGTGGGGGGAAGAGTCATTTGTAGCCTGGCAACAGAGATCTGAATGTTCTTCCTTCATGCCAAGCCATAAACATGGCTTCTGCTAAATCCAGTGATGCTAAAAGGCCAGTGACCAGGACAAATTAGGCGGTGCTGTAGGCACTGGTGGTGTGAACAGGCCTGTAGGGAGTGTCCCAGAAACTGGCACATGACCAATGGGCATTCAGTAGAAACCCGAAAGTTCATTGGAAAAGTCTCATATTAATGGGCAAGGAGCTGCTACCAGCCCCAAGGCCCCATTTCCTGTGCTAGTCAGTGATGAGTTTCAGGAGGCCAGGGTTGGGCCAGAGCACGCCGTGGAGAAGGGTTGCGGCTTGAGTCTTCACAAGGAGCTGCATGCTCGGTCCCTCGGCTTCTGCCCAGGAGCCCATCCTCTCCCTCATGGGGCACCACTCCTGGTCACTGACGCCACCTCTCACTTGGCCTCCAAGCTTTCTTGCCCTGATCCATGTACAAATCCTTTGCCTCAGCGTGCCACAGTGGGCTTGAATATCTCCAAGAAAAGTGTTCTTGGAGTGAAGGAAGAAACAGACCAGAAGCAATCACTCAGGTGAACATACGCCCCAGCATCTAGCATCATCTTAGAGAGGCTGTATGGCGGAACGGTTAAGAATGCGGCACTGGGGACAGACGCCCTGCAAGCAAATCCTAATCACCAACAGAGTGGCCACGGGCAAGTGACTTACCTCAGAACCTCAGCTTCCTCCGTCATGAAATGGAGACAGAAGTAATTCCCATAAAAGAGGAATTTATGTGAAGCGCTTAGAACAGGGCCTGGCAATAGGAAGTAAATGCTAAAGGATGTTACCTATTACTGGCAGCATTACTGTTACTATGGCTAGTTTTGAAATATTCAAGCGTGGGCAAGTGAACCTATTTCCATGATTTTCTCCTTTCAAGAATCTTGTCGGGTTTAAGTGAGATTATGCGTTGAACTCGTTTAGTTCCCGGCACAAAGTTGGTCTTTAATCAATGCTTATCTGTTAGTTCCCTCTCTGGGCTAAGCCTGCAAGGCATGGCGTTATGCCTGCCTTGCAAACCACGGTAACCGACCACCCCACCCCGCGCCAACAAGTCGGGCACATAGCAGGTGCTCAGGAGGACACATGGGGTCTAATCATATCCCCATAAGTTACTGACTCATCACAAATGGAAAAAAGGAATCTTATAATAAAGACAGCTAGCAAACACCAACATCAAAGCATATGTGACCAACGGCAGGACAGATCTGTGTTATGTTCCCCTTCGTACGATGTGCTGAGAGGGACGCGAGAGAACTGCCATGGGATTTCCCGCCAGAAACGGGAAGCCTGGGCCTCACCCTGAGAAAATATCAGAGGAGCCCAACGGAGGGACATTCCACAAAACAACTGCCCTGTCTGCAGAAATATCAAGGTCCAGAAGTAAAAAGGAAGCCGGAGGAACTGTTCTAGAGCAAAGGAGTCGAAAACAAACAAACAAACAAACAACAACAACAAAAAAACACATGACAACTGAATGTAGTGCATGAGCCTGGACTGGATCCAAGACTGGGAAAAACATGAATATAAATGACATTATTGGCACAACTGATGAAATTAGGATATAGGCTGTAGATTAGATAATACTATTATATTAATGTTACGTTTCCTGATTTGTATCACTGTCCTGTGGTTTGATAGGAGACTGTCCTTAGTCTTCAGAAACATACACTGAAATATTTAAGAACAAATGGGCAGGAGGTCTCAGATTCTCAAATGGTTCCGAGAAATCTTATGTTTTATTATACATAGAGAAAGGCATGGCTATAAAGCTCTCTATCTGTAGATCACTATCTATCTATCTATCCACCAAAACTGTCCTCATTATTACTCAGCCTCAAGGAGATCCATTCTCTTGACTTCTTCTCAGTTTCGCCTGTTTGGGGACTTTCTGTAGATGGGATAACTTAGTGTATACTCTTTGGGGTCTTACTTCTTGGCTCTATAGTGTAATTCTGAGATTCACCTGTACCATGTATAGGAATGGTCTGTTCCTTTTCACGGCTGAATAGAATTCCATTGCATGCCATATATATTTTTTATATATCCATTCTCCTATAGGTGTCCATTTGGGTTTTTCTCTTTTTTTAGCTATTACAAATACTGTTGTGGTGAACAGTCTAGCACACGACTTTTGGTGACCATATGTAAGTATTTATGTTGTGTTTATTCATAGAGTGGAGTTGACTTATAAGCCCTGTGTATGTTCCATTGTAATAGAACCTGACAGTTTTCCATGTTGCCTGAAGCACTTTACGCTTTTACCAGCCGCATATGAAAGTTCCAGTTGCTTTGCACCCTTGTCAACACTTAGTATTGTCAGCCCTTTGGAGTTTAGCCATTCAAAAAGGTGGCATCTCGGGGGTTTGACCTACATGTCTCAAATAGCCTTTGAAGTTAGTTCCCTTATGTGTATTGTACATGTCAATATACTCTTTTGTTAAGTGGTTATTTAAATCTTTTGCCCATTTTCTGGTAGACTATCATTTTTTGTTCATTTGAAAGATTATTTCATATATTCTGGCTAAAAGTCTTTTGTTAGATACACTTATCAATATTTTCTGCTCTGTGGCTTGCCTTTTTGTTGCCTTCATAGTATCTTTTGTGAGTATAAGTTTTAATTAAGCCCAAGTTATCAAAAGTTTCAGAAAAGTATATTCTTTTTTTAATGCTTATTTATTTATTTTGAGAGAAAGCATGTGAGCGGGGCAGGGGCAGAGAGAGAAGGAGACAGAGGATCCCAAGCAGGCTCCGTGCTGTCAGTGCAGAGCCCAACTCAGGTCTCGGACTCAGGAACCATGAGATTGTGACTCGAGCTGAAATCAAGAATCAGACACTTAACCAACTGAGACACCCAGATGCCCCTCTGGAATTGTATATTCTCACTTTTACTCTTTTAAAGCAGTAAACTGAGGACATTGTGAAAAACACAATCAGAAAGGTCCCAACTAGGTCCCAATGGGAAGAGTCCTACCTAAGAGGTCTCAGGTCAAACCAGAGGGCCCCAAAACCTCAGGACCCCAGGAATGTGTGTGGTCTGGGGGAGTGAGGTGTTTGGGGGCACTGGGGGAGAAAGTCACACTTCCTCCTCCAGGCAGCTTATAAAATCCGGAACTCAGAATTGCAGCCTTCTCTTCCCCTTAGCTCCTGCCCCAGGGTTGGAGGGCCATTCTTCCCAGGGTCAGGCACAGTCCCACCCAGAAGGAGGTTTCAGCATGGAGACAGATCAGACCTGGGGACAGTATCGCACTTTGTGTCATAGGATCAACTGCAGAGGTGAGCGCTGAGCAGCTCAGGGGGTCCAGGGGGTGAGGAATCACTCTGCTCCCAGGGGGTGGGCGAGAGGAGTAAATCAATTAAGACTTCACGGAGGAAGGGATTGTTGTAAGGGGTCATGATGGATGTATAGGAGCCTGCCAGACAAACAAGGAGCAGGAAAACATTCTAGTATAGATAAGCACCCAGGGGCCAGGAAAAGCTGTAACACTTGGGAAAACGGTAGGATGCAGAATAGGGGGTGAGATAGGGAACAGCCAAGGGCCTCAAGTTCCCCATCTGCAAAAGGGATGTTTGAATCAGCCCATCTGCCTGCTCACACAATTGTTCATCTTTCACTGCTTGGTATGATAGACGTGGCGATGATTTAGATGTAAATAAGCCCCGCCTTTGAAGAGGAGAAAGGGGAGAACACAGCTAAGAGCTTGGAGAGTTGGGGAGCTCAAATCCTGGCAAGCTACATGGAGGAGGTGGCCTTGGAACTAGGCCTTGAGGATCCTACCATCCTCTCAGCTGTGAAGGATGCATCATCCCTCCTGCAGGTCACTGGGAAGTTCTGAGCGGGTCCCTCAGTGTGGCAGTGAGGGCTGGGGACTCTCCTCCCAGTGCAGAGTCCCTATTTGAGGACCCAATGGGAGAAGAGTGGAAGCGGGTAGGTTAAGGGAGCCGACGTGCCCCTCAGAGAGGCCGCTCAGGCTGCTTCCCTCCTCCCATGGACTACGTGGCCCTCTTTATGTGGCCGTCTGGAAGGAGCTGCATTAGTCAATCAAAAAGTGAGCGTAAAATTCTAGCTGGTCCGTGAAGACCCTGCTTAGCAGAGATGTTCTGATGCGTCTCTGGGCCCTGAGCAGGAAGCCTGCACACAGGTCGGCGAGCATGAGCCCTGTCCAGGGCTGTCAAATACCAGTTTTCCTGCAAGATCCAGTCCCTGCCCCAGGGGCCCGCACGTACCACAGACACGAGCATGTACCACATCTCCACTGCCTTCCTCCTCCAGCTTTACACGACTCAAGCTTGAAACTGGAGACAGAATGAAAAACTAGAATCTTTGATCTCCTCCAACTCCTGAAGACCTGGACTCTTTTTCTTTTCTTTTTTTTTTTTTTATGTTTTCGTTACCCTTTAAACAAATAATTTTCAGATGCACAGCCTACGTCACTGCATTTTTCGGTCTCTGTCTCTGTCTCTGTCTCCGGTTTCCCGCCGGGGAGCGGAGACAGGATTTGGGCCTGTGGGTGTTGCAGTCGTGTCCTGGAGCTGGCTCCTTCAGGTCTGCCAGAACGCTTCGTTTCTCAATTCCGTATTCAACAATGTCAGATGGGGAGCTTGAAATCAGCCACGGCAGAAGGGTTTACACCACAGAGATCGGCAAGTGCTCCAAATCCAGCTTCTCTCACTTTGGCAGGTGGGGGTGGGGGTGGGGGGTGGGGGGATGGCTGGTTGTTTAATGTATATATACAAACACACCACTGGGACAGGTAGCTGGGTTGTCACCTGCCTCACCAGCCGCGGAAGGCCCACTTCTCACGCTCTCGTCTGTTGCCATTACAGATGTTATGTGTTGAGCACAGCCTGGCATGATGTGGCCTGCACCCACGGTCTGTCCTCCGCAGGGGTGAAATATGCAGAGAGAGAGAGTCGGGGGTGACTGATCCTGTTAAAGCACGCTCCCCCAAATACTCCTGAGTTGACTAGGAGCTCCAGACACACCGTAAGACAACGTCACACCAAGGTTTTTCAAATATCTGTTTCGCGGCGGTTAGAGACGAGGCGCAACTCTGCCGGGAAGGAGGGTGCGGGGTAGGGAAGGTGGATCCTGCCTTAGTTTCTTGCTCTGAGCCCAAACTTACTTACACAACCCACTTAGTAGCCGGAAGTCCTGCAGCCAGCGCTGTGCTCACCCCCCCCTGCAGAAGGCAGGGTGGTGAGGAGAGGTGAGTACTGTGGCAGGGGCGGGGAGGATATAAGTGTCCCTCTACCTTTTTGGGTTCTTGGCTGAGACATCGCGCCGCCCCCCCCCCCCCCAGACAATGAAAGAGAGATTAATGGGAAAAGAGAAATTTTAATTTAATTTTATACAAATTACCCCGAAAGACATGACACCCAGGGAAGTGACCAAAGCAGGCAGCTTTTCTACCGTTTAGACAAAGAAACAATGAGTTTGTGAAGACTTGACAAGACAAAGAACTTTGGGCCTGGGGAGCAAATTAATGACGAAGTCACAGCGTTTGTTTACGCAGCCTGGATGGCCCTGAAATCCCCAGCTCTGGGGACAAGGATGCTTCTCCCCCTCCACGTGCAGGGAGGGCACCCTTCACACGGAGAATTTATTTTCTGCTTTCAGAGGGACAGAGGGCGGTGGAGAATATCCTTCTTGCATTGCTGTTTCTTATGTAATTTCAATCCCCAATAATCAATATGCCAGAGTGGCACATTTGGGGGTCTTGAACCCCATTAATACTCAGTCCTGCTTTGGCGGGGCAGGGGGGGGGGTCTCTCCACCCCCACCTCTCACTGTTCACAGTTGCTCACAGGGTGTTCCCGATCACAGGTGCCGGCCCCAGGGTGGAGTCCTGCTCAAAGAGAAAGACTTCCTGTCTTGCTGTATTTCCAGGGATGTGTTAGGGCTCTGCACAAGTTGGCACCCTGTTCTGTTGTCCAGCTGGCCTGCCCTTTAAACCACCTCTGCAAACCTGGGACAGCTAGACTGACCGACCCCTCGGAGTACGGGGCCTGAAGATCGGGCAGCTCGGTGTGCCAGGCCCTGAGCCAGCAGCTAGGTGCTTAATTGGTAATTAGCTCCCCTACACCCTTCCCCTTCATCCAGATGGATTATAGACTGCAAGAAGGAACTGACGAGATGATGCTATATTCTTCTCTGGGCTGTGCTGGAGGAAAATTGTGTGAGGCATAGCTTTGGTGCCACTGCCCCAAAAAACAAGTGCAGACAAGTCTCTGTTCCTGGGGATCACAGGGCCTGTGCGTCTGGGCAAAGGAAGCATCCCTTGGGACACCCCGGGGCTCTGTTCTCAGCCCGGGGGAGCAGGTCTGTGGGAAGCCACCAGAGAGCCATAAAGGCAGGGAAAACAGCTGCAGATTCCTTGAAAGCCTCCCCCTCCGGCCAGTGCTCTACCGGCAAGGTAAGTAAGGTCTGGCCCAAGTTCAGAATGGAAAGTCCAGGCAGCTTCCAGGGCTCGAGGGCTTGAGGGCGGCACCCAGCAGGGTAGAAGGTAGGTGAGCAAGAATGCAGAGCAGAGAACCGCTAGCACCGGGGCACATGCTTTGAGGAATGGGAACGTTCACCGGGGGATCAGCACTTTCTCTACGTTCTTTTTTCTAATCCTCAATGAGCCCACTTTACAGATAAGGAGACTGCTGAGCTGGGGTCCATGTCTTCTCTGATACCACCTCTGCTCTCTGTGATGGAAACTCAACCTTTTCCAAGTCTACCAACCTTTTCCGCCGCTCTCAAGACTGACAGACCACCGGCGGGGCACTCCCTCGGCCCCGGAATAAAAACCGGACCCTGAGCCCAAACCTAGAATAATCCATGTGTAGTAAAAGTGAATGTGAACAGAGCCAGCTCCTTTGCCCCTCACCTCACACATCTAAATTGACGCAGACAGGGACCACACCCACATCTTTCATTATTTAACCAGAGCTTAAGTAGCAGTAACGGTGCCCCAAGGGGCTCAGAGGAGAAATCCACAGTCCCTGCTCCCCAAAGAGTCCATGTGTGCATGAGCGTGATCACGGGGTCGGGCGGTGGCTGGAAAGCACAGAGAGGGTGGGAGGGATGCGGGGGCAGCACAAGGGGGCTGCTGAGCTCAGAACCAACCGGCTCCGGGCTCCAAACTGGAGCGCTGTCACTAGCGTGTTGAACCGCCCCGCAGCCCCAGCCCGTGTGCCAAGCTGGGTACCGGCATTTTGGTGGAAAGGAAAGCACAGCGTGGGCTGCTCATCAAACCTGCCCTCCAGCGTACACTTGACCTCAGGGAGGGCCAGCCTCGGCCCTCGTGCCCGGCTGCCTCGGGGCCGCGCAGCTCTCTTGCTCCCACCTCCCCGCCGAAGCTGGCACCCCCGGCTGGCAGCGGATCTAGAACTGGAAATCCCAGGTGGATCTGGGATCTGCAGCCGGAAGACAAACGGGTCTCGGGGCGTTCCCTAGCAACCGGAGCGGCTCGCCCCGCAGCCTGCAGTCCCCCAGCTGACGCCCTTCCGGCAGACAGCCGTTTGCACCGAGGCGAGGCGTTGGGGTTTAGGTGCTCCGTGCTCCGGGACGCTTCCTAATGTCCCTTCAATGATCCACGCAGCCATTTGCTTATAAAATCTCCCTCCCTCCTCCCCACCCCACCCCCTGCCCTTCCACCAGCGTTTAGGGCGGCGAACCCCCTGCGGCAGACTCACGAACAGAACCCAGGGTGGCTTGTCGAACAAAACCCTCGTTCCACGGTGGCAGCAGCGTGGGGGCGACCCCCCTTGCGGTGATGCTGCCCCCCTTGCGTGGGCGGTGCTGGGTGTGGGGCGCGGGAGGCGATGGATGGGATCCAGAGACAGAAGCAAAACAAGCCCAGCGCCAGGCAGAGGTGGAGGGGAAGGGGTTGGAGGGGGAAGAAGGGGATGAGGGGGAAGAGGAGGGGAAACAGGGGTGCAGGGGGAGGAGGGGACGGGGAGGAGGGAAAGAAGCAGGAAGGAAGGGGGACGCAGGGGAGAAGGGGAAGGAGAGGGGAGGCCACTTCATTTATTTATTATGATGCCAGTTGTAGTGCGGGTCTCATGTGCAGAGAGCAGACTGTATTTTATGTTTTAATCCTCCAAGCTGTGTGTGTGGGCTGGGGATAATTACATTGAAAAATGTGTATAATATGCAGAAGGTTTTTTTTGTGGGGAATGGGAATGCTCCAGTGGAATATCTTCCTCATGGCAACCAATGCCTTTTCCATAAGCAGCCCGGGCGGTGCCAGTAATTGGGAGCACGGTGGAAGCCTGGGGCCGCCCCCCGCCCCAAGTCCTCTCTTTTAGGGGGGGCTTCGGCATTGAGAAACAGAGCCCGACCTCCCCTCACCCCGCCTGCCCACCAGCCTCGTGGATGACAGGCAGGGTACAAATGGGAGTCCTGATTGCTTTCTGGGCGCAGCCTTGGGGCAGCCGCGGAAGAATGCGGGAGGGAGGTGACGGGCAGGCTGCTAGGAGACAGAGCAGGACCGTGCGCGGGCACGCGTTCGCCCTCATACACCCCTGCGCACACTGTGCGCATGTGCTTCTGCACAGACTCACTCGTCCACGCACACAATATGGGCACACGCGCACACACACACCCACAGCCAGCCCTCCACGCTTCCCCCTATTCACACACACACACACACACACACACACACTCTTCCATACCCAAACATGTGTGTGCCCATACACTCCCACATCCACACCATTCAGACACGCATGCACACTCAATAGTGCTCACATGCAGTCACCCGCATGCACGCACAATAGTGTTCACATACGCACGCATGCAGTCACACACGCACACACAATGGTGCAAACACCTGCACGCTCGCATGCAGTCTCACAAACACACATGCGCGCGCTCCAATGGCCACAAGCCCACTCATGCCTGCATATGCATTTACGCAAGCTCACCACTCTTACCCACCCCCCCATACACGTGTACATGCACACCTTCCCTCTCACACACTCACACACAAACACGGACATGCACAGCTGCCCTGGTGAGGCAGACCAGTGGGAAGTAGGATCAGAAATATTGCCAGTGACATTTTTATTTGGAATTAAAAAGAAAAGAAACAAGAAAAGACATTGACATCTGCCTTGCCTAAAAGGCCACAAAAAAAATATCCTCAACCCTGACATTCTAAATGTTTGTTTTTTAGTGACTGCACCACTCACTTAATTTGAGCCACATGGTGAGTTTGCAAACTTTCCTTTGGCTTACGTCGACTGCTGATTTGATGCCTGTTTACCCAGAAACTCCAGATCCAGTGGAAAAAATACCCCAACCTACAGAGGCACCATTAGCCGCTCTTCCCACGTGGGCCAGCGTCTCATGGAAGGAAATCCACGGGGGCAGGCAGCAGCGTGGTCCCCGGAAAGTCCAGCTGGGCTGAATAGGACTCCAGGCTCCCTTGAGACACAGCTGGTTGTTTTGCAGGAAATCGAATTTCTTGGTACATTAGAGGGTGCACTAATGAGCGCTATGGTGGGCTGAAGGGCTGGGCGTGGGCTCAGACCTGGCCGTCAGCTGGGTCAGCTTCCACTCTTGCCTCCAGGACCCCTGGAACTTCCTTTCCCCTCCCCCCTCTCCTGCTCCCATGGCCAGACCCACATGATGCCTCCCGCATCCTGGCACTGCTCCTGCTCCTGTCCAGGCCTTCGGGCTCTCAGAGGTCCCCGGGCCTCTGCAAAGCCTAGAAGATTTGGCTCCTGGCAGCTGCTCTGACTTGCCTCCTGTCGTGTTTCCCTGTGTCCACTCTGCCCTAGCCCCGGGGGCCACCCTCAAATGCTGCGGGCACACCCCCATTGCAGGGCCTAGCTTTTGTTCCTTTCGCTCTCTGGAAAGTTCTCCACCCAGACAGGCGCACCGCTCACTGTCCACCTTGCTCACTCATTCCTGCAACGTCATCTCCATGAGGCCATGCCTGGCCACCTGTTGGAGGTAGCATTTCCCCTCCCCCTCAAGTTCCAGTCCCCCACATCCCTGCTCCCCTTTTCCCTGATTTCTCGGAAAGCCCTCGCCACCTGCCACAGTAGGTGTTAGTAGACAGTGAGCATTCTGAAGGCACTCAGGGTGGCCATTCGGTCACTGCTATACCTTCCTCACCCAACACAGGAGCAGGTACTTAGCTGATCCATAACCGTCTGTTGGACAAGTAAATTATTTTTCCAGCCACCGGTTCCCACCCAGCCTCCCCAGCCCATCAGGGCCTGCTCAGGGTCCATCTTAGGCTGGAAAAAGGGGCTGAACTTCTCTTTCTCAGTACAGGCATACCTCGTTTGATTGCACTTCACAGATACCCCCCTTTATTTTTCTTTAACGAACTGAGGGTTTGCGGTCACCCTGCCTCAAGAAGTCCACTGATGTCATTTTCCAACACCATTAGTTCGCTTCATGTCTCTGTGTCACGTTTCGGTCATTCTCGCTGTATTTCAAACTTTTTCATTATTATTACATTTGTTACAGTGATCTGCGATCAGTGCTCTTGGACGTGACTCTCGTAAGTATTTGGGGGCATCAACGAGCTGCACCCACGTAAGACAGTGAATTTAATAAATGTGTGTGTTCTGACTGCTCCACCGACTGGCCGTTCCCCTGTCTCTCTCCCTCTCCTCGGGTCCCCCTGTTCCCTGAGACACAACAATATTGAAATCAGGCCAATTAATAACCCTACGGTGACCCCTAAGTGTTCAAAGGGAAAGGAAGGGCCCATCAATGTGGCAAAGTCCATTGCCGTCTTATTTTAAGAAACCGCCCCGGCCTTCAGCAACCACCACCCTGATCAGTCTCAGCCATCCACATGGGGGCAAGACCCTCCACCAGCGAAAAGATTACACCTAGCTGAAAGCTCAAAAGATGGTTAGCATTTTTATTTTTATATTAAGGCACATACGTTGGTTTTTTTTTTCTAGACATAATGCTATTGGACACTAAACAGACTATAATATAGTGTAAATGTAGTTTTTGTATGCAGAGGGAAACCAAAACGTTCATTCGACCCACTTTATGGTGATATTTGCTTTATTGTGATGGTCTGGAACTGAACCCACAATATCTCTGAGGTGTGCCTGTGTCCCAAACCTGTATTCAGTGTTCTCGCTGCATGTGCAGATTGCACACACAGATTTCTTTTTATTGAACATATAGTGACACTTTTCCATGTGTTTATAAGTATTTTCTTTGTATGATCAGATTTCCTAGCCACAAAAGTGCAACAAAGTAGGTACTATTATTATACCCACTGCACAGATGAGCAAACTGAGGCTCGGAGAGGTGAAACAACGTGCCCAGGTCACACAGCCTGGGCTTTTTGTGCTAACCCCACCACCACCACTATTTATACTGGTGAGCAGTGATGTCTGTTCCTTGGCCGGCACCTGGGTCCCCACCATAGATCTAGGCCATGTCTGAAGTGTGAGTCACAAGCAAAAATGTTCTGCTCATCAGCCAAGCCAGCACTGTCACATCTGAGAACAAGGGAGAGGATGTGTTCCCGCTTCAGAGTGGGTTTCTCTTTGAGGGTCTTTAATCTGGCCTTTCCAGGCCATGTGACCCGGGCATATTTCTTTACCCTTGGAGCCTCTGTGTCCGTATCTCTGAAATGGGTATGACACTGGCCACCAGGGTAATCATGAAATAACACAGCTGATGTGTATAGAAGAACCCGAGTAAAGGTTAAACATGTCCCAGCCTCCCAATAATCTTTCTGTCTATAATTTGTGAATTCCTGACTCAGGGAAGTCTGTCTCACCACTTGATGCTTATGTCACGGCCGGAGATCACTTTCGCTTTATTGGGCGGCCGCTCTGCCCTGCGGACCCGCCCCTGTTAGCGGGCAGCTAAGAGTCCCCACGCCTTTCCCTAGAGCACAGCTCCCGCCCTTGAGGCGGCTGTGGGGGTCTGTATGCCAAGACAGGATTCCATCAGCATCCCCAAAGAGGGGTGTGCAGAAGGCTGTGACACAAAACCTAAAGAGGGGCTCGGTCCGGGACTCAATCCGGGTCAGGATGGGAGAGAAGAGAGGGAGCAGTGGGGTGGCTTGCCTGGGGGGCTAGGAAAGCCCCCCCCCCCCCAGCATAGGGAAGAGGCGCAGGGCCCAACGTGCAAGCCGGTGGGAGGTGTGGAGCCTTCGCAGCCCCGATCCTAGGGAAGGTTCCATGCCGCAGCCTCTCAGCCACTGCAGAGCAAACAAAGCCAGAGGTGCTGCTGCAGACATTGCACGCGGCTGGGAAACAGGGGCCGTCTGTACCTTTCAATGCTCTCATCTCATTAATCTTGTACCTCTGCAGTCTTTCTGAAGAGCGCACTCACGGAGGCTCATTCATTACGGCTCTAATAACAGCGGCAGGCATTAAAGCACAGGGCTGCGGAGGAACTGGCCTCTGCAGCTGCAGAAAGCCAATACCTTTTTAAATACATTTACACAGCAATAAATAAAAGCAGTCTCAGTTTACCTCTTTATTAAACTCTATTTGCTCGTCGGAGTTAAGGGCCGCATTTGTGTCTCGCTATTCAAATTTATTCGTGCGCGTCCCCTAGGCTGGCCGCGTTTATTCCATAACGCGGTAATGGTGGCTGAAGCTTAACGGGGTCTTTCATCACCGAGCCGCCCTCATTAAGGGCCCTGCTCTAGGCTCCTGGGTTCAATTTGACCACCATGAAGACCACCCCCATTATCCAGAGGGGAAAACGAAGGCAGAGGCCTGGCATGCCTTGATTAGGCTCTCCCAGCAACCAGCCAGCTGATGATCGCAAGCTGATGAGGCTGGAGTCCCCACGCTCAGGTCCGGAAAGATGGTCCCCTAAAGGGGTTTCTGCGTCTTACGCCAACCCCCACCCCCCAAGACTGTCTTGGAGATTCACAGAGTCAAGGCTCTGAGAAAGCACGCAACCTGCTCAAACTGATTTTGACTTTGGGTCTTTTCTCTCTCTCTCTCTCTCTCTCTCTCAACACCTGGTCGTATTCCAAGAAATCAACTTGATATGTCTATGGAGCATGCGGGATTTACCAGTCTGGAAGATTTCCCCGTTTCGAGATATCTTGACAGTCCCCATCAAGAACAATTTCTTGCCTCCATAAGCATTTCCTGCTGCCCCTACCACAGGCCTTTGTCTTCTCTGAGAATCTTGCAGTCTCTGAAAAGGACCCCAGTGGATGGGTGAGCACATTCACTAGCAATAAACTTCTATCCTGAAGCTCATAGGATCCTCCAGCCCTCGGAGCGTAGTACCTCAAGTTCTCAGACTCAGGCCAAAGCAAATGGGCACAAGGGTGCTTGCTGATGAGGACCAGAAGACCCAGGTGGGGTGGGGCTCCCTGGGCAGGTGCAGAAAACAGGGTTTGGCAGCAACAGGATGAGGAGAGCCCTAGAAAGTCACTTGAAGGTGCCTGAATGTATGGACTTGGCCTCCTATGGGATGAGTGCCGTCTTACCCCTCACCCCCAGCACCCCATGCCACACCACGACGTCCTGCAATGAATGTGCTGCCCCTCAGCTCAGCTGGAGACTTCTTACCTTCCATGTTTCCTGAAGTGGCTCACCCATACCGACTGTGGGTGACGCACCGGGAACGTGTTGTTACCTCCAATGAGACAGTGGACCCACAGAGGCAGCAGGACTACGGTCCCCATTTCATGGATGGAGAAAGTGGGCACAGAGAGGTTGTACCCCTGGCCCCAGCTCACACAGCTGGTCAGGATTCCGGTTCAGGGAATCTGTTCCCATTCCTAACCTCTGCACCGCTGCCCCGCCAGAAGAAGTGTTAGGAAACATCTCAGCACCCACAGCCTCCTAGAGGTGCTGAGGGATCCCTGTGTTAGAGTGCTGAAGGGCCCCCAAGGTCTTGCAATCAGTTCAAAGCTCCAAGTTACCTTTAATACTGGAGTCCCCTTTCCCCAGGATTTTCTACTGCTTCCTTCCCCTTCCCAGCTACCCTACCCCTTTAACACCCCCAGGAGCACCTGGCCTGGGCACAGCAGAATGAACAATGATCAGGAGGCCAGCAGGAGAGGACTCGGATTTAAGATTTGCCCATCTCTAGCTGTAGACCTTGGGCAGGCCACCTCACCTCTCGGAGCCTGTGGGAGTCAGACCACGAATCCACACCTTGGATGTTCTTCCGAGCCTGCGGCCAGGATTTCTTTGCAAAGAAAGAGCACAGACGGTGGTCTCAGGCCGGCCTTTCCCCTGGCTTGCTGACTTACAGGCTGTGCCTTTGCAGGCAAGCCACCTCACCCTCCTGGGTCTCAATTCCTGTGTTCGGTAAAAGGTGAAAGAATGCACACCTCATATGCCATAGACATGGAGTCATTGCAAGGAAGGGACACCCAGGAAACGTCCTAATAGAAAGTGCACAGTAAATGCTGATTTAGGTTCCTTCCTCATCTGAGCTTGGATAGATGGGTAGGCAGCCGGGGCAGGGAAGGGAATCTGTTCTTTTAAGTTCAAGGGAAGATGCGAACAGCGTACTCATTTAATGAGAGCATTGGGACACTGACATAGTCAGGGCATGCCAAGCGAGAGGACAAGAGTGCTGACCACCAGCCAGCTGCATGGCAAGCGGTGGGGGTATTCTTCTCACTTGTCTCCCCTGCACCCATTTGGAGCAGTAGCTCAGGCAGACACTACTCATTAGCTGGCCCGATACTCGCGTTCAATCCCCTTTTCCCTTCTCTGGTGGAAATCAAAGCATTGACTTTGCCAGTGGCCCTTGCAGTTAAGAGAGGCCACAGGATGAAGTTTGGCCAATGAAGCATAAATTTAAAATGTTTACATCTTCAGAGTGAGCAGTTAGCTTCTGCCAAAGATTTTGTGGGGGAGGAGGATACAGCCGCCATCTTGATTGTGGTGATAGTCTCATGTGGATACGTTCCTCAAAACTGATCATATTGTACATGTTACATACCCGCGTACTGTTTGTTGGGTCAATCATACCTCAAGAAAGCCGTTTTAAAAACTCTACCAGGGGTTCTGGAAAAGGGAGGATTTCCTAATCAAAGGGACCTTCATGGGAGACCCTTCTGCTCTCCCCCCCTCCCCTTTCCTACTTTGAATGCAGATTTGATGCCCGGAGGCCAGGCTGGCCATCTGATAACCAGGAATGCCACGTATGTTGGAAGGCCAAGAGAGTTCCTGAGAGCTTGACTCTGAACCTGTCCAGAGACACCTTTTATCACATGAGGAAAATAAACCCTTGTAAGTGAGGTTTGGGGTTTCTTGCCGCCCAAAGCTTTCTTGACTATATGTAGGTGTTCAACCAATATTTGTTGAATAAAAGCATTAAGGATCGGATAAACCAATGATCGGAGAGGGTTGTATGATGTTTTGGGCCTGGGATTAGAGCTGGCCCTGGAGGACTGGGGAGGATTTGGTGAGGAAAGGAAGGTGCAGGGAGAGGTTCAAGGCCGGGAGAACCACAGGAGCACAAGGCAGGCACAGAGAAGGGGATGCACAAGAACCCCTCTTCCCAGATAAGCCCCGCTCTGAGGCACAGGCAGCTTCGCCCCTCCCTCCATTGTGGTTAGTAAGCCATCCCATATTTTGCTTTCCTCCCACATTACTTTTTTTTTTTCAGTGGCAGAAAATTATAGCTGACAAGTGGCAATTGATCTCTTCACATTATTTTGAAGCAATTATATTGAAATGGGAAACAATGCTTCCAGGAAAGAGCCCGATAACAGAGTTGAACACAAAGCTCCCTCCAAGACAGATAGGGGAGGCCAATTTGCACTGCGTAGAAACTGACCAAATTTCCTTCCCCTGAAATTACTGTTAATTATTGCCTGAAAATCTTCAAAGATAACTTCTGCTTCAACCCAAGGGGCAGAAGACAGGCCAGAGTCAGGCAGGTGCCCTCAGGAGGGGCTGCCTAGCCTGGGGCTGTTGGGATTGCCCCAAGGGACCCTCAAACCCTCACATACCAAGGGGGACTGTGTGGACCCAAGTCTGGGCACACAAGACCAGCTTCTACGGAGAGCAGAATGCTACAATTCCCCAAACACAGAGCAGCCGAGGACCCCTTTACAAAGCAGATTTCCACAAGCGCCCGGTATTAACTTCTATTTGAACGTTGCTTGAATCTATACAAACCAAAGGTGGGCATAAAATTTCTCTGCTTATAGCTTATATGTGATGGCAAACAAAAGCCCTATTGCAGATTTAAAGATAAGCCATGAAACCAGCAGAAGTGAATTAACAACATCAAGTTCACATGCTGCCTTTCTCGTCCTGAATTTGCACTGAGACCAGCACATGCGGATGCCTGCCGCAGCATAGCCGAATCCTGTGAGATTTCCGTGGCCCTACTGTGTGCCGTGTGATGGGGCTCCACCACCTCTCGCCACTGGGACCTCCGCGACGTGCCCGCTCGCACAGCATGGGCGGGTGCCATTT
Source organism: Neofelis nebulosa (assembly GCF_028018385.1). Classification (NCBI taxonomy): domain Eukaryota; kingdom Metazoa; phylum Chordata; class Mammalia; order Carnivora; family Felidae; genus Neofelis; species Neofelis nebulosa. Next base: position 43,260,595 of record NC_080794.1, on the reverse strand, counting down.
GGCCCCCACCTGCCTCTGATCTGTCCTCATTAGTCTGTAGCGATTACTATGGTGCAATCATGATTGTAACACACTTAGGTCATCTACAAGTGTAAGGGGGCACTTTGGGGGAATGCATTCATCTATATCAGTGGTTCTCAACCTTAGCTACACATGGGAGTCATTCAGGGAGGCTTTAGAAATCCTAATGGTCAGGGCGCATCTCAGACCAATTCAGGCAGAATCTTTCTAAACGCTCCCCAGGTAATGACAACCAACGATCTACATGAGGTTCTCAAACTTGAGCGTGCATCAGAATCACGTGCAGAACTTGCTAAAAACTCGGATTGCGGGTCTCCCCACCCCTAACCGGAGTTTCTGTTTCCGTAGGTCTGGGTTCGGGCTGAGCAACCAGTACGTGTAACTAGTTTCCCAGACGACGCTGATGCTGCTGGTCTGGGCCCACGTGTCGAAAACCTACAAGTTCAATACTTTGAAGAAGCTTATGTTCATTTGTTCTGGGTTATCCCAGAAATGAAAGCTTTCGCACCAAAATATCATGAGTCCCAAAGAACTCATTGGAGAACCCCAATTGGAGAAATGCCCATGTAGCGGACCCAGAATTAGATTTGGGGCTCAAAGCCCACCTCTTCTTCTGTACTACCTTCTCGGCTGAATCATTTGCCTTTCTGAGTCTGTCTATGACTTGGTGAGAGGGGCACGGTGACCATCTCAGAGAGTGGCCTAGAGGTTCAGCACCGCTAATCATTAGGGAATGCGCATCGAAACCCCAGTGAGATGCCACCTCATGCCCATTAGGAGGGATACTAAAAACGAGACAAAACCAAAAAACAGAAAATAACAACTGTGGGCAAGGATGTGGAGAAATGGGAATCCATGTGCTCTGTGGGCGGGAATGTACAATGGTACAGCTACTATGGAAAACAGTATGGTAGTTCCTCGAGTGATTAAAACTAGAATTACCATACGATCTAGCAATTTTACTTCTGGATGTACACCCAAAAAGGGTTGAAAGCAGGATCTCACGGAGGTATTTGTACACCTGCATTCATAGCACTATTATTCACAGTTGCGTAAAGGTAGAGGCACCTGAGTGCCCATCAGTGGATGAATGGATAAGCCAAATGTGGTCTATCCATATCATGGAATATTATTCAGCCTTAAAAGGGAAGGAAATTCTGACACATGTTACAGTGTGAATGAAGCTCAAGGACATTAAGTTCAGGGAAATAAACCAGACACATGAGACAAATACTGTATGATTCCAGTTATATGAGGTGCCTAAGGAAGTCAAATTCATAGACTGAAAGTAGAATGATGGTTGCCAGGGGCTGGGAAAGGAGGTGCTTGGAGGGTTGGGTGAGAGGTGGTGCACAGGAATCAGGCTTTGTTAGGTGCGGGGGAGGGGAACACTTGGGTTTTGGTCCTAGCTCCGTGACTTGATGGCTGTGTGACCTTGGTCAAGGTGCTTATCTGCACTGTAAGGATGAGAAAAGGACTAATAACAGCTGGCAGGTCTGTTTTGGGGCTCACGTGTATATCGAAGCACTTTTTAACCTGCAGAGCACTAAATGGCTTCTTTTGTAAATTAAACCATATTTCAAAGGCGGTAGGGACACTTGCGAAACAGTTTCTGAAAGCCACACACATCCGTCTCTTCTGTCCACGTCTGGGGTGGGCTTTCCTAAAGGGGACCCTTCCTAGCAGTTTGTTGAGAAGTCTCTTGTGTTTGCAAAGCTGAAAAAAACGATCTGAATCCCAAAGATGGAGGCTGGTGGGTGGTCCGTACAAGGGCACATATTCAATCTCCTGGCATTTCCTGTCAGGGAAACCATTGGAACCAGTTCCCCTGCATTATCTGCCCATACGCAACCAATGCTCAGTGCCATGAATGAATGCTAGAATGAATGAAACAGATAAAGGGTTTTAAAGCCATCCCGGCATAGCGCAGTTAACGCAGAGCTCAAAAACTTGCTGACGCTTCAACATCTGTAACATAGCAAAGGGGAGCGTGTTTTATGAGGAAACCAAGAAGGATCTCGGCAAACCAAGTAATTGAGTAACATGACAGCAGATGAACTTCATTTAAGGGAACAATTTTAAGTGTTCGCACAAGCTGATGGATTTTGAATTAGTTGTAACCTTTGGGAAAAAAAAAAAAGGTCTCAGTGTTGCTTTAGACAACTCAATGAAGGGGTCCGAACCCAGTGGCAGACTTCACAATGAAGACGTTCAGTCTGACTGGGGAGGGGGAAAGGGAGATGGAAATTATTTTAATGTCTGCAGGAGAAGTCCACCGAGAGAGGGGCCAGGATCATCTGCCTCCAACGGGACCTGGCCCCCAAGCCAGGAGGGAATAGAGTGAACAGTGGAGGTCCAATAGCTTTCTCTTTTTTTTTTTTTTTTTTTTGGAAAACTGAAAGATAGCAGCTGGGAACAGAATGAGGGGAGTTCAAATTAGGAGCTCGCATTTATCTTACTCCATTTGGCAGAAGCCAACAGTCAGTCAGAATGAAAAGCCCAAAATTTAAGGCAGAGAGAAGGAAATTGCTTTTTCTGGGCCACGTCTAATTAACCCTTGGAGCCACACAGCAATTCTGTTTTTATGGTGACTTCTCGCTTAGGAAGACTCAAAAATAAAGATTAAATATGGGGTGTTCGTGAGTGGTTATTCTCACCAGGATGTAACTTGCAGGGGTCATCAATCCTCGTGCCCCAAGGAGCAACTGGGGCCAACCGAACATCTCGGTTCCTGTCGTGTCCTACATGTAGGATGAGACGCACTAAGAGAAGGAGTTTGTCTTCGGGAGTTTCTGCCTATGGTTAGAGTGGAAAAGCGGACGTGAAATATCAGCTGTATCCTTATTGCCGCCCGTTCTTCAAGGCAAGTGAGAGTTTCCTTTGTCTGATGTATCCTGGCGTTGACCCTGACCCGCTCCCCCCCACCCGCCACCACCCAAACAAGACTTTGTAAATAGACATACGCTTTCTGGAGGTCATCTCTCTCTCTCATTCTCCTGAGGTTCGGGGAAGGATTTCTTATATTGTCGGAAAAGCTATTTAAAGAAAAAAAAGAAAGATAGAGAAAGAAGTGAAAAGAAAGAAATCCTTAGCCCACAGGTGATCAATTACTCTGGGCAAAACCCATTTGAACGTCGTTTCAAATAACCTGCAGGGCTGGTTTGAATGCTTAAGCAGGAATGACAGCCCAGCTTCCAGGTGAAGGATCTGCTTTGGCTCCTAGTATAAATAGCTGCATTAACACCACAGGCAGAGAACAACGCAATCTCCACCTTGAATATGCTAAGTGTCCTCATTATTCAAAAGGCACGAAACTGGCCAGGTGCTCTGTTTAAACGAATAGACACTGTTGAAGCCAGCTGCACGAGTCAACGACAGGCACTCCTCAGTTGAACCAGAGTGGTTTTACAGGATGTCTAATTTCTGGAGGTGAGAAAGCCAGGAACCGCGTATGAGGCCTATGTGACAAAGTAATGTCTGAGGCCTCCTCGATGTGTAGGATTGCCGGATGTTTGGAACCTTCAGGGTGTGCACAGACCACGCCTCAGAGAGCGGCCTCTGCTGGTGAGGTGTGGTATTGCAGCCCAGCTGAAGTAGACCGTGATCCGAGCCAGCATGTTCCGAAAGTGCTTCTTAGAATAGCAAATGTTTCTGCGAGAATCCGTGGTTGGGGGTGAAGAGAGAAGTACAGGCTCAAATGGCAATTATGTAACAATTCTCAAATGAAAGCTATGCTAAGGTCTGTGGAGCTCTGAAAAGATAGCTAACCATAAATAGCACTTCATGGCTCAACTACCAACTCGCCTGCACACCAGAGGGAGAAGCTGGCGCAAACCCTTTCTTTACAAAACGTCTTCGATTCAGTATTTTGAGATATGCACCTAACTTTGTCACGGAAGCCAATGGAAAAGTGATTTATTTAGTTATCTCTTCACCGCCAATTAAAAAAAAAAAAGGTTTTCTATGCATGTGACAGTCACACTCGGGGCATCCTGAGTTTTGGGGTACATATAGTTGGTCCCCAGAGAGCAAAGGCTTATTTTCCGAGATAATTTAAAGCCTCGAGTCAGAAGGCTGAGGTGTGATGCATAGAAACAGCGCATCCGAGTCAGAAGGGCCCCAGGAGGCCCTCTTACCAGTTCCCCCAGTCTATAGATGGAGCAACGGAAGCCCAAACAGAGGTGCTTACGTTCCGAGGGCCATTTGGCAAAAGGCTTATCCATTCATGAACAGAATCAAGGCTTACCGCTACCTGCTCAGGGCTCCTTAACATTTGATAGCCCGGATCCCGGATTTTGCAGCGAAGTTCCCATTTACATAGGCTGTTCCCCTCATCCCTCCAGAATACGATTTTATACTGGGAATTCCAACAATTCTTCACCAAACTCTATGTCTCAGCCTGTCTCTCCCCTCAGGAAACGGTCCTGACTTTTGATCCGGGGGTTATGGTCACGGTCACAGCACACCCCTGTACTTGTATTAACCGGATGACCGTCTCTATGGTAAGTTACGCCTGGAAGGTTAACCACACAAGGGCATGAGAACGAGGAGCCCAGCCGGGGCCACCCCGAACCCCCTTCCTACAGGGGCAGCAGCGCCTGCTGCCCAGCCCCCAGCGCCTCTTGCAGGCGAGGAGAACCTCTGTGCCCTTCAAGAGACAATTAGAGTCATCTTAAAGAAAGCTGAATTAGAGAGAATGAGCCTCCATGGATTCAAGAGCTTCTTCCCTCCCAACGTCCCTTATGTTCCTCATAATGGATCCTTTCTTTAAACATTACACCCCTCAATTAGCTCATAATTGCTGTCCGTGCCATATGAATTATGCATCGTGCAATGCAAATCCAGGTTCCCTGGCACTGGACAAATCACAAGCTGTTGAAGAAGCTGGAGTAATTACCAAAACAATCCCAGGAGACCTGGACAAAATGAACATTATCTGGTCGCCAGGCCGTTCTTCCGCCCCTGCCTTTCCCACCTGCAGTCCCGACCCACCCCCTCCCCACTCGGCTTTAGTACGTAGCTGCTGGGGGTCTGAGCGTGCAACATGTGCCAAGGATGTGCTAACACGCCTGAACATTTTTATTCCTTGCAATCCCGTGAGGCGGAGGCTCCAATTTTCTATATCATACAACTTAGCTTAAAATACCCTCTCCTTCTGGACTTTCTGGGTTTCACAGGCTGGGGCGTGGGTGAGGTTCCCCTTTGTGACATACGTCGAAAGAGAGCTCATTTAAGTAAGTGACCGGTGTCATGACAAAGGATGGCTTAAAGCTATGAAAAAGGACAAAGAAGGCTCTTTGGAAGCACTCATCACTACCCGTCAAATTACATTTATTGAGACTACTTTTTAAGAACCTCTAAGGAAGGGTTAATATATATATATATATATATATATATATATATATATATATATACATATTTCATGTATATATGAAAGCATTAAAATTGAACTTCCTCCCATACATTCATAACTTTGGAGGGTAACACATCACTGCCATTATACCTGTATCCAGGCCGTCTCCACAAGATCTGTCCAGCTTTTGATTTCCAAAGCATCTGCAATAAATCAAATTATTCTGTAGAAGTTCCTTCACCTTAAGGAGGTGAGTGTTTGTCTTCAGTTTCGAGACATTTGCTAGATAAATGCATGGCCCTCTCTTCTTAGCCCCGCCCGCCTTGCGCGGAAGCAATGCGGAACTGAAGGCTGCTTCGAGCTTTTGATGTTCACTCATCTTCACGATCACCGGTTCCTTCTTTCCACGTTTATTTCGGGCCTGTTACTCGCCAGCATAGGCACTGTGAGCTAGGCACTGGTGTTGCCGGAGATCAGTCAGACGCGATTTCTACTTTTCAGTAACTCGTGCCCTGCCAGAGTCTGAAATGGTTGCATGGGCTTGGGGCTCAACCCTGTGAAGGACAAAAGACTTGGAGGCAGACAGGCCGGCAGCACCACTCGCTAATTTCAGGATCATCATCCTGCTCAGTTTCCTCATCTGCAAAATGGGAGTAAGGAAGAGAATTAACCTGTAGTGTTATAATACTCTTTAAGTAGTGCTTTGGAACCCACTTACACTTTTCAACGGGCATGCTCTTAGAGTTTTTACTTAAAAAACAAACAAACAAAAAAAAAAACAAGCAGACACCGTTTTGAAATTAATGCTGACATAGAATGGGTTGCTGGAGGGACACCCAGAGAGACTCCTTTTTCATCTAGCTCTCTGTCCAAGGACAATTCACCTATCTTGTCTGGTGGCTACTTTCTTCATCGGACAAAAGAGGAGGTTGAACAAATGGCCTTTAAGGTAGCTTTGATGTTTAAAAGTCAATGATTTTATTTATAGGTAACAAATCACAAACCCCTCTGGGGGTCCTCCCTTCCACGGGAAATATGATTGGGGTCAAGCCCGACGGGGTGGCTGGAGGGTGGGTCGTGGTGGCTGTGACGGGTGGGCGTTACCTAGTGGTTTGTGAGTGATGTAGCCTGAGAGTGGTGGCAGGGAGCCAAGGTCGGGAGGTGAGAGACACCAGACAGGCATCAAACCCGAATAGTGAGATAGTTTCAATAGAAAAACGACATCAAAGTTGAAAGCAGAGGAGCTCAAGGGATTGATGCCGGGCCCAGGCAGAGGAGGCCTACTTCCTGGCACAGAAATGCGTTCATTCAGTCCACTCACCTAACAAATGTTTCTTTAGCTCCTACTGTTTGCCAGTTGTGCTGGGTGTAAGTAAGAAAGGCCCGGGCCCCTACCCTCGTGAGGTTTGCAGTCTCGTGAGAGGAGCAGACATTGAGAAAAGAACCGCTTGAATATGTCATTAGCAGCCCTGATGGCTGCTCTCATAGAGTGGCATAGGTGCTCATGGAAGCAGAAAAAGCAGACCGGATCAGCCTGCAGTCAGGGAAGCCCTCCTGGAGGAAGTGTCATTTAGCGCTATAGAGGGCACAGAGGAGCTAACTAGATGAAATTGAGGGAACACTTTCCATAAATGGCAGACACTGTGGACATGCCATGGTGTTCCCCACTTAAAGGGGGCATAGGAAGGATTCCTTAAAGGGCTGGTCAAAACATCTATCAATGGGTTTAAATATAAAAATAGAGAAAGCATCAAAATATTTCTAGTATCTAAGCTTCAAAAACCACTGCAGCGGTATCTGGTGCTTTTGGAAGAGCTCAGATTTGAGTTCAGGTTCCTGCTTTTCATGAGTGAACTCTCTTGGAGCTTTAAGAGCTGTGGGTGTTTTGTTCTTCCAGGCAGACCCTGAGCCTGGGCCCCGGTTAGCCCGAAATGGACTCTCTTCTCCCACTCCCACTCCCTGCCCATGATCCTTCCTGAGATAGAGCTACCGGCCCACAGAGAAAAGACTAGAAGACAGGAAATGAAGAAAATGAGGCTTCACAAATTTTACAATTATTGTAGCGCTTCTGAAGTGTGTTCAATAGCAATGTAGTTTCACCAAATGTTAGTAAATGTTATGTGGGGAGAAAAAAGGGTCCAGAATCCTGTACATCCAGGAAATAGATTAAATAGTTGTGCAAACCTTTATTTCAGGACTTATCAGAGTCCTCAAGATTATAATATACATTATAAATCTTTAATTGGGGCTAAAGTTGGGAATATTTTCCTAACATAGTTGACGATAAAACATGCTTTTCCCGGAATATTTTTTGGGCTGTATTGTGCTTCACAATGCATCTTGGTAAATGCTGTTTAAATAAGTATCTCAAATTTAGGGTTTAAGGGTGAAATAGATTGCAGAGACCACTTCATCCAAATCTCCCACTTAGCGCAGGAATTTGGGTAAAAGTCGCTGATCTAAATCCACTCCTTTAACATTATAATATGCATTTCTCTTATACTATGGACATGCATCCTGTTAAGTTGTAGGAGGAAAAAAAATGCCATAAAGGAGCAAGGAAATCCCTGCGTGGCACCAAGTAACTTTGGGATGGTCACTGCCTGGACTTCAACTTCGTTATGTACTGAATGAAAATGATGCACCCTTGCACTGTTGAAGAGTCAGTGTGGTAGGCAAAGCACCTGGCACAGAGGAGGAGCTCAGATATTAGCCCTCCCTCACCCCACCCCGAGAGAGAAGCATCCCGCTTTATTGCAAATAATCTATATACGATATGCAGACATTCAAGACATTTTTCATCACGTTGGGTTTTATCCCGGTCCCTAAGGGAACACGCTAATGTAGAGTAAAATGCTCTGTTCAGTTCTGCTGGCTTAGACGATTCTTTGTCCTCCAAGGAAGGGCCTCCACTTCACAACTTCGTGTTAAACTTCACTAAAGACAAATACTCTGGAGTTTGTCAACCTTTATAGGAACCTATGCTTCAGAATGAGAACAACTTCAAAGTTTGGCTCCCTTACATTCTGGAAAGTTAGAGATAGAGCCACAAGAGGAAGGTGACTGGCCCGAGGTCACTGCATGATCTAGAAGCAATCCCAGCTCCAGTTAAGCTAATGATGTCTCGCCCGGGGCCTTTTCTCCAAATCAGCAACTCTTCACTTATTTAGTTGGAAAGTGAAGACCCAGAATGCCGAACTGTTTGCTCTGGGGTTCTCTTTACCTCTGTAAAGCCGGAAAACTCTGAGGAATTTTTGTTTCCTGAGGTGGGAAGATGCGGTTGTTGAAAAGAGAGAGAGAGAAAAAAAAAAAAAAAAGAAAAAAGAAAAGCTTCAGCTCTTTCTTAGCATTTGATGGTTCGTGCCAAACAGAGGATTCAGCAGATTTTAGCAGGGCTGGAGCTAGAGTCCAAGCTGGGCCCACAGCCCTCTCTTCTCAACCAGTTGGGAGGGAAGAGAAAACGCTCAACCCCAAGAGAGAGCCTCCTTCCTGAGGCGCGCACCGTGGAGCAGGTGTGGGACCGCAGCCCCAACAGTTAGGCAAATCAGTTGTGCCGATTTTAAAAACAAAAACAAAGGTAAACTGAATATCGCTGAACATAGCCTTTTACGCAACATGAGTGTAAACAGCGAGAGTATTGACTCGCGCTCTCTGCTTTCTTTCTGGTACTCATCCAGGTGGTGGCTTGGTTGGCGCTACGGATGGAACAGTGACAGGTGTGGAGCTTGGGGGTCGGGTTCTACTTCTGCTCCTTCCACTCACTGACTGGTGACCCTGGACAAGGCACGCTCACTCCTTCCTGCCTGGTCCGTTGTCTGTCCTCTGGAGATAACTGCTTACAATCCTCTCTGTAAGAATTAAATGAAAGACTGAAATCAGACACCTGAGACCCTATTGCTACAAGCAAGTAGCACGCTCAGTGCTGCAGGAGGAGTAAGATCCCCCTTTGCTCTCCCAGGTCCCCCCCTACAGGGGCCCCTTCAGCCCAGCTTTTGTGACAGGCACCCTCAGAAAGAGTCCCCACAAAGTGCTCACCACGCAGCAAGGAAACGCATGGCAGGCCTTTGCCATTCGCCAGGATGTTGTATTTCCTTATTCTCGGCTCACATCAGAGACCTGGGTTTGGGCTCCTGTGCCCCTGAGCTGATGAAGGGATTCTGTGGGTGATAGTCTGGTCCTGCCAGAGCAAAACAGGAGAATCTGCCAGGGGAGGAGGAAGCACAGCAGACAGATCCCTGAAACCGATTTTAAAAGGAAGGCCCGCTGGCAGTTCATGTTAACATGTATGTCCCCTGGTTGGTCCGCGGTGGGTCCAATCTCCCAAGGTGGCTTGAGCTTTTGGGCAGCGCCCAAACAGGCCAAGGCAGGGGGTGCCCAGCAAAGGGGAAAAAGGCCTCCGGAGATCCAAAATCAGACTAATCTTGACGTGTTTGTTCTAGCTGGATCCCAGCCCATTAAAGGATCATGGGGAGGCCCTGGCTCCCTCCCTGGAAAGAGGACCGGAAGGTGCCAGAGAAGGTAACCGGGCTGAGTCTTGTCTGAGAGATCAAGTGGTTCTGGAATCACCCAGAGCATGCTCCTAGAAGGTTTTCTTCCCACATGGAAAGTAAAGTCCTAAATCCAAGGGAGACCCTGGCCCAGACAGCAGAGTGGACTTGAGGTGGGCCGGGGACGTCACCCGGCCATCTCTGATGTTACAGAGGAACAGGAAACTGAGGCAGGGGAAATGTGCAGGAGGAGGAAAATTTGTAGTGAGCCAGCGGCTGGTTCTGAAAGCTAAGTTCCCGGCCCTGAGGGCCACCTGGGAAAGCCAAGCTCCTGACCCTGGGGAAGCTCTCTCAGTCCGGATGGCAAGCGTCACCACACGGGTGGTGTTCAGAGCATGAGGCGTACAGGAGGCATACATCACCCTCCTCGGCAAGCGGGTTCCAAAGCTCGTTTGTAAAGCCCAAGGCTCGCAGAGGAAGCCCTGCCCTCGAGTTTCTCTCTGGGAACAGCCCCTGCCCAGCCACTCCCGACCAGATCCTCCTGGGTCCCCAGAGCCGTGAGCATCATCCCACCCATGATGAAGACATGTGAGTTCCCCTAAAACTTGCACATAAGTTTGCTTCTCTTGACCGGAACAATGACAGGAGCTACTACCTGTCCAAATGTCTCCCAGGGAGTGTGTTGGCAAAGTGGCCCCGAGGCGAGAGGGGGCGGGGGTGGGACACGGGGTGTGGAATTGGCAGTGGAGGTGGGAGGATATATTTAACCAGAGAAATGCACCCGTTCATCTTTGCAGACATTTACTGAGCGCCTACTATGTGCCAGCCCTGGATGCTCACCATCCCAGCCATCTAATCAGTGCTACGCGCGGGTACGGCCGTCTTTCTGAATGTCAGCCACCCAATCCTCGGCTTTGTGCTAGGTCTCTTTCTTCTTCACTCTCTTTCTTTCTTTCTTAAGCCACCAACAAAACTCTGACCTCTCCCCGCACACACAATGCAGGCAGTCACTCATGCATTAACAACCACCGGGCCCCAAAGGTCGTTTCTATGACAACCCCGGGGTCCTTAATGACCCTGGCAGGCCAATGATTTTGTTTTGTTTGAGAGTGAAGGAATAATAAGTCAGGCCGGCTCGCTCGGGCGCTCGCCCCCTCCCCCGCGCCCCCTCCGCCAGCCGCGCTGATATACTGTTCATTATCTTGCTGCTACATCAGCCCCAGAGACAGGGCGGCAGCCAGCAATGAAAGACAGGAGCCCGGCTGCAGACAAAGAGCCGTAAAGGACCAGAGTGTGCCCTGCGTACGGGGCCGCCCGGGCTTCATTAATTCCATCGCCGGCCAGGGAGTGGGAACAAGGGCCCTGGGGTCCCCGGCTCCCGGAGTCTGAGCCACAGTGCAGAGCCCAGTAGGGAGGTGTCTCTGTCCAGGAGGTGCACCGGCTGGCGGCAGGCAGTGCCACTCCCAGTGGCGAGACCTATCATTTTAATGATGTGATGAACAAGGCAATTAACGCGCAGCCCCACCAGCTTCCATGTGATCCCCAGTAACTTCGGAGGCTGGGCCCCGGCGCCCAGACAAAGGAGGGCCGCGTGGCCTCCCAGCTGATTCCTCCTGTCCACCGACTCCGGCTGGGGCCTTGCCTCTCTAGGTTCTCCTGAGGGCTTCTCTGGCTCTGCCCTGAGAAACTTCCTGGGGAGGAAGCTTTCATTGTCTTCTCATCTTGGGGCACACCGGCCTCCAGCTTGTCACATTAATTTTCAAATGTGATGTTTGGCAGCATGGGATTTTGCTAGCAGACGCTTGGAATTATTTTTGTTGTGTGTGCACGGCTGAAATCCCCCAGAATAAGTCATTATCCTGTAAGAAAAAAAAAAAAAATCGGCTCCTAGTGGCTGCCTGGTGGCCCAATCAGCTGACTCATTTTCCACGCTTTCCCTCAAGTAATTAGCGTTTTCATTTTTCCCAACCTGCCTATTAGATAAACTCCGGGATCTCATTCTGTTGAAGCACATTTTTGTGAGTTGACTTGCCCCAGCTTCTCCCCCAAGAAACAAAAGGAGGGGTCGTGGAGAAAGGCACAACAATGTGCGATTTAGGTCCACGTTCTCCCCAGAATGCTTCTTAATCAAAGAGGTGGCCAAGAAGGGCAGCGTGTCGTTGTTGGGGGGGGGGGGGGGCCGCCGCGCCCTGAGAGTGAACTCCAGCCTCTAATGTTGGTCTCCCACTTGATGCGCGCCAAGTTCCCTGATCATCCTGGGTCAACCCCAGGGCGGTTACTGAACCCCTCGCAGAGCTCACGAATCCACAGGTGCGGAAACAAGACGCTGCTGGCTACGGGAAGAGCGCCTCCCGTCTCCTGGCCCTCTCTGGCCTCAGTTTCCCCTCTGTCGAAGGAGGCGCTTGTTCTAGATCAGGAATGGAAAATTCTAGGGCCTCACAGGCCAGCAGCCGGCGTCGATGATGAGAGAGGTGAGGTGCGGCTGGGCAGACTAGAGGGTGCACGTCCTGCAAACTCGGGCAGTGGTGCACAGCTCCAGAATCCACTGCCCCGTGGGAGTATAGACCCAGGATGGCCAGAGATCCCAAGGTTTCTCCAGAGAAGACAGGGCCTGGATTTTTTTTTTTTTTTCCAATGTGAAATCTTCAGATTTTACAACGTGTACAACTAAGTCTAATATTTGAGGACCTTGTGCCGATCAGAGAAAACACACGTGCATATACTGTGTGGTCCCAGGGCTCTCGGTTTGCATCCGCTCTGTACTTTTGCAGCTCCAAGTGTGGGCAGACAACCAGGCACATCAGCATTACCTAGAGGCTCACTGGAAATAAAGACTCTCAGTCCTCCCTCCAGAACCCTTGCCTCATAAGCCCGTGATCCACAGGCCCTCGAATGTTCACGAAGCTACGGAGCGGGTCTGCCAGGTCTTTGCAATCTGCTCTCTGGCTTTTCTTACCTGGGACGTTCTCCGGCACCTTCCCTGAGTTCAGGTTCGCTCTTTGTGCCTCCCATGCACACCTTTGTCACATCCCAGGAAGGAGAATGGCCCACTGAGGCCAACGTGTTTAGGCTCACCCGAGGGGCCCTGGACTCATCTGGTCCAAACCTTTCCCTAGGGCCATGGGGCGGGGGCTGGGGGTGGGGTGTGGAAGAGTTAAGCCATCCAGGGCAGATGGCTGTTTATTCTATCCTCCGGGAGCTGGGGCCGTTCAGTCCCATACTAAAGGTGTACTTTCTCAGTCCTCCTTTGCTAGAATTTACATCTGTTGACACAACAGACCGCTATTCTTTCCTTAATTTCCCTTCTCAGAAGGTCTTGATCTGACGTCATCCTGGTTTGTATCCACTTCCTCAAAAGACTTCCCGGTCTACCCTTGTGTTTCTTTCCTTCTCTAGCACTCAAAATGCGGACCGTCCCCGGGTCCCTGCCATCTGCTACGGTCTCCATGACACTGTTCGTCTGAGCCCTCAGACCTCTGACTCTGCTTCTCAACTTTGATCTCTCTGAGGGGTAGTGGCATTTTTCCAACTGCCTGGTGGCACCAGGCTCAAATGACCTAGAAGGGAAGCACGATGTTTGCTCCAAAGCTCATCCTGCTCTTGGTTGCACAACTAATTTCAGTGGCTTCTTCGCTCAGGCTCTAATCTGGGGATCAGCTTGGCATAACCTAAAGAGCCTGGAGGCCTGTGCCCTGATGTAAACCATGCAGCTTAAATTTTCTCATCCCCAACATGAAGTACTTCTAGGAGGTACGTGCTCTAGAAACTGACAGGTCAGCAAAATGATTTTATGAACGTACTTTGTTTGCAACTCACAGTTATCATTCATATGTTTCTCACCCTCCTTCCATCCATATCCAACAGCTGCATGATTCGGTGTATGCCACCTCCTGGATCTCACTCACTCACCTCTCTCCACCATCACCCCAGGCTGTGCCCTCATTCACTGTCACCTGCAACGCTGCAGGAGTGTCTAGGTGTGAGCGTTTCGGAGACCTCCAGACTAGTCTGCCCAAGGCACAGTGCTGAGTGAAACTCCTCTCGTGTGGAATCGAGAATGCATCCTCTGTGCTTCCTACAGGAAGCCCACAGTCTTCATCCTGCCTTTCAGAGCCCTATGTAGCTCGACCCCGTGTGTCCCACACTCTTCGGTATGACACACGCGAGAGTCTCCAGACAAACGGAAGATGTGTGTTTTCCCACCGCTGGCTGAGCCCGTGACGCTTCCTGTAGCTGGAATGGTCTTTGACGATCAATTTCACCTAAATCTAAGTGCCTCCTAAGTGTTTGAAGCTCAGCTCAAGGTCACCTCCCCTGCGACTCAGCAATTCTCTCCTCTCCTCCCTAGTTCAATGCCACTGTGCTCTTGCCCCTTATAGAGGAACATGATGGGCATTATCTTAGTCAGCTCTGGCTGTCGGGACATAAAACCATAGGCTGGTTGCCCCGCGACAACAGAAACTTATCTTCTCGTGGTTTGGGAGGAGCGAAGTCCAAGATCAAGGTTCTTTCTAGCTTGTAGATGGCTACCCTCTTGCTGTGTTCTTGTATGGTCTTTCCTCACTTCAGGCTTTTGGAAAGAGAGACAGAGAGATGGAGACAGGGTGGGGGTGCTCCCTGGTGTCTCTTTGTAGAAGGACACTAGTCCTGTAGCATCAGAGCCCCACCATTATGATTTAATTTAACCTTAATGACTTCCTTAGAGGCCCCATTTCCAAACACAGCCGCACGGGGGGTAGGGCTCCCCATACAAATTTTGCAAGGACACGGACCTTCAGTCCATGACAGGTACCTTGCCTCGGTTGTGTGTGCATCTTACTTCCTCTTCTAAGCCCCAAGGTTTCCAGAGACAGGCCTGTGTCTTGCGTGTTTAATGGTAGGTAATGATTCTATCAGTGTAATAGGTGCTCAGCAAACATGTGCTGGTTGAGCCTGCAAACAAGGTCTCCATCACCACCAAATCATTGGCCCAAAAGTCACCTGAATGGCTCTGGGGCTTTTTAATTCAGTGTCTTTGCCCACACGCTGCCCTCTACCTAGATCTTCCCCTTCCCTCTGCCTGCGATGCAGGAATTAGCTCATCCATCACTTTTTTAGAAACTCTGCCTGATTCCACCAAGTAGATCAAGGGTTTCTCCCCAGCCTGGTGACTATCTACCTTCCTATCTTTACGGCATAGTGATGCCCATTTTGTTCATATGCCTGTGTCCCCAGGTGAGGTTCTTGGGGCAACGACTGGAGTGCCTCGTTTTCACGTACCCAGGACCTGGCATATTGCTTGACAGCCAGTAATAGCACAGTTAAATGTTTGTTGAAAGAAGAAATGAATAAAAACAGGAACATTCGGAAAAGTTTTCCTGATCATTCCTATAAACTTCCTGAAATTGCCTTTTAAAAGCAAAACTACGATAACATCTCGGACAATCCCTTCACATGACCGTTCACAGGATATTCTGATTTCAGATCCCATGTCAATGAAAAAAATGTGATTAGTGTACAGAGAAGGTGAAAGAAGGGAAATTGGAGATCTGCGTTAAGTTCGAAAAGAAAACTCCTCGACGATTGTAGCGTTTTGCCATTCACGAGAAGTATGCTAGAAAACCGTCACAAATAGTCAGTTTCACTTATCCCTGGACCGCAGGCAGTTTCCATCCAGGAGAACACAGGTAAATGGATGGTCTGTAACAGGTCTGATAACAGTCACATCAGGTCTGTAACAATTCTGATAACAGTCACAATAAATGTTAATATAGCACTGAGCCAAGCATTCTGCTAAGTATCAGAACATGTTCCCATTCAACGCGCCCTACAATCCTGAAAGGTCAGAATTATTATTATTCCCATTTTATAGTTAGAGAAACTGAGAATCAAAGAAATCAGGTAAGTTGCCCAAGGACATGAAGCTTGTGAATAGTTAGTGTAGTCAGTCATCCAGGTTGCCCAGGATGTGGGACTTCCAGTGCTAAAATCAGAGAGGTCCCCACAAAGCAGGATGAGTTGACCATCTTATGACTGATACATATAGGGTTTGACACGGGCATCTGATGTCGGAACTTCAGCTGTTAAACGCTTCTCAATACCTGCTTGGCAAAGTTTCCGGCTACCTTATTTATGAGCTAAGATAAAATTTTCGAAATGGTGAGTTCAAAAGTACTATTAGGCATCATACGGTGTAGGAGTTTATCTTCCAAGATGGGCAGCTCCCTGAGGACAGGAGCTCCCACTTATGTCTCTCCCGTCATCTCACGATCCCAACATTAGACTTTGCGCACGGTATATGCTCAGGAAGGGCTTCTTCAGTGTGAAGTTCTTCTCCGGTCACCAGGAGTGGCAAAATGCAGCCCATCCTTAGCTGGTCACTGGGGTCCTTGAGTGCCGTACCCATTTCAGTTCTCCCTCTTCTTCCCTCCCCCTGCACGCACCCAAATGGTTGCCTTTCCCCCCATGATGCGTCCAGGTTTCTCAGCTTGTCCGCCGCACTAGAGAATGTGTGCCCCAGAGCATGTTCGGTGGCTTGCTTTGCCTTTCCTTCCTTAACACTGCCCTGTCATGCTCTTGGAAGTCGTAGGTCCCCTGTTTGCCTTCCTGGGATTCCTGTCCTGGGGAATTACTTACTTGGTACACCCATGCTGGGAGTCAGACATCCAACTGAAATTGCCAATAAGCTTGCAGTCTGTTGCACTGTCTTTGCATTTCCCCTAATTTAGGACTTTGTGAAGGATCAATCGATGTGGCAGAGATCCCCGGTTGTCACCCAGTATCCATTTTCCTTTCTCCCCTGGGAATAAAACATTCACCACGGTGCGTGGCTGCCCTCATCAAGGCCAGTCTCTCTTGCATGGCCATGTGACTAAGTCCTGGCCACTGGAGTGTGAGTGGCAGTGTCCCATAATATCTCCCAAGACCTTTGCTGATGAGAGCTGGTATTCTCCATCATTTTCTCTCTCCTGGAACATCAATTCCACCTTAGATTATGAGGGCGGAGACCACACTATGAGGATGGCAAGGTGGTGATCTAGAAGTTTCCTGGGCGCCTGATCCCATGGGGCCCTATGTTGGCCCTTGATCTGCCTACCCAGATTTCTATATTAAAAATAAACAAGTTTCTATCTTATTGAAGCCACTGCTATTATTTTGCTTTTTGTTTAGTTACAGTTTTAACCCCAAGTAAACTAGTTGCAATGATTCAAGTCGCTGCCTGACATGAAGGATGTGTCACCTTATGCTCAATTACACCTGCGAAACAGAGCCACCACTCAGCTTTGGTGTTCACGCCGTGGAGATGGAAAAACAAAAGCCCTCAGGGGGCCATGGGATCGTCTGCGTACCCCTCGCTGTCCTGTGGTTCCTGTTGCTCTGTGTTGGAATGGCCATGCCCAGGGTTTTATTCCGGCTTCAGCCGACTCTGCCAAATTTCTAAGGAGCGACTTCTCTCTCTGTGCACCTGTGTGCGCTCCGTTGCACTTCTGGTCTACATCACAGCCAAAGGAAAGATTTTTGTAGGTCCTGATTCTCGATGTTTTTAAATGAAGAAACTTCCAGAATAAATATAACGTGAAAAGAGCTCCCCAAGGTGCTACGGTTAAAAAACAAAACAAAACGAAACAAAAAACTGCACAGCTGCCCCCCTCCCCCAACCGATAATGGACTAGAGGCTTCCGTGCCAAGTCCGCCCGAGTGACCAAAGCTCTCGACGATGGCCTGGCCTAAGGTAGCATAGGGTACTCAGCAAAGTTAGCTGACTCTGAGTCATGGCTTGGAGCCCAAGTATGAGGTCCTCTCTCATTTCAGCTCTCTTGGGCACATGCTGTCTCTTACCCTTTATAATATAAAGCTTATATTAGCTTTAACCAGCAGTTTGTTATGTAAAATGTTCCACATGACAGCTCAGCTTTGCCCTAATTCCCCCATTTCCTGCAACCTCTCAAAGATCTTTCTTAATGTCCTTGCTCTGTAATCCATTAATTTCTATTTTATGAGTAGAGACTTCCCTTGATATTTCTTGGCTACTACCCGTTTTTTTCTTCTTCTCAGTCTTTTTTCCCCCTCCTCTTGACATCCTTTCTCATCAGGCGCTTCTCCACATTGGATACAAATCTCCCCTCTTTTAGGTCAGGCCTATTGCCCAATATTTCATCCTGCATACAAAGAGAAAATAAACGGTCAAGACAGTCTTCTCAGAAACAAAAGCATAAAAGGTTTTCTTTGTGCAGTTCAGGGGTAAGACCTATCTCAAAATGCCCATTTCACCCTCTTGGATCTTTCCCTTTCCTTTTCTTCTCTGAGCTCCGTTACCTCTGTGCTCCTCTCTTCCAGCACTGGCGACACATATCTAATATAATAAGGCACTCGCTTCCCCTCCACTGCCACGTTATGAGATCCCTGAAACCAGGGATCATATCTTTTACTTTTTTTGCATGGGGCCAAACAGCCGCATGCACATAGAAGGTTCTGCACAAATGTTAAAAGATTGGATGCTGTAAATCCCTCAGCTGTCTTTGTTTTAAATCATTTTCCGATCACACATTAAGGAGTTGCTGGATATCCTCAAAATTACCTGATGAATGGGGCTTCATCAAAAGTTAAAAGTTCTGCTTTTTGAAAGGTACTGTTAAGAACGTGAAGGAATAAGCCGCAGACCAACAGAATGTAAAGGTCTTGTATCTGAATATTTAAATAATTTCAAAAATCAGTAATAGCCAAGTAACCCAATAAATAAGTGGCAGAAGATATATGGAGAGAAAATAAGCACATGAAAAGGTGCTCTTCCTCATTAACATTGGGGAAGTGCTCATTAAAACCATAATGAGATACCATTCTTTCTTAAAGTGGCTGAAACTGGGGCGCCTGGGTGGCTCAGTCGGTTGAGCGTCCGACTTCAGCTCAGGTCACGGTCTCGTGGTCCGCGAGTTCAAGCCCCGCCCCGGGCTCTGGGCTGATGGCTCAGAGACTGGAACCTGCTTCCGATTCTGTGTTTCCCTCTCTCTCTGCCCCTCCCCCGTTCATGCTGTGTGTCTCTCTCTCTGTCTCAAAAATAAATAAACGTTAAAAAAAAAATAAAAAAAAATAATAAAGTGGCTGAAACTAAAAAGATTGATCATTCCAAGTGTTGATGATAAGAAGGAACCGGAATATACACATTGCTGGTGGCCGTGTAAAATGGCACAACCACTTTGGAAAATAGTTTGAAGGTTTCTTAAAAAGTTAAACATGCACCCACCATAGCCCCAGCCATTCAATCCTCAGTATTTACCCAAAGACACACAAAGACCTATGAATGAATCTTCAGGGCAGCTTGCTTTGCAGTAGACCAACACCGGAAACAACTCAGATGTTGGTTAACAGATCAATGGACAAAAAAACTGTGGTATGCCCACGCAGGGAATACAACTCAGCGATAAAAAGGAACGGATGTTTGATACAGAGTACAACATGGACAAATCGTAACACAATTTTGCAGGGTGAAAGAAGCCAGACAAAAAGTGTGTACTCTATGATTCAATTTATGTAAAATCCTAGGAGATACAAACTAATCTATAGCCACAGAAAACACATGAGTGATTGTTTAGGACTGGGGCAAGAGGGTCAGGGAGGGGCTGCAATGAAGCAAGAGGAAACTTTGAAGGGATGACTGGACATGCTCACGCTCTTGATGGTTTTATAGGTGTACGTATTTGTCCAAACGTATCCAACGGATACTTTAAATATGTGCAGTTTCTCACCGCAAAAAAGAATGGTAACTACGTGACAGGACAGAGGTGGTAGCTGAGAGGACCGTGGTCATCATTTTGCAGCGTATAAATGTATCAAATCAATATGCTGTACACTTTAAACTTACCCAATGTTACGTGTCAATTATTTCCACGATAAAGCCGGAAATAAAGAAGTGTGGTTTATTATATTGTTTATACACAGTTGTGTATGATAATTATTGTCTGTGTATTTGTGTATTGCTTGTTGTTTATTGCATATTTATACCTCAAAAAGCCAGATAGGCAGAGATAGATGAAAGATAGATAGATAGGCAAATAGACAGATGCCTTTGATTACTACCCACCGTTCTTTCAATCGCTTTTGTTTTCCTCAAAAACTAGTCTATCCACTTGTTTCCACATAAAATAAAGGTACCACTCACAGAGCCTGAGTCAAGGGACAGATGTGGCCTTTTGTGAAACTGGATGAAAGTTTTCTTGACTTTGCTATTAAAAAGAGTATGTCTGGGAAGATGTGAGACTGTCGTATTATTGACACCTATTTCTCACTTTTTTCCTGGAGTACCTTGTCGTCAGCCTCAATTAGGAGCAGTGAAGTGGGAGGAACTTACAGCCCTGGCTCATTTTGAGACTCTAGGCATTAGTACTAAATGCATGAATGATTCTGCTAAACAGGGCTGGCTCTGAAGTCCCAGCCTGGGCCAACGGAAACTACCCAGAGGAAGGAGAGTTCCCTCTATGACTTGTTGGCCCCCCCTTTTCAGTGCCAGGACACAGAGATGAATTTGCCCCAGCTCACCCCTTTCGTGCTGGGGGTGGCTGCGGGGGTCAGCCCTTCACTCTGGGCTGAGTCCTGCCAGAGAGGCATGAACAAGTGCACAGGGAGCCCAGGACAGCAGTGGTGGTTTCCCCCTCAGACGTCAGTGAAGACAGCTTCTGCAGCGAGCACTGAGGGTGAGTAGAGCTGACCCAGGAGAGGGGCATGTGCATTTCAGCTAGAGCAAACAGCATGGAGATAGCAAACAGTGCAGTGATGAACCCCGGTGAGCAGTTGGTGGGGGGGTGGCTATAAAGAGAATGGATGGACTATGGAGATCAGCTCCGGGCTAATGAGGGGAGGTCCCTCAGCTGCTAAGCGGGAGGAGCCCTTCCCACCGGGCCACACTGCCACGACCCGCTCAAGGCGACCTAGGGGCTGCTTCTTTCCTTACTGGGATTGCCCAACCAGGGGACTGTGCCAACAAGAAGTGACGGCAGCCTCAGAAGGCAGAAGGAACTCTACTTGGAAGGAGGAGAGTTTGCAAAGGAAACATGGGAGCAAGTGTGAAAACCTGAAGCCCCTCATCGGGCTCTCAGATCCCGTGCCTCCCTCTCTCTGCCCCTCCCCTGCTCACGTTCTGTGTCTCTCTGTCTCAAAAAGAAAGAAACATAAAAAATAAAGAGTTTTTCAGCCTCAAATGGGCTGAGGTAAGAAACCCTGACACACAGTAAGGCCCTATTAACCAGAAGGTGAGAAACAGCTGTTGTAAAGCCCATGCTGCCACCCCAGAGAACACAGGAGATGGTTCTTCCTTCAGGGGGCCTTGGACACATAATTATTGTGGAAGGAAAAAAAAAATCCAGAAGATAAGAGCACCGAGGATTTAGTAGAAGTGACAGCTGAGACTAGAAAAAGTAATGATTATTTGTAAACACGACTGAGAAGGAATTAATTGTGGCCAGTGTCTAAAGATGGAATATATCTGCTAGAAATAACTGATACGTGCATGGTGATTCATAGTTTTTATGAAGTGCTTTCTTAAATCTTATCAAAAATATTGTAAGTACTTTTTAACCAAAATAGCAACGTCAACAACAAAACCCACGGGCTCTGGCATGTAAAAGTTTAGTTAAATTTAGCCGGGACGTAGACAAATGAGGTGCTGCTATATATATTTTGGAGATTTCTACATTGTCAGATGACAGAAATGACTATGTAAAAAATCCTTTTGTTTACTTGAAAAACTTTTATGCCTTTATTACTTTCTTCCGCAAGTAGCCCAAGATCTTGATGGGGATGTTATATAATACATGGAAAGGAAAAGAAGAAAATTGACCCATAATCCTGACACCTAGCGATAAATACTGTTAACATCTTAGTGACTATAATCTATATCTTTATCATAAACCACTACCGGATTATGCACGCTATATCGTGATTATTTATTCATTCATTTAAAAATATTTGTTTACTGTTTACTTATTTTTGAGAGAGAGAGAGAAAGAGCAAGTGGGGGAGGGGGCAGAGGGAGAGGGAGACACAGAATCTGAGCTGTCCGCCCAGAGCCCCACGTGGGGCTCAAACTCACGAACTGTGAGATCATGACCTGAGCCAAAGTCAGAGGCTTCCCCAACTGAGCCATCCACGTGCCCCTGTATCATGATTATATTGGGGCACCTGGGTGGCTCAGTTGGTTAAAGCATTGGACTTCGGCTCAGGTCATGATCTCGTGGTTTGTGGGTTCAAGCCCCCCGTCGGGCTTTGTGCTGACAGCTCGGAGTCTGGAGCCTGCCTCAGATGCTGCGTCTCCCTCTCTCTCTCTGCCCCTTCCTTGCTTGTGCTCTGTCTCTCTCCCTCTCTCACTCAAAAATAAATATTAAAAAAATTTATAAAAAATTAAAAAATATATATTGTATTATGGTCTCCCTCCCACCTAAGTATTCTTGTAACAACGCCAGTTTTGATGGCTGGGAAGCTGTGCTGTATTTTGCAAGCACTTTTATTATAGACAATGCTATAGTGAACATCATGCGTCACCTTTAGATAATGTAAATGTGAGAAACTCCCTGAGGTTTGAGGAAGGTTTTTTTCCTGTCCTTTAGAAAAACATTTCAAGCAAATATGACTGCATCCCAAGTAAGTTCCTGCATTCTGTGTGTACCCGGTCCTTAAGCTAGCCTGATGTGATGGTTAATTTAGTATGTCAACTTGGCTAGCCATGTGTGGTCAGACATTCTAGAAGCTTCTGTGACAGGGTTTTTGGATGCGTTGCGCATTTAAATTGCCAGACTTTGAGTAAAGCAGCTTGCTCTGTGTAAGGAGGGTGGTCCTCAATCAACCAGTTGAAGGCCTGGATGGGATCAAAGAATTAAGTCCTCCGTGCAAGAAGGAATTCTGCCAGCAGACAGCTTTTGGACTTCACCTGCGGCATTAGTTCTCCTGGTGCTTCAACACACTGCCTTCGGATGCGAACTACAATTCTTTACTGGGTTCCCAGGCCTCCCCAGTCAGATTTTGGACTTCCCAAACCCTTACAATCACATGTGACAATTCCTTAAATAGATAGATAGATAGATAGGTAGATAGATAGATAATCTCTCGTTGGTTCTGTTTCTCCGGAGATCCCTGCCTACCACACTAGGTAAAGGCCCCTCCTCTGAGTCTTGGCTCCCTCAGTTGCATCTACAAGGATGAATCATAGCTGACTTTAGAAGGAGTAGATACATTGTGACAACAGTTTCGAAAGGACAGCCCTTCTTTGTCAACATCAGGAATAGAATACTGGTATCAAGGGGCGCCTGGGGGGCTCCGGCGGTTAAGCGTCCGACTTCGGCTCAGGTCATGATCTCACAGTCCGTGAGTTCGAGCCCCACATTTGGCTCTATGCTGACAGCGCGAGTCTGGAGCCTGCTTCGGATTCTGTGTCTCCCTCTCCCTCTGCCCCGCCCCCTGCTTGCACTCTGTCTCTCTCTCTCTCAAAAATAAATAAACATTAAAAAAAATTAAAAAAAAAAAAGAATATTGGTAACAATACACAGTCATGGTGGGGGCCTCTGGCCACCCACGTGCCAGTGATCACGTTACGCACTGATACCTCTGATAGCATCTTATAGCATCTTCTAGATCCTCCCGTTTTCTAGCTAAGTAGACAAGATCTGAAAGTTGTTGCAAGAGAGACCCTGGGTACCATTCCAGCTGGTCAAACTCCTTGCCTAATGGCCTACCTGCCACACTGGACTTGGCGGTGTATTGGAGGTTATTTCCTCCCAAAACAGAAAAGAGTCCGGGGTCTTGAGGGGCCAGGAACCCAACTGCACGAGAACGATGCAGACAAGTTGTAGGGATGGGAGACATCTGGGTTGAGAAAAGAGCAAAGGAGGACCATGGCTGGTGTCGTCACTAATGAGCTCATTATGGAGGAGGGATTTGGTTTACATGTTGCGGAGGGAGAACGGGGATCCGTGTGGGTGGAAGCCACAGGGAGGCAGATTTCAGATCATCATAAGCTGTCTGGGACAGGTAATGAGCTTCCTTTGAGCAGAGGAATGTAAGAGAGGCTACGGAAAAGAAATTCAGCCTGCGTTGGACAGGATGGTCTTTTATATCCTTTCCAGTCCTGGATTCTGTGACAGCTAACCAAGCACACATAGCCTGGGTGCCCATCCCCTCCCTGCCCAAGCGGGATCATAGATAAGAAAGCAGCCATCGCAGAACAGGCACGAAGTCACCTAAGACGTGTTTCTAAGGCTGGCACAGCCGGTCACCCAGGTTCCCGTTTCCACCAGCCCGCAAGGACACGGGCCTTTGACTCGCTCAGGGTACGGACGATGGCTTCTGTAAGCAAGGCTCTGCTCGGTTTGCGACCCAAATGGTCTGTGCCTCACCACACAGGGACCCCGTGTCTGGACGCCCAGGGTCTGCACATGTTTACAGTGCTGCCGCGCTCCGGCCAAGTGGCCAAATAATTGATGACAGGGCTGTGAATGGCAGGGATTGAGCTGACAAAATCCCCTGAAACTGGTTCCGGTTCATCCCAGCCTAATTCCCTGGGCCCAGCAGGTCCTGAGAAGATTCTTCTCCGCCAGGTCGGGCATGGAGGGGCTCTGAGACAGATTGTATCTGGCTGACCCGAGAGAACCTGGCCCTGGTTCCCACTTCTCAGAAACTGGGGGCTTCTGAGAAGTCACTCCCAATCACTGAGTCACTGCTGCCTGCCGCAGGACCCCCCCCCCCCCCCCACCTTCCGGGGAATGTTAGTAGCAAGAGTGGTTAGAAGGAGCGTAGATTTCTTTCTTCCAAATGCCTCGGGACACCTGGCGATCTGAGGTTTCAGGAGGGCAGAGAGGCCTGGTGTCGAAACCGTGTGTGTGAGAACGGCTTGGACTTGTCTGGGGTCAGCTCGGGCTGTGTCAATGTTCTGGGGCTGCCAAAAGAGCTCCAGCTTCCCCCCGGGCATTGGCGGTGCTGGGAGTGGGGACAGTGACAGCCGGCCGCTGCTCCGGCTCTGATCAGCTCATGTCAGCTCAGTGGTTCCCCCTGGGCGTGTGGAGCAGGAGAAGGACAGAGCCAGCCCAGTTTGGCAAAGTTGCAGGAGGCAGAGGGCTGGGTAAGACAAGGGGGACCTTTAACCCAAAGAAGCAAAGACAGGGGAGGACAGGAGAGTACTTCTCACACCTCTGCACAGCTGTTGGAAGGAAAGGAGGTTGTATTCATCCCAGGCGGCCGAGGGCCAGGTGGAAGATAGAGGAGAGGGTATGACACGTGTTAGCCCCTCCATAATTCTAAATGTGACACGGGCTGCTTCAGGGAGCAGTGAGTTCCCCATCCCCTGAGGTGCGCAAAGTGCAGCCAGAAAGCAAGGTCACATGTTGGATTGGTGATAGTGGGGAGATATTGCCAGCATCACAGGGAATCCCGTCCAGACCCAAGGGTCTCTATCGGAAATACGTCTCTGAGTCTCTATCAGTTACCTACTGTCATAAAAATGTAAAGTGACAAATAGAAAGCCGCAGCAGCAGACAACAGAGCACATATGTAGCTCCTGCGTCTGCAGGTTGGCTGGGAGCAGCTGAGCCGGGCTGGGTTGGTTGGGAGTAGCTCTGTATCACGTGATTCTCCTCCTCCTCGGACCAGGGAGCCAGCCTGGGCTTCTCCATCTCACGGTGATGGCAGGAGGGCAAAAACATGCAAGCAGAAGACTATAAGGCATCCAGAGTCCTCGGTCCGGGTTCCATCACCCCTGCCTCATCCCACTGCCTCAGGCAAGTCACACGGGGGAAGAGGTAAGGAAGTATGCAGTGTCCATGGGTACAGGGCGGGGCGAGGCCTCGGGCCAATAGTGCAGCCCCACTACAGTGGTCACTATGTCAGTTTTGACAGACACACACAAAGTAGGTGTGCAAACATTGAATGAACATGTGACAAGTTTCCTAGCAAACCAAGTCGTTCCCGAGGCAGGTTCATGAGGAGATCGGAGCTCTCTGTAGAATGCGTAAGTTCCTGGCCATACAAAGCCTTGGTGGGCATATACAAGCCTTCAGATTCTATGCTGTGCCTAAAAATCTATAACTTACAACAGGAAGGGGCCCCAGGCATCATCTAGCCCAAATATCTCACTTCACAGACTGGCAATCCAAGATCCAGAGAGGGGAAGAATCCTGCCCAAGCCCGTCCAGTTGAGATCTAGCTGTTGCTGTGGTGTTCCTTCTCCCCTGCACGGCCAGGGTCAGCGGGACTTGCTAGTTTCTGGGGTGACACTGCAGGGACCAAGTGTGGATGCAAATGAGACATAAAATGCAGCTCAGAACCCCCACCTATAATCGTTGTAAGATTTCAGTCAGATGACAGGTTTGTAATGCCTGGCACATGGCAGGTGTGTAATACCCAATGATCATTGCCAATATTACTCCATAAAGTATTTGGGTGCTCAGGGCAGGAAAAGAGGCTTGACGGAGGAAGCAGGAACAAGGGCTGGCTTTCAGAAGGCTTTCGTAGGAGCTGGGACTGCAGGGTATGGCTTGCGGGTAGCCTGCGGGGGCACATAGTTCTCTGTGCCCTTGTTCACACTGGCTTTAGTTGGGCACACTGGCAAGAGCCGATGGGGTCTTGGAGAAAAGGAGGCAGAGTCTGCCCAAGTGGAAAGATTGCTGAGTGCATGAGATGTCTCATGTCCTCAGTGTTATGCAAGTTGTGGTGGGGGCAGAGATGTGAACAATGCCCTTGAGACCCACACAGTCTGACAGGGCAGAGATAACTGCCAGCAATGACGGCAAACCAGTGGCCACATGGCCGTGAGGACATGGGAGGACTGGGAATGGACCCACTGATTCTATTTCAGTGTTTCATGAGTTCGGTCAAAACAGGGGCTGTCTTTCCCCGGTCCCTAGAAGAGTGTCTGGCATACAGAGGGTGCTAAATAAGTGTTGGTGGAATGAACGAGTGTCAGATGAGTCTGAGAGGTTTTTAAAGTCTTCCTGGAGCAGATGTAACCTGGACTGGGTGCTAAAGACTAGGTGGGATTGGGAGCCACGGCGGTCAGTTATTCTGGATATGGATTTGCCTTCCATGCACACAATATTCCTGCCAAGATTCCCATGCAGAATGCCTTATCCACGGCAGGGCCCTCCACACGTCTGCCTCTGATCGACTTACTTCACAGCCAAGTGAAGTGCCCTAGTGAGCCTGTGCTCGTGAAATTCACCGGTCTTGCCATGTTCCTCATCTACATGAAACAGCTGGCTTGATAGAACGGCAGAACAGTTAAGAAACAAAACCTTGTAGGGCTGCGGTGATGTCCTCTGTGGTGCTGCATCTACTGTAAATCAGCATCCAGTACGTGGTGCCACCTCTCTCCTTGCCAGGCTTCACAAGCCCAGGAATCAAAGAAGGGAAAAAGGAATGGCCCACTCACTACTACCCCTAGCAAGTTTTTAGCAGAATTTTTGCTTCCTTGTCTCACGACTTTATGCGCTGTTGGCTTAGAGGTCTTGGTTCCAAAGGAGGAATGCTTCCACCAGGAGACGCGACAATGATTCCATTGAACTAGAAATTAAAGATTGCCATCCCGTCCATTTGGGGCTTCTCGTGCCTCTGAATCAACAGGCAAAGAAGCTACCGTGCTGGGTGGGGTGATGCGTCCTGACTACCAAGGAGAAATTGAGTTGCTACAAAACAATTGAAGTAAAGGGAAGTAGCTCTAAAATACAGGGCATCCCTTAGTACTGTCAGGCTCTGTGATCAATATCAATGGAAAAACACAACATCCAATTCAAGCAGAGCTGCTAACGGCCTAGATCCTTGAGGAATGAAGATTTGAGCTACTCCACCAGGCAAGAGCCATGATCAGCTGAGGCATTTGCTAGGGATAAGGGAAGGTGGGGTGATAATGGAAAAAAAATAGTTATAGATATCAGCCATGACCACATGACCGGTGGCAGGAATGGAGACTGTGAGTGTTGTGTTTCTTCCTTGTTTTGTTATGAATGTGTGTGTGTGTGTGTGTGTGTGTGTGTGTGTGTGTGTGTGTGTATACATACAGGTATGGCAAATATTTTGTTTTCTTTTATCTCCTATGCCCTCATCATCTAATATAAGATGTATTTGTAATAGTTAAGTATATACCACAGTATTTAAGTTGCCAGATATCAAAAGAGAAGAGTGAATATCACCAAAATACGTTGCATCTTCTTGTATGAAAAGGGTTAACATGTTTCTGGTGTGTGCAAGACAGGTGCATCATTGTCCGTGGAAGTATGGCTTTGTGATTATCTTTACTTGACAATTACGTATGGTTTCAGGGAAGATATATTGGTGCCAAGTTGACAAGGGGTGGACTGTGATGGTCAGATTTATGTGTCAACTTGGCTAGCTTACAGCCCCTAATTATTCAATCAAGCATTAATCTAGGTGTTGTCATGAAGGTATTTTATAGATGTGATTAAGGTCCCTACTGAGTTGACTTTAATTGAGGGAGATTATCCTAGATAGTCTGGATGGGCCTGATTCAATCAGTTGAAAGGCTTTAAGGACAGAGCTGAGGCTTCCTAGAATAAGACGAAATTCTACTTGTGGACTACAGCTCCAGCTTGTGCCTGCAAATTGTAGCCTGTTCCTCCTGACAGCCTTCCCTACAGATTTTTGACTTGTCTAAGCCAACCCTCACAACCCACACAACCCTGACAATTCCATAAGCCACCAGTTGTGTTTCTCTGGTTGAACTCTGATACAAAATATGTAGAGGTCAACCCAGTGGAAAGGGCTAGGGAGAAGGGCATGACATGTTAGGGGGTGGGTCACAGGGACTGATTACTGCAGGGAATAAAAGGCACTTGGTCTAGTTAAGCCAAGACAGTAAGTAAGAGCTGGATTAAGTAGCATGATGTGTGGAGGCTGAAATGTCAGGCTGAGGAGTCAGAATTCAATGTTGTAAATGATGGAAGCCATCAAAGGCTTCCATGTTGGATACAGACTGATAAAAGTCTAGGCCTCTAAAAGATCCATCTGGCTCTCTTATAAGAATGGACTGGAGCTAGGAGAAAGTGAAAGCAGTGAGGGTCCCTTTGATCGGTTCTGTTTTAGGAGAGCTGAGGGCCTGTGTGCAAGAGTTTAACTGGAAACCATTAATTTAACAGGAAGCCATTTTGTGCATTTCCGATGGAGGCGGGGGTGGAGGCAAAGATGTAGGAATGGTGGTGGCATATCGGCTGAGAGACAGGGAGAGTGGGGAAATTAAAACCTCACATGGTAGATGGGGTCATTTTCTCAATTCTTTATAGCCTCCCCGCATTAGAATTACACATCTGTGGCCATGGCCGAGACATTTTAGCAGTTGATGCTCAAGATTCTACTAGAGATGATATATGTCCCCGATGCACTGATGGTCGGGTGACTTTCTTTGGCCAGTGGAATGTATGCAGAAGTTGCAATACATGAGTTCTGAACCGAGGCTTCCAAAGGCATCACAGTTCCACTCTTGTGCTTCTGTGATTCTATGAGAAGAATTTTCCAAAGAAAGTAGCTGCTATCCCCTCAGCCTGAGCTCGAGTTTGAATATGTGTTGGGGCCATTCAGAGCCCAACCTTCAGTCTGGACCAGCGGAGGACCAAAGTAGGCCCGTGCAGCCAGGGCCGGCCTAGACCAGCCAATTCTCCGTTCATCTGGAGACCCTGGAGCCCGAGAACAAATCCTTACTGCTGTAAGTCCTTGAGCTCCGGGGTAGTTTGCTACCTAGCACTAATGTAGCAATCACGATCCTTCATACGAAGAGAATGTGGCTGCTTCATTTCAGTGGCTAAACACGTACTGGCTCCAGGGGAAGAATCTGTTTAGCTGTGGGCCAGAGCTGGAGGTAAAATCTGAGACACTGCAGAGGAGTGGAGAGTACATTGTACTGACCCAAGTTCTAGACGTGTATCTGCCACTAATTCTCTGAATGACCTTTGGCTGATCACGTCCCCTGACCCAGCCTCCATTTCATAGTCTATGCAACATAGTGGCTCACTAAATGCCCACCGGTTTAACTCTGCCCGGTTCCAATATCAGACTTGCTAGTATGTTGATCGATGACACTACTAGCCAGTAAAACTGTTAGGCCTTGCTTCAAACCCTTAAAACTTTGGTAGTGGCTGGCTAGAACTGCCTTGAGAAAGGGACTGAGGTTGCATCCAAGCTCAGCAAGAACGAGCTCCACGGGTGGCCCCC
Source organism: Neofelis nebulosa (assembly GCF_028018385.1). Classification (NCBI taxonomy): domain Eukaryota; kingdom Metazoa; phylum Chordata; class Mammalia; order Carnivora; family Felidae; genus Neofelis; species Neofelis nebulosa. Next base: position 43,230,562 of record NC_080794.1, on the reverse strand, counting down.
TGGGAAGTTAGGAAATGGTGGGGTGGTGATTTGCACTCCTAAGGTAACCACTTCCCCCTGGGAAAGGTGCACATGAGGGTCCGTGACAGCGATGCTTTGGGGCTACCTGTTCAGCAGGAAAGCCTGTGGAGCCGAAGCAGGGGCTGTTGGGTGTTCCTGGCTCTGAGAACCTTCTGCCAGGTTCCCTGTGCCCGGTGCTTGGGAGCAGATCTTCTGACATCTTTGAAGCAATCAAATGAGCAATAAAATTGTTGCTTCCCTGAGCTTCTTAGAAGCTACATAGGAAGCAGGCTGTGTGTGCTGCTAACTTCAAATTCCCCGTGGCTGCCCCCGGAAGCTCTCGCGATGCTAGTAACCACCATGCTTTCCCGAGCTCTGCAGTCCTGATGGAGCATGGGTGTGCACACAGCATCCTCTCAGGGGGCTCGAGAGAGGAGCACAGCTCTGCCCTAGGATGCACAGGGCCCAGCTCTGTCCACAGTTCCCTGTGTCGTCTTTCGAGAACTGCGGGGCTTCCTGTCAGCTTCCTCATGTCTAAATTGTAATCCTGCAGCACAAGTAAGAACCAGGAAGGTGGACTTGGGCTTCAGGGTCCCTTATAGCTTCTACATGCTGTTTCTACTAAAAGAGAACTTGGAGGGGCGCCTGGGTGGCTCAGTCGGTTAAGCGTCCGACCTAGGCTCGGGTCATGACCTCACAGTTCATGAGTTCGAGCCCCGCATCGGGCTCTGTGCTGACAGCTCAGAGCCTGGAGCTTGTTTCAGATTCTGCGTCTCCCTGTCTCTCTGCCCGATTCCTGCTTGTGCTCTCTCTGTCTCTCGAAAAAATAAATACATGTTTAAAAAAATTTAACATAAAAGAAGCTTGGATAGGAGACGTTTTACAAGAGACCAGGGTTTGAGTTTACAGTCTTTGAGTCATAAGTGACAGAAAACCTAGGCCAAACTGGTTTAAGGAGATACATTTGACTGATATAACCACAAAGCACAGGGATAGTGTTTGGTTGCAGGCGTGGCTGGGCCCAGGGTTTGAAAATCACCATACGATACTAACACATTCAGCACTCCCTCCAGGCCTTGACTGTTTTCCTCAGTACTGGCTCTGCCCTCAGGCAGGATTTCTCCAAGCGGTGGCTCTCAGCAGCTCCAGATTCTCCCACCTCCTAAAAACAAAAGACCAGCAGAAGACGGGCTTCATTTCTCTCCTTTTTTTCTAGCGAAATTTCCGGGATTGCATTTCACCGGATGGCTTAGGCTCTGCCTCCATCCTGAACCAGTCATGAGACCAGGAGTGGGGGGCCCAGGGTTGACCCCACTTTCAAATACATGGACAGAGAACGGGAAAATGTTTCGAAAAGAAGGAGGGAAGGATGCTGGGAAGACAAAACAACAGACACGCACACCCTGGGACAAGGTTTCTGTGTTTATTCGCTGACAGCTGACCCAGCCAGGAGACATTCCTGAGGCTCGGAAAATGAACAAACGAAAAAAAAACCACCTGGTCACTCATTAGCTGGTGCAAAAACACCTGCCAGTATGTATGTGGGTATCTCTCATGTGCTCGGCACCGCGCTAGTGATTTTTAGGAGGTAAAAAAGTGGCCTATTAAAAGACCCCCAATCATTGGGGGCATTCAATGTCGTTGGGGAGAGAAAGATGAACACAGACAGCGAATAAGGGAGACGGGCTGAAGTGGCTGATTCATAGCAGTGCTCTGAGAAGCAAGAGTGCAGGGATCACAGGGACCAGAACAGTGAGGACCCGGGCCTTGATGGGGAGACTACCTCTGGACGAGTGCCAGGCGTAAGGTGGACATTACAGGTATGGGGTGGATGCTGGAGGTGTCAGGATGATTCAAGGGCTCCACGGATACAGAGTAGAGCTGGCTGAACAGACAGGAAAGAACGGGACCAGACTCTGAGGAGTCAGACGCCACGTGAGGGATTAGATTTACACAAGGGGCGGCAGGGAGCCATAGAAGGCTTTAGAGCAAGGGCAGGGCTGGACACAGAGTTTGCTCTTCCTGCCAGCCCCACAGGTCTGCCTGGCACAGCACCAGCCCCATCCCAGAGGACTCCAGAATGCCCACGTTAAAATCGCACACGTTAAACTGTCAAATAAAAGGGAAAGGGCAACACGGCATACAGTGTATGATCCCAGTTTGGTGGATAAAATATATAGGCATATGCTACCGACCACCACGTAGTGAGCTCTTGTATTCACTGAGTGTTCCCTGGAATGTGCCGCAGAGCACTCGCGGTGAATTAGTCCTCGCCCTGTAACGTGGGTATCATCTTCCCCTTCCGCAGCTCGAGAACTAAGTTTTACGCGGAGTGGGTGAGCGGCAGAGGTGGGGTGTGACGCTGGGCATGTCTAAATCCACCTTAGCCCCTGTGTTGAAATGTTAACGGTGATTATGGCTCTGTGGGTGGATTACAAGGGATTTTCATTTTCTTTTCTATACTTTTCTATAGTTTGCCAATTGTCTACAGTGAATATTTATATTACTTTGGCAGGAGAAAACAAATACATACTTTAAAAAAAAAATTCCTCCAGGTGTGCCTGGGTGGCTCAGTCGGTTAAGCATCCGACTTCAGCTCAGGTCATGATCTCGCGGTTCGTGGGTTCGAGCCCCGCGTCGGGTTCTGTGCTGACAGCTCGGAGCCTAGAGCCTGCTTCCCATTCTGTGTCTCCCTCTCTCTGCCCCTCCCCTGAGCATGCTCTGTCTCTGTCTCTGTCTTTCTCTCTCAAAAATAAACATTAAAAAAAAAAATAAAAAATAAAATCCTCTGGTCCTCATGCTAGGGACCCGAGCCCTTCTGAGAATTACTCCCCAAACTACCACTGAATTTCCCCAGCACTTCAGGGGAAACAACCTGCTCACAAACCAGCAGAGAGAAGCTTTGCTCTCAGACTCTAAGTCCCCCATATTGTTACAGTGCCCATTTCATTTTTCTTTACCATTTCCTCTCATTCATAAATTAATTTTAATTACACAAAGGATATAAGGATACTCATTTGTGCCCTGTAGAAAATTAAAATACTACAGGTAAGACTCAAATTCCATGTGATCATCACCTCTCCTGTCCAATGACCTCCCATGAAAGGTCATGGAGTGTAGTTATTTTTCTAGACATTTCCCTCTGTATTTACACATGTAAATATGTATCCAGGAAAATAAAATGCTATTATTGTGTGTGTATTTAACACTACTGCATTCTGTTTTGCATACTATTCTGCAACTTGCTTTTTAAAAAATTTTTAATGCTTATTTATTTTGGAGAGAGAGAGAGGCAGACTGCAAGTGGGGGAAGGGCAGAGAGAGAGGGAGGGACAGAATCAGGAGGAGGCTCCAGGCTCTGAGCTGTCAGCACAGAACCTGACACGGGCTCGATCCCACGAACTGTGAGATCATGACCTGAGCCGAAGTCAGACGCTTAACCAACTGAGCCACCCAGGTACCCCTGCAACTTGCTTTTTAAAAAAGAAAATGTTTACTTATTTCTTTTGAGAGAGACAGGGAAAGAGCACACATGAGCCAAGGAGGTGCAGAGAGAGGGGGAGAGAGAGAATCCCAAGCAGGCTCCGCAAGGTCAGCACGGAGCCCGATGTGGGGCTTGATCTCACAAACCGTGAGATCATGATCTGAGCCAAAATCAAGAATCAAACGCTTAACCGACTGAGCCACCCAGACGACCCACGACTTGCCTTTTTCATTCACCAGGATGCCGCAGCTGTCCTCTGGAATTGGGAAGAACCAAAAATGTCATCCAGGCAATGCGTGCAGCTCATTCCCAGAAGGAAGAGGCTTTGTGCCTCGGACTGTCGTGCCAAGCCTGAGCGTCTCGCTGCCTGTAGGGTCGGAACGCTGTCCACAAAGGGCCACCAGGTAGCCATTATCATTACCGGCCACCATCATCATTGGGACATCGTCAGCAACTCCAGAAGGGAGTCATGACACCTGCATGAATACCACAGGGGCCCTTAGTTCTCCTCCCCAACGGGGGCCGGTTTCAAGGATCAGGCCTAGAAGCAGAGCGAGGAGGTGGAGGGGAAGGCCTTGCTTCACCCAGGAAGCCAGGAGACGGTGGGGCAGGGGAGGGGCGGCCAGCAGGTGCGGTCTTCCCCAAAGGCCAGCGCTGGCAAGAGACAGTCCACCGCAGAGGCAACAAGAAACCAATGAAGGTGACGAGCTGAACCCACATCCACTCGTCCTTTGCTTACATAGCAGGAGGGTCTGACGTGCGGAAGGGGGTCCGAAGGGAAAGACGGTGGACTTCTTGGGACCCCTGGGGACCCCTGCTGGTTTCATCCGGTGGAGAAAAGGTGCAGACACCTTGTCTTGTATTCTCCATGTCATGGTCGCATCCAATCCCTTTCCACATCCCTGGGAAAGTCTGGAGAGCTCGTGAAGCTCCCCCGACAACACCGCATTCCGGGAGGCCCCCACTCCGCAAGCACGGCCGCGAGAGAGAATGCCCCCTAGAGCTGCCAGCCTCCCCGCCACACCCTAGTTCTTCTGACCACCTCCAGGAAGCGACCGTCGGGAAGTGTGGACCAGTGGAGAGAAGCCCCACTGAGGGTTCAAACACACCCAAGTCCACGACCCCAGGAGCCCCCCACTGCTGTCTCGGGCCTGGCCGGCCCTCCTCTCCTCCACTCTGCAGCCCCAGACGGGAGGTGTGCTTTGGGACAACAAGCGGCAGATGACAGAAGCTTTTCAAAGGGAGGAAACCCCTCTCTTCGGAGCAGGCTTCTTTCCTGCTATGCCAGTCCCCTCCCCGTCAGGGCTCGCGTGAGGTTATTTGCGGTTGTGCCACAGGCCTGGAGGGATCTCTTCCTGTGACTTTGTTTGTCTGTGCGGCTGGTGCCCGTACTGAGCAGTGGGGCCGCAGGAGCGCTTCCCGGAGCCCCTGGCTGGGCCGCGCTCTCGCTGGAGGTGAGACGTCACTCAAATGCACACACATGCCCCTGTGCGGCCGCGGAGAAGTTCCCAGAATAATTACTTATACCCAGTCACTTCGCCCAGATGTTTATACAGCTGGGGAAGATGACAGTGTTGGGGAATAAGGTCAGAAACCACAGTTATCGTGAGACTCCTGTTGGGAAATAGACGGGAAGGTCCTCTGATTGAACCGAGTGCTGGGAACACGGGGTGTGTTAAGCTACTTCACCGGTCTGCTGGGAGACACCCCGGTCCTGGGGCACACCTTGCCTGAAACCCTTTTCTGACTCTGCCACCCCGGATGGGCCCCCGTTTGGGTTCCCACAAGGTCCCGCTGCCATTTCTGCCTCCCTCCATTGCGCTTTCGTTCTGGAAAGTTCTTCACCAGGGCCACAGCTCTTTCAGGACCCTTGTGTAGCCCCGTGTCCGATTCATCTCCCCACTGTGGGTGCCAAGCACATGGCCTAAAGCAAAGTCAACTGTCACAGTAGTTTGTTGAATAAAAAATAATAGTAATTGGAAGAAAGGAGCCCCAAGTGAAAGCCCTGGGCAGCCCTCCCACTGTTGTCTGTGTAGCATCGGCAGGGCTACAGGACGCCAGAGGGAGGCTGTCAGAGCCCCCCGCTTGGTCTCTGGCTTCTTCTGAGGTAGTTCAGTGCCCCCACTATTGGCCCCATCCCACAGCCACTATCCTTGTCCCATCTGTGTCCAAGCAGATACGAAACACCGACACTTCCTCAACCTCAAAATAAACACGCCGTCCCACAAGGCCTGTGCGCGTGGCCTAGCGTCTGTGTGCGGGGTGAGCCTACAGCCCTGGGCACAGCACCCCGGCTGCCCTTCCGGACTGAGGCTCCTCTGTTCGGCTTCACAGGCTCCATATCCCCCTTCCCTCGGATCCCCGGGAGAAATATCCCCGTAGCCCTCTCCCTTCAAACTCGAAAGTTCAGAGCTGGAAAATTCCACCATCATGCTCTGACACGGAAGAATTAAAAAAAAAAAAACAAAAACAGAAAAGGAATCCCCTGGTGACCAAGGTTCCCCAGCTTTGAGAACCACCAGGCTGCGTTCTTGTAGGAGAGCACAGAGAAAAGGGAAGAGGTCTGTCCCCAGGCAGACCTGTACCCAGGCAGGTCTGTACCCAGAACCAGCAAAAAGGAGACACTGAGAATGGTTCCCAGGCCCACCTGTTCAGCAAGACCTTTTCAATCACCCTCTTCACTCTCCGGGACATCCGAGCCAAGCCATCGTGTACAAGTTGAACTTTGGGTGGTGGTCCGTGGGGTAAGAGCCCAGCCTGGGTCTCACCCTCTTGGGCTAGAGATTCCAAGCTCAAGGTGTCATATAACAGGGTCCCATCAGATGAGTACCCATGGTCAGTATAATTAGTGGAGCTTTCTAGGCCTATCACTCTAAAAACTGTTTGTTACGATAACGGGCCTTGAGCTTGAATGAGCGTGATTCTCCCTGAAGAAGAGAGAGAAGTAACTGGGTCCATGTGGCGAATGATGGTTAGCTCAGGAAAAGGGGAACTGCCCATCTCCTATCCTGGGCTCCCGGGGGGTCCGTCAGCCACCCTGCTACTGGGCCTCAGATGGAGCAAGGCTCTCCCTGCACGGGAGGCTGCGAGCCTCCAATTCTAGCAGAGTGCAAGCATCCCCCTTGGCTGCCTATGCAGGCTCCAGCAAGGTGGGTGAGGCCGGGGCCGTGCCCCAACCCTCTTCTGTGCCCTCTGTGCCAACAGGTGGTGGCAGGAAGCAGGGAGTGAGCATGTGTGTTTAACTGGAACACTTGGGTGGGGCTGTTTCTTGTTTGGCTCAGCCCAAAGAGAAAGGACCAGATAGAAGCGTGTAACCACATTTATGACTCAGTGACAACACAACACTCGTCAAGAGCTGCGGGGTTACGGTGCTGAATATGAGCTACACAGAGAGCCGGGCCAGGCCAGACAGCAGAACCTCGGAGGGCCCAGGGCACATGGAGCTGGCAGGGCAGGGAGTGCAGAGGCAGAGGAAGGAGGGAGAAAGGCCTGACTTCCGTGGGACTCTGTGGGCACCGTGAAGAGTATGGGCACTGACCCCAGGGCCCTTCCCCGTGCAGGGGGAGAAAGGTCCCATGGGTGAACACCGCGGCCAGGACACCAGGCTGCAGTAGGGAGCAAACAGGACAGGGCATCTAGAGACTCTAGTCTCTGCTCTTTGGCTAATTCATCCTGGGATCTTGGGCAAGCCTCCTGCCTTCTCTTAGCCCCAGCTTCCCCATCTATTACATGCTTGTAGTGATCTATAGGAGAGCTTCTGGCAGCCTCGGGTGTTGTCCCAAAAAGGAAGGAAGCAGAGGGGGAGATGAGTTACCGGGGGGGAACAGAGAACCCTACACCACGGCCCCTCGTCTCCTCTTCTGACCACACCAGCAGCTCAGCAGCTGCCCCCGCATGGGTCCCATCACCCAGAGTCCCAGCAGAGCCCTGAGCTCACAGAGCTGTGAACGCTGGAGATGGATGGTCAGGCAGAAGAGCAAGGAGCAGGCCGGCACACAGATGGCCTCACACAGACGAGCGGCTCAGGCAAAGCAGCCGTTCCCCCGCTCTCGCCCCAAGCTCCCCCTGAAAAGCCCAGATCCTGGCAGATGACCTAGGGAATGGGGTTCTCTGCCCGTTCTTGGCTTACCCAAGTATGGCAGCCCTCTTCTAGAGAGCTTCCTTAATTCAGGGCCCCTGTATCCTGGGCAGTCTGCAGAGCCATGCGGACCAGAGCCGGGTCCTTCTGGGGGATCTCAGCTTCAGCCCCCTATGCCCCAAATTCAGGGCCTCGTGGGGCCAGAGGATGCAGGCCTGCTGAAGGCAGAAACAAGGATCAAAACACAGCAAAGAGAAACCCACATCTGCCCCCTTTGAGCAAGAAGTTCAGCCTTCTGTATAGGGCCTGTACCTGGCCACGTTCCTGGTTAGGGATGAAGGCATGGCATGGGAATGCATCCATGGGGAGGTCTTTGGCACGTGGCCCTGGTGATTCAGATCTCCTCTCACATGGATCAGAATTCACTCCTTTCCTCAAAGGTTTAAGTCCTACTCACCCTTTAGGTCAATGTTGTACCTCCTCCAGGAAGCCTTCCCAGCCTACACTTACGGCTCACGGGATGGTCTCTCACACTTACCATACTTTTGTTACAAAACCTTGTATGTAATTTTTCCCCCATCATCCCATGCCTGTTATATTTTTCTCTACATCCAACATAGGATATATCCTCACCCTAATACTATTCATAGTCCACCATTGATGTTGGTTGGATTTCACCAACATTCAAGAAGTATCCACTGCTTTCTTCATGGTAGCCAAGGGCTCATGACTGACCACGTGCAGTCCAAAGTCTTCATTTTACAGATGGAGAAACTGAGGCCCAAAGAGAGGATGGGCTCTACCGCGGGTCAAATAGTGAGCTGGTGGTGGGGCTGGGCCTAGAGCCCACAGCACTCCAACTTTTGTCTCACTGCCAATTCTGAGTCTTTTCTGGAACCTCCTTGACAGATGGTCTCCCTCTGCATGGATGCCTCTAGTTCCTGGGAGCTCAGCCTTGCGGAAGGCAGCTTAGGCAGTGCTGGGCAGCCAACAGAACCCTGTTTCTTCTGCCAAGCAAAAATTTGCTTCCTTGCAACCTCCCCTCCCTGATCCATCTCTGTCACTCAGTCCTTTGTTTGGTCCCTCATTCGCTCATTCAACCGCCATTGGGCACCTGCCTTGTGCCAGCTGAATGAAAGAAGCATGTCTTGCCTACTAGAGCAGGGACAGCTGCATAGAGTATTAAACGCTTGGTGTGAACCTGAGCTCCAGGAGGGCAGGGACCACTTCTGGGTTCTCTCACCGTGTCTTCAGGGACAACCACAGGGCATAGCACTGCAGAGGTGCTCGTAAGTCTCCCTGGATACAAAAGAAATAGTGAACGACATGGATGTGAAACAGGAAAAGGCTTGTTCAGGTAGGGTAAAAACCGAGAGACAGCAGCTGGTTCTGCGTGGGTTGGAGGAGGGAACAGTCAAGGTGGACTTTGAATTAGGTGGAGAAAGGTGGGTTTCAGCAGACAGGGCAGGCAGGGAGGGCCCAGCAGAAGCAGAGATGCTACCACAAAGAACAGGGTGTACCTGGCACTCCTAAAACCTTCCATCCGGAACCATCATAAGGCAGGAATGGGGACTAGGAAGAAATGAGACAGGTAGGGACAGCTGGGCCATGAAGGGCCTTGAATTCTAAGCTAAGATAACTGGACCTGGCCCAACGGCAAAAGGAAGACAGCAGCATTTTTCAAAGTGAGTGACAGGATCTGAGCAGTGCTTTGGAAAAATCACTATGGTGACCGGGTATGAAACGCATCCGCCAGCTCACGTGGGGACCCGTCGGGAAGCCGGTGCAATTGTCCAGGTGAGAGATGATTACAGGGCAGCCAAAAGACCAATCATTTCCCAGTTGAATGGTAATTGGGCATTCCAAACGCAATCCCCAGGTTGTCAGTGTCCCCAGCTGTAATCTCCTCCCTGCGCTCTGGCCGGCCCTGCGTGAGCAGCTCAAGCAGCTTATAGTTAATCCTCCGGGCTTGGGCACCTCCTCCCCACACTGCCATGGCCAGCCCCTTGGTGGGCAGGGCTGTGTCTCTGCATAAGGACTCTGATGGGCCACCATCAGGCCCCCGAGCTTTCCAGGCTCTGTCCAGCTAGCCCCGGGCTGGCAATACCAAGATGGCTTCCGTGGGTCTTGGGCCCAAACTGATTAATCATCACTTTATTCCAGCTCTCAGCTCTTGCTGCAATTGGCATATTTATTTCTAATCAGCTCTTAAAAATGGCATCATTCAAAGGTGCTTAGCCACATTACTTAATTCTCAGTCTGTATTACTATTGATTTCAAATATTCTCCTCAAGATATGGCTCATCATTCAATGCAGAAGTCTGTTTATATAATAATCTTATCTGGTTACTAAAATCTGTGAAATCTCTTCAATTGCCTCTAATGCAAGATCGGAGGCTGGTTGCTAAATGAGTCAATTTTACTTTAATTTGGTTTATTTACAGTACATGTTTTAATGTTCTGCTTTCCCATCTTTTGCAGCAACACTGAAAATAAAGGCAAATGTAGGCAGAGAGAGGGTCCTGTGCTTTTCTCAGTCTGCAGGAGTCGAGGCAGCCTGCCTGAGCTCCCAGAGTAGAGCTTTCTACCTCGGCCAGCCCGCGGAAGGACCCGCAGGGGCCCGCAAATGCCGACAGCAACCGCGCGGGGCCATTAAAAGAGCACCAGAAGGAGATCCCAGATTTGGTTCCAGTCCCTGCTTTGCCATTCCATAAAGATGATCAGGTTGCTTGACATCATGGAGACTCAGTCTCCCCATCTGCGAAACGGGGATGATATAACATCTTCCAAGCGCAGGTCTCTGGAGATGCGCAGCGACTAGGAGGTTAAAGTGCACGTGGTGGGGGCTCCACGCTCCTCCTGCACCAGTCTCCCGTCCCGTGAATCACTTTCCTCTGCATGCCGGCTTGCTCCTGGGCCAAAGGGGTAGCCCGACCCTCTCCATCACAGCACATCCCCCGGTACTTTTTGCTTCGGACCCGCTGCTGAGTGGCCACCTCTGTCTGTGTCTCTTTGATGCAATGGCAAAGGAGAGAATGCATTCGAGCCAGCTCTGTGTGTGCGAGCCAGGCCCTGGAGCCACGTCTTGCTGGCGCCCCTGATCCCTGGTCCGGTCACCTGTGGCCAGGGAGCAGAGGCCAGGATCAGTGCTCGAGAACCCAGCCGTGCCTCCTCTACAGAGCTGGAACATGCCAGATGCTGGGCGAGGCTCTGGCTGTGCAACATGGGGCCCTGGCTTTGGGCTACCCCCCAGCTGGCTAGAGACGCGCGCGAAAGCAAGAGGAGACGCTCTTGGGCTGCGGGAGGAGGGGCCGAATGTTCGACGAACCCCACCCTCTTTTATTAGTAAGTGTTGTGCCCGCTGAGGAGGCCACAGGGATGGCAGCATACTGCTGTCTCTGGGCCTCTCCTTGGCCCAGGCAGAGCTGAGGAACCCCCTGCCTGCAGCAGGCAGGTTCCATTTGCCCCTTCATGCTCGTCTTCCCCAATTAACAACAGCTGGTCCCCTATAAAACCGACCGGTGAGATGGTTTGTTATTGGAAGACAAGGCGACATCATTAGGCATTAATGGCTCAGCCCCGTCGCCTGGCCTGAGTTCGCGGGGTTAATGCGGCGAGATGTCGGGCCTCGCCCTGCAGAGCTGCTGGCCTCCTCTGCTGTTTCCAGGCCGTTTCTCCAACCTCCACCCTCTGGATCAAGAACCGGGGGGCGGAAGGAAGTCAGAAGAAGGTCCTGATTTCCTGCAAGGGAAACTGCAGGAGGCAGAGGATCCGCCGCTTAGAGGAGAGAGAGTTCGATTGAAAGAACAGAGTTTAATTGAAAGAACAACTTTGAATCCGGAAAGTTTTTTTAAAAATTCCTGCTTGTGCCTGGGTTAATCATTCTGTTTCCCTCAGCGCTTAGATACGCCCTCCTTTTGTCTCCCCCTCTCTGTTTATCCTTACATCACGGCTGCTAGCTCATGTGAGACCCCTCATGCTCCTGGTTTGAAGGTTAAGAAGAGGCTCATGGGCTATATTCAGACAAGAGCGCTTTCCCTGGCAATTTAACCGCGTGACTGCGAGAGACGGTCGGGGGCAGGCTGAGACCCACAAGTCACACTGACTGGATTTGGTGCCGAGAACAACTTTGCCTTCTAAGGTGACTGTTTCATCGTGGGCTTGTATATTTCCTTGGGTCCTCAAACCAAAGCCTGAGTCTGCATGGCCCCCTTGATCTTGGCAACAAAAGTGACCAACACTGTTCCACAAGGAAGTCTCCCTTTCATTAGGCAAATCACGAATCTCCATGCTACATTAATTCATTCATTAACTTGGCAAACATGAAGTGACTACCTATTTTTATTTCTATCTATCTATCTGCCTGTCTGTCTATCTACATATCTATCTGTCAAGCTCTACAGACAAACACATCTGCCACTCCCAACAAATCGGTTAGAACAGATGCATTCAAGGATTTTGTTAAAAGGAAAATATTCTATTTATCCTTCGCTCCTTCCTTCCTTCTCTCCTTCCTTACTCTGTCCTTCTACAAAACTTTCTTAAGCATTTATACTCGATATAGACGTGATTAAGATCGAGGTTCTATGCTAAAGGAACAAGAAACTTACCATCTGCACAGAGTGACAAAATGGCACCCCCACGGAGTGGAGAATCAAAGCCCCATTGAGGAGTCCTTGGGGCTGCCGGCAGCCAGCTCTTCTGGCATGAGCTTTGGACAGAGACTTGAGGGGGAGCCAGCAATGGCGGGACAGAGTCCCTGGGCTGAGTTCACACTCTCATTCCTTCTGTGCTTACCTCCCTGTCGTCTTCCCTTGATGTTCAGGCGAGTAGATCCTATCTCAACCCTGCTAAGGGAAACCAGCAAGGAGACGTGGAGTCCATCCCTGGCCAGAGCTTCGTTGGGAGAAAAGTACTCCTAGGGCCAGCCTAGAGTGGCAAAACCCTTTGCACCCACGCCACCCCGGGGGAACCACACCAGGACTGCTTAATCTGGCCCCTCCAAAGTGCCTGAGTGAACTCTCAGCCCATTACTTTCTGTGTTAATAAGGGAAGACACTCCCTGCTCGTACACCCTGGGTGGGAGTAGATTAAAAGAACTCACTGTCTGTCCCACTCATGAGGCACTTAATCAAAGAGTGCCACGAGCATTCCCTTTTCCTCCTTCTCCTGTTCTCTAACTTTTCCTGGGGATAAGGCTTAACCTCCACCACAGGTTCCCAGAGGGAAGAAATAGAAACCTATCTACATTACTTATTGTTTTGAAACCAGAATTATGGCGTCAATTCTGTCACAGGATCGTCACACCCATTCTGAGAATAGGAAGTGATCTAGAAAATGCAGTAGCATAAACACCAAAAATATTGCTATTTAAGGAAGTCAAGTGGGGCGCCCGGTAGCCCATTCGGTTACATGTCCGACTTTGGCTCAGGTCATGATTTCACGGGCCATGAGTTCTAGGCTTGCATGGGGCTCTGTGCTGACAGCTCAGAGCCTGGAGCCTGCTTCAGATTCCGTGTCTTCCTTTCTCTCTGCTCCTCCCCCATTTGCACACTTTTTCTCTCAAAGATAAATAAACAGTAAAAAAAAGAAAGACAGTTAAGTGACTTAATAGAGACTTTGGGTAGCTTCCCAGCTTTACCACTTGCATACCTACTGTGTGACCACGGGCAAGTGTCTCACCTCTGTGGGCCTCAGTCTCCTGTTTGAAGGCAGACTGTTCTGGAGAACCGATGGTGGTCGCCACAATCACGATTCACTGCTTCTCTCTACCCCTAGTATCTCACGCATGAGCCCACGCCCAGCATACAGCTGGGTGCTCAGAAGCCCCTCAGCAAGGAACCTTTGAATGAATGAAAAGAACATTTTCTAAGCAGGAGACATGCTCCAAGAGATCCGCCCCCCCAGGCTCTTTGCAGTAGGACTTTTGGAAAAACCTCTCTAGATGCCACTTCATCTGGACGCCGAATTCCTGCAAACCAGCTGACCTGTATTCACAGTATCCACGTTTGTTTTGGAGAAAATCCAAATGTCCACTTAACCGGGCGGGAGGCCAGCATAATCTTCCTATGTTGTTTGTAACCATGAGATTAATGGTGGGCCTTGCTCTGAACCTTCTGGTGACATCACTCACCTGGGGGTGTCTCTTTGGTATGGATAACAGTAATGGGTTGGTCTTCTCTGTGGCTGTGCCCTGGTTTAGGAGGCTTGCCTTCTGTGGGAAGGCTGCGTGGGGGACGCAGCTACTTGGCTTTGGAGACAGACACTGGTGAGCGCTGAGATAAGTCCCAAGCCCTGCTCTGTGTATCCTGTGCCAACTGAGTGATCTTGGGCAAGTTGCCTAAGCCCTCTGACCCTCGGTTTCCTCACACATGAGGGTCACATCACTTACTTCCTGCAGTTATGGCAAAGATTAAATGAAAGAAATGCTTCATAAATGCCTGCACTCTACCCATTGATACACACACTCACATAATTTATTTTCCAATGGACGGTGGTTGAGCAGCTCATCTGATGTTAACATAGAGCACGAGTTACAACCCAACAACAACAACAAAACAAAACCCATTATAAAGCACGCAAAGGACTTGAACCGATGTTTCTCCCGAGAAGATAGACATATGGACGGCAAACACATACAAAGATGCTCAACGTCACTCACCATTATCACCAACCACCTTTTGGGATGGCTATAGCAACAACAACAACCAAAAAAAAAAAAAAAAAACAAACACACACCAAAAATAGAAAATAACAAGCGTCGGTGAGGGTGTGGAGAAATTGGAAGCCTTGTGGACTGCTCTTGGGAATGGAAAATTGCACAGCCGCCATGAAAGACGGCATGGTGGTTCCTCAAAAATATCTAACAGGATCACTGTATGTCCAGCAAGTCTGCTTCTAAGTACACACCCCAAATAAGTGGAAACAGGGACTCAAACAGCTATTTGCATACCCGTGCTCATAGAACATTGTTTAAAAAAGAGCTAAGAGGTAGAGACAACTCAAGTATTCATTGATGGATGAACAGATCAACAAAATGTGGTACCTACATATGCCGGAAGATCATTTAGTCTTAAAAAGCAAGGAAATTCTGGGGCATCTGGGTGGCTCGGTCATTTAAGCATCTGACTCTTGATTTCAGCTCAGGTCATGATCCCAGGGTCGTGGGATTGAGCCCTGTATCGGGCTCTGCACTGGGCACAGAGCCTGCTTGAGATTCTCTCTCTCCCTCCTTCTGCCCCTCTCCCCCACTCTCTCTTTCAAAAAAAAAATTAAAAAGCAAGGGTATTCTGACATGTGCTACCACATGGATAAACCTTGAAGACATTACGCTAAGTGAAATCAACAGGGACAAAAGGACAAGTACCATTTGATTCCACTTATGGGAGGTACCTAACGTCGTCCAACTTGTAAAGACAGAAGGCAGGTCGGTGGTTGCCCAGGGCCGGGGGGAGGAGGGAGTGGAGACAGTGTTAAATGGGGACAGAGTTTCGGTTTGGGAAGATGAAGAAGTTCTGGAGATGGGTGGTGGTGATGCTCGCAAAACAATGTGGATGTACTGAACGCCATGGAACCCTGCACCTGAAAATGGTCACCATGGTAGGTTTCACGTTATACATATTTTGACACAATAAAGCATTCTAAAAAATAATAATAAAATAAGACACGGGTGATATTATTTGCAGCAGAGAAATCAAGTTCCTGGGGGTTTCGATTTCCAGAGGGACAACACCACTTCCTGAATGCATTTGCTATGATGATGGTGATGATGGTTAATGGTGATAATTGTGGTCATAACAGTCTTACGGTTTTTCTAATCATCAGAGGAAACACCCTGTTTTGTTTTGTTTTTTGGGTTTTTTTTTTTTTGTTTTTTTTTTTTTTACAGATGAGTAAATCGAGGCTCAGAAGGGACTCACTCTTAGGCCAGGAAGCCGGATCACCCAGCCGTTTGTGGGGCAGAGCCGTAAGGGCAATTGAAGGTACGTGGGCACATCACAGTGAATTTGGGCACAACACAGACATGTCCACCTGAGGCACATCTCCATAAGCCTCTCCAACTAAGGCCTGAAGCTCAGGCAACCAACCCCTAGTCGGGTCGAGAAAGTCTAACCAGAAGCAGCTGACCTCTGCCAGCTGGACACAGGCCATAGAGGAGTTTGGAGGGGGTGAGTTTCCCCAAGGGGGTCACTGGTTCCTTACCGAAGATCATTCCTGACTGAACAGGGGATTCTGGGAAGTAGCAGCCTGGACACCTGCAGACCCAGGGACTGATCTCCATCCATTACTTCCTGTGTGACCTGGGGTAAAGCACTTACCTCTCTGGGCTTCCAGTTTCTCTGTGCATCTTATACTTCTCAGGAGGTGGGTCCCAAAGACTGGGAGTGGATGCAAAGGTCTGTGTGAGGGCTGGGTGCCCCCTCACCAACCAAAGAGCCCTTAGGCTGGGGCAGTTTCCAAAGCATAGTCAAAGATTCACGTTCGACCAGCATGTATGGAACGTTTATGTGCCTAGCTTTCTGCCACGTGCGTTTACAAATGGTTGTTCTACTTCTCACACAGCCTTGCAAGCTGGGCTTTGTTATCTCTGCTTTCCAGGGGAGCGTCTGAGGGGTTAAGACATGCGTTCGGGTCACGCAGGTACCAAGCGACAGAGCCATGATGCCAGCACAGACGTGCCTCCCTCAGAGCCACTGACTCAGGCTTCTTCCCTTGAGACTGTGCTTCAGGCCGGTAGAGGATGTGGGTGGGCTGCAGGCAACGGTGGAGAAGACACGGCCTCTGCATCTGAGGAAGTGAGTCGCATCAGGAGACGATTCCAATGTAAAGTGATGAGCACTGAGCTAAGGAGCATTACAGGGGCGCAGAGCGGGGGGGGGGGGCCCACATTTACAGGTCCTGGGAGGGAATTCTGGAAAACTTGTACCTGAGCTGGGCTGTGACAAGTGCTGGCCAGATGAGGAAGGGGAGAGAGGCATTCCAGGCAGAAGGACCAGCATGCTGTGTTTGGGGAAGCGATTTCTAGTCCCGCCAGGGTATGACTGAACGTGTGTTGGAAGATAGAGCCAAAGCAATGGGCAGGGCCTCCGTCACGGCCCCGGGGGCTTCGGGTGTACCCTGTGGGTAGTCACGGAAAGGTTAAAAGCCGGGAAACCGGGTCGGGTTTGCACGCACACACACGTACACACTCAGACTGAGAGACAGAAGCCTTCAGCTGCGGCACCAGGAACTGGTGGAGTGGGGGTGGGGGGCAGCCACGTAGACGTCAAGTCTGAGAGACTTATTCGGAAGCTGCTGAAGACTTGGCCAAAGCTCAGAGAGCCCCTGACTCTGCCTGCCGCAGACTGTAGCCCCAGTAAGTGCAGGGCTGGCCAGCAAGGAAGGTGGTCTAGAAGGTGGGTCTCCAGGCAGGTTGCCTCCTCGCAGCCCTGGTAGCAAGAGGGCAGCCAGCACCTTCCAGGGCTGCACCTTCCTGTCTTTCCTTGGCCGTCAATCAACTAAGGATGACAGTCACGGGACCATGGTGGCGGCAGGGATCCGGGGAGAAGTAAGCCACGCAAAGGTGGGATGCGGTGCCTGGTGTCCCCGTTGTGACTCAGTAACTGTTACGACCTGCAGGTGAGCGACTGGGACTGCTTCCCACCCCCGGGGAAGGTTCCACGCTCACTCCCTGTGCACCCCCTCCCCACCCAAGCCTCCAAGGGGGTGGGGGGTGGGCAGTGAGTAGCAAATGGCCTGGATGAAATGCGTTCTCCTGGCAATTGCCTTCATTGCCGGCCATAAAAATACATCTATATTTAAATATGCCGGGATAATTCTTAAGTTTTATTAGTACTTAAATATTTTGGCATGTTTATTTCTCCTGGAACAATTATGGAGGTTTCATTGTTTTACTCACAAAAAAAGAAACTAAATCTCCTTTTACAATACCCGCCCCCCTGACAGGTTGAATATGGCACTCTCTCGAGTGTGTGTGTCCTATTATTGCCTAGACGGCTCACAGGACGCAGAGGCAGAACCAGTCGTGTCAGACCCCCTGTACTATGTGGCCCTGGATGGCTCCTGTTTGCTCCTCGGACCTGCTCTCTGCCTTCCCCGCTGCGGCCTGCCCCGGTGGACCATGTGCTCCCCGGCTGCCCACTGAGCTCGGCCGGCAGGCGGCTCAAACAGGAGACCCTGGGGAGGGACAAAAGAGCGGTTGGAGTGCTGGGCCTCTGGCTTCTTCCCACTAGGATCTGGGGGTTCTTGTGCAGTCAGCAGCCTTCATCCCCAGCCCTGGTTGTCTCTGTTCTCATAACCGCCCTTCCTCCTGCACCTGCGGACCTGTTGCGGTAAGGGCTCCCGGCTCCCGCTAGCCTTTGCATGCTGCACTGTGTCCAAGGTTTCCTCTGCTTTGGTGCCACTTTTGTAAACCGTCTCTTAATCCCTCCTCAGTGACCCACCTGAGTGAGCCAGCTGTATGGGGACCCTGAGAGACACAAAGCCCTAAGTAGGCCTTTGCCACTGGATCTATATAGCATGTGACACTTTGGTGAATGCTCATAACAACCCTGTAACTGGAGAGGGCAGGGCCGTTGTCCCTCTTTTCACTGATGAAGACACCAAGGGCCAGAGAGGTTGCCCGCCCTTCCTAAAGTCACACAGCCAGTAAAAGAAGGAAGCAGGACTGAAAGTCAAGGCCCCTGAGCACAGGTTCCAGATTCCTCTACCTCTTCACAGCTGGCAGTGATAGACATTTTGATAAAGTAAAGGAAAAGCATATAAGCCAACCCTCCTTCCAACCTGGAGAAGATCCCACTCACACCTGCGGTCCAAACTGTGGGTCTCCTTTCCCGGGGCAGGTGGGTACGGCAAGCGGACGGTACAGCTCAGTGACAGGAAAGACTGAGGATGGGCCCAGCCCCATTTTAGCTGTGTGACCTTGCACGAGTTACTTAAACTCTCTGGGCTTCTGTTTTTCATGTGTTTCATGGAGACGATACTTGCCAAGCAAGTCTTAGAGCCCGAGAAACCCCTTCGACCTTAATGTGACAATAAAGCGGGGTTACTGAGCACATGCCATGCAGCCGGGACTATTATCGTAAGCACTTTGTGTGCAACGTCCAGTGGAGGCAACTACCGTCATTATCCCATGTAGTGGGTGGGACATTTCCCCCCGTCCCGTTGCTGATGTGTGAACACAGGCCATCGGGCCCCGAGCCGACCCTCAAATCCTCATCGAGGAGGAGCTGGAGGGGGCCTTAGAGTACATCCAGCCCAGGTGACTTTATAGGCGAGCGAGTCCAAACAGAGTAAGCACCCTGGCCAGTGTCATGCAGTAATGGGCAGCCAGGACTTCAGCCTCCAAATCCGTGGTTTGTTTCCCATGCAGTTACCAAAACGCAACCAACTACAAATCAGCATCTGTGATCCACTTCTCCTAGTGGTGGCTCTCTCCTTCACTCCCCTTCCGTGTAAACCTAAGGACCACTGACCCCTGTGCAGCTCCAGGGGCCCCAGGTGCCCCCGCGTGTCAGCAGAGATGCAGGTGTCTGCCCTTCAAGGGCAGGGCTGGGCCCAGGTGGAGCGCCTTTCTCATGAACAGCTGGGCTGCACCACCCGGAGGTCCAGTTTGCAGGAGAACCAGCCCCTCACCCACCGCCGTGTGAACACTGACCCCAGGCCTATCGAGGGTGGGAGAAGCCTGCCCTAGCGGAGGAAAGGGAGGGATCAAAGCCAGGCTTTGAGGCTGAATGGTGTGCTGGTTAAGTTACACGTGCCACAGACATTCCAGGCTTCAGTGCCCAACTCTGCCAAGACCTAACTGTGTGGCTTTGGGTGACCTGCTTCTCTCCTCCTGCAAGCCTCAGTTTCTGCATCCATAAAATGGGGCAACCGTAACAGCACATGACTTACCGGCAGGTGCAGTACTAACAAGTCTTACGAGGAGTACACAGGGCGCTGACCAATCAGAAGCAACACCAGCCATAAACACCAGTGCGGCTATTCTGAAGCCGACTGACTTACCGTCAAGAGTCAGAGAGAAAGGCTTGCAATGGCTCATTCGGCAGATGTTCCATGAACAGAAGCCATTGTTTTATTTGTAAATTTCAAGAGCTCTGGCTTCCTCCGGGTTGTGACATTTTCGACATTTCAATCCTTTACAGCACGTGGCGGAAATTTCATTACCGCAACTTTAGGTGCAAGAAAATGCCAACCACTATGTGGAGGGGTTTAATTCAATCCTTCAAACACGGACTGAGCAATCCCTCCGCACAGCTCTGTGGGGGAGGCAGAGGAGAATGGAGCAGCCTCTGTTCTCCGGAGACCCCGCTTCAGAGGAGAAGCCACACAAACAAGCCAGGGTAAGTGACCCAGGAAGAAAGAAACTCTTGGTGCAGGAACAGACGGCTGTGCAGAACAGTGGACCAAAACCCCGGCTGTGAGCGCGGGCACTTTTCCCACTTTCTGGCTGTGTGACCTTGGGCAAGTCAGTTAACGCACCTCTTATCCAGCCCCCTCCCCCACTGCCCCAGTTCCTCACCTGTTAATGGAGATATGAATCTTTATCCCCAGGGGTTGCTATGGGGACTAACCGGGGTCCTGCTCTGTTGAAGCAGCCAGCACAGGGCTCGACACCATAGTCTCCTCTCCTCTCAACACCCAGCTGACCAGGGGTTACGGGGGAAGAAAACCTCACTCTGGTTCGGGTATCTGGAAAAGCTTTGTAGCAGAGGTGGTGTGGAGCTGTCTTGAAGGGTGGGAGGGGCCTTGAGAGGTGGAGAAGGCCAAAGGAACGGCCCACGGGGAGGCACAGACGTGGGAGGAAGGGCACCTTGGCCCCAGAAAGAAACCGCAGGCAGCCGGGAAGAGCAAAGGTCTCTTAACAAGGCAGTGGAATCTTGAAGAAGAGGACAGGGAGAGTCAGTGCTCCATGGGTCGTCACTGATTGTTCTTATGAAGCCATCATAATTTCGAGTGGGAATCATAGTTTCCCTCTAAAGAATGTCGTATGATCTGAGTCAGGAAGCAAACCCCAACAGGAGCTACCTTGTGGGTCGAAGAGGGGTGGAGGGGCTGGAGGGCTGGGGGTCTGGGGTGGGAAAGGTAGGCCCCAGGGCAGGCTTACTGCAGGGGAGGAGGTGGAGTGGCCAGTCATCCACTCCAGGTGGAGCACTTGGGCGGGGGAACCTGGATCCTGCTCAGTCTGGACTCCTGGGCCCCCTTCCCTTAGCCTAGGATCTGCCAGAAAGAAGGCGAGGCTGTGGGTGGTGATGGAGGAAGGATACCAGGAACCAAGAGGCTTGGGGAGGGAGAGGGAAACCACTTTGTTCTTGCTCAGATGGTGCAGCAGAGGCCCAGAGCGCTCCAGACCTCGTGTGTGAGTCTGGCCCCAGGCCTGGCCTGGTGGGCTGGAGACAAGTCACAGCTTTCTAGGCCTTGGTTCCTACTCCTAGAAATTCGGCTGTGCCCTCACTCCCAGCTCTCTGTCAGCCCCACTGCGGGAAGCCTGGAAAGGAAGCCCGTGGTGATGCTTCCTTGGCCAAAGGAGACCCCCAACTCCCATCATCCGGCCATTTTGGACAGAGCTGGGGGAAGAGAAAGAGAGAGTGAGTACCTCAAGTCTTCAGAGGGGAGAGCCATTCTAGTCTTGGTGTGTCTCAGGTTCCTCCATAAGAACGGGGCTGAGTTGAATGCCAGAGAGTCTATTCCGTATGCCCAGGACCACTGTTCCTGGAG